>NC_062977.1:21146770-22417529 GCF_023078275.1 Leguminivora glycinivorella | reverse complement strand
TAAAACACTTTTTTCTTATTTGCGCATCAGGTTGCCTAAATATGACAGTAGCTTTATCTAATTAGTTAATTAAATTACTTTTTATTTATTTAATTACATACATTTGTTGGGGCGGAAAGGTTCTCCAGTGGCGACCGCGTACCGGAAGGCGAACGCGGGTAGGCCTAACAAGGTGGACTGATGACCTGGTGAAGTCGCAGGAGGTCGGTGGATGCGGGTGGCAGGACGAGTCATTGTGGCAATCTTTGGGGGAGGCCTATGTCCAGCAGTGGACGTCTTTCGGCTGATATGATGATGATGATGATGATACATTTGTTAAAAGAAGACCATTAAACCAAAATTGAGTGCCAACCTAGTAATGAGTTTTGAAACCTTAAAACTACGAAGTATAGCCACCGTTTTGGCATTAAATAATCTATAACTGCCTAACGTACTATATTTCTATGGAAATAAAAGTACCCAAGCATTCCCTGTACCTACACAAGTGCCCAAACTCAGAAACCAGTGTTATATACGCCATGTCTCTCAGAGAACTCAATAAAGTAAATACGAAAGACCTTAATTACCTACCTACTTTTCGACACTAGGATAATATCAATCAAATGCCAACCAGAACCTAGAACCTATGTTAATTACATCTTCTCATGTTACAAACCCTAAATGCCAGCTGCCGACATCTATGTAATTATACCGTAAATTGCCATTGCTATTTGAATCTTAATGACTTGACTTAAGGTGGTATGAATATCTATTGTTGTATGCTCCTGGCCTATTATAAGGTAGATAAATTAATACGTCTGTATCATTAATAGCTTTTGAATTTTCATTTTGAGATGCATAAGGTTAGGGAAGTAGGTAATGGTTATAGGTGTCAGGTGAGTGAAGTATTTGTTTAGCTTACAGTTAAAGTATTGTTTGAAATTAAATAAAAAATACTTTCAGTTGCTTCAATAACGAATTCTCTCTTAAAATATTTGAAACATTAAGTGACAAAATAGAATTAAAAAATGTTTTGGTCTTATACAATAGGTAAGTTAATATTTTGGTTTATTGTGTTAGATAGTCGTAATAACTGCTTACCACAGAAATCACAGAAACGATGACAAACAACTAGGTATCAACTATCAATTCATTATCTGTATCTGTATGTTAAGTTATGCAGAAAAGGTCGAAAATGTAAGTAAATTAACAATTTTAGGCTAAAAAAGTTAGATAAATAAAGTTAGATCTCATGATTAAAAAGATGTTTCTAATGGGTTGACAACGCGCATGTGACACTCCTTGAATTACAGAGCGTCCATAGGTTGCGGTGGCCGCTATCCATCAGGCGGACTGTATGATTGTTTGCCCACCGACGCTAAGGCGCAAAAAAAAATAGAAGTCCAAGCAAACCCAGTACCCACAGCTTCAGATCTCTATAGTTTACGGCTGGCAAATGCCAAATAATATCAAGCAGGCATCGACATAATTAGGCGGCACTCCCGCCGCCGATACGGCAGCATGTACGTGACAATTGGCACGATTGACTGGTTAGTCGGCTATTGGGAAATTTACCCTAAATTGAGTACAAGCTTATTAGGTAAAAAATATTATTTTATTTAAATTTTTTCAACAAAATTTTGGTTTTATTTTTGGGAGGAATTTTAATGTAATCTTTAATGTAATCCTAAATGTAATCATTCTCGTGTCCATCCCAATGGAGAAAACTTTTACCACAAAGTCTGTAGGGTGCATTGGGGCCAATTTCGAAGCACAGAAATGCTCCGGGTAATTTCAAAGGGAATCTTGATATGATGGAAATAATGGTGATTTTTATGTGACTTTCCGAAATTAGACACGACTTTAGAAACTACCCCAATGTACCCTACTTGTAGCCAGCGCTTATACTTATCAGATTCATTTATCAACTACTAGCTTTTGCCCGCGGCTTCACTTCGCGTTAAATTCGAAAACTTGCACTCCCCCCCCCCCATTGTAGGGAGGGCGGGGGGCGGTTAAAAGAGATAAAAGTAGCCTATGTCATTCTCCATTCCTTTTACTATTTCCACTTAAAAAATCACGTCAATACTTCGTTCCGTTTTGCCGTGAAAGACGGACAAACAAACGAGCACACACACTTTCCCATTCATAATATTAGTATGGATTCATTATTCGATTCAACATATTAAGTACATAAAAATATTTACGGAATATAAATATTCGCAAACGGATTTTTCTTATAATTAGGATCGAAAGTACTGTAAGTAAAGCTAATGAGGTACAAACCTGTGTCGTCTTTGATGCGTTTCCTTTTGATTCTGTATTACCACACCTCGGACACTGGCGATCAAATATATGAAAGAGGCGCGTTCCTAACACAGTCTAAGCTCGTGTAGCTGAACGCGTACCATGCTTGTATGAGTGAGATACCGACAGAGTCGACTGTTCGCGTTTTTGACAGGCGGTAACTGTGAGGTAACCGAGGTGGGCGGCACTTTCAGCGGGGAGCGGGAGTGCCATACTGTACGATAGTCTTTATTATAATGTCTGTATTACTGTGATACAAAATGACCCACTAACATTACAAGTAGCATAGATCTCCACAATATATGTATAAATACAGAGTGCTTGCAACAGTGGGCGATATGCAGAATAGATCATATCCAATCTGGCATCTCGCATACATTTGCACGTACATCAGGTAAAACAATGACTGTCATTATGCGTTGATCATTATGATCCGACGCTTTGTTTACTAGGCTACTCATTAATATGGATGTGTGGATTGTTTTGGTGAAAACAGAGAGAAGAGAGAAAAATTAAATGAGGTAAGTAAGCAGAACAGTACGGCTAACGTCAAAATCGCTTGCTCTTAGCAATGCTACAAGATGCCAAAATTTCGCTTAAATTACTGAAAATTTGAGAGAAAATGTTCTTGCAAAGTGTCATTTAAAGCATAATTCCTTGCAATTCCCGAATAGTTTGCACATTTGGATTACGTCTCCGATTTTGATAAAAATTGGTAGGCTGATAGAGTCCATGATGCTGAGCAAGATCCACTAGGTTTCCCAAAATGTCACTATGTAGTTTGTATGAAGAGCCTTCCTTTTTTGTTTACCAGATTTCTATACATTTTCGGTAACAAAAAAGGAAGGATTTCATACAATCAACCTAAGGACATTTTGGGAAATTTAGTGGATCTTGCTCAGCATGTGGACTCTATCAGCCTACCAATTTTTATCCAAATCGGGACGTGATCAAATGTACAAACTTAACGGGAATTGCTGAATTAATAATTTAATAATTTTCTTATGCTGAGTTGGGTCCATTTCGTGATGCGCACTTACTTAATGTTCTGTTCTCTGTTTTTTGTCCTATTCTTGTGTGTACATGTACGTACGTGTTTGTGAGAGCGTCATGAATAAATGTCTTTTATCTTTATCTTTTTTTTATCTTTAAAAACTGCGTTGTGAGACGACAACCAAATGTCAATTTAACGCCAAGGCGTTCTTAGCCTAGGCATCTTTATTATCATTATCAGCTTGGCTTCCTTCACTTACACTCCGACCGTTTCCTCATATCACCGGAAACCTGGTAAGGCACTGGTCCCACCACGAGCTCGCCCAGTGGTAGGCTATCAATATAACGTGTCTCTCTATTTGCACGGGAGTGCTTATCTTTTTTATTTTTTATAGCCAATAGCTCATAGTTTACTAGCTCACGGTGGGACCAGTGCCTAAATTCTACAATTGACAAACTTTTTATACCTCCAACACATAACATTCTCTGTGAAAAACTAAACGCAAATAATTGCCAAGATCTACCGAAACAAAGCGGTTTCTAAACCGCTCTCAAACCGCGTGTGAAACACTCTTATTATCATCTATTAAAAAATAACCAACTATTTGGAGTCGTTTCATACAATTTTGCAATGCCAACTTATATCTACAACTACTAGAAAACAAAAAGTGATACTCCCTCTATTATATTACTTGTTTCTTGACGGAAAATGTAACTTTGTGTTTTGTGCTAAGGGTCACATACTGTCGGTACGGTGAACCAATTTGAATCCTAGGCTCCTAAGAACCCTGTCTCATTGACACCGTGCTTTATTTGCCATAGAAGTCAGTTTGACGTTTACTGTGAAAAGGTTGTACAGTGGCCTATGGTTCATACAATTAGAGAAAAATAATTGTATGTTTGTGTTGATTCGCGTTGAAGGTCGAGATGTCAATCCGTCTTGAGATTAAGTTGTTTTCTCACGATAGAGCGAAGTACTTTTAAGTTTGTTGATTACGAAATATGGCTTAAGAATTTGCGAGATAACAATAAGAGTTGTGTGTTTATTGTTATTAAATTGATTAGCTGTAATCTTTTAGATTGATAGTATAGAGAGGCGTCTCTTAGAAATTACTTGAAAGGGAAAGAAAATACATAAGAAATGTTTATACTGCCGTAATATAATAGTGAATGAAAATGAAATAGGCACATAACACTTTTAGAACGTATGTACCGGCGATCTCGGAAACAGCTCTTACGATTTCTCTGAAATTTGTTATGTGGGGGTTTTCGGCGGGGTGGGGGGGTGGGGGGATCTAGCTTAGTTCTAAGTCCCGGGAAACGCGAATTTCCGAGATTTCGAACTCTTCGCTCGGTCTTCCTATAATTAGGTTACTATAATATTATTAGCAATCGTTTTATTACACTTTGGTCAGTTTTTAGTTCATTTCATAAATTAAGTTATTCTAAGGTTGGCTGGAAGAGATCCCTTAAAGGAATAAGCTCGCTTATGTACATAAGCATTATAATTATTCACTGCACTTGTAATTTGCTCTGTGCAATAAAGTGTTTACCACTACTAAATTACATTCAGAAAGATTCGATACAATATCAAATCATACCAATATCCAAATCAATCCAATTGTCAAACACTTTACAATTAAGCCATGTCGTGTGAACGCGAGTATCAAGAAATCAAGATGGCGGGTAATTGTACGCTGCGCGGGCGCCAAGTGTCGTTCAAGAAAGTGCAACTGGAGGCCGAGCCATGGAGCTAGGAAGATAGGGGCAGACTGGTAGAGGGTGCAATACAAAAAAAAACACTGTTTTGAAATAAAAGACCCTCGACATATTGGATTCAGATTTGCACCAAACATAGGTAATTAACTCCCCAAGTAATTCAGTTTGTTCCAAAAAAAAAACAAATCTAAATCGGTTCATCTGTTCCCAAGCTACGATGCCACAGATAGAACACGTCAAACTTATCACACTCCGTCGTTTTTGCGTTGGAGGTTGAAAAACAAATAATACGATGTGATCATAATAATATTAATATACGATAGAATCGATTATAAACATAAGAAAAACATTAAATTTACCTACTTAGGAAAAAAAGTTTTGAATCTTTTTTCGCGAAAATGCCCAAGATGAATATTTGTATTACGATGATCATAATTTTGTACTTACGACTTAAATAAGTGCCAAAGCCTTTATAAATATAATGCCTATCAAGCCTTTCTCTATTTATATGTAGATAACGATTTTTTGAGATCGCAATCACGTGTGACTGCAATGTGTCCCTTGAGTATTTTGCCTAATTGACTTCACTTGCCGTTATTCCACCACGAAGTTTCCCCAACAATCGGGCCACGGAGAGTTCGCCAAGCGCCAAGAATCAAAGCCCTGAATCAAGGGACACGGTAGCTTCTAAGTTCCGTCAACAATTGCCAGGGAAAGTCGGCCGCGACTAATGGTGGGCTGGGCTGATACGTCGATAAGATACCTATTATCTGCTTCGCTTTAAGCGAAGACGCTAAATCGCAAGTTTGTGAGGGAAAGAATTAATTTCCGTGATTAGGTAGCTTTAGCAAACTTTGTGGAACCGGTGAAGAGTTATGGGAGTCTGTGATAAGTGATATTATGTGCGCTAAACAGGGAGAAACTATGCATGATAAACTAGCTCACTCAAGCATGTCAAACGATGTTTTTCTCTATGACGAGGAGACATCTCGAAAAGGAACAGGTATTGCTGATTCCGGCGGTGCCAGCCGAAAAAAAAACCCTTTAAAATTCCACGCATGGTATGGTCATAGTGTTAAGTGTCGTTTAGAAATAAAATATTGTCATATATGGCAAAGAAACTAGTGTAACCAAATGTATCTATTAAATATTATTACTGAAAGTCCCTGTTGCCACTCAAGTATCTCAGCAAACAATTGTTTTAATACTTAGATGTGACTTTACGACCTCAGAAGTCGATTTACAGAACTGTCGGCCTAGCCGAAACGCTAACTTCGTCGGCGCTAATACAGAAAAGCGATAGAGATAGCTAGCTACGATAACGATATTACCGTTTATGCATTTGGCTACGTACTCAGAAATTTTTCACATCGAGTAAAAAATCACCTTCGAAATACAATCATACACAAAACTGTATATCCAGGCAAAAAGTAGCCCAGCAAACGATCGATAACAGGTGAATTGATGGCCGATACAAACAATAAATTGGTAAATACATTTTTGAATCGTGAGATCGCATCTTTTGACGACGCTACCGGGTTTGGAACCCGCACTTCGGCCCTTGGGGCCGCTAGTCGTGTTTAAAAGCAGTGCCAAAATTATTTATTGCAATGATTAACATAAACGCTACGCCACTTGCTTTTTTTTGTAATCTTTAAATCCGTATTTTAATATTACATACATACATACATACATACATACAATCACGCCTGTCTCCCATGAAGAGGTAGGCAGAGCACATGAAACTACTCAGGTTTCAGTGCCACTCTTAACAAATAAGGGGTTGAAAGAAAACGAAACTGTGACATTGCAGTGACAGGTTGCCAGCCTCTCGCCTACGCCACAATTTAACCCATATCCCACAGTCGCCTTCTACGACACCCACGGGAAGAAAGGGAGTGGTGAAATTCTTAACCCGTCACCACGGCATTTAATATTATAAATGGAAAAGTGTGTGTGTCTGTCTGTTACCGTCTTTCACGGCAAAACGAGAGCGATGAATTGACGTGATTTTTTAAGTGAAGTTAGTTGAAGGGGTGGAGAGTGACGCATAGGCTGCTTTTTGTCTCTTTCTAACCCCCCTACATCCTAAAACAGGGGAGTGTAAGTTTGTATGGAGCATTCCGCAATTTTCGAATGTAACGCGAGCGAAGCCGCAGGCAAAAGCTAGTGATTAACATAGTCTTGCTATTGATAGTATCTTTTTTTGTAATTCTTAAATGCCATTATAATACGTACTCGCTGATATGCGAGTTAATAAGTGTAAAGGAATCTACTGCTCTTGATTTTATTCAAAGAATGTAGATTTTAAGACCAAATCGTAACGAGGAAAAGCAGGCGGCGGAACGTCATCTATAATTTATTACCTAGATCACATCCCCGAGATTCCGTTCGGCTAAATACTACGAATATTTCAAAAGCGGATGTTCAAGCACGTGGCGATATCGACCAATCACATCACGCGATTTCGCGCCGACTCAAAGGTGCGTTCCGAAATCCTATCGCGATTGGATTCTAGCCCGTTTATCTTGCCTGAATGCGTACGTACAGTTATTAAATATGGATGCGGACACAGTGCCAAAGTATGTATACACGACTATATCGCTCATACATTAAAGTTGTATACATACTTTTGGAACTTTGTGCGCATCTATATTAACTACCTTGGCTATACTTAGACATTTCCGCCGCAATCTTTTTTTTTTTTGTAGGCAGCGGTATATACCAATTAGTAGCAATGATTACAGATTTATTTGTGTATTCTGCAATAAGATCTCACTAAGAACATGATTCTTATTGTGTAATTCCGCGCAAAAAAATAATGAGACTTTACATAATGCTTTATTAGTCTCAAACGGTTTCAGCGACAAGTTTATTTGTGTGAGCATTGTTCGCGGCATTGTTTGAGGCGTTGCAAAAACCTGCGCAAGCGCAGACCGCAGCGAAAAATCCGAGAAAGTGTTGCTATTCTTGCGCGTATTAAAATAATTATCTGGGATTTTATGACGTTGGGAGCGGTAGAAAACAAAAGCGTACAATTTATTATCGGATCACCTTTTATAGAGTTACGCGCCATTGTAATGTTCAACATACTAGTTTTAATTGGTTATGTTGGTAAAACTGGAAGTGAAAGTGATTTATATGAAATGTTATTAGTTGATGACAGGTTTGAGTCTTCCGTCATCATACAGGATGTGAGTAAACATGGAGTTTATTGCCGTGCGAGCATAACCGGTGGTTTCGTAACCGGCCGGCCTAGGTGAAGTGACAATCGTTGGCGATCGCCTCAGTCTGTCTCTGTTCCACACCTACAAGAAGAGCAGTCTGAGGCAATAGGGAGAGCTAGCTACGATATACTTAAAGCGTAAGCATTTGCCAACTTTAGGCACACCTCGGACACTGGCGATCAAATATATGAAAGAGGCGCGTTCTAGCACACAGTCTAAGCTCGTGTAGGTGAACGCGTACTATACTACCGCTCATATGAGTGAAATATTACAGGTCGACTGTTCGCGTTTTTGACAGGCGGTAACTGCTGAGGTAACCGAGAGGGGGTGGGAGGAGTACTTTCAGGGGGAGTGGGAGTGGCCATACTGTACGATAGTATACTTTATTATACTGATTTAGGTACCCAGGCCCCGTAGCCGAATGGCATTTCTGCGACGCCAAACGCCGCAGAAATGTAATCTATCTCTATAGCTCTTGCGTTTTGGCGAGACAGAGCCAGACTGCATTTCTGCGGCGTCTGGCTTCGCTAAAATGCCATTCGGCTACGGGCCAGTGTATGTAGCCAAAAGCACAAACGCTCACGATAATATCGGTAACGTGGTTAGTTATAATAGTTATCTCTATCACACTTCCGTATTAGCGCGACAGAGCTAGACTGCGTTTTTATCGGCGTTTAGCGCCAACGATTGTCATTCGGCTAGGCCGCCTGAAGTGTCAACCGGACAAATGAGAACTCACTAATGCAAAATAGCTAATATGTTACAAGAATAGACCTCACACAGCTTTAAATATGTGTTGGTTACATGTGTGTTCTTCCGTTGAACCTTTCTTAGTTGGTTCATCGAACTTGTACAAAAAATGACTTGATGTTGAGTGGCATTCATCACGGGGTTTTGGCGATGATTTATTTGCGAACTTGAACTTGATTTGCCTTCGGTAGTTGGTAGTGAGGCGGACGATTCGTCATGGGTTCAAATGGGGTGCCAAAATTGTACCTGAAGTCAATTAAATGCGGAGGTTTCATCTTATCATTTTAATTTTTTCTTGAGGTCGAAGTACTTGTATGTCTGTATTTTCAAAATCAACGAAAACGTATCAGCTAGAGAACGGATCTCAGGTAGCGATTTTTAATATGGATATGACTAGTGCATTTTTTAACTACATGTCATGTGGTTAATAATGTCTTAAAATCTATTATTATTACATCGCACACCGCAAACTTCGCTGAATAATTAGATTAAATTAATGTTATTTTTGCAACAAACTACAGAAAAACTAAAAGAAAAGTATTATTTCCGAATCGAATCGAAAAGAAGCGAATTATTTCCATTTTTCTATTCTTTGAGTCGTAATAGAAGTGTGCAATGCGAAACCGAAATATTAAAGAAGAGGAACTTAAATAAATAAACTATTTAAAAAATTAACAAACATTTATTTACTTATTATCATCATAATCTTTGCCAAATATTCACAAAAGCGTCAAGAAGGGTTTTATTTTTATGCTCCGATACATGCCTTGTGTGTGTCTAGAAAAATAATAAATTATGCGAGTCATATCCATATTAATATTTAAACCGCTACCTGAAATCCGCAAAAAAAAACCGTAAAATGTTATGTATTTTTAATTCCTTTACATGATCTTGAAATGGTTTTGAAATGATTATCGTGAAATTTTTATTCAATTATAAAATGTAATTTTCTAACATTCAATAAAAGCAAGCATGAATAAATACAAAAATGTGATTCAAAAGACGCTAATTATGCTTTCAGAAGATAACTACCTATTAAAACTTCAATGTAGTCAATACAAATAAAGAAATACAGTACAGTCAAACACCTTCGAGTTAACCTCCATGTAAAAAACACATTTTTTATATAAACAACGTACCATCGTTAAGTCCATATTGCGATATTTAGCATTGACATTCAAAGTTACAAAACGCAGCATTACTTATATTGTTGAATGAGAAAATATCTGTTATTAATACACGAACATTTATCTTCTTACCTTTTTAATACAGAACCGTCTTGTATTAATGATGAGAATATTTCAAGCTAATATTGTAACGTATTTGCAATTTAATTGGAATTCAAGATGAGATTAATATAGTAGACTAGCTTTTACCCGCGTCTTCGCTCGCGTTAGAAAAAGTAAAAAGTAGCCTATGTCACTCTCATATCTTCACTTAAAAATTTCAATACGTCGCTCCGCTTTGCCGTGAAAGACGGACAAACAAACAGACACACACACTTTCCCATTTATAATATTAGTATGGATTTACATACCTAGTAAAGTATTTATCAGATTCAGTGCGTGTACGCATATATTGTTAAAAGAGCCATCACATATTGATGAAATTTAAAATAATGATTTGATATTAACATGAATTTTTAACTAAAAATTATACCTCCTTGAAGAATATTTTTACATAACATAATACAAATAAAAACAAACTTTAGTGATGACCCTAAAACACATCGATCAGAATTAATTACCGACATTGTATAGGTCCATTGAAATCTAATATCAATTAAGGGAGTGTCGCCTTGCATCAAATGAGGTAGTTCTAATTTGTATTATATATTATTAGAGATGAAATAGTAATGTCAAATCCAAGTTTTCCACCTCAAAAGAAAGCCCATGTGGGGTCATAATTAAATTCATGAAAATCCGTAAAATTTTATGACTTTTCTGACTTTTGTTAAATTTTACCATAAAGAACTTTTTTAACGGCAAAAGTGGCTATGAACAATTAGATGAGTACTAAATTGTCGTTATTATGAATATAATTTTGTCTAGGTAAGCCATATATTTACTAAGATACGGCGATTCAAAGTTTTGCACAATTTCAACAAAGGAAAAGTAGTTGGAGCTGTGCGGAGGTGTATAATCTTTTTTAATCCATACTGAAGATGAATTCTTACGGAGTCCACAAGGCTTCATTTCTCAACCAAAACTGGAACCACCAACTCCTCAGGTTCTGCTTAAAATGAACAATTTTCTGTACTTACAAAAGAGGGTTGTACCAGCAGTTGTGGTTGCGAGAAAGTAGGTGTTAACAGCTCAGCTGTTTGCACCTACTGCAGTGGACAATTCTGCGGTAATGTACCAGGTCTGGTGTGTGCCAATGTTGATAAACCACTCGTTGATGATCCACCATCAGATGACGATTTTGACCTTCCTGGTCAGTTGACAGAGATATACTACCTCGGTAAGCTTTCTCCTAAAGGAGTGCTGTGGATTCGAAGGTCTAGTCTAGTTCATTTATCGTTAACTATGCTTATTTCACCAACTAACCCTACTTCATATTGCGAACCTTTGAGAAGCCGAATCTTCGAAACTATTTGGCGTACCAAGACCAAATTAGTCTCATTTAATTACAAATTTTGTCTACTTTAAATTGTGTATAGTGACTTTTGATAAGTGTTCACACCGTGTCCACCAATATGTCCTATATGTTCAACTGTTCGATCATCAACTGTATTCTTGTTATCTTTCATCCCAACACCTCTCACGGCGAAATCAACTACGTGACAATGCGTTTGGAGTTGAAATTCGGTTGAATCAATAAGGTACTTAAGAGTTAAGACCTTTTGTATAAGGAAGGCGGTGTGATAACAATCCGATTATTATAATTCCACATTGGGTTCATAAGTGGTCCCAACTAGTAATGTGCCGATTTCGTTTCCTGGGATTTGGTAAGTAAATTACTTATTAGTTACCAGACCTTCATTTAATTTTAAGATTTATTTTACTACTAAAAAACCACAACGAAAACAATTTTCGTATGAGGAGGAAAGTCTAAACCGCTGCCGTTTTTTTGTACCCAGTTATATGTTTCTGTAAATACACCGTGTTCTTTTTGTTTTCCGTTAAATTCGACACGCAGTTAGGTTCATCATCAGGAACCACACTGTATATAAATTAATTAGTGTGAAAGGACCTTAATCATAACATTAAAGTCATTGTCACGTGTTTGACGGCACATGTCAAAACAAATAACATTAGGAAGTGGTAAGGGATGCCACACACGTGTTCAATTTTTTTTTAAATAATTCGATAACCGTAAGATAACTCTTCCGCTAGAGGCTAGTTTCTTAGATAAATTTATTGTATTTGAGCTAAAGAATCTTCCCTTAAAGTTAACGGAATTCAATAAAAACAGAGTGTATATGAACATAAATACCTATCATAGCTATTGAAATCCAGGAGTGGCCAAAAAAGTTTAATGACTTCAATAAGGAACTAATCGCTTATTAAGTAAGAACAAATACTGCACTGCTATAAATAATACAAACTACTATTTTAACTGCTAACCTCACAGGACTAAATAACGGAACATATATTTAAAAAAACTAAATACATAAAGCGTTCCATATTTAAATTTGAACATAGCCCCCGGCTCTCGAAACTAATAACGGCGTACACGGATGAGTGAGCGTGATAGCATGCAATTACGAGCGAGAGGGGAGACGTCAAACATGTTGACGTTTGGCAGGTAAATGATCCTACTTTACCAGTCAAGGATAACTGAGTTAAACTTTTAAACGCAATGATTATAGAAAAGGCTCAATTTTTTTTAATAATAAATATACATAGTATTCTTCAATTGACAAGGAAATAATTCTTTGGTCTAAACCTATCAAGAGAGAAGAAATGAACACAGACACTACCTGCCAAGGCATATAGATAAATTAATATCATCAATAGCAATATTACTTGCTCTTTTTGGCTATGTAATAACTTTGCTGCTACGTCCAAAAGTAAACATTTGACATGTGTCAGATTACAAATCAAGAGTGAACAGGCATCTTCTGGGCGAGCTCACTCCATCGTAGGCCACGTCTTTGCCTTTGGCTAGTCTGTGGTCAAGAGTAAGCCCATTTATAATAAAAAAAAAAGAACATCTTTCTCATATTGTATTACCGGTAAAAGCGCTGTGACATAGTTATATAGCGTACTATTTTATAGTTTTTAACGTAAATATTATACTTAAATAGATATTATTGGACACTACCATTATCACTGTTGTATCATCTTAATTTTATCATCATTATTCCATGATTATTAATATAGCAGCATTTGTTATTTCCTTGGTAGACACCAGGTGACTGGCTACTAGGTACATAAAATGTTACTCATAATTACACATTTAACTTACAGTATCAGTATGAAAACTTTCTAATAACTATGCTAATACTTATCGCATGCGGCCATGGAGAGAAACCAACCTGCGAACAAAGAAACGAACGTTTAGAGAAAAACAATTAAATGTACAAGCAAATTAAAATGCCATTAGCGCGGTTCTGCATGGCGACAGACGAGTGGTCAAGCCTGGATAATAGCTATGGCTACTTATGATATGAGTATATGTGTGTATACTCGTATATGTACCTATACACACACAGACACGCTCAGATGGTCTTATTAGCTTTCCACATAACACTAACATCATTTTTTTTTTGTATTTTTCAAAAATTTCATTTTTGGCACAAGCTTTTATCGCCGGCTGTATATTTCTTTCAACAGTCATCTACTGCTCTCCGAGACGATTCTAAAAACCCCTTACTCTATGGGGATACGACGACGACCTTTCTGCTCCATCATCAGATCAGCTCCATGATACCATAATATTGCATTGTCACGTGATTTACATATGTGTACAAAATTTCAGCTACATCGGAAACGGGGAAGTGGGTCAAATTTAGCTTCTACGTTTTGACCCAAACTAACATACTAACAAGGCAAGTTGAATAAAATCTTGTATAAAAATGGAATCGACACATTGTCCAGCGAACATTATATGTGAAGCCAAGAAGTATATGTATATTTAATCAGATTTATACGTATAACGGGATATACCATGGCAAATCTTAGTACATATTTGACATTCAAGATAATGACCCGTAAATCATTCTGTACATATTTATGGAGTCCACGGACATTACCTATCTCTGCCTTAATTTGCTGCTGTGTATGTTATGTTATGTATGGATGTATGTGTGTATGCATTTGTGTATGTATTAATACTTATATGTGTATGTTTGTGTACATGATATTTTATTTTTATATTTTATTTTTAATATTGGTGTATATAATTATTTAACTTAGTGTATGTGTAATTTTCCTATTCCTTTAATTATTTCTTGCACTACCAGTTTCAAATGTCTATTATTTATTTCCTGCTACCCTAAGCTTGTCTGGTAGAGATCGCTTACAGCGATAAGACCGCCTGTTGCTACCTATGTTTAATGTCTGCTATTCGTAATCTGTTATCCTTGTGGTGCAATAAAGAATATTTACTTACTTACTTATTTAAATTTTACCTTACACTTCATATAAAATCTGTTACCTACCATAAAACATTTTAGATAAAAACGAAATTTTAAACAGTGCTTAGAAAAAACACTCAAGCTAAATATACCCAAAATATTCAAAGCGTTTGTTGCCTTTCGGCACTTTTGTTAATGTTAAAAATATTAAGCGAGCGACCTGTTTACAATGCCCTAAAACGATGGCAAACACTTTTAAAAATAGACAGTTTTAAAACAATATACTTGGCAACGCTGTTTAAGGTAAAAAAAAAAACACAGCGTTTTAAACATGGTCAAATATAGACATAATACGCTTATGTTTCTTAATAGCAGATACAATAGAGCGAGGACGAGAGCTATTTAAAATATGTAGTAACTATGTACTTAATAGGCATTTTGACATTGATAACAATAATTAAAATATGGTACTTAATAATTTGCCCTCTTGAGGTTTATAAAACGATTTTTTTTAAATTCAACAATATCGAAATATTTTCTTTAAATATCGACATTTTCGGTGAAGGAAAACATCGTGAGGAAATTCCAATAAGGCCTAGTTGGAAGGTCAGGTGGCAGTCGCTTGGGTACTAGTGCTTACGCCAAATGAAATATTGGGGTTAACTAGTTCTCAAAGCGGACTCATAGGAATGAGTCGCCGCGAATGCTGGGGATAACGAGACAATTTTTCTTTTTTTTTTAACTTATTGCAACTTGCGTGACAACCTACGCAACAAAATATAAAATGCTTAGCTAAGACCTACCTACCATCGTGGTAGTACCAAAACAACCGAAAATTGAAGTTATTTGTTTGCGTCGAACATGCAAGAACGAAAACATCTTAATCGTTCATCAACACGTGCTCAAAACAATCGCCAGACGTTTTTGTACTGGCACCTAATTAATCAAAGCGGAGGTCCGTACATTGCCCCCATGCGTTTAAGACAGTTAAGACGCAATAGGAGACATTTCTCCGCACGAACGCTCTCGACTGTTTCCTCCCTGACTTTTGAAGCTAAAACAATGATTTTGTTAAACGTTTCTATGTTAGTTAATCAGTTTCTCTGATATTTTATAGCGCTAGAGCTTTACAAATATGGGCAAAAACAGCCCATTTGACTGCTTTTGGAGCGTGATATTAACAAATGATTATTTCATTATAATTTCGATTCATAAGGTTTTGGTCCTCCAAAACCAACCTCCTCCTGCTTTCTCCTGGAAGTAGTTGTAATTGAAACATGAGTTTTAAATGTTTTTCAGAAATATTATGGCTTATCCTTAATGCGCCATTTTTTTCTCAAAAATGTGGTCAGAACGAGGGATATAATTAACTAAAATTCTCAAGCCGTAAAGGAGGCCTTTTCATTTGGTAACTTTTGCTCCTATTGCATCTTAAGACTACTTACTTTCGACACTCATGTAATTGCCGCACTTTTTTAATTGCGACATACTCCGAACGCGCGACAAATATTCTTTACTGACTTCGAATCTTATCCTGTTTAGTTTAGTGTAAACTTAATATAATAAAAATGTGCTATTAGATCTAATCTATGGTTTCAATAGCTGCCTGTTATGCGTAAACCACAGATCACCTGAGCAACTAGACGGATCATTCAACTTAAAGTCACCACATGAGAATGAAAATGAATTATTTATTCTTCAAGTAGGCATATTACAATGCGCATATAAACGTCAAATAAAGCTACGCCGGCTCTAACCCTACGCCTCACCCTCGAGTAGATTTCAGCCCCCCCTCAGTTGGAAGGGGGATTCCACTATGGGACCGGCAAGAAACTCGGCGGGCCATATATAATGTTCTCCCGTAATACAGTATCGCAAAAAAGAGTAGTTAAAAGTGGCAACATTGCCTGCAGTCCTATTTTCTGACATTATTGACTTGAAAGGGACCACAGACTAAATCGTAGTATAGGAACGCTACCGCTTGATCCAATTAAGTCAACCTTTAAACCAAGCAGTCGTGTAATACTGGAATATTTATAAAAAAAATGTACAGTTGAACCTAGTCACAGTATAATAAAGAGTAATATCGTACATTATGGCCACTCCCGCTCCCCGTTGAAAGTGCCGCTTACCCCCTCTCGGTTACCTCACAGTCACCGCCTGTCAAAAACGTGAACAGTCGACCTGTCATATTTCACTCATACAAGCATGGTACGCGTTCACCTACACGAGCTGACTGTGTGCTAGGAACGCGCCTCTTCCATATATTTGATCGCCAGTGTCCGAGGTGTGACCTAAGTAGTAGTAGGTTGTCATACTATGTTATGGTATGATGCTAGTCAATTTCACTGCTCAAATAGCTATTTGGAGCTTCTGGCGCTTATATGATGATGATGATGATGAATTCGGTGTCTGTCTGTAGTAATCAGAGTGCTTAATCTTGTCAACATCTTCAAAAACGAGCCGGTATGTAAAGTTTTGGTTTATTACTGTTTTTATAGCCGTTAAACTTGGCGGCTTGCGTACATCTTTTGGAGAATCGCGTGAAATTTAGAGATTTGGACTTTCTTTTCCATTTAGTTGACACAGATGTGTTTATTTGGCTTCTGTAGGCCAATTAAAAGATTTTCTGGGGAGATAACGTGACAATTTAAGTTTAAATAGATTAGATGCCTTCTAGGGATAGCTTAATCTTAGTACATATAGTCACATCTATTACTTGCTCCCAAATTATCATACATTCTGAAAACATAGTAATAGTACTTATGGTATTAACGTTTTGAATTATTCATGGTTTGTTTCATGAGACTAATATTAAGGTAGATTAGACTTATATAAGGTAATCACGGTGTATATCCAACGAGTATTTCGCACAAGTGACAAATATACGAGAGATCTGCTTGACTAGGCTCAGGCCCACCCGCGACTGTAATGCCTCAGATGATGACAAATATACGAGTAATTTTTAAAAGTCCATTTCAATATTTGGTGTTTAAAAAAAAATAATGACATGCATTGAAGCTATAGATGCTGAGACATTTAAACTCTATAAGAGAAATACAATGTAAATTAGTCGAAAGATACTCGTACAGAAACAGAAGACCTTTTCACAGACCTTTGGACGTCTGATTGATCTTTCAAAATCTCACAAATATTTCAAAACAAGTTGCAAAAATTGACCTCCCGGCACCCTAACCATTTCGCTCCAACTACAACTACATCTAACGGCCCGATTCTAACGTTATAATACGTCAAATATATGCCCTAGATATTTACTATATAGGATATATCACGGTTTGGATGTTTTAGTTTAAAAATATGTACGAAAATATTTTGAGACGAACATATCTTATAAGTTTCTCCGGCGGCTTCGCTCGCATTAAATTCGAAAATTGCGGATTGCTCCATACACAATTCCCCCCCCCTTTTAAGAAGGGTTAGAAAGAAATAAAAAGTAATCTATGTCACTCTCCATCCCTTCAACTATCTCCACTTATAAAAATCGCGTCAATTAATTGGACAAATACAAGATAGAGGTACATACATACAACACAAACTAGATGCTAAATGGGATCCCACTCAGCATGTTGCCACGGCAAGCCTGTGTGCAAGTGGGACCCTGACTTAATTAACTAAATCGCTCGTTACTAAGTATGAAGACGCAGATGGCTAAGGCCTGGCAGACTAAAATGCGTCAGCGCCGAACAACTGACCATTACCGTCCAGCTAACTCAGCGATAGTCAGCCCTTAACGTATCTCAATGCTCGAATCGGGTCCTAAACCATTTCACAAGCAACATTATCTATCATTTGGCGAACACGAGAGAACAGAACACGAGCCGTGTTGTGCGGAACTACACGTTTTCGTCACGTTCTCGTCACGGCACGCGTGACGCAACGTGACGCGTGACGCAACGGATGGCGTGTGCGGTGATTGATCGCGATTTTTATTGATTTTGGTATCTGTGGTAGGTCCACTTTTATCAAGCGAATGAAGACCTAACCCAACAAATTTTTGTTAATCAGATTTTTATCAAGGCCGGCAACGCATTTACAATTCTGGATTGGCAGGTGTTGAAGGCGGTAATCGCTTACCATTAGCAGATGGCTTTGGGTTTGCTGAAAAGAGCAACAAAAGGCTACCATTGAAAGGAAAAACAGTTTCAGTTCACCAAACCGTCTGTCACCGTTAAATCGTTCGCTAAGTTTTATTGTATCGGATCAATCGGATGTTCCATAGAAGTCGCGTGACGTTGCTGTGTCTGTTAACTTTTACAACTGGTCTTTTACCTTTTGGGTAACATTTCCAACCTTTCCCTTAAGTTCAACAGCTATTCCTCGCCATCGTGTGTGGATATATACGACGACCTCTGCCCCCTAATTGCGGTACGAACGAAAGAATAAACTTTTTAATCAATCACGCTGTCTGTTGGTTTAGGGTTGCGCAAGCGATTGTCTTGTCGGCGCGCGCGCAGATGTTGCCTTTTTTAAAGAGCAGACGCCTAGTTACCAGTGTATGTTGGATCTCTAGTTATAGTTATGTTAGTGTCCCATGAAGTACACAAATTTTAATTTGGAAAATTTTACAAATTTTTACCTAATAAGTGGAATCAAAACGTAAGAAAGAGCAGATTATGCCACAAGAAAGCTAAGGACCTATCTTCTCCATTACCTCCGTAAAAGTTGACTCCTACAAGCGGAGACAAAGTCGCCTTTCTGTGATTTGATGTGAAAAGGATGAAAAACTTATACGAGGGATTTTTAGTCCTGCTCCAGAACTCCTCCTGTGCAGATCGTGTCCAAACCTAGTCCAGATCTGATCCATAATTTGAATCACAGTTGGCGGTTTCTGGGCTATACGGAGTGAAATAATAACGACTTCCATAGAAATGAGAGCGGCATCATGACAGTCGAAATGTATGAAAGAGCAAAAAAATTTTTTGCTTCAGCATTAGTCGCATAATAAATCTAGTTCATCATGACCTCAAAAGTCTAGATTTAGACCCTTATTATATATTATTGAACAGTTTATTTCACCGTGTAGTTGAACACTGGTCGTTCTGGACACTGGTTTAAAAGGCGATGGGAATAGTCAGTTTGACAAATGATCCGCCATATTGCACGCATGCGTCGAATTGCCTCGCGGTTTTTTATGTAACTAGTAATTGTAGTGTGGGCGTAATAGTGCTTTGTCTTAGTGATCTACTTTTTGATTGTCTTTAAATTAGCGGCGTGGGTTTTGAGGATTGACAATCATTTAAACTTTAAGAAATGTTTAAAAAAATTTCGATGCCCGTCTCCGTTTTTTAAGATATGTGGCTTTCTTTGACATATAATAATAATAACAGGCTTTTGCATCTATAACAGATGATTCAAGCAGCATCCTTGTGACACTTACGTTCGTGGCTATATAGCCTAATTCGAGAGAGGATCCTTCGTCCGCACACACGGCAGGTGTATGCTCCCCCAGATGGGCGGGGGTTAGAGGCCTGCTCGTGACGCCTCATGCGTTTATAACATTCAAGGAGGAGAACCAGGCATTGTCGTGCATACAAGTTTACATATAGGTCTTTGTCTCAAGAAGAAGAAGAGATTTTTTATCAGAATTTATGTTGGAATTTCAGAAACTTATAATTTGATAAATAAACCAGTCAAATCTCGATGACGGAAAACATGGTTTGGTCAGATGTCCTAATAAGTCCTATTTGCCCCCTGGGGTGAAAGACCAGGAGGCAGATACTTTGTAATAAATAATGAACGATCTATGAAAATGAGACAGTTGAAACCTAGAAACATCGGAGGAAGGTGATGTTACTAATGAGTACCTAAGACAAGATGATGAACTTCGAAGTAAATAACCACAAAATTAAAATTATGAAAAAACCCCCGACCGCGACATAGTGAACCGATTTTCATGAAACATGGCTAAGAACACTCCCGACTAACTCAGCTTTCAGACAAAAAAAAAACTAAATCTAAATCGGTTCATCCGTTCGGGAGAAACGATGCACAGACTGACACACATGACAGACAAACAGACAGACAGACAAACATGTCAAACTTATAACACCCCGTCGTTTTTGCGTCGGGGGTTAGAAATAGTATCTCGGGACTTTTAGAACATATACAACAATTTATGAATATGCTTTTTCTGTACTACAATGACTTATAAGTATATATTATGTCACTTGTAGTTTGTCCATAGATCGTATCGCAGGGGACCGCACGCGCAACTCTGAATGGGAGGAAACAATTACAGCTTCCTCTCATCTGCAATTAGAATAATGCATAAATTTGCGATTCATTATGTCATTTACTTGGATAAATTAGAACCGGTTTAAATTATGGCCTCACGCGGTTGTTTATTATAATTATATTATAACAAGGATCTTTCATAGGTAAGCTCTTACCATCATCATCATCGTCAGCCTATCGCAGTCCACTGCTGGACATAGGCCTCTCCAATTTCACGCCACCGTTTCAGATCTTCGGCTGTTCGCATTCAGCTGCTGCCAGCCATCCTGCGCAAATCGTCGCTCCACCTTGCCTGAGGGCGTCCTACACTACGCTTGCCGAGACGTGGTCTCCACTCAAGAACTCGTTTACCTCAACGGCTCTTACCATCCTTAAGGGCAATTCTTTTTTAGTTTCTGGTACCTATGTACTACAGACATAAATTTACGCCTGTACTGCCCAAGGGACGGAGCACATGAAACTGCTTAAATTTCGGTACTGCTCTTGGAAATTATGGGATTGAAAGTAAACGAAATTATGATATAGGTGTGACAGGTTGCCATCCCATCGCCCACAATGGAACCTATATCCCACAGGCGACTTCTACGATACCCATTAAAAGAAAGAGGTTGTTGAAATTATATTTCTTTTCTTGTTTGACAAAATTCGATGGGAGGCACATATTTCTTGCACCTTTTAGTTCTTATTGATCTCTGTTTGGCCCAAATTTAGCTGATAGAGAATGCCTTCTGGCGTTAAGTTCGCCTTTTGTAATTTTTTTTACTGTGCAATAAAGTTTAAATAAATAAATAAATATTTTGATGGCAGAGCATGGCTTGAGGTAGTAGACTAGTGTCTTAGCTCTACATCAGATCTGATAACTTTTTGGCGATATAAATAAATAAATAAATAAATAAATATTATAGGACATTCTTACACAGATTGACTGAGGCCCACGGTAAGCTCAAGAAGGCGATATTACTTATAACTTACTGTTTTTTTTTAAACTTGTTTCAGGACAATAGCCACTTTCGCCGCTAATATGCTTACTGTATCCCTAAGAAATGTTATGTAATTAAAGATATCCACCACGGAAACGGAAACCATATGGCCTCCGTTATTACGTAGAAAACAACATAATTCAAGATAACAAATTTCATTATAATAGAAAGCAATTTCTGAGCAATTAGAGATAAACCCGGGGCCAGTAAGCGCAGTGTATGTATTAAATACAATACTTTAACTCTATACAGAAAATGATACATTTGTGAGTAAATAGTGATAGTAAAGTAACTAATTTTGCAGCCTGTTTTTTGTGCGAGAATTAACCATTATAATCAACATCTATCCGTCCCATCCATACTTAATATTATAAATGGGAAAGTGTGTGTGTCTGTTTGTTTGTCCGTCTTTCACGGCAAAACGGAGCGACGAATTGACGTGATTTTTTAAGTGGAGATAGTTGAAGGGATGGAGAGTGACATAGACTACTTTTTGTATAATTCTAACGCGAACAAAGCCGCTGGAAAAAGCTAGTCAGGTTATAAACCAATGCTATTACGAGTATTCCATCGCTCAACTCAAGAAGAACCTTTTTAAGATTTTAGAACGTAGTACCTACCTATACCTTTTTTTACTGATGAATTTTTTTTCAACCGTTACTTTATAAGATGACTTGTTCAAATTAGTCGATACCTAAAATAACTAAAATTCGTGACATGTTCAAACCAACTATCAAATTAAGATACAAAAGTATGGGGGCTTTAAAAAAAGGAGTGTACAAGTTTCTAATGGGTCGACAACGCGCATGTGACAACCCTTAAGTTGCAGTCGATAGGTTACGGTGACCGCTTTCCACCATGTTTGCCACCGACGTGGTATTAAAAAAAAATACAGTTTTTGATAGTCCGATGAAGTGTTTCTGTTAGACAGTGGGTGTTATTTACTCGTGATCATAATGACTCGTGATCATAATGACTCGTGATCATAATGACTCGTGATCATAATGACCCCTGACATGATGATGGTAATCACAGACCCAGACAATGAACACCAAAAAACTGGAGACATTGCCATGTCGCTGAACTCAGCCAATTAGCTTTAGGTCCTGGTGAACAAAATATCTGAGTTACTGAAGTGTTCATTTTAAGCAAAAAACATAAGGGTTCCTTTTGTACCTTTTTGGTACGGAAACCTTAAATCTAAAATAATATATTATCCTGCGATGGATCATGAAAAACATACCTTAAAGACTAATTTATACGTACATTCAATAATTATAATCTTTAGTCTTAAAATTATCCTGATTTCACCTGCTGAGTAGTCAAAAGTATTTGGACCTGCAGACGCTAGTTCGAATTCATTAAGCTCTTCTTATATTTATCATTTAAATAAGGCATTTAATACTTAAAATGTTTTTTTTTTTTTACTATCGGGCCAAAAAATAAGTTAAAGAACCGTTTTGACTACGGCCGAACCTGATACAACAATAACATACTCTTGATGTGACAACGACATTTAAAAGGATTTCGTACCAATATTGACATTTGTCCAATTTTCAAGCCCCAAAACAAAGTAAAGATACCGACTTGTTCTAACTCAAGGTGTTTACCAAATAATGGGTCGGCACACTTACCTGTCCAAATATTTTCGTAAAAAGAACATTTTAACGCGCAATTCGTTTAATTTGATAAAGTTTCTTGGAACGTTAAACGTCTACAGTTTAAACTTAACCTTTCTTGTAATTATGGTTGGTTTAAACCTCAGTAAAGCCGTATAAAAGAGTACCTAAACTATAAAAAGTCAACTAATAACTTAGACCGGATCACACGCATAAATGCCATACACAATTACAAATAAGAAATCTAGGCTAGAGCTAGGTCACGCCGAAAACACACCATCAAAATAATCTTCATCCAGTGTTTTCTTGCTTTCAAAATAAGATTCACAAAATCTGTTTTTCATTTTAGCGTCCTGTATCGAGCTTGGCATATTTTTTATGAGTTTCAAAGACAGCCATGTCAAATATGTAACGAATGATAGGTATGATATTATAAACTATAGTGGCAGATAAAACAGTAACTATGATTGCGAAGATGTGCATTGTTTATCAAGACAAACTAACAATAGGAATTGGTTGAAGACTATAATATCAAGCAGAGGAGCAATAATCCCAATGACCATTCCCTCGAGTGCCTTCTCAATTCCTACACATTGACACTCGAAAACTATCCATGCTTTCTAAACGCACCATAATTACGTATCAAATGTAATGTCTGGTCCTGACCCTGCTGTAATGAAGGGTTTTTATTAAATCAACGTCAGACGTCCATTAAGAGGCCCGCGGACCAAGGCCATCAATCAAGAACATGCGTAGCAAGCGAGATTTTGTTGGAGAATTCCGTGACAATCTGTTTTAAGATGGTTAGATATTGAAAAATCCTTATCAATACGAAAGTATATCAGATCTATTTGTCTATTACCAAACCATAAGGTATGGAGAGAAATATGTGAGTGTTCAACGAGCATCATCAAAATTCGGCACAAAGGAAATGAAGTGCAGAAGATCCATACTAATATTACAAATGGGAAAGTGTGTGTGTCTGCTTGTTTGTCCGTCTTTCACAGCAAAACGGAGCGACGAATTGACGTGATTTTTTAAGTGGAGGTAGTTGAAAGGGTGGAGAGTGACATAGGCTACTTTTTGTCTCTTTCTAAGCCCCCACTTCTCTAAAATGGGGATGAAAATTTGTGTGGAGCGCGAGCGAAGCCGCGGGCAAAAGCTAGTACACTATATAAATTACAGCGACCGCGTAAGAAATAAAGTCAAATTATCTACCTAATTTGCGACTTCTAAAGTCCTAAAAGAGAAGATGAAATAAATGGAGATGAAATAACGGCAAGCATAAACAATAACATATCTCCCATGTTCATATAAAAGTGTAATACTGAACAGTAAGATTTAGTAAAAAGTAAAACCTTTCAGAAAGGAAAAATAAAACTCAAGGTATACCACATTTTTCAAACATGGTCTCACTGATTATGAACCAACGGAACCCCAAGAGGGTTGAAAAATGATTCAATTTGTAATCTTCTTTAAAATTAAGGAGTACCTTTATCTCATCGCATTTTTTATCTCCGGGTATTGAAACAATGTCGCTTTTGAGATCCGAGTTCTTTCTTGTGTTCCTTTCAATGCCTTTTATGAGAAGCAAATAAGGGATATGATTAGTCACCATAAGCACAGGGTAGGTAGTCACCATAAGCACAATACAGTATTTCAAACTCAAGAACAGTAAGTATATCTAACTAATAAAGAGTGAAACAAGTAATGAATGTATAAATGAAAATTATAACTATACCCAGAACAGTCAGAACTAAGGAACAGGTTGCGGTTAAGAACAATTAAGCCTTTTAGCGTACAACTATGGGGTAGAATATTTCCTTGACGTGCTTCTAATATAATATTATTTGACTTTCTTTGATCAAAATATAAACTCTTGAAGTAGAAGTGTAAACTTGTATAATTACCAAATAAGGCACCAGAAATTCGGCAGCTGCAGACTGGTCTTGGAGACTAGGTGCCCCAGTTTAAGAGAGGCACCACATGTCACGGTAATCACAGCCTCATTTGAATAATCTGCATTATTATCCTTAGCCGTCCGTCAAACAGTCGCCATTCGTTCCGACACGTCGGCACTGTCAGCCGTGGTTAATTGAACCTAAAATTAAACTATACACTTATTTGCAAGCGTGACTGCAACACAGGTTCGATTAGGATCTACAACGATTAGCCGATCGAATAGCTCAGTGGTTCATGATTACGGTCCGGGGATCGATTGCTGTTCTAGAACTGGTTTCGAGTCTAAATAACTAAAGTATTGCGTTACTTTGTAAACAAATTACAAGCCTTTGCCAATCATTTTCTATTAAGGTTGATCTTATCATTAAAAATACTTAAAATACACATGAAGAATTCTTCTACAACTATGTGTCCAGTTCAGGATCAATTTACAAAAGTACTCGCCCAAGGCACCTTCGAAAAAGTAAATTTAAAATCTATCTCTCTTCATCAGGAGCTACAAAGTCAAGAGTGAGAAGGATAACGGATCAAAAATCGTGTTTTGAACCCAGGAGCATGTCTAAACTGGCTTACGTTTTTTACCCGGCCCATTTCTTACGGTCATTTTTTACCTCCACTAATGACTGTCCAGCACTGATAATAATAGAAATTTAAAAGGGGACCAACTGGATTTATATCAACAAAGATTCGAGAGGACAAATTAAGGGAGAATTCCTTTTGGAGAAATTGATATCTGGGAATAAATGCGGTTGTCGGACGGGACGAAATGAATTAAAGATTTTACAAACATGGGATGTACGCGCATTGATGAGCGCCAAATTTGGGGATCACGAGTTTTGAGCGCTAAGTAGCCTGGCTAATGCCGAAACAGGGACCAAAACAAGAGGTACGAGATTTTTTAGGGCTGATGTCGGAAAAAAAAATCATAACTTCTTGTAATGTTTTGGGTTACTTCAAATTTATGTAAGTCCTACATATGTTTTCTTTATATTATACATATCTAAATAATGATAAGTATCAATTTTAATTAAGTGTACCTAATTCATTTACTTGATTCAGGAAACTAGTATATTTTGTTCTAATGAACACAAGTTAAATTATAATCTATTGAAAATATTTCAACTTGTGCTGTCTTAAAGTAGTCACACTACTATGTATATAAATTAAGGCAGCCTCAGGCACCAGAGGACTTGGTCACTTTTCCTTTCATATATGTAATTTATTTCGGTTTTAATTTAGTATATTTTGTATTTGAATTGTTAACCGTTTTTCTTTCCGGGGTGCTCAAAAATTCAACGGCTTCGATGTTGGGGTGTGTGATGTGAGGGAAATATGATTTTAGTGTACTATTTTAAATTAAAATTTCACCTCAAATAGATTTGGTATTTCTGTATCTTCATAAAACTACCCATTACACCATAATAAAAGAACGTAAAACACAAGTTTACTAAGACTCACGGGAATGTAGGTTACAAGACCAATCTCTCAAACAAAAAGACCAAAATTACAGCAAAAGAATCTGTACCCCAAGGATGCAATGTATCATTACAGTCCTATCACTCATTACGACCGGTCACGCATTTGCCTCGGACCCCTTGGTATGCCCATTAGAGGCTCGTGGACTCCCAAAAGTCCTTTTTTATCAAAGGGTTAATATCCTGGCGTTGAGTTTAGTAGCTGTTTGGGAAGCGTTTGATATAAAATGTGAAGATAGGTTGTGGGTTGATGAAGTTTAAGTAGGTTACCGAGATGTCTGAGATGGAATGAAAATTAAATACATAAACAAAATTAGTTATTGGATGGATGTAATACATGAATGAATATAGGAATATGTACTTAATGCAAATAAATTAATTGACGAAGTATAAATCAACTGATGAACAAAAACGATCGAATATTCGAAATTTATGAGGTTTCGTTATTGGTCGAAAACGTAATAGATAAAAAAATAGTTATGGTATGGATACAAAACATCAATGATTATAAGGATATGTAATGCAAATAAATTAACTGACGAGGTATAAATCAACGGATGCAGAAAATAAAAGAAGAAGAAACGATCGATGATTCCGAATTTACGCATCAACAAGGGTTTGAAACTGAGGTAAACATTTGCAAGACTATTTCCTTTTTATTTTAATTATAACCCCACCTACGTGTGTATAAAAAAAACGTACGCATTCAAGAAACCAGCCCGCGAATGTTGCGTCGAAAAACATGTTGAGGTTTCGGTAAAAATGTGAGGGAATTTGCAAAAGTAGCCTGATAATTGGTGCGTCTGCGCATACCAACTTCCACAAAGTTTTCCTGACAATAAAAAAATCCTTATTTAACCGACATAAGACATATCTTCAGTCAAAGGCAGCTTGTGCAGTCGCCGCCTGGTATATCGAAACGGTCGAAGTGGTCATAAATATCGGAACACGCTTTAGTAATAGAGGCGTGTTTCGATGTTTGTGAACACTTTGCCCGTTCCGATATATCTGACGACTGTACAATTTTATTGTTAACACTGATAAATGACAAGTCGTAGACTTTATTTTAAAGACTTTAAAGTCTTACTTTGGTCAGTAACAGTGCCTGCGCGTACGCGATGTCATCATATTGCAAAATGTCGGGACATGGTTTTAAATGTACCTCTACTTAATTTTACGCGGTGTTTTGTAAGGGTGAATATTGCGGATGTCTTTTTATTTATTTATTTCTATTAATTATTTTGACTCTTGTACCTAATTTACAAATTAACCACTCAAACGCCTTGTCACAGATTTGTCCCAGACTATTTAAACAGCTGTACCTGGGCCATTTTTTTCAAAGTTGTCCACCCCACTTTTTTTGTAACATGGGTATTTTTTACGCGATTCATACTCAAAATCGTGAGGTCTTTCGATCCTGATAGGAGAAAAAAAATGTCCCAAGATTTCCATACATTTTTTCGAACCTTCCATTCCGTTACCACCATACAAAATGTATGAAAAAATGGTAACGGAATGGGAAAAAACCTTGGGACACTTTTTTTCTCCTATTAGAATTGAAAGAGCTCGCGATTTTAAGTGGAAACCACATAAAAAAGTCCAAATCCAAAAAAAAATGTGGGGTGGACAACTTTGAAAAAAAATGGCCCACCTAATTAACAAACTGAAGGCTATTGATTCATTATGACAATTTTTTCACAACGGCGTTCCAGGGGTTAATAATTTGCACTGGGCAAAGAAAATTTTATACGGCATTGCTTGGTGTTTTTCTAATGCTGATCCTACTGCAGGACCTTAGGCCTAACCCAAATGTGAGTGTGTTCAGTAAAACGTCCCACTTTGTCGGGCGAGATTTACTTGTATCTTTATATGAATGAATAAACTGACAAAGCGGCTTTATAGTTTATAGCAATCGACAAAGTGGGACGTTTCCTGTGCACACTCACAAATGACGTTTTCGTATATTGACAAACACCAAACGAAAAAAAATTAGAAGGAAATATACGACAAAAACCCAACACGATTGCTTCCATACATTATTTACGTCATCAATATTCTCCTTTAATAACCTCCTTTAAAAGACTAAATACCATAGAATTCCAAAGTTCCGGCCATAGCACAATGGGAGCAAACGTTTCAACCGGACCCAGTCCCTCACGACATAATATCGCATTCACGACAAAAACTACCATTAACTCCTTAATATCATAACTTTATGCTCCAGTTAACACCTTGAAACTCAGTAGGTTATAAGCTAGTATCTAGTATAATATACAAGTTAAGACGCAACAGGAACGGTCACTTCTCTATACAAACGCTCTCGACTCCCTGGTTTTTTCAAGCTAGAGCAATGATTTTTTAGAATAGAATAGAAAAACGCTTATTGCAGAAACCATCTATTACGTACAGCACAGATTATTATTATTTTTATCTGTGTCGGACCGTTTTGCTTTTCTTGATATTCTTATTTTTAAAAGCGCTGCTAGAGACTTTTAAAATTTTATGAAAACAGCCAAATTGATAATGCCGCACAAAAAGGTATGACGTTCAAAACTCATAACAATTAGCCAAAAGAATGATCCGACACAGATTAATTTATTGTTATTCAGATTATTAAATTTCGTTTCGATTGGTTAAGTTTTGAAGGAGGAAACAGTCGAGAGTGGTTCCTCGATTTTGAAGATTTTTTCGCAATATCTTTTAGGTACCTAAGTTGCCTGTTTTTTTATAAATTAAAGTCAGTAACACGAGTATTCGGTATTCATCTAAAATTTCCAAATTGAAACGGATTCCTTTCCATTTTAGCATTTTGGCTCCTGTTGCCTCTTAAGTATAGTTAACCTAATAAAATGTCGCATTTGCGTCTACTTGGACAAGCGACGCACGATTCGTCGGCAAGGTGAAGTCGACGGTGTGATGAAATGATTCGTACGGAATGTAATGGAAACTGTTGTTATTTTTGTAACTGATATTGGCAATGTTGTTTTTGCATTTGACCAAACATTATGTGATGCAAACTTGCGACATGGCTAGGTTAAAGAATCAATCAACGGGTAATTTAAACTTTATACCTACGAATGAAAGCATTTTTAACCGATTTCAAAAAAAGGAGGAGGTTCTCAATTTGATTTTGTTATCTGATTCTCTGTTTTGGGTGAAAAAAAGCGACTAATACTGTCCTTTAACTTGTTGGCTAGACAATAATATTCGGGAGATCGCGAGGTACTTCGATGTGACCATAAAAAGTGGCGTAATAGGTATTAGAAAGATTTAGAAGGGAAGTTGTGACTTACAAGAGGCCAAAATTATACTGTTTCCTAATTCCATCTAGATTCAGATACATAGTATTCGCACAGGCGTCAAACAGTCGCCCAGTCACCATCAAACACACCGCTCGTGCGTATATCGATCCGAGTCGATCCGAATCGAGCTGATCTGAGTCGACCGAACAAATAAGTCGATCTAGATCGGTGCGTGACTGCGTCGCACGCGCTGCACTTATCGGATGATCGCATTGTGATTCGAGTAGCAGTTAGGTGTATTGGGTACGAAAACTGTCATTAGAACACCATATATGTGTGTATTTGTCCCCGAACGACTCATGTCAAACTATTCTCTTGAGAATGCCGCGAACTTGGACTTTGTTCTGGAGCATCTTGATGGACCATCTTTTCGTCTAGAATTCAAAGTGAACCTAGCATTGACGCTGACAAAAGTAAAGTTTTGATAAAAGCCAACATACTAAATCCATTCAGCTGTCAAGAGAAGATTTTAAAGCCTAAAGTATGAGCGATGTTCAAATTGCACCTAACCAAAGTACTAACTTAACAATTGGCAAAGCTTATATTCATTCAAATAGTTTCAAAAGTTTTTATGATCATCATGTATCATCTTGTGGCATTCCTACGACTGGTTTTACACTGTTTTCGTCCTTTTTCTCACACAATCATCCGCAATTTCCCCATCAACTCTCAGATGTCCCACACTTATTACATGCTAACGAGCTTCCCAGAAGGACCAATAACACGGACCGTCACAAAAAGACTAGCGTCAACGGTAATACATATCCCGACCGCAACAGACGTCGTGATACTTGCTGCTTCCCTTGCTGACCGCAAGGATGGGTTTTTAAAAATATGACAAGCGCGAGCGATGTAAAATAGAAAAGTCTAGTTGCAAAAAGGACGTTTAAAAGGTGCGTCAAATACAACTCGGAGTTTTTTCTATTGATGGAACATCTTTCATTATTGTATTGCAATGCAACAACGACGTTGTGATACTTGCTGAGCGCAAGGATGGGTTGGGTGGGATTTTAAAAATAAGGCAAGCGCGAGCTGGGATACTTATAGAAAAGTCTATTTGGAAAAAAGATGTTTGAGAGGTGCGTCAAATACAACTCGGATCTTCCTGCCTCATGATGTCGTGATGGAGCATCATCTGTTTCAAAATACTGTAGTGCAGAAGTCGGTAAATTTTGCGAAGAAGAGCCAAGGTAAGTTCTCCAGATTTAGGAGACAATAGATGGGGGTTTGTAAATGGCTGTTGTGTATTGTATTTGACTAGTTTGTTGTCAGTGACGGTACATGATAGTATACAGAGATGGTTGCTAACATATAGGTCACATATGGAGATAATTCAAGTGATCTAAAGATATTCATAGAATAGTTGCAAATCGCTCGTCGAACAGTCCGGATGGCGACAAAACGTACTTACACGTAACAAGAGTAGGCATAAATCTAACAAGGTGGATCGACTTAAATCAAAATCGCAAGAAACCGATGGATCATCACAAAACTGGTCATTCCAGAAACACGTGAATCAGAGTAATCAGACTTATATTCAAGTCTTTTTATAGGCTGTTGATACTCATCAAAATAAAGAACAACCTGATAAATATTTGTAATGTATTCCTCAGTTCAGCGGAACCCTAAGCAAGGCTCCGCAACTCGATCCGCGAGTAGACCGCAGGACGTGTAAAAACCTCCAAGGATCAGGCTCGGTTGCGTAACCATTTTTGCTCGATTTGTGTGCGCCGTGAGGGAATGCGTAAGTACTCACTCTTAAGGGTCACACGGACACCACAAAAAGCCGCTTTAATAAAAAATTATGCTTTCCTTTTGAAACGATATGCCAAAAAAAAAATTTTGTTATAAATGGTTCTTGTTGACATTTTTGTATTAAAAATAGATTCTTTTTGAGTTATTAGAAATTATTTATTTTCATCGTATTAAGTGTCTGTATTAGGGGAACAACCCTGAAACAAACGATTTTTTTGTGAATTTCTTGTTAAATTTTTAAAAAGTATAAAAGAATATTATTTGGCAATATAACTTCTTATTACGAACCTTATGATTCTCAGATGCTACATATCGTGAAGTAGAATTATATATTTTGATTACCCGCACTCACACAAATGTCATTGAAACACCTTGAATTATCAAAACCAATCACTCTTTAATTAATCTCGATAATTAAACAATCTCAATTAAAAATCCTCTTACGTACTTATTACAAAATAACAGAACTGTTTCGCCACCAATAAATTAATCGCAAAGATTAATCATGCGAAATAGAAACGCCACCTTATTCAAAACAAGGAATTTGCATAATTTGATGACTGCCTTCTAAGAGCAACAGGCGAATTCTGATTTTGTAACCTTATATGGTTTCGATACGATCGTGACTCACGTTATGAGGGATTAGAATCAAGAAAAATAATGGGGTAAAAAAATGTTAAAAAAAAATCTCCCCGTTTTATTTACTTACAATTAGGTTCCTTGAAGATTTTGCTTTCGAAATGAGTGAGGAATATATACCTGAAACGAGAAAAAAAATATTAAAACTTGCCATAAATTAGTATAAATGTATTATGAACACGGACTTTTTGTGGGGCGCGGTTAGAAGTTTTAGTTAGTACAGAATCGAAGACAAATCGTTGATGGAAGACGTTCATCAAAACTTAAATAATTTATGGCAATAGTCACATGACTTTTCTTAGCGTCAGTTATGCCGATATATTTTATTATTTAAGATCTAATCTCTGATACGCAAAAAAAAATATGGGACATTCTTACACAGATTGACTGAGTCCCACGGTAAACTCAAGAAGGCTTGTGTTGCGGGTACTCAGACAACGATACATATAATATACAAATACTTATAAGTACATAGAAAACATCCATGACTCAAGAACAAATATCTGTGCTCATCACACAAATAAATGCCCTTACCGGGATTCGAACCCAGGACCGCGGCTTAGCAGGCAGTCACTACGTGCTAGGCCAGACCAATCGTCAAATACTATTAAGATATGACGGCATGCAGTATACGTCTCTGCAGTGTGAAAAACGGTGACAGTGAAAATAGAGTCAAAACAATATAACTACAAAAAATTGTAAAAACACAATCTGCTCCCAGCAGTCGCAATTAAAACGTGCGATATATCATGGATGAAAGTGAATGAGAGCGATAAATTCCCGCGCGAATAAGCTGCGCAAGAGCATGCTTCGCGTAATGTTGCCAGTTTTCTTGACATTTTTCTATAAACATTCGAATTTTATTTTCTAATATAAGGGATCAAAGAAATTAGTAGGAAGCAAATGATCTGGCGAATATATTTACAACGGACAAAATGATCTTTGCGAGAAATTTTTTTTATCATTTACGATATTTCGAACCCTCCGAAAACTTCTGTTTTGAGTATTGTAAAATTTTAAATTTTAAATTGAGTGATTTAATGAAAACCACTGTTTTATAATTGTATGAAATACTGTGTCTTTTTCGTCAAGAAATAAAGATATCTATCTATTTGCTAGTCACGATAGCTATTTCATACGAAAATAAAACTGCTGCTATGGTATTTACTGTAAATATGGAAAACAAATTAAAATAAGACAAGTTTTTAAGACGACCGGTCTGGCTCAGTCGGTAGTGACCCTGCCTGCTAAGCCGCGGTCCTGGGTTCGAATCCCGGTAAGGGCATTTATTTGTGTGATGAGCACGGATATTTGTTCCTGAGTCATGGATATTTTCTATGTATATAAGTATGTATTTATCTATTTAAGTATGTATATCGTTCCTCAGCACTCATAGTACAAGCTTTGCTTAGTTTGGGGCTAAGTTGATCTGTGTAAGGTGTCCCCAATATTTATTTATATTTATTTATTTATTTTCGTGATTTCAAAAGTATTTTTTTGCTTTTTGTTGGAAATATAAATCCATTTTCTTCGTGACTTTTCCTCGACATAATGGTTAAAAATCAAGTTTAAAAACTACAACGTTGTATTCACTCCTAAAGAAAAAGCCAAAGATACGCCAAAACAGGAATCCCCAGAAGCACTAGCAACATAAAGCCGTATGCAAATGCCGTAATGGGCAGCGCTGCGCCCGCGCACCTTTTTTGGCGCGCTAATTTATATCGCTATCGCACTGTAATTGCAGACGGCGTGGTGCAGGCACTGTTTATTTACGGAAACACGTACAAATTGGTTGATTGTTGAGGCCTTTGTAGCATTTTACGTAACTTTAAAGTAGCTAGTTTGTTTATAAATTGTTTTTTTTTATCTTTACTCTTTTTCCTCGCTTTTTATAGCATTTATTCTATTTCATTTTTATTTATTTAGGATCACCAACAGACAATACATCATTCAAACATTTTTTTAAACATTCATTAATTTAAAGTTAGATGTTTGTTAATTATAGGTAATCACATCTTGCTCCAGTATCTTTGGACAAACATAGGTACAGTAGTAGGACTTTTAGACTTGAACTATTAGTATAATTAAATTTAGTAAACATAAATAAAAATACAATAATAACATATTACCTACACATTTACATTGAACAAATACGAGTAGATCAATTTTATTTGTCTACCCAGAACATTTATAGTAACGAATATCGGGTAGCTTGGTGTTGTTTACATCTATTGACATTTCGCTGGGATGTCAGTCTTCCGCGACCTCGGCTAGTGGAACCTGGCCGAAACTTTGGATAAAAAGTAATAATGTTAAAAGTAATAATGATAAAAAGTAATAATGTTATTTTTGTTCGACCCGTGTGTCTTTAAAAAATGTTTTCAAAACGCGAGAACTTAAAGTGTTACATTGGTTTATTGTTGATATTGTTTTGTTGGTCTTTGTGGTGTTTTTAAGTTATTTTAAAGTTAAACCTTAAGTTCTACAAAAATGCCAAAGATCGCATATAATCGAATATCAGTATCATTGATCTTCATTTTACGTACTTTAAAATGAAGAACTTTGGGAATAGAAACAAAAATCTCAATTTAAAAACATCATTTCTAATAAGTATAACAACAATGTAGAACATTGTTTATAACGTAGAGTTGCACCAATACCGATTTCACTGATTACACATAAATACCTCACCAACGTTCATGCACCACGCTTTCAATCGATAAACGACCGATATACTTTCGATATTCACTATCACCCAGTCCATCAAGGAACCGCCGGTACCGTGGCGAATCCTATGGGATTGGGATTACCTCCAATCAAGGAAAACCACGATAAAATACCCTACAGTCAAGCAAAATTAAACTTCGACTCGTTGCTATAAAGAACATGCAGCTATCTTCGTGGTGAACTCGGGAATGCAGCTAGGCATAAACATTTCACTGGCGCCTCTGTCATTACGTCTTTGACGGGATTTATAATTATTTTCTCAATTTTCTGGAGCTTAGATCAAAATATCAATTTCAATGAGAAATTGACGCGTCTTTTAATTGCAGGTAAAGTGATTTAAGTCAAGAAGAATAATTATGGAAAGGAGCTCACAAATTACAATTGGGTTTCTATCTAGTCAATTTTATTCTTTTATGATTCTGATTTTTACGATTATTACTCATTATTAACATGTAGTTTCTTTTCTCCGACACCGCGGAAACAACGCCACTCTTAAAAGGTCGCAGGTAAATTTAAAAATAAATTATACATTGATTCCCAATTTTCTCATTCATCTTTTGAATTCATCTCTTGTAAATACGTTATCTAGTTTTGGTAAGATTATTTAATGGAATTTCTCTTTGATTACAACGTACCATTGGCTAATAAATCAATATTAAAACTAAGTTTCTGTAAGTTTTTTTTCTTCTTTTTTGCGATAGTAGGCAAACCAGCCGGATACAACGCAGGCGCCTGTTCATTCAGCTGTGCGAAGCAAGAAGTTTCTGTGTCGGCAACGCGCATGTGACACCCCTCGAGTTGCTGGCGTCCATAGGTTACGGTGACCGCTTTCCATCAGGCGGACCGTATACCTGTTTGCCACCGACGTAGTATAAAAAAACAACTCACAGTTATGAACTGTCAGCTATCGAAGTGATGGAGATGGAAATGTTTCAAATCAGTCAGTTTCTTTTGTTTGTTCAAATTATATAGCTATAGTAGTGTGTTACTAAGCTTAAACAAGCCAATAGCTCGAAGCCAGTCGTGTGGAGGATGTCACAACGCGGCGGCCTTGCCTCGCGTGAGAAACTGCCAAATCGGGAAAATGGAACTGAGAGGTCAGGAGTCATTGTATGGCTGTTTTATGCTCACGTATGCCATGAGTAAAAGGCTTATGAGCGCTTTCAAAAAATCTGCTTGCTCGCATTTCGACGCCGGCGGCGCTGGCGTGCGCCTGTGTGCAGACGCACACTATAACCAGAAGCATAACGATTGTAGCCTGCGGTACAGACATAGCGTGCGATCCTCTTCGAACCAACCTTACGTGCGGCTAGAGCGAAAGGGATAGCATTCATGGTCGGTACCGCCACGCCGTCAGTGGCGTTGCGGACTAACCATTATTGATACTTGCGTAAAAACACCACCATATATATTACATATTTGCATACATGATTTCGTGCATAAATACTTGACCTTTTAGTTTAATTATTAAACTTATCACAGTTTTTATCAAAACGTGTGTAGCCTTGGAAGAAATAAATTAAAAAACTTTTATAATATAATAAATTGTGTATATAATATTGTCTTCTGTCACCGCGATAGTTACTCATGAAATAAATTTATGGAATCAGATTAAATCGCGTATAATGAATATAATCCGTTTTCTTAGTTTTATTTCATTTTGTATATGATATGTTTTCTAGGTTCTTTTCGGTGAAGGAAAACATCGTGAGGAAACCGGACTTATTCCAATAAGGTCTAGTTTACCCTTTGGGTTGAAAGGTCAGATGGCAGTCGCTTTCGTAAAAACTAGTGCCTACGCCAAATCTTGGGATTAGTTGTCAAAGTGGACCGCAGGCTCCCATGAGCCGTGGCAAATGCCGGGATAACGCAAGGAAGATGATGATGTTTTCTAGGTACATATACAGAGTGGGGCCTGTAACAAATGCGAAGAATTGAACTCTACTAACTCTAGGCTATTCTCCTTAAGCCGTTTTCACACTATCCGATCCGATATCGGATGTCGGAAGCAATTCAATCGAAAAAATCCAAGATGGCGCCTGTAATGTATGGGATATCGGTCCGACATCCGATATCGGATCGGATAATGTGAAAACGCACTTATACTGATCAACATTTGTTCGGCGACTTTTAAAAATAACTTGTATTTTGATTTTTATCACCCTTGAAAGTTTTTTCTAAGAGGTAATGTATTGCGAATTCTGTTAAGTCTAAAGTGTGACAGACAACGTCAATGACAACAATAATGGCGTCCATTGAAGCTTATATTTATTTTGTATGAAAAATTAAAAATTTAAAGACTTCATAATTTTTAAAAGTCACTGAATAAATGTTGATCAGTATAAGGAGAATAGCCTACAGTTCAATTCTTCGCCTTTGTTACAGGCCCCACTCTGTATATAATGGAACTAAGATCGGTTTTCTTTAATTTTAAGTAGTTTTTTTTTATATTTAAAATGTGTTTTTAGGGTTTCGTAGTCAACTAGGAACCCTTATAGTTTCGCCATGTCTGTCTGTCTGTCCCTCCGTCCGTCCGTCCGTCCGCGGATAATCTCAGTGACCGTTAGAACTAGAGAGCTGAAATTTGGTACCAATATATATATCAGTCACGCCGACAAAGTGCAAAAATAAAAAGTGGAAAAAATGTTTTATTAGGGTACCCCCCTACACGTAAAGTAGGGAGTGATTTTTTTTTTCATTTCAACCCTAACGTTGGATAGGTATTTAAAAATGAATTACTGAAATCGTTTTTTGATAATATTAATATTTTCGGGAATAATCGCTCCTAAAGAAAAAAAAAGTGTGTCCCCCCCCCTCTAACTTTTTAACCATATATTTAAAAAATATTTAAAAATCACAAAAGTAGAACTTTATAAACTTTCTAGGAAAACTGTTTTGAACTTGATAGGTTCTGTTCTGTAGTTTTTGAAAAATATGGAAAACTACGGAAGAGCCGAGCGGCTATTTACCAACGCGGCTTTAAAAACCGGCCGAGAGCGTGTCGGGCCACGCTCAGTGTAGGCACTGAGCGTGACCCGACACGCTCTCGGCCGGTTTTTAAATATTATGTTGTTTTAATTGCATGGAGCACAGGAAGGTCCACATCTATGTATTAGTTTTTTGTAAGGAAATACAACTCTACGCTACGCCTACCTGCTTTAGTTGACTGTTGACACACTGAGACAGTGGATGCGCCAGAGTATAAAAGAGTGATTACCATCTCTTGTCAAAGATCTTGTTTAGACGAATCAAACGACTGTTTGACATGATGCCAACGGCCACTTTTCATCATCGCACCGCTCGCCATCGACAGGGCGCTCATCCACACACCTTGCAACCTAAATGGTCGCGCACCGTGCGGTTTCAGAGGAATTTCCTCCCACGAACGCTCCGGCTGTGGAATGAGCTCCCTGTCGAGGTATTCCCGATGAACTACAGTATGGGGTTCTTCAAAAAAGGAGTGTACAAGTTTCTAATGGGTCGGCAACGCGCACGTGACACCCCTTGAGTTGCGGGCGTCCATAGGTTACGGTGACCGCTTTCCATCAGGCGGGCCGTATACCTGTTTGCCACCGACGTGGTATAAAAAAAACCGAACCCAAACACGAAGTGGTTTCAAGACCTGGTCGTGGAATACTCTTGACTACCTTCCAGCTTCATCATCAGATCCTGGGTACCATCTCTTGTCAAAGATCTTGTTGAGACGAATCAAACGAGCCCAAACACAGAAGAGTTTCAAGACCTGGTTGTTGAATACTCTTGACTACCTTCCGGCTTCACCATCAGATCCTGGGTACTATCTCTTGTCAAAGATCTTGTTGAGACGAACCAAACGAGCCCAAACACGGAGTGGTTTCAAGACCTGGTTGATGAATTCTCTTGACTACCTTCCAGCTTCATCATCAGATCCTGGGTACCATCTCTTGTCAAAGATCTTGTTGAGACGAACCAAACGAGCCCAAACACGAAATGGTTTCAAGACCTGGTTGATGAGAACTCATGACTACCTTCCGGCTTCATCATCAGATCCTGGGTACCATCACCTCTTGTCAAAGATCTTGTTGAGGCAAATCAAACGAGCCCAAACACGAAATGGTTTCAAGACCTGGTTGATGAGAACTCATGACTACCTTCCGGCTTCATCATCAGATCCTGGGTACCATCACCTCTTGTCAAAGATCTTGTTGAGGCAAATCAAACGAGCCCAAACACGAAATGGTTTCAAGACCTGGTTGATGAGAACTCATGACTACCATCTGACTTCATCATCAGATCCTGAGTACCATCTATTGTCAAAGATTTTGTTGAGACGAGTCAGTAACCTCAAATGATATTCAATAATAAATAATACTTACTAAAAATATTAGTCAAGTTAATTAGTTAGTTACCAAAGTCGTCAACCCAAGGATCAAAGTTTTCGGTCGCAGTATACATGCAACAGTACAGCCAAACACGCACACAAGTGCGGTTTTGGACACGGCGGGTGCCGCACACAATGACAAAATAACTTCGCGATCGTCGAGCCGCGTGCGGAGCGGACTAACATACGTCCTGCCTCTACAAGCTCTGCCGCGGTACTGACATCGCAAGCGCGCGTAACCGGTAATAAGGAGGCATTTTTAAAAAATCGTCAAAAATATTAAATTGCAATTAATAGAAAACTTTTGCATAAAATCTGTTTGAGTAAGCGTTGTAGATTATTTTTATATTAAAACTACTTCAAAAACACGTAAGTTTTCGAAGAAATTGACACTTATTCTGAGGTGATTTCTGAAACAAATTGGATTCATCATATCCTCATTTACTCTATTCAAAAGCCTTATAACAAAGAAGTAGTCTCAGATGATTGTAGTACAGGATATACATAATACAAATTTACCACTTGAAGCATTCAAAACTATCCAAATTTTACAAATTAGACGGACTAAGTCAGCACTTTTCGCGGGTTTTCCTAAACATGCACCAGAAAAAAAATCATAATTAATTAAGTGAGTTAGTTTTTAAAAATCCAGTCTCACAACATGTAAGTTAAGAAGATGTCCTAATCGAATCCTGAACTTAATAAGTCTTTTAGATGACGGAAAGTGTAGCATTTTGCCGACTAAAACTATCAATTTTACATTATTACGACGTTTTCGTTGAATGCCCTCTTATTGAAAGACTTATTGTCACTTGTGAATAAGGTTTCTTTAGTCAAATGAACCTAATTTTACTCATAGCTACGCTCTTATTTTGTGTGGTAAATTTCTTTTACTAGTTATTTTACCAACATGTGTGGTGTTTTTCGTTGGTATGAGACAGACATACTTGGCAGTACCTACATAGTCATACGTCCTGCCAAGTTTATTTTTCAATGTTTGACCATTTTGCCTGCCTGCCGATTTAGGTAACCATTTTGTTTAGACGGTATTTTTGTTGTTTAGTTGCTTTTCACACCAGATTCATGAGATTCTTAACATCGGGTGTCCATGGGCGGCGGTGATCGCTTACCATCAGGCGACCTGTCTGCTCGTTTGCCTCCTATCCCATAAAAAAAATCAAAAGGCTAGTTATTACTACATTATAGATTGAAAGTAAGCATAGTAATAACTAATAACAATCAAGGCCATGCATTTAATTAAGGCACTGCCTCTGGTCATAGTTCATCTGCAGCTACAATGCACATGCTATCTGTATACGGAGAGGCATTAATTTTAATTACTTGCGCAAGCAGCTGCCCAAATGTCAGGTGCGCGCGCACAATTTACGAAACGTCGTATGTTTGTATTGGAGATGTATTATTGTTTTTTTATGTGATCGATTGGTTTGCAGATGGATGGGATGAACATCTTTAAACTGTGAATGCTTTTGCTATGTGAATAACGATTATCTTACAAGTTAATTTTGGAATTAACAGCAATAAACAGACCTCTGGATCGTAAACCATCTTTTACCTGGATCGAATTAAACCTTTAACCTTCAATATCAGGATTACATTTACTCCGATGCCCAAAAGATCCGCGTGTAGGCGACTAAAGGCGTTCAACGGTTTTGAGATGGATAACAAGGGACCACAAATAAAGTAAAATGACTAGTGTTCGACACAATAATGCTCAATAGATGACACCGTTCTGTCACATTTATTGATTAAGATTAAATGTTGCATCTACTGGTACACTGTTGACACTGTCAAAGCACTTATAATACTTCCTTATCTCTTCAAAAAGCTAGTCCAAACTTCAAAGTTTTTGAATCCCGATTGATTCCTTCTCCCAATACCAGGTTACTATTCCCTGAGCATTTCAATATGTACGGGCAATCTCCATTACCGCGCACAAAGACGCCGCGTCCCGGGCACGTCGGGATAATGTGGGGACCGTTAGCGATCTGGGGTTCGTTTCTATTTATTTGGTCCTAAAAGATCAAATATCTTTAGGCGAATAAACTGAAATAGATACCATACACTAAAGAAAAAGCGATCAAGGGCGGTCGGGGTGGTGAAGTGGTTAAAGCACGTCAGCCGCGATAGTTGGAGACCCGGGTTCGATTCCCGGCTTCGCCACCAGTGGGCTTGATCGCTTTCTCTTTAGTGTATGGTATCTATTTCAGTTTAGAATTTATATATAGTAGTGTTACTACTAACAAACAAATCAAAAAATATTTAATCAAATAATTTGATTTGTTCTCTACGTCGATCTTTAGGCGTTTTAAAATAGGGCAGAAGCATGATGGTAACTGAAATAATAAAAGGTATTTGAAAAGACAACAGAAAATAGAGGAGCTCTAATTATTCCTTAATAACATCATAGAAGGACAAATAAACTAGATATTTAGGAGGAAGAGGAAAACCGAGGACAAGAGAGAGATAACGAGACAAGACAAGAACCTAAACAAAAGGTTCCGATAGTGCCATATCCGAAGGTTAAAATTCGTCGAATGAGGACTGAATGAAATGGAGATTGCTCCACCGACAAGAGCATAGCTTAACCCCTGGAACGCCGATGTTAAAAAAATGCTACTGAATTAATATTTAATTGAATTAACAGAGATCTTTATTAATATTTGATTTGTTAGTGAAAGTCCAAATTGTCTGTGACGGATACGGGACAAGGACACTTCTTTTTCATATTTAACCCTCGATCCACTCCAAACAATAATTAAGTGGTTTAAGAAACAAATAAAAATATGACCTCATCAACAAGGAAACACCAGTGAGATACAAAATCGCCGCGATATGTAATGTGCATTACACACGCATATTACGCATTATGCCCAGTGTAATGTTACGTAGCAACGGCCTCGCCCTTGAGTTTCCTTCATTTTCGCGAGCAATGACCCATGATTGCTTGCGCGCGCGCCGCTCCTTGAGTTTCGAATGCTGTTTTCTCTGAGCTCAAATGGGTAAAATGTATCAATTTCGAAATATTTTTACTCGACGTTGCTTTTGCTAAATTTTCATTGAACCGAGTTTTTTTTAGAAAGCATATTTTTTTCTAAATTCGTTTAAACTCAGTCTACCCCAGAATAGGATATTTTTCAAAATTCAACGGCTATAAAAGACCTCGTTCGGTTAAATATTTTTTCGGCTAATGAAACGTAAACGGAAAAAACATTTGGAAGTTGCGATAGATACATACCCACAGTATGCACTTGAATATGTACTAGGTACCTACTAGTCATTGAACAAGAAAAATTATAACGCCATGTTTTGGCGCTGTTTCAATCAATATACATTACAATACAATTTTTCAGTTGACTGAGAATAATATGAAACATTATCTAACAGAAAATAATGCACAATATTTTACACAAATTCCATCATGCAATATATTTCAAACGACTACAAGCATTCCTCAGGCGGTCCTAAATCGGCATAGTGATCGACCGGCATGATCTATAGATCATCGCTCCTCGTTAGGGGCAGTAAATAAACAATAAAGCAACAATGCGCTAATCATATTTCTTGCTCGTCAGCGCGCGCGCAACTATCTTAGGCGGATTCTTCACTGGCTACAAATAATTCTTTACGCAAAATTTTCGCAAAATCTCTATAAGACACTAAAGAAAAATGTCTAAGCCACCGGTGGCTGTGCCGGGAATCGAACCCGTAGTAAACCACCCGGCCACTATATGTGACGTTTTCATTCAAAAGATACCACATCTGTCGTTAGTCATTAAGATCCGTTTCATATTGAAGTTATTATGGAAATAGCGTCTTATGAACAATATCTTGATGTAAATAAACGGTTTCTAATACTCGTATTTCATAAAATAATTTGATTTGTTCCCTACTTGAATTCAATTCCTTATTAGAATCCAATATAAGCCTTATTACTCGTATGATACCTTAGATGATATTGACAATGGTTGTTATTGTTATCCCAATTTGTTTTACGGATCTGCGGAATGATTGTGTAGTACAATAGCAAATAAACTAACATAAAACCAATAAACAGACATAAATATCTTTTCCCTGTCGTAGTTTCTCTGATCAAATCAGGGATATCCTAATGATGAACGACCAGGTCAAGAGAAGAGAAGTGTGTATGGAAGCGATAGAGCGAAAGAGGCTGGATCGTGGCAAGGAAAAATCCGTGGCTGCCGGAAAACAGGATTACAGCTTGGCAAAAAAGATTAGACATAAAACAGTGGCAACACTGCAGTGTCATCACTTTCACATCAATTTAAATATGTACATGAGAAAACGGACGAGACTACAACGTTGCCGCTTTTAATTTTGACTCTTTTTGGCCAGTCTCAATGTAAGGGTCCCCTCATATTAATTGCGTCTCTGGGGTCCTCCAGCTAGCGTCTCGCGAGCGTAGCGTCGGGCCAACTGTATAGAAAAAGACGCCGCGTCGACGATGTTGGCCCGACGCTACGCTCGCGAGACGCTAGATAGATATGGAGGGACCCTAAGGAGTAACGCTAATTTTTTAAAACAACGTAGGGGCATTTCATAGCCCCATTTAATATTTGAGACTAAATCTTCAGTGAGCAGCCGTCTTTAGGCCCGACGTAATTGCGAAGCATGATGGATGGCGGACGGTGAAAAATATCTCAATTCATTAGCCTGAGACCGCTGACGTGGACAAATCAGTGCATTCTTCAGATTTGTTTATGCCTTCGTTTGACCTGCTTCGTTGTTTATAACCTTCTTCATTCTTGCGTTATCGCATGTTTTTTTTTCCCCTAAGGAATATGAATTACCTAACTTATGGTACTTATTGGAAAGAATCATAGTAGAAAAGAAAGAATAAAGGTTTAAGATTTAAAGAAGCTTGGTTAAAAATGTAGGTTAAAATGTGATGATTTGTCATTCAAAAACACAGGTTCAAATCTGATGAGTGATGACATAATCACACGAAACAAATAATAGTACGAGTACGAGTAGTACGACTGCTTTAATTAAAATGTATAGGTACACCATCCATTTGCAAGAGGACAGTGGACATTTCTAATAGTTACAAATAATAAAAAGCTATCTAGATAAAAAGCAAATACATACAATAAAATAAGGTCATCAACATTTTAAACGAGTCCCACAATCCAAATAATCTTCGGCAAGAAAAGCACTAACTTACCCTATCGACTTATAGAATCTTTCGCATTTCCTAATCCCGCCAGCAAGTATCTCATCGTCCTACTTACGCCGTGACCAAGTATGGTCCCTGAAAGGTATCGCCGGTGGCATTCCGGCCGGGTCACAAGATCAGCTGAGCAGGTGGCATAGATACGGTGGTCAAATATACGGGGTAGCGTTTTGAAAGCGCGCGCTGCGACGTCTTCAAATGATGCCTAATGTACGTAATAGTATTTGGTTTGTAAAAGTAAGCTATGTAATAAATAAAAGCGGCCCCAATAATTGATCCTTGCAGCACTCCAGACTTAATCGATAAAAATGTTGATACTTACAGTTATATCCATTTACTGCAAGTCTGATTGTTTCGATGATCTAGGTAGCTAGAGACACACCACCTTAGAAGATTTGACTAGTGAGTGATAGTGACTTATATCTATTTAAATTTCTGTTTTATTTTCCGCACCAATTGTAAGTTTCTGTTTGGTCCAATGGTTGACTGGTAGAGAATGCCTTAAGGCATTAAGTTCGCCATTTGTACTTTATGTTGTGCAATAAAGGTTAAATAAATAAATAAATAAATCAATTTCCCATTTATTCGATTATACGGTAACGTTAATTAACTTTTCTAGTAGAATTAGATGGTTCACTTTGTCAAAGGCCTTTTGGATGACAGTGTAGATGGTAGGGCAGCGTTTCGTAATCACTCGCTGCGTTTTGGTTAACACAATATGAGTGTAAGTAATTTAGATGTAAGAGTACTATCAACTGCAGACACATAGTCTACCTCTCTTGCGTCCACTTCTTCGTATTGCATAATGATAACAATTCTATACAGGGGTAATGTATCATACGAACACAAAAAATAGTTTATTAAAAACAGCTTAAAAACCGGTTGGCGGACACTACTCCAGACCAGACACAATAGAAACAATGGGATTACGCCTATAGGCGATTAGTGTCCACCACACTAACCCGCTCGACTCCGCACGTATTTCACACCCGTATGTCTCATCTGGCGATGATCTCCATAACGAGGCCGCTTACCAATGCTCATTACCATTCGCTCATTATAAGCTGGCAATCACTGCGGCCGGAAATGAAATGGATTCTTTGACTAGAGTTTGGAACAAAAAAGAGTGCGTCAACGATTTTATTTGAAGAAGAAAATATGCCGACGAAGATGTTTATTCTGTTCTTTGTTTCTGGAAAAAGTCTTTCAGCATACTGATAAATAGTTTAGGCGCTAGAAGGCCTCCTTGAGTGACTCCTCATTTTATAAAGGGCATTGCCTTTATAATGTAACTAGCTTTCACCCGCGGCTTCGCCCGCGTAATAAAAGTATTCATTAAGATTTTCATTTGGATCCGTAGGGACTGTAGGTTTCTCTGTAGGTATATTTATCTGCGATTATTTCGATTGCACATAATACTTTTGCTTGCAATGATTGTAGAAATATTACACATCGACCACAGCGTAGGTAATTCTATATACGCGGGGAAACCTTTATAAACATCCCACATAGCCCGTATTTCGACACTATGATCGTACTTTTTTCTATTATCCCTTACAATTTTTTACATTTTGCTTATACTTATCGCAAACGTAATCTTCAAGCAAGCAAACAACGATCGTCTTGGAGCACATTGATTGTAAGAGACCGCCGACCGATTATCCGTATCCCTCTAACGATACCCATATTATCCGTATCCGTATCCGTATCCGTATCGCTATCGCTATCGCTATCGCTATCGCTATCGCTATCGCTATCGCTATCGCTATCGCTATCGCTATCGCTATCGCTATCGCTATCGCTATCCCTATCGCTATCCCTATCGCTATCCCTATCGCTATCCCTATCGCTATCCCTATCGCTATCCCTATCGCTTTCCCTATCGCTATCCCTATCCCTATCCCTATCCCTATCCCTATCCCTTATCAAGATGTTTAATGATATAACACTTTAAGTTCTCGCGCTTTGTACACATATTTAAAGTCACATACAGGTCGAACGCGATTAATTAACATTATTTTTACCTTTTTTCCCAACGTTTCGGCCAGGTTGCACTGGCCGTGGTCGCGGAAGACTGACGTCCCAGCAAAATGTCACCGGAGATGTAAACAACACAAAACTACACATACAGGTCGAACGCGATTAATTAACATTATTTTTACCTTTTTTCCCAACGTTCGGCCAGGTTGCACTGGCCGTGGTCGCGGAAGACTGACGTCCCAGCAAAATGTCACCGGAGATGTAAACAACACAAAACTACCCGATATTAATTTATATAAATGTTCGGGGTAGACAAATAAATATAATCTACCCGCTTTTAGTTAATGTTTATTTCCCACCATGTTTATTTTAAAGGTAAAAATAATGTTAATTAATCGCGTTCGACCTGTATGTGACTTTAAATATATGTTTAATGATTTCTTATCAAATGATAAAATATAAAGTTTCATGGTTTTATCATTTAAAATTAAGAAATCCCATACAAACTTTCAACCTCTTTTTCAACCCCTTCATCCCTTTTTTTCGAAATAAAAAGTAGCCTATGTTCTGTCTCAGGGTCTAAAGATTGTCTGTTCCAAATTTCATCAAAATCGGTTGCGTGGTTTAAGCGGGAAAGCGTAACAGACAGACAGACAGACAGACAGACAGACAGAGTTACTTTCGCATTTATAATATTAGTATGGATATGGATTATAATATTAGTATGGATTGGCAGTTCTATAAGCGTACTTGGTAAATTGCAGCTTGTCTACAGTTTAAACTCGATTTTCTTTTTGTATGCCTGGATGCTTCTACAGTTCGCAATTCCCAACCGATTCTCGTGAAGTTTGTCACCAGATTCTATGGTAAGTATTATTTTTGCCAGATTATTTTGTTTTTGTTTTGAAGAACTTTTTCACTTACAGTGCCACTAATGTATGTTTGAGAAAACGTGACGACACTACTATGTTGCCATTTTTTTGAATCAATCTCTCTTTTATAAAAACTTTTGATTCAAACGGATAAACCGCAACAAGTCGAACTTGTTAAATTCACAATGTCAGACTGTAAATTCCTCCTCGAAAAAAGCCCTTTAGTTTTTTTTTGATGCAAACTTTTATTATAGGACCAAGTTACACAGAAACTTATATATCTATAAAATATTTGTTTTAGTCTGTATGTGGAAGTGCAAAGCCAAACCATCAGGTGATGGCCTTGAAGCGGTGGCGTGTGCCTCGAATGCATATGCTGGTCGCGCGTATTAAAGCAATATTGATGCGTGCACGAAGCCAGCCTAATATTGTTGATAAGGAACGGCTCCAACGTTCGGATATTCAGCCATGTGTTTCACAAAGTTGGACATTTAGTTATCGAACGCCACATTTGTGGGGAAAACGACATCACATTCCCTCATATGAAACTTGATGGAAAACTGGTCGGGAGGTCATCGCGCTTGCGACGAAAGGGAAATCGCTTGCGCGCGCGCAGGTTATGCTTATAACGCTTTCCTGATAAAAATACTTGACTAGCTTTTACTTCCATGTAAGGTACGGTATTATTAAACCTGAAATACAGTGTTTAAAAGGAACTGTACTTTCGATTATAATTATGATTGTTTATGGATAGGTTAAAGTACTAGTCTTGACATGACAGCACATTTGTTTTCTGTAAATGTTCAGGGTTTAAACATTAGTGCTGACGACGAAAAAACTATATCGCATTGTATTTGTTATACAGGTTGTTGCAATGACGATAGTTCGTTTAGGTAGATTAGTTATTTATGATGATAGTCAAAACAATACATTGCTATTTTTATGTGCCATTGCTTCAAAAACAGAAGCTTATAACAATTTCTTATAAATATGACAAATTGTAGCGTATTTTTATGCAGTAGGTAGAAAACATAATACCTACACTTGATTGTGATTATTTCTTTAATAAGACACCTTTGTTTGTGTTGCTTCCTTGTTTTGTATTGTTGTATTTTATCAAGGTGTGCAATAAAGAGTATTGTATTGTATTGTATAATTACATAGTCAAATTATTATTCTTATTATTTTGATGACCGGTCTGGCACAGTCGGTAGTGACTCTGCCTGGTAAGCCGCGGTCCTGGGTTCGAATCCCGGTAAGGGTATTTATTTGTGTGATGAGCACAGATATTTGTTCCTGAGTCATGGATGTTTTCTATGTATATAAGTATGTATTTATCTATTTAAGTATGTATATCGTCGCTTAGCACACATAGTACAAGCTTTGCTTAGTTTGGCGCTTAGTTGATCTGTGTAAGGTGTCCCCAATATTTATTTATTTATTCTTAATCGCAATTACAATGTCAAAGAAGTGGGTATCTACTAATTTTCTGTTTATGTCTCGTGAGATATTGTTTAATTCGGTCAGATAGTTTAGATAAGTGGTATTTTCTACAGGACTATTAGAAATCATCCTGCGTGTGGTTTGACGTCATCCGAGTAAAAAGTAGCCCTATTAGAGGCCTAGTAATGTCCCATTTTATATTGTCTTCTATAAATTATTCAGTTTTAATGCATTTTGTCCATTTTAGAAGCCAAACCATTTAGTTACGTTTTTATTGGTTTTAATAGGGTTACAAATACACAGTTGTTTGTCTACTTTGGGTATTTAAAATGAGCATTATCTATTCTATTATTATAAATAAAATAAATAAATAAATATTGGGGACACCTTACTCAGATCAACTTAGCCCTAAACTAAGCAAAGTTTGTACTATGGGTGCTAAGCAAAATATATACGCTCATCACACAAATAAATGCCCTTACCGATAAATACATAGTTATATACATAGAAAACATCACCTGTCACTGCAATGCCACAGTTATCTGGTCCAACCCGACTTATTCGCCAAAGTGGCCTGGTTTTCGAAGCTTTTAAAATTTCAATAGTTAATGGACATGTGCTCTGCCTACCCCTTTATGGGATTACAGGCGTAAAAGATTGATGTATGTATGTATGTATACTTTTTAAACATCCATGAAAAGTCAGGAACAAAATAAGAGGGCTGCGCTCATCACACAAATAAATGCCCATACCGGGACCAGGACCGCGGCTTAGTCCAGGGCACCCGGTATAAGTACAAGTAAAAAAAAATGGGTCACCACCGACTGAGCCATGAAGTGCATGGTCGTCACTGTTAATACTGCTTATATAACGTCCTCATACAACTGCCAATACAAACCTTATACGGGTGACATAAAAATTCATCGGACGAAAAATTGAAACGTGAATACATAAAATTAAAGTGTCTCTCATTAAACACCTTCTGTTTTATAAACTCTCAGTTTCACAAGTTAATTACATTAAATAATCAATATCGATCTTACATAACGGGCTCCGTTAACATTGAATTATACGATATTTCCTATATTATCAAGAACATTCAACTTTAAGGAACTCCATATAAAGTTCAATATGATAGCCTTTATTACCGACCCAATCAAATACGGCTACCCGCCTACCGGCTTTAAAAAGTGCAAATAGTTAAAAGTAAAAGTCCAAACATTGCGACCGACGAACCGTTTTACGTACGCCTTCTTACAGAGACGCAATAAGGTTTAAAATAAAAAGTTCGTCTATTAAAACCGCGAAACGGAACGAAGCTGTCAGGAATACCAACATGCCAAGAAAACAAATTTATGAATGCGCCCGACGGCAGCGCTGTCATCTAACTGACTACTAGAAATTTAGAGGTAGATTTGTTACTTCCTTATTTCGCCACTGGTATTATTATGTTTGTTTTTCTAATGGACGCCCACGGCGGTAGCTTTGACACTTTCTATTGACTAATTTAGTCGTTTATGTCCAAGTTTAACGCATGAAAGCTTGGGGAAAACGCACAAGGAATACTTAACAAGCTCAAATAGGGAGGAATAGTTACTTGAGCCACAAAGATAACTGGTAAATTATTAAGGTGTGTTCTCGTAAATTTATTTTGAAATAGTCGTACGTAAATTCCATAAGACATATAAGTTTTCTGAAGTTTTTGCATGATAATTCTCTATTCAAGTACCTATAATTCCATAATTGATTTAGTAAAATAACTACGGGTATCATTTCTGGAGGTAAAAAAAAAGCATTAGATAAAAATAAAGGACTACCTATCAAATCAAAATTCAATAAAGTTATTCTGTTACTTTCAAAATAAAATCGAGTACTTCCATGGTCAAACGGTACTTGTATAATAGCAAATTAAACTATAAAATGTGATGGAGGCAACGGTAAGTTTACTTCCTATAATAAACGCTTTATTCTAATTGAATCTATAATTAAAAACACTGGCATTATAAATTATTGAGGCAATTAAATTATAGATTGAATTAGTTAATTTTATATTGATTAGTTATATAACGGTGAGTGTTTCAGAAAGGTTATTATTAATATCCTTTACCGTTGCTCGTGTAATTATTTTAATGATCAGGTTTTGTAATAAAGAGATAACAAAAATTTGAACTTCAGGAAGGTACTTTTACAAGGTAGCTTTGTAATTATTGTCATTGCTCTATGAAATTATGATTTATCATGTTACTGTCGGCCGAAGCGGAGCCGAGGTCAACAAAACATTTGATCTGAGGTGTTAGCGGACGTTTCAACTTGTTAATAACCACAAAATTAAAATTTTGAAAAAACCCCTGACCGCGACATAGTGGACCGATTTTCACGAAACATGGCTAAGAACACTCCCGATTAACTCAGCTTTCAGACAAAAAAAAACTAAATCTAAATCGGTTCATCCGTTCGGGAGCTACGCTGCCACAGACAGACACACACACAGACAGACAGACAAACAGACAGAACAGACAGACAGACAGACAGACACACACACAGACAGACACGTCAAACTTATAACACCCCGTCGTTTTTACGTCGGGGGTTAAAAATTGATTCATATTCGTTTGGTAGCTGCAAAGAAACTGTCCAGGAATTGAAGACCCTCTTGCGGGGCTTCGTCCACTCAGGGACTGCGAAAAACAATATTACGTTTTATGATAGGTATACATAGGAATTTGAAGATATGCCTGTTTTGTAGATCAGCAGACATAATAAATTTATAATAATCACATCACACTATAATCAGTTAGTTGACCACCTTTGGATCTCCAGAAATGGGGGATTGGGCGACATGGGGACATATTCTGCGATTGTGGCGTCCCCCAAACAACAACACATATGAGACAGTGTCCCCGGTGCTCAACAACGTGAAGAAGATCTCTTAAGGGCTACCCCTCAGGCGAGGGCTTGAGGTGACTAAGCAATTGGCAAACAAAAATTTAGTTTTACTTGATTCCTTTATACGAAGAAGAAGACTGTAATAATAAACAGTCACAGCGCACTTTGGAAGCAATTCCATACCTTTACATAAATAATATTGAATATTATTGAAATGTTAATGAAAAGCCCTTTAGCATTTTATAACCAGGCTTATTACACAGTTAAAAGAAATAAAGGAGCAACAATTATTTATAATTAAAAGCCAGAGGCGGAAGATCTAAGGCATAAATTATGAATTCATTTAGATGTAGATTAAGTCTACGGATATCTACATTCTGGATCTGAAAGAACTGCATTAACTGCATTTGGAGTTAATGAAGTATGCATTTAATGGCTACCTGTTATGTTTAACGCAGATTATCTAAGGTGTGTTGGGGTTATTTCGAACGCGGGTTAATTTGGCAAACGGCAAACAATTATAAAACCAGAAGAATTTTAGCAATAACTCCGTTACTGCTATACATCTATTAAGCTACATCGGGGCAAATCTCGACCGGGGGCAATTGTAACTGATCCATTTTTCCATTATTACACTATTGAGTTCCATATGTATTCACTGGACACGCGTGCCATATATGTGCCATATAACCAGTAGACACTCTAATTAATGATGGAAACATTGTAAAACATGGAAAAAAATGGATCAGTTGCATTTGCCCTCAGTAGAAATTGCTAGTTTAGTAAATTTCAGCCATCATTAATATCCTGTTTTTTAAATTGTCTCGTTTTGGAGGCCAAGATCCCTGTATATGTAGATAAATTAGATAACAGAGCCTAGTTAGTTATGTAGTTTAGAAATTGCAGCTCATTCGCGTCACAATAAGCTACCATGTGAAGAGACTCTGATCCGAGAGTCAAACTGTGAAAACCGTTTTGTGGGACATATGTTTTTTTTTATAAATGTACCTTTTGTGTTACTAAATTAATAATAATATTTCAGTAAGTAAGCAGAATACAAAAGTACAGTAAAAACATATTAGTTTTATTAATATTGGGGCAAATGTGAATATTGTTTGACGTGCAAAAACAAGGGGTAGTATTATTAATCTGATTAAGGTTTCTAGTGGAATGTACTTACATTTAAAATTCCTTCAAATAAATGGCTTTCGAAGCAAGTCACGATTGTCACGAATACATACCTGAAACAAAAAAAAACATGTTAAAAATGATTACGAAAACTTTTCCACTCAATTGGTATTGATAAATATTAAAAGATAAGAAAAATGAACAGTAAAGGGTACACAGTACATCAAAAATGTCTGCCACTGTATATAAGCTGAAGATCCAGAGGACCTCCAGTAAAATTGGAAATCTATTTTTTTTAATGCCTTTCTATCTAAAGTATCTAACTCTTGAATATTTGAAGTAGGTAGCTAGGTACTAACAGACCTTTGACTCTTTTGTTTTAATCCGAATCTAGCATATTTAAAATCTTGAAGAGCCATACAGGCATACACGTCTAAGCAAGGACTCTCAACCAAACTTCTGCAGAAACCCTTGCCCGCTCTTAGTAACACATTAAGCTATAATTTCGCAGTGGGTTGTTTAACATATTATCTAGCAGGATTATTGGAAAGCAATAAATAATAATAAAGCGGACGGGTTGCGTGACGCACGCCACTGCGCGGGCGCAGCGCGGCTCCAAGGGCCGAGAGCGCACGGGATAACAGCCTACGATGATTTAAGGGTTTGACTGTCAAACAAGTTTGTCAGTCGCAATTCTAATTGTCTATGGGACTACACTACATTTTAATGTGCCGCATGTACTGACGAAAATGGCTTGACAGACTATGCCGTGAAGATGCCCTTATGTCCTGCAAGAAAATGAAAATATTTGGGGAGAAAAGTGTGGGAGGGCCGCCGGATAACCCGCAGCTCCAACTCCAAGGAATCAGGTTGAATGAACACACCATATAATCAACAGCCCGCCTGTTTTCGGCCAGGCTCCGTAGCCGAATGGCAATTCTGCGATGCCATCAAACGCCGCAGAAATGCAGTCTGGCTTTGTCGCGCTAGTATTAGCGATAGCGATAGATATCTACGAAAGACATATTATCGTGAGCGTTTGTGCATTCGGCTAAGCCCACAGCACAGGCGTTCCTACGCTACATCTACATCTACATGTGTATGCCGCCTCTGAGATGAAATGTTGGTACCAAAAAGCACGTGACTATTCATATTTTTGAATGTTCATTGGTGTTTTCAGTTTCTGTATTCCTAGCTATGCTTTCAGGCAATCATTTTTTGGTTAGTAAATACTGTAGTCGTTCCTAAAGATGCTGATAAACTTGACATACTCGTCATAAGCATTCTCGCTAACAGTAGAATGTCCTTGCGATTTTTTGCAGGAGAGAGCTCATTCCACAGCAGGAGCGTTCGCGGGAGAAAATTCCTCTTAAGCACCCTCCAGAGAGTGTGGATTCGATACGCAAAAAGTTCCACACTGGCGTGGAGGGCGCTTTATAGCGAGACCATGGAGGCTTCCAGGGTGTGAAGATAAACGCCCAGCCGACGGCGAGCAGTAGGAAGTTTACCTAACATTAGCCAAATTTCTTTCTACTGAAGAAAAATAGCGAGGCAATTCAGATTCAGAGGTAGGTAGAGGTAAAGTAGTAGAGGTGAGGGCTACATTGGACCGGAATCGATGGAGGCACATTGTTCGTTCGAAGGGTTCCAGTAACCACGATCCTCAGTAATGAGGGCCTGATTCAGAAGAAGGGTAAAAGTGCGTTATGATCGGGAAGGCTAAACATGCGTTACCTAGGTATTTAAAATGGGATGAGGCACCTTTATTGAAAGTCTTTTTTTTTCTTTTTTTTTGGAGGCATGATAATTGCTGTTTGGCCACGGCTAGAACCAGTTACAGCTGCGGTATGAGTGAGATCAGTGGCGCGAATCTGAAGGTCAAATACGAAATATATGTAAAATATCGTGTAAAAATGGAGACGCGGCCCGCCGTCTGCGCATGTCTGCGAGCTAAATCACTGGTTCCGACCACTGTGGACCAAACCGCACGATCCGCTCACAAAGAAAACAATTAACTGCTACACTGTATTATTAGCTTACACACAAGATGGTTGAGATTGAGCGATGACATGGGAGGAGTAATATGTTTGAAAAAGTAGGTGGGGAAAATTCAGCCTGCCAAAGTTTTTAGAAGTTTCAGAGGTGGATTAGATTTACTTTACACCGAAAATGCGTTTTTACTGCAGTGATGACCATATCACACACTGTTTTGAAAGATCGGTGGAGGGCCGGAAATCCTTTTGCGGACCCGCATACATAAATGATATCGCCCACGGGCCGTACTTTGGGTAAAAATAAAAAGTACCTATAACTATTTTATTCCACATCGCAGTTACGTTTCTAATATAAAATTCAATTATTAAAAACTTAAAAGTGCACTTAACCCTCTTTTATTACAATTTAATTATATACCATCAAACCTTTATTCTCTCTAGAGTATACATTAAACTGCTACTGTATTTTTAATATACGTTGAGTTGAAATTCCTGTTTGTTTTTAGTTGTTTAGTTATTATTGAACTAGCACTTTAAAGAGGTCTAGGGTTATAGCTACTGTTTGATGTAAAGTGGCTCTCCGTCACAAAAGGGTATGCTGGAAATGCTATTAGATCCTTTACATCCGAAATTCCAACGAAATGTGTGATAAATGGGTCCAACACAATACATCTACGCCGCCTAATCCTACGCCGAGTCAGACGACGCAACGGAGCCACGCTGTTACGTCGTCGCCCAAATCTAATGTTTAATTTGTTTATTTTTTTTGTATGTCTTTTGTATTATTTTTTGGAAGTCTTGTTTTGTATTTTGTAGTTTCACAGTGCCTTGGTGTAAACTGTAATGCTGTGTTACTTTTTGATTAAATAAATAAATAATAAATAAATCTAGGATGACCGGTCTGGCCTAGTCGCTAGTGACCCTGACTGACCTTGACAGTGTAAAAACATATCAAGTTAAGAATATAGATCAAATTGTGAAAACTGAGGTTCAAAAGTTTTAGGCTTGTGTCGATAGATGGCGGTCTATGCACTGTCCTACACATTTTACTTTGTCAGTAAGGGTATCCTCAAACCTATCGACGAGGAATCAGCTGTAGCGAATCAAAAATGTTTGGGGAGAGCCTTAATCTCGTTATACTGAGAGCGCGCTGTGGAACTGTACAACCTTGTCCCTCCGTCCCCATTTCACCATAGGACCACCAGAAAATCGGCAATGCGGCATCGCTTCACGGTTAATATTCCGAAAATACGCACTAAGCGTTAGGCTTCAACATTTGTTTTGCGAACCGTCAAAGAGTGGAATGCCCTGCCTGAGTCTATGTTTCCGCATGAGTAAAATCCAGGTATCTTTAAAGCAAGAGTAAATAGGTATCTCATAGGTAAGCGTGCTCCACCTTTGCCCGCATCATCACTTACCATCAGGTGTGACTGCAAATGTAGTATAAGAGCCCTTTTGTGAGGAATAGTCACAAATGAACTTGCCTCCTAGTTTTACTACAGTTGTCTCACGTTATGATGATAGGTTTCGGAATATAGCTGGAGGCATTTAATTAAGGAATACACGTCTTCATATCGTAAAACCATGTTTAGTGAAGGGTATTCTAATTAAAAACACTTTTTATTGAATGAATATGAGTGGAATAAGAGAAAAACTAATAATAGCCATAGCTTCGGTCATATAGGCTTGTACAACAATAAAATAGAATAAGTGTAGGTCTTCGATTCTAAGTTACCAAAGAGGATCGAGTATTACAGATAGTTACTGTCGAAGTAAAATGTGTAATCACAGTGCATAGACTGCCATCTCTTGACACAGGCTTAAAACTTTTGAACCTCAGTTTTGACAGTTTGGTCCATATTCTTAGCTTGATATGTGTTAAAATGTCAAATATTAATATTAGCGCCATCTAGCTGAGCGTACCCCAAAGGTGTAATGCCATCTAGGCCACCGTACCTTTTTCTGTATGGTACTGAGGTACGTTTTTTTCTTAGACTTTGTCTGTCTATACGGAGTTATATATGTCTTAGTAAGTTATTTACTTAGGCCCACTTGCACTAATCACTTAACTCAGGGTTAGTGGGCTGTCACCTGTCAAATTCCATATAAAATGGTGGGTTAACCCTCCATGTTCGTTGGTGCAAGTGGCCCTTAAAGTGCCAAAATATTGCTACCTTGGGTTAGCATCGCACGCAGTTCCTTCTTGTTTAAAAACATTTTGAAAGTTAACATTATCAAAATGTGTGTACGAGTATGAAATAGTATGAGAATGAATATTGAATACCGGTCTTCATCGGTGGGTTGATTTTTTTAATCCCCGACGCAAAAATTACGGGGTGCAATGAGTTTGACGAGACTGTCTGTTTGTGGCATCGCAACATTCAAACGGATAAACCAATTTAGTTCGTTTGTTTGAAAGCTGAACTAGTCGGGAGTGTCCTAAGCCATGTTTAATGAAAATCGGTCTACTATGTCGGGGCCTTGGGGGCTTTCAGAAAATTGTAATTTTGTAAGGAAAGAGTTGTAAAAATCCATACATCAGTCAATTCAAGTTATTTGTATATCTGGCGTCAAACACGGGTCAATCACACGTCAAATAGCGTAAATTATCAGTGCCACTACTCGACACTAGGTGTGTTTGACGCTAGATGTCACTAATACAAATAATTCGATGGTGTTACAACTCTTCCTTATTCCTCTATGTAATAGTCAGAGATCGGATTTTTGTGCGTCATCTCATACTAAAAGTCATTAAAATGACGTAAGTCACTAAGAATGTCGCAAATCCGTCCGATCTCTGGTAATAGTTCAATTTTTTTATATATACGTCGGTGGCAAACAAGCGTACGGCCCGCCTGATGGAAAGCGGTCACCGTAACCTATGGACGCCTGCAACTCAACCTCAGTTTCTTCTTCAGTTTAACCAATATCAAACACAATATACAGCAGCTATATGACGTCCCAATCTAAGGCGCGTATCTAAAGTAAAAGTGCCAACAGAGCCAGGATGGACGGGAGAAAGTACGCCTGAGGGTGCACGGCCGTACACCGATGTTCATAGACGTTGCATTTTTGCTTGCACTGATGAATTCTTTCGTTTAAATTATAAAACTTACAGTTTCAAGCTACCGATGACTATTATGAACAACTAAAGCATACGTATGTATCGTAAACCTGTAAAGGTTTCGTATAGGAGGTGCAAGCACCTACTGCTTGCCCTTAGAATTGATCAAAGACGCCTAGTCTTACAAAAGATGACATTTAGAAGAGAAATTTCAACGGTTCCACTGTGACGGGGTGGCTAGGGGTTGATGGCGTTAGCCCGGATTGCTAAAGACGCCGGTTCGACTCCGGCCTTCACCACTGGTGGTGTCCGTCATTTTTTCTTTAATATAGGTATAACATCTTATTTCGATAGTCAGGATGGGTAGAGGCAGTTCTGAGGGTGCAGACGTCGAACACTCGTCGAACGGTCGGTTGCATTTATTAAAATTAAATTTCAAATACACTTTATATGGCATTACCTGTCATCTTGATTGGATACATTGTTGAATTTGTTGCAAGAAGGGCGTTTTCTAACAAGATACCTTGATGCCGATCGAGGCAAAAGGTAAGAGTATAAAATATCCCAATACCTATTGTACCTGTCACAATTCTGCACAAACATCTACTTTATACAAAAAAGTCCTTTATAAACGGAGTTTCACATCGGTGTAATACGCAGCCTTCCTCTATACCCCTGACTAAAGATATGAAACTGCAAACCTTCCGACTTTCGTTTCGTCCAAATATAGTTTGTCTATGCTTCGTAAATTTTACGGTGAAAACAGTTGCACCACGCCTTTCTATTTCTGTAAATCAAACAGCGCCTATTCTGGCAATAACTGCAGGTAAACTTACGCTTTTGGCTATGTGTCTACTAAATTGCTATTTGCAAATTCAATACAACCACTTCAGATGCATATATTCATGTTCACTTGCTACAAACAAGTCATCTTGGCGATCTACCATCTTTAACAGTGTTAAAAATCGTTTGAGGAAAATCGCCTCATGACGTTACATACCAAACGCCAACAACACAGAGACAAAAGCCCTCCTACGTTTATAACTTTATACTTACAATACAATACGTCTGGCCAACTCACGCCTGCAAAAGAGTCTTTAAGACCAAGATCGGCCTGGCCAGCCACATAAGAGCCCATAGCAGGCAAAATAATTCAGAATCTGCTTAGGTCGCCGTCATCGAAACCGATGAGGAGGACTATACATATATACTTACATGTTCACTTAATCGGGTGTAGAAAAATATGAAGAGAATTGGTTAGAAAGCCTTAGGCTCCTCCCTTGAACTCTGATCATGTTTGTGATCGCTGTGGTAGAAGATGCCGCTCTGGTTATAGCCCCCTTATTCATAAACGTTTACTAAAATTATCTAGCAGATAAAGTTCGTTTGTCCCTTTCTATCACACCAATACATCGGAAAGGGACAAACGAACTTTATCAGCTTGATAACTTTTGTGAACGTTTATGAATAAGGGGGTACGACTCTTTAGCCACCGCAGACGTTGTAATCAACTTAACTTCCCCACAACACTTGATTTTACTCGACGCTGCAAGAATCATCTGCAAGGTGACGTGGCCAATGAGGACGTCACTTGTTAAGTATCTAATTAATCTAATTATAGTATGTCTTGTCCAGGTATTTAGGAGTACAAAACTAGAAGCGAAATGCACAAAAATGTATTTATATTAGTTAAATAAATGTCTGACCAGTCATAGTGGAGGGATCGAATTGAGATTAAGGACTTTGCACACATTGAGATTAGTTCTACCATTCTATCCACTAAAAAAACAATATCTTATGATCAATCAGTATCCCCATGTAGTATCCCCTTGTAAAGTTAGTTAATTTGGTACATATGTAGAGCAAATGTTTCTATCAGTTATTAAGGATTACGAGGGATAATATCCAAATGCAATTCTAAATAAGTTTCGAGACGTTTTGGATCTCGGAATAGGTGAAGCTGTGTATGAATTGTTGTTGTTTAATAGGGTTGCCAAGATAGCAGTTTTAATGAATGAATCTGTATGGTGTAGTAAATTAGTAATAATATTAATAGTAGATAGGTATATTATTTCGAAAGAATAGTTCTTGGGTTATTAGACTCAAATAACAGGACTCTAGAAAATAACAGAAACGAAAAATTTAACAAAATTCCCTGAAGAACTCATACAAAATATATGCGAAAAAAAAGAAATGAGTATCAATTTTGTCGTTTAACTTTTGCTTCTCACATTGATACTCGTAGTCGTCGTTGTTCTGCAGAGAAAGAACCAGAATTAATATTTAAAAAAAAAAAACGCTTTTATCAAATAGTGCCCAAGGTGTTTTTATCTGATCATTGATCAATGATACCTTGATAGACTTATGTCCCCTATAGCTGGCATGTAATTTGTTATATATATATGTATTTGTATGTTTATGTATTGTATTTTATTTTTATGTGTGTAGTATATTGTTTTGCGTAGTATAGTTTGTGCTAGATTTCCTCTAAGTCTACATTTAGTACACCTACTTACAAGGTTAAATTTATTATTCTCCACTACCTAGGTTGTCTGGAAGAGATCGCTCTTTAACGATAAGACCGCCTCTTGTTTTACCTCTTAAGTTGTTGTTTATACTTGCTATGTTGTTTCGTGTATTGAGGTGTGCAATAAAGAGTATTTGTATTGTATTGTATTGTATTGTGTACAATTCCTGAGCGGCAAACCCTAAGCGTGGCAGCCCTAGCGTCTGTTGATTTATGCCGGTGCGCGTGCGCATTGAGCGGCGCGGCGCGATTAGGGCTGTCGCTGCGCCGGCGCTGATTTGCAACCGTGATCCGCGAAACTCATTTCAAGAACAACTACTAATCAAATACTGAGAAATAAGTTATCACAGGGCGCATTCATACTGCGTATTTTTTCAATAACTTTTTTTTATACTACGTCGATGGCAAACAAGCACACGGCCCGCCTGATGTAAAGCGGTCACCGTAACCTATGGACGCCTGCAACTCAAACAGTGTCACATGCGCGTTGCCACCCCATTAGAAACTTGTACATTCCCTTTTGCTGTGTTATATAAGTACACAGCAAAAAGGAGTGTACAAGTTCTAAGGAGGGTTCGGGTTGCCGACGACTCAAAGGACAAATAGACGGAACAAGTTAGTTCCGTAAGTCCTCCCGTCATCAGCACACCGCACCCTCGTTGAGCTCTGGCAGCCTTACTCACCGGCAGGAACACAACACTATGAGTAGGGTCTAGTGCTATTTGGCTGCGGTCTTCTGTAAGGCGGAGGTACTACCCCAGTTGGGCTCTGCTCTAGATTCGAGCGAGACGATATCCGCTGTGCTGTGCCCTACCACACAAAGCGGAATATCATTCGCTATGCCCTACCTCCTACCTTACGAGAAACTTATGAGAAAATCGATATTATAAATCGGCAATATCGGCGTTTTTAGTACTTACTTTAACAATGCTTAAATTCCTGAATCTTTTAAGTATTCATGATGGAAGGATGCAGTATTCATTCGTGTCAAACGAAATAACTTATGCTTCATCGATCGAACTTACTTACTTAGTAATTTGACTAATTTGAAATGCATGCATGTTTAGTTTATATTATCACTAGCTTTAGCCCAACTAGCCAGCGGCTTCGCTTGGGTTAAATTCGAAAATTGCAGAATACACCATACAATCCCCCCCTCCCATTTTAGGGAAGTGGGGGGGTTAGAAAAAATCCTTAAATAGGCATGTACTATCAACTGCAAAAGTGCATGGAGAAATTATGAATGAATTCGTTGATAAATTCGCCATTCACTTTTGCATCTGATCTGATAGTACATGTGAATAATTGAATATAACTACGGTACGGTCCAGGGAGGAATATTTTAGTTATAATAACGTTTACGACCTACTTAATTGTATTGATGACCCTTTTGACATAAATTACATAATATAACATACTTTGACGAAGCCTGCGCTGTGGATGCATTTTGTAAAGTGATGTGTAACATGTTTTTTATTTTTTTAGAATAGAAATAAAAAAATACATTCTTACATATAACTAAGACTACTTAACATTTTCGCATCAAAATAAACCACCTACAAATAAAAGCTGAAAATGGCTAAAAGACGTTTCTTACCGGCACTAGGGACTAATTAGCATCTTTAGCCACTAGTGACCTAAACGGAACAATGGCCAGTAACGACTCGGGGGCCGATTCCACTTGTTTTATTGACCAAATGGCGGCTTTTGTGAAAGTGGCGAAACTGTGAAATTTCGCTAGGTATTTGCATTAGAGGTATAATAAGTAAGGTTAGAATAATCACTGTACATTATTTAGATAAAAACACATATTGCTTTTAAGATTCTTGACCAGAAACAAGGGCCATATAATACGGGACAGACAAAGCTCATACCACAGTATAATAAAGAGTACTATCGTACAGTATGGCCACTCCCGTTCCCCGCTGAAAGTGCCGCCCACCCCCTCTCGGTTCACAGTTACCGCCTGTCAAAAACGCGAACAGTCGACCTGTCATATCTCACTCATACAAGCATGGTACGCGTTTACCTACACGAGCTTAGAATGTGTGCTAGGAACGCGCCACTTTTATATATTTGATCACCAGTGTCCGAGATGTGCTCATACCAAAAAGCGTACCCCTGAAATGTATGGGCCTTTTAGGCTTAAAACTAGATGGCGTTGTTTCGCAGCCTGGAAGTGGCCAAAATCATATTTTCCCGAAATATTGTTGCGTGTTTTTATTTTTTATAAGAACAAATGACTTCTTTATTTTAATATCATGACATCACGTCAATACACATTTTGAAAAAAAAAAATGTAGGCATCATCAGTGTAGTTATGATAGAATTTAATAGGTGGCGCTAATAAAATGAGGTACGATTCTTAGTATGGAGACTGTAAATCCTATTATAAATGATCCTTGACCAGAAATATGATTATTGTCAAGAGGGCGCTGTTATTTGATGCGGTGACAGTTCAGTATAGTATGAAGAAAATAGTTCTAATGAAATTCCGCAAGATGGCGGACTACGCGTCATATATTTTGGACAGGCTTTAGTTTTACAATGTATGTTATTAATTTAAGGGTTATAAAACTAAATCACAATTCATAAATTGATCTCTAATCGGCATAATCTAAAGTAAAACTGAACTAAAGTAGGACTGTACTATCGCCATTTTTAAAACTGTAATATTTTATAAAGAGTATACCTAAATCGTATATTTATGATTCATTTTGTGATGTTACCGAAGTTAGTCTCACTCAAAGGGCAAGGTATGTATGTCAATTATTTCTATGAAATAACCAAGATTCGGACAAAATATATGACACAACTAAGATCCGGACAGAAATGAACACCTTTAGATAAAATTATAGCGCACTTGAAGAATAGAATAGTCAAATAAATAAATAAATATTGGGGACACCTTACACAGATCAACTTAGCCCCAAACTAAGCAAAGCTTGTACTATGGGTGCTAAGTGACGATATACATATTTAAATAGATAAATACATACTTTTATACATAGAAAACATTCATGACTTAGGAACAAATATCTGTGCTCATCACACAAATAAATACCCTTACCGGGTTTCGAACCCAGGACCGCGGCTTAGCAGGCAGGGTCACTACCGACTGAGCCAGACCGGTCGTCAAATAGCCTTGACCGAAGAAAACTTATTAAATGCTTAGAGCTGAGAATCTTCTAATGCGGAATTTATGTTGTATTTATGACTTAACGTTGTACAGATATAGAATCCGTACAATGAGTTTGCATATTAAATAGATACACGTCACCTAAGGGCGTTCGGAAATATCTTGCACTCAAGGTTCGACGCCCGTGTCACAGTTTAAGTATTATTTACAGTATTAAGCTCAACTGAGGAGTGAACTATCACTCGTGCGATCACAAGACCAATACCACCCTTAACCCTTCGTCTGTGTCTGTCAAAAAATTGTCATAAAACAATTAACTTTGATATATTATTTTAAAGTCCAACGCCTTATGTTAGTAGGATCCTTATCAAACACAGACGAAGGGTTAAGAAATAAGGCTTGGCTTAGTGCGTTTTCACATTATCCGATCCGATATCGGCTGCAGGGCCGATATCCCATACATTTAAGCCGCCATTTCTGATTTTTACTATTGAAATCCTTCCGTTATTTGATATCGGATCGGATAATGTGAAAACGCACTTAAGGATGGCAAGACACATGCAACATGTCTGATTTTACAAACATTAGGTAAATGATTAACATTAGGCGATTTTTCTGTTGTTGCTGTAGGCTAATGATGTAAATTGTTGTTGTGTGTTGATTAGGTGTCGGCCTTTAGGTTGGATATTCGTTATTGTCTTAGTAGTTTAAAGGTCCGGATAATCGATTCCAAAATACAGCGGGCGACAGATCATATCACAGTTTCTCTGTGCGTCACAGATGTGGCAGAATTTTAAAACGGAAACTGGTAATTATTGACAAATACGTATGTTTCTAATGAGTTGGCAACGCGCACACACTCCTTCAGTTGCAGGCGTCCATAGGTAACGGTGGTCGCTTTCCATCAGGCGGACCGTATGTGTTTGCCACCGACGTAGTATAAAAAAAAGAGTTGTCAGATAGAATGATAAGATAACCAAAATAAAGGATCAGCAATTTATCCCCTTGGAGGGTTACCAGACGTCAGAATTTTCCTGAAAAATTTGTCAGAGTTGTACATACAATATTTGTCAGAAATGCGGCTATATCAGGATATTGAAACAAAATGAAATAATAGAGAATTTTGTGCATGCAAACTTATCCATAGACAAGACAACATACTGCCTCTCTTAACCGCGTCCTGCGCCCACGCAAGCCTACGCGATGATTAAACCAGAGAATGAATGGGTTATGGTAAATCGCGAACTGGGTCAGTATCGGAACGGATCCACAATGCGTTACCCACGCCTGATTGTTCATTAATACGTGAACTGTTTAAATCCACACATAGACTACATCTCTATTCCTAGATTCTTGCTGTGGGCTGTGGGCTGTGGATGCCCTCTGCCCCATCTAGGGGACACAGGACATTAAGTCAAAGTAAGTCAAATATTATATATATATCGTTGTCTGAGTACCCAATAATACAAGCCTTCTTGAGCTTACCGTGGGCCTCGGTCAATCTGTGTAAGACTGTCCTTATAATATTTATTTATTATTTATATACGAGTAAAAATATCTAAACACGATTCTATAGCATGATAAGGTGCTCGGATGTATTGTGTGTAGATGTAAATGACGCGACTGTACCTTCACTTTTCAAAATTCTCCCAACTGTGACAGTTTTCAATTTACCTTACTTCAGAAATTATGTAAACCTTAAGTTAGGTACTTATTTAAAATACACATCAAAAATTGCAACTTGATATCGTAGGCGTTATTCGTCTTACCATATGGCAGTTTCAACTGACTAAGTATAGAACTCGACAGATAGAATTTGAATGCAACATTGTCATCACAAAGGAGAATAAACTGTGCAATTTCTTTTTTACCCCTCATAAATTTGTCACTTATGTGGCATGCATACATGAAACCACCAGGATGAAAATAGAAAAAATAAATTTAAATAATGTAAATAGACATGATCCTTCCCGTAAGTATAAATCAATCTATGTAAATACAGGTTGTGCTTACGCAAAGTCTCCAGATTCCTATCGAATAGAATGAACCTTTGCTATTTTTTTAATATTTTATAATCCATAAACACAATTTCAAGTATTTCAACCAACCAGAATGAATAATAGCTGGCCACATACTAGCGGTATTTAAAAAGGTATCGTTCGGAATTCAAAATCAAATTTCAAACAAAGAACGCGCGTGAATTCCCGCCACGCACGCGCGACATTCAATTGTCTAATTATGAAAAGAAAGCGATACCTGGCGCCACCACGGTTGAATTTAAACCCTATATTGACAAGACTGTGTTGAATGTGGGTTGCAGAGAGTTTGCCCTCGGGAGGAGCGTGATGTACACCAGTAATGTTGGGCCCGTGCGATTAGATTATCGACAATAAGTATTTAGCGAAAGTGGATGTCGACGAGAGCGAATTCGATGGACGGAACTGTCGATCGCTCGCTCCAGGCGGTGACATTCCGATCGCTCGGATCACTCCAAAGACCAGCTAGTACTGTGCTTTTGCACGTTCCAAAGAATCCGAAGGTCAGTTTAGGTCGGTTCCAGAAAAACTTACTAAACCTAGGAGAGAACTAATAAGTTAATAACACCGCCATGCATGGGCGTACGGGAGTTCTCACTATGACTGACCTTGGGGTCTATAGGAACTATACATGAACGCAGATCAAAATATACCAGTTAGCATCAACCGATAGAGTAAGTTAATATTAGCCCAGGGTATTTCGTGGGAAGACGTATGTCGGCTGATCAAAGATAGTTTCCTGAGAATGCGGACTTGCAAGATGCAATTGCAAGTCAGCTGAGAGATTATCTACATGCGTGTTATGATGCATGTTTTGTCTACAATTACGTTCTGGACAAATATGCATCGCAGAACACTTCTCTCCTAGCCCCTTAAGGCGTAAATATTTTTTATTATATTCCATTGTCCATACTCGCGATCTATCCCAATTTTAGATGGAATGCATGAAAATCCGTTTAACAATGTTCGAATTTATAGCGACGAAACAAACAAACAGGCATACAGACAGTTGCGCCGTAGGACTCTATTTTATACTATGTATATGTAGATAGAGAAACTAAAAAGTTTATAAGAGGTTTTAATGAAATTGATTGGTTATCCAAAAAGCTAATATTTCACTTCGCTGGTGTGTCACGGGGACGAGCTTTGAACCGGATGGCCGTGTAGCAAAAAAAAAAATTACTGAATTTGACACAACAATAGGTATCATTAACCGAACCAAAAGGAAAAGCCCGCGACACAGTACGCACCCTCATTAAGAGTGACCTTAACCAAACGAGAGATTTAAAATAAGAACACATTTCAACGGCTTAAGTTACAAAGTAAACGACTAAGAAGCTTAAGGTGTTAACTGTTAACGCCAAATTGCAGTTTTATATCACAATTTTGTACATTAAATTGGGAAATTAATTTTAATTTGTTTTTAATTGTTTGTCGCAGGGTACTGCAGCAGTGGTCTTACTACGATAAGCCGACAGTGCTGTCAAAATTGATGCCCCTTTGCTCGGTACGAATCCATTTTTTTATATAGCTACCTACCTATGAGGATTTGAGGAGTATTGTACACGTTTAAAATACTTTTACATTATACTTATTGTAAAAGTATATTTTGAAAAACAAAATACATAAAAATACAAATGCAACAGGAAAAAACAAATCCCCACCAACCATTCATTTTCTAACTCTGAGCGAGTGCTACCTTAATTATACATCGATTTTAATTAAGATTAGCGTCTAACGTGTCCTTAAAAAACTGACCTTGAAATACAGAAAATCCCAAAAAGGATTTTTAAGACAGACCCATTAGTTACGATAACACCTACCAAGTACCAATTTTTTTTTCTTTTTAATTAAGATTAAGGGTCTTTTGGCCGTATTTAAGACCGCACCTGACTGGAGTACAACATTTTGGTGCAAATGCCGCGAAGATTTTAATCGAACATCTGTCACTTTTGCTGTACGTGACAGAGATAAAGATACATCAATTAGATTTGAGAGTCATAAAAAAGAAGGTTAATCTTAAGTAATTAAAGATGTCAATGAAATTAAAATTCACAGTAAATTTTGTCTTGATTCTGAAGAGGCAAATGACCCGTCTTCAATTTAAGACACTCGATTTTACGATGCAACGATTTGCAGAATTGCATGTACCTACATATTTAAAGTCAGCAAGGCTATTATTGGTTTGGTAATCAACTAATCACAGATACAAAATAAATACAACTGAATAATCAATATCATCACATTCTTCACTAGGTACTTTTTTTAAAAAATCTCAAGGCACACTGCTGTTATTCAAAGTAGAAAGGAGGTAACTCTGTATACATCCTATACATAGGTACTATAGGTAGCATGTTTTTTTTAACTAACAGAACAAGTTTTAATGTAATGCCGTCATGTCATTGTATCATTGAATTAATTACTCTGAGAGAAATAATTAAAATGGTATCTGAGTGCATTTGAATAGGAGTGAAAACAATCAATGGTGTCTGTAACATGTATTTTAATGTCAAATTCAATTCATAACAATATTAACAATGCAAACTCAGGAAGTGCATTCAATGTAAAAACAAACAATGAAGGTTTCACAAACGAATGTGAAACAAATCTAGACGGTAAGGACATTTCTGATGAAAATAATTAAAGTTCTTTTGTTAAACGACCTTAATAAAAAAAGGTGATTAGGAAGACGTGAGAAAACGCTGCAAATACTACAATACATATTGAACGGAAAACAGAGAGAACAAGGTTTGATTCCAATTCCAGACAAGATTTTGGTGTTACTGTCTATGTAAATTTATCTCCTCACAGTTTATCAGCCAAAAAGTTCAAAAGAAACTTAAAAAGATGGATAACGTTATCAAAAAGCTTCGTGAAACTTTTGGACTGCAATTTTATATCAAGAGTTCTAAAAATACTTGTGCTAAAATTAGCACAAGAATTTGAGGATCGAATCACATGACAATAGATTCATAATAATGTTACTTTAAAACTCGTTTTCTTGCGAAAGACAACACTGGACATAAAACAGACAATCATTTGATTATCAAACACGATTCCAAATTCAAAATAAAACAAGAACTCTTTCAACTGTGAACAGATGTTCGAAATTCAAATTTGAAAAGCAGTGTTTACCTTGGCGGAGTCTGCCAATGCTGCCAATTTAGGAATTTTGTTTTAACAAACAACCAATCAGAGCTCTAATACAACCTGTCACAGACTTTAACTAGAGCAAGGTGAGGCGTTAATTATAGATCCATATTGATTCGTGATTTACAATCATCTATCTGCAGCCAACTTAAACTTTAAGTAGAATAAATACAGTTCAGTTTAGTTTTATTAACTGTTAAAGATAGTTTGGCAAACTGTGCGTGGGACACTAAGGTTGTACTGCAATTCATATTATTGATAGATTCGATTTCTGAGAAAGAAAAAATATTAATGAATACGCCCTGAATAACTTTTCATAATCAAATGCAATGTACAATTATGGTCCTGTACGAATTCATTACGACATATCAACCAGTCAGACCCAAAAGAATAATAAGGCGATTATTAAGACGCTACAGGAGCTAAAATGGAAAGGAATGAAAAGGGAAGCCCTTTCAATTTGGGAATTGTAGGTAAATATACTGTGATATTAACTAAATTTATCGAAAAACAATTGTCCATTTAGAACAACTCAGTTAAAAAATATTGCGAAAAATCTTTAAAATCGAGGTTCCGCTCTGTACTGTTTCCTCCTTCAAAACTTAATTAGGTAATCATAAGGAAATTTGAGAATCTGAATGAAATAATCTGTGTCGGGCCGTTCAGTTTTTTGACTAATTGTTGCCAATTTTAAATACCACACCTTTTTTGCGCCATAATCAATAAGGCCGTTATTGGAAATTTATGTTGGGTTCTAGCATCTTTAAAAATAATAATATCAAAAAAATCAAAACAGTCCGACACAGATAAAAATAATAATAATCAGTGTTGAAAAAACATTGCTCTATTTTCAAAAACCAGGAAGGAAATAGTCGTGAGCGTTTGTTATGGAGAATTGACCCCTCCACTATCGTCTTAAATACAGAAAAGCGACCATTAATACGATAAGGCTAAATTGCGCAGCTGCAAATCACCAATCGAATGAGCATTTGTACTCGTAATAACAGCTTTTGAACGTTTGCCAAAAATCGATTCTTAGGCGTTTTTTTGCGATTGTCTGATAATGAATACAATCGGGCGTATGTAAATCGCTCAGGATTTATTCGGATTGAAAAACGTCTTTGTATGAGGCGTTCTTTCGCGTATTTGTAATGAGGGACCTTTATGTTGAATTCGAATGAGATTCCAATTTTAATTCTTTGAATGAGGGACGGTGCTGATTGGTGAGATACCTAATGTAGTATTTTTTTCGAAAAATTCCTTTACTGGGCAAATACCTCTCTGAAGAGCTCCACGAATACTTCATTTATAAATTAATTAGTTTATTAAAGGCTATGAAATATTAAAAACTTCATTTCTACCATGTTGTACGAGGTACAGTCAACCAATTGGAACCCTAGGCCACTGTAGAACTATATCATAGTGACGTTATAAATCAGATTGTAAGAAATCTCTTACTGCTTGTCATTTTGACATTTGACGTTGTAGAGTGGCCTAGGGTTCCAATTGGTTGACTGGACATTTGCTGTTATATGTAGAAAAAAAAAACAAGTACTTTGGAATACCGTTCGATATCAGATCTATTGATCTTTATAGAAGACATAGATATGTAAATTAGTCGTCCGCCCGAGTTTTACTGCACGATAAAAATAACGTAAATTTTATTGCTATCGATATTGCTATCTACACGTAATAAACGTATCAAACATAAATGAAGAATTCGCATTATTTTCAAAGTTATTTATATTCTACTCCATTTATTATTATTACAATAAATAATACTAAAGACATCCATCGCATAACTGTGCAAATGAACATTTTACATGTATACATAAACTCACCCTTGTATTCCACAAAAAGGGTAGACAGAGCACAAACGACTGCTCAAGTACTTCTAGCAATAAAGGGGTTGAAATAAAACGATATTGCCATCGCCCACGCCACTAATTGAACCTACATCGGGTACAGTATATCCCATTGTCAGCAGGGTAGGGCATGATTGCCCCGTCCTTATGCCATTTAAACAGTTAGAAGAAAACGTGTGATCGATCTATCTCGCGGCGCCGGCGACATACTCTCGCGGCCATCATGTGCTAGGCCTACAGTATATGATACCCACGAGATACCAAGAGTTCGAACTTTTAAAATTCGCTGGTATTATCACGACACTAATATTTGAAAAATGTAGGGCTTAGCGGCCTATTATTGTCTTCTACTTCCAGTGTGGTGACGGGTTAAGAATTTCACCACCCCTTTTCTTCCCGTGGGTGTCGTAGAAGGCGACTATGGGATATGCGGTAAATTGTGGCGTAGCGTAGGCGAGAGGCTGGCAACCTGTCACTGCAATGCCACAGTTTCGTTTTCTTGCAACCGCTTATTTGCCAGAGTGGGCACTGAACCTTTAGTAGTTTCATGTGCTCTGCCTACCCCTTTATGGGATACAGGCGTGATTGTATGTATGTATGTATTGTCTTCTATGAAACGCGTGCCTTCCTAAACCTGGCGAGTTGGTGGAATCATCGACGAGCCAACACTTAGAAACGGGTCGGCAACGCGCATGTGACACCCCTTGAGTTGCAGGCGTCCGTTACGGTGACCGCTTTCCATCAGGCGGGCCGTATAACCTGTTTGCCACCGACGTGGTATAAAAAAAATTGACTGAAAATGTAAGGGCAAAAATTTAATTTCCATAGAAAATTTTAATTTCGAGCCTTTTTAACCCCCGACGCAAAAACGACGGGGTGTTATAAGTTTGACGTGTCTGTCTCTGTGTGCGTGTGTCTGTCTGTCTGTTTGTCTGTCTGTCTGTGTGTGTGTCTGTCTGTGGCATCGTAGCTCCCGAACGGATGAACCGATTTGGATTTAGTTTTTTTTTGTTTGAAAGCTGAGTAAGTCGGGAGTGTTCTTAGCCATGTTTCATGAAAATCGGTCCACTATGTCGCGGTCGGGGGTTTTTTCAAAATTTTAATTTTGTGGTTAGGTTATTAGCCATGATTTGATGCCAAGATTTGTTTGACCGTCTAGATTTTTATTTATATATTTCATCAAAAACCAGTTCGATAGTACCTCTACCACATCCCTAACCATCGTAACTTTGACATTGGGCATTCCACGTAACCATGCAGTAAGGTCATGTTTTTATTTATGATGCAAATTAAAGTCTTAATTTATCTCTAGATTTGTACTTTTAATCCTTAGATATATTGATATTTAAATTAGCATATTTCATCAAAAACCAGTTCGATAGTACCTCTACCACACACTAACCATCGTAACTTCGCACCCATTCTAAACCCTACGAATTGACAAATGCGCTCAATTGGCAGTAACCTTACGCTCGCAATTAGTGCAAATTGAGCGCAATTCATCTAATTAGTGCGCGCGAGGCTGCGCCCGCGCATCGCTGGCTGTATTTCAAATAGACTAATGTTATTTATCTCGCTGACGATTTATCTTAGGTTAATATGGGGAATTTAATTAGGGAGTACATTAAATTATATTATGAAATATATATACTGGCGGTCCTGTGGTCCTACAAGTTTTTTTTTATGGGATAGGAGGCAAACGAGCAGACAGGTCGCCTGATGGTAAGCGATCACCGCCGCCCATGGACACCCGAAACACCAGAGGTGTTGGAGGTGCGTTGCCGGCCTTTAAGATGGGTGTACGCTCTTTTCTTGAAGATTTGAAGGTCGTATCGGTCCGGAAATACCGCAGGCGACAATTCATTCCACAGTTTAGCTGTGCGGGGCAGACATGTCGTTAGGTTCCTTATCAGGAACCAGCCTGTATATCACTTTTAGTTAAATTCGCAAAAAAATTTTTTTCGTCGTTTTCATACATAATAAATGAATTAATTAGTGTGAGAGACCCTTAAGAATAATATTCAAGTTAGTGTCAAGTGATTGATGGCACATGTAAAAACAAATAACATTAGGAAGTGGTAAAGGGTGTAAATCAATACAAAATTCAATTTCTAAAAGCAAATAATTTCACTTCAGCCTCACGCATCATAAATACTCGTACTCGTATCAGATACTCGCAAAATACCTGTTCCCTAAATATCAATTGCATACAATCTAAGCAAGTAGGTCGACATTGCAGACTTAGTAATAAATCTACTAAACAAATAACTAGTAAAATCCCTTCGAAACTAAACGTCGTAAGTCTCAATACATTCCCATATACACCTGCTCTTTTGATTTCGCTAAGAAACTTTAGCTACTTCCCAAAAGACGTAAGTCTCTTACAAGTTAGTGTGAGTTACGACGTTTCGTAGTTAAGTCGGTGGAACAGTTAGGACTTGGTTGGTAACAGTTGTTTCCATGTTTCGTGTTTTCGAAGAGAAACGCTTATGAAATTATGAGCATCGCTGTTGGTTTATTGCTAAGCGAGGAAAGGTGGTTATGTTAGAAGCGTGAGCGGGAGCGATTTCTTAACTGTTTGCATTTTCTAATGTAAAATGTAATGGTATATTTGAAGACCGGTCTGGCCTAGCGCGTAGTGACCCTGCCTGCTACGCTGCGGTCCCGGGTTCGAATTCCGGTAAGGGCATTTATTTGACTGATGAGCACAGATATTTGTTCCTGAGTCATGGATGTTTTCTATGTAAGTATTTGTTTATTATATATATATATATATATATATATATATATATATATCGTTGCTGAGTATCTGTAACACAAGCCTTCTTCATCATATTTATATTTATTTATTCAATTACAATCATAAGCTTACAGTGTGGTACCAAAGCGCCTATAATGTTATCAGGAGGTATTCTTGAGCTTCCCGTGAGACTCAGTGTCAATCTGTGTAAGAATGTCCTATAATACTTATTTATTATACTTAATTTATTTATTCTTTATCTGCTCACCGTTGCACATTGATAGTAACTTACCTACAAAGGACCCCAAAGGATGATTATATGTAATGTAAAGCCTGTGATGTATCGCAACTTCTAAGGGTATGCGCCCACTTGTGAAAAAGTCGCTCGACGACTATTTTGTCGCTCACATCTAGTCTATGGGCTAGTATGAAAGTGCGCGCACCTGCCTGTGTGTACACTTTGACACTACGCCATAGACTAGATTTAAGCGACAAAAAGTCATCGAGCGACTTTGTCGCCCGTGGGCGCACACTCTAAAGGCAAAATTGGTATAGGCCTTTCCGCTACCCGCGCCCGCTTGCGCTCCTGACCCAGTCCACCCCTCACTGTCTACATTTAATTAATTTCATTAAATTTATAGAAACTAGCGTCGCCCGCGGCCTCGCCCGTCATTGCCAGGAAGTGGAACTCGTTACCTGAAAAGAGAGAAAATGTAATTAGTTTTGTATAATTTTAAAGTTAAAATAATCTTATTGTTGACATTTTATATGTATTTTATTCCACTCCTTGGCACGCAGAAGAAATGAAGAAACAAAGCGCTTCGTGCGAATTGGTGGGAATATCTACCAAGTGGGGATGGAATCCTGAGCGCTGGTGACCGAGCGGTAAGATCGTGCGACTTTCAATCCGGAGGTCGCGGATTCGAATTTCGGCTCGTACCAATAAGTTTTTCGTAACTTATGTGCGAAATGTCATTTGATATTTGCCAGTCGCTTTTCTGTGAAAGAAAACATCGTGAGGAAACCGGACTAATTCCAATAAGCCCTAGTTACCCTTCGGGTTGGAAGGTCAAATGGCAGTAGTTGTCGTAAAAGTCGTGTCATTGCAAAGTCTTGGGATTAGTTGTTAACGCGGACCCAGGCTCTCATGAGCCGTGACAAATGCCGGGATAAAGGAGGATGATGAGGGTGGAACCCGGAAAATAATAAAAAAATCTTCTATCCCATTCCAACGACCTTAATAAGACCAGGACAAACACACGACACTTTCACTTTTCTAGGCAAGAAATGCATTTCACCCGCTCATTAGTGTCTCGCTCACACACCAGCATTCTCCATAAGAGGAAAAGAGAAAGATGAGCTGAGTTATGAGTTACGCGTTAAGGGTTTGGATGTCAAGAGTAAGGCGTGGTACAGACTGGTGAATTGGTCGGGTGGTCAAGTGGTTAGGACGTTAGCCGTGAAGCTAAAGTCGCGAATTCAATTCCTGCGTCGGCCACTGGTAAACGATAACTTTTGTATAGTGTCATGTAGAAGTATTTAACTTATAAAAAAGTATATTCTTTTTGAAGAGTAAATCAAAGTGTAAGTCGGACAGTAGTATATTCAGAATAAGAAGAATTATCAAATATGTAAGGAAAAATCAATTATATTTTTTCTCATAAAAACACACTTAAGGCCCAATAAAGACGGACAACAACAACTTGTAGTTGCAGTCTATATCTATCGGCCTTAAAAACAAGTAAAAAAAAAAAACAATTTATTTCAGACCAAAGTCCATACAGTCAGGAATACACTTAAAAAAATTATATTAAGTTAATAAGATAGACATTCTTGTTTTTAAAAGACAGATAATTGTATTGAATAATGAATTAGTTGTAAATACTTTTAATTATTAACAAAAAAAAAGTTAATAAGATTTAAAATATTAATAAGTAGCATATTAAAACTTAATACATACAACACTTTAACCCTTAAATGCATGATTTTTTTTCTTTTAACTAGAAATTAATAATGTGATAGACAATGGTTTTCTGACTCTAGGAAAAATAATAAAAAAATTTTAACATCGATTTTAATACTAAATCAGTGTTAGAAGTAAAATAGGCTAAATCTTACTTATATAAATATATAATTACTAGTAAAATTTATAAGAAAACTTTTACTACTATTAAAAAGGTACACTATTTGAGAAACCCCTATGATAAAATGATTAAACATAAAATAGTTACTAACTCTGAAAAAATCTGCCTGAATCATGTACTAAAAATCACCATCATCCAGTTTTTTCACACTTTTCCGCCATTTTTTCTTAAATGGTTGGAAATAATGTTTTTATTTAGTAATTGAGATGTAGGATCTAAGAAAAATAAATAAAAAAGTCCAGCTTATATTTTGGCTATAAACTAGTCAAAATATACATACATACATACAAAATATACAAAATATACATACATTGTAGCCAAATGGCAACAATATGCATAAGGGTTAAGTTCTCGCGCTTTGTACACATATTTAAGTCACATACAGGTCGAACGCGATTAATATCGGGTAGTTTTGTGGTGTTTACATCTCCGGTGACACTTTGCTGGGACGTCAGTCTTCCGCGACCAGTGCAACCTGGCCGAAACGTTGAGTAAAATAATTTTAATTAATCGCATTGGACCTGTATGTGACTTTCAATATTTAATTACATACAATAAATGAAAATATTTATATACAAAAACTAGACTATGTGAACTGTAACCAGCACAATGACCCACGAATATAATATATATCACTATCGCTATCTGCCACGCCCGCCATTGTTTTCACAACTACTTATGACCGATCACATGTCAGTTCGACAAATCAAGATCGATTCCACATTCCAAATTCGATTATCTTCCGTCCCTTTTGCACTCACTTAAAAATACAGCCGTCTCTCTCTTATTATTTTACTAAGCAGATAAAGAAAATCGGTTTTGACACCTAGTTTATTAGATAAATGGATAAGGTGATATATTTCGCACGATTTACATATATTTACATGTGTATGTCGTGTTTGGGATATAAGTCATTTGTCATTTGGAGGTTAGCTGTCAAATTAGATTTGGTTTATCGCGTGACACGGTGTGGTGAAATGGTTGTGGTACATTTGAAATGAAAAGTTTAAACTATAATTTTTTTAATTTAAAAAAAATTTCACCACACCAACTAGCTAAGTCTCTCTTGATTGTTCGAAAACGTATAGCGAAATTGCATTATCATCCACAAGAGCGCAAAGTAATTTCATACAAATTTTAACTTGATGTCTTAATGTGTAGGTATGTTAGATTAATTACATATTTAATAAATTGGTGAATTTGATTTAGTTTGATGTTTTAAGATTTGTATTTTATTCATGTTGGTGTGGTAAAAAAACAGAAAAAATATTTAGTGTTTCACTCGGAGGCAATATTTGTTTAACTTTCTTGCCTTGAAGCCTTGCTCAAGATTCCCATTCTTGAGAAGAATTGATGGAATCTTTCGCTTGTGCGGGCTTCAATACTGGCAAATTTGCCCCCCCCAAACAAATACTAGTAACTATTATACTGAAACACGTGGAAAGTCAGTGCCATCAAACGCGCTGAACAATCAGCCTGATTTCGTGGCAATCCGACAAATAATTCCGACGGGTGCGAATTCTGTACATTCACGAATCTGTGACGGTACGCTGAAGCAACGCTACTCGTTGCGTAGCGTTTTGCAACTGGTGTTGAAACCATTCACCGTGTTCGGATTCCAGCGAACAGGTGATCATTGATAATACATGTCGTTAAGTTAATAGGGGGTCAGATTGTAATCGAAAATTGACACTGAGAAATTGGTATGAGAATTGTTTCAAAATTAACTACATTTTTTTTATGAAACTTTCAATTATCAAGAAGTTAAAAAATGTACTATCAATAAGGTATCTCTTTACATTTGAGAAATATAAGGGAGTACCTAGCTGACAAACTTCTGTAGGCTTCCGCGATTACTGGAAACATCGATTCATCATCCTCCTTGCGTTTTTCTCGACTTACAGGAGCTTGGGGTCCGCACTGACGGGTTCCCTCTATGAGGCATAACTTTATTTGTCCGAAACGCTTTTGTCATAACAGATTTGGCATAATCGATTTTTGCCGAATGTTAATGTAGCATAAACATTGTTTGGCATAATTCACGATATTTCGAATATTATTTTGTCCGAAAATATATTGGCCTACTATTATTGAGGCCGAGTGTCATTAGGAAGAAATTGGATGAGCATAAATATTTTTGGCATACATCCCATTATCCGAAACTTATTTCGCATACAGTTTTCGTTAAGCAGAAATGCGTTTTAAGGGAAAAATGGTTACACTAGGTTAGAATTGCGAACTCTACAGATACTCACTGCTCCAGAAAAGTGAGTTAGGTTAGGTTAGAGCTGCGACTATTACAGAAAAGCACCGCTAGGGAAAAGTGGGTTAGGTTAGGTTAGAACTGCGACCACAACAAACACGCACCGCTAGGGAAAAATGGGTTAGGTAAGGTTAGAACTGCGACCACAACAAACACGCACCGCTAGGGAAAAATAGGTTAGGTTAGGTTAGAACTGCGACCACAACAAACACGCACCGCTAGGGAAAAATGGGTTAGGTTAGGTTAGAACTGCGACCTCAACAGAAAAGCACCGCTAGGGAAAAATGGGTTAGGTTAGAACTGCGACCACAACAGAAAAGCACCGCTAGGGAAAAGTGGGTTAGGTTAGGTTAGAACTGCGACCACAACAAACACGCACCGCTAGGGAAAAATGGGTTAGGTTAGGTTAGAACTGCGACCTCAACAGAAAAGCACCGCTAGGGAAAAATGGGTTAGGTTAGGTTAGAACTGCGACCACAACAGAAAAGCACCACTAGGGAAAAGTGGGTTAGGTTAGGTTAGAACTGCGACCACAACAGAAAATTACCGCTAGGAAAAAGTGGGTTAGATTAGGTTACAACTGCGACCACAACAAAAACGCACTGCTAGGTAAAAGTGAAACCCAGCCTCCAAAATAAATTCGGCAAAACATTAAATCGGAACACTAAGTTTATGCACATAAAATTTATGCGTAAAAATGATTCGGACAAATCACAATCTGCCTAAACAGATTATGCTAAACTTGACTATGCTATAGCAGTTTATGCACAAAGCCCATTATGACTAAACCGATTATGCACAATAGAATTATTCATAAAAAATTTATGCCACAACAGGGTGAACCCCGCACTAACAACCAATCCTCTAAGATTTAGCTTAGACACTAATTTTACGAAAGCGACTGCCATCTGACCTTCCAACCCGAAGGGTAACTAGGCCTTAAAAGGGATCTAGAAAGATATTTTGTTATCTGCAGCCCCTTTCTTTTCTACATATCTGGAATAATTCTAATGAAATTGTCATTGTCGAATCCCGCGTCTATAGTAGAGATCATGCTAAGTTTACAACTAAGTAAACTTCACATTTCATGTAATTTTGACATTTAAAATAATACTTGCGCACATTATGGTAAAAAGCGCTGGTAGCCTAGCGGTAAGTACGTGCGACTTTCGTCCCAGAGGTCGCGGGTTCGAACCCCGGCTCGCACCAATGAGTTTTTCGGAATTTATGTGCGAAAAGTCATTTGATATTTGCCAGTCGCTTTTCGGTGAAGGAAAACATCGTGAGGAAACCGGACTAATTCCAATAAGGTCTAGTTCACCCTTCGGGTTGGAAGGTCAGATGGCAGTCGCTTTCGTAAAAACTAGTGCCTACGCCAAATCTTGGGATTAGTTGTCAAAGCGGACCCAGGCTCCATGCTCCAGGCTCCAGGCGCCGTAGCAAATTTCGGGATAACGCAAGGAGGATCATCATCACTTGTGCACATTATGGTAACATGCATTTCTTTAGCTAAAATTCTTAAGAGTTACACTGAAACTTGAAACAGACGGGAATGTATGTCGAAAAAAACCTTATGTAGTAAAATAAAATACAGTCATATTGCCTACCTAAATCCCCCTTTCATTGCCCTTGCGTGTGCCTAAGATAATTCGAACAAGATTACAGAACAAATAATGATGTCGGCGGCTGTAACGTAATATCCGTGTAAGCGCACAGTGTAGACACACCCGCGAATCACACAGCTCTGACATTTGCCGTAAACGCAGGTTCGTTGCGCGGGCGCAGGCGAGTCGGATTCACTAAAACAACAACCGACATGAGTACAGCAGGTATGCAGAAGAAGTATGGTTTATTCCTAACGGGAAAATGTCATTTTGATTAGACTCACAGAACTAGATATAAATAGAAGGAAATGAAGAAGAAGAAAAAATTGTATTTACGGATTTAAACTTTCACGATTATTACACATATTTTTTTTTTTAATCGGGACTTAATCGCGTATAATGACTACATATAAGTGTATATTAATAAGTGTAAGCGGAAAATAATATCGACAGTCGTTAAATCGAATATCGTCAGTGTTGTATGTCGACAGAGTAACATCCCTAGTGCGCAAACAGTTCAAGTTGATAATCAAAACCAAGTGCGGCTAGTTCGAAAAACTCGCGCGGCTGTTAGAAGGTGTTGATGTCATTTCAAGCTAGTCTTCTCCGAGACCACGGGGACAACGCTGTCCCTGAAACGTTGAGGTCAGTTTAATATGTAATCATACGCGATTAAGTCCCGATTTAAAAAAAAACGTATTTTTCGGACTCTTCTTCACGCATGAATCAAATTATAAGTATTTTGATGTTTAATTGTCGGTTAGCGATCACAATGCTCCCTGAAACGAAGAAGCGCAGGTTATGTAACCAGGTAATAGCGGAAAGCGTTCTTGAAATGCCTGACATTTAATACCAGTAAAAGCCACGGTACTAGTTTATCCTGTAATCTAATTTGTTGAATCTATAAACTATCGTGAGTCCATATCAATTTTTAGGAATATTGTGACCATGGTTTTATGCTTGAAAGTTTAGATTCAATTCGGCAACCTCGAGAGTCGCAAGAGTTCATAGTTGACTGCTTATTGCCATGCTTGTTTGCCACCATGTGGTAAAAAAAAACTTTTTTAAACGATACCAATTCGAGCGGGTTCGTACCCCGGCTTGTACCAATGAGTTTTTGGGAAGTGATGTGCAAAATGTCATTTGATATTTGCCAGTCGCTTTTCGGTGTAAGAAAACATCGGAAAACCGGACTAATTCCAATAAGGCCTAGTTACCCTTCGGGTTGGAAGATCAGATGGCAGTCCCTTTCGTAAAACTAGTGCCTATGTCAACTCTTGAGATTAGTTGTCAAAGCGGACCCCAGGCTCCCATGAGACGTGGCAGATGCCGTGATAACGCAAGGAGGATGATGACCATTTCGAGCTGTATCTTTGTATCCATACTAATATTATAAATGGGAAAGTGTGTGTGTCTGTTTCTCCGTCTTTCACGGCAAAACGGAGCGACGTATTAACGTGATTTTTTAAGTGGAGATAGTTGAAGGGATGGAGAGTGACATAGGCTACTTTTTGTCTCTTTCTATCCCCCCCCCCCACTTCCCTAGAATGGGGGGTGGAAGTTTGTATGGAGCATTCCGAAATTTTAGAATTTGACGCGAGCGAAGTCGCGGGCAAAAGCTAGTTATGAATATTTGGATGCTGATAAGCAACAATGTGTCAACCCACACGCCAACCATTTTGAGAAAATGGCGTCTAAAGATTTTTTCTCATTTTTTTGTGTTTCTCTTAAAAAAAAATATTTTTATATAGATTGTTGTGTTTTTCAGCTATAATACGTTCAGTAGTAGTGATTATTGTAGCTTAATTTCAAAACAAACTTCAATTTGACGAAATAATGCCCTTTTCTTTTATTGCGAATTGTTCGACGACGTCAAACTTTTTCAAGACTGTGTTATGATACTTAACCCACTTTTGCTAATTGTTTAAAAATATCTATGAGTCTTAAATAAACATGTTAAAGCACATAAATTGTTGTTGTAAAATACTCTACCTATGCATATTTTTAACTTTATAAGTGTTAAGTAACATATCAGTCATGGTCACTTATGTTATTAGGTATGTAGGAATCAATACATTATTTATTAATCAAACCTTTTAATGATTTTTCTACTCCCGAACTGTTATTCGTCATTTACAGGATTGTGCGTATCGAAAAAACTGAAAACGCATTGTTTGGTTCTGTAATCATGGCAACGCATTAACGATACTGCGTGCGTGCGCGGGAAGGCTTTGGGCAGCTGAGCTGACAGTGCAAACCTTTGCAATACAGGAAACAGTGTGAATTTCGCGAGAATTATAAAAAAAAACTATTAAAAACTACGTGCATGGTCGTTGTAAAAGTATTGTATGCAATGGTGTTTAACTGACTCCAAAATACTCGTGGAAAGTACGCCACTCATATTTCTTGACCTCCTTTAAACGCCTGTTGAATAAAATACTATAAATTAACTATTAGAGTAATGATCATTTCTAGACACATATTTAAATTATCTGTGCTTTTTCAACAAAAAATCGTTACAAAAACCAAATAATCATCTTTAAAAAAAATAAACTACTTATCTAAAATATACAACAAAATATTTTTTTACGCTAAGAAATAGACTAAGTCATTTACATTATGAATAACTCATGACTTGTACAAGAACAAAACATAAAATATCTTTAACAAAATAATAAACTACCATTCCGTAAGTATTCAAAAATCAAACAATATTTTTATGCATACATTAAGCATTGGATAACGCACAGGAAGGAATCTCTGTAAATGGCCGCGTAATAAATAATATTAGGTATGCTGACGATACTATATTACTGGCGTCAAATCAAAAGGAACTGCAGAGTTTACTCCAGCGCGTGGATGTCGTTAGCTCAAATTTTGGACTAAATATCAACTTAAAAAAGACCAAAATCATGACCCTCAGGAAGCCGCAAAAGTCAGGAACACCTGTGGAAGCTGATATTATTGTAAGAAATCAAGTGGTTCAAAGGGTTCAATCTTACAAGTACTTGGGATGCATTGTCAATGACCAGAGTGATCACAGCGTTGAAATAAAGTGCCGTATTGAGCAGGCTCGTAATGCTTTCATGAAACTTGGACACCTTCTCTGCAACCGTTCGCTGAAAATTTCTACCAGGGTGCGCCTAGCGCGATGCTATGTTTTCTCGGTTCTTCTGTACGGAGTAGAGGCATGGACACTGACTAAGAAAATGTGCAAGCGTTTGGAAGCCTTTGAAATGTGGGTTTACAGAAGAGTCCTGAGAATATCATGGACGGATAGAGTGACTAACGAACGAGTTTTGCAGTTAGTAGATAAAGAGGTCGAGGTTTTAAAATCAGTTAAGAAACGCAAACTACAGTATTTTGGTCATATCATGCGAAACGAGAAGTATGAACTCCTTCAACTCATAATCCAGGGAAAGATCCAAGGGAAACGATCATCCGGACGACGACGTAACTCCTGGCTCAAGAATCTACGAACATGGTTTAATCAAAGCACTCGCTCATTATTCCGCGTGGCTGCATCTAAAGTCCGTATAGCCCTTATGATAGCCAACCTCCGGTAGGAGATGGCACTGGAAGAAGAAGAAGATGCATACATTAACACGTCTTAATGTAATTAGTAATTATAAAAAAATAGTAGCTTATATTAGATTTTTATATAAACACGTACTTGTAAAAAATGTTTGCAAATTATAATAACGAATATGTATATTCATGACTTAAAATGTTCAATTTCGTACTGAATTTACCATTCATGTGCAAAAATATACTAATGGACTAAGTCATAACTTATTCAAACATAAATTAATATGAACAGTTATATTTTACAATATAGTGTCATGGTACTTACACCAAAAACGAACAATTTATGACCCGAATATAATTTAACAATAATGACTCATGTTTTATAACACGGGTCGTAGCATAAAACAACGAATAAAATATCATTTTGCAATAATCATTCAAGTCTCATAGTGGGTAACTATGTCATTTTTTCCGTTTTGCAAGAATGAGTCAAGTGTAAAAAAATCGTTGAGTCAACCCTCATAACACATTATTGTAATTTAAATATATCTTCTGCCAATTACTATAATAAGTTAAGGTTCTTGACACATTAATGCAAAACAGGCAACACACGATAAAGGATTTGTGTTAACCTATTTTTTTACTTTTGGGATAGTGAAAATTTTCAAAATGAAAAGGTCATTTTTGCAAATAGAAGTTTAAAAATCCAGCTATAACATGGCATTAAAATCTCATTTTTTTAGTTTTTGTGGGTTGACACATTATTGCTTATCACCATCCATTTGTCCGCGACTATTCATAAAGCGAGCGTTACGTATACAATTACCTTGTTTTGTTACCCCATTATTCAAATTCAAATTCTATCACGGCAATACGTCTGAAAGGGACAAACGAACTTTATCGGCTTGATAACTTTAGAGTACGTTTATGAATAAGGGGTTAGTACTTACTAGTTATACTAGTTACTGTATATAGATATCGCGAAGCGCGCATGACAGCGAAGCGAAGCCAGTAGCCGCTGAATTGAATCAAACGTTTCTCGGCGACCTAACCTTTCCCGTCGCAATCTCACTTTCCAATAACCGGGAAATAATAACAGGCCTGGCCACCTAGCCAACGTCACAACCGATTACTCTTCGTAGCTAGCTAGCGACAGAGCCAGACCGTGTTTCGAACGCTACGAAGCGTTAACGATTTGAAAAAAACCCCGACAAAGCGGACCCCTTTCCATCAAACATAGCTAAGAACAGTCCTGCGTGCGTAGCCGAATGGCACAAACGCTCACGAAACGAAACGCTCGTAGATATCTATCTCTATCACTCTTGCGGATTGGTGCGACAGAGCCAGACTACCTTTCGTGGCGTTTCGTTTTCGTTTCGCGTCGGAGAAATGCCATTCGGCCAGTTGTCACTTCGTCAGCGTATGTTAATTATATCCCTATAGCGTTTCGAATAAACATGGCTAAGAATAAGAACACCGACTAATTCAGCTTTCAAAACTACATCTTAATCGGTTCTTCCGTTCGGGAGCTACGATGCCACAGACAGGCACGTCAAACTTATAACACTGTCGTTTTTGCGTCGGGGGTTAAAAAAATCGGCAAATTTGAAAAATGTAGGGCTCAGCGGCCAATTGTCTTCGTGAAACGCGTGCTTCTAAAAGCTCGGTCACACATGCGCGGTTTGATAGCGTAAACGGAGCGTCAGCGGAGCGTGAGCGGAGCGCAATGATAGCGGTGCGCCGGACGAATGCTGGCGTTGCGCCCATCGGACGCCGGCGGGAACTAACGAGCGCGGATTGCGAGCGGAATGCGCGCTAATTGCGTCCAAACGGAACGCCTGCGTTCCGCCATTTGAATCGGCATTATATTTTGCTAACGCTACGATATCAAAACGCTTTATGTGTGGCGGAGCCTTAAACCTTAACGTTTGGCAGAATCATCGACGAGCCATAACACTTAAAAAATAGATTGAAAATGTTAAACCTTTAATTTTTTTTAGTACCAAGATTTGGTTGTCTATACCTCTCCCTACAGCTCTTCTGTACGTGCGCTACAGAGCCAACCAGCATTTTGAACGCCACGTAGCGTCAACGATAGCCACCTTGGCTAGGCTGGGCTTTCTTCACGACGTGGGTACGCGATAAATCAGGAGGACGAGTCGTAATAAATTATGTTTGAATTTTGTACCCGTTAGAACCCTGGCTTGAGATTTTATTAGCAGAAACTAGAGATGGGTAACTACCCAGGTAAATACCCGACGGTGGGTATTTACCGGGTAAATACCCGATATTTACCTACCCGCGGGTAAATACGCGGGTATTTTCATTTTTCTTTCAAATTTGACGTTTTTAAATGGTGTTTGGGCTAAAATAGATTAATTTAAGTCAGTCTTTGTAATTGTACACATAATGTTTATTCAAATTGGGAACGAATAGGTTGCTATGAGATAAAATGTGATTTTAGTGTATCACTCCAACTATACAAATCGTGTAATATCATTCTCTGACATACGGAAATAATTTCAAATGCTTTTAGTATTTTTTTTTTTTTTTTTTTTTATATAGGATAGGAGGCAAACGAGCAGACAGGTCGCCTGATGGTAAGCGATCACCGTCGCCCATGGACACCCGAAACACCAGAGGTGTTGGAGGTGCGTTGCCGGCCTTTAAGATGGGTGTACGCTAATAAATAATACGCTAATATATAAATTATAAGTTTGATAAATTAAAACTGTAAATAAAAATATGTGAATAAAAATATTAAAAAAAAAATCTTTTTCAAGCTCATAACTCATACATAGTATGTTTTATGACAAAAATGCATATAAACTTTTTTGTAGGAAATTGTGTCTACTTTAGTTCATACATACAATACTTTTCGATATTAATGATAGTTTCCATGAAATATGAAAAAAATACATTTTACCCCCCCCCCCTAACCCCACCATAACCCCCTCCAACCAGTACTAGGAAGTTTATCTTTATCGTATAAATACGACTAATTAATACAATCTAAAAAGCACACATAAAACATATTTTTTTAATTATTTTTAAAAATTTACATTAAAACTTCTGTAAACTTAATTGTCTATTTGACTGAACAGTTTTGTTTTAAATGGTGTATAAAAATTACAACCACTAACTCAGTATTTATCTCCATTTTAACACAAATCAGCATGTCCAACATGAAATGAATCTACCCGTCAATTTGGGTAGATACGGGTAAATACCAGCAGAAACTGTTGTGAAGCTGTAAGTACTAACAGTACTTATGTAGCTCCTCATTTTAAACTTTTTTAAAGTAGTTTTTCTGAAGGGTTAGCACGTGATTGGCGTGAGAGTATGTCGCCGCGATTGACTACCCGTCCTTATGTCACTAATTAGTGTTTAATGTATATGTAGTAGGTACAGCATATAAATATGTTGCCACGCCCTAAAAGGGTCCATGAGCACGTATACCTACTTTGTAACATCTTATTGTAACATCATGGATGCAATGAATAAATATGAATATGAATACAATTAGAAGAAGACGTGTGACATATCTCGCGGCTACATACTCTCGCACCAAACATGTGCTAGGCCTACTGATGATGTTTCGTGCCAATATAACACTAATATTCTCCCGTAATTATCCTTCCCAAGTAAACAATAAAATGACAGTTGATGAAAATGATTACGAATGGTTCATTTTCAGTCAATTTCAAATGCGTCCATAGGCTACGGAAACCGCATACTTGGCTGCCATCGATGCAGTACAAAATTGTCCTTTAAGCAAGACAATAAGTATCAACACAAAAATCATACAAAAGAAGAATTAGGTATAATTCATAAGTATTGCATAACTCACAATTAAAACCTAATATCTAACGCGCAATACATTTAAGTGTTATGTCAATAGTTCCCGGGTTATAGTTCGCTAGTGACGTATCTAAAATAACATCAATGCGCGTGCGCAGGTCTTTATGTTACCGTACTAGAGGTATAGTAGTAGCCAGTGGTTCCAGTTGCAATCACAAGGAGAATCTCCAATTTGAGAAGTCGAGTCGGCATTTTTATATTTTATATTTCATTTATGGGCATTTTCAGAATTTGGGACCCCTAGTCGTTAACAAAATTTATTAAGCATGAAATTTCAGTAAAAATATTGTTTTTGTGTTAGTTACGTAAATTTTAAGCGATAATCTACATTCAAAATGTGGGAAAAGTACATTTTTAGACAGATTTTATGGATAATTGTCGTCACAAAACTGACAGCGGGTTAATTTTTGTTAACAATTTACGCTAATTGGGGGGACCCAAATTCTGAAAATTCCCTTATATATCAATATTATGCCAATACGGATCCCAAGATCCTCCTTATAAAAGCCGTGTCAGAAATGCCAAAATAACGCACAAGGAAAAAGTAGATTGATAATATCAGATTTCTTTTCTGATATAACTAACTAATAACTAATAACCCAATTTTTGAATTGTCATTTACAGACTACAGATAGAGGTTTAACTATTCTCAGTATTATCACATCTCGAAGTGAATGAATTAACAGTCTCTATGAAAATTTGGATTAAATACAATGGTGTTAAAGACATTGGGTACAACATCCAACTGAACCACTGTAGATTTTTTTAATTACGCTATGCTAGTGTTAAATGCTGTTACATCTCTTGCGCAATCCGACAAAGGCCGAAAATTAACACTTTCGTAACGAAGACGATGAATGGCATTGTTTGAGATTAGCACTTAGATTCAATCAACGCTTAGAAATACAAATGGATTAAGCGGTACACTATCTTGAGAGAAGAAAGAAGTATCTTACTCAAAAAAAGTATAGCACTTGTGCGTTTCATATATTTCTAAGTTTTTTATTAGATACGTACACGTTTCTTATTAAAAAGCGACGTATTCGGATTGTTTACTTTGATGGGATTTTATTCACATTTTTTATACTTAGATAAGGCAATTGTTTTTATGAGTTGCCTTATGGCGAAAGTTTTGGTATATCGTTTGAAAAAGTTGACGATAATATCACTACCTACCTTTTAGCCATCATTTGTTAACCCCCGACGCAAAAACGAAGGGGTGTTATAAGTTTGACGTGTCTGTCTGTCTGTCTGTCTGTCTGTCTGTCTGTCTGTCCGTCCGTCCGTCTGTCTGTCTGTCTGTCTGTCTGTCTGTCTGTCTGTCTGTCTGTCTGTTTATCTGTCTGTGTGTGTCTGTCTGTGGCATCGTAGCTGCCGAACGGATGAACCGATTTTGATTTAATTTTTTTTGTCTGAAAGCTGAGTTAGTCGGGAGTGTTCTTAGCCATGTTTCATGAAAATCGGTCCACTATGTCACGGTCGGGGGTTTTTTCAAAATTTTAATTTTGTGGTTAGGTTATTTAGTGTTGCGTCAAAATCATCTGCAACCCTATATTTATATCTAAGTCTATAACTTTTGCCAAAAAACATACTTATTATCACTAAAGTTTGTGTTAAAATGTATGTGTAAAAGTCTAATTGTCCACCATATAAAACTATATCTTTTTTAGTCATCATAAACATATATCTAAGTTAAAACCGCTTCAAACCTACTTTAATTATACCCAATTAGTAGCATACAATTACTATAGTCTGGCGAAGTCGTTGACAAGTAAATGGCGAAGTATTTTGGGTGGCGCTGGCGGGCGTTGACCGTCGCAGTGAAAGTGGCGACGCCGCGCCGGCTGCGCACGCGCAAGCACCCCCAACGTTACTCATTGCTTCTGTCATTCTGGGTATCGATTATCTTAGGCGTCATCCATATATTACGTCAAAGTGTATTGTCATACTAAATGTGACAATCCCAATTGGAACCCTAGGCCATACAAAAATGCAAACATGACAAGCAGGGGGAGAGATTTCAAAATCTGATTTATAACGTCACTATGACATGATCCCTTAACTACAGATGGTGGGTTCCAATTGTTACGGAAACGTACGAACGTGGCATGCTATTACAGTCAGTCTCAGTATAAGACTTACTGACAGACTGACACTGTCTCAACTGAACTAGCATGACAAATACGTTTCCGGAAAAATACGAAGGATTCTGAAATAGGAAGGTTTTCTGATAAAATGTTGTGCTCTATAAATAAATACCGAGTGATGAAAAAAAAAAAAGAAAAAAAAAGGAAAAGCTTTTAGCGCTACATCTCTATCTGTTAATCTTTAATTTACTAAAGTATCTTATACTTTTAAACGAGCAATTCTTGTATATTTATTTATTTATTTATTTATTTATATACTCATACTCATTTATTTATAATATTGTTACATATTACACGTCACAATTGATTTAGGTACATAGTTATTATATGGTATATTAAAATTAAAATTATTATATTAGTATTCGTAGTTTGATATGTCGAAATATGGTAATACATTTTTAAATTACATTAAGGACAATTGAGCATTATATAATATTAGAATAGAATGGATACAATGTTTTGTGACTGTTAATTAGATAGTTAATTAAATAATTTAAAAGATGTAGAATTCATTAATGTCATAAAAGGCGTGGGCGATAAGCCATTTTTTTAACGCTCGTGTGAATTGGTTCGAAGATTCTATACAGGTAATGTCTTCGGGAAGTTTGTTAAAAATCTTGGGACCTTGTACCTGCATAGTCTGCATAGTCTGTATATACCGACGATCTCGGAAACCGCTCTAACGATTTCGCTGAAATTTGTTATGTGGGGTTTTCGGGGGTGAAAAATCGATCTAGCGTAACCTTAGATACCGGAAAACGCGAATTTTCGAGTTTTCATGAGTTTTTCTTTCGCGTTAGTAAACGTAAAATATGGTCGTTAATTTCGCCGCGCGCGCATCGATTCCGCTTAGCTCAGTCGTACGAGGTCGGTCTAATGTACGCAGATAGATCGTAGGTGTCAGGGTTTCGAATCCCATCCAGGAATTAAGTTTTTGTTTTTTGTCTTTTTTGTTTTGTTTTTGTATTTATAAGAGTTTTTTTTTATCTAAAGACGAGATATATTAAAATAGAACCGAGCGAAGCTCGGTCGCCCAGGTATTGTAACTTTTATTCAGTGACAAAAGTTGCGGAGCAGACCAGACCGTCAAAGTCTAACTTGACACACATTTCTTTACAACATCTGATCATCTGCTCATGATCAGAAAATAAAAATAACTTTGTCAAGTATGTGTATTTATAGAAAATTTTAAAAAATAAAAAAAAGAAATCTAACTATGTGTTAGGTAAGAATTTTTTTCCAGATTTTCCTTTACAATTATTATAAATGATTTCAATTACCTACTGTCCTAAAAAAAAGATTCAATATAAAATTTGCAATTAGGTACCAGAAAACCAAACATGCAATTTTATTAACGTTTGCATTGTAATCCAAAACCCATATACATATATAAGAATAGCAGACACTGCACGCGAAACTAAGGGCCCATTTAGACGGTACGAGAACTCGCATACGAGTTTTATTACGTTGCCGAATCAAATACCGAAGTCATCAAATACCGCAAAGTAATTAAAATTTTGTAAAAACCCCCGACCGCGACATAGTAGACCGATTTTGATGAAACATGGCTAAGAACACTCCCGACTAACTCAGCTTTCAGACAAAAAAACTAAATCTAAATCGCGACGCATAAGTGATCCGCTTTCAGACAAAAAAAAACAAATCTAAATCGGTTGATCCGTTCGGGAGCTACGATGCCACAGACAGACACACACACAGACAGACAGACAGACAGACACGTCAAATTTATAACACCCCGTCGGTTTTGCGTCGGGGGTTAATAAAACTCGTATGCGAGTTCTTGAACTGTCTAAATCGGCTCTAACTCCACTTTCAAAGGTATCAAAGCCATATCGTATGACCAATGACCGCGCAAAACACAGTTCAACATTCCAACCAAAACAGTAACCACAATCATAGATAACTCAAAAACAATAGAGAGAGCTTTGATCGATTACAAATGAAACCGAGAAGTGAAACCGACTCGATCGAGCGATAATCGACTCCGCTAAAACAATTATACAATCAATTGTTTGGCTATTTTTCATTCTAATGTATCGATGGTGTGGTCACGAGTCACGACTTTACATGTCTGGTTTGGACTTGAGATTCGTCATCGGTTGAAGGCATGAATGTTTCTTTATTCGGTAATTTATAAGTAACCTTTACAGAAATAACTTCTCACTTAGTTATAGTGAAATGCATATTAATTTAATGTGTCATTTTATTTAGAATATCCATTTCATTTTAAGCTCGGCATCTAATGCACCTACATATCGTCACTACTTTGAAAAAATCTCGTATCTCACGCTGCTCCTCAAAGTTAAAACGCAGTAAGTCCATATGAATTCCATACATACTTACTACAATTTTCTTTTCATTGACAGACGAAGATACAAGTTTTTTTAAAAGTAGTGACGATATATACAATACTTTCATTCGCTCAGCAATATCAAAGCTTCATAAGAAATCTAAAGACATCTGTGGAATGAATTGTCGCCAGCGGTATTTCCGGACCGATACGACCTTCAAACCTTCAAGAAAGACCCATCTTAAAGGCCGGCAACGCACCTCCAACACTTCTGGTGTTTCGGGTGTCCATGGGCGGCAGTGATCGCTTACCATCAGGCGACCAGTCTGTTCGTTTGCCTCCTATCCCATAAAAAAAGACCCTCTTTCCTTGTTTAAAGTGTTCCTCTTCATATGTATGTCAAAAAAACAGTCTTAATAAAAAATAGCTATCGAAAACATGCTAAGCGATGACAATGAATTCGATCAGGGTTATTATCATCAAATCAGGGCTAATATCCACTTGAAGCTCATCATAAATCGGTTGAGTACCAATAACCACGACAAAAAGTAACAAGAGAACTTTTCGAATGTTTTTCTTTTACCCACTCCACCAGCTTAAGCCAGTAGGTAAAAACATGTCGAAAAAATATTTTAAAGAATTTTCCCACTGTCGTTAGCCGGATTCACAAACGGATCTCCATTTTATAACATCGCGGAGTTGAAGCCATCAATAGGTCGGATAAATGGGTGGAACCAACAAATCGGTGATGAATGGCAACGTACGGTACGTCACGCTGACAGGCTTAGGCATTCCGATGGTACTGACGGGCTTGCAAGCGAGATGGTTAATCGTGACCAATAAGCACATATTCTTTATCTAAAGAACTCAGCTTTATTCCAATAATGTTTAAATAAAATTATAAGATTTTGAAAAAACCCCGACATAGTCACATAGTGGACCGATTTTCTCGGGCCATGTTCCGATAAAATCGGTCCACTATGTCGGGGTTTTTTAAGGTAAGATTAGGTAAGGTTTAAGGATACTCCCGACTAATTCAGCTTCAAACAAAAAAACTAAATCGGTTCAGCCGTTCGGGAGGTACGATGCCCGATGCCACAGACAGACAGACAAACAGAGAGGCACGTTAAACTTAAAACACCCCGTCGTTTTTGCGTCGGGGGTAAAAAATAGTTCACTCCAGCAGCAGTACAGTCAACCAATTGGAACCCTAGACCACTCTAAAAGCATGTCAAAATGACAAGCATTTCTTACAATCTGATTCATAACGTCACTATGACATAGTTCTACAGTGGCCTAGGGTTCCAATTGGTTGACTGTACCTACCGTGGTCGCGTATTTGACGGGTGTGTAATGATTGGTATAAACTTTTTTGGTATAGTAACATTTGATATAACAACATTTGGTATATATTTAAAGGATATAATCATTCATTTGACATAATTAACATTTGGTATAACCACGAAATATCTACTTTTATTTTGTATAATGATTATTTCGTATAACACTTATTTATAATAACCGTTATATGGTATAACTATCTATTCATATAATACTTGTATAATATAACTAGCAAGCAGTATAAAACATTTCATGAATTAATTTTATTCTTTTTTGATGGGATCACAGTTCTGTTCTAACCTAACCTACTTTTCTGATAGCAGTATATATGTTTAAGGGGCACAGTTATAACCTAACCTAACCTATTTTTTTTCTGGTAGCAGCGCGTTGTGTGTAGGGGTCACAGTTCTAACCTAATCTACTTTTCTGGTAAATTACAGATCTAATTTATTCTATATTTTTATTATTCTAACTGTGCTTTATAAAGAATTTGTGTTATACAATTTATTTATTATCAGAAATAAGCATTATACACAAAGTATGTTATAATAAATGTTATTCGAAAAAATTATCATTATATTAAATAAGAATTATACAATTTGTTAGTATATTATTTGTTATTATATGATTCAATAATTATATCAAATGATCGTTATAACGACTAAAAATATATCAAAAAAGTTATATCGATCGATACGCACCCGTATTTGACATATCATGAGCCACTTCGCTCTTACAAAATTGTTAGAAGTTATGGTGACAAAACTGATAAATATGATAAACAAACGTCTATCTTAACCGCTCTCTTGCATGAGTGCATGGAAGATTTTCCCTTCAGAAAATAGTTTGCAGATTTCATATAAAAAAACAAATAAATCTTATTGCAAGTCGAATTATTACATGGGTTCAAGTCAAGTCAAGACGTCGAAACATGTTAGGCAAAGTTTTTTGCCTAACAGCGTAGCAAGCACGTAAAAATTTTTGAGAGGATTTTTCCAGAAATGACTGATGATCTTTTATAAACACTAATAGGAAACTGTTTGACAGCAGGTAAATTAAATAAATAGCTGCCGTATGTGTGCGTCTGTACAGCGTCCGTCCGTGACACACATCGCGGCACGACGCTCCTGCGATTACCATTTAATCGCTGCGTCTATACGCGAGACGCGATATTTTGCCGGCCACAGTTTTTGTCGTCCATAGACATAATATTACTCCTTCGTAAGTATAAGGACGAGCCTACGAATAATAGTGCAGATTCATTGGCGTCAAAATTCATTGACGCTTGTGCGCTTTATAGTAGTATCGCGACATCCGCGCCCTATACTACACACCTATACATTTCAACATGGTTTTTAACCCCCGACGCAAAAACGACGGGGTGTTATAAGTTTGACGTGTCTGTCTGTCTGTCTGTCTGTCTGTCTGTCTGTCTGTCTGTCTGTGCGTGTGTGCTTGTTTGAGTCTGTCTATGGCATCGTAGCTCCCGAACAGATGAACCGATTTAGATTTATCTTTTTTTGTTTGAAAGCTGAGTTAGTCAGAAGTGTTCTTAGCCATGATTCATGAAAATCGGTCCATTATGTCGGGTTTTTATTCAAAATTTTAATTTTGTGGTTAGATTATATAGCGATGAGCGAAACGCTAATGTGGAGGATTTTTTGACGTGTTGACATTTTAGAAAGTTGTGTGTAGAACTTTCGAACAACTATTTGAAATCAGTATAAAATGATGTTTACATATCCAACTTAAATTATTCACGGCAAAAAAAAACACATGAAATAAAAAATAGTACATTACGATACAAGTGCGTAAAAAAGGAAGTTCGATTTCCTTTTCGCACGTGTATCGTACGACGTTTTTCAGTACAGATGAGCCTCCGAAGTTTCGACCTGGCATATAATGAACCACTTCTCGAACTAGTGCGTAAAAAAGCGACCATCTGTACTGAAAAATATATTTCTTGAAAGTAATGAAACTTAATTGTGAGACAGGTATTTCAAATGCACTTGATTACAGTTACTAACTGATATTTAAGTAAGCAGACACTCAAAATTTCAAGTTTTATATTTCATTTAATGATCAAAAATAATATGGTATCATTTTGAATGTCCCGAAAGAGACAATATTTATGTTTTTTGTTGCAGACATAATACTCATGCACCATAATTGTGTATTTACATATAATATGTGGATAATGATGGCGATAATGCCGCATGTCCTTCGAAAATCACAAAATAAGACGCTTAAGCCAATTACCTTTTTAACAGAAATCATAAGCCATGTTAATGATTTCATGTTAACTCTGAATAACAACCTTTTGTCCAATTACAGCGCAATTTTCTTCAATTATTGCGTTTTTAAAGTAAAAAGGCAAAACTAAATAATATTAAGTTCTTGGAATAACTATAAAATTATATACAAAAATAAGGGTCTAGATGTAAAGTCGTGATTCGACTTTAAATAATAATTAACAATAATAATTGGTCTGTCTGTTTATTAAAAAAAACAAGAATGTTAAATTACCGTGTATAATTCAAACAAAAATATAATTATACGCTCGCCAATCTCATCTCAAACAAGACAACACTCAAAGCATATGTTACCACAAATAAAATAAAAAAACAAAAATGAAACGCCTCTTCACGAAACTGCAATATATAAAAAAAACAAAAGTGCGAATGTAGAATTCTAAATTCAAATTTGGAATGGCGACGTGACCGCCGGGTCACGGCGGCCAAGGTCGATGTCACCGGAGCAACGGTCTTGTTCGCCATTTGAATGTTGTGACAGATGAGGTTAGGAGTTTTCACACGATTACACATTTTGGAGGTTATACTGGTAAGGTACGGTCAAGGAATTTATACTCTGTCAAACAAGTCTGTCAGTAAATAAGAACAAAGAAAACTATAGGTATCCTTTTCTCTAGCACCCTAAAGAAAAGGATGCATATAGTTTTCTTTGTTCTTATTTACTGACAGACTTGTTTGACAGAGTATAAATGTCACTTTTTTAGCCATGTATGTACAAATTTAATGTCTTCCTGAATCATATGTTGCGATTGTTGTTTTCGCATGAAATTCCTCAATCGAAGCAAAATCTTTGCTGTTCAGCTTTCTGGTCAGGGTCTAACGCTATACAGTCCTTTGTATCAATACCATCTGCAGTGTAAACATCATAATTTATAATTTTAATTGCCAGCAACTATTCCCTTACTATAAACACATCATATTCGATGGCTATCAATATCCAACATAACTTTTCACCCAATAAAATAAAATTTAGTTAATTTTCAACCTAAACATATGTCAATAAGAGTCTTCAGTAAATTTAACATAGAAAATAAACGGAAAATACAAAGTTGTAAATAAGCAAGGAAACGGGTAGCCATCTTAAGGGAGATTATGAAGAAGGTAGCTACTGCAAAATTAACATAGATTAGATCTTGCATAAGTATTTTGTTACTGACAGTAAATTATTGATTATGTTAATAAGAAAATAAGTAAAGGGATGTATTAAGATGATTTAAAGTGTTTAGTTTGGCTAAGGAGCCTTACTTCATACGGAATATTATTGCAAGGTAGTTAATGAAATCAAAGTGACTTCATATTTTACTGACATTTAATTTTAATATTTTAGAACAATGTTGAATAATAATTATTGTTGATAATCAACATATTAAGTAATTTCATTTTTTATTATATACATAAATGTTTCGTTTCACAACCCACGTGTATTCACAAACACGTGCATTAGGTACGTTTCAAAATTTGTGTAATTTAGGAAACTATAGGTCTAATTTGTGGTTCTTAGAAATATATTCTTAAAATGTCTATGTATGACTGTTTGTTTCTAAATAAAACAATCATAAAGGATCACAGGACCTGACACCATTTTAAACAATCCCAAAATCAATGTACATAGTGCTAGAACTTGGCAGTAAAAAGAAATTATACCGAAACTATCAAAAGCGTTTGACACAGTTTTCAGACCCATCGCACTCTAATAAATCTAATAATATTTTTAAATCCTTCACGACATATATACACAATCAAGCTTTAGTTATATCGTTACAACTTAAAATACATCTTTTCCGTTTCCGCGAAGTTTCCGTCCGGGTTTCCGCAAGGCAGAATTCTAGCTCCACTTTTCTGATTAATTCGATAGTTGTAAAATCGTAACAGATATAAGGGCCACTTGCACCAACCACTTAACTCAGGGTTAGTTTTTTTTTTTTATTATGGACTGATCGGCGATTGACCCTAGTCACACCTGTAGGGAAGTGAAGACAGAGTCTAAGATGGAGCTCACCGATTCAATAATAGCATATTCACTCTACGTTTAAAGAGACCGAGGTCGTATTTGTGGGCTGTCATCTGTCAAATTCGATATAAAATGGTGGGTTTCGTTGGTGCAAGTGGCCCTAAGTATAATATTCTACAATATAATGTTAAATACATAGAACAAGTTAGTGATTCATAGTTTCTAGAAATAAACTCGTAATCGAGATCAAAGATCGGAGGTCAGAGCTCCGATTGGATTAATAAAAGTTCAAGGTGCACGTTATAGCACTTGTAAATCAAAGACCACATACAATGAAACACATTCATAGGGTCAAATATGATGCCCTTCAAACTTCAAACCTTCACCAACTGGGAGGCTAGCCAAGATGACAACTGTTGAAAGGAATGCCAGTCCAAGCTTATTTTTAACCCCCGACGCAAAAACGACGGGGTGTTATACGTTTGACGTGTCTGTATGTCTGTGTATGTGTCTGTCTGTGGCATCGTAGCTCCCGAACGGATGAACCGATTTAGATTTTTTTTTTGTTTGAAAGCTGAGTTAGTCGGGAGTGTTCTTAGCCATGTTTCATGAAAATCATTCCACTATGTCGCGGTCGGTGGTTTTTTCAAAATTTTAATTCAATACATAATATGGCGTTTTTCGTAAGTAAAGCAGTAAGGTACATCTATTGTTAGGTCGAAACTTCAAAAGGCCATATGTTCTGAAAAACGTCGTACGATACACGTGCGAAAAAGAAATTCTTCTTTCCCGCACTTGTATCGTAATTTACTATTATGCAAATGTTCGTAGGAACGTACCAATATACGTTTTTACTTTCCGTAAAGCATTGGGCGTCAACACATGAGTTCTACTACTACAAGACGACCGGATGAGGCTTACTCACAGAAAAACTGTATTGTATCCTTACCTTATTACCAACATAAACGTGCAAAATAATAAATAAAAACTATATAAGTATAGCTTGCTTGGAATTTACAATGCTGTTTGTGATACCTTAGCAAAATTAAGTCTTATGACCATACGAATGTGACACAAAATAAATACAACTATAATGTCTTGAAACAGTATTCTGCCAACAAAAAGGCGATACGTATCTCCAATATATAAGAAAAAAATGTTGACATTTGACTTTTTACTTCTAGATAGTGCAATATTGCCATTTCCAACAATATGGCGTCGATTAGCATGCGCTGCGCGTACGCAAGTCAACAATCGCGCTGTCACGCCGGCGCATGAGCCTTTGGGATTTAGCGGAGAATATTCGAGTACTGTACATATCGATGTATTTGCTTATTTTACAATAGTGAAACTTTAACATGGTTTACGCAATGTATCTCACTCACGTACCAGCCAAACTGCAAGATTGCTGACGGTACAAATAAGTAATTGAAGTCATCATCATCCTTTGCGTTATCCCGGCATCTGTCACGGCTCACGGGAGCCTGGGGTCCGTTTTGACAACTAATCCCAAGATTTGGCGTAGGCACTAGTTTTACGAAAGCGCCTACCATCTGACCTTCCAACCCGAAGGGTAACTAGGCCTTATTGGAATTAGTTCGGTTTCCTCACGATGTTTTCCTTCACCGAAAAACGACTGGCAAATATCAAATGACATTTCGCACATAAGTTCCGAAAATCTCATTGGTACGAGCCGGGGTTCGATCCCGCGACCAGAAAAGTTGCACACTCTTACCGCTAGGCCACCAGCGCTAGTAATTGAAGTAAAACAACATAAAAATCGCCAACTATTTTAACGACTATAGTGGCTAGATTAAAATCAGCTTTCGTGAATTACAATCATCTTCAGAATATCTTTGAGGAATCACAGTTTCATCAGCTCGACAAACATGAAAAAGGTAATCACGGTCTATATCCTAGTCAAATTAAGTCTAATTTTAGAGGAAGTTTTATATGCAAATAGTTCCCTAATGCTGCACCAATTCTTTTATTTTCCTTCACTCTTGAATAGTATCACGAATATTGGCCAAATACCACACATGCATGGATGTCCTTTAAGAGAATGAAATGAACCTCCAAAATACCTGGACTACCTGGGGCCCATTTCTCGAAGCTACAAGTTACAATTTACAAGTGGTTGTCAATGTCTAATATGACAAGTTGGAAAGAGACTTCCGCTTGTAACCTGCAACTTTCAGTTTTGAGAAATGGGCCCCTGGTAATATCGACATTTATGTACCCCAAGTTGACGGAGAGGGTTAACCCAAACAACGATGGATGAATCGTTTGAAAGATGATATCTATAGGAGGAGGAAAATAGTTATTTGTTATACAAGGGTGCAAAGTTGTATTTTAACGCCGAGTGTGGAATTGAAAAACGAGCAAGTGAAAGGATTCTAAAGTTGAACCACGAGCGAAGCTAGTGGTTCGAGAATAGAATCCTGAACTTGCGAGTTTTTCAACACACGAGAAGTAACATACATTTGCACCCAAAACTTTTCCCCTCACTATAGCGAGGAAAGTACAACGCAAAAAGCGCGTTTACCACTGCTTCCAGTAGTTCCACAGGCGGTAAATCATCGTCATCACTAGATTCACTCACTTTTATCAATTTTAAAGCAGAAAAAAATAACTATATTCAAGGTCATATTACTTTACCCACTAGTAAATAAAATGCGTTTTTACCCGCTGGTATTGAAGGACAAAACACGTGTTTCCGAGCTAGTGAGGGGAAAACGAAGAAGTGAGTGCTGAGCTGACGAAAAACAGAGAAGAATGGAAGAAGAAATGTTCTACGGACCCCACATAACGTGGGATAAAGGTAGGAATAAGAAGAAGATGTAGCCCAAGACCTGAGCAAAAGCTATAGCATATGAATATGATTTAAAACAATATCCTGCAATATTTTCCAACAGCCGTGGGTGTGTATTAGTATGCAATGCGCTTGCACATGTCAACAAACGCTCTGTCACGCGCTGAGTAGATAAATACATGAATATAGTATGTAAACGGTTTAAAGTCAGTGTCAACGCAAATAATTACCTCAACATAAAATAAAAAAGATATAGCAAAAACAGATTCCGATCCCCCAATAAGATACCCGGTGAATCCGCATTTCCGTAACATTATCAGTAATTTGCGGCATTAGAAATAACACGTTCCCCGTCACGAGGGGCAAGCCTGCAAGATTTACAACTTATTCATGTGGTTCCGGACTTTGTTTATCGGTAACATCTGTTTCTCGCACTCAAATAGAATATAGTATTTATCAGAATGGTCATTCACATTTAATTCGAGGAATTAAAAGGGGTAAATTTGTTTCAACTTGTAAGTCAGCAGCAGAAGTAGCGTAGCGGGCAAGGTGTTCAAAATGAACTTGACACGATCTTATTTTTAAGACAATAAGAGCGTGTCAAGTTCATTTTGAACACCTTGCCCGCTATGCTACTTCTGCTGCTGACTGAACTCCTCTTGTATAATTTCTACACAGTATCGCGGGAGCTTTTGTAGGAGAACCAGATTTTCCAAAGAAATTTAATGATATTCTTGTATCTTCCGGCAAACCATATGGTGATGATAGGATAACCTGGACTCATTTATGGTTGGTTGGCCAGAAGTAGCACTAAAAGCAGAAGAATGGAAAAAGAGGGGGAAGCCTGTGCCCAACAGTGGAACACAGTAGGCTCTGAATAATAATAATTGTATCTTCCATAACATTACTACAATAAAAAAAAAGGTGAATAAGGATAGAATGAAAAAAAAAGTACATTGGGATGAAAAAGTAAAATGAACGACGTCACAAAATTTATCGCAAAACAGATAAAACCGCGAACCATTTCATTCGTTTATTTGCCTATCGATCCAATATGCAAAAGCAGATGAGGTAAATATAATGAATTTTGATTCTCTGTCCGTATCTCCCAGTCAAAACAAACCCAAGAAACAAGTTTACAAACGTACAACGACCAGCCAAAAATGTTTACCTGAAATTGGTGCAGAATTCGGCCATTACGAGATTGCGTGCGCGCGCGCTGGCGCAAGAAAGAATTGAGGCAAAAACAATTGCATTTCAAAACGATCGCCGACCCGAGACGTAAACACACGAATGCGAAAACAATTTTTTTTTATATTGGGGACACCTTAGACAGATCAAATTAGCCCCAAACTAAGCAAAGCTTGTATTATGGGTTAAATAGATAAATACATACTTATATATATAGAAAACATCCATGACTCAGGAACAAAATATCTATGCTCATCACACAAATAAATGCCCTTACCGGGATTCGAACCCAGCACCGCGGCTTAGCAGGCAGGGTCACTACCGACTGAGCCAGACCGGTCGTCGATAAGGGTCGCGCGACCGCAACCGCGACCGATCAGTGTGCACGGTCTTCGGGACGTGGCTTCGGCTGATCAAAACATCCAGCGAGCCAGATTTCGATCGGACGTCCGTGCGCTCAAGGCCACGTCCACGACCGACGACCAATAGTTTGCACGGTTAAGTGTATATTCATTGTCTAGATCCGCGTCCGCGGTCGCGTGACGGCGGACATCCGCGTAATATGTTCCTAGCTTTAGAGTGGCACGGACGCGTCCGCGCGGGCGCGCGGAGACAACTTCATACAAATTGGTCGCGCGGATCGCTCCGAGCGGACGGTCCGCGTGACACTAAAACCAGCCTACAGCTCCCAGAGCCACTAATAAAGTATGAAAATACCTTGAGGAGTAGAAAACTACGACTTTCCACTCAAGTTCCCCAGCTAAGGATCGTTGTACAACCCATATTGATACCGATCAAATGGGTAACTCTAATTGGCTGTAATAAAAAGCGAATTAGTTCTCGAAAGCGTTGCGCGTTTCCCGACACTTTCACACGTTTCCCCTTTTTTCTTGTTTTCCCATACTGGTTGTGTACAAGGGTTTGTGAAAACGGCAAAAATGCTGGTATGGCTAGTATGACCACTTTCGATTGGTGTTGCCAAGTTATGTTTTCTGTCAGACGATGCACTGTCAGCTGAGAAACTTACATGCCATTAAAAGCTCGGCCACACATGCGCGTTTTGAGAGCGTAGGCGGAGCGTTAGCGGAGCGCAGTGATAGCGGTGCGCCTGACGAACGCTGGCGTTGCGCCCAGCGGACGCCGGCGGGAACTAACGAGCGCGGATTGCGAGCGGAATGGTCATCATTGCGTTATCCCGGCATTTGCCACGGCTCATGAGAGCCTGGGGTCCGCTCTAAGAACTAATCCAAAGATTTGGCGTAGACACTAGTTTTATGAAAGCGACTGCCTTCCAACCCGAAGGGTAACTAGGCCTTATTGGGATTAGTCGGGTTGGGATCACGCTGTTTTCCTTCACCGAAAAGCGACAGGCAAATATCAAATGACATTTCGCACATAAGTTCCGAGAAACTCATTGGTAAACCCGCGACCTCCGAATGGAGAGTCGCACGCTCTTACCACTAGGCCACCAGCGCTCGCTCAAAGTATTACTGGTCGTTGATTGTAATTATTGTAAACTGCTAATTGATAATTACGAGTGCGTTTCTACTTGTGCGTGATTGATTGCGCCTGCGCACCGGACATTTGAAAGTGTTAACAAGACTCGCTGATAACGGCTGGTTCTAAGACTTATTTATAGGCAACCAGTTTAGGCATATACTTATTTATTTTTAACCCTCGATGCAAAAACGACGGGGTGTTATAAGTTTGACGTGTCTGTCTGTGTGTGTGTCTATCTGTCTGTCTGTCTGTTTCTCTGTCTGTCTGTGTGTGTGTCTGTCTGTGGCATCGTAGCTCCCGAACGGATGAACCGATTTAGTTTTTTTGTTTGAAAGCTGAGTTAGTCGGGAGTGTTCTTAGCTATGTTTCATTTTAATTTTGTGGTTGCGATACTACACATTTTTAAATTAAAGGAAAAATGGAAAAATTCACACCTCTGGCAGGACTCGATCCTGCGACCTGCTGCTTTGCCGGAGAAGTTGCTATGACCAACTTAGCCACATAGACCATCATGCAGGCAAAAAGCAGTTAAGCGTACAGTCACCTACAATTATATGGTACAGGAATAAGGCCGCAAAAAAAATACATTGTGTTATTAGTAAAAATACATACATACATACATACAATCACGCCTGTATCCCATAAAGGGGTAGGCAGAACACATGAATCTACTAAAGCTTCAGTGCCACTCTTGGCAAATAAGGGGTTGAAAGAAAAAGAAACCGTGACATTGCAGTGACAGGTTGCCAGCCTCTCGCCTACGCCACAATTTAACCCATATCCCATAGTCGCCTTCTACGACATCCACGGGAAGAAAGGGGGTGGTGAAATTCTTAACCCGTCACCACACAGGCAAAAAAAGTAAAAATATTAATACGAAAATTGTATTATTTACGCATTAGTAGATATATTAATTCGAGCGTGTACCACCATGGTGATTTTTGTGCCCGTTTCCCTCTTCTATAAGAAAATTACTACCTACCTAAAGAAATCGTGTCGCCTAAACAACCATCCCATCGAAACTTCTTTAAGAACTTGGCTAAAAAAACACGAATCTAATTGTACCCCAATAAAAACCACTGAACCATAATAAGACTAAGTGAAAAGTAGACAATCGTTAATCGTCACAGTACAGTTATTATTGGCCGCGGGCCGGCAACACTTTTACTTTCCGGCCTACTAAAAACAATGATTTGGCGAAAAAGTATAAAGATCGAGATACCCACGATCGTGGGAGAAGCGCAAAGAATATTGATTGATAGAATGTCTTGAAAATCGATTCGATGTTACAGGTTGTGTGTTGAAGAGATTAACCTCTGTACAAATGACAAGTAGATACTAAAACCCAATAATGCCAATAATCGCAATAGAAATTGATGAATTCGCTTTAAATAAAAGGTACAGAAAGTACAGATGTAGATTAAACCAGATTTTAAGACCCTTTTTTTGACATTAGAGTTATAATGACCGGGACTTTTTGTCGAGCTCCCGATATTTCGAATCAGTTAATTCAGTTACATGTATCATGCATATGTGGCATCTTCACGGTCGATATAAGTCTAGTAAAACTACTCAAGTAGACCTTTTTATTGAACACCACAATACTTTCCATATCAATAATAAAAAGCATTTGTATCTTCTGGCGCTTCTACTATATTTCGATCAGTGATCATCATTGGCGTGAACTTGAAATGAAACCACTATAATTGTGCACCAATCAAAGACCAATAAAAGTAAAATTTGCTAGAAATTGCTTCCATGTTTCACAGTGACACAGTTATTTTCGTAGATCTGTGCCAATAATGAATCTTTAACTTTGCAAGTTCATGCGAAGCAATACATACCTCTTCTATCGCTTTCGATATCGTATCAGTAGTATATGTTTAATTGTTTACCTGCAAAAAAGCAAAAAATTAACATTAGTTACCATTTTTTGTATGATTCACATACACATATTACATCAAGTACATTTGTAGTCATCGCAAAATGAATGGAACAAATCAACAACATTTTTATGCTGCACCCTTACGGAGCGACCCTTTTTCCCAGTAACCTACTACCTACTTATAGATGATAGACTGAAATAAAAAAAAATGCGTGGAATCCCTCCGCGCGGAGGAAGTGAAACTTCGTAGTGTGTTGTTTTTCCAAATTCGAGTTGACAACACCGAGCGTTAAACGCTTCACGCTATCAGTTGAAAGTCGCATTAGAAATTTCACTTCAAAAACGGAATATATTTCGATACGTTACTATAGAAAAACTTAGAAATCAGAAGCATCGCCTGCAGCAGTCGGTCCCAACTACCTTAATCATTCACCTGTCAAAAACCTTGTCCAGACAAATAGCCAGCACTATCCATTCAATTCAAATACCATATATCCTTCAATTTCTCTAATCCCACTCCATACGCTGATTACTAAAATTTTACTTCTCAAGACGTCATAACACGTTCACCTATCCACTCAAAAATGAACTTTAAAACCTGTGTTAAGAGTAGATTTTATAACGGCAAGTGGTATGAATATTACGTTTTGATTAAGAAGCATAATCACCCTTATTACCTAGCCCATAAAACAGCCACCGCACAGACTGGTATTTGACCCAAAAAGTTGGCCAAAATTATTTTAAAGTTCCAATGGCCTCCTAACCATTTGTTATTAAGATTTAAGGGTCAAGAAGGTAAAATAAACCGGCCAAGTGCGTGTCGGGCCACGCTCAGTGTAGGGTTCCGTAGTTTTCCGTATTTTTTTTTAAAACTACTGAACCTATCAAGTTCAAAATAATTTTCCTAGAAAGTTTTTATTAAGTTCTACTTTTGTGATTTTTTTCATATTTTTTACACATATGGTTCAAAAGTTAGAGGGGGGGGGGGGACACTTTTTTTCCTTTATGAGCGATTATTTCCGAAAATATTAATATTACCAAACAACGATTTTAGTAAACCCTTATTCATTTTTAAATACCTATCCAACAATATATCACACGTTGTGGTTGGAATGAAAAAAAAATTTGTCCCCACTTTACATGTGGGGTACCCTAACAAAACATTTTTTTCCACTTTTTATTTAACCATTTTGCCGGCGTGGTTGATATATATATTGGTACCAAATTTCAGCTTTCTAGTGCTACCGGTTACTGACATTATCCGCGGACGGACGGACGGACAGACAGACATGGCGAAACTATAACGGTTCCTGGTTGACAAATTGAAAGTTGAAAGACATTAAATATTATATTTCAACTTTTATTAGTTATTTTCATCAAAGCTTACATTAGCTTTCTTCCAGGACATTTCTGTTTTATGTCTCTTGCTCCTGTCGCTCAACTCTAAGAAAGTCTTTTCAGGACGACCAGAACTGACTCCTGCTTTTGGTAGAGATATGCATCCTTTGAGCTACTCGATGCTGCTATCTAGGAATCTGGAACTTGTATTAAGAGCAGCTGTCCATTTTTGTTTAAACTAATGCTTGATGCGAGACAGTTTCAGCTTTATATCAGCAATATTGTGGTCATTTTCCGTATATAGATTCAGTAATACTTGCTCCAAAAATTGCAACTTTTTGTTAAAAGTTGAGCTGTCTGAGCGTTCAATAATAGCAAATAAATCATTCCTATATAATACCCGGATTCCAGAAGAACCTAAAACACAAAAACGTAAAAATAAGTAAAATCTCATGTACCAAGTAACGAATGTGCTTACGGAAAAAAAATCACCAAAAATAGGCGGGTGCATTGGGGTGGCTATTCTGTACTTTATATTATAAAGGAAAGTCTATTCTTCAACATGTCATTCAAATGTTAGCTGGATAATGCTTGGTAACTTATTAAAAATTCCAATGTTCTTGAAAAACTTATCTTTTTATTTAAAATTTCCCGGTACTCACTTCTCAAGGGTATTAATGAAGAAAATCAATTAATATTTAAGTAAAATTTAGTGTTAAATAAAGTACATACCTAGTTCTTTGCAATCCATATTAGAAACCAACACAAAACGGGCCAATCAAGGAATAACAAATTTTTGAAAACAATGAAATTCGAGTGCATCGAACAATCACGCAGACGCTTTCGGCGAACGGTAATTTTCGACTAAGCCTACACGGGTGATAGATGACTTTAGCACGTGGTATTTTTTTTTACTAGGTGGAGGGGTTATTCTAGTTTTAAGAAACAATGGTTAAGAAGGGGTGCGGCGTAAATAAAAAAAATGGATTTTGGCCAGCTTTTGAGGCTCAATACCTGTCTGTGCACCGTTGACAAATACGCGACTTTCGCCGCACCTGCGCGCGCGCATTGCTTTCCCGTTTACCGACACGTAAATCGATAAGAAAATCATTATGAACTCGGTTTATGTTGATTGAGTTTGCTAATTTTTTAACCCCCGACGCAAAAACGACGGGGTGTTATAAGTTTTGACGTCTCCGTCTGTCTGTCCGTCTGTTTGTCCGTCTGTCTGTTTGTCTGTCTGTCTGTCTGTGGCATCGTAGCTCCCGAACGGATGAACCTTTTTTTTTTTTTATTATGGACTGATCGGCGATTGACCCTAGTCACACCTGATGGGAAGTGAAGACAGAGTCTAAGATGGAGCTCACCGATTCAGTAATAGCCTATTCACTTTACGTTTAAAGAGACCGAGGTCGTATTTCTCTGGGAACCTATTTCGATTTAGTTCTTTTTGTTTGAAAGCTGAGTTAGTCGGGAGTGTTCTTAGCTTGTTACCTTAGAGTAGGTTTATGAGATTTTCGGCAGTAGCTGATGCAGCTGGCAGTAATGTTGCAATACTTTTGACAGCTGGGACCCATTTTTCAAAACTGAAAGTTACAAGCGGAAGTCTCTTTCCAACTTGTCATGTTAGACATTGACTACCGCTTGTAAATTGTAACTTGTAGCTTCGAGAAATGGGCCCCTGTGGCCCGTGTGTGTTTCCATGACAACCCATACGATTTGACAGTTCGCGCCCTTGTAATACAAGGCTTGTACCTTTCGAGAAACGGGCCCCTGGTCTGGCTTAGTGGCAATCTACCTGTGTAGCCAATCAAGCCAAAGGTTCAAATCCCGGGAAGCGCATTTGTTTATGAGTTGAGCACAATATTTATTTTGTTCTTGAGCCATGGTTGTTCTGTGTCCCTCTGTAAGATCAATAACATGGCTAGTGTTGTGGGAACTCAGACAACGGCGTACATATAAAGCACAGAACTTAATTTAGATAGAAGAAATAAATTCATATATTTGTATAGGGGCCGAGCGTGTCAAATTTTGTACTGAAGTTGATTCTTGCCTGTAATTTTAAATATGTCTCAGGCTCTTAATTGTTCATAATTTTTGTGTTGTTGCAATTGAATATCACGTAACGAGGCATTTTTTATGTTTTGGTTGACTTCAACTTACAAAAATTGACGCCCGAAAGCTGCATCTGCAAGCTGCGAGTAAAGACGGACAACTCAGTGGATTTCACTGAGTTCATTTGACACGCTAAGTAGATACGTTTGCTTGATCTATGGTATATATGACATCTGTGATATAAAGGTATAATGTAATGAATGTAAAACACATAGACAACACTTATATGATTTAGGAACAAATTCTGTGATCATCACACAATTCAATATCCTATGATGAACCGTTAAATGTTTACTACTTAGGGCCAGTTGCATCAACCACATTTGACAGACACATCAGCAACATCACGCATCACGCAGCAGGCGTCTATGGAACTTCCCATACAAGAAAATTTAACGAACGCTTTAACGGTGACAGACGGTTTGATGCAACCGGCCCTTAGACTAACCAGTAAAAAAGAAACGATTTCCATGTCCACGTTATTATATCAACAGATCAACACCGGTTGTCGTCAAGCGATCAGACGCGCATTTTTTCCTGCGCGGGCGCACGAACGAAAAGGAAAGTAACGCCGGATGCTGCTTTCCAATAGTCGCATTATGTTCGATGAAATAATCGATGCTCAAGTATGATCGATGCAGTCAATGAAAAGAAAAATCTTCTGTCAAATACTTATGGAATGACCCACGTGGGTGGCACAGGAAAAGTTGTTCTATTGTTTTTACAGGTTTAAAGCCTCCGCCACACATAAAGCGTTTTGATAGCGTAGCGTTACCGGAGCGTTACCGGAGCGCAATGATAGCGGCGCGCCGGCGGAACGCTGGCTGAACGCGCTCGCAATCCGCGCTCGTTAGTTCCCACCGGCGTCCGCTGGTACAACGCCAACGTTCGTCCGGCGCACCGCTATCGTTGCGCTCCGCCTACGCTATCAAAACGCGCATGTGTGCCGAGCTTTAAGGTAGCATTTGAATATCAACTGCATTACTGTGGCTGAAGGTTCGATGAAATAATCATTAATAAATATTATAATTTAACAGTAGTTGGAGTTTGATGCGTTTGTACTTGTACATATGTAGTCTTAAGTCAAATTTCTGGTCAATAAGAAAAATTTGCATGCCGACACCCTCGGCGAAGTGTGACGATCAGAATAATGCATGTTTACCTACCACCTAATCTAATGTACCACATTTCTTGCAAATAAAATATTTCATTTCATTTCATTGCTTAAGTATGATCGATCATACTTGCAGTGAACAAGGAAAAGTAAATCTTGACTGTCAAATAGTTATAGTGTCATTGTAAAATATTCGTTGACTTCCAAGACCTGAAAATATTGATGCTCGAAAGATGCAAGCTGTGAGTAGGGACGTACTGCCTTGACGTTTTGACTGAGTTCGTTTGGCACGCTAAGTAAATGAGTTTGCTTAATCTATGGTATACTTGTACAAGAAACTAGCATTTGCCCGCGGCTTCGCTCGCATTAGAAAGAGACAAAAAGTACCTAGTCTATGTCACTCTCCATCCCTTCAACTATCTAAACTTAAAAAGTCACGTCAATTCGTCGCCCCATTTTGCCGTGAAAGACGGTCAAACAAACAGACGGGCCGATTTTTGAGTCTCACGCGTTCGAATTCAGAAAATTGTCACTGAAAATAATAAATAAGCAAGTCACCGTTTTTAGGGTTCCGTAGCCAAAATGGCAAAAACGGAACCCTTATAGTTTCGTCATGTCCGTCTGTCCGTCTGTCCGTCTGTCCGTCTGTCACAGCCGATTTACTCGGAAACTATAAGTACTACAGTGATGAAATTTGATGGGAATATGTGTTGTATGAACCGCTACAAAATTATGACACTAAATAGTAAAAAAAAGAATTGGGGGTGGGGCCCCCCATACATGTAACTGAGGGATGAAAATTTTTTTTTCGATGTACATACCCGTGTGGGGTATCAATGGAAAGGTCTTTTAAAATGATATAAAGTTTTCTAAAAAACATTTTTCTTAAAGTGAACGGTTTTTGAGATATCAGCTCTCAAAGTCGTAAAAAGTATGTCCCCCCCCCTCTATTTTTATAACTACGGGGTATAAAATTCTAAAAAAAATAGAGGTGATGCATGCTAATTAACTCTTTCAACGATTTTTGGTTTGATCAAAGTATCTCTTATAGTTTTTGAGATAGGTTGATTTAACTGTAATTTTGGTTAAGTTATTGGTTTATTATATTTGCTGCTACGGAACCCTTTGTGCGCGAGCCCGACTCGCACTTGGCCGGTTTTTAACCGGTATTTTAGTGACAAAATCCCGTATGCGAGATTCAAAAATCGCCCTCTACACACACACTTTCCTATTTGTAATATTAGTATGGATTTGTGAAACAGTGGAAAATGTGCAATAGCGATACTGCACTTGTTGTACCTATGTATATTATCGTTTTATATTATGTTTTATTCATTCGTGAAACCAAAGTTTCAATCTAATATTAGGATGAATAAGTTACACACTCAGTTACAACACAGACAGAAATAAATAGAAAAAAACTCGTCACACAATTTCTCTAAATAATATACGCTTTCGTCAACACACTTAACTTACCATACGCTCTTATATCTCTTGGAATAAGTTTCACATCATCAAAGTGACACAAGTGAAAGACTTTCATCGCGTCGTTTTAAAATTAAATTATTCAACAGTTGCGTAATAGGTTATTAAAGCCAGCTGTCATCGCGGATGTTTAGAAGAGGATTGTAAGTAATCGTGTGATAATCTTTAGTTTAGTAGCGATTAAGGTATAATAGGGGTCAATGAACTTACATAGGTGTCGTAACACTGGCAACTTGACAGTCTCTAAGCTAAGCACATAATATATGTTGGATATACCCACGTAAGAGCAATGAAATAGTAACAGATAATTTTATATATTTTGATCTATAATGTGAAACGAGACATATTCGTAGGAGGTAGGGCATAGCGAATATTCCGCTTTGTGTGGTAGGGCACAGCATAGCGGATATCGCTCGAATCTAGAGCAAAGCCCACTGGGGAAGTACCTCCGCCTTACAGAAGACCGTTGCCAAATAGCACTAGACCCTACTCATAGTGTTGTGTTCCTGCCGGTGAGTAAGGCTGCCAGAGCTCAACGAGGGTGCGGTGTGCGGTGTGGTCGCTTTCCTATATCCTTTTAGTATAAAAAAAACATGACTAAAGGTGCCAGTTTTTGCCTTTGACATCCTTCCTACATCCGATAATGTGAAAATTCACTAATAGTCATAATCGTTTACTTTACTGTATGTACCTATTCCTATATCATGCGCGCGCGCAGTCCACGTGCGCTCGGGAAAGTGAGAGTCTGATCGATTGTCGTCGAGTTAGATAACATGACTTTTTATTATAACCATCGAGCATTGACACGCGATACCATGTTGCTCGTCAATTGGACATGCATTTCCCCGATAAAAAGTTTGCGTTTTTAGGGTTCCGTAGTCAACTAGGAACTTTTATAGTTTCGCCATGTCTGTCTGTCCGTCCGTCCGTCCGCGGATATTTGAATAAATGCAAAGTTTAAACATAAAAGATACAAAAAAGCACCACTTTTCTCAATGTTATGAACAAATCTTCGTCTATATTATGAATTTGGAAAAATTTTGGACAAATTGGCGGAATAGAATATGTTAAAATAAAAATGACTTTTTGAAAAGTTTGGATTCAGTCTGAGATTCAATATGTCGAATCCATGAGTCCCCACGTTTAACCAGGTAAAGTATTTGACTACAATCTCACCAGATGGTGCCAATGCAATCTAAAATATAGCGTGTTTACCCTAAGTGCGTTTTCACATTATCCGATCCGATATCGGATGACGGAAGGATTACAAAGGCAAAAATCAAAGATGGCGGCTTAAATGTATGGGATATCAGCTCCTTTCTAAATCATGAAATGCTTCAATACTTGACTTCCCTTGCAAATTTTGCTTCTAGATAAAGCGTCAATGTCAACCGAACAGAAAGTGAATAATATCGAGTTAGTTTGTCAAGAAAGCGTGGTAATAACTATGCGCCGGCGCCGTTATCAGACCAGAACCTGCAGACATGCAAATGAAAGAGATATATTAAATGACTTATTGGGTCAAGAAGGGATTTTAGTAATGTGGAAATAAATTTAACAAATTAAAGAAGAAATAAAGCTATTCACTGTAAATAAAAGTATATAAACTGAGTAAACACAGAGTCATCGTCATCGGGCTGTTTTCTATAATATCGTCATTACTTTTAAAAAAACTTGTATCTTCGTCTGTCAGTGAAAAGAAAATTTTAGTATGAATTTTCTGAGATGAACGTTTCGCTTTTGCCGTAATCTGTTAAACAAAGGCCTTTGTTTCTATTATTGACGGCGGCTAGCTCCCGTTTCCACAGCACGTGCTAAAGTCTCAGTGTAGTTAAAAAGCAACTATCATGATAGCAATAAGGTTCAAATTTATTAAACAGTTTGCAGTATGCAGGTAACTTTTTTTGAAGATGACAAAACGTGTTATCTCCGAAAGGGCTTTTTATGGATTTGAACCTTATTACTATCATGATAGTTGCTTTTTAACTACACTGAGACGAGCACGCGCCGTTTAAACGGGAGCTAGCCGCCGTCAACAATAGACACAAAGGCCTTTGTTTAACAGATTACGGCTAAAGCGAAAAGTTCATCTCAGAAAATTCATACTATAAGTATGTATGGAATGCACTAACTGCGTTTTAACTTTGAGGAGCAGCGTGAGATACGAGTTTTTTTTTTTCAAAGTAGTGACGATATTGTTTCGATCAACAAATTGTGAAACTATCTATCCCTCTTTCCTCTTTAACCCCTATCTCTCTGCCACTCTAAAAATACCGATATACCATACATTACAGGCGCCATCTTGGATTGTTCCCATTGAACTTCCGACATCCGATATCGGATCGGATAGTGTGAAAACGGAATTAGCCCATGTCCGCTGTCTGAATTTTTCATCCTCAACTGATGGGCAACTGTAATTAGATCATTTTCATGTCGTCCCTTATCCCTTGCTTATCATCTAAAATCATCTTTGAACTCCTACAGATAGTAAATTGGTAGATCTTGTTCATATCTGAGACTAAATAATCGGATGACCAAAAATATTGGAATATTATAAAAAGATAAATTTGAATTTTCGCTGACCTTAGTGATTTTTAACCCCCGACGCAAAAACGAAGGGGTGTTATAAGTTTGACGTGTCTGTCTGTCTGTCTGTCTGTTTGTCTGTCTGTCTGTGTGTGCGTGTGTGTCTGTCTGTGGAATCGTAGCTTCCGAACGGATAAACCGATTTTGTCTGAAAGCTGAGTAAGTCGGGTGTGTTCTTAGCCATGTTACATGAAAATCGGTCTACTATGTCGCGGTCGGGGGTTTTTTCAAAATTTTAATTTTGTGGTTAGGTTATTACCACTGCAACACATAAAGGTACAACTATGACTTAATCAACGTTTCTATCTCTTTCCCTCCCCAGTTTCACATGTTTCATGCAAATTAGATGTTCTGCTTTCCATTAACGTTTGATTACACGTTCTATGGGAAAATCGTTAATGGGTGAAAAAATCTTTCACACGATTGCATTATGACAGTGTTCTTCGAATGAATGACCATCGTTTTTGTTTTGTGTTAATGATTGGATTACGTTGGTTTCTTGTTACATTAGACTTTCTAAGGAAGCTTAAAAAATAAGTATTTATGAAGAAATACAAAAAGAGATCTTACACATTGTAAGTTAAAATAACAATATTTAAATATACTAAGTCACGTATTGTAATATTTTAACATTTTTAACTTTTAAAAAGACATTTTATTATACCTCTAATTTCAAGTTAAAATTACATTAAAAATTAAATGAAAAAAATATACATACAACTTTAAATAAAATGGTCCATTGTAATAAAGTACGAAATAAAAAACATCCCTCCTAGCGTACATCCATAGTAAGTGCGTTTTCACATTATCCAATCCGATATCGGATCGGATAATGTGAAAACGGACTAAAGGCCGGCAACGCACCTCTAACACTTCTGGTTTTTCGGGTGTCCATGGGAAGTAATCGCTTACCATCAGACGACCTGCTTGGCCATTTGCCTTCTATCGCATAAAAATACAAAACATGAAAAAATACAAAATGTATAAAGGATTAGGTGTATTTCAATGTTAGTACAATTGAGTCATAAACATTTTTATACCACGTCGGTGGCAAACAGGTAACCTATGGACGCCTGCAACTCAAGGGGTGTCACATGCGCGTTGCCGACTCATTAGAAACTTGTACACTCCTTTTTTGAAGAACCCCATACTGTAGTTAATCGGGAATACCTCGGCAGGGGAGAAGTTATGTATTACTCGTATTTTTAATTCCATGAATTTTAATATCCTTCTCAAGTAGTTTTCAAGTTCTAATCCTATTTAGCAGTACTCCCTACAAAAGCCTCGCACAAAAAAACTAAAAACCAAAGCGTGCTCCGCTAGTAATACCTCCCTATTGCGGTTATCCTGCGCTCACAACCCATTCTTCCAGAACCTTCTAAACCCATTCCCAGTTCAAGCAAAAACCAACCTTATTACTCAAAAGTAAGATGTAAATTTCCATGGCTGAATGGAGAAAGATACGAGGTAGTTAAAGTAAATGCGCGTGCGCAATGCGGAAGCGACCACAACTGACAGACAGACGCGTAATTTGTATGTACATTAACCGCGCGGCTTTGTCGGTGAGGGAAAACAAATAATTTAATTTGTGAAGTTGGGAATAAAATAGTAGTTTGGGTAAATTAAAGGGGTAGACAGATGCAATCCGAAATGATAAGGTAATCACTGAATACAAAGTATATTTTTAAATAGGATAGTCAGCAAAAGAATCGGAGGACCACCTTATATTTTCAACCCATGAGAATAATATAAACTGAAATAAATAAAAACAATAAGGTTTGCTTCGCGTATGCAATCTATCTTAGTTTATACATACAAAGCAAAAAAAATGTTTATGAAATAATTTGTTTCGTTCCCTAGTTCTATGAGAAGATGTCACCAGACCAGAGAGTTGAAGAAAACACTAATGCAGTATAAGGATTCTTTAAATATATAGTAAGGCTTAATTTACGATATACACGATGATGCTGAACGATAAATGATCATAAAGATAATGGTGGAGAAGAAAAGAGAATGTGAGAGAGCAGAACACTATGTCAAAGTTATTTCAACTTATAAGGTTCAGTAAAGCGCCATATAGTTGCTTGAAAATAATTGAATTTCGATTTCATTACAGATATTATAATCAGCTACCGAAACTGCCTTTCAGCGATAGTCGTGAGATTGATAAGGAGGTAGGTACAATCGGATATGTTTATTACGAACTTCGTTGTCTCTGGTCCAATTCTGGTCACGACTATTTTCGTCTAGTGTCGATCTAAATCAATATTTACATGGTGCTGCCTGAATGGGAATAGATCTAATTTAATTAGTTTAACCTTTGACCTTATAAAAGGACAAAAGAGCAAAACGAATCGTCTGCTGGTAAGAAATTATCGTCATCCGCGGACACCTACAACACCAAAGGAGTTGCAAAACTTTCAAAATTTGTTACAGGCTTAAGATACTATAGCTCCATGTGCAGCAAAGACATATGTAACTCCTTATAGACAGATAAAGTCTAAGAAAAAAACTTACCTCAAAACCGTACCGAAAAACCTTTGGGGAACGCTCGGCTAGCGCTAATATTAATATTTGACATTTTAACACATATCAAGCTAAGAATATGGGCCAAATTGTCAAAACTGAGGATCAAAAGTTTTAAATTTGTGTCGAGAGATGGCACTCCATGCACTGTGATTACACATTTTACTTTTACAGTAACTCTCTATAATTCTCGATCCTCTTTGATGTGCAGTAACACTGCATCGTCGTTTACCAAACTAGTTTAGCTTCGAGTTGGTATTTTTGGTAGCCATTCCTCATACCAATAGTGATTAGGGGCTTTGCATACGCCTTCCAATTCACACATGTGTAGTAAACAAATAGCTGTATGTGTAAATTGGAACCCGAAACACAACAGTCAACTCGTGCGCAGTTAACAAATAAAGCTACTACGAGTCCAGTTATCGACCCATTTACATTTTCAAATATTGTACAGTTACTGTGAATGTGCATGTAATTTAATACTTCCATTGGAAAATAATTAATGCTGTATTTTTTGAGCTGATCTATCCGAAAAAAATACCATTACAAACTATCCTATCCCGCTAGGTCGTAACTTTTTAAAGAATGTATGATAATTGATGTATAAGACATTGTTATTCTTGTCTCAACAAATACTACCCTACCACTATAATATTACTCAATTTAATCTTTCCAAATTATTCGTCAACTTTTTCCAAGCTCTCTTTTTAGATCAAATGGGAGACACTTCTGTAAGATACTATCTTTCCTGGTTTTGATTCAGGAACACTGTTGTAATATTACCGCACTGTACCCTGAACTCTTACTCAAGCCAAGACGTTGAGGGCCTACTGCAATCCGCATTCGACGTGTAGCTTCTCCGTCGCACTTGTAAATTCGTAGGCAAGGGTGACAGGGAAGAAATACCTCGAACGTGGTTCGCGGTAGGCCCTCTCTACAGAAATAATGACATGTGAAGATCGCGCATTCCATATTTGGAACGCGCTCGCATGTTTTCAGTTAGCAATCCAAACAATTCAGTTAGACTTCCAACTGGTTATGATATGTAACTCGGGACTCACTGTCAATACCAATGGTAAACTTACATGTATTATTGTAACGTAAAAATCGCCTGTCTTTTTAATCTAAAGTACTTCACTTTTTTTTACAGTATTTCCAAAATATAATCAGTATTAATAATATAAATATAATCGTATCTCTTGAATACAAAAGAAATCATGGTCAAAATGACAATCATTCGCTCCGTGGCAAAACAATATAGTCTCGACCACTTGCTTTTTACGAGAGAGAAGAGATATTGGCGGCACCTTCGTTACGGAAAGTAGCGAATAGCATGTTGGCTCTCATGAACTCACGATGTTTAGTCAATATGGTAACATTGTCAACTGCTTTACCTCATGTTTTTACCCAACCAGCTCTCACGCAGTCACATATTTAAGGGTTCTGTACCAAAAAGGTACGAAAGGAAACATTATGGTGCGACTCTGTCCGTCTGTCTGCCTGTTTCATTCGTGCATTCATGTTGTTCGCGGCAGACGTGAAATAAAATATCAATTAGAAGATTCATCGGCCTCTAGATAATGTTTATGGTGACCATAAGGTGCAGTTTATTCAAATGAAGCTATAATCGTAAATAGCACAGGTGTAAACACGGATTTATTTATCCGCTGTATTAAATTAATGTATTGGGTATTAACTGAGAGCTGTCACTACAATATGTATGGTATCGGTTAAAATAACTGTAGGGGTATAGTGACATGTATGTCAATAAAGTTAACACGATTTCGTAAACGAGTACAGGCGGGCTGATTCGGCCATTAAAAATGTATTTCAATCTTTTCTTCGACAAAAAGTTGACCAAGTCTAGAAAAATATCCGGTTACAATTTTTTCATGTAGTAAAATTAATCAATGTACATTCAATCAATTGGAACCCTAGGCCATTGTAGAACTATGTCACAGTGACGTTATAAATCAGATTGTGAGAAATCTTTTACTGCTTCTCATTTTGACATACATAGTTGTAGAGTGGCCTAGGGTTCCATTGGTTAACTGTACCTAACTAGCAACATTTTTCAAACTTAGTGATAGGTATCATTCGCGAACATTTAATAAATGTCAATATCATAATTGTGAAGAATCTCCCACTAAAATCTGGAGTTCTTTATTGGTAATCCAAAAATCAAATTGAAGCTTAGCAACTAAGAAATGTAACTACTCCCAAAAACAGCCAAATTCATAAAGCATTTGACTTGGAATTTTTATTTATTTATTTAAACTTTATTGCATTTTTCTCTACCAGTCAACCATAGGGCCAAACAGAGAAATTCGCGAATGAAATTTAGAAAGCATGACACTTTTTTTATACACAAATATAAATACAAATATACATACAAATAATTTATTTTAATTTTTTTCTTAGGTAGGTACGGATCCTATTTAAGTTTATACTTGAATAAAGCATGTAGTATTCCATTTAGGTTTTAGTGCCCTAGGCTCTGCACCAAATTTCCCGGCCACTTGCAATTAACTGAGGGCGTGTCTGGCGCGCGCCGATTTAGTGTTATGTGCGCCCGCGCAGATACAGACGACGCGGAATGCGAGCTTCATAGGCTGTCTGTCTACGTGTTTAGGAGACAATGAAAATCCGGCTTCTGAACAGTTAATAAGTCATCCGTTGACCACGAACGCTGTAAAAAGCATCGGGGTGTGTTATAAATTTATTATACGCGATATAATCTGTTTTCATAGTTTTATTTCATGAACAACTATCACGCTAAAGTCGCTAAACGAAGACAATATATTATTAGCTTATTAACTACCATAAATCATTTTCTAAAAAAATTTAGCACGGGTTTTACTTCAAAAATGTGAAGTTCAGTTCTTGTTCTGTATTTGTTATTATATTTCAATTAATTAGGGACGTGTCACGGCTTACGCCGATTACATATGCGTCTTTAAGTTGCGTGAAAAAGAAGCCAGAACATGTTCTCCAAAAAAAATTGCTACTTCTAGCCACAAAATTATCACTAAGCAAATATATTTTTAAAAATAAGCTCCAAAGCTCTGGTGAGGTGATTAACTATACGTACACAGTGAAAAATCATCTTTGAGGAAAGCATCCTTTCTAAACGCCACTATAACAAATAATTTTTTTATTTTGAGTAACAATCTCAAGAAAAACCTTTCCGCATTTTCATTGAAGAGAACACATTGGCACGTATTGCTGGCGGGCGGATTTATTGTTATGTACGCGCGTCCTGTGCGCGCGTGCGCGGATACACAGACGGAGCGGAAATTGAGCTTTAGAAAATTTTGAAAAGTAACAAGTACACAGAAACGGAGCGGAAATTGAGCTTTAGAAAATTTTGAAAAGTAACAAGTAACCTATTCTAAAAAGTAAATTACTATGGAATTCGCAGTTGAAACGGTTCATTAGAAGTGTATTTTCGGACCGATACGGGTTTAAAAAAAATGTCTCAAATTTTAAAGACTGACAACTGTGGTGTTGTCATTATTGTTTGTGTGTAAGAACAACGCCTGTCGCTCATTTATGGATGTACCCTCATGACGAAGCCTGCGTTGCATTGCAGATATTCATTTGTGAATTATTTTTTCTGTACCCGTACTTTTATTCGTCATTTCCAGTGTCGTGCATAAATAGAGCTTTAAAATCCTACATAAAAGATGTCAAGAAAATTATATAGTCTGTTCCCCAAAGCCAGCCCCGTAGTAAGGTTATATTCTTAAACGCTTGTTAAAAAGCCGTTTTTGGCGAATAAATAGGTTACAAAATTTTCTTGACATATTTCATGTAGGGTAGGGAAAAAATACTATGATGCTGTTTACAAATAAATTATGGGGAAGAGTTTTGAATAATTCACGGTTATTTTAATTAGACTTATATTGACCGGGATATAGACTAGACCGTGATCTCGGGAGCACGACAAAAATCAAAAAGGTCCCGGTCAATAAAAGTCAAATTATGGGGAACTTTAAATTTTGTCCTACAAACTTCCCAGCACTGTGTCCCGTTAGGAGCGACTACTCCATTTCTTTGTGGTAATTGAGAGCGTCTTCCTCTTCCTAGTGAGGATAATGGCACGGCGTGTACCGGGCCCGAGGAGAATACTTATTGGCCTTAAGTGCGCCTTTAATTGTGTCGTTAATTATGGAGATTTACAGGGGCTTTAAAGTCAACACCAATCACCGAAAACCTTGCCGAAAAACGTCTTAGGTGGTATGACCACGTGAGCACACGTAGTGAGATCATGTCTGTGATCATGTCGTCAAGGTTGCTTTAAAAAATTTCGGGATTTAAGAGAGGCCCTGGCCCCTGCCCAGTGACCTGGCAGGCAAACACGGTCGCGTGATAAATGATATAACGACAGGCAGTCCATTTCGCACTATTTGTAAGGTACAACGGGGCAAATCTCGACTGGGGGACAAATGTAACTGGTCCACTTTTTCCATGTTTTACAATGTTTGCATTATTATATAGAGTGTCCACCGGTTATGATAGGCGTGTTCAGTGGATACATGTAGAACTCAACACCATAGTGTAATAATGGAAAAAATGGATCAGTTAAAATTGTCCCCGGGTCGAGATTTGCCCCGCTGTACCTAAGTGCAATAGGCACGCACCGATGCGATAAAGTTTTAAGTTTTTAGTTAGTTTATATGCGGTTAAGTCTATTCTATTACCGTAGCAACAGTTTAAATCAACCCTATCAACGTAACACGTATCTTGTCAATCCGCTCACGCAACAACTTTCCCCAGGAAATCACCATCTTGATTACTAATTACTAGACATAATTACTAATTTACTAGTAATAATTAGTAACCGTGTAATTAGGAACGGGTAAGGCTATCACGTAGCGATACGGACGCTGTATAGTGGTCGTAAAAGGAGATAAACTTAACGCGTTTAAATTAAAGGTTACTTTCCATTTATGTGAACCTCAGCAATAGGGTAAACCGGGGACAATAGAAACACGTTACTGTTGAAACAAGTCAAATTTCTCGAAAACTACAACACCTACGTGGAATACGCAATACTCAGGCTACGGGGTAGACCATTTTGCAAGTTTGAACCAATACCGATCGGGCATGCGAGTGACGTGGAAGTGTCAGGGAGCCGATGAAAATTTTTGACGAAAAAAGTAACTACTGGTGTTCTCGTATATTTTTGTGTAATTTTGTGTACCCGTGTAGTATGAAAATTTTAATTCGCTAAGTGATATGAGTGTGGATTCTATAATATTTTAAGTGCCATGAAACAGTGATGGAGTGTCATTAATTGGTAAATAATTGACTTTGAAATCAAACATGTGTTGTGGGGACAATAGAAACAACGTCCTTGTGGACAATTGAAACGTTTCAAACGTCACTGTGTTTTAACCGTCCCCACAAGTAACCAACTATCAATGAAATGGGGTTCTGTTTTTTGTAAGTATAACAGCGTTTAAATTCCACGAATGAAAGCAGCAATATCTACGTTTAACTCTGGCCTGAAAGCAGAAGCACGTGACCAAAATATTTTCAAAAATGTCTACATACGCTGCACACCGTTGTTCTACGGACTGGTTATGATTAAAACAAGGTTATAATTGAAACACCCACTTTTGTATGAAACACATTAATATTTTTTTATGACTATTCCATAGAATTATATCTTACTGTTTCATATTAACTTAAATGATTAATTTATACGTAAGAAGTTACCGAAACAAAGAAGATTAAAAGTCAAGTATTCAATTTTTTACATACGTTTCTTATGTCAAGATATTGAAAGAATCTTCAGGCGCTGATATTTTTTGTATAGTTTGTACTACAAAAGTGATCTTTTGGTGGTCTGTTTTTGTAACACGGTAGTCATTAATAAAGATATAACATTTCTTTATTTTTCCCAAATTTATAAGGGGTGTTTCAAATAACCTCGCATAGTGTTTCAATTGACAACCATGTGGGGTCAATTGAACCACTCTCCCGTTTCCTCATTAATTTCATAATACAAGATAACCATGAGCAACATACCTTTAAAACTATTTTTTTTTATACATATTAGTAAAGTCAAAGAATTTAGTATACATTTTGTACCTTGTCACTATGACAATCAAGTAGACACTTCACTTAGGCCTGTTGTTACTTAGTACTTTGACAGGGTACAAAAACCGGCCAAGAGCGTGTCGGGCCACGCTCAGTGTAGGGTTCCGTAGTTTTCCGTATTTTTCTCAAAAACTACTGAACCTATCAAGTTCAAAACAATTTTCCTAGAGAGTCCTTATAAAGTTCTACTTTTGTGATTTTTTTCATATTTTTAAACATATGGTTCAAAAGTTAGAGGGGGGGGGGGGGGGGGGACGCACTTTTTTTCCTTTAGGAGCGATTATTTCCGAAAATATTAATATTATCAAAAAACGATCTTAGTAAATCCTTATTCATTTTTAAATACCTATCCAACAATATGTCACACGTTGGGGTTGGAATGAAAAAAAATATCAGCCCCCACTTTACATGTAGGGGGGGGGGTACCCTAATATAACATTTTTTTTTTCATTTTTTTTTTTTGCACTTTGTTGGCGTGATTGACATACATATTGGTACCAAATTTCAGCTTTCTAGTGCTAACGGTTACTGAGATTATCCGCGGACGGACGGACGGACGGACGGACGGACAGACAGACATGGCGAAACTATAAGGGTTCCTAGTTGACTACGGAACCCTAAAAATTACCGTAATTTTGGGAAGTATTGTTAAAAAATAAAATCGGTAACTTCAAGCAATAAAACTATACTCTGCTGTAAAATTTATTTTATTTTATTATTATGGGAATAAAGTAAAGGTCTATATTTATAATAAGGAAGCGAACTTAATGTGCATAATCTAATAAATAATAATCTATAAATACTAGCTAGATTCCGCTTCCCTGGTAATTATTTAATAAACATTGCATTTCTATCAATTTAATGATAGAAAAGTCGTAATAAGCTATTATTTTAATTTGAATATTAAATATAACATTATTAAATTCATATACCTTTATCTATCTCTAAGAAAGCTATAATTTCTCTCACTGTAAAAGCTTCTCTCGAATAATACTAAAATTTTCATTGCACATTAATGTGAAATTACCGTGAGAATCGATCATATGAAGTATATATTTATGTTTATTCTCTGTACTTTTAGGTACTTAAATAAACGTAAGGTACAGCGGGACAAATCTCGACTGGGGGGTAATTGTAACTAATCCATGTTTTCCATTATTACACTATGCTGTCGATTTCTACATGTATCAGCTGAACCCATACCATACCTACCCATACTACCATATATAACCGGTTGACGCTCTATTTAATAATGCAAACATTGTAAAACACGGAAAAAATGGTCCAGTTACATTTGTCCCCAGTCGAGATTTGCCCCGCTGTACCTTAGTTTCGACCCAAAAAAGCTGGGGGCAAATTTTCTTAGCTTATCCTGGTATACCTTTTCCTGCCGTAAATAATTTACATTTTTGCACGCCTTTGCATCATACTACTCAGAAAAGTCTAGGTAAATCTAGATGCAGCAGAGATTTCGCTAATGCTAGCATTATTTTTGCATTAAAGGACAACATTAAAACAACATCATGTGCATGCGCAGCTTACAACAGCGCAGGCACTTTGTACTGGCCGCAACAACGGCAGAAATAATTGTCTTCGGTTAGCGCGATAGCATGAAATAAAGCTACCAACGTAGTCACCCGTTGACCACGAACGAACGCTGTAAAGACTTAGGAACGATCGAATGTATTGCAAATTCGTTATACGCGATATAATCAGTTTCCATAGTTTTATTTAATGACAGAAACAACGTCACTATCGTCTCCAGTGACATCTTCTTTGCACACACATTGTGTAAGCTAGCTCTCTAGTTAAGATAAGATACCATAAGATACATTTATTGATAAAACTTAACATTGTTTACACTTAGCTACTAGATGTTTTAACTGTCAGCAACGCGTCTGTAATCAGTTTCATACGTCTATAGATATAGTGAAGGTTTACATAATAATGGGAAAGGAGAAAAGACCTCATTAGCGAACCAGTATGACTCAAGTCATATATAAATATGTATTTGGCATCTTTCAAGTTTCCATAGGCATTGCATGTATGTATTTTCTTGACAAAATATCAGTTACAATTATATTTCGAAATGTCAACTTAATTTCTCACGTCAAAAGCAAAAGTGTCTCCGTTGATCTAAGCTGCGCTTGCGACCGGTTAACATCCCCACATTGTACCATCATTGACACCTACAGGCCCTACAGCTTACCGAACATAGTCCTTATTATAGAGAGATAAAGACTAGCAAAAATCTGTTATATGTTAATGTTGGTACCGGATACGACTTAAATCACATACTTACTTAGTGCTGCCAATTCCGAGCTAGTGTTGGAAGTTGGAACTGAAAAATCGAGTCTATTGAGTCTCAGTGAGGAGGCACACTCAATGGTTATGACAGATGGCGCCACCTTAATAGTCCATTGCACAGATAAAGAATTTCATACGTGAGAGCGAGAAGATAATATTTTTGTCTGCCTCTATTTATAATCATTTGTTTTGTCTCCACTGTATCTTTTGCTGAGGTGTGCCAATAAAGAGTATTCTATCTAATGAAGTAATGACAGTGACATGCCTGGATACTTGCACAGGCGCCGCTTGGCGTGATAAAATTTAATGTCAGTATGCCTCGTCATTTCAAGAACTCAATACGTTTTACGAGACTCTGAGAAAAAAACTTCCAACAACTTTTACCAACAAGTCACCTATTCAAAACGCCAAAACTCGTATTTTCAAAGAAAAACTCAAAAGGATTTGAACCAACCGAATAGGTAACGAAAAAAATGTTGCACCTTGGTTTTATCTAAACAGAAGCAATCAAAATACTTAAGCGGTATTGTATCGTGTACCTAAACCCTGATGGAAGACACGACTGAAGATAGGTACAGTGACTGTAGTGTACTACAGTCACTGGTATTATAAATAAGTGATGATTCTGTACCTTGTCACATTCACATCTTGTTTGAAATGTCATACGAAGTTGTCAAATGGTTAAAAGCGACAAGGTACAGAAATCATTCCTTATTTATTTATGCCGGTGACTCTAATGCTTTTTAGATGTTTTTAAAAGTTTCTGAAAATTCTCAAGCCTCTAAAGATAACAATGTTACGTTATAGCTAAGGAAGAGTCTGATCAAGCGAGTCGAGTCTTAAAGCAGAAGACTCGAAAGACTCGAGTCTCAACACTATCAAGGATAATCAAGTTACTTTTTACCCTATTTTACGGTAACTACTTACTTCACAGCCTGTAAAAACTTGGCAAAGTTCGCAATAAGGGACTAAGGAGTAAGTTACCTGTTTTGACGTGAATTCTTTCATAATTACTTTGCTTTTAATTTTGTTTAAATTAACAAGAACCTATACCAAGGCCCTGGGTCACGTGGCCGCGGTAGGCCTAAGAAGTGCTGGCTGGACGTCGTGAGAGCGGACATGCAAGAGAACAATCTCACGCCTAAGGATGTCGAAGACCGGGCAAAGTGGAGAAGATTGAGCTGGAAAGCGGAACCTGGCGCAAGGCCGTGAAAACGCTAGGTTGAAGAAGAAGTAAATTCAGAAGTAATGTACTGCTAATTTTATGACGAGTATGATGACATAGCACTGCATTAGTATTAAAGCGTCGCAATAGCGTAAGCACCAAGAACCATAAAGTAGGTACCTTTACCTACGGCTCACGAGAAGTAAAATCAATGGAATAATAATCTATGGTCAAAGTTTGCCGGGCTCCTGAAGCGGACGGTGTATAGTTAAATTCCAAATTAGTCACCGAGAGTAAAACCAGCTCCATCATGCGCAAGCGCAAATTGATCACTTTACGGGGTGCCTAGCCAACGTTACAATCGCTTGCGCTTCTTAACCAGTTCAGGGTGCGTAGCCGAATGGCACAAACGCTTACGAAACGCTAGTAGATATCTATCTCTATCGTTCTTGCGTATTGGCGCGACAGAGCCAAACTACTTTTCGCGGCGTTTTTTACCCCCGACGCAAAAACGAAGGGGCGTTATAAGTTTGACGTGCCTGTCTGTCTGTCTGTTTGTCTGTCAGTCTGTGTGTGTGTGTCTGGGCATCGTAGCTCCCGAACGGATGAACCTATTTCGATTTAGTTTTTTTTCGTTTCAAAGCTGAGTTAGTCGGGAGTGTTTTTAGCCATGTTTTATGAAAATCGGTCCACTATATCGCGGTCGGGAGTTTTTTCAAAATTTTAATTTTGTGGTTATTAATTTATAAAGAAAACATCATTTCGTTTCGCGTCGGAGAAATGCCATGCCCCTTTAGCACAACTTGCCTTGTCGCGCGCGAGTCCATACTTGAAGTCGCGCTCGATGTATGGACTCGCGCGCGACAAGGCAAGTTGTGCTAAAGGGGCAGTATCGCTCTTCTGTCACGGCTCAGCCACGACATTGGTCTAAGCGCGTCAGCGGTGAGCGGCGGCCATACATTAGAGCGAGACACAGCGATGGGAGTTTTCATTCGCACGTATGACTGCCGCTCACCGCTGTCGCGCTTAGACCAATGTCGTGGCTGGGCCGTCACACCTCGGACAATGGCGCACAAATATGTGAAAGAAGCGCGTTCCTACGCACACAGTCTAAGCTCGTGTAGGCGCACGCGTACCATGCTTGTATTGTATGAGTGAGATATGACAGATCGACTGGTTGCGTTCTTTACAGGACAGCCATCAACATGCATCAGCATGCTTCTAATTTTACGACCTATCCACGAGGATAAGACATCTGTCACTCTCACACTGACATACTTGCCAAAGCGTGACGGATACTTTATCCACATATATTAGTGATAAAATTGGAAAATTGATACGTCAGCAGGGTTGCCACGAGAGTATGTCGCCGCGATAGACTACCCGTCCTTATGTAATTAATACAGTTAGAAGAAGACTTGTCATCTATCTCGCGGCGACATATTCTCGCGGTCATGCATCATGTGCTAGGCCTACAGCTGGTGAGGTATCTGAGAGCGGGCAGGCGGTACTTTCGACGGGAAGCAGAAAGCGGGCATACTGTATGATAGTACTCTTTATTATAAAGTGCTATCGCTCTTATGTAGTGGTGCGACAAAGCCAGACTGCGTTTCGAAGCCGCGTACACTGAGAGAAATTTGCATTGTGAATTTAACAAGTTCAACTTGTTGCGGTTTAACCGTTTTAATCAGCCAAACGTATGTTTAAAACAATATGTGTCAGGCTGTTTTTATAAAATCGACTTGTTGATTCAAATATATTGCCGGTTCAAATGACAAGTAGCTTGTTGTTTGAACCAAAGAGCACGTAGGCGCTATTTTAACCAAAAAACTTGTTGAACTAACATGAAAACTGGTTGTATTTTCTCTCAGTGTAGCGTCAACGGTTGTCAATTCGGCTAGGCAGCATAGGCTTGATAACTTAGAAATCGATAATGTAAAATCTCCAGTACCCTTATTAGACTTTCACCTTATCGGCCCGATTTATGGTCGATAGTTGTAGTGAGATATTTCATGATTGCAATAGGGAATGGTGTTATATAACTACATATAAATTGCCAAATATTATGGTTTAAATCACGTGAAAATAAAGCAGTGAAACGGTGTTAGTTTCAAGTCAAAAATGATTTTTCAGTACAGATGGTGGTTTTTTACGCACTAGTGCGAGAAGTGGTTCATTATATGCTAGGTCGAAACTTCGGAGGCTCATCTGTACTGAAAAACGTCGTCGAAACGTGTCGATTTAAAACACTCCCTTCGGTCGTGTTTTAATTTATCGCCACTCGTTTCGAATTTCCTTTTTTACGCACTTGTATCGTAATGTACTGTGTATGTGTTTTTATTGTACTGTCTGTACTTTTTATTTCAACGTTACGCATTTATTGGGAAATAAAAACACAATTAGGTTAATCATAACCTAACCACAATATTAAAATGTTGAAAAAACCCCCGATTAATTCAGCTTTCAAACAAAAACAAACTAAATCTAAATCGGTTCATCAGTTCGGGAGCTATGATGCCACAGACAAACACACACAAACACACAGACACGTGAAACTTATAACACCCCGTAAAATTGAAAATGAAAATGAAAAGATGACTTTCCAAATTCGCGAATGCATTTAGATTATGTCGTTTCATTGCAGAGTTCCTAAGACCATATTCTATGTTCATAATCAGATCAGTTCTTTGGTACATTGGTACCCTAAAATAATGTACGTATTATCCACTCAATTTACATATTTATTACTAGATTTGACCCTATAATTAGCTTATTGTTTTATGAGTTTAAATTCGTGTCTCCACTTAACCAATTTAGATATTTTAGATGATGCAGGAACAATGAAACAAAGTGCATTAGGTTAATTACGAATTGCATATCGGAATGCTAGCAAAAGTCAAAAGTTTTGCAATTAGAGATATTATTTGATTACAAAAACTTCAACTATTCTTACATTTGAAATACCCGCTATAACAACAGTAACCGCACCGGTACCGTCTAATGAAATAAATGATGATCGAGTTAAAAGCATACATACATACATACGTACAATGACGACTACATCCCATAAAGGGGTAGGCAGAGCACATGAAACTACTGAAGCTTCAATGCCACACCTGGCAAAAAAAAACGAAATTGTGACATATAGCAGAGACAAGTTGCCAGCCTCTCGCCCACAGTCGACTTCTACGACACCCACAGGAAGAAAAGGGGTAGTGAAATTCTTAACCCCTACGGGCAACGGGTGAAAAGCAAACTTACGTTAATTCTTCAATTTGCAGGCTTATGAATGTTAAATTGTTTACAGTTTTACGATATTTTAATAACTTTAGCAAATTCTAATGAATACAAGTTAAATTATAATCTATTGAAAATATTTCAACTTGTGCTGTCTTAAAGTAGTCACACTACTATGTATATAAATTAAAACCGAAATAAATTACACATATGAAAGAAAAAGTGACCAAGTCCTCTGGTGCCTGAGGCTGGAATCGAACCAGCGTACTCTCCAATCGCGGGAGATGCCTCTTTATCCGCTCGGCCACCCAAGTCACAGCTGCACCAGAGGGCACCAGAGGACTTGGTCACTTTTTCTTTCATGTGTAATTTATTTCGGTTTTAACTTTAGCAAAATTTAAAGATGGAAGCTACCGAGTTGCACAAGACGGGAGTGCAAAGTGAGCATATTTCAGCGGTCGTGACCGAACGGCGGTAACTCACAATTGTGCGATTTGTTATTAAAGGTTACGCTTATGATTTATTTGAGACGAGAATTGTTTCTGCTACGTTATTAACAGGTGTTCGACATTGTGCAAAACGTTGTTAATTAGCAGTGGAAGAAATGTTTGTAGAGTAACAACTTAAATGTTGCTCTAGTTCGCAGGGATCGGAACCGGTTTCAAAATATCGGTTAATATTGTTCGTAAACAGTTCAAATTTCTGTTCTGTCATTAACCGGTAATCTACAATAACGTTTTGACAGAGAACAAATCAATTTCGGTTACCTGTATTCAAGATGAACAGAATTTATTTCGTTCCGTGAAGTTTATTGAACGGGTTAATAAAATGACATGCTGTGTCAAGTTTGACAATAAATTTATTTACATATCTATAACAGCCTCTTCAACCAGCAATACACTGATATTGCACCTTTTTATTGTGAAGTTATAAATCGGTATGTCAGACATTGACTTAAATGAGGAGGCACACTGACATTTTATCCCACATTGAGTAATTATTAACATAATTACTAAAAGTTATCCCACCAGGCGGCGCCTGTGCAAGTGTCTAGCCATGTCACTGTCATTCATATGTGAGAGAGAGAAAAGCCCGCCGAGTTTCTTGCCGGTCCCATAGTGGATACCCTCCTCCAACTGAGGGGGGACTGAAATCTTCTCGAGGCTGAGGCGTAGGGTTAGAGCCGGCGTAGTTTTATTTGACGTTCATAAGCGCATTGTAATATGCCTACTTGGAAAATAAATATTTCATTTCATTTCATTTCATTTCAAAACAAATATCATCTTCTCTCTCTCACGTATGAAATTCTTCATCTGTGCAATAGAAGGACGGGACGGCGCCATCTGTCATAACTTTTGAGTGTGCCTCCTCATTAAATGCAATAATTGATACCTTTAGCCAGAGACTTCGGTAGAAAGAGGTTATATTCATTTATTACATTTTAACTCGAAATTATGAAAAAAAAAATCATATTTTATTGTACAAGAAAAGAAAATAAACACCGTGGGCCTTAATAACCCGAAAGATTTTAACCACATGCATTTTTGATGTAAAAACAAAAAATATTCTATGACTTTCAATCACATTACACAGTGTAACAACATTAAATTTTAAAATCTAAATTATAAAATGCAAACATGGAAAAAGCTTGCCCACTACGAGGATCGAACCCGGTACCTCCATATTCCTAGTCCATGTCCCAGACCGCTAGACTACGGAGAGAAATTACTGACCGGACCAAATTATTGAACCGTATCGGAGTGCATTTACCTACACCGAAAGATACGCCTTATAAACATGACTATAAGGTCCATTTCAAAGATACTTTTAACATAATAGTTTGTAGCTTGACGTCATAAAATTGACATTCGCACCAAAGTTTCGCTGCCTGCAAATGAGAAAAGAGTCGTTGTATCTCTGACGTTGACATCTCTGACGTAGAAACCGGTTAATTTCGTTCAACAGAAACAGATCTGCTGAAGAACAGTTCTCTCATATTAACCGGTTAAAAACCGGTAACCGAAAACAAGAACACTATTTTTTCGGTTTGACGTCTAGAGCCAAAACCGGTTTGGTTGAAAATACCGGTATCCGATCCCTGCTAGTTCGTACATACATGAGAAACTACATACCTATTAACTGTTAGGTATTAGTTACTTTTAGTATTTTTTGCGACTGACTGCTAAGCGTGCTATTTTTTGCTGTTTATGTAAGTAAACTAAGTAACTATGTATGTATGTATATGAACGTGATTGACGTTAAGCTGTTTAAAATATTGCGTAAGCTTGTTAGTTCTAGTTATGCAAAAACGCGATGCATAATTCTACCTAAAAGACTTACAAAAATGCAACGATCGCGAAACGAACCAACTTTTTTGTCACATTTTGATATAACAAGACTAGACTAGGCCACACGATATTTACGTAAACGTAATAACAAGCTTATTATTGTATAACTATTACGAGGAAAGAAATATCTCCGCATTGAACCAGACAGAAGTCAAAGCATAAAAAAACGGTAGCAAAACCTAACAGCATGAAGCACCGGGTTATCAAATTCAAATTAGCGAGACTCGACAAGGATTTCGATTTTAAATATGACGTTTTAATAACCCTACAGTGTTTCAAATCGAATTCTAAATAAAAAAGGGCCTCAAAATTAAGTGGCAATGCCCAAGGCTTAAGGTTTTAACGAGCAGTCAACAATGATGGATTAAAATTAAAACTTTTTGCACACGTAACCTCTGCTAACATTATCGCAACGGAAAAACACGCCGTCAACTTGGCAGCATGTTATTTACTACAATTTGAAGCTGGATTATAATAAAAACAACGTAACAAAGGCAGCCGCTATTAAAATTCACTTAGTCCAGGTGGGCGAGCGACGGAATAGTGATCTAATCGTGGCTTTAAACCAGAAATTGTAAAAAAGCGCTTTATGCATTTTGGTTACGGTGGCTGCGTTTCCTTCCGTTGTACAAATTTGGACTACAATGTGTTTTTACAGATAATAAAGAACTAAGGTTATGTGTTATCGTACTGTGATACTTCCGTTGTAGAAGTAAGTATATTTGAACAACAAAAAACAGCAGATTACCGCAAGGTAGTGTTTTGGGGCCACAATTTTTCCTAATATTAAAAAAAGGCAATTAAAGTAGAAGGCTTAAGCAGAAGTTCTTTTCCCGTCCTAAATTCTTTAGCTAATAATTTAATTCTCCCAGAGAGAATTCTTCTTGATGAAGTTATAACACAAGTCGTGAAAGCAATGTAAAAGTATGTAGAATCACTTAGTTACACCGCGAGTATCTAGAAAGCTGAAACCTGACAATTACCGTGCGCATAGGCGTAATGTCGTTATTAAGCTTTGCCTAATTTCACGAGCTGTTGACTTCAGAAATACGACTTTAATGACGGAATGTATTAAGTAAATAGAGTACAATAAACTTAACACTCAGCTTTCTAGTGATCTAAAGTTAGAATTAGGACCAGATATTACCGTAACAGAACCATAAACATAACGCAAATGAGGCAATGTTTAAGCTGAGTTTAGACAGAGCAAGTTATTGCTGCAAGTTTTGAGACGCAACTATAGGTAAGAGTAAGTGGCAAATATCTGCATCTCTTTCTTGCATATACTTCTGTCTCAAAACTTGCAGCAATAACTTGCTCGTCTAAACTCTGATTTAGTTTTATAAACTAAACGAATAGTTATGAAATAAAACTATGGAAACGGATTAAATCGCGTATAATGAATTTAAAATACATCCCGACGTTTCGAACTCTTTACAGCGTTCGTGGTCAACGGGTGACTGAGGAAAAATTAAAATGTGCAAAAGCTACCCACTTACAAGAAATATTAACGAACCATGACCACAAATAATATAGATTTCTAAGGCAGGTTCACACACTATTAATAAAGCTAGTTATACAATATTCAAAAAAAATTACCATTACTCTGTTAAAAAAATAATTAACCAATTAATCTACACAAAATTGACAAAGAAACAAACTGCAAATGTCCAACACCATACAACACAAATGCCTCACAGCCTTCGTCGTGCTTGTTCCATTATCAGATGTACTACTGGATCCCAAGCCGGTGGTAAAGTAAAGCCATCCTCTCTATTAAAGTTTGGATATCTTGATCTCAATGGCCTCTCGCAACATTCTGGGTATATATCGCTTCTCCTTAGCGAGAACCAGAGGCTTGTCAAACTTTATAGCATGATTGACTTTATCCATGACATGTTCAGAGACTGCAGACCTTTGCCGACGGTGCTTGACATCCGCTATGTGTTCCTTCACCCGTGTGGAAATGCTTCGTTTCGTCTGTCCCACATATGACAGGCCGCACTCACAGTCTAGCCTGTACACTCCCGCGCTTTGTAGAGGAGTTTGACATTTCACAGGCCTCAGGAATTGGGACATCTTCTTCATAGGCTTGAAATAAGTTTTAATAGAAGCCCGTTTCAAGATGTGGCTGATCCTATCTGTGACCCCTCTAACAAAAGGGAGAATTGCAGGCCGCATCAGCCACATCTTGATCGGATCAGCCACATCTTGAAACGGGCTTCTATTAAAACTTATTTCAAGCCTATGAAGAAGATGTCCCAATTCCTGAGGCCTGTGAAATGTCAAACTCCTCTACAAAGCGCGGGAGTGTACAGGCTAGACTGTGAGTGCGGCCTGTCATATGTGGGACAGACGAAACGAAGCATTTCCACACGGGTGAAGGAACACATAGCGGATGTCAAGCACCGTCGGCAAAGGTCTGCAGTCTCTGAACATGTCATGGATAAAGTCAATCATGCTATAAAGTTTGACAAGCCTCTGGTTCTCGCTAAGGAGAAGCGATATATACCCAGAATGTTGCGAGAGGCCATTGAGATCAAGAAATATCCAAACTTTAATAGAGAGGATGGCTTTACTTTACCACCGGCTTGGGATCCAGTAGTACATCTGATAATGGAACAAGCACGACGAAGGCTGTGAGGCATTTGTGTTGTATGGTGTTGGACATTTGCAGTTTGTTTCTTTGTCAATTTTGTGTAGATTAATTGGTTAATTATTTTTTAACAGAGTAATGGTAAATTTTTTTGAATATTGTATAACTAGCTTTATTAATAGTGTGTGAACCTGCCTTAGAAATCTATATTATTTGTGGTTTAATATTTCTTGTAAGTGGGTAGCTTTTGCACATTTTAATTTTTCCTCAGTCACCCGTTGACCACGAACGCTGTAAAGAGTTCGAAACGTCGGGATGTATTTTAAATTCATTATACGCGATTTAATCCGTTTCCATAGTTTTATTTCATGAGTAACTATCGCGGTAACCGAAGACAATATTATAAACGAATAGTTGTTAGAATAAGAAAAGTAGAAGAAAAAATAATTTCGCAAAACATCAGAACAAGATTTATTTTATAGAAAACAATAACGGAGTTTCCGATATTACGAAAAATTGTGAGAATTTAGCGTGACTAAATCATGATAACAAAACAATGTAGGTACGTATTCTCAGCTTACTATTCTGAAAATAAATAAATTTAGTTACAAATCTACACCACAGATTTGCAAAAATAAAATGTAGATACTTAAACACCAAGCAGTGAATCTAAATCTCTATTAAACAAAGCATGTCTAAGTCAACTAACATTTAGCTATTTCGTGATCTTGGCCAAATCCCTGTAAACTTTAGCAACGATTACATCGGTAAATGCGAAACATTCATTCGCATTAGCGTTATTTATCACAAATTGTTCGGAACGCCCAGAGGCATCCTTTGCGCAATCGCATTGTTTTGGAATTACACTTATTTAAATGTCTTGTGTTATCTAATGATCATTGACATCATGATCGTTGTTTTGTCTGTAAGTGTTGCAAGTTGTAATATATTTGGTATCCGGCGAGACAGCAACCCGATACTTACTTAGCTTAGTAATCAAGATCTAAAGCAGAATTTCCTGCTATACCTATCCTATAGTAAATTTGAATTGCAAGTGTCTTAATACTCGAAGAGAACATTTTTGAAGGTATTTCCATACAATAAATACTGGTTAAGGTATGGTCATGCCAAACATGTAGATTAGAGTCATCTCTCTTATCGATATAATTCATAATTTCATATTCTTTTGGGATGAAAAATGACGCGTAAAAATGCAAATTAATTCACAATTCACAAGCCACTTGGGAATTTGATTGACTGCAACGAAGGAATAAAAGATTTGACATCAGAATTGATAACCGCTTGATTAATAATGTCCTGACATGTTGTACAGTCACAAAACGGACTAAAATGTTGAGTGTTTCTGAGCGTTATACGTCATTTTGTATATTTGGCGGTTCGTATGCGCGGGCGCGTTTTTTTGGACACTTTTTGGCGCCGATTTGCGCTTTGCTGGGCCTTATCGTAATCTTCAAAATTTAAGTATGAATACGATTTTAGGGTTCTTTCACATTCAGTTTCTGTTGTCCATCTTAAAAATATAAGATTTTTAACCGGTATTTTTAGAGATTCTGAAGAGTAATTACGATTCGTGAAAATTCCATATTTTCTTGATTCTTCTTTTCTATTACTTATGTTATATAATAATTATTCCATAATACAGATAATTACTTAATTAAAATAAAATGATTACGACTACGGAAGGTTACTAAAATGAGACAAGACGGTAACGCACGACTACCCTTGCTTTCCGCTTGTTATGATAACGACAAAGTTATTATATAATAATTGCACAATGGAAGCAGATAAATGATTTAAAGCAAAGTAGCTGCTTTGTATTGAACATTTAGATTTATGGAATCTAGTATTATGATGGTGGACAAACCAGTCATATCATAAAAACTCTCACAACTGAAATCCATTCATAAATAAACTTGATCTAAAAACTTAAACACCGCAAAGAGCAAGGCTAGGTACTTCCATAACACTTTGAGTATGTACATATATAATACATACACATATGTACACATTTTTTTTTTTAATTATTAAGCCCAACTAGGGAAGTACCTCCGCCTTACAGAAGACCGCCAAATAGCACTAGACCCTACTCATAGTGTTGTGTACCTGCCGGTGAGTAACGCTGCCAGAGCTCAACGAGGGTGCGGTGTGCTGGTGTCGGAAGGATCTACGGAACTAATATGTTCCGTCTATTGTCCTTTGAGTCGTCGGAACCTAAGAACCCTATGGGCTAAATTGTCACAACTGAGGTAAAAGGAGTGTACAAGTTTCTAATGGGTTAGCAACGGGCATGTGCCAGTCCTTGAGTTGCAGGCGTCCATAGGTTACGGTGACCGCTTTCCATCAGGCGGACCGTATGCTTGTTTGCCACCGAAGTAATAAAAAAACTAAAGATTCCCACACAATAAAGCTTGCTTTTTGTTAAAAAATAATATTTTTATGGGAACCCGACTGAATGTTTTATATTATTTGTAAACCGTATGCATAATGTGTATCCGTCTGTCTGATGTAACACAACGTAAGAACCGAAAATGCGATTATCGTTACCTTTACACCCAACGCTGCGGGAAACTTCGATATTTTCCAAAACGTTTTGTTAAGTTTACTTCGATTTAAGGTTAAAAGTAAATTGACATAAAAATGTGTCATTTATATTGCAACTTTTAAATACAGTATTTTGTACTTTGGCTTAAAGGTCTCGTAACCAGGCCATAATATAGTCAAAAATAACTGCTTTGTACATTTTCGTTTTAAATCTAAAGGCAACTGTCAAAATTTGTTTTGAAATTCGAATTTGTATTTTTTTTTAAATAGTCAGTTAGAAGACAACCCGAGTTCCAGTTTGACCAAAAAGAAAAGTAGCAACATTGTAGTGTGACCCCTTTCAAATCAATATGTGTGAGAAAACGGGAAGACACTACGACGACAGTATGTACATAAAAAAAGTTCTTCAATTAATATGTTAATAAATCAGAAACAGTGCGATCTAATCAAAATTATGTCACCCTGTTATAGATGAGCACCTTCGGCCTTAGATCATCATCAATACACATTACACATCAGAAATTTATCATTTCCCTGCAAATTTATCACAACACGCCTTTTTACAAAAATATAACATATTTATATACAAAGATTTCAAAATGTAAGGATAAGGCGAGTCATATAATTTGGACTGAACATTTTCATTTGATTGATGAGCATTGAGTACGCATCACGCTCGCGATTGGTGGCATAAGACTGCACACTTGGCTCGAATTCATGCGCAGTTGTTACTGATACCGTTGTGGCACCATTTGTGTCGCCCGTCTGCCACGTCCTTAGAAGTAACATATAAGTCAATACATACTTTGTTTTCAATAAGCCGTCAACATATTAATATTAATATTACTTACATTGACGCGTTGCCGCATGTCATTCCGCGTAATTTAACACTTTGACAGTAATTGTCCTCGACGTCACGTAATAAGCTGTCAAAATTTGATAAAAATCTAAATACAGGGTGTCGTGCAAATACCATTATGACATTATTAAATAGTTATTTAAATATTTTTTTAGCGTTCAGACATAATGTTGTTTACCTCGACTTGAGTTAATCCGATTACTTATGTACTTGTTTTTTTTTATTGTATTGGCTTCCTCTCTGTGCAATAAAAAATACCTATCTTATTTTCTAGTGTAATATTGCTATCGTTATAAAGTTGAAATCACGAATATTATTAGTACTAGTGACAGCATGGTTTCATATGAGTTCAAGAGAATTTCTTTTCAACACACACACTTGAAGTATTTGCATTTTCAGCATGACTCGTGCGAAGATGATATATACATATTTTTCATATCTCTACTATACTAAAAACATACAAAAAATGCCAAAAAAATCCTCACCACAAGTGTCCCTGAATTTCTGGTCACCCTGTACAGGCCGATCGATAAATAATCGATCCTTTATTGATAGCTGCGATCTGGGCCCGCGCATGTACCCTTTATAGCCCCATAAATATGAGAGTTCCGCGAAAAAACCATTAGGGTCTAATGTGTTTAGGTTTTTTTCAAAAACAACCTTCAAATTGCATCTCATGCCAAAACAAAAGAGAATAGGCTGTTCATATAAACCTAATCCTCATTTTACTCTTTCAGTATTAACTTTATAAGGTATTTTGATACAATTTTATGTATAGTTAGTTAGTATTTTATGTATATTATGTACCTGGGCGTTCGTTCGGAATTCGAAAACTCGAAAATTCGCGTTTTCCGGGACCTAAGACAAAGCTAGATCAATTTTTCACCCCCGAAAGCCCCCAAACAACAAATTTCAGCAAAATCGTTAGAGCGTTTTCCGAGATTTTAATTGTTGTGCACCTAATGGTGCACTTGTTTGTAAGTAAACTGATTTTCCTTTCTGGTTTTTACAATAATCTAAAAATCGAAAATCCAAACGAAAATTATATAAAAATATTTTCGATTACGAGTATGTCAATATCAAGAGCATAATCAGGACTACGTTTGTATTGAGCTTGTAATAAATACGTCCCTTTTCGTATTTAAAAGATGGGAATACAATGTATTTAAAGCAACAAAAGTTTTTGAAAAATTGACCGCGATAAAGGTTAGAATTATTTCATCCGGCCCGAAGGACCGATTTATTATTCAAAATATGGCGACAGTTTATCAGGATCTCGCGTCTAAGGTAATTTTTATGGTATTTATAATACATTTATATTTTAAAACATAATTGATGAAGTTTATTTGAGCCTGTTTCCAAGTTGTAATGCAATCGACATAATAAATCTTCTTATTAGGTAGTTACCTTCTTAAAACCATTTTTCGTTATAACTGAACATAAAAAAAATCATACACTTTTGCTAAACAATTATTATGCTACTTTGATATTATAACGACAACGAAAATTACATTTAAATGTTTTATCCCAAATGCTGCTGAAGATGATTATGATTAATTTCTTAATCAAAAGTATCAAAACGATGTCAATTAAGCCAATGACCTTTGTTCATTTATTAATGATGAAGTTGACACTGATAATGCCAATATCAATGAATTTTCACATAAAATACATACCTTTGTTCTGTAGAGCGGATTGGAGAAGTCCCAGCCGGGCGCCACGAAAAGATATCCGCATTTTGATATCTTTCGACTGGCCTGTAAACAAAACAAACAACAATTAAAAAAACAATACAGTATATTTCAATATACTCATTAATGTGGAAACAGGAAATTACAATCCGAAAAAACGTTGCTTAGCAAATTAATGAAATATTATAAGTTATCGCGATCCGGCGTTTGTTGAAGATACGAATATAAGACCATCGGCTTTCTAGGCAAGATATTTTAAGGATTTACAAAAAGTGCTTTACGTAAAAAACTATAAACTACAGCTATAAACTATATACAGCCATATCCCTGTACATTAGAAGATCTCAATGTAAACATAAACACAGCACTAAATATAGATATATCTCATCAACTAGTAACTGCAGACAAAGCTGATAGAAGTCCCAATTAACAACTAACAGATAAACGTCTACCATTTACTGACAGACTCAACCAAACGCCATTCCCGGGACATAAATTAGTGGCGGACAGGCGTAAACTCGGAGGATCGCCAGCTAATTTACGATTATCCCTTACTCTTCGGTGCGGATGAAGAGAGACAGCGATTTTATAGTGTCGAGTTAGATCGTCTCATTCTTTATTTGTCTCTTTCGTCAGTTTTTGATGTTCGTTGTCTTCTTTTATATTTCGGCTTAATCGATATTCGACATCATCTTTTTTGGTATTTTCACTGTTTTTCTTAGTCATTCTTTTCATGGGTCCATACGAACTTACGATAAGACTACATAATTATGATAAGACGAATAATGAGAGAACCGAATTGTGAAAAAGGCTAACAGCACATAATTATGGTAAATCAAAGACGAGAGACTACTGATGAAGGCAACGAAAGCAAGTGCGATGAATTTAAAAACAAAACTAAGGCAATACCGATTTTATTAGTCATTAATCGCTCCAAGTCCGTACATTTATTACTAATGTTTATTGGCACTTGCGGACTTAGAAGTTCAAGACGATTTACTAGTAGATATAAAATTAGGTTTAACATAGGAATTAGTTAGAGGGAAATTGGTAGGTAATAATAGTATTTTATGCAACTGGTGGTTAAAAGAGGTCAAAAAAGGTGAGTGGCGTGGGTAACAATTTGAGGCGAAGCCGAAAATTGTTAATAAAGACGCCACGAGCATTTTTTGACTCAGTTAAACACCGTTGCATACAATACTTTTTCTACGACCAAGCACTTATTTTGAAAGAAAATTATAAATTCAACAAATACCTACTTTCAGTCATCTTAGTTATCTAGGTGGACCGCCTACCATTTTGAATATGCAGTTTGAGTGCAAACATGAAAATAAAACTGTCTATGGTATGGTTCTTTGAAGCCTGGCCACTAAGACGAATCGAGCCGAGTTGAATCGAGTTCTATACATTTGAATGCGATTCGACGCGTCGCCAATGAACGCAGCAGAAAACGAAGGAGTCTCGACTCTGCGAATTGGTTTGTTGAGTTGGTAGCAATGTATTTACTGAACTGTAAAACAGCTATATCGTGCGACTGCTACTAAATGTTTTCAGGGTATAGACTAGATAGACTTGTCCTGACATCTTTTATGTAGGGTTTTAAAGTTCTATGCACGACCTTGTAACTCACGAATAGCAGTACGGGAGTAGAAAAAAGGTTTAAACTAGCCGTAATCAAGTCTGAAGGAAGATATTTATTTGTATTGTCGAATGGTGATAAAACTGTAAAACATCGCAAACCAAATCATTCTTAACGACTAGTAATTAGGACTACCGGAAATATTTAAAACTCGGTTGCGGTTGCTTAAGTAGTAAATATAGAAATGTGCATTAGGTTCATGAAAATATTATTATCCAATTTAAATAATGATATATGTGCAGATAGAATGATGGAAAGATTCATATACATTATGGACTACCATTATATTAGTGCTTAGTGATTTTTATTCAAAGTTGCAAAAGGTTAAAGCTATCAGATCAACGGCAAAAAACAATAACTTGAAACGACTAAGTGGTGTCATGACCTTAAACGTCAAAATATCTTTGCTATATGTGACATTGCATGATTAGGACAAAACGTTAGCCCACAAAAAACTATAATCACGATTTAGTAAAGTAGTTTTAAAAATAGAATCAAATAATTAAAATAATACAATAAAAGATTCATATACTGACGAAAAAAGTGACCAGCTAAACCTATATTGGTCGAAACCGAAATCAAAGTTGCGTCTTCAATATACGTGGCTAAAGTCTTGACTAATAAATACTATATAGACTTTCCGGATCGGATACCAAATAGGCAAATAAAATACCAATAAAATAGTTTAATATTTGTTACCAGTTTATAACTTACGCCGCTCAACTACATAGTGTTGCCAGACCAATAATATAATTTATGTCAACAGCCAACATCGGTAAACCAACATTATTATGACTTATTGCTTTATCAACCCACCCTTTCATATTTATGGCATTCCAAATTAGGCCTACTACCACAGTAGCTTAGCTTGATTACAAAAAAACTAACGATTGACCACATAAATATAGAATTGAATGGACGCATTTCAAGATGTATGGGTTTCGTTATAAATGTAAAACGTAATTTAAGAGAGGTGGCATTGATACACATTAAACCAAGAATATATGCTGATTTGATATATTTACATTGTCAAAATATGTAGATATGGATTTAGCTGTCATCATATCTTTTTTAGTATACTTAATCTATAGTATACTAAATTTTAGCTGAAAATGTAAACAATAATAAAAAAGAAGAAAAAAGAGTTGAACTAGGTTTCAAGTAGCTGCCGTGACCAGGATATATTTCCTCTTAAATCGATTCGCAAATCGCCACTTGACTCGATTAATCGGAACCGTTTCCCAACAGGGAGGCGTGGGAACTGGGCGACTTGCACTTTCGTCGATCCCCGATAGCGGCGCGCGCGCAGATTTATCATGCGCAGGACCAGGGTGAAAGTTTATACTATGCCATATACTTGTTGTCTATGCTAATATCTACCATGTGTGTTTGAGAAATTGGTGCTCAAGTGCATCTGGGTCATGGTATGTTTGCTTAGCTTTAGATACTCTAGACAGGTACTGCAAAAATGATTGTTGTAAGTATGTAACTATTGTAAGTAAATTAATCGTCAGCGTTACTATTTTAGGAAAACATTTTTCACCTTTTGTATTTTTTTAATGTGCAATAAAGTTAAAATAAATTAAAGTAACGATTTTATCAGCACCAACAATACCGACATGAATTAACAACAAATTTCAATAGTAAAAGTAACCTTAACAATATTTTGATAACAACAAAGATAAATATGAAAACGAAAGTTATTGCAGGAGTCGAATCAAAACTCAAATAAATTCAAAGCTCAACAAAGGACTCGAACAATAGTCGAAAACCAACGGAACGACACTTTCTATCAGCGACAATGAGATATGACAAAGCGATCCGTGTCGATGGAATCACGACTTGATAAAAGCCGTATAAAAATACTCACTATCGTCCCCATCTAAAGCAATTGTTGAAAGAATGGGTCAAAACTGATAAAATCCAGTCGAGTCAATCGAATTCGCTGTATCTTTTTCTAAAAAGCTCGAGAAATGGCACGACGAAAAGCCACAAAAAATCTCAATCAAGAAAATAGGATTCCAGAGCGTTTACAGAAAAATAAACGGACCTAATTTAGTGCAAACAACAATGCGGTGAATGAAGTCACAGGCGGCCGACAAGTGCCGAAACACCGGGAGGCCCGCTACCGGCACAATTATCGAATCTAGACCACTCTCACTGCGGCAAAAAGAACGAGACGCAAAGAAAGCACCATCAGGTGCGCCCCCATTTCACTTTCCAATGACTTATCTTTAACTCCGCCGCGGTACAAAAAGAACTCTAAGCTTGAAAGGGTACGGTGTATAGCCTTTCGATTGTCCTCCGCTTCGACTCAGTAAGCATTTCATTATCAAGATTTACGAGAAAACCCTTTAAAACTCGTTAATTGTGCACGGACATTTCACTTTCTAATGATTTTAGTAAAAAAGTGCCGCTAAGAACATTCGGTTTGCAGTTCGGAGACAATAGTTTCTTGTGCGCGTGCGGTTGGCAACTTGGCAAACAAAGCGATTAGGAAGCTTCCTTTGTGGTTTTATGGAGACAGGTTTAATTTGCTTTACACCAAGATGTTACTTGGTCTTGGATTATGTATTGTTTAATGTAGGTACTCGTAATTATTTGAACTTTCAAATTACGTTCTAAAACAATATTACATAAATCCCATTCATTATGTTGGAACCTTCTTTTTCGTCAAATTCGAAGTGTTAAAATAAAACACTCGCATTTTCGCACTTTCGCGTTCTATGATCACGACCCCATAAATTTTACAACAGCTACAATTTAGACATTTAAAGCGCACAACTACCACGCAAAAGCAGATATTATGTAAATTCCTTAAAAGACGAATGGATCTATATCTTTTCTCACTTGTATTCTTTTATCTACAGTCTTTTTTTCTATATTCTATTTATCAGTCTCGTTAAAAGCGTTTACTATCTTTCTTTCTCCAACTCGCTAACTATCATGCTCTCGATCACTATCGTGTAGATCACTCATCATGCGCTCGCGCGCTCGTAATGATATCCCATTTAGCGGAATCTGATCCGATTGAGATGTCTATGCCGTTTTTGTTCGCCTTTAGCTTAATTTTGAGACGTTACATTTTATCGCTTGCGGAATGGACGCCATATTTGGCTCGGCACACATAAAGAGAATTTCTATGGTCTGTAAAGACAAGTTAGTTTTTATAAAGTTTAGTTATTGTTATTAAAGCGATAAATTCGCGAAAGTAACCTAGTAGGAGCAGTAGGGCAGGAAGATCAATGTATGTCTAGAGTTATATTTGTTAGATGTGTGTTTCTACACTACATAACCCATTCAAATCAATTTGATATCGAAATCTAGCGCGTTTAGAGATTTCAAGTATAGTAGCTCATCTAAATCATTCTCTCAACATTTTCTAGAGAAATATTAAAAATAGCCACCCCGCCCACATATTAACATAATTAATTAATCATTATTGCTGAGAGGATCTAAAATTAAAGAGGAACCTCGACACGAAACGGACTAGCTGAAAGAAACAGTCGATCTCTAAATAAGCATATGAACTCACAACAATTGTTATTAGCAATAATAAATGTGCAGACATTAAACAGTGTCTCAATTTTGCAAACAAGGTATTTTGTAAATCATATCATTAGCAACTCAGGATATTGGCAATACAGCGTGTTCGGTGACAAGTCGACAAGTTTGACAACCCGAGGTCAGATGTCAGAGCTGTTGATATAGAAATCTGACCACGCGCGACTGATCAAGTGATCAGTGACGTTAATTATGGAGGTGTAATAATAATATTTAATTATTATATTTGTGTAGGACTGAAGGTTATTAATAACATTATACAAAATATTTCTCAGAATCGGAAGATAACCATATAAAGACAACAGGTAAACAACACAGGAGAAACAAGTTGATTAAAGGGATTCGGATTTGATGCTTGATTTTTGAGTAGGTAAACTGTTTTTTTTTTTAAGAAACTGTAGATAAACAAATCAAGACTGCTATAACAATAAAGTCAAGTACTCAAAGATATACAAATAGTTGCTGTATTTCATAAAAAAATACATTACTAGACTTTGGCTGACAATTGTCGTACTTTAATTACTAACCCTACTAAAGGGTGGTAACCCTTTACTGACCCCTTATTGATAAAACTATACCTAAGTCTCAATACTCGTGTTATCCCTCTGATGAGTCAATAAACTATTAATAGTCCATTTGTCTCATAAATACTCAAACATCACCTATCGCTAATAGCTACAAAAACACAATCTTTACTGCCTCTAATAAAATAACGATCCATCACATTCCATAACCGACAAGCTATAAGTTTTCTCCATAAGTGAAATACGTTTTCCACCGTGGAAAACCACTTTCCATGCCTCACAATCGTTGGGAACCCGTATACTTTCGCCTTTTCTAAGTGGCTACTGAGATGTGAGCTTTGCGTCGTTGGGATAAGGGATAGCAGATTGTTCGTTTATTGACTATTGCTTGGTTGAGTGTCTATTGTTTTTGGTAAAGGGGTCAGTGACATGGGTGTGGACGTAGGTAGTTTTGTACAGTCGGTATCAATATTAGCGGATGAAATAACGCACCAAAATTATCTGACCAGTTCAATATATTTTTTATACTTTTAAAAATAAGTAGATAAATCTGCACAGTTTGAGGTCGTGAAATGTCGAAGTTTTTTTTTATGTACAAATACAGACACATACCTCTATGCGTTCCCGAGAAAAATGTTAGACGCAGACGTACGGATGAACGAATAATAGTGTTCCTAATAAGAGTTTTGAATGATTCACGGTTATTTTCATTAGACTTATATTGACCGGGATATAGACCGTGATTACCTTTTTGATTTTTGTCGAGCTCCCGATATTTCGACGCAGTTGCATGCATCATGATCACGGAAAACTGACGCAGGCGGAGGCGGAGGCGGGAGGCGCGGTGGAAGGCGTGGAGGTAATCACGGTCTATATCCCGGTCAATATAAGTCTAGTGTTCCTAATGTTCCTATACGGGTTTGTATTTTTCTTTAGAGAACGCTGTAAATTTTATACCTTAAAGTTTTTAACAAATTACAATTATGACATATTGGACAAACTTTACGGTATACTTAACAAAACTTACTACTATTAACTTAACATATAAAAGCAATCTACAAACAAACATGACGTTACAACCAAGTTCGCACCTGCGCGTAACCGCAAAAACTGCGCGCGCGCAGCCATCAAACATTTGGGCGATTGAGCAATCGCGGGGACATACGACGAATGCTGGGTGGCCAGGGCTGTCACATACCAGAATATTAACACTGAGCCGAATGGCGATCTCAAAACCAAATGATTTTTATAAATATCCGCTTTTTAGAATTTAGTATGGCAACGTAGGTGCTTTAGTTGGTTACGCTGTCCGTAGAATCCGATTAAACTGACTGCACTGATTTAAACATAACAAAGAGAGGGTGTCGTCTTAAACGTCATAATTTAAAACAACATGATGATGCTTTGCATGACGACTTGATGAGCCAATGCACAAAACCATACAGTGTTAGTTTGATAATGAATCGGATTCACATTAGTTATGTACATGAACAGGGTCTTTGGTTTGAATTTTGGACGCAAAGCGGAAAGTAGGTGATAAGTGACCATTTAGAACATTCTTTTGACAACTCTGTGAACTAATATATATTGTTCAATAGAACTTTGAATCGTATTTTACTAAAAAGTGACAACCCTGCCACAGATGCGCAAGGGCTCCTGATTGGCTGTTCGACTTCTGAATGGGTTAATTTGTCGCACTTGCAACAAATTGGAACGAGATGCAAATAATGCAAATGTTCAATTCGAACATAATATACTGATATCAGACTTAAATCTAACAGTGATATGTAATGACCAGACATTGTAAGATTTCTAGCAATTTCGGTACAGCACGGTAGAATAGGCCACACGAGTATGTCGTTAACGCGACAATGCCGCATCGAAAATGCTAGAAAAATTACAACAGGTCAATAATAATTATCTGTTTATAATTACCTATTATCGAATATAATTTAGTTATAGTTCATTTCGCTAGTACTTTTTCGCAGATACGTCGGCACAAGTGAGACGCGCGATATAATATGATTCAAATACCGTTTTGACGTCAAAATACGTTCGAATGGACCTGATTGACACCGTTCCGCTGATTCGCGTAATTTGATATGCGTTATGATATTTGATATTATCCAATATCAAATGCCTTGACTTGATGTAATGCATTCGATACTACCAATTGTTATTTAAATTAAATATTTTCAATGCCAATTATAATACAAAAAATAGAACTATATTCATGCCTTTTTTTTTATGGAATAGGAGGCAAACGAGCCGGCAGGTCGCCTGATGGTAAGCGATCACCGCCGCCCATGGACACCCGAAACACCAGAGGTGTTGGAGGTGCGTTGCCGGCCTTTAAGATGGGTGTACGCTCTTTTCTTGAAGATTTGAAGGTCGTATCGGTCCGGAAATACCTTATTCTTGAATTTAAACTTGTTTTAATATTTACTTTTTGCTTGTAAAAAACACTTCGGCACTTTTACATATATACATAATACAGTAAAAAATCGTGGATTATAATTTCTAACCACCAAAATTCACACCGTTTACATATAACAGAGAAAATATTTCGGAAAATATAGCGAAAGTTGACGAAATAATTCGGACAGGATCCTTATAACTACGCAGACAAAATGTTTATTAGTATTTCCTCGCAGATTCTTGTTTTTACATTATTTTACAAATGTATTATGTATATTCAAACGATTCCGTATTCAAGTAATTTGTTTGATCACTTAAACTCAACTAAACTACATAAACTAAGATCAGAAGAATTCCATAATTACAACCCAACCCAACTCAACATATCAAAGTAATTTCAAGTACGCATAAAACACACAAGGACCAAGGTTATGTAGACCTTCTACAGACCTTTGAGCACGCCGGCCCTATAATCAGAGGTTCATCACAATTTCTCACACGAAATCTCAACAAGATTGTATCTCGGGCGGGGTAGATATTATTGGAGTTCCTTGGACATTAAGAGGGTTTTTTGTAGAATGTTACATTAAGTTGGTCAATGTTCTCACCAAGTTTTACTAAGTTGAAGTCAGTGGGATGTGAACGCGTAAGTGGCTCCTCTGATGTTGCTTATAATCATATTATGGGATGCTGAGACTAAGGGTATAAAATAGCAAAACGTACATTTATACAGTGCGTAAACGTAATAAGGGCGATAAATGAAACCAGGCATATAATTCAATATTGTTATCATTAATTAAGAGGTGTTTTTGAGTTACTCTTAATTATCAGCCCATAATTAATTTTTGAAAAAATTCCAGCAGCAATGTACTGTAAACGTGGTTGCGACGAGCACATGAAACTACTTAAGCTGATATAATCAATGACAACTGTCAACGAACGTTTAACGCGAGTGTGTTTGCATTACGTTGCGGGCCGAATTAATTTGTATGGATAAAAATAATATTTCAATTTTAAGTAAAAGTTATCTAATTCCATTTTTTATGTCCTATACTCACCACCGTTAAGAGGTTCGCCTGTATTAGGTTTACACCCCGTATAATGTTGAACTTAAAACGCCCCGGCGTTTCCACACAAATTATAGTTATTTTTTGAGTTTATAAGGTCATAATTACTAAAAAGTTGAAATCGTATGTGTAAAAGGAAGTCCCTAATAAAAAAATCATCACAATCCTACAGAACCCAGTCCCAAAGTAAAATTATTTAAATAGGAGTAGTTATGACTATTATTGCTCTAAATAAGCAGAGCGAGCTATTTTAATGCACGCCCTTAAGGCACTGGTCCCACCAGAAACGAGTAACGCCGTGGCTTGCGTGGGCGACGGTCGCGCGACGGCGATGCGACGCATACGAAATCAAACCTTATCGATATGGAAGTAGACGATGCGATGAGACGCGACGGCGACGGTCACGCGAACGTCGCGCGATCGTCGCCCACGCAAGACACGGCGTAAGCTATGAGCTGTCGGCGACAAAAAAATTGTTTATTCTCAAAATAAAGCCTTTTTTGACAACATTAAATCTTCTGCCAAACTGCAGGACAGTTTGTTGGCAGAGGGGACTCCCTTACGTAATCTAAGTGAATAATAATTTATTATTATTCACTTAAATTACGTATGTTTTAACATTACGATACAAGTGCGTAAAAAGGAAGTCCGAAACGAGTGGCGATAAATTAAAACACGATCGAAGGGAGTGTTTTAAATCGTTACGAATTTCCTTTTCGCACGTGTATCGTACGACGTTTTTCAGTACAGATGACCCTCCGAAGTTTCGACCTGATATATAATGAACCACTTCTCGCACTAGTGCGTAAAAAAAACATCATCTGTACTGAAAAGAAAACGAACTTTAATAATAGTCACTCCAATGTAAAATTAAAATTTTGAAAAAACCCCCGACCGCGACATAGTAGGCCGATTTTCATGAAACATGGCTAAGAACACTCCCGACTAACTCAGCTTTCAGACTAAAAAAACTAAATCTAAATCGGTTCATCTGTTCGGGAGCCACGATGCCACAGACAGACACACACACAGACAGACGGACAGACGCCCGGCGACGAACAACAAATCGTCGAACGTCTTTTTTATTTACACGACAGCGACTATCTTTTGTTCGTTAAGTTCGTTTCTATCGCGGATAGCTTACCCGCATTTGCTGAGACCAGTGCCTTTTGTACGGACACTTTTTCTGTCGCAGGCAAAGCTAGCGGCGGCGTTTTTACTTTTAATTGCGTGATATAATTTTTAATCGTTTCGGAATTTTTGTGATACTGGTTTTATGCAGGTAAATGCTGTGAAGTTACAATGTATCGTGTGCAGTTTGTGAATTTCTTACAAAATGCTGCAGGCCGCTTTTTAATTTCCCAATTAATAGCGTCAAAACCAAAATATTTGCATCTTACACACGAGTTCTATCGTAAAAATCTGTCAAAATAAAATTTTCCATCAAACATTTGTGTCGTTTAACTTCAAACTCGTACCTAAATCCATTCTGCTTTAAGGTTGATTCTTTTTCAGATCATATATATTTTGAAAATATTTTAATATGATGTGTGATATATTTAATGAAATAATTAATATTTAATCCATTTTCGAGGATCTTTGTCAAGAGTAGAGACCACAGATTTCGGGAGATAGGTCATGCCGGGCGATTTGTATAGAATACGCCTGTCGCAAGGTCTGCGCAACCCACACAAAGCACCAGTAATTGTAAAGATAATGCACGCACACACCTAATCCACACACACTTGTAGCTGGACGCTCCTATTGCGCAATACACGCGCATCATTTCAATGTATGTGTACACGCGAACGATAAGCGAGCGCGATCGCGCACGCACACAACGATAAATAGCGGGAACGCCTCGCCTCGTTTCCGAGAAAAATGTCTCACTGAGTGAATCGTTTTGTACACCGTTCATTGCGGCGCAAAACACTACACTGTTTACAATATGTTCCTTGTGTAGCCGCAATGTATAATGAACGTTTTAAAGCACAAGCAAACGTAAGGTTACATGGTACAACTCGGAGTATTACGTTGAATTCGTGTTTTATGTGAAAATATCTGGGCAACCGAGCTTCGCTCGGTTCTGTTTCGTATCCTTGACATGTGTCGCCATCTAGTTCAAAAATGAATAGTACCTACATCGAGCGAAAGAATTCTCAGCCTTAACAACACAACTACTCCACACGAGATGGCGCGCATTTCGCCACAAAAACTCAAATAGTGTATTTTCTATTCGTTTTAGCCTTGACCTGTGTCGCCATCTAGTGTTTGCAATAAATAGTACTTACATCGACCGAAAGAATTCTGTCTTAACAGTACAACTACTGCACACGAGATGGCGCGCGAAGAAAAACGCATGAAAACTCGAAAATTCGCGTTTTCCGGGACCTAAGGATAAGTTAGACCGATTTTTCACCCCCAAAAACCCCCACATAACAAATTTCTGCGAAATCGTTAGAGCGGTTTCCGAGATCGTCAGTGTAAATAAATATATATATAAATAAATAAATAAATATACAAGAATTGCTCGTTTAAAAGTATAAGATAAAAGGAAATAAATAGTATTTACCTATGAAATGTTATCCTATCGGCTTGGAAATTATTCAGGTCACTGCGATGTTTGCAAGTTATTATTGCACACTTCGGCATTTTTGATAAAACTCGTTTTTCGTCGGTGAACAGCGCGCGTGTACACTCGATGACAGCGGACGGCGAACTGGCGGCGGTGTAGGCCCAATGGGCCTACATCTGCGACCAGGCCGCGCGCGGCTTGTCCTCTCTATAGAATTTTTTCCTCTGAGGTAGCGACCCCGCCTTTACATGTCGAGAGCGCGACGCATACTGCGGGCGCTTGCTCTGTGTGCGGTGTGTTTTTAAATATGTTTGAGTCGCATATATATTTTGATTATATGTACATTATCAACCTTAAAGCAGAATGGATTTACCTGAGTTTCAAGTTAAGCGACACATTGACGATTGCAAAGTTGGTAAATAATAAAGCTTCATCAAAAATTTAAAGATAATTAGGTATTGTTTAAATAGGATCAAATATTACTAATCGACAATCAACTTATTTCGATCGCATTATGCGACAGTGACGTTTGGAGAGCCCATAGCAAAGGGATTCCACAAACTACGATCAAGTATCAAGACTTCAAATCAAAGGTGAAACAGGTGCATTAGCCGAATGGCATTACTCCAACGCGAAAGGAAAACGAAACGCCGCGAAAGGTAGTCTGGCTCTGTCACGCCAATACGCACGAGCGACAGAGATAGATATCTACGAGCGTTTCGTTTCGTGAGCGTTTGTGCCATTCGGCTACGCAGCCTGGCATCTTCTGGGTGAGCTCACTCCATCGTAGGCCACGTCGTTGCTTTTGGCTGGTCATAGGTCAAGACTCAAGAGTAAACCCATTTATAATTAAAAAAAAGATATTCTTTTTTTTTTAATGGCAGAATGTCCACCAGTCACTGCCCTCATAATAGTAAATAGTAGGGCTCCCGGTCGTGACCGTGTATCGTGAACACGTAGCCATACGCACGTTGCCGTGATACACGGCAACGGATTTCTGGTTCGTTCGTCACGTGAAAATAAATCACGTGAAATTAGGGTACGTACGTTCGTAGATCCGTCCGTACGTACGTACGAATTCACGTGACACGCCCGTTCGGTCCGCCAGCGGCGTTTCATGAGAGAAGATAAGATCGGATGCAGTCTCTTATAAGTTATGAATAAAAATGTAGGTATCGTGAGGTTATATCTTAATTACTTTTGAATTAAAATTTATATTCAATACTGCGGTTTTTCAAATATTAATATGTAAGTAATAAATAAATATAACCAAATAAACGATCCGGGGTTTCCGATAGGCTTAATTTAGAAGTGGTTATAAAAATACCAACGATATGGGTAGGTAACCTTTTGTAAGGGTAACTGCTAGATTTGGTAACCGTTTCAGATAAAGTTTCCTTCCAGTCATTTGAGTTTTTTACTCTATCCAAAGGTTTTCAACAGTTATAATTCTAAATTCGACTTATTATTAAATAACCACTGTTAGCATTGTCTCTACGCTACAACCGACGCTTCGAGTACAAATTCAAAAAATGCTTATACTTTCACTAAAATATTACTTTTATGTTTATTAAAATGGCACTATACCATGACTATACCTTATCCTTTGTTAAGCTTATCTGTTGAGTGGTTGTGGTTGAAAAATACCATGCGTTAACGTGGTAATATGGGCTTAACCGTGCACCGTGATACCCTTGAATCTGCTTATTATGTGTCTGCAATGTTCGTTGACAAAAACTCTCTAGTTACCCTCTGATTAATAAGATTTAATAGGAAGATAAGTATTCACGGTACCATTCAATTATTGATGCAAGGAGTAAGACATTTGTCAATTTAGTATAAAAATTAAGAATGTGACGATAGGATGACATCCACGGAAACGTAATTATAACACATACCTAGTTAATAATTATGTTATACATTTTACGCGAACTTACTTAACTGTTATAGCCACTATTTAATTAGGTAATTAGTGTAATTACGTTATATAGTAATAAGATTGATGGTAGTAAAAAAAGTCTACTTTAAGAGGGTTCAAGGCGCAGGATTATCATTTTATTAAGATGTAAACACTGTTTTATGACTGATATATTGTTTCAAAAATAATAAATAGGCACTGCTTAATAAAGTGAGCTTCGTTATACTATTTACATGCAATAACTTTAAAATTATTTTTTCATGGTATTTAAACTTAGACCTTTGCTGCTTTCATTTACTTATTATGGATTACACCTATTTAAAAAATTGACTTACTCGTTTGATGTCGTAACAGTAACAGCAGATTTCAAATGAACTGACGTCAAATGCCTCGCGATAGATCCTGTAGTACCATGACGACACGGAAACTCAATGTTTGTCCGATCCTTGCAGAGACTACATAAAGTTGAATCTCCGACTCTGGTGGCATATCTCCACATCAAACTTTTCTTCGTTGTTAAGAGTTTCAAACATTAACAGTAACAATACAAAAAATTAACAAAACAACAAGACAATAACTTTTAAATTCACCGCTAAAGTAAAATGTCAAGGCCTTCAAGTGTTGATCAACTGGGATCTTACAAGTGACTAATTGAAATAAACTAAAATTCTAAACTGCCTCATCCAGATTAAATAAAAAATCCTAAAATGTAAAAATAACACATCGCTCACTTCACTCAGCTTCACGTACAAAAGGCTGCTCGTAAATTTTACTGTCTTTATTACCACGTGGTGGAACTGCGCTTATTATTTGCAAAATACCACCACAGTAAGATAGCTGAGCTCGTTCGTCAAACAATACAGTACTATAAAGGAATATACTATCTAAAAGTATTATTTAATGTACCGAAACTGATAAGAACTGCAGCTGTCATTTTTTTTGTCTTAGCCGTGGCCCCGCGCACATGTGTGCATATTTTTTGCCTGGAGTATAATAGTCATCATAAACTTGCTCTTTTGTTCACCTACACTCCTGTTTGTCTTGTTTACATTTAAGATTACGTTATCTGCTTACATAAGAGCAAGCTTAAATATTAATTAATTAAAGCCACTTGGTAGGTTTTCATTTTCATACATAATAAATGAAAGAATAAATGTGAAAACCTTAAGAATAACATAATAATGCTTGACCAGAAATATATGGCTAAGCGTCGTGTTGCTGAATTTCATCAGAACTATTGTCCCGGATCCGTAAGTTCACATTTTTGACACATTTGTTTTGAAGTACATATGTTGCGATGTGGCTAAGGCGTATCGTTTGCCAAATCTAACGATTAATTTCGAATTGGTTGAATCGATTAGGCCCTATGGACAAGGAGGCGCTTAAACAAATATACGATTTCTATCAACTTACTGAAATGTCATTTGAATCGAAATTACACTCTGCCACAGCACTAGTTTAAAAATAAAAATTAATGATAAATGGTTTAATAAGTAAATCTTGCGTTATAAATTAATATCGTAAAATACTTACTAACGAAGATCCGCAAAAATGTAACATGTTTTAGATTATGTTTAAAGTAAGGGAAATATTATTTTTCTACTCGTCGATTGTAATCTGTCAATTAGGACACCACAGACTAAACTATAAGTGCTAACTTTTCAGTGTTGGATACTCTATGGCAGTTCCGACTCAACTATAATAATATATGTACTTAATCTCATTATAGTTGACTTTAAGTTAACTGTAATAATTTCAAAAATAGAACATCATACAACTTATATACTAATTTGCGATACCTGGCAAATTTTTCTGCATCTGAAATACATTTTTTTTATTTGTGGCGTTATCGGCCAATCAGAAACGGTTGTTACAAATAATTGGTTACTAGGTATAATGTTGATACAACGGTGAACGACGCTATTAACATTAATTTAAACTTGCATGAATGATGATATTTCCGTCCATTGATGATGAAGATGATGACTCGTAGAAAAAGTATTGTATACAATAGTGATATAATTAAGTTTTTCACTCTCGTACCGTACTGTTAGGCCACTCAGCAAAGCTTCGTGGCCTAAACATGGTACTCGACTGAAAAGCTTTGTATTATATCGCGATTGTATAAAATACTATTTTAAGTACTTGATTTTTTTAACCATTATTACAGGATTTTACGTTTTGTGGACGCTGTCATGTGTGAAAAAGAGGTTCTTACACTTCTTACAGCTCTGGGACAATAGTTACTCCATACTATACTAAACTGTCACCACATACAGTTTTAAGTCAGTGTCAAGTATTTGAGGATTCTGACGGCACATGTCAAAAAATAAACAATATTAAGACGTAACGTAACACAGGTTGACATTTACCATACAGGTATATAGATAGTGTAAGGCATCGGACAGTTTGCTAGTTTTAATTTCAATAAAATCGGAAACAGAATAACGCCGTAAATCACTTAATCTTCTCTTATAAAATAAACTCCCGGGGAGCCGCGTCTGTCTGTGTGTTCGTGATAAACTCAAAAACTGAACGGGTTTTCATATGGTTTTCACTTATGAATAGAGTAATTCTTGAGGAAAGTTCAGGTATATAATTTGTTAAAGTTTTGTTTGAATTGGTTGAAATATGACGATATTTTCTAATCGAGTTGGACAAAATCCCGCTGGCTGAGAGCTTTAATCGAAAACGCTGCCGAAACCGTTTGAGCTATATCAAAATAATGTATTGGAAAATTGTGTCTCTCTAATAGGTCTACAAAAAAGTCCGCGATGGCATATGTCTATCTTTTACGGATAACTTATTATAACAATTTTTATCATAATCCCCGTGCGTAGCCGGGGAGGGCCGCTAGTTATATGTATTGTATAAAAATCGAAGCAAAACATAAATATAAGTTTAATTCATATGTAAAAAAAATTTCGTCCAGTATTAAGTATAGGTATTAAGTGATAATTCAATAATAGTCATGATTTGGTTTTCTCCCGGGCGAGTTAAATCTACAAAACGTACGATAAGTACTCTGCACACGAACTTAGTTCGGGCGGCGGCGTGTCACGGCCCGCGGCGTGTCTAGTAAATAGTAGACTTCCCTCGTTACGCAACAGTTAGTTAATCCGAAGAAAGCGTAAATTACACAACTGTACGAGCACGGTCATAAAACTAGAAATATTATTCGTCTCAGACTTAACTTTCGTCACAACGAATCGGTTTAGTTATGTTATGACGTCATCGGTTACAACAGTAATGTAAGCTTTCTAGATACTTTCAAGAAATTAACTTTTTTTGTCAAATTTATAACGCCCTTGGGGCCACTTGCACCAGTGCTTAACTCAAGGTTAGTGGGCTGTCAAATTCCATATAAAATGGTGGGTTAACCTCGGGTTAACCTTCCATTTTCGGTGGTACAAGTGACCCTTAGTTATCATGGAAGCCTGGGCTGGGGTCTAGGGTCCGCTTTAGCAATTAATCTTTATAGAGTTGTATGCAAATAAATACAATTAAGAGACTAATCAGAGTAATCAGTATTTGTATACAAACACATTGACGCTGACCACTTTGGTTAGCTTTGTATTATGCATTGAATATGTTTATAAGTTACCTACCGATTTTTAACCACTCCCAAATCCAGTATAAGAAAAATAACCTTAAAACGACTTGACTAATCTCTATTTACAGTTTATTTGGAGCGAACATTAATCACGCAAACTAGATTCATGTCACATGACTCAGGTTTTACTGTATTCGGTATTGGGCTTGCATATATTACTGTCACTCTCACTCTTCCGTTCATAAACACGCGTGTAACAAAGACACAGTATTCTAATTTTAAAAATGGATTGCCAGTTCATTATCATAATATTTAGATAGTTATGTTTTTTTCATATCGAAGCTGCAGTGGGTGTAAAATGTTAGTGGCCAGTGTTTAAAAATAACTTAAAATCGAGTTTAGTTCTACGTCTGAAAAACTGTAAAAAAAAACAAAAATTCCAATTTTGAAAATAAACTGCCAGTGTTTGCTTATAATCATATTCGGAATATGATTAACGCGAAAACCGCCAGCTACGCAGTGTTTGAATTCAGGGTTGCATGTTCGGTGTGACGAACATTGCCAACTTATCGGTGGACCTTATACCAAATTTTTATTTCACAAAAGAGCACAAAAGTAAATTAAATTACATTAATATGACGTCTAAATAAAAAAAATGATTAGCTAAAGTTCTAACCTAATTACGCACATCCCGATGCAAAAGTACCTATCCCTGTTCTCGCCGCGTTACTGTGTTAAACCGCGATGGATGTGCATCAGGAAGGTCCTACAGCGAGGATTCAGACCCCTTTTCTTTTTCCCTCTTCCCCAAAAATACTTTCTAAGAGTAGATTCATCCATTATCATTCATCCAAGTAAAAAATTCTCAATACTCTCATCCGAGGTTCGCTTCACTCAAAGTGTAGTTAGGCATGCACTTTTTGCCCTCGGTGTCAATAAGTCCAATGGGCCTGAGGGTATTCCAGCTATTGTGCTGAAAACGTGCGCTGCGGAGCTTATCCCCAGTTTTAATTCGCGTTTTTTGGCATTCATACTGCTCAGGTAAATGCTCGTCATCCTGAAAGACTGCTTCAGTCCATCCAACCGCAAAGAAGGGTGATCGCACAAACCCTACACACCGACGGCCCATTGAGGCCCAGATGAGAGAACCTCTCTTCTCTCCAAGGCAATGAAGTAAGTGGTTAATAACCAGCTCTTGGCGTACCTGAAGAACACCAGATTATAGTGACCGGCAATACGGCTTCCGCCATGGTCGTGGCGATGGTGATCTTTTGGTATACTTATAGTTGGGCCACCGCCATTGAGAACAAGGGAGAGGTACTGGCAGTTAGCCTAGATATCGCTACCTAAGGTTTTTGATAGAGTTTATCATAAGACGCATCTCCCCAAGCTACCCTCGTACGGGCTCCCAGAAAGGCTTTGCACGTGGGTCGCCAGCTTTCTACCTGGGTGAAGCATTTCAATTTTCATCGACGATCAATACTCAGAAAACCGGCCCATTAACGGAGGTGTACCCCAAGGATCTATCCTATCACCGGCCCGGTTCATCCTTCATATCAATGATAAGCTAGAAACTAGCAATATCTATTGCTGCTATGCGGATGGCAGCACAGATGATAGCCAGTACACAGGTCGTGCAAATGGCTATCGTGAGCAGGTTTTGGAAAGCAGAATGCAAATTGTGTCTCAAATCGATGCCTCTCTTGAGCAGGTATCCGAGTTGAGTAAACATAATCTCGTCTAGTTGAACCCCAGTAAGAAGTTTTGCGCATTTTCCGCATATAAAACCCCATTTGACATAACATAACGCCTAAATTCCAGGACATTCCCCTTACCGTGTCCAAGAGTATTGGATATTCGGTGTCAACATTACGAAGGAGGTCTAGTTTCGGGGTCACAAAGTACAAAAAGGGCACACAAAGTGTAGACAATACTTTTATGTTCATTTTCTACGAAAAATTTGTATGTTTCTTAACATTTATACAGCAAATTATTTCACAGGGTGGGTTATTATTAGTGGCCAGTGTTAAAAAACACCGTAAAATCGATTTTAGTACGAGGTCACGGGTTTTACGACGTATCTCGAGTGTTTATTTATTGTTGACCAATATTTATGACTGCCACTAAACAGTTTACACTTCAAGCCAGTAAATCATCTTAACTGACCACTTATAAAAATTTAAAGCCGAGATTATTGCTTTCAATATGCCTGAGACAGGACAGGAAATTATTTTTTGAACATTCGTTTTTTACCTGTCATAACTGAGTCGTAAAAATGTGGACCGCTGTAAGAAAAGCACCTGCTTAAAGTACCGCGAATACATTATTGTCTATGACTCGTTGTGGCCGCAACATTCCTCCATGTATGTCTTGACAGCTGGACCTACATAGCTTCCGAACAATATTTAAAATGTACGGCGACACCGCCACACGGGTAGCTACTGATTTCAATGCGCAACACCTCGCAGCATACATTCATAATTTTCTTTGGGTCATGAAAACCACCATTGTAGAAAGAGCTCCGATTGTTTTAGAGCTTGGCCAAAAATGCGCACATCGCGATTGTTCTGGGGTCCTATTAATTCTGGATGCGTTACAGCACGTCCCTTTTGAGTGGAAGATGGCGCCGGCATACGTGAGGTTTCTAAAGGCGGGAAACAATGGTCGCACCGTTATGAATATTGAGTTCGAGGGATATAGTCAAACGCACGCCTCGACGATTTTCGCCGCACGTCAAAATACTATAACGAGTACAAACAATACGCTCTTGTAAAACGGTATGTGTCAAATCTAGTTTGGCGGTTTCAATTTTCGGCCATGGCGCCATTTTCGACGCGTTCCAAATTCGAATGTTTCTTTTCCTTCATTGTTTATATCACTGGCAGTTTTGGAACGTACTATGTATAACGTTTGTCGTTCTTAGTAATGTTTGTTTCAAACTTCAGTTTGAAGCAATGAGTCATTAAAGTTATTGAATATTTATTAATAATGCTACTTCTGTTTATTTTGAGCCGGATCCTTGAGTTTTCTTAGAAAGATATGTCCAATGCAACAGTTGCAATACCTACAGGAAAACCGAAAGAATATTCTAAAAATAAATTCTTGTGCCATGTGTTTCGGGTGTTCAGGATGACTAATATTCACTTGACACAATTTAGGGGTTACACGATGAGACATCACACATAAATAGCGTGTTTTAGCAACTGGAAAAAAAGATTAGAAAATAATGGGGGCACCACCGTCTACGTAAACCGTTTTACATGTGGCAACTATTATGACAGTTTTTGACACTTTTCTATGAGAACAGTTAAGTCTTGCCATGATAAAAAAAATTAGTTTCATTTGTACCTACTCTTTTTTGCCAAGCTGTAGATGCTCTTATTTTGTTGATAAATGTCTCATAACAAAATAGCGTTACTGGTTTCAAAGTAACAAGAAGCAAGGCGCAAACGCGCAGCATATATGAAGAATGCAACCCATAAAAAGATTACAGCACTTATGGAGGCAATGCGCGCGTTTACGGAGTGTCCTATGCTTTTCCGAGAAACCTTCGTACGTTCTCATTACTGTGATTCTAGCGAAAAAACTAGAAGCCGTGCTGTAACTTTATGTTCGCAATTAAAAAGTTGTCTTAGGGCTGCCAGTGGGCATTTAAGCGAGAAGAGATAAATTTTTCTAAAATAGGTACCTAAATTTAATGTTTTTCTTCTCAGAATCAAGAGCCTTTTCGATCCTGCTAGGTGAAGAAAAGCGTCCTAAATTAAATTTTTCCACTTTACCATTTTTCAAACGCACCGCGGTTACAAAGTGGAAAGTATGCTAAATAGAACACTTTGGGACCAATTTTTTGCGCCTTGCTTTTTGTCCTAGATCGAAACAGTTCGTGATTCTGAGTTGGAAGAACAATATTTACCTATCTTAAAAAAAAAACTCGCGAAAACGCCTCAGTCGAAAATTTAAAAAAATTGTCTTGTGAAAGTAAATAATTTCCGAATGCTAACCACAAATTCGCTACGGATTCGTGTTTATTGTTTGCGGTTTATGTCAGTTCCGTTATGAAACAAAATGACAGTCATATAAACGTAATTGGCTGAATAATTTACCTAATTAAAGCTCGGCCACACATGCGCGTTTTGAGAGCGTTGGCGGAGTGTTAGCGGAGTGCAATGATAGCGGTGCGCCGGACGAATGCTGGTGTTGCACCCAGCGGACGCCGGCGGGAACTAACGAGCCCGGATTGCGAGCGGATTGCGCGCAAATTCCGCTCTGCTAACGCTACGCTATCAAAACGTTTTACGTGTGGCTGAGGCTTTATAGCATCCAATTTTCATGTTCTCAGCTTATTAAAGGATCCCCGAGTGAATGAAATCAACGAAATCATTTGTATAATTATTTCAAAGGGATAAGTTATATTTCAAGTCAGTTATTTAGTTCTTAGTACGTGGATACCCTGTAGTTATCGTAAATTATATTTATAATGGGAAAGGGCATAAAATTAAGAGCTTATAAAATCTCAAGTTGAAGTAAACTTACTACTTCAAAAAAAGTATTATCTCTTTGACAAGTTTTTGGCTCTTAAGCCGTTTAAAGTATAATCAATAACCATAGACTAACCGATAGTTTTACCAGCTACCTTCCGGGTGTTATTAAAGTATCTAATAATAAAAGCTATAGTTTTTTGACGTTTAGATCATAATCGTAAGCTGTAGATCAATTTAGATTTTTTATGGGGTGTTTAATAAAGTTTTGAAAGAAAAATTGGCTGTAAAGTACTATCGTATAAGGTACAGCGGGGCAAATCTCGACTGGGGGCAATTGTAACTGATCCATTTTTTCCAACTGATAATTATAAGAAAAACATGGACAGAAGTTATTTTTTAATCCAATTTCTATTTAATAAGTCAGGTAGAAATATATAAAGTAACTGAGTTGACCGTGACGTCACTCAATTAGATTTTGTATAAATTCCATATTAGCAAGTCGTTCAAATTCGTTTCGACAGTTCTTAAAAAGAAGCTGATTTGACTAGGAGGCAAGTAGCCTATTGCTGAAGTCAGTTAAAAAAGACCGACCAGCATTCATGTTTAGTGTCATGACGTCATCAAACACTTGACTCTCATTACAAGTGCAGCAAGTAGTCGGAACGATACAAGAGCACAGCCATATTGGTTTTACGACATATAACTTGTCGTAAAGGTCAATGAACTTTGCTAATGATAGCTATCAAAAGACTAGACTACTTTGTAGATAAACAGAGTTGAGCTTAAGCATATTTAAATCTACTGATCTTTCGAGTCTTTCGACACACTCGACATAGAATACTGCATCATGGTAAAAACAGCAGACTCGGGAGATATATCAAACCAAGGTAAAATTACTGCCAATTTTGATAGAAGTCTGTGTTATCAAAGTTGACACCATAGCTTAGTTCAACTAAATATTGATAGCATTTGGTCGGCTGAGGCTCCTTTACCCGCATTCAATCAATCAGATCAGATTTTTAAAATCGTGATCAGATTGTTAAAGGTGACTTGTTGGAAGACTTTCCTCGCCGCATTTCCGACCGGCACTCTAAGCGAGTCTTTCTCTCTCTCTTTGCCTTGCTTACTTACTTACGGCTGGCGCGATAACACAAAATGAGTTTTGGCTTCCAACACAAGAGCACGCCACTTTGCTCGGCCTTGAGCGGTATCGCGCCAGCTTTCGCCGACGCCGAGCTCACGGAGATCTACCTCCACTCTATCAACGTCCAGCAGGACGGCGTTCAATCGGTCTCCCCAAGTAGGCCCTTTTGACTGCCCGATCTTCTCACTTTCTCTCTTTGCCTAGCCAATCCCATTTCACTTGGGGTCGGCTCACCTCGTCAACCTTCGCCACACACTTCGGTTGTGAGTCGTCGTATCATTGACTTGGGCTTTCTTTATCTCTCTTTCTCTGGTCTTTTTTGATAAAGACCATCCAATTTTGAGTGTGTTCATACTGAGGACTTTTCTGGTCATGTGATCCTCAGGTGGCCCTCTAACCGAGTATCATGTATTAACCAACCATGTGACAGCCACCCAAGTATTCAGTGTTTCTAGAAAAATAAACATGTCAGATCATGAATGGAGTACTGGATCCGAGGAATTTCCGAAGCGATCCGTCAATTTGCCCTCTTGAATATCCCGCGCAATTAGCCGGCCATTTGCTGCGCCCGCGCCGATAACGCGCGAGCCTACAGGGTTGCTGCTACACTAATATATTTAATGTGTGAGTGAGATCAGTGAGACCACACACCAGTGGCATTAAATAGATCATGGCCAACAATTGTTTATAAAACCGCCTTCAAAAATGAGCGCGTTACAAAACACAGAGAAACTAAAAAGCAAAAAATAATAAACCTTTGAATTCAGATTTCTTATCGGATTGCAATAATCTAAACATCCAAATTATAAACAAATCAATTACTTTTGTAGTCGGTACCAGACCTGTTCATCGCCTTGCTATTCCTGTTTGCACCACCCAACCATACGCAGGCTGGTACCGACTCCAAAAATAATTGATTTGTTTATAATTTGGATGTTTAGATTATTGCAATCCGATAAGAAATCTGAATTCAAAGGTTTATTATTTTTTGCTTTTTAGTTTCTCCGTGTTTTGTAACGCGCTCATTTTTGAAGGCGGTTTTATTTTTTGTTAAAAAGTTTATTTATTTGTTGATTTTTAGTGGTTCCTATTGATATTTTATGTATCAATCCGAATATATGTACAGTAGTGAAAGAATTATCCTTTAACTCCTAACAGTCCTAACCATTGAGGAGTTGACCTTCCATCATCAGCTCAGCCACATAAAGTTATCACCATCAGGCGTAAATACTGGTGTACCTTTGAAAAATACACTAGAAACATTACATGTGCCTATAACATTTGAGGAGTTCCCTCGATTTCTCCAAGATCCCATCATCAGACCCTGACTTGGTGCCAATGGGACCGTCTCGGGGTTATACCTGATCGAATGAAAGAAAAATTTTGAAAATCGGTCCATGATTCTCGGAGATATCGAATAACATACATACAAAAAAAAAACATTCAGTCGAATTGAGAACCTCCTCCTTTTTTGAAGTCGGTTAAAAATGTTAAATGAAGAATATAACTTGCGCTCATTTTTTGAAGGTTTGAAGCCTGAAACCGTAGTTCAGTTCACGCAGGCAGCGACTCAGAAAGTTGACAAACACACAGTTAAGGACTGCCAAGTTGCCAACCATCTAGGTATTCGTAAGTGGTGAAGAGTGATTAAAGTGAGTTATGAACCAGTTGTCATTTTGAGATTTTTGAGTATGTAACACTTACACTAGTGACTAGTCAAATAATGTAAAGCTTGGATTACAAAGCAGATGGTTTACGCTTATGTGTTTTGCCACAGAGATGTTATACAAAAGAAGAATACATTACATATTAATAACTGCAGTTTCGTTACTTTACAGGACAGTATCACGGCCCAGCCACGACATTGGTCTAAGCGCGACAGCGGTGAGCGGCAGCCATACGTGCGAATGAAAAGTCCCATCGCTGTGTCTCGCTCCAATGTATGGCCGCCGCTCACCGCTGTCGCGCTTAGACCAATGTCGTGGCTAAGCCGTTAGTCCTAAAAGCCCTATAAGAATTGAAAATCGATTTCTGACATGTGGCAACCCTATCAATTCCAGTGAGTTTGATACGGCCCTACACGACGGTGCTGTTTGTATCATTACATCCACTTCGATAATACAATCACACGTGTAATTGCATCCATCTCTTTTGCAACGGTCCATCAACTTACCCACCCACTATCAATTCCAACCTTAGTCTTAAAACTTTAAGGTTATTTTTCCAACTGAGCAATTAAGCGAGATACACCTCTTTCAAAGTTAGAGTCATTACGTTCAAATGAAACATGTAAAACTAAAAAGAGTTTGTTGAATTTTGATCTAATATGACGGCGATAAGATTGAAAATGTAGTGTGCATATAATTGATTATATTCCATTACGATTGCAGAAGTAGAGTCTTCATTCATCGTGGTATGATGTAGCATAATTTGGCTCTACCGCAGACAGAGGTCCTTTATACACTTAAAGCTCGGCCACAGATGCGCGTTTTGAGAACGTAGGCGGAGCGTTAGCGGAGCGTCAGCGGAGCGCATTGATAGCGGTGCGCCGAATGAACGCTGGCGTTGTGCACAGTGATCGCCGGCGGGAACTAATGAGCGCGGATTGCGAGCGGAATGCGCGCGGATTGCGAGCGGAACGTCAGCGTTCGTCCGGCGCACCGCTATCATTGCGCTCCCCTAAGGCAGCGTCCCCACTTAGGCGTCGCGTGTCTCGCGGCGCGCAACGGACGTCTCCGCCACTGAGGAGACGTTTTTTGAATTACATTCAGGCGGCGTGGCGGAGACGTCCATTGCGCGCCGCAAGACATGCGTCTTAGGGATCATCCACATATTACGTCACACCAAATTTCAGGTTTTTGGACCCCTCCCCCCCTCCTATGTCACGCTTTTTTGTATCCCTTTAACAGGGATTGTCACATTTAGTATGACCCCCCCCTCCCCCTTACACTGTGACGTAATATATGGATGACGCCTTATGAGTGTGGATGGTAGCTAACGCTACGCTATCAAAACGCTTTATGTGTGGCGGAGCCTTTAACTTTTATATCAGTGGTAGTAACGACTTATCGATTTTTGTCGGCTTTGTAAAACAGATAGAACTTCGATAATCCGAACTAATTGGGACCGAGACTTGTTTGGCTTAATTGAAATCCTTCTAACAATAAATATGAAAATAATTCTGTTATCACTTTAAGTCTCAGCCGAGGAATTAATTTAGTTATACTTTGGTATCTATATGTATGGAAAGTGGTAGTGGAAGGAAGAAAAGATAAGTAGATGGACTGTGTGAAGAATGATATGGCAATATAATAGGAAAAAGGCAAGTGAATGAATGATGATGATGTGTGGAAAAAGTTTGTTAAAAGTTCAAGTAGGCAAAAATACCAAGTACTATTAGTTCGAATAACTCGTAGATTTTTATGTCTACTTTAAACTGTCACGGAAACTAATACAGAATCTTAAAACTCTTCAAAGGCTTAAAACTTTTCGTAATAGAATAATAAACTAATTGTTTTTTTTTTCAAGAGATCATGAAGATACTTTCAATCATTAAACATACTGGATTTAATACCAATTCAGTCACGTATACCTACTTCACATTTTATTTTATTCATACAAGAGTCGCATTTAAAGTATGGAAAACTGCTAAGCGAAACGGGACCTCACTTTTGTATGCTAATAATGTATCCGAAATCTCGCAGTACTCCGATTGTCAAGATTCAAGTATGTTCGTATCGTATCATAAATCTTCGATTTTGACATACGCAATTTATATCATAAAAACCTGGTGTTTCAAATATGCGTCCCGTATTTTTAGCGACGTTGTTTATCACATTTCTTCGTTTCTGTGACTCGTATTTACCTGGAACAAAAAAAGAAGAAATTAGGCAAATTGTACTCCAATTTAAAAGACACACCTCGGACACTGGCGATCAAATATATGAAAGAGGCGCGTTCCTAGCACACAGTCGAAGCTCGTGTAGGGTGCTTGTATGAGTGAAATATGACAGGTCGACTGTTTGCGTTTTTGACAGGCGGTAACTGTGAGGTAACCGAGAGGGGGTGGGCGGCACTAGCAGAGGGGAGCGGGAGTGGCCATACTGTACGATAGTACTCTTTATTATACTGTGCTAAAGGATATATTACTTACACTAAGAATTAATGATATTCTAATAGTACATTATTATTTTGGGATTAGTTGTGAAGCCCCCAAGAGCCGTGGCAAATTCCGGGATAACGCAGTAAATTATACAGGATGAGGATGATCAAACTTTGCTAGGTTGGTCATTAGTGTCATTACACACCAATGCACACGTGTTTTATACGATGTTTTTCAACACACTTGCGAGGAAAAAACAAAACTTGCATATAAATTCGATTTTACTGCCTAAAACAGTTAGGTAGTAAAAGACCAAAATATGACATACATTTGAGTAGTAAACTTGAATTGTTTAGAGCTCAGTTGTTACTTAAAATCCGTTAGGAGAAAATCATCCGTTAAATTAAGGGATAAATTGAAGACACAACCTCACAAATTATAAACAGCGGCAACCTGTGTCGTAAAACATTAAAATACCGAGAAATCAGCAATCTACTGGTTCAATGAACTGGCACTTCGCCAAATTCCGCAAAACAAAGTTAATAACTTGCAAAATTACAGTGTATCATCGTACCCCAGTTGTCAGTTTGATGAGTGTTCCGATTGCGTTTGTGCAAGAGATTGCAATTCACGAGCACCAGTATAAAGAGATCTATACTATTACCGTATTATACATATCTACATATTATATTACAAGCCTACAGTGTGGCCTACTGTAGGGCAAAGGTCTTCCCCTTCGATTTCCACTCGTCCCGGTTATGAGCTCGGCTACTTTAGCCCACCTCTGTGGATGGCTGGGTGCATACGGCAGACGTGCAAATAGGACTGCAAGATGGCAGTAACCCCAACCAAGGCTCGGAACCGGTATATTTTTTATCGGTTAAAACCGGTTTATTTCGATTTTACTCCGAACTTTGTAAAGAACACGAACGTTATGAAAACTTTATTTTAACCGAAATAAACCGGTTTATATAATGCTCAATGGTCCTTAATGTAATTTAAAAATGTATTACCATATTTCGACATATCAAACTACGAATTGTAAGCATCACAATGAATAACATTCTGTATATATAGCCTTATACTGATCGTAGCTCATCTGTGCATGGGCTTAACGAATGTCAACAGTAAACGTCAGATTTGGCGGCACTTCACTTTTAGGTTGTAATAGTTTTTGTACGGATTGTAACTACTGATAGTAGATGATTAATGTTATATTCCTGATTATTATTTGACACTGTAATTGAAGCAATCAATGTAATAAAGCAAATGTAGCTGGAAGCAGTGGTTTAAATGATAAACCCCCATACCGGAGCTCGAGGGCCACGGACATGCCCTCACATGAAACTGGAAGCAATAGATTAAATGATGGATCCCTGTGACTGAGCTCTTGAGCCTTGGCTTGGCTCACATCTCAGAAGTTGGATAAAGGATCTAATGTCCACAAGGTGCGTAAACGTCACTTGGCCTTCTAAAAGTTGGTTTGATAATAGAAACTACAGAAAAATGTGTATAAATGATACAAGATTTCATTAACTTGTTCGATAAGAGGAGCAAAAGACAGATCGTTTTGTTTACTTAAAACCAAAAGGTTTTTGTTTGGTGCATCTAGCATAACTTTGTTTTCAGTTGATCAAATTATTAACCATTTCTTTTGTATTGTTTGTTTTTGGGCTGTGAGATGAGAAGCTGCTATACACAAAGGAACAACTCAAGGAATCAAACAGCTGATGTATGATGAGAGGTAACTTAAGGGTTGAAGCATTAGCTCTTTGGTGAAACTAACTATGTCATCAGCACAAGCCTTGAACATGTTGATAAGGATATGAAATGCTAGATGGTAAGAATGGCATTGGACAGAATACACAGTATTCTGGTGCAGTGCAGGTACTCAGAGAAAACTGATTAACACATGTAAGTTGAATGTATACTTATTCTTTTGGATGGTTTACTGAAAAGTACTGAAAAGTTTTTTTTTGTTCAGACACATTGGTTATATAGTACCTATATATATGTATGATCCAAAGTTTTAGCTATTATGTAAAATGAGAAAAGAGCTTCAAGCAGTAGCATGCTAAATTAAATTGTTAGCAGGCTATGTCGGGTTTCAATATAAAGAGATTTTTACCAAGCGGCACACAGGTCACAGGTCATAGAATATATAAACTGTGGTTCATAAATCAGAATACATAGCTCAATAGATAGTTCATGTACATAATTATATATAAAATATATGTATCAGTTATTTGAGGTATAAGGTACAAAGAAATTAGTTTTGATTCCGTAGCGCAATATTTATTTATAAATATTTTGAGATCTAGGCAAATGAATACTACAATGTACATAGTTGATGTTGAATGCTTTATTTAATAATTTAAGGAGAGTAGGCAAGTAAAAAGTGAATAAATAAAATCACAGATGATAAGAATTCCAAATGTGTAGCGGTACTGGTAGTGACATATAAAAACTGGTAGAGTGAATCAGATCTCTATTCCAGACTATTACCTATTGTGTAGTAAGCTAATCAAAGGTCCGCTTATACTATCAAGCCTGAATTTTGTGAAAGTATGAGTAATATTTATGCAATATAAAGATATAATGGGTTTTCCTGAATTGATTACTCCTCAATTATGGATATTATTAATTACTTCAAATTCTTCATTGATTCTCTAATGATTTTTGTGACCGACTGATATGGATAACTGGCATGATTAATCACGGGGTTACATACAAAGGTAGTTAAGTAATGTTACTAATGATATAAACAGTGCATGAGTGTAAAAGAGACACACAACCATTTCATGGTGTCACTATCTTTTAACACTAAATTTCTAAAAGGTTACTCCGAAAACAAAGGTTACAATTTCAAAGCATCATCATTTTCATCCAGGACAATTGGCCTCTGATTCCATTTCGAATTTTGGTACTGTACAATGTACATCACGAAAGTATGCCTTTGAATATTACCATGTGATATTTATCTATGTTGATGATCAAATATGTATGTAAGTATAAAAGGTTTAGTGATAACCCGGTTCTTTTTTTTAGTTTTTGTTTTAAGGGATTGAGTGTGCACATTACTTTTCCCCACTACCAACATGTTAGAGAGTCAGTAATTCTATGGAATTATTCTAGAAAAGGACACAAATAATTTATAGTATGGTAGATTCAGGTTAATAGACAGAGTAATTATTGATGTATTTTAAGTAAACACAACTACCAGGTCGTAACTTTTAGGTCACTATATTTAAAATTGCAAGTGCCTAGTAAAGGTAAAAATTACAAGCCAGTTCAAGGTATACAGTGCCTAGTAAAGGTAAAAGCAGGTGACTTGTAGGTACCTACTTATTAAAATTTAAAAAAAAATATCAAGTTATATAAGTAATTTAAATTAAATATCAAAAAAACCATGCTTGTTTGAAATACCAGCAGAACTTTTTTTTTATTCAATTATCATTGAAAATGGACTTAAAAAAAAAGTAACAATGGTAAATAGAAGTATCTACTTCAAATTGTTTAGGTACTACCAAGTTTTGGTATTAATACATTTATTTGTTCGGATTCCTGTTGTATTGATACATCATTGGCCACAGCATCTTAGCAGATGATTGTTGCAGTGATTTTATTGTGTGGTGTCGATATGCCGTACATTGTCTTTGGTGGCTTAGTACCTAGTCCAATGATACAAAAAAAGGTAAAATCTAGAGTTTCCAGAGTGACTTAAATGTACTTATGTGGTTAACGGTAAATGACATCTTAATATAAAGAAACCTTGCGAAATAAGCCAGAAAGGGAGGAATTTGGAGTTGGTTTAATTTTTCATAAAGCATCATGAAATCAACTTTTGATCATAATATTTGGTGTAATTAATTATTGTATGATGGAGACTCAGTGATGACCAGAAATAAGTAGGTAAATTTAATCGTATTAAGGTAACCAACGAATACAAAATTGAAGGTTACATTTTATTTAGAAGAGTGCTGTTTACATCCAAATAGAGCTCGACGGCTGTACCAATGTAACAAAAAGAAGAAATGAATAAGATATAAGTAACTGAACCTATTCTAAATAATATGGCTGGTATGCAAATAGCGTTTTCGGCTCCGGCCAAAGAATTCAGAGGTTCATTTTGATTTTGTCTGAATAATGTTGTTTGTTGCGCCCTCGTGAGTCGCTGCAGAGCCAGAGGTTGAAGAGATGTTTCTGAAATTTCCGATTCCAATAAGTAGTTGATTATTGCCATTATGAATCTGCGGGTTAATAAACAATTAACGTTATAAAACTGCAAGAGAAAGAGAATGTAATACGTAGGAAAGTTCATTGAATATTTGTATAGGTACCTAAGAAGTTTTGTTTCATTAAAGGTTACTAATAGCTACAAGATTTCAATAGCTACCCAAAATATTCCCAGGGATGTTGCATTTAATTAATATTTACTGATAAACTTACATAACGCCATGTTTGTATTTCAAAATGGGGTAGGCAGAGCACGTGAAACTGCAATTACGAAGCCAATTTGGCAATTAAGGCGTTAAAAGTAACGGAAATTGTGAATATAATACTTAATTTTCTAAATATATTCAAGGTTGATAAATGAAATTAGTATGAATGTCATTGTATTAAATTAATGATATGAATCTTTGATTAAAATACTGAGAGTATCTACTGAGATTGATGTCCATGACGTCTGATTACTGATTCAATTTCAATACTGATAATTTTAGGTTTTAAGGTACTATACTCAATAAGTAGCAGGTCTCTTGAGAGTGATTTTTCTATGCTTTTCTATGTTGACTGAAAGTTTGTTTCGATGTACGAGTATATAACAGGGTTAATAACCAGATAAAATCGATGATGGATTATAATGATGGTAATAATCTTATACCTAGACGAATTATGATGATGATGATCGACTGTGTCTGATCGAATTTTTAACGTCTGTGGCTAGAACGAGAATTAGGTACTGACAATAGTATAATGTGTTTCTATTTGTTTTATGTTCCAACGCTGGTAATATGGCTGATCGGATGAAATTGATGATTTGGAAGAGCCTCGCTGCAAGAGCGCACTGATGTAAAGAAGGTTAAATCTGATAGATGGTGGAGCCACTGCCAGCGGACCGAGTGCCAAGCTGCTGGTGATCAGGGTCGCAGAGTCGCCGTACTGCAGTGCCGTGTACTTACACGATAAGGAAGCGAATCTCTCTATATGTGCATTAATTGAGAGTGTCGAGATTCAATGTTATAAGATTAATAGCTGGCACGACTATACTAGTCTTTATATACATATTGTAAAATCTTAATTGAGTGCCGAGTTATGGCAGTGTGTAGTCTAGACCAGGCCATGATAGTAGGTAAAACAAACAAAGCTATGTATAGATTGTGACTTATGTCGATTCGAAGATTCTTGTAATGTAAGCTTGTTGCGTGAATCAAATTTTAAACAAAATATTGATAGGTAAATTTATGTTGGAAAACTGCTCAGAACAGGCCTTAAAGGCAGACTGTCTGGGGCAGGCCCTGATTGTTGATGATGATATTATTTTTTTTTATTTATTGTTCAGAACACATACAGTCATATATCAAATAACATAGGTAGCAAACATATATAAGGTATAAGAGACCTGGAGGTTCATAAATGTTTTTAAAAGTAGGGTATACATCAAAAACATGCAAATGCGTCTTTGCAAGGAGAAAAACATATGATAAATTTACTTTAACAACAAAAGTTTAGATCTAATAAGTCCTTTTAAAGCTGGAAGTGAATGCATAAATGGATCGATGTCATAGAAATATTCATTGTAATTTTTAGATACACGTTTGAAAAAAGTATGCCTAGAATAATTAGTACGTGCGAAACTCACATAAAACAAATTTCGAGGACGTAAGGAACGATGCGGTACATTAAACATAATATTTTGTAGTAGATTTGGGCTATTAATTTCATTTTTTAAGATTTTAAATAAAAACATTGTGTCTATAAAAAGTCTTCTATTACAAAGAGAAATTATGTTGAAATGCTTAGCCGACCTGGCTGATGACTCAAATAAAGTGCCGGTTCTGTAACAGAGTGCTCGTAAGAAAACATTTTGTATTCTTTCTAGGCGATTAATATGGATATGGTATTGAGGAGACCAGATCACAGACCCAAATTCCAGAATACTCCTGACATATGAATTAAATAGTATTTTAAGGGTGCAGGGGCGCCTAAAGGGTTTACTCATTCTTAGTATCATACCTAAATTTTTGTAGGCTCGGTTACAAATGTTGTCAATATGAATATTAAAATTAAGCTGTGTGTCCATAGTAATACCTAAATCTCTAATAGAACTAACTCTAGTTATCTTCTTTCCATTTATTAAATAATTAAAATTTATTATATTTTGTTTTCGGGAGAAAGTAATCACAAAACACTTGTCTAAGTTTAGGTATAGATGATTATTGCTACAATATTCATAAAAACTGTCAAGATCATGTTGTAAGACATGACAATCCGCTTCAGAAGATATAGCTTTAAAAATCTTTGTTTTCTTATTATTTGCCATAACAAACATATAAGATTGAAAAGGTTAATACCTTTTGATTGATTGATTATGATGAATGAAGGAGCAGACTGTCTGGAACAGGTCCTGACTGGGTTGGGCCTAACATTCTAGAGCAGGCCGTGAAGGCAGACTGTCTAGAACAGGCTATGATACCAGTTTGGCATTCTAGAGCAGGCCGTTATGGCAGACTGTCTAGACCACACCAGTCTAGAGCAGGCCATACCAAATTATAAAATTATATTGATTGATTAGGTTGAATGAAGGAGCAGACTGTCTGGAACAGGTTTGGGTAGTAGCCTGACATTCTAGAGCAGGCCGTGAAGGCAGACTGTCTAGAACAGGCTATAATACCATCTTGACATTCTAGAGCAGGCCGATATGGCAGACTGTCTAGGCCACACCAGTCTAGAGCAGGCCATAATTTAATTGATTGATTGGCAGACCGCCTTGATTAGTCAAGAACGGGCCATAACAAATTATATTTTGTTGATGAAAAGAGCAGGCCTTAAAGGCAGACTGCGGATGTTTATGGCATAATATCTCTTATTAATATAATTAGAACAGGCTTGTAAGCAGACTGATTATTAGTGATATAATATACTTTATTAATATGATAAGAGCAGGCCTAGTCTAGTAGGCAGACTGTGATGTTAATTAGAAAATATACTTTTGCTAATATGTTATACTTTGGAACCGGCCTTGAAGGCAGACTGAGATAGTTAATGATATAATATAAAAACCTCGATAATATGATTAGAATTGACTTTGTAAGCTGAATGTGACTATTAATGATATATTATACTTAGTCAATACTTAAATAACAAGCCTAGTAGGCAGAGATTGATAATGATGTTTTATATACTTTGATAAAATGGATAATCATACTGGTTATAAAACAGGTATTGTAAACAGACTGAGATAGTTAATGATAATACTTTGTTCATATGATTAGAACATTTGTCGACAAACTGAGAGTGTTAATCACTTTATATTATGTACAAAATTCAAACTGCCTATGGCATTGTTAATGATACATAATTCGTTAATATGTTTAGAACTGACCTTTGAAAGCGGACTGAGATTATTATTTATATATATACTTTGTTAATGTGATAAGAACAGTTCCTGAAAGCTGTGAAAGACCGAGGGTTGCGATTGATCAAGACACGCATTGAATATAATGATCTAATTTGCCAGAATGTTGAGTAGGCCTTGAAGACAGGCTGCGGTTGTTAATATTCGTTTATACCTACTTGTATTAATTGCTTGGAGCAGTCTATGATTGTAAATTAGTTGCTAGATTGGAAAACTTCAACGAAATGCAAGCTGTTACAGCTACTGGATGTTGGTAATGCAAGTGTTTATAAATATGTTGAATATTACAAAAAAAAGTTATGCATAGGTTTAGAGCAGGCATTAGGACAGGCTGTATTGATGTTGATTTTTACTTACTCATAAACTGTCTAGAAGAGCATGATTTAAGTTCCTTAATATATTAATGAAAGATAGGTAACTGCAGATTAAAAGTGATCTTGATTTGTGATATTATGAGATTAAAAGGCTGATGATTTTATATGTGTTAAACTGATATACTCTTGTATATTTAATAACTGTAATAAGGTTACGAAAGAATTTAAGATTTTGTATATGTGTTATACTGATTATTTAATAAGGTTTAGGAGAAGGATACTGTAGTAATGAATGTCTGTGGATTGATACTGTAGTAATGAATGTTGACATTAAGCGTAGATAGGTACCCGTACGTTTGTTACCACTGTTATTGAGGTGAATATGTTTAGTGAGAGGGCTCACTTTATAATAAGGACGGCCGAAGCTGTAAGCATCACAATGAATAACATTCTGTATATATAGCCTTATACTGATCGTAGCTCATCTGTGCATGGGCTTAACGAATGTCAACAGTAAACGTCAGATTTGGCGGCACTTCACTTTTAGGTTGTAATAGTTTTTGTACGGATTGTAACTACTGATAGTAGATGATTAATGTTATATTCCTGATTATTATTTGACACTGTAATTGAAGCAATCAATGTAATAAAGCAAATGTAGCTGGAAGCAGTGGTTTAAATGATAAACCCCCATACCGGAGCTCGAGGGCCACGGACATGCCCTCACATGAAACTGGAAGCAATAGATTAAATGATGGATCCCTGTGACTGAGCTCTTGAGCCTTGGCTTGGCTCACAGAATACTAATATAATAATTTTAATTTTAATATACCATATAATAACTATGTACCTAAATCAATTGTGACGTGTAATATGTAACAATATTATAAATAAATGAGTATGAGTATGAGTATTCGATGAGCGGCGAGACGCACCGGCGCCGCATATATACGTACGTTCACGCAGCGACTTTTTTATTTGGTTAGAAAAGTGTATTACCTATCATGCTGCGGAATAAACCGGTTTATTCCGTTCTATACCGGTTTTTCGAGCGAAAACGAAATTTAAAGGTTTTGCCGCAAGTACATGATAACGGTTTGAAAATTTAACCGGTATCCGAGCCCTGACCCCAACCCGCCTTAACCTCAACATCAATGTGTTTTTGAGCGCAGCGTAAAGTTTCGGATTCGGTCATACATCATCATTTCAGCCTTTAATAGCCCACTGCTGGGCATAGGCCTCCTTGGCATCACTTATGCCGGTCCTGCGCTAGTCTCATCCAGGGGTAGTCTCAGTTTTTCGAATGCCGATACATATGAGATTAAGCGTTGGGATCAAAATAGTCTTGCAATTCTTAGAAGTCACAAGACTAAACAGATACACAGACGCTGAATACGCAGTTTCCAGTGTAGACACTTGAGAAAATCTTGTGAGTGACATGTATGAATGAACGTACAGTCTGATGCAACTTGGCGAGGGGATTTTACAACTGTAGGGTGAACAGAGACAGACAAAGACAGGAGAAGAAAAGGTCGGAAGAGTCCAAGAAAAATGGGATAAGGGCATTCTCGGAACGTCAGTGAAAAATTAAAAACGTCAATGTATGCGGTTAAGGCCTGTTAAAGTACCTAACCTAAAAGTAAATAACCTCATAATGGTTACATAAGTCTTTGACTCTCCTGCACAAGTGCACACCACAATTGCAATATCATTGATGGTAATCCTCAGCATGGTACCCCCACTTACACATAAGCTGACGTATTCAGCTTTAATGTGGTTATAAATACGCGAAACCTGATTTATAAGGAACACTTCTGTGCTACTGTAGAGTGCAGTCACCTGGACGTTTGACAGGATAAAATACTCAGTAAAATCTGACATTGAAACATCGTAAGAGCTTTTTAAAGGTTGCTTGAATGTCAACTGCTGTTATATTACTGGTGCTGTCAACACTGCATGTGGCAATTTCTTTGATGACACGAAAAAGGTTGCTTGTTGCACTGATGTAATCATTTACCAAAGAGGCACAATCCACAGCACACTTTTTTTCATAGATATCTCTACTTATCTTTTGTAGGTATTTACAAAATCATCTAAATCTCAAATAAATCAGTCATTTGACAAATCTAAACAAAATAATCTCCGCCGATATCCAAATGGAAGTGGCACCTTGATTCTTAATAAAGGCTGTATCACATCAGACTTTATAGTTTCTTAAGGCCTTTTAAACACGAATTAAAATCGCAAAGCTGTCAGTTGACACTTGACAAGTCACCGATTTCGCCAGGTACTTCGATGACGACATTCTATGGATTATTTTGAACCTGTTTAGTTTTGATTTACGATGATTTAAATTGATTAATTGCGCCAACAATGGGCCTGATAACGCGAAATCGCAATAGATAATTGTGCAACATGGAATCTAGTGCCCTGTGATTGTTTTGGAGACTGACAGTATTTGATATGAAACAGACATTAGCGTTTACTCAATAGGTCTAAACTCTTAAGTTTCATACTGTTCAAAGGACGCTAACATTAGACAATTATATTAAAATGTTTCATCCACGTAGCTATCATCACGCTTACAATCCGACCTACGAATTAAGTACAATCTGGAAGACGTGCGCTCAAATCCTCGCAAAGGTGTATGGATAGACTTTATTATGTACATCCCAAACCCTATCAAGCACGAAGCACGACGGATTGGGAGAAGTATAAGCTGAATTATAAATATCATTCGATTTTGATATGGTCCACAAATAAACTTCGTCATAAATTTATGGTTGAAAATTTGAGATGCAAATTTCATGCAATGCTATAATTTAGACCACTCTACAAAACCGTCTTTTTGACGTGTTACGCAAAAGAAGTTCAGCAATAAGTATTTATTAAAATAATCTTCTTTAAAAACGACCTCGATCTTAATTCGGACATAAACCTGTAAGTTTTTTACAAAATGGCCGACACTTGCGACTTGCGACATAACTTTAATGTCTCAAACGAGCGCAAATCTCTCCATATTTGTCTAATCGCTTCTGATCCTGTGTTGACCGTTTCGCAGACGTTTTAGATGGTGAAAGATTATATCTAGACAAGGAATGGAGATGGTTACAAATGAAGAGGTAGGGAGGTAGGTTAAAATAAGTATTCTTTAGATCATTTTAAGAGTGCATGAACACCGTTCTTTGGGTGGGTCGCGTATGCGATGTCCAAAGAATATGACGGCATGTCCACATGGCTTGTGACCGTCCAAAATAGGGACAATTTATTGTGATCGCAAATCTCAGCAATATTTTCCATATTGCTGAGATTTGCTGAGCTGAGATGAGATGAGAGGCAATATTTTCTATTGCATGAATTAGTAAAAAAAAATACCGGCGGTCTATCATCGCTAGCTAGTGTCGGAAAATGAATAACCATATAAACAAGTAGTACAAAGAGCTAAAAATAGTTCTTACCATTTTAGCATGAATCAGCCTTTAGAATGCTGTTAAATGACAAAATGACACTCTCAAGTCTTCTCCTCAGCCAAAAAATCAAGCCAAAAATAAAAGCAAGTCCCAAAATTATGTCAATTCCATTCCGTCACACATCGGCAGACGGCGAAACACACTGACAGACGACGGGTTATTAGCCCGGCCTGAAGCGTCGAAGTAATCGTTTCGCAACTGGCCGAAAACTTGTCCTGTATTCTGATCACTTGGCTAGCACTTGTCTTTGCATTAAAAGTCTATAGGAGCCACAACACGTAACGTAAGCTTGAATGGAACTATGTGGAACATGTTGCCAGGCAAGAGTGATTGGCGTGTGAGTTTTTGGATGAAAGAAGCGCCTGGAGCCTGTATGCTCAGCAGTGGCGAGGAAAATTCTAGGCTTTTGGCAAGCTTTTTCGTAGTCCATCTTATATCGGTCCAAGTATAAAGGCTTCAAAAATATCGATGATAATAACACCAGAGGACCTGTTGCTTGACCCAGTGAGTTTTTTCGAAGTTCCGAAGGTACGTAACCAACTGAGATTGCATGCCCTAGCTTTCTCGACGTAATGCATTATAAAGGCATTAATGTTACGTGGGCATTAAATACGGTGTTAATTTTGGCGACACATGACATGAGGTGAGGTGAGGAGGTCAGACAAATCGAGACATAGACCATTGGTCCATGCTTCGACCCTATTTGACCATACCTTCTAGTAGATCATAATCTGACTGAAGAACTTTAACAGAGACCGTTCAGCAAAATGACTTCAGACAGAACAAAAAATATACTAACATATGAATATAATCACATGTTAACATAAATACACTTGTAACTGCAGACGCAGTGGCATGAGTCAGCCTCACACAAATGACCACCTGTTAAAGATTACGACAAGACGGTAAACAGATATCGGCTCGTTATAAATACTATTGAAGACATTGTCTAAAGTAAATAATGTTCTAAACTAACCTGAGCCACAATGTCTTTGCACAGGGAGTAAAGCAATTTATATAAATGGATATAGTACTTACTTCACTGGCTCGGCGACCCAAAAAGGATCTTGGCCTCCGACACAAGAGATCGCCACTCTGCCCTATATCCTGCGCCATATAGTAAATTTTCCTTATTTTTTTTTGTAGTCCTACACTGTGTTGTTAACTTGTTTTGCTATATGTATCTGAAAAGGCTTGAGCAGTATTTTCGGTTAAAGCGTTTATCCAGCGAGATGTTTTCCGACATGATTAGCAAATATCGTTATAACGTACCGTACAGGATAGAGCTTAAACTTTCAAGGGCTAAAAAGAAAGTAGGCCACGTCTTTGCCTTTGGCTAGACTGCGGCCAAGAATAAGCCTATTTATAATAAAAAAAACGGCATTATTAGCTAGTCAATCGAGTGCAGTGATCCATTTTTATTATCATTGATATAAATACTATAAATTGTACAACGCGGAGTATTCAGCATAATATTAGGTAATCCATGACCCCCAACACTCCTAGTTATGGAATGATTACTAAATCCATAAATAACCCACCGTGCACCGGTAATTGTACTAATAATAATTTATGTTCCTATCGGCAGTAAATTAATTCCAGCAATTACATGAATTACAAACGAGGAAGTTTGTAATATCGAGAGGAAAAATAAGATAAATACAGACTGTTTATACAATAATGAGAGTACTTATTCGCAAAGCTATATTAAACCTTAACGATATAGGCATACAGTTTATAAACAACAAAGTAAGATAATAATCTTATATCAATAGAGCAATTGGATCAGTTTTTTTTATGATATAGAAGGTAGAAGGCAAACGAGAAGATGAATTGCCTGATGATGAACAGTTACAATAGTCTGTGGAGTCTATGGACAATGAAGGACAAGGGAAGTTTGAAGTAGAGGACCATTATTTTCACTGTTTTACATATATTGAGTATGTGTAGCTGTAGTATGTAAATAAAATAGTTTTTGCAGAAAAACGTAATATCTTAAATTACGCTATACATTTAAATAGCCTTTCTGACGAAAAAAACTCCAAACCTACACTTTCACGGACGCGTCGATAACTATTCGGACCGCCGTGGTAGTCTCGCCACCACATGGTGAGGAATTAAGACACATCCGTCATCCATTGCAGAAAAATACAATTTCTCTTGTGTAAGTGCGGTTTCACATTATCCGATCCGATATCGGATGTCGAAAGGATTTCAAAGGCAAAAATCAAAGATGGCGGCTTAAATGTATGGGATATTGGTCCTGCATCCGATATCGGATCGGATAATGTGAAAACGCACTAATTCGGATCTGAACTAGATGGAATACCTAGGAGATCTGTGTTCAAGGAGCTTCTTAGTCAAAATGACAAACATTCATGAGAAATGCCAATGGCAACTATCAGAAATAATAATATGACTTTTCGGGGGGCACGCTTACTCAGCCAGGTCCGATATTCTCTTTGACTGGATTAACACTACCTCTATATAAATCATATGATACTCTGATCACTTCAGCTACAACGGTTACAGACGGTGTTCCTATACAGACCCCCCCACCCCTCCCCAGGTTCTCCATACATCAGGACAAACGTCGATAGTCTCGAGTCGTGTTGATGTACGGAAAATTCCTGGGATTTTGGCGGTATTCTAGCCGATACATAGGCTCAGGCTCTTATTGTATGAAATTTTGTATGCGGAACTGAATGCATACGATATAATATAAAGTCAGAAATGAGCTGAATTTATTCAATTTTATATGACTGAGAGCCAGTCCATAACAGATCCTGACTGTACAAAATTTGAAAAATCCAAAGACAGGAACTTTTTTTTACAAGCCGAGCCCAAGCCGGTCACGTCACGCAGACAGGTGAACTGCGTAGGATGAGATTCTATCTCACGAATATTTAGGGCTACCACGGTTTTCCAGTTTTGCCGGACTGTCTGTTTTTTAAAAGAGGACATAAAGTCAGAAAATAGAAAAATATATTATTTGGCGCGCAGTGCGAAACTTGCAACATCCGTAAAAATATGGCTGTCACGAAGAAGATTGCCTCCAATACCAATAGGAACTAAAAATAAAATAAAATAATTCTTGGTAACAATTTTAATAATCAACTTTACTATAAATACAACTATCGTCACTACTTAAAAAAAAAACTTGTATCTTCGTCTGTCAATGAAAAGAAAATTGTAGTAAGTATGTATGGAATGCATATAGACTTACTGCGTTTTAACTTTGAAGAACAGCGTGAGATACGAATTTTTTTCAAAGTAGTGACGCTCTATAATACTAGAATTCCACTCTGTATGTAGCATGCAAGGTAACATATAATTAAAAATAAAAGTCTGTGGGGCGATCTTTTACTTCGCAAATAAAGTCTGTTTTTATGTCATTTTATTAAAACGGTAGGTACATTCTCTTCTTAACATTATTAGATCCTACTGTCGATCTCAGTGCAAATCCCTACAGAACCACTACTAGTCTTTACAATACACTCGACAATACAGCTGTTCCACTAAAGCCCCACATTTTACCTCATACAAATAAACATTTCGAAACACACCGGTACAGTCAACAACAGAGCTGTGAACACAGATAAAGTGTCAAAAATATGTACACAGAACTTGATTGCCTGTCCATTAAGGTGTGTATACATAGTTTTGGTACTTCGTATTAACGGCTGTGTTGTTGACCGTACATTGTACAATTGTAATAAAACCCAGCGGCGCGTCGACATAAACACGAGTGTCAAATAAATTGTAACGTTATAGTTGGCAGCCCTAGCGTCCCGTTATGCGAGCGCGCAAGAATTGAGGCGTGCGCGAAAATTAAACCTAAAATTGTAAGCAAAATTGCAATAAATGTGGAATTTTTGACCGCTTGGTGGAAAAATATTACTTACCCTAAATAGTAAATATTTAGTTGAGTCTCATTATAAAGTATTAAAGGCCATGCTAAGGCGAAAAGAGATTAAGTACAGTCAGCACTTATGTCTGAATAAAAAGGTTTTTCGTAGGTTGCAAAACAATTGAACGACTGAAGAAAAGTGACATGTTTCATAATGTTTCTATGTATATAAGTATTTGTATATTATATATATCGTTATCTGAGTATCTGCAACACAAGCCTTCTTGAGCTTACCGTAGAACTCAGTCGATCTGTATAAGAGTGTCCTATAATATTTATTTATTTATTCATTTTATAATATTCTTTACAGTTTAAAAACTCAAGTCAGCAGTTTATACTCAAAGGAATGATAATATAGAGGTACATACATACATACATACTATCACGAATGATAATATAACTTGTAAAAAATGTGACATAAAAAACTCGTCTCTTTGAAATTCTTAACCCGTCACCACAGTGTTACCCGTATAGCTACTGGCAGTGGCAACCCTAACATTCCGTTATGCGCGCGCGAAATATGAAGGCACGCGCGAATTATTAAGATATGCGCGAAATCTTTAGCGTGCGCGAAAATCATAAAGCTGAGGTGCTGGCGTGCGTAAATAAAAGCGGCAGTGTTGTAAACTAATTGTGTAAACTGTAAAGGCATTGTCACATTATATGTATGTATGTATTTATCTATTTAAGTATGTATATCGTCGCTTAGCACCCATAGTACAAGTTCTGCTTAGTTTGGGGCTAAGTTGATCTGTGTAAGGTGTCCTCAATATTTATTTATTTATTATATGCGTAAGAGTATTTTTGCATTGTCTGATCCGATATTAGACAATCTATTATGTTGCGTTCTCGAATATGAGTATAAATCTAGATGTTTTTACTAGACTAGGTAGTGTAGTTACTACACTACCTAGTCTACTGTAGACTTATACTGATTGACCGAGATATAGACCGTGATTACCTTTTTGATTTTTGTCGAGCTCCCGATATTTCGACGCAGTTGCATGCATCATGATCACGCACTATATCCCGGTCAATATAAGTCTAATGAAAATAACCGTGAATCATTCAAAACTCTTAGGTAGTGTAGTGTCCCACAGCTGGGCAAAGGCCTCCCCTCGCTTCTTCCACATAACCCTGATCTAGATTCATCAAATCAAAATTATGACTATCTCTTTAAATTTAAGTCACCAGGGGTCTAAAGTTTGTCTTATGAGCCTTTTTTGGCATTCAGATTTCTTAAAAAAAAAAGATACACACCTACATACAAAAAAAATATTTGACTTCATTTCAATATTGGATGGTACGGTCACAGACTTTAATTGCTGATCCACTTCTAGCTCATTTTGTAGGACACATCATAGCTGAACTATGAAATAACGAAATTACTTATTCTGGCATCTGAATAGCTCAACAATTTAAGTCCTTTAGTCCAATTGGAACCATAGGCCACTCTACAACCATGTCAAAATGACAAGCAGTAAGGGATTTCTTACAATCTGATTTAAACACTATGACACAGTTCTACAGTGGCCTAGGGTTCCAATTGACTGTACAATGTGAAATGGTTCTAATCTCCAACGCCGCGCCTCCAACACAGTAGCAAAAATACAAATTTATAAATATCACTTCTTAAATAAAATAAACACACATTAACCACAAAACATATGTAGCGTTTTTATGCTACCTGCATGTTGCTCAGCGTAGATCTTAATCTATTAAATTGAGTCTTATTTTCTTAAAAATGGCATCAACATTCACTTTATATCTGATGTCAAGGAATGCGTAGGCCTAGATGCCATCTGTGGCGTTAAGTTTTAGTTTTATGAAGAAATTAAAGAAACTGATAGAATAAAAATTAAGTACTATGTGTTTATTACATGTCAAATTTAGTTGTATCTAACCCATGATGATTTGAACTATTTTTAAATGCCTTATGCCTTTTATATGGATATACTTATCAATATTTATTATACTAAGCATGATAAGGCACAATGAGGATCGCTTTTGTGCGGACTCTCATTTAAGTTTTAATTGTGACAGATGTGGTAGATTATGCCGATCACGAATTGGATTATATAGCTACAAGCCGCGCTCTCGCTCGATCAGAGATGCTGCTTCAATCATCGGTAAAGATGCATAAGACCTTATGATGATGATGATGAAGCATGATAAGTATTATAATGGCAATACGTTTTGGTCTAGATAAATGTGTGTGGCTATAGTTTTTAATTGTATTTTGTAAGACACACATAATGAAAAAAATCGTAATTATTCTTCGTTTTTCTTTTTGTACTATTGTTTAGAAATTCACACTTCCTCTACTAGAGTGACCATAAAACGGGTGCATAAAACGGAATTACTCACAAACGATTGTCGTAAAGATAACAGGAATTATCATTCCCGTGTAGGGTTACCATGCTACAGTATTTTGCAGGATTACTCGGACTTTGCGGCAAAACTGAACCTGGGGGCCGATTTTTGAGTCTCACTGTCACTAAAATACCGGTTGAAAACGGTGAATGCCTATTATTTTCAGTGACAATTTTGCTGAATTCGAACGCCGTGCTCAAAAATCGGCCCCCTGCACACAGATAATTATACACATACATGTTGCCGATTTAAATTGCATGCCTGCGCAAGTTTTATTTTGAAATAAATAGCTAAATTAGTAGTAAGTAGCTGAAGTTGATAATTCTTATAGAGTTGTAGGTTAATTTAAGTATCATAATGTCAGAATTTTATCAGAAAACTTAAGTGTGTGTACTCTATAAGACCTGAATTTGAATCAAACCTAAAATTATGTGCATATTTTTATTCATTCATTTTTCTTCTAATTTCAATGATTTGAAGTTTATTAAACATGAGTGTTACTGTTACTTGAGGTACAAGACCTTACAGCCCAAAGAATCTGGAATTTCCTGGATTCAACGGGCATAAGTAAGGTTATCTAACCACAAAGGGCCGTCACAATAGATCTCTCTTGGTCGACGTGACACACAAAGGCCCACTATAACTAACAATAATAATAATAATACTGTTACTTGAGAAAAAGTGTCAAATGGGGTGAATAGAGATGCCGAGGTGAATAGGGGCGAGGCTTAAAATGATTTTCCATTCAATTTCTTTAAAAAATACTAGAGAAATTGTATCTTTCAATTGTTATGGTACACTTTGTGTAAATAGATATTTAGTAAATGTCTGGTAAATCACATAATACGGTAATCACATAACACATAATACGGTAAGTCTCGTACCTATTAACCACGGCATCCCTATTCACCCCATTTGACTGTATATTAAAAAAGTTTCTTTCCAACCAGGATTTTAAAAAGTATAACAAATGGTTACCCTATTTCCGTCCAGTGGCGCCATCTTTGCTTACCTGCAAAAAAACGACACAATCAGTAAACGTGGTCATCGTCAGGATTCCAGAGATTATCCTTATCTTTATCTGTAGGAAACGAAGCCAGCAAATGAACTAAATGAGCCATTTTAGTGCCGCAGAGTGTCAATGTGTATTTAAGTTGAATTTAATTGATTTTTACTAACACTTCAATGTAGCTTTACAGTTGCTTCAAGTAGTTAGGAAAAAACACAAAAATTTTAACCGGTCTTCTTTTAGACCACGGGACAAGGCCGTCCTCGAAACGTCAGAGCTTTAAAACTTAGTTTAGGCTAGGAGATTAGGTCCCGTTTCAACTTTAATTAGTTACTTAATTATTGCTATGCTAGAAAATAACTAGTCTTTTGTTATAATTATTCAATGATCAAAAAAAGCCCCACGGTATTGCGCGCAGTTTGACAGCATGAAATATTTTATACTGACCAAAATATTTGACAAAAAGGGGAAACGGAATTTTATAGCCAGACAAAATTTTTAGTAACAAAATTAAGTTTTTTTTAAACGTATAATTATTGTGTAAGACATTACCAAAATAACAAAAAATCGTAGTCTAGCGAGATCACGAACATTGAAAGACCACGGAACTCACATAAGAGGGAAATGAGAAATTACAATAACTTTGCGGTGAGTTTTTTCAGTTGTTTAGGGCTAGATCATTTCCTTGGGGCGTGTTTTTGCAAGTGTGAGCGGAAACCGAGTTTGATTGCAAATAAAGAAAACTGCGGTGTGAGATAATTTGCACCCGTAGAAGGAACAAATATCTGTGCTCATCACACAAATAAATGCCCTTACCGGGATTCGAACCCGGACCGCGGCTTACCAGGCAGGGTCACTACCGACTGAGCCAAACCGGTCGTCAGTGTTTCATGTTTTACGCCAAAATGTGAAGAGAAGCGCCCTAGAACCAAAAACTGCAAAATTTTTCCTTCACTATCCATTTACGTCTTCTAAAACGATAAAAATGTATGATAAAAATTCAGATAGTAGCTAAACCACTGAATATATAATATCAGAAACATCACAAGTATACTCTGACGTGTTTTCCCGTCATTTGCGAGTACTTGTTCTAAAGTTGTTTACGCCTTTAAGACTTGTACGTGAAAAACAACAGTTTTAGTACTTGTGTCGTAATGTGTGAAAGTAGTTTGACACATACACCCGACTTATTATCACGTGGGTGACAAGATATTAAAATGCGGTTTGTATCGATAACTGTGTTCTTGTTACAGAATAAACAAGTTCTGTTAAAAAAAATAGAAAAAATCCTTTTTGCTGTGTCCTTAACACAGCAAAAGAGGGTCTACAAGTTTTTGCTGGGTTGGCAACGCGCATGTGACACTCCTTGAGTTGCAGGCGTCCATAGGTTACAGTAACCGTTTTTCATCAGGCGGACTGTATTTATTTATTTATTCAAATAACAAAATGCACCTTACAGCTAAAGCCAAAGCGGCACAAATTGGAATACATTACAACATTAGCAATATAATTTATAAAACAATACACTGATAAAAAACAAGAAAACACACAGGTAAAAAAAAAACTATGGGATGGTACTCTCAGGCATCTCTCTTTCTAACATCTTCTTGCATTCTGTTATATATGCATGCTTGTTTGCCACTGACAGTATAAGAAAAAGATAAATGTATTCGTATTCGAAGTATAACAGTTAACAACAAATGGACAAAGACAGAGACAACAAAAAAAGTTGACCACATATAGAGGTAGACAGAAAATGTTCAGAAAACATTGGTTTTTTGCTAAAACCGAAGATTAGGTACCAGTTCTATTTATTTATTTATTTATTTATTATTCAAATAAGTTACACAGCATAACAGTAAAACCAAAGCACTGTGAAACTAAAAAATACCTATTCTATGATTCACTAGTTATGGTCTGAATCTAATTCATTTGGACCCCAATTACCGAAAATACTGTTTCAGTCCGACCGAAAAGTTACTTTTTCTGTAGTGACTGAACCAGCCAAGCTACGGTATTTTTTTTATGTAGGTAGACCGGGGCTAGTTGGCTATAGGTGTAGGTTGACTAACTATTAAACAATTGAGCCAAAAATCAAACTTGAGCCAACCGGTGAGGTACGAAAGTCCGTCACCTCCCCCCGCTGTCACCGGTGAGACTCTCGTACCTCATATCGTATCACTGGTTGGCTCAAGTTTGATTTTTGGCTCAATTTTTTAATAGTTAGTCAACCTACCCCTATAGTCAACTAGCCCCGGTCTCCCCTACATACATTTTTAACAGCTTTGCTCGGGAAACACAAATTTCACATGTTATTCTTATGCGTTGAAGCGCGTTGCACATTGTGATAACCCGGACATTTATGCCGCATATAATATCCTTATCCTTTGCGAATATTCAACATTACTATGACCTGTCACGTCCTATCGAGCCTGCGCGTGCGCTCCTAATTGAGTTCAGGCTGACAACCTTAACATAAGCATAACGGTTATAATATATCAAAGCAACTAAGCTAGACCTAAACTAAGTCTAAGAAGCTTCATCGAAATTATTTTTTCCACAACATACATCAATTTCTTGCCTTACAAATCTAGATTGCCAAATGCCTAGATGCTATGTCACAATCACAAATACCTATGGCTGCCTGAAAAGGGATCTTTAATAGTTATTTGTTATACAAGGGGGCAAAGTTGTATTTTAACGCCGAGTGTGGAATTGAAAAACGAGCAAGTGAAAGGATTCTATAGTTGAACCACGAGCGAAGCGAGTGGTTCGAGAATAGAATCCTGAACTTGCGAGTTTTTAAACACACGAGAAGTAAAATACATTTGCACCCGAGTGTAACACAAAACTTTTCCCCTCACTATAGCGAGGAAACTACAACGCAGAAAATGCGTTTATCACTGCTTCCAGTAGTTCCACAGGTGGTAAATCATCTTTATTACTAGATTCACCTACTTTTATCAATTTTAAAGCAGTTAATTTGACTTTATTCAAGGTCAAATTACTTTACCCACTAGTGGATAAAATGCGTTTTTACCCGCCGGTATTAAAGGACAAAACACGTGCTTCCGAGCTAGTGAGGGGAAAAGTTTACTACTACGAACGCAATATTATTTAAAAGTAAGTATTTAAGTGTCAATATGGATTATGGACATTGACAGAAATCATTTGACACTGACATTTGCGTGTCGCCTACATAAAAGCTCGGCCACACATGCGCGTTTTGATAGCGTAGGCGGAGCGTTAGTGGAGCGCAATGATAACGGTGCGCCGGACGAACGCTGGCTGTGCGCCCAGCGGACGCCGGCGGGAATTAACGAGCGCGGATTGCGAGCGGAATGCGCGCGGATTGCGAGCGGAACGCCAGCGTTCCGCCGGCGCACAGCTATCATTGCGCTCAGCTAACGCTCCGCTAACACTTTATGTGTGGCGGAGGCTTAAATGTTACCTAAAGCCTCCGCCACACATGAGCGTTTTGAGAGCTGGGCGCGATGAGAGCGTGCCGTCAGCGTGCATGTCAAATAAATTGAAGCTCATAGAAGTGTCCTGAATCGACGATGCATACGGTGAACGCACGCTCGCCCACCCCGCTGCAAGCCCCGCCGAATGCTCCGCTCCAAGCGTCCAGTCGGGCCATACCCATACCTTACACTAACGCCATGGCTTGCGTGGGCGACGGTCGTGCGATGGTCGCGCGACGGCGATGCGACGCATACGAAATCAAACCTTATCGATATGGAAGTATGAGACGCGACGGCGACGGTCGCGCGACCGTCGCCCACGCAAGCCATGGCGTAATACTGACAGAGCGAGATCGCCTGTTTCCGCGATTGTCATAGCTTGATTTATGAATTTTGTGGGTGAGCCCGTAACGAAATTGTCGCACGAATGATTTACATAAAGTTTCGAGTTTTGTACGTTCATTAGCGTTTATGTCAGATTAAGTGCATACTTGCTTCCTGATTTGACGTGACAATGACTTATGGCATTTTAGATGTCTGATGAAGTATGAGTTATGTCAGCTCTGAATAACCCTTTATGCCTATTTCATACGATTAAAGACTGTATCGTTAAGTATGAGGACAACTTTGAGTAGCCGTATTTATTTGCTATTATATTTTTTTCTTAAAACAAGACATAGGCTTAATAAGGCACATAATAAGGTTCACATTTTGTCCTAGAAACTCGACGTAAAGCAAGTGGTTTAGACAGTATTGACTTAATCCTCCCGAGTAACAATTACGATTCCGGACAAATGCTACTAGAAAATTCACAAAGTGCGTAAAAAACGATACGATTGCGAAAAAAAATTGTACTGTGTGAACCTCAACGACATATGATCCACAAAGCAGAATATCTGGACATAGTCTAGCCATAGTTATTTTTAAGAAATAAAGTTCAGGATCTGTGTATGGCGGCCATTTAGAGAATGTGGCATGGTGCTTCCTCTAACTCCGACTTTGATGTCGAATTTAACTATCATACACTGTTTATATCGATTTGGTTTAGGCACTGTTCAAACACCGTGAATGTCAATTAGACTTTGGCCTATGGCTAATTTTTTTATCTGTTTCTCTCATCCTGCTTGCATCAAAAATTTACGACAATCCGGAACGTTGCTCATAATAGCGTTTTTTTTAATTATATAAATTCACCGCATTTATTCTGCAAGTACCCAATTGAAAAACCATGAAGAGGACTCTTAAAGAATATATTTTGGCAGCATATTAACCTTTGTTTGTTGAAATCGTGCAAACAGTCATTGAAATATTCTCAAATTAAGCCAGATAGGGGTTGTCCGAAATTTATTTGCTAGACCTTAATGAAAGTACCATAAAGTCTCTAAAATAAAATAAAAATTAGACCTTCTTATATCAAATAGTGCTTACCAATACCTTCAGATCATACTCTCGGAACATAATAATATAAAATTATGCACATGTCAACATTTAGACGAGGTTTGTTTTGTCCTTATACTTATCGATACAGTCCTTATCATATACAATCGTATGATTATTTACAATCGTGTTTTAAACGTATTTGAAAGTCAGAATACATAGAACCGTAAAGTACCTAAGTATTTGCACATAAGAGTTTCAGGTGTCCATGGTAAAGGCAATTGCTTGCCATCAGATGCATACTATAGAAAAACATACATAGTTGTCAAAAACCTTCAAATCAAGGGTGAACAGGCATCTTCTGGGCGAGCTCACTCCATCGTAGGCCACGTCTTTGCCTTTAAGCCCATTTATATTTTAAAAAGAAAAACATAGTTGTCCAAGGATTAATTGATCTAACATCAAAGGTCACAGACTCACGATTGGAATCGCTGATGCCCTATGCGTTCAATCGGAAGTACATACGGAACTGCCATATACGCAACTAATGTCAAGTACATACGTCAGTATATTATTGTTAAAAACATAAAGGGCATAAGTGAAGTTTAACATCTGTTAAGTTTAACTTGGAGATAAAAAAGGATAAAATTGAAAAATGGGAAGTTGAGCCCACGACCACCGAATCGCTAGCCCCGTGCTCTTCCATCTAAGGCACTTGTCCCACCGCGAGCTAGTAAGCTCAGCTTTCAGACAAAAGAAAACTAAATCTAAATCGATTCGTCCGTTCGGGAGCTACGATGCCACAGACAGACACACAGACAGACAGACAGACACGTCAAACTGATAACACCCCGTCTGTGTGTGTCTATTTTTGCGTCGGGGGTTAAAAAGGGTGGGAGGTGCGTTGCCTGCAGCTTTTCATATAGGTGTACTACATTTCTTCCAAGAGTAAAGGTACTACCAGCTGCAAAAGTGCATGGCGAATCTATCAATGAACTCATTCATAATTTCTCCATGCAATTTTGCAGCTGATAGTGCCTTATGTGCGCTTGGAGTAGGAAGTTACCCTTTTCTTAATGACCCAGTTGCTACGCGATATAAGCATTAGCCAGCGTTCCCACTTAAGCGTTGCGTGTCTCGGGGCGCGCAACGGACGTCCGGACGACGTGACGACGGACGGACGGACGGAGAGTGACGACGGACGCCACCTGGGGCGCGTCTTACGTCCTTCCTATACAAAATGTACTGAGGAGACGCTTTTTGAATTACACTCAGGTGGCGTGGCGCGGACGCCCGTTGCGCGCCCCGAAACACGCGACGGTCTGATGTGGCCGGTGCCCTATACAAAATGTACTGAGGGGACGTTTTTTGAATTACACTGAAGCGGCGTGGCGCAGACGTCCGTTGCGCGCCCCGAGACACGCAACGCTCTGATGTGGCCGGTCCCTAAGGGTGGGTCACTCTTGTATGGAGAAAAAAAAAGTATTATATTTTCATTGGGCACAGTTACAAAAACTTGCCAACTGATGCAAATAAACAGTATTTCAAATTATTTTGCAATTGGAATTCATCTTCTGCCTCCGGATCCACTTTGAAGTTTTCATATATTTTTAGTACATTTTGTGTGGTGTGCGGAGTATATGTATGTATTGTCTTCTAATTTAAAATTTTGCTATAAAGATATACCATTATTGGCATCGTAATAGCATGCTAAAGGTTCAAAGAAAATAAATGAACAAAAAAAACCTCAAAAATTAAAACCTTTTTTACACCCTACTCTATACAAAAACTTCAACTGAAATCCGGAGGCAAAAAATGAAACATAAAAATTAAAAAAAAAAATGTGCACTAGTTAATTACAAATTGGCACCTTTTTGTGACTGTGCCCCCTAAAAAATAAAAATAAGTAAAAATTACCCACCCTAATAAGCATACCTTTTCTCCACGAATGTCACGCACAGGAAATATGTCACTTACGACTTTATAGAACGGGCCAGAGATAATCACTATATTGATAAAGAATGCCATTATAGACCATAAATAACTTTAATTGGCATAATGGCTACATAGTTACATCATGTGTAGAATGCAGATTAATGTTAGAGCTTAAGTGTTAGTGATTATATTTCCCTAAATGAGTCTATAGACATGTATAACCTTACTTTGTAGGATTATTTATATCGTCACTACTTTTAAAAAATCTCGTATCTCACGCTGCTTCTCAAAGTTAAAACGCAGTAAGTCTATATGCATTCCATACATACTTACTACAATTTTCTTTTCATTGACAGACGAAGATACAAGTTTTTTTAAAAGTAGTGACGATATCCATTTTAATATATGTATTTTTCATCACACCCGCACTTTAAATATGCTATTGCACGCATGCGGAGCGTGAGTTATAGAAAAATCGTTCTCCCAAGGGAATAATGAAATTTCTTGTACCGTAAGTACTTAACTTTTTTACATCTATTTACATATTTCTTACATTGCGAGTGTGATGAAAAACATTGTGTGTAACTCGGGGAGTATGAATGTTACTAACTCGAGTCTTTAAATCGCTCCGGCAAACCGTCGCGATTTAACTTACTCTTAGTAATATTCAACTTCCTCCCCTTGTTGCACAATGTACTATAATACACTGCTGAACCGTAAAAAATGGTAATACATCTTTATCTAGGTTTTTTAGTGCATGATGTATTATGGGAGGTATACAAAAAGGTATGAACGAGTGAGAAATTAAGCCCGAAACCGAGAGCGAGGGCGTAATAAACATAAGTTCGTAATTTCCACCCGTGGCACACAAAATTTTCACATTATTAGTATTACATCTCTATGTCAAAATTAAAATGAAAAAACCCCCGACCGCGACATAGTAGACAGATTTTCATGAAATGGCTAAGAGCACTCCCGACTAACTCAGCTTTCAGACAAAAAAAAACTAAATCTAAATCGGTTCATCCGTTCGGGAGCTACAATGCCACACACCGACAGACAGACAAGCAGACAGACAGACAGACAGACAAACACGTCAAACTTATAACGCCCCGTCGTTTTTGCGTCGGGGGTTAAAAATTGATTATACAGAACCCATCGCCTAGTGTGATGAACACTTAAGGGTCTCCCAAACCTATCGACGTGAAATCTGCTTTCGCCGACCAAAACACGCTCGTTAGCATAAATAACCTAACCTAACCACAAAATTAAAATTTTGAAAAACCCCCGACTGCGACATAGTCGACCGATTTTCATGAAACATGGCTAAGAACACTCCCGACTAACTCAGCTCTCAGACAAAAAAAACTAAATCTAAATCGGTTCATCCGTTCGGGACCTACGATGCCACAGACAGACACACACACAGACAGACAAACAGACAGACAGACAGACAGACAGACGGACAGACAGACAGACAGACACGTCAAACTTATAACACCCCTTCGTTTTTGCGTCGGGGGTTAAAAAGTGAGCGTCTTTATACTTAGGTTAGAGGAATTACGGGGGTTAGGTTTGGGGAAACCCTAAATCAATAACGCACCGTCATCAAAATTTATAAAGGTCACTGACCTTTCCAGTACCTACCTACGGTTAGTTATACCTAAAGAGTTGAACAATACAAGGAACCAAGTGTTTGTGTTGCTCGATGCGTGGGCGCACGCGCGGTGGTCCCACTGACACGGTAAACAGTTCAATGTCAAGGGGAACGGAAAATAACAGACTAAATAGTTTTGGACTTGAATTATATATTACTTCGTGAAGTGGCATAATACATGCTAACTAAAAAGTGTCAGTATGTATGAGACCAATCGCGCACGAGAAGCAAACTTATTAACTAATCGCGTTGTTCCTTAGTTTTATTTAACCCACGAATCCAAAAACGACGTCTGTCTGTCTGTGGCATCGTAGCTTCCGAACGGATGAACCGATTTCGATTTAGTTTTTTTTTGTTTGAAAGTTGAGTTAGTCGGGAGTGTTCTTAGCCATGTTTCATGAAATCGGTTCACTATGTCGCGGTCGGGGGCTTTTTTTTTAAATTTATGGTGGTTTTTAATAAATGGCCAAACATATTGGCTACGAACGAAAATTTTAGAACAGTTGTCCGCTATGCTCATTGCTCACGGCATGGTCAGCTCTTTAGTAGACAGTAGGTATGTCATACTATTCTGCCTTTCGATGATATCCTCAAAAAACGAATTGGCGGTATTTAAACCAATAAGTGCCGCAAGTCATCTCAGTTAACCTTTCTTCTTCAAGGAAAAAATATTATTTAAACAACTCAGACCTAGAATAGAATAGAATAGAATAGAATTCATTTATTCAGCCAATACATCACTACAAACATCAGAAATAGAAATACAAAGACTAAAACAAAACAGTAGAAGTAGAAATGAGAGGCCGAAATGGTCTCCACATACAGCTGACACGACAGGCGTGTCAACGGCGCTCAGCCAGCGCCACCCATACATATCTAAATATACAGTGTAACAAAGACGACATCCGCTTATACATACATACATACAATCACGCCTGTGTCCCATGAAGGGGTAGGCAGAGCATATGAAACTACTCATATGCTCTAAATCCATATTTACCGGACTCAAATGTAGCAATACTTTTATCAAAAAAGATAAATTTTGGAACAAACGACAAATGAAACTAATATATTTGAAAAGAAGGTTTAAATATCTTATCAAGAAAAAACCTATTTTGTGGTACATCGATAACACTAAGGCGATTAGACTGGTGACTCAGACTGACAGACAAACAAAACATTTAAGGTAATCATGAGTGCATTCCACTTTCAAAACATCACACAATTGAAACTTCGAATGATGTGCTAAAATTATAACTAAACAGTACTTATGCGGCAAACATTTTGAAACCGCAAAACTTTGCTCCTGTGAATGTCTCGTGAGTTCATAATACACCACTCAATAGCGTAGAAAAATGACATTTTCATCACCCTTACACACTAAAAGCTCGGCCACACATGCGCGTTTTGATAGCGTAGGCGGAGCGGTAGCGGAGCGCAACGATAGCGGTGCACCGGACAAACGCTGGCGTTGCGCCCAGCGGGAACTAACGAGCGCGGATTGCGAGCGAGCGGAACGCCTGCGTTCCGCCGGCGCACCGCTATCATTGCGCTCCCCTGACGCTCCGCTAACGATACTCTATCAAAACGCTTTATGTGTGCGGAGGCTTTAATGTGCTAATTGCAAGCAGGCGGAGCGTGAGTTACAGAAAAATCATTCTCCCAAGTCATGAAATGTATAGTGTTGTACTGAACTTCTTTAGATCTATTTACATAGTTTTTACAATGCGAGTTTGATGAAAAACATTTTGTGTTATATGTTAATTTAACAGAATAAAGGGAAAGTATATTTTTACTATAACACGATGCTTATTGAAGGCTATATAAACTATAAAGTAGATTCAATCAAAATAATGACCAGACTATCAACCACATCATTCTGGAATGCCCCCTAACTAAATACATAATAGACGACTTTAAAACCTTGTCGGACGAAGCAGTAGCGTACCTGTCAACGGCAAAATTTAATTTAATTTATTTAAGTCTCCATTTTATAATAAAAATCCAGTGACGTTGAGTGTATATATGCCATACGATAAATAAATAAATAATCTAAATAATATCCGGCACCAGTAGATTACAAAACACATACTTACAAGTAAAACATGATTTGAGCAAGGAAGTAAACTTCCTGACAAAGATACCGATAGGAAGTAATCATAAACGATTCTTATGACATCACTTATCATGTAACACGGGAAGGCTTAGATGCTACGGATTTCCTAGGCGAAGCAAAAAATGTGGTAATATCAAGTAAAACTGGGTACGTCAGATGTGAATAAAGGTGATTTATGTGTTGATCTGGGGGCCGATTTTTGAGTCTTACTGTCACTAAAATACCGGTTGAAAACTGTGAATTGCCTATTATTTTCAGTGACAATTTTCTGAATTCGAACGCCGTGAGACTCAAAAATCGGCCCCCTGTACGCTAAATTCTTCTTACTGCCTATATCTACGGTTTATCCGTTCAAACGATAAATAATATGCCACAGACAGACACACACAGACAGGCAGACATGTCAAACTTATAACGTCGTTTTTGCGTCGGGGGTTAAAAATCAGGATACATTTAGACAAATAGGTAAACAGTTAGACCTACATATAGAATTGAATTGCTTATCTGGATGATACTCTAGTATTAAAGAGAACTTAAGTAATTCTTTTCAATTAACCTTGAGTTACAATTAAAAGTAACCCACCATTTTGATTTCTAATCATACAATGCGTCCATCCAACTTTTCCTTTCATTTCATTGTAATCTCCAGTGTTGTAACTTGATTACAGTCTCGTCAATTACATCATGGGCAAACAATCAAAAACAAAAGAGGTTTCACCGGCTTTGTGTTAATTAAAAGCGTGAATTAAAAAAAAGTTTCCGTTCCTTAGCTGTACGTCAAATGATTTGTCAATAGCCGGGTTTATGCCTACCACACGTGGTCGGAGATTGATGTAATATTGGTATTTTGACTAGAAACAAGATTTTTAAATGTTTTTGTTTAAGTGAGTGCGATGTAGTGTAGGCAGTTTTATATGTAAGATTTTAAGTAAGTATTTTTATACACTCTGTATATCGTGAATCGTGAATATAAATTATGGGTGACAAATGCTTTGTTAATAACTTAAATTGACGGCGATTTTGATAGCTCCGCCTCGCCTGTGCATATTGAAAACGTCATTACTTATAATTGATTGATGTATAAGTTTGATGCCTTGCAAGAAAACAGCAATTACTGTGTATTAACCTGATTTTCTGGAAATATTTTATGAAAAACAAAAGGCTTCGCAACACACTTCGTCCTACGTCCCCAGTTTGAGGCCAATTATTTCACTAGGTGTCTAAATTTGCTACGGAATAGTATTTTGACAAAAAAAAAATGTTTTTTCATCGGCACAAATGGACCCTGCGGTCGGTGTGTACCAGACCGGCGCGCGCGCAGCAATTACCAGAGCGACAGAGACGGATGGGCGCTAATGATCGCTCGCGGGACGCATGGCAATCAGGACAGCTATCCTGTCGGGATCTAGCGCCTAGAGTACCTAGGGTTTATAACTATTATAGTTTATATATCAAAGGATTTGCAAGTAGCGATATACATTTTTTTTTTATTAGCCTACTGTAGTGTCCCACTGCTGAGCAAAGGCCTCCCCTCGCTTCTTCCATAACTATTATAGCTTATATATCACATCTCTTTTTCGGTCTGCCTGATTTGTTCCGCCCAAGGCCAAAATGATATACATTATGTAATTGAAAATATGTTAATGAAAATTAGACATGTTTTGTGTTTTTTTTTAGCGAGTATACAACGCAAAAAATGCGTTTATCACTGCTTCCATGTAGTTCTACAGGTGGTAAATATTCTTTATTACTGGATTCACCCACTTTTATCAATTTTAAAGCAGTTAATTTGACTTTATTCAAGGTCAAATTACTTTACCCAGTAGTGGATAAAATGCGTTTTTACCAACTGGTATCAATGGACAAAGCACGTGTTTCCGAGCTAGTGAGGGGAAAACCTCACAATACAATGTAAATTTTGCCATACGTAATAAGTAACTACTAACTAGAGTTAGTAGTTACCAAGTACGTACATCGTACACATGGATATATTCCTTAAACCTAAAGGTGACCTTCGTTTGATAAGCAGATTAGTTGACACTTCTTATCAACGGACTATTATGGACGACAAACAATAAACGTCACCTCAAGAGCATATTAACACCATGATATTATATTAAGGTCAATGTGGACAAAACCATTTACAAGATATTTCATCTCGATGTTCAGATTAATTTATGTTTTTTTTTTATATATTTCATCGGTGGTTAATAAGGATACGATTACATACGGATATCTGCAACTCCAGTCCAGAGACGCTACAGGTGCGTTGCAGTCCCTTTAAAAACCTGGTGCCGTAGCCAAATGGCATTTCTGCGACGCGAAACGAAAACGAAACGCCGCGAATGGTAGTCTGACTCTGTCACGCCAATACGCAAGAGCGATAGAGCTAGGTAGCTACGAGCGTTTCGTTTCGTGAGCGTTTGTGTCATTCGGCTACGTACCCTGGACTTCTTTGAAGAGCCCCGTGGAGTTCATTTCACAGGTTACATACAAGGTCCTTTGGTTTTCAGATGAAATGAGACGTAATAGTAAAATGGACACTGACTTGTCTTATTCCCGTATGATCTCTAAAATCCTGTAGCCTTTTTTAAAGCTCATCCACTGTACTATGTAAAACTAAGGACCTAAAACAACGATATACATCTGGTTACGCTATGCCTCCGTCACACATGAGCGTTATGAGAGAGTGGCGTGAGCGCCGCGCTCTCAAAACGCTCATGTGTGGCGGAGGCTTTAATCATTGTATCATCATCGTCAATTACTAACTGTCAGACTTAAATTCTAACACCGTCTATACCTGTCATCAATTATGTTATCCAATTCTTAGTCAAAACATGATTTTTCGACATTCAATTAAGTATACAGTTTTTTTTCTAAAGAAATATCTACGACATTTAAGCCGTCGCGCATTTGACATAATGATTAAATTTTCTCTTCTAATGAATATATCTTTTTCCTTACAAGTATACTCACAAAATTTATCTCTCGTAACCTGTTCACGATCTGACAAGTTCTAACGATCCGTATCTCATATATTACATGGAACATTGGCATTAATAGCAATTAATTAAGAACAGAACCAAAAAGGTAACGTAGTGTTTCAAAGCTGAATAACTCAAGTGATAAAATGGTAATAGTTACGTAAAGAAGTTTTTAAGAAACAACTCTAAAGAGAAAATTTTGAAATCAAATGGTTTTCTTAATTGATGCGTAAGTGTAAGTGTCAATTAAATTAGGTTTATGCCGTTTATGTGAATTGTTTTAAGTTTAATTAGGTTTTCCTATTTCAGATGAAAAAGATAACATTTTAATTTAAAAAATCTGTGATACATAAATAGACATACAACACAATATAGGTCATTTAATGATATCGAAAATAATATCGTACCTAGTAGTTCATACAATACATTTCATAGTTATAAAAGAATGAAAAGAAGTCACGAAGGGTTTCAAAACATGCTACTTTAGTCATCTTTCTAACGCGACACAAAGCAACAAACGTAGAAGTTTTTATAAAGCTAAGAATTGAACTCTAGGCTATTCTCCTTATACTGATCAACATTTGTTCGGCGACTTTAAAATTAGTAAGTTTCCTTGTTTTTATCACCCTTATAAAGTTTTTTCTAAGAGGTAATGAGACGCATGTCTGTTAAGGTGTGAACAGACAACGTCAATGACAACAATAATGTAATTCAAAAAACGCTCCTCAGTATATTTTGTATAAAAATTAAGGACGTAAAGACGTTAATTTTTAATTAATTCAGGCTGAACAAATGTTGATCCGTATGCGCGCCCCGAATACGCGACGCTTCAATTGGGAACGCCTTTGCCAAGGCCCCACTATTACTTATTTTACATAGGGATGAAAGAATATGGACGTAGTTCAAAGATCCATTTCAGTTAACGAGAAAATAATTAAAAGTTCCAAAAAATGCTTTTTTTTTGTGAAATATGATTATGACACAGAAACAAGTTTGAATGAATGATTCTGATGATTGCGGTGCGAATTTGAAGTTTAGTAAGTTTCTTTACATATATATAATAGGTGTAATAAATATATATAATAGGTAATTGTGACATATTGGGCTAGGTATTATTTATTTTACATCGATATAAAAACAGCAAGTTGGTCAAACAGTAGCCAAGACTAATCAAGTAGGAAGTGATTCCGTATGAAAGTGTTCGTGTGCGCGAGCGCAACCGTAAGAGCGGAACGTCGCGGCTGGCGCAAATCATAGCGATTAAATATATCCTACCGCTGGCGCAAATCATAGCGATTAAATATATCAAACTACCGATTTTTTTTTTTTTTAGATGCTTTAAGTTATAAAAAAGGAGCTGTTCTTTTAAACTTCAGTCGCTATTATATGGTTTAGGTACGGAGACTAACCACATCTCGATACAATTTCTTACCTCTCGCAAATTTGTATTGAGCTGAAACTTTGACTACGCTGTGTGAAAACGTGAAGATGTTTTTATATGTTTTCATCGGCAGAGAATTTCTTTTCCCAATATTACCCCAAAATGTCACCATAAATATAAGGAGAGTAAAGCGCGCGGTTGCTTATGCTATCAAATTTATCAATCTAGCGTTTAACGCATGCGATCGATCAATCGTTAGATGTATGCGACTAAGAGAATGTAAAGAAAATTACATAAAATAACGCTGCGTATGCACACTGAATTTTTAAAAAAATTCCGCCATCGCATGCGTTCGACGGTACTTCCATCGCATAAAAGTTCATCCTCACTTTCTGGACACGTGGCAAACCAAGAACAAACAGGTCTCTCGCTCGTTTTTGCCCAGAACATTCAAGTTGTGGAATGAGCTGCCTTCTGAGGTGTTCCCCTTGCGCTATGACATGGGGTTTTTCAAGAAGCAGGTATTTAGGGCTCTCAAAGGTCGGCAACGCATAAGTGACTGCCCTGATGTTGCTAATGTCCATGAGCGGCGATGACTGCTTCCCATCAGGCGGCACGCCTGCTCGTTTGCTGCTTATTTCATAAAAAAAAACGCCCGCTTAACACTAGTTGTCACCATTAGAAGTATTTATTTGTCTTGCGTGACAGAGAAGGGTTCCTATTTTGGACACCCAGCCAATTAAGGGCGCGTTAAGTATTTTTGGTAGGTAATTTAGATGCCATTGGTACGTGGTTTATTCTACACAGATGTATCTTTAGAATCCCTTTAGTATGCTTCACTAGTATAAAAACTCGTCTACACTGGTCTTACACTGTCCTCCCAATTTTCGACGAAACGCCTAATTTTATTAGTTTTTAGTTTAAATGATCATGTTTTGTGATACGACCATTAGATAGAGTGGACAATAGAAAACCCCTTAAAGCGTTGCGTTTACGCAATAAGAGCGGTGTTCACATCGTTTTGCTCACGACGATCGACGACTGACAACGTTTAGACACCCAGGCCCCGTAGCCGAATGGCATTTCTCCGACGCCAAACGAAAGCGATACGCCGCTGGCTCTGTCGCGCCAATACGCAAGCGCGATAGAGACAGATATCTACTAGCGCTTCGTTTCGTGAGCGTTTCGTGAGCGATTGTGCCATTCGGCTAGCCACCCTGTTCTTTTACAAAATGCTATTTTTTGCGTTAACAGGTAGCAGGCAAGCAGAGGTAATTTTGAATTTATAATACGGATAAAAGCTCGGCCACACATGCGCGTTTTGATAGTGTAGGCGGAGCGGTAGCGGAAGCGTCAGCGGAGCGCAACGATAGCGGTGCGCCGGACGAACGCTGGCGTTGCGCCCAGCGGACGCCGGCGGAACTAATGAGCGCGGATTGCGAGTGGAATGCGCGCAGATTGCGAGCGGAACGCCAGCGTTCCGCCGGCGCACCGCTATCATTGCGCTCCGCTGACTCTCCGCTAACGCTACGCTATAAAAACGCTTTTGTGTGGCGGAGGCTTAAGTCATTCATGATAACCGCCTGAAACTTAAAATCAAGAAGCAAGCGTTCGGCGGGGCAGGCGAGCGTGCGTCCACCCTGTAGCGTCGACTCAGGACACTTGAATGAGCTTCAATTGTTTGACAAGCACGCCGTACGCCCCGCTGCACGCAATATGAGCGTGCACTCGCTACACTTACGGCCCAGCCACGACATTGGTCTAAGCGCGACAGCGGTGAGCGGCAGCCAGACGCGCGAATGAAAAGTCCCATCGCTGTGTCTCGCTCCAATGTATGGCCGCCGCTCACCGCTGCCGCGCTTAGACCAATGTCGTGGCTGAGCCGTTAGACCACACAGCAGCATTCAGAGTGTGAAGCGCACGCCATCTGCCAACGGAATCAACCATTGCCCGTTCCAGTTTTTATTGTCATCGAATATTTATCAGGCCTATTCGAACACACAATGATATCAGCATTATATCAAACAGTTATCGTGCATTTCGCTATGAATATTGTCAAGAGAGCGCTGTTATTATGATGTAAAATGAAATTTTCTCGAGGCTGAGGCGTAGGGTTAGAGCCGGCGTAGCTTCATTTGACGTTCATATACGAAATGTAATATGCCTACTTGGAAAGATAAAAAGTTCATTTCATTTCAATAAATATTTTTCATTTTAATTTTCATTTTTTTTTTCATTTCATTTCATGTATGCGCCGTATGCGCCTATGCGGTGACAGTTCAGTATAGTATGAAGAAGATAGTTCTAATGAAATTCCGCAACATGGCGGGTAGTCATATATTTCTGGTCAAGCTTCATCATCATCATATCAGCCAATTATCGCCCACTGCTGAGCATAGGCCTCTCTTCTAGTACGCCACTTCTCCTGGTCCTGGGCTAATCTCATCCAGTTGTGACCCGCAGTTTTTCGTCAGGTCAGGCTTACTTTACATTTTACATGAACATGAACTCAAGCCTATGCCACAACGGGGTCGGCAGAGCGCATGAAACTGCTCAATTACAGTGCCACTCTTGACAATTAAGGGGTTGAAAGAAAACGAAATTGTGAAATAAATGCCGCAATGGAACCCAAATCCCAGAAGAATGATGGGTTAACTTTTTTTTATGGGATAGGAGCCAAACAGGTCGCCTGGTGGTAAGCGATCACTGCTGCCCATGGACACCCGAAACAGCAGTGTTGGAGGTGCGTTGCCGACCTTTAAGATGAGTGTACGCTCTTTTCTTGAAGGTTTGAAGGTCGTATCGGTCCGGAAATACCGCTGGCGACAATTCATTCCACAGTTTAGCTGTGCGAGGCAGGAAGTTTCTGGAGAAACGCACAGTTGAGGACTGCCAGCCATATAAATGATGGAGATATAGTGCGATTGAAATCAGTTAACGATTCGGTTTCTACCCTTTGGCTTCGACTCTTATCGGGATCGCATAATGTGCGAGCAAGATAGATATAAAACCCGAATCGTTAACTGATGTTAATCATACTGTAACAAGATTCAAATATCATTCTGATGTATATGTATGTTCGGAATAGTCTGATAGCGACTGTTAAGTGTAGATTTTTTTTGTACCATTTCACTGTGCGTTTGTGGTTTTTGCTAATATAAAAACATTTTTATACACTATTTCCGTCACTGCAAAATATAATTTTCACGTACAAAATAGATTATCGTTTTTTATAGTGGGTGGAAAGTTAATTCGAATAACTATTACTACGTTATAGGTAGTTCTTCTAACTTCAGCAGAATAACTTGAGTGTTCTTCATCAGCGCTCCGTATAATTTCATAGTTATCGTCCGTGCGCGCGCGCAATTAAGGCGATACGGACAATCAGGGCGTATCTGTGATCTATTGGCTACTATACTATAGCCACTATAGTATAGCGGTTATTACTTTACTTTACATTAACGTGCAGCTGGTTATGTTTTATGATATGATAAGCACATTCTGGTGTTAAACTTATCCCAAGATTTGGTGTAGGCACTTGTTTTTACGAAGCCGACTGCCATCTGACCTTCCAAGTTCCAACTAGGGATGTTACGAATATTTGCATTCGCATTCGCATATGCGAATGATTCGCATTCTTTTAAACATTTGCATTGACATTCGCATTCGCTTCAAACGATGCGAATGTTTTGCGAATGCGAATGTGTGCAAGTCGCAGCTTGTTCCTCGCCCGTGCCGGCCGCTCCAATTGTAACTGTCGACTCGCGCATGCGCAGATAGGTCAAATTCGTACGGCGTGAAGTTCGTACTCGGCATTTTGACCAATAGTAAGCATCCCCCCCCCCTCCCTCCCTCCCCTCCCTACCCTCCTTGGAACTTGTACACTCCTTTTTGCTGTGTACTTAACACAGCAAAAGGGAGTGTACAAGTTTCTAATGGGGTGGCAACGCGCATGTGACACTGTTTGAGTTGCAGGCGTCCATAGGTTACGGTGACCGCTTTACATCAGGCGGACCGTATACTTGTTTGCCACCGACGTAGTATAAAAAAAATAATAATAAATTTTTTACCTAGCGGGTTGTTGGTGATTGCTTGGTTTTTATTTTGTTTTTTTATGAAATTCAGCGATATTCGCATTCGCATTCGCATTCGCACAATCGCATTCTGAATATTCGCATTCGCATTCGCATTCGCGAATGTGACACATGCGACATTCGTGACATCCCTAGTTCCAACCCAATGGGTAACTAGGCCTTATTGGTATTAGTCCGGTTTCCTTACGATGTTTTCCTTCACCAAAAGCGAATGGAAAATATCAAATGACATTTCGTAGTTTCGAAAAACTCGTTGGTACGAGCCGGGGTTCGAACCTGCGATCTCCGGATTGTAAGTCACACGCTCGCCGCTATAGGTAGCAATCAATATAAATTGAAAACATCTAACATCAGACTAGTATTTTGTATAAAATAGATCCCAGGAGCTAAAAATAAATGGTAGCATTATGCATTGATGCCGCGTGCAGTAGCGAATCGCCGCGGGCGCAGCTTCGCGCCGCCTTCTATGGCGCGTGTGTGTATGTATGTGTAACCCCTCTTTCTTGTTCAAAGTTTAGAATTTTTAATGCGATATAGGTTGTCTTTGAAACGCAGAAAAATTAATGGTCACTCGCGTTATTAAATCAGCAATTCCCGAAATAATTGTACATTTGGATCACGTCCCCGATTTTGATAAAAATTTGTAGGCTGATAGAGTCCATGATGCTGAGCAATGACAAAATGTCCCAGGTAGTTTGTATGAAATTTTCCTTTTTTCGACGTGATCCAAATGTACAAACTTTTCGGGAATTGCTCAAATCGTAATTTCCTAGACATGCTTCGTAAGTTTCTGTAACAAGGAATCCGCTGTGATTTGTTGATGTACATATTAGAAATTAGAATACGTCATTCAATAGCGTAAAAGTCAAAGAAATTGTATGTAATGGGAAGGAGGGGGTGGGGGGGGCTCTTCACTTTATTCATACAATTAGTGTACTTTTTTTTTATTGATGTTTATTGCTATCAAATAAGTATTCTACGACGTCAAAATTTTGTATTTAGAGGCTGCAGTGCATTTATTTTATTAAATTTATTTATTTATTTTACTTGCATAAAAGAAAACCATAAAGTAAAGGCAAACTTAATGCCATAAGGCATTCTCTATCAATTTAGGCATAATATAAGTGCAATGTATGCTCATACGCAGTAGTGCAGTAGCTACAGCTGCAGGCGGTTCGAATATGGGCGTTATTACCTCCGCCCCCCTATACTTCCACACAGCTCTTTGGGAATACTTACTTATAATATTATTCTATGTGAAAGTTTAAATAAAACTTACTTAAACTTGTTAAAGTTTATATTAGATTCGTCACGAGAAATAGATTTACAGATTTCGACGATTTATTAAGAGGATACGGTAGCGAAAATGGAAAGGTTAAATATACAAGTGTTATTAACTAGATTTATCGAAAAAAAATTGTGCATTACAAACAACTCAGTCAAAAGATATTTTAAAAAAATCTTTAAAATCGAGGTTCCGCTCTCGACTCTTTCCTCTTTCAAAACTTAATAAATCGGAACGAAATTTGAAAATCTGAATAACAATGAAATAATCAATGTCGGACCGTTTAGCTTTTTTGGTTAATTGTTAATCATACCTTTTTTGCGCCACAATGAAAAAGGCCGTTTTTGGAAATTTTTGATTGGCTCTAGAGTCTTTAAAAAGCAGAATATCAAAAAAATCAAAACGATCCGACACAGATAAAAATAATAACAATCTGTGTTGAAAAAATCATTGCTCTATCTTCAAAAACCAGGGAGGAAATAGTCGAGAGCGTTTGTATGGAGAATTGACCCCTACCGTATCGTCTTAAGAACACAGGACACATGTAAACAAATAATGACATAGGTAGATCGATACTCATACAGTATATCTTTTCGATCTCTCATACATTAAATGACCTCAAGGTCAAATTTTGCCACAGACAACATTTAAAACAATAGCCAGTTCTGCAACAATATGCAAATAATCTAAAGGTGACAAATTGCATGATTAATACTACTACCTCCCCCGCAGTGTGCTGATTTCGTACCCATACTAATTAGCTATAAAACATGATAAATGCACGTAATATGTTTATGACAATTATTTTAAATTACAGTTTGATGATGTCTGACATAGGTATATTTATTTCTACAGTGTCTACACATACATACATACATACAACCACGCGTGTATTATATAAAGGGGTAGGCAGAGCCCATGAAACTACTCATGAGTAAAATTTCAGTGTATTCTGTCTAATAACTAAAAAATCCTCTTATAAATTAAAAAAGTTGGTTGACATAAATATTTAGGTGCCCACAATTATACTAAATAATAAGAAAAAAAAACGAAAATACAAATAACTTAAAATATTCACATTGCTTTAGTTCAAGTTTAATTATGACAAGAAAAGTGAATATTTTTGAATCAATTTAACTTTTCCCTTGTGACAGATATTGAACAGCTAATCATTTTCAAAGTATTTAGGTAATAGGCACATTATAACCCGTTTATTCTTATTAAAAATCGTTATGTACTCATTAACATACTAATTTCATTCTACATCATACTAAATATGAGCAATTCCCGAAAAGTTTGTACATTTGGATCATGTCTTCGATTTTGATAAAGATTGGTAGGCTGATAGAGTACCAGATATCTATACATTTTCGGTAACAAAAAAGGAAGGTTTCATACAAACTACCTAGGACGTTTTGGGAACCTAGTGGATCTTGCTCAGCATCATGGACTCTACCAAGTCGCCGAGCCGATAAAGTTCGTTTGTCCTTTTCTATCCCACCAATACGTTGGAAAGGGACAAACGAACTTTATCGGCTTGATAACTTTTAGAGTACGTTTAGTCGTTTATGAATAAGGGGGAAGTATTTAGTTCATATTTCACTTTCAAAGATTTCAAACACAGATGGCCGCTGCTCACTCCCATTAAAAAATCGATAAAAATTCTCTTGGCAAAATAAGGGGTTGAAAAAAACCAAACCGTGACATTGCAGTGACAGGTTGCCAGCCTCTCGCCTATGCCTCAATTTAACCCATGCCTATCCCACAGTCGCCTTCTACGACACCCACGGGAAGAATGGGGGTGGTGAAATACTTAACCTATACTTTTTGACAGTTACTTTAAAAGTATTGAAAATCGCTCTTAAGTTCCGATCTGGCAACACCGACTTATAAAGCCAAGCCCAATACAATTTCTAGCCATATGTATGAGGAGAAATCCTCGTACAATAGCATGTAATCGTATCAGGTATCGATACTGGGTGGGAATCGAATAAATCATCGATCGGACGGGTGGTAAATCGATTTCGCCGTGATCGAATGCCGGCCGCGTTTTCGCGGGTTATGAGTTTACAGTATTTCCTATGTGAAGTTTAGTGAATGATTTGTATGGGCATTTAGAAAACTAGCTATGAATAACTATGGTTTAAATATCTGGCAATCCTACTTTGTCAGAAAAAAATAATTGGAAAAAATATGCTATACTATGACATGTCAATCGCATATCGAACACACAAAGCCCGTTTCTTAACAGCATTGATGTAACATCTATCGCAGGTGTATGGTGTTTTTCAGAAAAAAGTTACGGATCAACAAAAACGAACTATGCTATGTTTCCTATAATGGGCCTAACTATATGCCGAAGTTAACGAAATTCAATAAAAACAAGGTGTATTATCACGTTTTCTCAAAAACCTATGTGAAGCAGAAAATGGCAGACACTTGAAAATCCAAGAAACTATAATATATTATTATCGAATTTATTTTCCATAAAAATATATCCGGCTGTAGTTTTATTGATATCCCCTTTATACCCTTTAGGTTTTTTAGCCTTCTTTGTTAGAAAGTCACACATCAAACTCATAACCTGTTACTAGTCAGAATTGGCTTCCCGGCCTGTTAGCCCTGAGGCCGGTAACGACCGACATTACTGAATTAAAACTCTTCAAATTTATTACTGGCCTATCGGAGTATTATCTGTTAACAGCCTCCAATTTAGAGATTGCGGGGAACAGCAGTCTAAGGGTTAGGGAAGATAGAGCGGCTTTTATTTTAAATGAGGTCCATTTAAATAGGGTTAAGAAGGAGAGAGAAAGACCGAGGAACACTATTTGAAGTTTTTACCAAGATACTTAAATAAAACGTTCCTCAGGTCGTGTCAAAATAGAAGGTTTAAAGATTTCACTGAAGAAAAAACCGCACAATTATGGAAATGTGCTATATACATAGCTGGGCATTAACTCGTTAATCCGTTAATCGTTAATTAACGAAGTTAACATTTCGATTAACGGATTAACTTTTAAGTTAACTTGAAAAAATGTTAACGGACTCGTTAACTTCCGTTAAATTTCTCCGAGTCCGTTAATCGTTAATCTAGTAGGGCACAGGCGCCATCTGCGCTGCGAAAAACACGTTCTCAACGCTACTATAAAAGCCCGAAGTACGGCAAATCCTATGATTTGCCGGTAAATCCTAGGTTTTACCGATGTCGATTGCTAAAAGTCCGAAATATTACCTAAAAAAGTATTCTTCACGTGGATTTGCTTTTACTAAGTTTGATTCGGTGAATCCTAAGCTTTACCATGGCGACTGTTGTAGTGATAGGGCAGCAAATTCGAGCCCTATTTACGACCACATTCGCTTCCCTAGCCTCTACCGCCCAAAGTGGCACAATAGTCCCGTCACCGCCAGCATCTCTCCTGACACAGCTCTTGACAGTAGCTCAGGCGATCACTGCCTTCCACGTGCAGCCTAGAGTTCAATAGGCTAGAGCTGTACTTCGGCCTTTTACAGAAATATAATACGTTATAGTGGATACTGATGCAACTAAATATTTAAAGAAAAGTTCTTTTTTTTCACGTGTTAACGGATTAACGATTAACTTTAACTTACGTTAAATTTGTCGAAATGTATCGCTTTAACGATTAACGAAGTTAACTTTTTTAGTAACGGATTAGCGATTAACGAAGTTAACTATTTGATTAACGGTGCCCAGCTATGAAGATACCGTTTAGATTCAGTCCATAATTAATGCAGTAGTTTTACAGCCAGATATTATTGCCAGCTGTCATTTCTACCGCAAATATCAAAAATTCGAGCATTGATGTAAACATTTCAGGCGATAATCTCACTCTGCATTAATGCAATTGTTAGACTTATATTGACCGGGATATAGACCGTGATTAACTTTTTGATTTTTGTCGAGCTCCCGATATTTCGACAAAAATCAAAAAGGTAATCACGGTCTATATCCCGGTCAATATAAGTCTAATGAAAATAACCGTGAATCATTCAAAACTCTTAATGCAATTGTTTCCACAAAACGTACTTTCGAAGTTTCCTACAGCAATACAGTTTGGTGAATAAGTCACTTTACTCCACCAACAGTCTTGAAAAAGTGCGATATGGCGTGAATGAGCATAGGTATATGTTTCCGCTCCAAACGTTCCACTTTATCGCTTGCCACAAGGACCTGTGAAAGCCTTTATGGTAAGCGACAAAATTCTAGTTAGTCTTTATGGTAAACAAAATAGTAAGGTATTTTCCGGCCAACATACATCAATACGAACATGTGTCCCAAGTTCCAATGCCCGTTCTGCCCCATTTCTATGCCGAGAGCGTCCATCCGTATTGGTTTACAGAACGGTACTAACAACGGTGCAGTCAATAATATCTGCACAATTCTATACCCTACCCTTTTGAGATAAGGTGGAACGTACTGTAAACGATGGAAGTATGGAATAGCCGAGAAATTATCGGTTATATAACAATGTACGTTAAAAGGAAGAACGACTAACTATGTGAGCTAACTTTTATAATCTTGAATATAGATTATTTTTATTATTTTTAAAACCCTACAGATTACAAGCGGTCAATTTCCGGCCTTGTAATCAATGTAGGTTGTTGTTGTTAAATGTCCTAGGGCACCCCATAGGTGCATAGGGCCTCCACAAGATCCTTCTACGCCTTTCTATCTTGAGCCACCGCCTTGGCCTCGTTGCAGCTCAGTCCATATTCCCTCAGCTCGTAATGTAGGTAACTTAATAATATTGTGTACTTAATTATTTAAAGATTACTTCCTTCATCCTTTTAATACACCTTTAATCTTTGTAATCAGCATGAAACGTACCTGAAACAAATAAAAAAAGCATAAGTAACCAGGTAGGTATACAAGTTTCATTTTTCATGTGTATAAATGTGTGTGTATCTGTTTTTATTTGTCCGTCCGTTTCACGGCAAATTGGAGCAACGAATTGACGTGATTTTTAAATGGAGATAGTTGAAGGGATGGAGAGTGACATAGTCTACTTTTTGTCTCTTTCTAACCCCCCACTTCCCTAAAAGAGGGGGGGGGGGGTAAATTTTGTATGGAGCATTCCGCAATTTTTGAATTTATCGCGAGCGAAGCCGCGGGGGAAAGCCATTCATTATACATATGAATATACTGAAATATGGATGAAAACAGAAAAATACGCCTACCGACGATATTACATATTTCTTAAAATCAACTTAGTATAAGTACATCAATGTTTTGCAAAGTAAGTAAGCAAATGTCAAAAAAGCCATTAACGAAGTAAATTCTCAATGAACTTTCACACGGGTTTCGATAAAGTAAACACATAATCTTATTTATTTATCACATAACGTTACTTCCAAAATGTCTCGGCTGTGTGTAGGTAACGTTACACAAGAAATAACGGTGACCTTATTGTATAATATAATACCAACTTGTTACCAGTGTCTGATTCAGTATAGGAAAACCCTTGACTTTGTAACAGGTGTAATATATATTTATAGTCCGTATAATATCAGATAAAAACATTCTTTCTTATAAACCATATAAGAAGACGAAGTTATACTACAGGGTGAAATAAAAAGGACCGTTAAAACCTTGCATTACTGACTTTTGAGTTCATAATGAACAACTTTTATTATGGGCAAAGCACCCTGGTTGAGCTCTGGCAGCCTTGCTCACCGGCAGGAACACAACACTATGAGTAGGTTCTAGTGCTATATGGCTTATTTACAATGTAATACTGTAGAATACCCAGGTATTTTATTAGGTTGCGTAACTTACTCGTTTAAAGGGCACAATATACAATATTTAAATCAGTCGTAAGTCACAGGACTTTACCCATAAGGAAAATAGCACGACCTAGCCACAATTGGACATAAAAACCACATAAACCTTAGGTGAAATACTTATACGTACGTAAAACACGTAGCTAGGTTTATGATCTAACAGTTACAGACAGATAACGAACAAAAGTAACGTTTCAACACGCATATTAGTCCAATTCTCAGACTTATATTTTAATACTTTTTAGTCTTAGGTATTGTATTTTAATAATGCCCACGCATATTGGTCCAATTCTCAGACTTATATTTTAATACTTTTTAGTCTTAATTAGGTATTGTATTGAATAATGCTAAGTAGTGTAGCGTAATGCATACGTACCTAATAATATGTAATAACCTATTGTGTAGGCTTCAGAAGGGACATTAGTAAGAACATAATCTTGTGTAATAATGTTTTTATGGCGAATCTTCAATTCTTCATTGTAAACAACGGAAAAATATTTATTTCTTAATAACTTTCTTGGGATTTGCCTCGTTTAAAAGTTTAGTTTCGTTTTTTATTGGTAAGGCAGGTTATCACAGCAAGTAGGTACTACATGAAGGCACACAGTAAAATGCTAAATTACATTATCTATTAATTAATTATTAAAAAAAATACTAAGGTCTTTACTTTTGTTCAATTCATAATTGTTCAAACTATAATTACAACTACAATACATTATTTCATAAATCTTATACTATTAAACGAGCAATTCTTGTATATTTATTTATTTATATATACCGACGATCTCGGAAACCGCTCTAACGATTTCGCTGAAATTTGTTTTGTGGGGGTTTTCGGGGGTGAAAAATCGATCTAGCGTAGCCTTAGATCCCGGAAAACGCGAATTTTCGAGTTTTCATGAGTTTTTCTTTCGCATTTGTAAACGTAAAATATGGTCCTTAATTTCGCCGCGCGCGCATCGATTCCGCTTAGCTCAGTCGCACGAGGTCGGTCTAATGTACGCAGATAGATCGTAGGTGTCAGGGTTTCGAATCCCGGCCAGAAATTAAGTTTTTGTTTTTTGTCTTTTTTTTTGTTTTTGTATTTATAAGAGTTTTTTTTTATCTAAAGACCGAGCGAAGCTCGGTCGCCCAGATTGCTATAATTACAATACATTAATCATCTATATGAAATTACTAATATTAAATTTTTGAACTGTTTTCCATAGATCATTCATACTCAAAAGTAACGCGCCACAGATAACAAAAACGTGTAGAGCCGCGGTCCCGTTAAATTTGCTCTATCGGCTAACAGAACAGAACCTGTCGCGTCCACAGCCGTGGCGAAATTCGGCGCACGCGCCGGTGTCCATGCTACTGCCCACGAGATTATATGGTTTGATATGATAAAATGACACGACAAGAGACAATTCGAGATTTTTGCTCGAGGTATATGATGTTTACATGACGTTGTGAGGGATGCCCAATATTACTTAATTTAGATGATGAGTCTCGTATCGGCTAACAGAAATTGACGCGGCTAGCGGCTACTGGCCGAACGCGACATTATACGGTTAATTTGACGTAATAAAATGGCGCAATGGCCTGTGTGGTGACGGGTTAAGAATTTCACCACCCCCTTTCCTCCCGTGGGTGTCGTAGAAGGCGACTATGGGATATGGGTTAAATTGTGGCGTAGGCGAGAGGCTGGCAACCTGTCATTGCAATGTCACACAGTTTCGTTTTCTTTCAAACCCTTATTTGCCAAGAGTGGCACTGAAGCTTTAATAGTTTCATGAGTTCTGCCTACCCCTTTATGGGATACAGGCGTGATTGTATGTATGTATGTATGTAAAATGGCGCAAACGATAAGCTACTCGCGACTTTTGCCATTTTATATAACATTGGTAAGGAGTATGTACTGAAAAAACATCGTACCAATACACTGCGAAAAGGAAACTCGTGTCGATTTAAAACTCCGTGTTTTAATTTATCACCACTCGTTTCGAACTTCCTCGTTTCCGCACTTGTATCGTAACTTCTAAAACCATCAAAACCAACGGTCTGAAGTAGTTTGGATGATGTGTCCCGTTAAAACTCCGTCAAAATTCGTCGCACGCGCCGTGGTCATGCTTCTGGTCAAACGAGAGTAAATTACGATTTGGTTAGTTTGACATCAAGGTGACGTGGTAAGGGAAATTAGTAGCGATTTTTATGTAATACTAGCTTTTTTCCCGCGGCTTCGCCCGCGTAGTAAACTATTTTCTCATACAAATTTTTGGACTCCCATTTCACCCCTTAGGAGATGAATTTTGAAAAATCCTTTCTTAGTGCTCCTCTAATCCTTTTAAAGAACCGACGTGCCAAATTTGGAATCTCCCGACCCAGCGGTTTCGGCTGTACTTTGATATGTCAGTCAGTCAGTCAGTCAGTTTCTTCTTTTATATATTTAGATAGATAAATAATCTTGTATAAAAGTAATAAAAGCCTTCCAGTGCAGATGGGACAGCCATAGAAATGCATTTTATTTTGTGTATTACCTACAATTTTTCTGGGACGTTTAGCTGATGATTGTTCGACTTGGAATATCCTACCCTTTGTCTTTCAAAAGTTCACAAAATTCTCATTTGTACTGAATTTGAATTTCATGGAATGCTCCTATTATTATCAACGGACAAACAGATTTCTTTACTAAGCAAATTTTCTCTTGTTCGAAAGCGTTTTTAAACAGTAGAATGCTTAGGACAAAAGAGTTTTGAATGATTCAGATTTCTTTACTAAGCAAATTTTTGTCTCTTGTTCGAAAGCGTGGATTTTTGTCGCTGAAACAGTAGAATGCTTAGAATGAAAACTGTTAAACAGATCAATTCTCTATATCCCGGTCAATATAAGTCTGCCTCTGCCTCTGAATGATTACAGAATTATAAACAAGCAACAAATCAAGGGTGAATAGGCATCTTCCGGGCGAGCTCACTCCATCGTAGGCCACGTCTTTGCCTTTGGCTAGTCAATGGCCAACAAAAAAGGTATTTTTAGTACCTTCTTTAATACTTATAAAAAAAACATGGCTCATAATATCTTTAGTTAAGTAGACAGGTCGCTAACAAAGATAAAATCATAGTCACTGTACCAGCGGCTACTTACAGTCAGAATATCTAGAAAAGCTTCACACAAAAAAGACTGGCTTTAAACACATGCTTGTTAAGATGTCAATCTGTACAGACGTTTGAGATAAAAAAAGGATTAAGTAACCTCTTACTAACATTCGTATATACTTCTGTAGTAATTTTAGACTGTATTACAAACAATTAAAGTCGATGTATGTTTAAGTTATAAGTGTTGTTGTAAGTACAGTACAGAGAGACAAGTGTACGTCGACAGATTTATATTAAAACACAGTTAAACATGATTTTGAGGAACTACAGTCCTCTTTACAGTTCGTGACAGACGAAGTGAGACATTTTAATCTCAGTTTTTAAAGATTGACCACAGGTTTATTCACAAAAGGTAGGATTTTTATATCTATATCATTTTCTTGGTCATCTGTAAGGTCAGCATCTAATATATCACAACACACCTTTGGCACACCTCGGCGAAGGCGGACAGCCGGACACTGGCGATCAAATACATGTATGAAAGAGGCGCGTTCCTAGCACACAGTCTAAGCTCGTGTAGGTGAACGCGTACTGTGCTTGTATGAGTGAAATATGACAGGTCCACTGTTCGCGTTTTTGACAAGCGGTAACTGTGAGGTAACCGAGAGGGGGTGGGCGGCACTTTCAGCGGGGAGCGGGAGTAGCCATACTGTACGATAGTGCTCTTTATTATACTGTGACGTGAGCTATCAATTACGGTACTAAGAATTTATTCCATAACAATGAAAGACTATCCAAAATATGACAAATCCGCCTTTCCACTATCACATTACTCAAACACATTTTCTACAAATATCGTTACGATCAGAACCCGATTAGGCGACCTCAATCAAATAGGCCAGTAGGTCTTCGAGTCTTGATGAATTCAAAACGAGTTTTTTACCATCGAGAAGATTTATCGTTTAATATTGGCAGCTATTTGAGTAAAGCTTGACCACCTGTTATTTAAAAATATATCTTAGACCGATACGTTTAAAAGTTAAGATTTTAATATGTATTAGAGAATAAGTTGTATTAGAGGTAACGGTAAAGGATTTCGATCCGAGCTTCTTAATGATTGGTTCTAATAAACAGTAAAATGTGGTCAGAACTTACTGTGGCATCCAATTTAATACTGGTTTCTTGTAAAGCATTAATATTATTGATATTTCTTATAAAATTGTCATTAAAAAAACAACGTAGGAAAGTCAGTAGTCAGTTACAAATACTTTTGAATTCCTTTTTCCTTGCTAAATTGTTTACCCAACCTGCGAGTCTGACCTGCACCAATAAATGAATAGCTACCAGGCATCTGGATCAGTAGATCCATAAATAAAGATTTTAAAAGAGTAATCGACTGGAATATAAGTTGAAATAAAATAGTATAGAACACTATTTAATTTCGGCGCAGAAACTATCTAAAATCGTTGACGTTTTTCCGATTTTGTCTCTCTCCAATTCGATTCTTCGGGATCATTTGATCAAGATTCTTGCCAGCCACACTTCAGCCCCAATAAACTCATCATAATATAAGTAACAGTTCTATAACGCCAATAAAGACGTAAACGGTCAAAAACGTGTTAATTGCAAGACAATCCTTAAATCGAGGTTAATAATGTCGCAAGTCCATAAATGTCCTAATTGTTTCCGTTCACACCATGCAAAAATGTACTACTTGTTGAAGAAAACGGGTCACTTTTTATGGAAACATCAATTATTGATTTTTCGACAAGCCATTTATACTAAGTCCTCAATAGTTGCTTATATCTATGCTAAATTCTAATCGTACGTAGTTCGTTAATGAAGGTGCTAATATTTAGGTACTTTTATAATCGCGCATTTGTAGTTTCAAGATTTTGTTTCCCTATCATTGCTGTTAAACTATGTAAGAATTATTAATTAAGTAAGATCGGGTAAACCAACATTCAGACTAAATGTACCAAATTGATATATCTAGTTCTTCTACAACTCTTAAATTTTCTTTTGTTGCTTTTCCGATAAAACAAAAATGTCGCAAGTCGCAACATATTCTAAAAATGTCAATACAATTCAATTGTAGACAAACATCCATGTTTTGATCTTGAAAATAACAAGAACAATCAATGCAGCTTGCAACATTGATGACGCTGCAAAGTCCAGTTGCGAGTCGCCATGATTTATCGAAACGCTCAATGTGCTCAAAAATGTCTGAACACACACTCTAGCGTATTCACAATAAAATCATGTTCAGGAATTTTTGAGCACCTTGGACGCTCACATAAAATGCCAACATTGGCGACCGTTCAAGAGTTTATTTAAATAATAACCTAAGGTACAGTTGTGATAATATTTTGGTTCTTGCTAAGCTCTTCACCGTTCACTATTTAAAAATGCACTCACATCATTCTATTATTATTCACACGCAATTATAAACATTATTTGAACATTAAAGAATGTTAAACATCGCCATCGATTTTGATTTAGTTTTTTAACATATTGACTTTTCACCGACAGTTTACTGTGGTTTAATTTTCCGCTTTTCCACTTGAAACATATTCCATATAAAACTCTTTTTGCCAAGAGTGGCATTGAAACTTAGTAGTTCTTGTGCTCTGCCTACCGCTTTGTGGGATAAAGGCGTAATTATATGTATATGTATTATATAGATTTACAGTTGCATCTTCTTAAACGATTCGAAGTCCGATTTCCTCTTCAATCTTCTACACTTTGCCCGAGTTTTGGCATTCGCAGGTGTGAGGTCGTTTTCTTTTGTTTTATGTGCATTACTTCCACAAACGCATACGGAATTACGCATACTTCAACAAACTTGTGAATTGGTAGTTCTGTCTCGTCTCCTTAAGCGTTTTCCTTCACAGTTTTACAATTTCAATACGAGAACATTTCCAATATACAACATTTAAACCGTACGACAAATGCTTACGCTTTAGTGTTTTAACGCTTTACGACAACCTCAGGGTTTTAGGAATTGTTTTCCTCGGACTCGGGAGTTCAGAGTTTACACAATCCATGTTATTCCCATTTTCCTGTACCAGCGTAAGTAGAACTTAGATATCTTTATCAAGTATATTATACTATATTTAGCAGGCAGAGTGAGGGCAGGCAAAATGTTGACAGAGTGGTGGCCGCTTTCGGATGTAAGAAGCGCCTGGCCCGTTGGGTGGGTGACATTCGAAAAACTGCGAGACACCTCTAGATGAGACCGGGATAAGAGGCGTACACGAAGGGAAGCCTATGCTCAGCTGGGCGATTAACGGCTGAAATGATGATAATAATGATGAGCAATTACTTGCTATCTCAGTTTAGGCACATAAATAATAGTACAAAAAGGACACTTCCTACAAAACCGAAGTTTTACAGCAGTTCAGGGTCGAATCTGCTGTTTAATGCATGACCCTTTCGACTAGTGTTGTCAAAAATCGCATAGCTATCCAATCTGTGAAAGCGCACGCAAAGGTACGTCAAGTTGTACGGGCCCCGATAATTGCTACGTGCAATGAGAGTTATGCGAGCCTAACGTTGCGGAATCGCCCGATCGGGAGTGTCCATCCACTGGTTTAGGACAACTGGTAGCAAGTAGTAGGTAAGTAGCTGGAACACTGGGTACTAAACGCGGGTCCCAATAGCCTGTGCAAACTGGGCACAATACCTGAACAAGAGAACACGGTGGTGTAAACAAAGCACCATCTGTGTTGCAAGTGACAAGCGAATTCAAGTGTTACAAAACATAAAAATATCTTAAAGCGATGTTCAGGGTCTTCCGATTTTGCTTTATCTTAATGACGAAAAAAGTAAATTCGATACATTTGATCCACAAAACGATTTTCCTAACCCTACAGTTACACCTAGGAATGGTAGAGGAGATCAGTGAATTTAGTAAACTATCGTACGTTAAATTACAATCTCCCAGCACTCTTTTTAAATGAAATTTGGTAGACTTCACACCGGCTTCCCAAAGGCCTCCTGAATGTGGTGAATATGCCGGAATAAAATGAAAGTTAATCTTTTCGTGAGCTGCAGTCTCTGCCAATGAATTGCAGTTGCCCTTCAAGAACTTAGATAGCTCGTTGTATGCGCCCACAAATGATGTGCCGTTATCAGAATAAATATCTGATGGCAGACCACGACGAGACACAAAACGACGTAACGCTGCCAAGTAACAGTCACTGGTTAAATCACCAACTAACTCCAGGTGCACTGCTTTGGTGGTGAAACATACGAAAATTGCTATGTACACCTTTACAAGCCTACATCCACGACCCTGACGACTAGCAGAAGTCAGAGGGCCAGCATAATCAACACCAACAGTCTTAAATGGCATACCTGGATCAAGACGTGACGCTGGCAGGTTGCCCATCAACGGTGTGACAATCTGTCCTTTCATGCGAACGCATTTAAGACATTTTTGAAAACACGATTTCGCTAAGTTAGTCCCACCGATTGGCCAATATTCATCTTTAATAGATGATAATAATAATTGCGGGCCTGCATGCAATAACCTCTTGTGTTCAGATTCAAATAACAATTTCGTGAATCGGTGTTTAGCATGAATCACAATCGGATGCTTTTTCTCAAATGAAAAGTTAGAGTTATCGATTCGACCTCCTACACGCATTATTTTCTTGTCATCCAAAAATACGTTAAATTTAAGCAAAGGGCTTTTCTTTGGAAGACACTGACTGCTCAATAATATATTATATTCTGGAAATGATTCCGTTTGAGAGACCCTAATGACTATATTTAATGCGGATCTCAATTCCCTATCATTTAAGTAAGTTGTTGAAGTATTTTGCTTTCTACACAAACTCACAAAGCGCATAATATATGCGACGGTTCGAATAAGCTGTGATAAATTAGAAAATCGAGAGAAATCAATAAAATCGTCACCGCATACATCTCGATTATTCGTAACACTCGCGTGAAGTACAACTTCAGGCCGAGTTTCAGGTAACACCTGCCCTACTACCGGACTTGCCGGCCATTGCGTCTTATCCTGTTTTAAGAATGTAGGACCTGACCACCATATATCCAGAGTCTTTAGAACTCTGGCAGGTACCCCACGAGAAACGTGATCAGCAGGATTGTCATGTGTTGGCACATGCCGCCATGTAGAGTTTCCAGTCTTTTCTAATATTTCCGCTACACGATTGCGAACAAAGGGTTGTAACTTACTAGGTAACATTCGCAACCAGCCTAGCACAATAGTGGAATCTGTCCAAAAAGTGACACTTGTAAAACTAAGTCTTAGCGAGTCAACTACCTTTTCATATAATCGAACTCCGGCTAACGCACCACAAAGTTCGAGCCTCGGGATAGTCGTGGGCTTATTAATTGGGGCCACGCGACTCTTAGCTAATAGCAGCTTAACCACTACGTCCCCTTTCTCATCGATGCTCCTCAAATATAAGCAAGCGCCATACGCCCGCTCGGATGCATCTGTGAATATATGACATTCAACTTCCTTATATGACTCACATAAAACTAATCGTGAAATGCGAATGTCATTGAGACAAGGTAGATCGAAGGCAATATCTTCCCAAAGCTTAATTATGTCAGGAGTTAACTTCTGATCCCATGAGAGTTTCAGTAGCCATAAGCGTTGCAACAACATCTTCATGCGAATGACACAAGGAGCCAGCATACCAGTAGGGTCAAATATTTGTGCCACTGCTGACAGCAAATCTCGTTTAGTGTTTCCGACAAGTGAACATTTACCAACCGGGAAACACAATTCATCAGACCCTGGATGCCAGCTAAGTCCCAAGGTTTTACTTGGTTCAGTGCCAATATTTAAATTTAATTGAGACGTATCAGAGTCGGCCATAAGTTGGGGTTCATTAGACTTCCATTTTCTTAAATTCATACCCGCTGATGCTAGAGTGGACGTTACCTTGCTTCTAATCGAACACAACTCTTGCAAATCATCCCCGCCAGTGAGCAGATCATCGACGTAAAAGTCGTGAATGATGATCTCGCGAACGACTTCATCTTCACACTCAAGACCCAACTGTTTTAAACACCGAGTTGCCAAATAAGGAGCACTGGCAGTTCCGTATGTGACGGTGTTCAGCTCGAAGATCTTCAAAGGTTTTGACGGATCATCACGCCACAAAATCCGCTGTAAGTATCTGTCATCAGGATGAATGCAATTAATATCATAAATTATCATAATATAATACGAATAAAATAGAATTATATGTCACTTTTTGTAAATAATAATTATAATATTTAATTCCAATGAGAAAATGTACAATAAATTAAATTATACTTAAACTAGATAAATATTTTTGTAAATTGTATATAAATATGTGAATGTAAAACCTGACAATGTATAATCAATACTGAATAAAGAATATGAATATGAATATGAATATGAACTACTATTTGCCTATACATTTTTTCAACGTCCGCTGAAAGAATGTACTTATGTTGCCTGAATCGAAGCAATATAGATAAAAGGTCGTCCTGTACAGTGGGCCCTACCATCTGAATATTATTCAGAGATACCCCAGAGCTGGTAGGAGCACTAGCATTGAACACTGCCCTCAGTCTCGTAGTGGTACTTTCCCTTAAAATTCCATGATGACTGATGTAGTACGCTTTTTGCTCTACTCTAGACTCTTTGCACTCACTCATGTGACCAAGTGACTCGTATTTTGCCATAAACTCTTTATACATGTCTCTAAAAGTAGGACGTGAATAAAATCTACGTTCTAGTGACAAGAAGCACTGTTTAGCGCGGTTAAAAGAATTTCCTAGGACGCTAGGATCCTCTTTCAACGGTAACCGCACGCAAAATTTGCCATTTTCCAACCTAGTGACATTTTCGGTGAAATGCTTCTCGCACGCCTTCTCCTCGGGAGAATAATGAGCGTCTTTATTACAGACCTCTTCAAGCTGCCAAAACCGTGACAGTTGAGTTTGAATCTCATCATTTATCAAGTTGGCTTTAGAGTTAGAAATGACATTAGTGAAGTGACATTTAATAGGTTGCGACGAAGTTGACGCATGGCCGCTCATCAACGGACCAGCTACTATGTATCCCAATTTGGTTTCACATAGAACAGTTCGTTCATCACCTAACTCAATTTTGTGTGACCCTAACAGCGCCCAAAATAATTCACCTCCAATCAAAATATCAATTTCAGATGGGGTGTGAAAGTTAGGATCAGCCAAGCGCAGATCAGTCGGTATATTTAAACGCGACAAGTTTTGAGAATCAATCTGGTTATAAGGTGTGGGATCCGTTATAGATGGCAGCACACAACACAGCAGACGAGTAGAGTAGGTATCATCTAACGACTTGATCGGTACTTGGCATAGGTTACCTACAGGCGTCGTCAACTTGTTCACTCCTATGATCGACTTATTTACCTGATAAGCATCTATATTTAACTGACGACACAACTTCTCAGTTATAAGACTTGTTGCGCTGCAATTGTCTAGCACTGCCTTTACAATAAATTCGCGATTATTGTTATCATATACTTTAATCAATGCAGTTGCTAGTAGCACGACGTCTTGCTCAGGTGCGGACGACTGAGACGCTGATGCTGTACTCATGCTGGCTGCTAACGTAGTGATGGGCGCGCGCTCCACCCCCGACGCCACCTGCGTCGATGAAGTGCCTGCCTGCGCTCCGGACCGCTCACACGAACTTGATCCTGCATTCAAACTATGATCTGCGAGATGAATAAGCGTGTTATGTTTACGCTTACATAACTTACACCCTGGTTTCTTGCACTGGTTGGCATAGTGACCGCCACGGAAACAGTTGAAACATACCTTATAAGTCGGCAACAATTTAAGTCGCTCGTCATTACTTAAGGCAAGAAACTGAGCGCAATTGTTTAAAGTGTGTTCACCACTACATTTCGGACACGGCTTAGCCATGGAAGTAACACATTGTTTGGCGGTTTGTGTAGAAAGCAAAGTCCTATGTTTCGACGCGGTTTTAGCCGGCTGACTTGATTGACCGGCGCCTGAAGCGCTCGACAACTCCAAAGTTTCAATTAAGTCTGCACGATTACGCATAAAATTGATAAAACTATCAAATGAAACAGGTCTATTTTTATCTAAGCTTCCTTTATGTTCTTCCCATTCACGAAATGTCACACTATCTAACTTTTTACTAATAATGTGAATTAACAGCGTATCCCAATGCTTAACAGGCTCGCCTAGTGACTCTAAGCATCTCAGATTTTTATTAACTTCATCCATGAGGCGTTTTAAGTGCACAGACGACTCTTTTGTGATCGACTCAATGTTAAATAATGCCGACACGTGATTTTGCAACAGTAATCTTTTATTGTCATACCGTTCACACAAGAGTGTCCATGCTACTGCGTAATTGGTCTCGGAAAACTCGACAGATTGTATGACTAAGGCCGCAGAGCCTTCCAACGATGCTCGCAAGTAATGAAATTTATTAATGTCATCGATGTCATCGTTCGAGTGAATTAAACTTGTAAAGGTGTCCCTGAAACCTAGCCAACCTTCGTATGCGCCTTGGAACTTTGGCAACTGTATAGTTGGAAGCTTAACGAGTTTCTTATTTGCTGTACCACACCGCGACTCACGATTACTGCAAGATTCAAATTCATCGCGTTTTTTATTGAATTTGTCGAGCATCTCGTGGGCCTGCGCGAGCACAGAAAAATAATTTGTTAAGAACTCGTCGCGGTCTGCCAAATATGCGTCTATATTTTCAGCGCTACATTCTAACTGAGTCTGCACACTATCGTAGAGCTCATACAACGATTCTATCTTACCTGTGCGCAGCTGCAGCTGATTGGCTTCGACTTGAGTAAGAAACGACAGAGAAGACTCCTTTAATTTAGCTAGGTAATTGGAGAAAACTGTCAGTTGACCTTTATAACTGCCTCTTTTCCGAATTAAATCTTTTTCATCAGCCATTTTGGGAAGCCGGTGTGCGTAGACCTTGAATAAAACAAGAAATTAATATGATGTACCTACGCACTTTTGAACATTCACAATACATAAAACAATATTCACTAACCTGGAGTTCATAAAGCCCTACCTATAAAATACCTGAACTGAGAGTGCTGGTCCTAATAAAGATTCCTCGCACACTCAACACTGGCGTATTCTCCGATGTCCTGAAGATTCCTCCACAGGGCTCGGCAGCCGTAACGAATCCGCAGTGAGATGGTAATTTACGGTGGTTCCCTCTCGGTCCTTCTATAATTCCTGGTTCCTTTATTATTATCCGGTTTGCTTATGGACCATGTTGGCGGGGAATAACGGGATTATGTCGTAAAACTCCAGATTTTGTAGAAAACGATGTAATAAAAGGTCTTCACAGTGAATATCGACAATGAATATTGACAGGAAAAAAATATGACAGAACAGTTGAAATTAGATGAACTATCTATAGAAATATAAAGTGGCATCCATTGATTACGTCACACCAAATTTCGAGTTATTGAAGTATGAAGCGTAAATCAATCAATGCTTCCAAAATCGCTCAGAACACTCTTTTTGAACCAACATCCAGAAGACGTACAAACACCGTCGTGTAAATAGAAACAGCGAGCAAATGTTCGAGCGAAACTAGTCGCTGACACGCGCCCGGTGGGTGCGGGGACGTAGGTTTCTTACCTTTTGTTTTGCAAACAAGTGATTGACCTTAAACTTGATGGGATGGCAGAGCAGCAAATGAATTTCTATGGTTTGATGAGTTTTATCTTTGCTATGAGCCACCTGAGACTCCTGAGAGGCCACGAACGCTCTGATTTAGTGCCAAACAGTCCCCGTGGTCGTTGAAATGAGGACGCGGACAGTATGATTAGTTGCCATATATATATAGAGACCTTTTCTGAAAATGCAGCAGGAGAAATATACGAAAGTCTCACGATTCCTTCCCCAAAAAATCGATGTCGTTGCAAACTACAATGTATAATGAATTTTAAAAAACTCTCAAGGAACTATTAACAGTGACAATTTATGTAATATGAAGCAGGCTGGCGATCAGTTTAAGATATCACGAGTACCTACATGAAATCAGCGACAGAATAGAATAGTTAATAATTCGTATGTACACGATCTCAGTTTTATTATTGATGATAAGTCACAAGTTGGTACAGAAAACTCCTTGACCGTAAGTACATAAATATTTATACGCACTATACGCAGGTTACACGCATCCAGCCTTGCATCCATCGGTCATCGCCAAAAAGCCGAAACTCGTTTCCGAGTTCCAACGCGACCTCGTTTGTCAGCTTACCATCCACATCGGGAAGCATTACCCCTCAATGATTAATTAATATTTATGATCGTTTTTGACGGTGGCCTCCGGCTTTTTTCTGCATCGTAATTATTTAACTACAAGGTGTCCATATCCAGTTATACTTTACTGATTTCAATATTTTTAAGAAATATATAAATTTTATGTTTTTTTTTATGAAATAGGCAGCAAACGAGCAGGCGAGCCGCCTGATGGGAAGTAGTCATCGCCGCCCACGGACATAAGCAACATCAGGGGAGCCACTTACGCGTTGTCGACCTTTGAGAACCCTAAATACCTTTGTAGTTATTCTACCACTCTTTCAAGCTCTTCCGCATAATAAAGTATTCCGAAATTAATATTAACACTTAAATGCTTTGTTGTCGACCTTTGAGAACCCTAAATACCTTTGTACTTATTCTACCACTCTTTCAAGCTCTTCCGCATAATAAAGTATTCCGAAATTAATATTAACACTTAAATGCTTTGCAGTAAAGTAAAAAACCTCGCACTGTGCTCTGCTAACTACACAAAACAGTTCAAATCCTTCATAGAACAGCCGACCTATTCTCGTTTATATCTGCTGCTATGTCAAATGTCAATTTGTCATTCCCCGCGACAGGTCTCCAGGCGCTAAAATCTAAACAGACGGAAACAAACGAGTTTTACCGTAAGGCCAAGTTTCAAACTAGATATCAACCTACCCTACAACTGACCCTACAGGACCATCTAATAACCAACCATCTGTCTAAAACACCAGGCTTGAAAATGTATCTTACATTGTAAGAACCAAAGCTGTATAGGATAGTGTAGGCGGTGGTTTCTATTAATAAATGCTCAAAACAGTTGTCGCAGAACCATCCCGAACGTCGAAATGCCACGACCTGACATTCCAGATGGTCGACCTGTGCGATTATAACAGAACTGACGAGCTATTCTATAGCAAAGGACTAACCTTCTTTGTGTGTATTATTAGGTCTCCACATAAAATACAACATCCATCAAACGTTACAGTTTGGCGAGGATTCCTGTAAACTGTTAATTATAAGTTTTTTTTGTGAATAATTAAAAAAAAATGTAGATGTTCACTGTTTATCGGTCAATAATTTTATGATCACATCATAAAACAGTGAAACTTATCCTAAAAATCTTTGATCTAGTTTAACGCAATGAAGGATCTAAAGTAAAACATCATAACAAAGATATTCTAATGACACATTTAAAGTTCAATCAAACCAACAAAGTTGCTTTTAAAGAACTCACTCCAGTTCAGAAAAATATGGGTCTCAAAAACTTGCATAACACCCGGTACAAGTCGGTCATCTTTGCAAGATGTAAAAACAAAGCGGGTCGATTAGAAATTATTTTGACAGTCGATTCGGCGTGGGCCCCACAATTAATCGGATTAATCGGTTACTATCGGATCGTCCCAGTTCCGAGTCGAGCCATCGATACAGTTTACAAACATTTCGACATCGGCTTAGATAGCCATCGGTGCTTTTTCTGACATTTGAAGCACCGTTTTGTAAGGTGCATTTGTAAGACCGAAGGGCATACTCAATTACTCATATTATCCAAATATAGGTTTCTTAGATATAATGGAGTATGAAAGTAGGTGATACTTTGATACAAATTGGAGATGATCGCCAACTATTTGTAATTTCCTTAAGAAAACTAATCAGTTAAGTCAAATAAGGAACGAAAATCGATTGCATACCTCTAGTCCCGCCAGATCCAACAGATAAGCGAATGTTACCCATTCTTGCGGTTTAGCAATCGATCTAACTTCCACAAGCTCTCATCAAACATGAAATCTGGCTTGTAAAATCAGTCTTAACAAGCTAAGATAAAGTTCATATTGGTATCGAATAGATGACTATCATATTAGTTGTTGAGATAATTCCTTACCATGTTCGTGTAATTATCGCAGGCGCGTATCTAGATGCGAGTTTCTTCAAAATTGAGCTTTTTGGTGGTAAAATAAAGTTGAATATAGGAAATAAAGGGTCTGACATACGAGCTGTGGTCGTTTGTCTTGCGTAACGGTATGACGGCTGATTGCAAGTCAAGGTCCTTGATGACAATCTGATGGAAAACTAAAGGTTGAACCGACCGTGGGAACACGTTCGGAAGTCAATCAAAATTTCAGTATGTTGTGTTCAGAAACATTATTGTCACAAAGTGTATTATGTATCGTTAGGCTTATGTCAGGAAACCAACTAATTAGACACTAAATGACAAGCTACTTAGACATTAAAACAATAAACCGGTATTTCATTAGAAACAAGAATGCATTTTACAATACTTACATACTTACCACTAATCTTATATTACATTACTAGCCTTTGCCCGCGGCTTCGCTCGCGTAAAATTCAAAAATTGCTGAATGCTCCATACAAACTTCCACCCCCCATTTTTAGGAAGTGGGAGGATATAAAGAGATAAAAAGTCAACTATCTCCACTTAAAAAATCACGTCAATACGTCGCTCAGTTTTGAAAGATGGACAAACAAACAGACACACACACTTTCCCATTTATAATATTAGTATGGATATTTATATTTTATTACGAGTAAATGTCACTAATTTCAGAAACTTATTTTAAAATGAGAGTGTAAATATAGTATGGGTGGGAAAATCTTGATTTGTGTGACCTATAAATCTTTTTAGTTTTCCTGATGCTACAAATTTAGAAGTCTGTCAAACAAAGTCAGTAAAAGGCGCGAAATTATGATTTTTCTATGGATTTTGGCTTGACAGACTAACCTAAAATGAAATGTCAAAGCAATAGGTCACTCTGTAATTTTTCAGTACAAAAGGCGCGAAATTATTTTTTTCTACGGGACATCAAACTTTAGCATAAGCACCTACATTAGCTTGGCAGACTCTTCTTCCTCCCTCCTACCCTTATCCCACGTTATGTGGGGTCGGTACAACACGTCTTCCTCTTCCATTCTCCTCTATCTTTCGTCATTTCAACACTCACATCTTTCTTCCTCATATCCTCTTTCACACAATCCATCCAGCGTTGTTTGGGTTTACCCCTCCCTCTCCATCCATCAACCTTCATCTCCAACATTATTTTGCCTATATGACATTCATCCCTCCTCATTACATGACCGAACCACGCCAACCTGCCACTCCTCATCTTTTCCGTTATAGGCGCAACTTTCAAACTTCCCCTAATATACTCATTCCTGATCCGATCCATTCTGGTCACTCCACACATCCATCTCAAAATTCTCATTTCCGCTACGTGCACTCTCCTTTCATCCTCCACCTTTGTCGCCCAACATTCAGATCCATACAATACAACAAGCCTCACAATCGTCTTGTAGATTTTCCCCTTAAGTTTAAGGGGCATCCGTCGATCGCATGTTGTCCCTGAGACCTGTCGCCATTTCATCCAGCCCGCATTTATTCTATTTTTCACGTCACGGTCGATGCTTCCGTCATTTTGGAATAATGACCCAAGGTACCGGAAGTACCGGTATTAGCTTGGCAGACTATAACATCAAATTAAATGTCAAATCAACAGACCTAACCTGGCAACACTTACGATTGGTATGTAACCCTAAAAGCCCAACAAAATGGCCGTCAATCCCAGTCTGCATGTAATTCGCCGTAAAAGGCGAACAGCGCCATTTGTTCGCTGAACGTTTTCGGTGCGTAATTACTTTGGCTAACGGTGAACCCTAAGGCCCTTTTAGGGTACTGCTACTTTGGTTACGATAAATACAACGATTTTAAAGTGATATCAAAGATAATCGATAGTGGAGTCCAAGATGGTGATAATAGAAAACTGGATGAGACTAGCTCAGGACCAAAACAAGTGGCGTATCGTATAGTATGAATTTTTTGAGATGAACTTTTCGGTTTTGCCCTAATCTGTTAAACAAAGGCCTTTGTTTCTATTATTCGCGGTGGTTAAGCTCCCGTTTCCACAGCACGTGCTAAAGTCTCAGTGTAGTTAAAAAGCAACTATCATGATAGCAATAAGGTTCAAATTTATTAAACAGTTTGCAGTGTGCAGGTAACTTTTTTTGAAGATGACAAAACGTGTTATTCTCCGAAAGGACTTTTTATGGATTTGAACCTTATTGCTGTCATGATAGTTGCTTTTTAACTACACTGAGACTATAGCACGTGCCGTTTAAACGGGAGCTAACCGCAGCGAATAATAGAAACAAAGGCCTTTGTTTAACAGATTAGGGCACAGATGTCATATATACCATAGATCAAGCAAACGTATCTACTTAGCGTGTCAAATGAACTCGGTGAAATCCACTGAGTTGTCCGTCTTTAATCGCAGCTTGCAGCTTTCGGGCGTCAATTTTTGTAAGTTGAAGTCAATCAAAACATAAAAAATGCCTCGTTACGTGATATTCAATTGCAACAACACAAAAATTATGAACAATCAAGAGCCTGAGACATATTTAAAATTACAGGCAAGAAACAACTTCAGTACAAAATTTGACACGCTCGGCCCCTATACAAATAGATAAACTTGTTTCTTCTATATAAATAAAGTTCTGTGGATTAGGGCAAAAGCGAAAAGTGCATCTCAGAAAATTCATACTATACTAGAATCCCTCTCTTCTATGCTCAGCAGTGGGCGATAAAGGGCTGATAATTAATAGAAAACGCCAACCGAAAGGTAATTAATGTAAGGAAACACGTCACATGACGTTCCATGCCATCGTCATTCCAATATTTCTTTATTTTCGTTTAGCTATCTAGTAAGGTTCTCTACTTGACAGTTATAGTCTATCAAGCCATTTTTGAAATTTACTTGCAGTGTCATCGTTCCTCATAAAATACAAATGTTGCAATCTTCTTCTACTGTTGAATTGGTTTGAACTTTGATCTACTATAACATAATGTACCCCAGACATTTGACCATTGTTTACACCTGTACTAAATAATGAAAGATGTATATTCTTTCATTTTGAATTCCTTACAATAGGTTCTTTTTAATGGGGTATTTTTGTAGGTAGGTTTTTTTTTATATATGTTGTTTGTTATTTAGTTTTATTTATAGGTTTAATTTTTGTTTTCATGTGTGTGTGTGTGCGTGTGTGTGTGTGTGTGTGTGTGCGTGCGTGCGTGCGTGCGTGCGTGCGTGCGTGCGTGCGTGCGCGCGTGCGTGCGTGCGTGCGTGCGTTAAAAAATTTAAATTTAAATTTAAATTTATTAAAATGTCCCACTTTGTCGGTTACCATTAAAGCGAGATTTACGTGTCGTGCCAGAAAAATATCTAGGTATACATTAAATGGGATAGAATGATACTTATGGCTTAGGTATGCAACATAAGAGCCGTTTTATATATCGACTGGCAATAAACATATAGAACATACAGACACAATAGTGTAATTATCGTGTCATAAACCTCAATCTATTTTTAGTACAATATAACTGTTACAAAACGAGACAGGTGGCGACACTGGCTACGTGACTAGAATTGCGATATATCGATATAAGTAATTTAATGGTACATTCCTATAGATATAGTTTTCTTTTATTTATTGCAATTGTACCTGCGCCTTGGACAAAATTGCCGAAAAATTCTGGGGCCAGATACCGCTGAAGAGACGAAGTGCAAAAAAAACTGCTTTTAAGTGATCCTCCTCCTTGCGTTATCCCAGCATTTGCCACGGCTCATGGGAGCCTGGGGTCCGCTTTGACAACTAATCCCAAGATTTGGCGTAGGCACTAGTTTTACGAAAGCGATTGCCATCTGACCTTCCAACCCGAAGGGTAACTAGGCCTTATAGGAATTAGTCCGGTTTCATCACGTTGTTTTCCTTCACCGAAAAGCGACTGGTAAATATCAAATGACATTTCGCACATAAGTTCCGAAAAACTCATTGGTGCGAGCCGGGGTTCGAAACCGCGACCTCCGGATCGAAAATCGCACGCTTTTACCGTTAGGCAAAGATCTGCTTTTAAGTATATATTGTATAATATTCAGCAAAACGACCAAAGAGGCCCGACCAGATTAAAGCTACAATTAGCACACAAATTCCAGAAAGAGAATTAACAGAAAGTATGGCGGAGTGTAAAATTTTACCATCCGATGGTGACCACTCTCAAGAGTGAAATGATTAAGTGACATGATGACTGACATGACAATGATAGATCCTTACCAAAAGAAAAATACCGTAACCTCCGAACTCCCCGTGTAGAAATTTTTGCGGTGTCCTGCCGTTTCGCCAAAAAACGTTTCGTCAAATTTCATTTCCCAATAATCATTTCGCAATAGTTTCATTTCCCAAAGTATTGTTTGGCAAAGGTATGTTTCGCAATGATTTTGTTTGGTCAAATTATCATTTGGCACAATTTTACTTAGTCAAATTTTATTTAGTCAAAACTTTATTTCGCAAACGTTTTTAATGGCAAAACTTATATCCCAAAAACATGTTTGGTCAAAATTTCACATCGCAAATTTCGAAAATATTTAGGCATTTGCATTTTCATTTCTACGGGATTAATTTAATTTACCGAAGATTTTTTTGCCAAATTTAACTTAAAATTGTCAAATGATAATTTCAGTTTTATTCCCAAGGCTTCAGTTGGACACGAAAAGTTTGCTCAGCTTTATTTTTGTCAAATTAATATTACTGGACAAAATTATTTTGTCAACTATTTTTTTGTCAATAAATGTTTCTACAAATTACACCATGCAAAACCACGTTTGACAATAAATATTACAAGGCATAAATGTAATGTAATAATTTTATTAGTATTGTAACAGAAAACTCGTGTGTGACAGGGTCAGTTTAGGTGCAACGACGAGCGAAGCGAGGAGGAGCGTGTTAGGTTGACAGTGAGCAAATGGCTTTTTAAAGTAATTAAAAATTAATAGAACATAATGGTCTTGAAAACATAAGGTTTCTTATTAATAGAATGTATCCGGACATGTAAGTGAAATTGTCATCCTTGACATTTGCAGCAGGAGGAAAAAAAGTAGGTACGACATACACATTATTTCACACAAATCTTGGACACATAGTATAAAATCAACATACAAATTTCCAGTGCACCATTTAATTACAATATATTGGGAAATGGAAATTTTGCCTAACAATACCTTTGACTAAATAATATTTGGTAAAATGAAATTTGACCAAGTAAATATTTTGGGAAACAAATACTTGACTCAGACTCAGGGGGATCAAATCCATAAAATATTTTAGTAAATCTGAAGACGCGTCGAAGCTTAGCACATGGCACAAGTTGCACAGAATACCCACTTTTGTTATTTATGCCATTTCCCAGGATTTATTGGTAACGGGCGCGCTAAGAATTTTTACGACTTTCAATAAAATGCACTTGTCTATCCATAAACATCTACACAATTTTCTTCTTATCCCCATATACTAAGGTTTAAATGTGTAAAGACTGTAAAGTTAGTGGTATTGGCTGTTCAATAGTACAGGAAGACAGTTGTAAATTCCTTTCAATGGCCAATTCAGCGTGGCTTGGTCCTAGAAGGGGCATGTTCGGAGTTCTGTAGAGTTAGAGCGCTGTGACGTAACGGTCACAGGACACTTCGAATGAAAAGTTACGAAAAACTACTTTTATATTAAGGCCTGGTTGGCAACAAATGTAACATCGTAACCATAATCCGAACACCAGTCTAAAAATCCTGGTTTTTTTAGAAAAGCATATCAATCTGCAGCTTGTCGAAACTTTTGATGGTGCATCAAGTGATCCTGGTATAAACAGATAAACGTGCCATCAGAATACCTCATTTCAGCAAACATGTTGTGTCTCGTAAATACAACGAATTAGTCTTTGGCGTCTTTGTGTCTATTAAAAAATCTGCAGTCTGTTCTAGGCTCTACGGTAAATTTTATAAAAACGTTAAATGATATGAAAGATGTAACTTTGAAGGTCTTTTTAAGCAACTAGATATAGAATTACGGAGAAATTGGGCTTGCAAAAATGTTAAGTAATAATGTAACATATAAGATAGCTTCACCTTATAATTACTAGATAAATACCCAACTCCTTTACCAACAGCTTTGAGATAGTATATCTATAATCTATATACTCATTTCAAATAAAACAACGAGTTAACAATGAGTAACGGTGCGTCCAGTTAATTCAAATCGATCACTGTAATGGCGGTGTCATTCTAGATTTAAACGTTTTTGTTTGTGGTCGTTGACTTCACACTTTTAACAAAATACACCAAAAAATTTATAGTGTACTTTTAATCTATAGATAATCTGTATTTTTGGACAAAAAGTGGGAAAATCTTATTTGGGTCTTTTAACCTCATGGAGGTGTAGAATCGTTTGGTGCGGTTGTATTTTTTGCTGTGATAAAAAGAGCGTTTTGACCACCGTTAAGACTTTTATGTCAAAGTGACGGTCAGCAATGTCCAGTTATGGATAGATTCCCAAATCGCGGCATCACTGGGTCATTTTTTATGGCGACGACAGGTTTTTATGTTTATAATGCGTTCACCGTTGTGTGAATCTTGGATTTGATGCCGTATTTGCTGATTTAAACGTTTTTGTTTGTGGTCGTTGACTTCACACTTTTAACAAAATACACCAAAAAAATTTATAGTGTACTTTTAATCATAGATAATCTGTATTTTTGGACAAAAAGTGGGAAAATCTTATTTGGGTCTTTTAACCTCATGGAGGTGTAGAATCGTTTGGTGCGGTTGTATTTTTTGCTGTGATAAAAAGAGCGTTTTGACCACCGTTAAGCCATTTGTTGTAATGTAACTGTCTACAAAACCTCACAGTATATTGAAGCCATTGCTACTGAGGCTGATAATAGGCTTTTTAAAATCGTCGGCATTTTTTAACCTGCAAATTCTGTTAAATAACCTTCGACGCACCAAATAAGATCTGACATATTGACTTAAGTCATCTCATCTTCGTAAGCTTTATATTGTAACCCTCATTATCCATCGGACATATTGGTTCGATAAATTAAAGCATAATTACGGCCTCTATCCTACCATCATCAAGAAAAGTCTTAAGTAACTATAAAACTCTTATTTAAATACGTCTTTTACTTTAAAGTCGGTAGTTTCCGTCAGAGAGGACGGCCAGTCCCTTGCAAGTGCTTCGAGCAAGCTAAGCAAGAACGCCGTAAGTCAAACTTTATTATAACTTGAGTTACCTCTTTTTACCTTAGGAAGGTAGAAGGGTAAACTGATACGGCGGTGTTTTTGCGAGCTATCATGATCTTGAGTCATTGTCGGTTATTTAATATGTGTTAAAAGAGGTCGCGATGGCCTTGGAGCTGAGTGGAAGATAGTAGCAGTTCACACGATTTTATTGGTGTACCTTACTTGGACACGTAATTTTCGCGATTTGGATCGAGATAGCTTCAGTGTATAATTTAGCTACATTTTAGAGATCTTGAACAACACTTGTTGAAGTAATGGATAACTTGACCGTGATAATGATAAGTTGATAGCTTCTTGATTATTAAATTGGGTCTTTAGATATAAGGGGACAATTTTGTTATAGGAATTTTAAATTACTATCAAAAATTCCTGCGCTATAATTTTATTTATAATATATCTCACCATAACACAGTAATCCAATGATTCTTACCAACGCGGTTCACATAGTTGTAAACGGTTAATATTATCATTTGTAATATAATATGATGATAAAGGACCGTGTCATATCAATAATTATTATAATTAACATGGCTCGGCACTTCCCTGTTTTACGGCCTTAAAATCAACGGTTGAAAGTCGACACTGGTTCAAAGTTACATACGCCCATTTGTCTTATAAAGACAGCAAGTACTAAATATACTTATATAATGGTTCATAAGCTAAATGTCACAAAATAAAAACAAGTTGGGTCGGACAAGTATCCGCATGCCTGAAGTACTTACTTTTTTGGATTACATCTTAAAATTGCTTATTTATAACCGCTTTAACCTGACGACCTAGAAACTATGAGCAGAGATAAAAAATATTTAAGGCATAGTTTTTTTTTTTTTTTTCTCTCCGTACAAAATTGATTTGATTAATACATTCATTGCCTTTGCTTTTAGTGCTCTCCGTCGACGCCAAAGCCGACAGAAATGCAGTCTGACTCTGTCGCGCTAATAAGCAAGAGCGATAGAGATAGATAGCTTCGTAACAGATATTATCGTGAGCGTTTTAACATTCAGCTACGTACCCTGTTTCTACTTTCCGTCAACAATCCATCAAAAACAAACATAAAATTCATACTTTTAGCTTATTTACTGCTTCTGTAATATTTATCAAGACATTACTGTGGCTTGCAAAATTCTTCTAGTTTAGTAGATATTATATTGAATCACACATAGATGTAGGTATTTTATGCTCTGAGGAACCACACCCTACTTAAGAAAACGGTAAAAATATTTTTTTCTTATTTACTAACAAGGCCGCTGTGCGTATGTTTGCCATTTTCAAAATTGCCTCAATACACCTTACATACGTGACCATAACATCTCTTTAGGTATTGTCTCGCGCAGGTGGGACGCCACGTGCCGCGCAGGCGCAGAACAAGTGTTTTTTCCTTCACGCACTCGCCATTGCCAGTTTTCCCTTTTTGACAGTTTTAAGCACATGTTTCCTACTAGTTTTTGTGTTAAATTGTTGACGCATTGGCAAGTACAGGTGTGTAATTTTTGTTTTTGCTGTGCATGTGACTATGGCACTCGTATAAACAGCTTGAAATTAAAATAGGCCGAGTTTTAATGATGACCACGGTCCGTAGCACACGAGGACGTGCGACGTTCAGAATTGCCGTGTCGGCGGGCAATTTAATTATACCTATTCTTGACGTTTGTACAGTCGACAACACAGATGTGAATACAAACTACCAAAAATATGTATCACCATCACCTTAATGTACATGCAATAAAGTTCTGTATACATATTTTTGGCGCTTTCTCTATATTCACAGCTGTGTTGTTGTCTTGTTGACTGTGCATAAAGCCTCCGCCACACTTAAGCGTTTTGAGAGCGTGGCGTGAGCGGGGCGCTGCGCTGGCGGTAGGCTCTCATCACGCCACGCTCTCTAAACGCTCATGTATAGCGGAGGCTTAAGACGATACGGTAGGGGTCAATTCTCCATACAAACGCTCTCGACTATTTCCTCCCTTGTTTTTGATGATAGAGCAATGATTTTTTCAACACAGATTGTTATTATTTTTATCTGTGTCGGACCGTTTTGATTTTTTTGATATTCTGCTTTTTAAAGACACTAGAGCCAATCAAAAATTTCCAAAAACGGCCTTTTTCATTGTGGCGCAAAAAAAAGGTGTGATACTCAAGATTGGTAACAATTAACCAAAAAACCAGCCAAGAGCGTGTCGGGCCACGCTCAGTGTAGAGTTCCGTAGTTTTCCGTATTTTTCTCAAAAACTACTGAACCTATCAAGTTCAAAACAATTTTCCTAGAAAGTCCTTATAAAGTTCTACTTTTGTGATTTTTTTCATATTTTTTAAACATATGGTTCAAAAGTTAGAGGGGGGACGCACTTTTTTTTCCTTTAGAAGCGATTATTTCCGAAAATATTAATATTATCAAAAAACGATCTTAGTAAACCCTTATTCATTTTTAAATACCTATCCAACAATATATCACACGTTGGGGTTGGAATGAAAAAAAATATCAGCCCCCACTTTATATGTAGGGGGGTACCCCAATAAAACATTTTTTTCCATTTTTTATTTTTGCACTTTGTTGGCGTGATTGATATACATATTGGTACCTAATTTCAGCTTTCTAGTGCTAACGGTTACTGAGATTATCCGCGGACGGACGGACGGACGGACGGACGGACGGACGGACGGACGGACAGACAGACAGACATGGCGAAACTATAAGGGTTCCTAGTTGACTACGGAACCCTAAAAAGCTAAACGGTCCGACATAGATTATTTCATTGTTATTCAGATTCTCAAATTTCGTTCTGATTAAGTTTTGAAGGAGGAAAGAGTCGAGAGCGGAACCTCGATTTTAAAGATTTTTTTGAAATATCTTTTGACTGAGTTGTTCTTAATGGACAATTTTTTTTCGATAAATCTAGTTAATAACACTTGTATATTTAACCAAAATTCCCAAGTTGAAAGGGGGGCTCCTTTCCATTTTAGCATTTTCGCTACCGTATCCTCTTAAGAGGATTTACCATGACTTTATCTATAAATGTAACGTTTGCGTTATCGAGTAAGTCTGTCCGACGGTCTAAGAGCTAAAAGCCATAAAACTTGTTACAAAATGAACTTGACACGCTCTTATTGTCTTAAAAATAAGATCGTGTCAAGTTCATTTTTGGCTCTTACACCGCCGGACGAACTATAACTGCTGCTGACTGTACTAAAAAACTTCAAATACTCAATGTATAGGATTAGTAGTTCTATTTCTTTGAACGAACTAGGTTATTAACTACATGAAAATCCCATTTTATCCAGTGAAATGTGTGTTAAAAGACAGTATATTGTAGACAGCCCATTTATCAAACATAAAATACGAAAGACGTGATGAAAACGTGAGGAAAGTTGCATGCATTCGCAAAGTTATTCTAATATGTATGTGAAGGCATTGCGGCGTGGGAACTAATGGCCATTTAGCATCTATCCAATAAGGATTATAAATAATGCGTGTATCTGTATATACATATAAGCTTACAACTAATAAGTTTACATTCTAATTGCGAGTATTCCGACGCCATAGTTCATTATTGCTAAGTATCAAATGTCCAAGAAATCAACAATGTTGATGTTTTCTGCATTTTAAGGTACTTATTTTAGAATCATACTTTTTTACTACACAGTAGAACAGACGATCGCCTGAGGCCTGTTTAACCACAGTGACAATTGTCGCCCGACAGTGACACCACATCTCGGACACATGGCGATCAAATATATGTAAGAGGCGCGTTCCTAGCACACATTCTAAGCTCATGTAGGTGAACACGTACCACGCTTGTATGAGTGAGATATCTATGACAGGTCGACTGTTCGCGTTTTTGACAGGCGGTAACTGTGGGGTAACCGAGAGGGGGTGGGCGGCGCTTTCAGCGGGGAGCGGGAGTGACCATACTGTACGATAGTACGCTTTATTATACTGTGGTGACACTTCGCCGTTTATTGCCTGTTCAACAAGGAAATATTGACGCTGAGTAATAATGTTACCCAGAAATAGGCACAGATATGTCGGTGTCAAGTTGAGTATCAATGTCACTGCGGTGAGCCTTCTTCCCGTGGGTGTCGTAGGCGACTATGGGATATGGGTTAAATTGTGGTGTAGGCGTGGCAACCTTCACTGCTTCACAGTTTCGTTTTCTTTTATAACCACTGATGGTAGGTAATCCATTAATATCGCCTGGACACACGCAACACCAAAAAAAAAGTAAATATTTTATAAAATGAAACCGTACAGATTTCCTCAGTGATATGTCCTGTCATTTACATACTCACAAAACTCTGAATTTCTTGAACAATTTCGAAGCTTGAAAATATTGTATTCACATACCTGTAAACAAAAAGAACTTTCATTAAACATCAATTATAATAATTTATTATATTAAGTAATTAAATAAGTACTCATTACACGAACAGTAATAAACCTAAATTTGTCCCATAGAAAGCTGACCATAAGTACTTAAATTGCACATTTTATAAAACGGCCAAAGTACACTAAAATATTCAAGCAACTGTATTCTTAATCGCTAAAACCATACATGCTAAAACAGCTTGTGAATTGAACTGTATTTAAGTCTATTTGTAAGTGAAATGCCAATTTTCCATCGTGTCAAAGTGCAGGTGCGAGGAAAGCGCGTTTCACTGGCAGCGACGGATTTTCTGCGCGGGCGCAACAGGTCTTATGAATGTAGGGTTTTCTTTGGCGCTTGCGCTCTTTTATTGTTGCATGGGTTGGCAAAGCGTGACCGGGCACGCGCACAAGACGCGATAACGATTTTATAATATAAATATAGTATAAGTATTAAGTTATAAAATGTATAATATAATATAATCCATATCATCACTACTTCGGAATTCTGTCAATGAAGAACACAATGTAGTAACTATGTATGGCATGCATAGAGAGTTACTGCGTTTTTACTTTGGTGAGCATTGTGAGATAAAAAAGTTTTTTTTTTTTTTCAAAGTAGAGACGATGTAATATGAGTAGGTTACCTTACAACTTAGGTAAATCAACTCTGCCTATAAAATTGCAGAATTTGGCAGTTGGCTATATCAGAGTTTGAAGATTGTACTCGTATTAATGTGTAACATTAACATTAGTCCTATTTATTTGTCGTATTACTAACGTAACTCTAATTAAATATTTAAATCTACGATTATTATAAATAAGATGTTAATGAGAAGCTAAAAAGTTACAATGAATGTAGTTCTGTCATATTCGTTTTAATCTTATGCATCTTTTTACAACCTATCGTATCATAATAAATCCAAATTAAATTCACACCCTGTTATAACAAAAAAACTCCACCTTATAGTTATTATAATAAAACAATAAATTCCTACGGAACCTGCCAGCATGCATTCCTATAAACCTGCCTTATGGGAAAGCCGTTAGCGATATTAATTACGTACTAACTTAAACACTAACTTTAGACAGATTCTAATAGAGCTTATGGAATAAAACCTAGAATACCCAACTCTTGCTAAATTGTCTAGAATCTAGACTCTAGATATCCATAAGTATACAAAATTGGTAAAACATTGTCATTTTGATTCTCAATTCGATAGGTATATTAGAGTTTTTTTATTGATGAATGATGCCCAAGAGATGCTCCTATAATCCGGACATCTTAAAAAAATCCAACTCTTTTCACAATGTGTCATACAATATGTAACTAGTTATTTTATAAAGGACTAGCTTTTGCCCGCGGCTTCGCTCGCGTTAGAAAGAGACAAAAAGTAGCCTATGTCACTCTCCATCCCTTCAACTATCTCCACCTAAAAAATCTCGTCAATTCGTCGCTCTGTTTTGCCGTGAAAGACGGACAAACAAACAGACAAACACACTATTCCATTTATAATATTAGTGTGGATTGGAAAAGAGAGTAAAAAAAAAACATTACTAATTCAAATTAATCTATCGAGTAAGGACGTAACATCATTATCAAGAAAAAAATATTCGTTTGTGTTTTGTCGATATACAATGGTCATAGGCTATGCCCAGTATGCCCCTGGCTCTCTAGTGTGTAGATTTTAGATATGTCCGACTCTCGGCGCATACCCCCTTTAAGGATTGCTTCAGTATCCTTAACATAAAAACAGTAAGGTACACAATATCACAGTATTCGAGACAATCGTGACCGCACCGATGAGTCAGTAAGTGCAAGGTCGAACAAAGTAGGTTGGGGTCAAGGACCGATAGCTTGCCGATTTTAATAATCCATATTTATACCGTTCGAATGTAAAACAGGTGATTAATTTATGTTTTTATGTTTGGAAATATTTAAATTGATGTTTTTGGCATAATCCTTCCAAAAATGGGATCGATGAACGACTTTGTTTCGTGATAACTTAAACTAATATGGAAATCAATTCGTCGAACTATAAATTTACTAAAATAAAATGGAAGCAGACTTCTATTCTAAGGGACTAAGACTTCTATTCAATAGTTTTTGATCAAAACTTTACATAAAATTAATGCACACATGTATGTTAGGTATAGGATTCCTATTCTTTGTTTAATAAATAGGTCTATAGCGAACTTATTTTGGTTCGTTTATTTTTTTACCGACTTTTCACATATAGGTTTGGTATAAAAGAAAACTAATTTTAAAATCACACTCTTTCTTCCTACCCTTATCCCACTTTATGTGGGGTCGGTACTTGTCTTCCTCTTCCATTCTCCTCTATCTTTCGTCACCTCATCTCAACAGTTCTTTCTTTCTCATATTTTCTTTCCCACAATCCATCCATCGCTTAAAATCAAGCTATCATTCATTACTTACACATTACTTACATACTAGTGATAGTACGCTACATGAACTCTATCCCTGCATTTCATAAACAGTACTTCTCGCTATTATAGTAAAGTACCGTATCCTAATCTTCTTATTAGTTTACAGCCGTCGATTTTATCGATATCGACAGTCAAACCCCGCACTAATTAGCTGTATAACGGTTCTCGACACTCTCGACACCATCGGAGGGCCTCCGACCTCTCTAATATTCGCCGGTTACACGATACGGCAGATACTGAATCGCTACTTGTGTCTTATCTAAGTTATCTATTACCTAGATGTTGCAACTTTGTGTAGTTAGGAATTTTCACGCTACGGAACTTTTCATTAACCGTTGCTAATTTGAGTAATGATTCCTTTATATTTTTGATATATGTACAATATTTAATAACGCGTAATAGTTATTTGTTTTACAAGGGGGCAAAGTTGTTGTTTAACCGCAGGCCCAATATTGATACCCGAGCATAAAGATTCCAATAACGCGAGCGTAGCGAGTGGTTCATAAAGTGGAATCTTGAGCGTTCTTCTTCAACACGAAGGTTAAACAAACTTTGCCACCGAGTGAAACACAAAATTTTTCACCATACCAATACGAATAAAATACTGACTATAAAACATGAAACTAAATTAAATCTATCATTTTATTCAATATTTATGATTCAAAATCATCATTTATAGATAAATTCTACCAGCCAGCTCAAGATGTCAAGTTAAAATTTGTATGAAATTACTTTGCACTCTTGTGGATAAAATGCAATTTTGCTATCTGTTTTCGAATAGCAAAGTAAGCCTTTACCAGTTGGTGTGGTCAAAATTATTAACCCTTTTAACGACAAGCCTGTTTTATACAATCTTCTTCTTCATTAACCTATTAGCGTTTTCCCGGCCTAGCGCCATCCAATACAATGCGCTGTTCGTAATAAGTAAAGGTTGATTATGATTATACTGTGCACCAATTGACGATGTTTAGGGTCAAACGATGACTTCACAGTTCACAGTCAAACAGAGTTGATAGCCGTTCTTATAGTCCAAAGGTAATTTCATTGACGTTTTAAAAAAACACTTTCAACGGCTGGGCTGTCAAAACAACTGTTAACTAAGCTTGGACTTAGACTCTATACACGATTTATCTTAAAGCCCTTGTTACATAAGACATAAATCACAGAAGTACCTACCACACGCGTATGTAACACACTACACATAAGGCAGAGGCGCGCATCTCCGTTGCCTTCTAATAAGGGCCTCGCCATACGCGCGTCCGCCTCGCGTAACGGGCGCCCTTTAATAATTACCGTTCACTCCGGTTCCGTACTTTTCTAACTGGATAGCTTCCTTGTGCGCTACTGTTAGTTCATCTGGCTCAAAACTACGAAAAAATGCGGTAAAAAGTAGTTTTCAAAATAGTCCCGGAGAACGAGAGCTTTGCAATTGCATGCAAATTGTCTCGCAAAAAGCCTTGGATCGGGGGTCAGATGATGAGCAAGACGAAATATGAGGAACATGTTTACAGTGTGTCGTCATTCACTTTTTCTTGTAAATCAAAGTTAATAAAATATGACTTTTAATATGTCTTCAAGGTTTTTACACATATCTAACCTAAACTTGATCAGTAGGTATTCAAACTTTACAGCAACATGATTATGGTTTCATATGACATTCATCTACTTACACGAGACATAAATCATTTTAATCATGACTTCAAAACTAATATTATATATTCATACGTGAAATAATTAATACTTACTTGATACGTGAAAAGTAAATTATTTGTTTATTTTTTACATTCATTTGATTAATGACTTCAAAAGTAAGCTATTCATACGTGGAATAATTAATACCTATTTACTTGATACAACCTACTTGATACGAAAAGGAAACAATTTGTTTTATTTTTATAATTTATTGAAATATCAAACTATTAGTAACAAACATATTGTTATTATTTATTGAAAGTGTTATAATTTATTGAAATATCAAACTATTAGTAACAAACATATTGTTACTAATAGTTTGATATTTCAATAAATTATAAAAATAAAACAAATTGTTTCCTTTTCGTATCAAGTAGGTTGTATCAAGTAAATAGGTATTAATTATTCCACGTATGAATAGCTTACTTTTGAAGTCATTTGTACATGATAAAAATTGATTAATGAATAGTGATTAATTATTACAATAAAACTGTGGAGTGCTAGCAGGTATGCAGGTAAGGATGGTAGTACTTACAGGAAAGATACGCAGATGCTATTTACAGATGTATTTACATTAAAGATATGTACATAATGTTACAGTATTTATAATTATTTATATGCAACGAGAAATTGCGAAACCCGATTTTAGCTCTCAGTTGAAGTAACCGTTTTTCCTCGTTGCCACGGCAGCGGTGGTGGCGTATCGCGCAGGCGCGCGGTCAATTGCTAGCCAAGCAGGCCGCCACATGTTCCCCCTGGCCAGACCGTAACTACGGTCGATATCTAGCAGGGAACCTGACGTGTCTTCCACTTCTCGTCTGCTTCTCTACGTCGACATCATTGCTGCCTAACTCAGGTGGTTGAGGCGATTCTTCACGCATGATATATGCAGGTTTCAGTCTATCCACCGTCACATTGTTTAGCTTGCCCTTTATGTCAATGGAATAGAATTTCTTCTGTCGTCTCATGACTTTATACGGGCCTTCATAGGGTGGTTCAAGTGAGCTGCGGACACGGTCGACTCGAAGAAAAACGTGGGAACAAGTCTCTAAGCCACGTGGGATGTAAAAGGGAGTTGATTTGATGTGCCACGAAGCTGGTCTTGGAGAAAGGTTGGCCATGTGAGAGCGTAAGCGAGTAGCATATTCTGTGACATCTCCTACTTTATAGTCGGGCATAGGTGAGAGGAACTGCCCAGGTAGACGGAGCGTCTCACCATATACGAGCTCTGCGGGAGTAGCCTGAAGATCTTCTTTCACGGCACTCCGGATACCCAGTAGGATGAGAGGAAGAGCTTCGGTCCACGTTGATGATGATGAGTGCGACATGATGGCAGATTTGAGTTGTCGATGTAGCCTTTCAATCATCCCGTTAGCCGCAGCATGATATGCGGTGGTGCGGTAGTGGTGAGCACCAACCATGGAGGTGAGAGCATTGAAGAGTTGACTCTCGAACTGGCGACCACGGTCTGTGGTTACCCGTAGCGGGCATCCGAACCTGGCAAACCAGCCAGATACCAGAGCGGATGCACAGGATTCAGCAGTGATGTCTCTGAGTGGAAACACCTCAGGCCATCGAGTGAATCTGTCGATGACGGTAAGGCAGAATCTGAAATCAGAAGACGGGGTAAGGGGCCCTACGAGGTCGAGATGAATATGAGCGAACCTCGAGGATGGAGTGGTGAAAGTGGAAAGTGGTGAAATGGTATGACGGGTGATCTTGTTCTGTTGGCATTTCAAGCACTGCCTAGCCCACTCTCTACAGTCTCGGCGAATCCCTGGCCATACGAATCGCTCTGAGACCAGTCGCACAGTAGCTGAGCCTCCAGGATGATGAAGTTGATGTAGCTGGCTGAAGACTTGTTTGCGGAACTCTGGGGTGACATATGGACGAGGTTGTCCAGTAGAAGTATCACAGAAGACAGTTAAGGTATTGTCAAGTGTAGGCATCTTCTGCAGTTTGAGCGAGGAACCGTGGGAAAGTAGGTCTTGCAGCTCAGGGTCAGCTTCCTGAGATCTTGCAAGCGCCTGATAATCAATAGAGACGGTGAGTTCCTCGACGCGAGACAAGGCGTCAGCGACAACATTGAGAGTTCCAGGTAAGTATCTTATATCCGTAGTAAATTGCGAGATAAAGTCCAGGTATCTAAACTGCCTTGGCGAGCATTTATCTCGGTTAGTAGAAAAAGCAAAGGTAAGTGGCTTATGGTCTGTATACACCATAAAATCTCGAGCTTCGATCATGTGCCTGAAGTACCGTATGGCCTCGTACACTGCTAAGAGTTCTCGGTCGTACGGGCTATACTTGCTCTGTGGGTAAGCTTGTGTGAGTAGAATGCCAAAGGTTGCCAGGAACCTTCTACAAGCTGTTGAAGTACTGCGCCGATAGAAGTGTCAGATGCGTCAGTAAAGATGGCCAGTTGAGCAGAAGGATCCGGATGAGCAAGGAGTGTTGCTTTAGACAGTGATGACTTGCAGTCTTCGAAAGCCTTCAGCAATGCAGGAGTCATGTTAACTGGATGTGAACCTTTGATCTTCGGACCTGATAAAATGGTGTGAAGTGGAGCTTGAAGTTGTGCAGCGTTGGGCACGAAACGTCGGTAAAAGTTTATCATACCCAGGAATCTCCTTAACTCCTTAACTGTTTTAGGGACGGCATACTCCTGGATGGCTTGTACTTTAGATTCCAAGGGCTTGGTACCTGAAGCTGTCACACGATAACCCAGGAAAGTGACTTCAGATTGGCCGAATAAGCACTTGGAAGTATTAATCCACACGCCGTACTGCGTCAGACGCTCGAACAACTGACGAAGGTGATCCTTGTGTTGCTCAAGTGAACTTGAAAAAATGAGTATGTCATCGATGTACCCGTAGCAGAAATCCAGGCCAAGCAAGACCTCATCTATAAACCTCTGGAAGGTCTGCGCCGAGTTCCTTAGCCCAAAACACATATATGGGAACTCGAATAACCCAAATGGAGTGGTTATTGCGGTCTTGGGTATGTCGTCAGGATTCACGGCTATCTGGTTGTAAGCCTTAACCAGGTCGATGGTGGAGAAGATGGTACATCCTGACAGTTGATGCGAGAAATCATGAATATGACGAATGGGGTAGCAGTCAGGGATGGTTCTAGCATTGAGTGCTCTATAATCACCACAAGGTCTCCAGGTGTCATCTTTTTCTTTACCAAGTGAAGTGCACTAGACCAGGGACTTTGCGACCTCCGAGCTATGCCAGATGCTAGCATATCCTCGAACTCCTTCTTCGCAGCCTGCATTCGCGTCGGATCTAAGCGGCGAGGCTTGCAGGATACTGGCTGTCCGGGCGTGGTCTTGATGAAGTGAACTGTGTTATGTTTTGACGGAGAGTGCCTACCTGGTGGTTTTGTGATGGCGGGATATTCGCGTAAAATGTCGTGAAATTGTGTATCGCCGGCAACAGTTTTGATAGAAGCTATATTATCGGACGACTTGTAGGGAATAGCGCCTACCGAAAGTGACGTAAGGTTGTCTATTAAGCGACGGTTCCGGCAGTCTACCAGCAAGTCGTAATAGATGAGGAAATCTACTCCAATGATCGGTTTTGACACATCGGCTATAGTGAAGTTCCACGGAAAAGCTCTTCTTAGACCTAAGTCGATGGTAAGTAGCATAGGTCCATAGGTGTGGATGACGGAGTTGTTGGCTGCCACTAGGTCAAACTTCGATTGAGGGCATGGCGTCTTGACAGCCGACCGGGGAAAAACACATAAATCGGATCCTGTGTCCACGAGATACTGTATTTTTGAAGTCCGATCGGTGACAAATAGACGGCCAGATTTGGAGGTAGGGCAGTCGCTGGCCGCTAGTTCCGACCGCCCGGGGAGTTTCCCGATTCAAAGTTGCAGGGCTTACTACATTTGTGTGCTTTTTCGCCAAAGTTGAAGTGGTAAAAACAGTGTGGATGGTTTGGCGGCGGCTGTGACATCCTTGAGCGAGAGCGGCTATGTCTTCTAGATCTTGACGCGGAGCGCGAGCGTGAGTTTGTGCGTCCTCTTTGATACTGACTAGTTAACATAGCTACTTGCCTGGTTAGTTCGTTGACTTGTTGCATCAAGGCGTCGGTGGGCGAAACTGGACACGCTGTATAGGTGGCAGAAGTAGTCGCTACCTGTGGAGCGCGGGGCGTCGATGGAGCTAACTCGTACACCCTGTCAGCTAGATCGGCGAGCTTATCTAAAGACTGGTCAGACTGCGACGCAAGTATAGTCTGCACATTATGTGGCAAACGATCGCACCAGATTGTTTGTAGAAGTTCCGAAGTCGCAGCGGTACCGGCAAGATTCTGCAAGTGTCGTAAAAATTGGGACGGGCTACGGTCGCCGAGTTCTTCATGAACTAATAATTGCCGCGTTCGTTTTTCCTGAGACGCGGAGAGTCTCCGAATTAGTTCCGCCTTAATTTTTCCATATTTATCGGCAGCGGGAGGGTTAGTTATTACGTCTTTTACCTCCATCGCATACCGCGCCTCCAGCTGCCCGGCGACGTAATAAAATTTTGTATCATCCTGTGTGATCTTTGAAAGTTGAAAATGAAAATGAAAATGAAAATGAAAATGAAATATTTATTTTTCAAGTAGGCATATTACAATGCGCATATGAACGTCAAATAAAGCTACGCCGGCTCTAACCCTACGCCTCAGCCTCGAGAAGATTTCAGTCCCCCCTCAGTTGGGAGGGGGGTATCCACTATGGGACCGGCAAGAAACTCGGCGGGCAACTTCTTTTCAAAACATTACATCTTATAATTAACATGCATTAAATAACAACATACAATTTAACATGCAAAAGTATTCATCAAAGAATATGAACAGACTAGGTACTCTATGGAAATCAATTTCAATAAATTATATTAATGCTTAATAATACGTCGTTCTTCTTCAGAGAAAACATATCAAATTGTCATAGAAGAAAAAGATAATATGAATCTCAATATCATTAAATATGTAATTTACCTACACAACATAAAATATAAAATATTTGATGTGCTTTCTTATCTGAACTGTGTCCTCTATACATAATACAATTATTTTAATTGCTATTCGTTTTTTGTAGTTTCTGGTTCGGGCCATGCATGTTTGTCTGTCAAATAGTCCTCGACTCTGTAATAAGCCTTTAACATCAATGATTTTTTTAAGTAGTTCTTAAGAGCTGGGAGGGGTAATCTCAAAGCAGTGTCAGGTAACTTATTATAAAAATGAATGCATTGCCCAACAAATGACTTCTGTACTTTACGGACACGAAACTTCTTTATGGCAAGCTTATTTTTGTTTCTAGTGTTATAATTATGGATATCAGAATTCTTAGTGAAACAGTCTAAATTCTTAACAACATAAATTATACTATCATAAATGTATTGGGAAGCTACAGTTAAGATATTAATTTCTTTGAAGAGTTCTCTTACTGATTCACGTGTTCCTAAGTTGTAAATAGAACGAATGGCTCTCTTTTGTAATACAAAGATAGTCTGTATGTCAGCTGCTTTGCCCCAAACCAGAATACCGTATGACATTACACTGTGAAAATAACTATGATACACTAGGCGAGCTGTCTCAACATTAGTCAGTTGCCTGATTCTCCTAACGGCGTATGCGGCTGAACTTAATTTGCTTGCTAGTTTCTTTATATGAGGACTCCATTGTAGATTTTTGTCCAATGTTAAACCAAGAAACAGTGTTGTATCTACCATCTCTAAGCATTCATCATTCAAAAGTATTTTTGTATCGATTGGTTTAACATTCGGCAGAGAAAATCGAATACATTTGGTTTTCTTAGAATTAAGAAGTAAATTGTTGACAGTAAACCACTGCAGTACATCAGCTAACGTGCTATTAATTACATTGTAATCCGTAGATTTTCGGTCAACATTAAAAAGCAGTGATGTATCATCAGCAAAAAGTACTATTTCACAAAAGTTTTTCACTATACATGGCAAATCATTTATATAAACCAAAAACAGGAATGGACCTAAAATTGAGCCTTGTGGCACTCCTAATTGGACTACAGTCCCGCTAGAGCGAGTTTTGTTAACAACTACTGTTTGTGTTCTATTGCTAAGGTAAGAAGACATAAAGTTTAGGGCATTTATAGACAAACCATAATGTTCTAATTTCAAAATGAGCGTTCCATGATCCACACAATCAAAGGCTTTTGAAAGATCACAAAATATGCCAATTGCATCACAAGAATTTTCCCAAAAATTATATATATGTTTAATGAGTACCGAAGCAGCATCGGTCGTGGAACGGCCCCTTGTGAAACCGAACTGTTTGCTTGTAAGTAATCTATGTCTGTTGAAGTGTCCCAGTAGATCATTTAACATTAGCTTCTCAAAGACTTTACTTAGTACAGGAAGTATTGATATGGGACGGAAATTGGTTATATCACTCGAATCACCCGATTTAAAAAGCGGTATGACTTTGCTACATTTCATAAGATCTGGAAAGGTGCCTTGTGAAATTGAAATATTATATATTACGGCCAAGTAAGGTGCTATTATATCTATGACATGACTAATTACTTTAACTGATGTTCCCCATAAGTCTTCCGTTTTCTTTAAATTGAGTGACTTGAATGTTTTAACAATATTTACAGAGTCTACTTGACTAAATTCAAATGAATTATTACATTTCTTAACATTAGCACAAAGTAATGAATGGGCTTGAGCCGCAGAAGAATGTAAACATTTTGTGGTGTTAACGGCTATATTTGAGAAATAATCTTCGAATGCCGAGGCAACATCGCTGTTCGACACTATTTGTTGATTATCTGATACAATGTTGACTTGACAATCGCGTGATTTACATTTACCAGCTTCTTTATTTATAATACTCCAAGTTGTTTTCACTTTGTTGTCCGACACTTTCAATTTAGAACTAATAAAGTTTTTCTTGGCAGTTAAACACACTTTCTTGAAGATTCTTGAGTAGTTTCTTACATAGTCCAGGAATTCTGAATTCTTGTTCAGCTCTCTCTCACCATAAAGTTCATAAAGTCTTTTTCTACTTTTGTGAATACCTACAGTAGCCCATTCACTAAACTTTGTTTTAACTTTTGACCCACTAATAGATTTCACTTTGAAATTGTTATTAAATTGATTAAGAATTACATTGAAAACATCTTGATACAAATGATTACAGTCATAATGCGAAAATGGTATTATAGACAAACTATGTAGAATTTCATTTTTGAATGATTCCAAGCGAGATCCAGTAATGGGTCTATATGTTATTGTTTGTGGAGTATCATGAATAACGTTTAAGAAAGCTGCCCTTTGGCCGCTGTGATCGGAATGAAAACAGTTAAATAATTTCTTATCTATAAATTCACAGTTACAAAAAATATTATCTAGGCATGTTGCACTAGTCACACCTACCCGGGTAGGTTCAAGAAATAAATTAAATAAATTAAATGATTTAAACAAACAGAACATTTTAACAGTATTACTAGATGACTCGAGCAAGTTAACATTAAAATCTCCACATACAATAACATGTTTTTGGCCCTTGCATACTAAATTCAGAACATTTTCCATTGTAGATTCAAATATGCTGAAGTCAGCTGATGGTGGTCTATAAACACATACAATAATATATCTGTCTAATTCAACACATGAAATTTCTATAGTTCTTTCTATGGAATATTTTACAACATCTTTGCGCTCTTTACACTTCATACAATTTTTAACAATAATAAGGGAGCCACCATGAGCAGCAGATTTTCTGGCAAAAAAACTAGCTAATTTAAAATTAACATAATCAAATATCAACTGTTCTTGTTTCAACCAATGTTCAGTAATACACATAACTTCAACATTATTACTATCTAAAAATAATCCTACTTCTAATTCTTTGCTGGAAAAACCCTGAATATTCTGGTGAACAACGTTCATATTCAGGTGTTTTTCCGCTGTCTTACAATCTAGTTTAAATGAGGCATGGGGTCCTTGGCTTTGTCAGCTGACTGAGACTTATATATAACACTATTACATCTATTTGGCTCAATATTGAAGGCCAATAACTCCACTAAATATACAAATAATTTCTTTGGCAAAAATACCTTCCGTGGAGCTAGCATGAAGCGCTCAATGAATTTATTTAAGTCAAAGAAATGGTACTTTTTATTAACAGCTATGGCATGGTACATTAAAGAATTATAGTAAGCTATCTTACAATTATAGTCATATGATACATTTTCTGCATAAGGTAGTGCACATAATATAATTTTCCCCACACCAGATTTTTCAATAACATTTAGTGTGGACATCAATTTATCTATGCTAAGCTTATCTACATTAAGACTATTTCCTAATAAAATTACTAATGTAGTACTGCTATCATAACATCCCTTTGAAATAAGGTCACATAAATGAGACAAAGTAATGTTTTGATAACAGTAATTTGTCACTTGTTGCTCTAACTGGTAGCTCAATAATGGGCCCATTCCTAACCCAATCTGATCTGAAAAAACAACAGTCTTACTGACTGCTCTAGGGGCTGTTTAACTACTGCCGCATGCCTAGTTGTGTCGTGGGCCACATCGGCTTGAATAATCTTTGCTGGTGGCATTTGGCCACAATTACAATGTTTTCCATTTAATAATGCCTTACACCGCTCCTCCAAATCTCTATTTTCTAGCAGCAATCTATTAAAAGCCTGTATGTGCTCCTCAACTTGTTTTTTAGTAGTCTCATACATGGTGGATACTGCCAAAAGCTCATCTTTCAGCCTGTTAATGTCGGCATTTAATTTCAGAAAATTTGATTCCTTGACTTCCAGCTCTGAATGACAGTCTTGAACCCTATTTTTCATAACTGTTAATGTATGTTTTAATTTACTATATTTTTTAATACATGCCTGGCCTTTGATCAGCTTTTGGGTTCTCCTAATATACCTATTAATCTTAATGTACTTTTTTAACTTATTACTACTATTAAAGAATACTATGTGTTTGGAGTCCCTACTCAATTGTGTTTCACCGCTTACCAACTCTTGGTACACATTCTGTAACTGCGAAGCATCATAGTGCTCCCGCTCTGTTGAAATTGAGCTTCTATTTGCGCGAACCACAGTGCGGGCTCGTCCGCGTTGAACGGCGGTACGCGGACGCCAACCTTACATACCTGCGCCTCCTCGGTCGCGTCCACACACTCCTTACTTAAATTTTCCTTCGACATCTTCGTGCTGTCGGATGGTCACCAATGTGGAGTGCTAGCAGGTATGCAGGTAAGGATGGTAGTACTTACAGGAAAGATACGCAGATGCTATTTACAGATGTATTTACATTAAAGATATGTACATAATGTTACAGTATTTATAATTATTTATATGCAACGAGAAATTGCGAAACCCGATTTTAGCTCTCAGTTGAAGTAACCGTTTTTCCTCGTTGCCACGGCAGCGGTGGTGGCGTATCGCGCAGGCGCGCGGTCAATTGCTAGCCAAGCAGGCCGCCACAAAACTATTTGAATCATCCTATAAGCAGTGTGACGTCAAATTGATGTCATCGGCATGAAAGTTACGAGCCCTGCACGAGACACGTGAGTCTTACTTATAATAAGCTTCTGAATACGCTAAATGAGACCCAGTTTACAACATTATCTCCTTCTTCATAATTTTGATTGTAGATTAAACAGCCTTTACCATCCAAATAGGGCAATAATTGCCAAAAATATAGGTTAATAACCAAATAAACCTTTTTCGTCAGATGAAAAACCGTTTTCCATCAACAGAGCACGATCATGATGCTTATGGCACGACCGTTTCTAAAGCTAAGCAAAAAAGCAGTATCTCCCAAGGACATACGGCGTTTTAGCCAGGATTGTCAGTTACTGTCTTTTGCGAAGTAAAGGACGTTGATCGCATCAGTTAAAGGTTAATTTCGGTACAATAGCCGAACGACAATTACGACCAGTTAGTGGTTGAATTGACTGTACTTTAAATGGTACCATCGTGGAGAGATTTCTTTGGTATTTTGTGGTTTTCAGCAAGGAAATTTATAGACATATTAAGTATGTGACTCAGTGAATAAGGAAAATAGGCTATGAAAATGTGTATGTATGTATATTAATGTTAGAATATACAATAAAGGCACTATTGGAGTAAAATCCTTACTTTTCTTCACACCAAAACCTTGCCAAGATGACAATTTTACAAACAAATGAAAACAAAACATGTACCAGGATGACAAAACCTACAATGAGTATAGCAGTTAAAGTTACTACTGGCGTTTTTTTACAGATTTTATATATTCTTGGCCTCATATCATTTAGACTTAGGAGTGTACAAGTTTCTAATGGGTCGGCAACGCGTATGTGACACCCCTTGAGTTGCAGGCATCCAACCGTTCATAGGTTACGGTGACTGCTTTCCATCAGGCGGACCGTATACCTGTTTGCCACCGACGTGGAATTAAAAAAAAACTATTTAGAGTCTACGTTGATAGCAATTTTGACAGCCCTGTCAGCGCAAGCGATATTTTAACGTCAAACTTCTATAAAATAACGTTGACATGAAAACCTTGTACAGTCGGAGCTATCAAAGTTGCTAGGTATACCAATTTGGTGTGTCTACTTCCCTCGACATTCTTACCATCATCATCATCTTCTTAAGGGCTCTTGTCTGTCCTGATACGTCTCGTTGGTCTTCTCTTTTACCTTCTCTTACCAAACTTTACAAAACAACGTCAACTCACAGGTGGCAAAACGAAACACTTTCGTCACCGACAGTACTAAAACCGTTATGAATGTAACGTTATGGTAAAACAATTAACCAATTACGGCGATGGTAATTAGATACACAGATGAATGAACATAATGCACTTTTAATCATTTTGACTTTGATTTGGTCTGGTAGTAATGAGTAGCTTACGCGTAATGTCATACTGTTGACGTGCACCGTGTAAAGTTAATTTGGGTTATTATTATAAGTGGTACTCGATTTAATAAGCAGATTTTCTTTATCGACGCGCGACGCGACGGGCTAAGAATTTCGGTAAATCAGTGTAGCGCAATCTAGTTGACCGTACATTTTTCTTGATAGTACCGATGTACGTTTTTTTCTAAGACTAATTAATAATTAATCTTGTGTCGAGAGATGTAAAAGTATGTACTATGGCTACACATTTTACTCGATTATCTTTGATGCAATGTGATTCTAACTGTGCTCTTAAGACTTTATGTCCTAAAGGCCTTTAAACACGACCTCACCGTACCACAAAGCTCACCCAATCCCCATCAACCGACGATAACTTTAAATCGATCGTAAATTCGCAAATACTTTAGTACTCTGATTCTACAGTAGTGTTGGCTCTCCATCGAGTCACCAACTGTAAGACTCAACTCAGTTTTTGGGGTTTTTTTGAACTTGTTTCTTGTTCAAGAAATTGAAAATGCTGTTGTCATGCGTTACGGGCACTTTTGCATCGAGAACGGCTGGGAGCGGTTTATTGGTTTAAAATTGTTTATATTTTTAAGTTCTTATTTTTAATTTTAGTCTGTACGTACGTTTATTTTTAGTGTAACTTTAGTGTAGTGTTTGTTTGTATTTTGTAATATTATGTTGTAGGTACTTAAAAATACCGTACAAAAGTGAAATAAACATTTATACTAACAAAAAATTATATATATACAAATAATGAACGCATATACAATATGTTTAAAACATGAATAATGAAGATTGATGAAACGAGTACAAATTCAGAGGCTCAAGCAAGTCTTTTTGACATAGCATTAAAATAACCTAATAGAGAACTTGATTCGGGGTTTAAAATTCGAAACTTTTACTCAGATACTCAGAAGTTTAAATCGAATCGATCAAGTATATACATTCGAATGTTTTTGATCACAAATCACGATTCGAGTCTAAATATCGACTCAAAACAAAAGACTCGATTGCTCCAACACTACTTATTGGCTGTTGTGCTATTTGTACGATCATGCGCAGACACCACAAGATGGCCGACGTCTGCTATCGATTAGCCTAAACTTAGCATCTAGTAGTAGTTTTATTCTGTCTGGAACACATCCTCCTCGGTGGAACAAAGCCGTAACTCTGTGAGCTACTTCAAATGAAACTGACCCTTGATTGATAGAGCTGGTGGAAGGGCACATTCTTGTCTAATCATTTGGAAATACCAATAGCTTAGTCGATACAAAAAGGATTATTTTTTGCTACGGTAGATGTCGCTATGGGCCCACCAAAGGCGTAAAACAAAGGATATGAGGCATGATAAATGTTTTAGGGGTCCTCTGAGATAAAATTATAATATTGCACCGACTTCAACAGAAAGTCAAGGACATTTTTTAAATACATTTTAGCGTAATGATACAATCACCAGTATCCAGTATCCCATTAGATCCGACTTCCTTAAAACCGATAAAACTCTCCACAGGAGGAAGGTATACAGAAAGAAGTTTCATGCAAGTATTTAGGTTCGGAAGGAGGCGTATCAGAACATACGGAATTAAGAACTACCGTATGCCGTGCTATTGATCAGACCGCCCGAGAATATCCATCTTCACCACTCTGCTTTCTAGAACCTTCTAGCTTCGTACAGCTAAACTGTGGAATGAACTGCCGCACAGACTGGTATTTGACCCAAAAAGTTGGCCAAAATTATTTTAAAGTTCCAATGGCCTCCTAACCATTTGTTATTAAGATTTAAGGGTCAAGAAGGTAAAATAAACCGGCCAAGTGCGTGTCGGGCCACGCTCAGTGTAGGGTTCCGTAGTTTTCCGTATTTTTTTTAAAAACTACTGAACCTATCAAGTTCAAAATAATTTTCCTAGAAAGTTTTTATTAAGTTCTACTTTTGTGATTTTTTTCATATTTTTTACACATATGGTTCAAAAGTTAGAGGGGGGGGGACACTTTTTTTTCCTTTATGAGCGATTATTTCCGAAAATATTAATATTACCAAACAACGATTTTAGTAAACCCGTATTCATTTTTAAATACCTATCCAACAATATATCACACGTTGTAGTTGGAATGAAAAAAAAAAATTGTCCCCACTTTACATGTAGGGGGGGTACCTAACAAAACATTTTTTTCCACTTTTTATTTAACCATTTTGCCGGCGTGGTTGATATATATATTGGTACCAAATTTCAGCTTTCTAGTGCTACCGGTTACTGACATTATCCGCGGACGGACGGACGGACAGACAGACATGGCGAAACTATAACGGTTCCTGGTTGACAAATTGAAAGTTGAAAGACATTAAATATTATATTTCAACTTTTATTAGTTATTTTCATCAAAGCTTACATTAGCTTTCTTCCAGGACATTTCTGTTTTATGTCTCTTGCTCCTGTCGCTCAACTCTAAGAAAGTCTTTTCAGGACGACCAGAACTGACTCCTGCTTTTGGTAGAGATATGCATCCTTTGAGCTACTCGATGCTGCTATCTAGGAATCTGGCACTTGTATTAAGAGCAGCTGTCCATTTTTGTTTAAAATAATGCTTGATGCGAGACAGTTTCAGCTTTATGTCAGCAATATTGTGGTCATTTTCCGTATATAGATTCAGTAATACTTGCTCCAAAAATTGCAACTTTTTGTTAAAAGTTGAGCTGTCTGAGCGTTTAATAATAGCAAATAAATCATTCCTATATAATACCCGGATTCCAGAAGAACCTAAAACACAAAAACGTAAAAATAAGTAAAATCTCATGTACCAAGTAACGAATGTGCTTACGGAAAAAAAAATCACCAAAAATAGGCGGGTGCATTGGGGTGGCTATTCTGTACTTTATATTATAAAGGAAAGTCTATTCTTCAACATGTCATTCAAATGTTAGCTGGATAATGCTTGGTAACTTATTAAAAATTCCAATGTTCTTGAAAAACTTATCTTTTTATTTAAAATTTCCCGGTACTCACTTCTCAAGGGTATTAATGAAGAAAATCAATTAATATTTAAGTAAAATTTAGTGTTAAATAAAGTACATACCTGGTTCTTTGCAATCCATATTAGAAACCAACACAAAACGGGCCAATCAAGGAATAACAAATTTTTGAAAACAATGAAATTCGAGTGCATCGAACAATCACGCAGACGCTTTCGGCGAACGGTAATTTTCGACTAAGCCTACACGGGTGATAGATGACTTTAGCACGTGGTATTTTTTTTTACTAGGTGGAGGGGTTATTCTAGTTTTAAGAAACAATGGTTAAGAAGGGGTACGGCGTAAATAAAAAAAATGGATTTTGGCCAGCTTTTGAGGCTCAATACCTGTCTGTGTGCCGCACGCGGTATTTTCGGACTGATACGAAAACAAAGCAAAAAGAGCGTAAAAGGATTAAAGGATATTTAGAAGCGTTTGCCTCCCATATAACAAAAAATGTCATATAAGTACCGTACCAGGAACTGTTACATTTTTTATAGATTAGCCATAATGGACGAAGCCACGTGGAGCCGGTCTTGCTTACGCAAGGTCAGTGCAAAGGCCATTTACACAGCTGCTATCAATCGATCAGCATTTCTCAATATGCTAGTTACGTGCAGTCGACAACACAGCTGTGAATACAGTGCCAAAAATATGTATACACACCATAATGTACAGGCAAGAAAGTTCTGTATACATCGTTTTGGCACTATGTCTCCATTCACGGCTGTGTTGTTGACTGTACAAGAAATATGGGCAATTAAGTTTCATTGAAACGAAAGATGATCAACTTTGCCGTTAATTTAATAGTATAATCAATTTGTAAATAAAATTAATGTACGCGTCGTAAGTCTATTTAATTGTAGAAACATTGTTAGAACTCTTTAAATATAGGTTTAAGGCATCCTACAGATAAACAAGCTCTCAAAACGTATCCTCGAATTTACCAGCATATGTGGCTTAGTTTCAAGCATTAAAAAAAACCATCGAAATGAGAACCTCCTTTTGAGATTTGGAAGTCGGTTAAAAATCAAAATGTCTGTCTTCAGCACTATTGCGCACACATGCCAGACAAATAAAGATGCAAATAACGATATTTAGATTTTCGCAATATTATGCCCTCAGAGCCGTACATCGCGCACTTTAGTGTTAGACCCTGACATCACGGACTATAAATGTTATAAAACCACCGACAGCCGTAAAATGCACTTTTCAGTGCGTCATGCAAGAATTTTATTATTGACCTCGGGTCACGGCGACGCTGGTTCGACGAACTTGTGCGAGTTTGTTTATATGACATCTATTTATGTACGGAATACCTACCCGGATTTAAAAGTGTGAGCGTCATTTTAAAGATGTGTAGTATTATGGATAGTCTTTAAACTCTTTAATATATAAAAGGGCGTTTTAATAAAAAGTTGTCCAAAATTTTCATAAAAAGTTTTTTTTAACTATTTACACTGAAAATCAAAAGCACTTTCCATTCACCTACGTCACGGTTTAGTATTTTAGTAAGATTTTTTGCACTTGTATGCACATGACACAGAGGAAATTAAAACGTACACAGATAGAAAAGATATTTTAATTTAAGACGGAAAACTCTCTCAAACACTGTTATTTAAAAGGAATAATATAATTCTTCATCTAATAACATGGTCTTAAACTAAAGGGATATTCCTTTTTCAAAGAAGAATCAAAATTGTTCAGTCGTAACTTTATATACATTTGGTACAAATAGGACAGATTTGAATCAAAGAAGTATTTATTTGCAACAAAATATTACACCGTTTTAGTATGAATAATTTAGTTCTTAAAAAACGTCTTTGGTTCAAGTAACCTTTATCAAAGCAAAAATAAAAACCTGTTAAAAGAAGATTTACCACAATTTAACTACAAGATTTCTGCGTTTTTAATAGGAAATCATAATTTCTTAATTTAACTTTTACGTTCTACAGTCAAGACATAAAAGTTTAAATAAAAAAATACACGGTTTTACGTCAAGATTTAGTTCAATCTTGGCTTGATTTTAATAGTTCTTGATTTGATGCTTTGCAACTCCATTCAAAGTTCCAGAATAACTTAAAACAAAAATAAACACAGATTTATGTCAAGATTTATTAAGTTCTTGGCTTTGTGTCACAAATTCTTGATTTAATGTCTACAAGCTCCATTTGAGAATCAACAAGTTCAAATCAAAAAATATCAAGGTTTTACTTCAAGATTTAGGAACAATCTTGGCTTGATTATAATAATTCTTGGCTTGATGCTTATAGACTTCATTCATAATTCGAGCAGGTTTTAAATAAAAAATCAACACGGACTTAGGTCAAGATTTATTACATTCTTGGCTTCATATCACAAATTCTTGATTTAATGCCTACAAGTTCCATTTGAGAATCAACACGTTTAGATCGAAAAATAATAAAGTTTTGCTTCAAGATTTAGTTCGCGCGCCGAGCGGCGACACCGGTTTAGTTACCAAAAAACCCGCTAGATGGCGCTGACCCCAGCCCATAGAATTAATCATCGCGGTGTTAAGATTTTTCCCGATTTGGTTAGGCTCGCCGGTTGGAACTTGATATGTATCGAATCATAGGAATACAAATTCCGACATAATAGCCCCCTGCTTCCCTCTGGGAACTACGCGCTATTATTGAGGACTATCCTAAACGTGCTTCCGCTCCAGTTCTCTCTCTCTCTCTCTCTCTAACTGGCTGGGGAACTCGAAATTATATATTTTAAATGAAATAAGATAAATGACATCCAAGAAGTAAGTATATTTGGTTTAAGATACTTACTGTTTCACCCCAAGAAACATTAAATCTAACTTCAAACATGTAAATCTTCATCTAATACCGTCAGAACTTTTAAAATGAAAAATGTATATATTTGGTGTAAGTAACTAATTGTTTCACCCCAAGAAACATTAACTTTTACTTTAATTATGCATAACTCTTAACCGAAAACCGTCATAACTCTTAAATACAACAATTTTATTACTTAGAACCAAGAAATATTATACTTGTTTTTAAGAACTTGCTGATTTGCTTCTGAGTAATAATTATCACTGAACAAAACGTTTACGCTCTTGGAATAAATGATTAAGTTTTTAAAAAAAGATTGTTTTGCTAATCATGTTAAGATATAAAATGGTTAGTGCAAGTAATAAACATCGAGACATTTTATGTTTTATATCAAGTAATTAAAATCTTCCTGATATGGGAAACTGGATATCTCTTGGTTCAAATAGGTTTCTTTGGTTGAAGAGATATTTGTGACAATCCATCACAGAAAGGCCCTTATGGCAGGTATTGAGTTAGGCACAGATCCTAAATCTGCATTAAATAAGCTATCTAATACAAAAAAAATCATGGCCCTAGGCCACGTACTTTTTTTTAAAAAAATCATCAAGCATACACATGCTAAGTATTGCACTTTTGAGAAAACGTGAAAAGAAGTTTGAAACTCACTTTAAGGGTGTTCCCATTGGAAGTTACATAGATGACGATTGATTGTGTATCTCAAGGTACATTTCTTTGAGAATCAGTTGTGATTGTGTTTCATCGACTTCCAGATCATGAAAAATCGAGCTTTGATTAGGGCAAGTCGCTTATAAGAAAAAATTAGGAAAACATATTTTTTTGGCTTTTCTTCTAATATGTTGCTATCTGAACTATAGTACATAGTTATATATGTTTCAACTTACATTTAAGGATAGAAATAAAATCCCATGGTTCATTAAATATGTATATTTTAATCAGAATATCACAATTAGAATATTTAACATCTGCTCCTATAATAATAATAATTTTCGTATAGAGACTTCTAAATTATATTTAATCAGTCTACACATTTATAACTAAAGTGTCAGAATTATTCTGCATGTCTTATTTTTTTATTTATAAATTTTTAAAGTTACATAAAAATCACAAATTATTGACTCCCATACATTTGGGAAAAGGGCCCTTATGACCATCACAGATAAAAATTACTCATTGCTAATGTATTTTATTATTTTAGTTACTTATCTTGTATTATAACAGAATACCAAAGAAAAAATGTTATATGAAGTAAACTTAAAATCTTGATCATTAATCAGTAATTCTCATAAAACGTTTATTATAATTATTAATTCACACAGTACCTACCAGATCGATTTGTAATTCTTAATATTTGTTTTTTAATTATTTAAGACACTTAGTATATCGGAAGAAAACACATCTTACCACCGATAATGTCACCAATAAGGGACCATTCATAAACTACGTACCGTCAACTGCTGCAACATTGCCACGTGGCATCAACTGTGCCTATAATTGCATTTATAAATAAAGTGTTTGTTTCCTTAAGTTGAAGCCACGAGGCAATGTTGCAGCAGTTTACGGTAAGAATAAACTTTTTTATTTTAAAGTGACGACTAGGTACCTAAATCGGGTAATTTTTAAATTAGGTATCAAAGTACTTCATTGAATCGTACCTATATAACATAAACTAACTTATAAACAAAAGTTGTAAGTAATTACAACATTTTTTAACAACAGTTTTCATATTTTCGAACGCGCTCTGGCATAAGGGCCCTTTTCTACTAAACTTTGAGCTGAATTTTAATATAGAAATACTTAACGTACACTACTGAAACCAAGCTACAATTGCACGTCTATTCGTATATTTTACTATTTTGCATAAATTCAAAAATCGATAATTTCGAACGATTTTACAAAAACGTCGATATCTCCGTAACTAGAAACCGCCATAAGGGCCCTTTTCTTATGGATTGTCACATTTCCAGCCGCCGATCGCGCCACGTACTTCAGAGTTCAGATGCATTTTATCATTCATTCGTTCGTCCGCCGCAGTCAGCTGTTTTGGAACGGCGCGCGGGCTTTAGGCCTGTCCAACGTGCCAGGGATGTCAGATCCAGCCGGCGTATCATGCTTACAGTTTTATCACTTGTCCACGTGGATAAGACAACTGTCACTCTCACACTGACATACTTGCCAAAGCGTGACGGATGCTTTATCCACGTGGATAAGTGATAAAATTGGAATCATAATACGCCGCGCCGGCAAGGGATGTTATCATTCATTCGTTATCATTGGTGCACGCGGGTTTCTGCCCTGCCGATCGAATCGAGTACGGGAGTTGATCAGTGCAATGCCGTAGTATGAACCGATCTAGCCATAGACCTTGTCGCACGTTGAAGCAATTTTCTTTCAATACTCGACCTAGGAAATAAAACGAATATAAAAGATGATCTTGTATACGGATCGGTGGGCATCGGTGATTGCCGTGTGCTTAAGATTGTTCCCAGTGCTGGTGTATAGGGCCAACAATATTTTGCATCAGATACACCTCTTAAATACTGTTCTTCATGTAACCTTTGAATCATTGCATAATATTCATAAAACAAGCATCGCGCGTGTGTGCATATTCGCTAAATTGCACTTATGACCGGCTAGAATTAGTGACCTAATTTTCATATGCTTACACATTTATTTGTCAATTGATGTTTGCATCAATTCTGTCTATAATGTCTTTCGCAAAACAAAGAAGCTGGACGCATGTATCACCAAAAATCTTGGATAAGAGTAAATTAAGTGTTATCTTAAATATTAAGTTATTTTTTAACATTTACCCCACTCGTCCTGTTTTAAAACAACAAGCCTATATGTCAACTTTTTTTTAATTGCCAAAATTAAAGCGCCAACAGATTTTCGAAATCAGTCGATAAGTTTTTTTTTATGTGACAACCCTTTGCAGGACGCGTGCGAGGACGGACAGATTGATGCACACGTAGAAATAGACGGCGTTAAGGCGGACTCACACGACCGGACTAAAACTCTTTGATATCCGACATGGGCGATAATTGATCCTGATTTGACTGAGTAAATCTCGGTCGGTTTGGTGAAAATTGTATTTATGTCCGTGTTTCCGCGTTTTCGAGTGATTGACAGCGCCATCTGATGCAAACTGCCGCAAGCATTTCTCGGTAGCACGGTACTATATTAAGGACGCTGAATACTTGCATGCGATTTTGTACTATAAACTCTCATTTTAATGACTGAGCGAAGTTTCGCAATCGGATTAAAATTACCACATTTTTCAGCACAGATATTTGTGCCGCGACAACTTTTATATTATGATTGAATTCTCATAAATTTCATGCACAGCCTTTAAAGAGGAATTCTTAAATATATGTACTCAATCAATATGCTGATCACTCTCATCAGTAATCATAGAAGTAGAAGAAACGCCTACTTTTTAAAATTGTCTACCCTTTTTTAAATATATCAGATATAATAATCTACTGACGCGAAATTAAAAATTTCAGTCATTAGCATCTAGATGCCTTAGCGATATGATATCCCGGTTCGACTGGTAGTAACTGTAGTAAGGCCCAGGGTCAAAGTATGTCCATGTCTCTTTAATGATAACTTATTAATAGTGCTAGCATCTCGCTCTTGCAAGCTGCCTGCCGTTCTAGTCTTGCAATTAGTATTTTAAAGTCAATTTCAACGGTGAACCTTCATTCCATATTTGCATAAAATCTTAGAACTTTGCGATTAAAACTGTTCCCCGACCGGTGTCCGGTACAGTCGCCATCAGATATATAGGAGCGCCTGAGGTACTCAAAAATATCTGAACACGCCTCTATTGCCTAGGCGTTAGAGGCGTGTTCAGATATTTTTGAGTACCTCGCGCGCTCTTATATATCTGATGGCGACTACAGGGCAATCGGTTACGAAAATTATCGTCCATGTTTCTGGTATCTGCGTTTCCTCATGTCATATTCATTAGCTTAGTTGGATGGTGCAAATGTCGCTTAGAACGGTAGTCTGTTAGTTAGATAGGGATGTTGGTTAAATAAAGGATATGGAAATTGCCAACTTAAATTCTTTAAAGGATTTTCGAATTCCGGAAAAGTCATACCTACTCGTATGAAGAACTTCTGTGTTAGCTAAAGATATTTTTAACTAATATATTTTTCAGATACAACAAAAAGCGCTGGTGGTCTAGCGGTAAGAGCGTGCGACTTTCAATCCGGAGGTCACGGGTTCGAACCCCGGCTCGTACCAATGAGTTTTTCGGAACTTATGTGCGAAATGTCATTTGATATTTGCCAGTCGCTTTTCGGTGAAGGAAAACATCGTGAGGAAACCGGAGTAATTCCAATAAGGCCTAGTTACCCTTTGGGTTGGAAGGTCAGATGGCAGTCGCTTTCGTAAAACTAGTGCCTACGCCAAATCTTGGGATTAGTCGTCACAGCGGACCCCAGGCTTCCGTGAGCCGCGGCAAAATGCCGGGATAACGCAAGGAGGAGGATGATGATGATTTTTTTCAGATACATCGTTTGCAATTTACCTACATTTAACATCTGACTATTGCGTGTAATGACAAAATTGACAAACTACGCAAATATGCCATTATCTTAAATTGTCGATCATCAATCAATTTACCGTAACCTCTTTACGTCAGGCACCTGCCACTGTTGATACTGGGATGACAAAAATAATTGCTCTTGCTTATTTTTTAATAACCAGCCATGGTTTTATTTGACCCGGCTACAAGGCATTTAAGCCAACCATGGATATTTCATTTGACAATGTTGCCAGGTGGAGTTTTAAAATTGAGTGCTTAAAACGGCAACTTTTTTTGGAACGTCTGACATTCTCACTTTTTTTAATATAATTGAAGTAGCTTACTTTGAATCGATTTCGATCGAATAGGATGGGTATTTTTTTTATCAAATTGCCTGATCATGATACCATTGATACCTTTAAGCCAATGTGTAAGCAAACTAGATTTGTTAGTGTTGCTAACAATAAAATATGTCTATACTCTATATGTAAGAAAAAAACTGATTTCAATAGAAAGTTCAGCAACATTTGAAAACTGGATTGCCAAAAGCAGATTGATTTAAACACGTTATTTTCATTAAATTAAACCGATGAACAGCATTAACGTTTTCACCTTTAAGACGCTACGATACCCCTCATTTCTCCATACAAACGCTCTCGCCTGTTTCCTCTCTGGTTTTTGAAGCTAGATCAATGGTTTTTTCAACACAGACTTTTATTATCAATATCTGTGTCGGACCGTTTTGCTTTTTCTGATATTTTTGTTTTAAAAGGAATTAGAGCCTCTCAAAGTTGGCCAAAACGGCTTAAGAGGGCTTTCGTGTTAAAAATAGTGAAATCGCAACCGAGCGCTCGATCATACCGTGTGTGGTATCAAATTAAAGGGCTTTGCGAGTAGTTTATAAATATATATCACATTATAGGACTTTTTCTACTTGGTCTAACAAAATATGAGAAAATGTCCAAAAGTGGTAATAATTGTACCGTTGAAGGCTCGTTTTCAAAAAATTGGCAAAAATCAATAATAGCAATTCATAATCACTAAGGCATAACAGCAATTTAAGTAAACGTTGCAGATTAATTTAGTACAAAACTTACTTCGATTTGATGTAGATTTTCAAAGAAATTGTCACTTAATTTTAGGGGGTGGTATTTAAACGAAAATCAAAAAAATAACTTTTTTTACGCAAATATAGTCCAAATTCATATCAAAAATACTAATTGAACAGCAAAATTTGCAACTCAAAATATTACTAAATACACTACAATATTATTCGTGGCGTGCATCTATTTTAACTTTTAGTAAAGCTTTTTCATGATTGCATCGCTAATAATTACTAACGCACAGTATACCTAGCAACGCTTTTTTTTTTAAATGTAGCTTCTATTTTTACATAATATACAGCAGTTTAATCTAAATGACACAGCATTTTTTTCTAATTGCAATAAATTTTTTTATTAATTACAACATAAAGTGACCAGCAAAAAAACATAAAATTTAAAGCGCAAGCGCACAGAGAAGAAGAACGGCTTTTTTGACTGCATTAAACAGCTTTTACGGTTCAACGAGTGATAGTCCATCCCTACGCAAGATGACGCGATTGGCGGATCGAGCAAGTTCTAACCTAACCTTACCCACTTTTATCACAAAACTTTTATTCCGTGAGGGTTACAGTTCTAACCGAACCTAACCCACTTTTCTCACAAAAGTTTGTTTCCGTGAGGGTCGCAGTTCTAACCTTTTTTAGGGTTCCGTAGTCAACTAGGAACCCTTATAGTTTCGCCATGTCTGTCCGTCCGTCCGTCCGTCCGTCCGCGGATAATCTCAGTAACCATTAGCATTAGAAAGCTGTAATTTGGTACCAATATGTATATCAATCACGCCAACAAAGTGCAAAAATAAAAAATGGAAAAAAATGTTTTATTAGGGTACCCCCCCTACAGGTAAAGGGGAGGCTAATATTTTTTTTTATTCCAACCCCAACGTGTGATATATTGTTGGATAGGTATTAAAAAATGAATAAGGGTTTGCTAATATTGTTTTTTGATAATATTAATATTTACGGAAATAATCGCTTCTAAAGGAAAAAAAAGTGCGTCCCCCCCCTCTAACTTTTGAACCATATGTTTAAAAAATATGAAAAAAATCACAAAAGTAGAACATTATAAATAATTTCTAGGAAAATTGTTTTGAACTTGATAGGTTCAGTAGTTTTTGAGAAAAATACGGAAAACTACGGAACCCTACACTGAGCGTGGCCCGACACGCTCTTGGTCGGTTTTTTTTTTTGTTGACGGAGTGGGGAATGTTTTTACGCATTTCTCCCCGCCCATGATGGGGAGGGTATGTGGGACTCACTCATTCAGCTCCCTCTCCTGGCGAGAGGGAGGGAAAGAGAATACCCACTAAACCCCACTCCGGCGTCGCACCCTCTAAGATGTTGTATGGGGACATTACGGGCTCGCACATTCATTCTTCCGCAATGTCCCCCGTCTTTCCCGACGTTAGGCCAGAAAACCCGCACCAAGGAAGGGGACAATCAGGGACGCTTCTGATTCTCCCCCCAGTCGTGTAAGGCCGTACAATGTGGGCCCCAACCCACTGGCCCTATTGAGGGAGGGCGCCGTTTATTGCGAACTGCGCGCGTCTACTTCCTCTACGTCTTTGCCGATGCGAAGGCGCATAGGCCGCATTTTCGCGTTCTCGCTCCTCTGTCTCCTTCTGCGAGATGATGTCCTCACAGAAGGAGATGACCGCTTTCCAGTTCCTCTCGCTACGGAGCATGGCTGCAACGACGCTGTGCAGCGATAGGTCCGTCGTTCCTATTGCTGCGGTGAGAGCGCGGCTCTCTTGCTCCCAGTGGCTGCACACCTCTAGCGTGTGTTGGGCCGAGTCGTCAGGGTCGCCGCACTGGTGACACTGGGGCCCCAATTCCCTCTTTATCTTGTGCAGGTAATGACCGAAGCAGCCGTGACCGGTCATCACCTGCGTTGCCCTATATGACAGGGCCTTTGCTTCCTCTTCAGCCACTATCCTCCATATATGGGAGGACTGCCCCTATGGTGTGTGTTCCATACGGACTGTCCTCCAGACTGTCCTCCAGACTGGCCTCCCATAGCTCTCGGAGCCTGACCTTGGCCTCTCGGTCTGCCCGCTCTGCCACTTCTGGGTCCAAGCGTTGTCCTCTAGCTCTGGCCTCCGCCCTCATCGTATACCTCTCCGCCTGGACCTGGGCGTCGAGCTCCCATGGAGGAGTGCAGGCGAGGAGACACGCCGCCGCATGGGATACCGTCGAGTAGGCCCTAATTATTCTTAAGGCCACCACTTTTTGCGGCCGCCGGAGCAGGGATTTGTTTCCGCTCGACAGCCGGTCCGCCCAAATCGGGGCCTCGTATAGGGCCATACTTCTTACCACCCCCGCAAAAAGGCGGCGGCATGGGGCTCCTGGTCCTCCCACGTTGGGTAGCAGCCTGCCTAGGCCGGAAGCCACGCCCACAATTCGTGGAGCAAGTCGGGTGAAATGTTCCCTGAATTCCCATTTTCTGTCCAGGACCAGGCCAAGATATTTGATATTGGCCCTGACCTGGACAGATTCCCCTCCACCTGAATCGTCAAGCCGGCGGGCAGGCGCCATCCTTTCCCCCGAAAACTACCGCTTCCGTCTTCGAGAGGGCCACCTTTAACCCAAGCAGGCGAATGCGGCCGACCGTCAGTTCTGTGCCAACCGCCGCCCTCCTCAGTGTCTCCTCCAATTCTCTTCCCCGCACAGCCACCATTGTGTCGTCCGCGTAACATATGGTGGACATGCGGGGAAGCGGCGCCCCCCTTATCACCCAATCATATCCGATGTTCCACAGGAGTGGTCCTAAGACTGACACCTGTGGAACACCGCAGGCCATTTCTCGTTCTGCTCGACCTTCTCTTGTTTCGTAGAGCACTACTCTCTCAGATAGGTAGTGCTCCACGATTGTCCTCAGGTGGTGGTACCGAAGTGCCTCCTTGATTACGTATATGAGAGGGTGCCGAAGGCGTTGGCGATGTCGAGTGATAACGCTACGACACCCTGCCCTCTCCCCGCTGCATCCTCACTAAATTTCCTAAGAGAGGAAAGTGCGTCCATTGTGGACAGCCCCGCCTGGAACCCGAATTGCCTGTCACTGACGTCCGGGCCGGTGTTCTTAAGATGTTGGAGAATGCGGCCAGCAAGGATACGCTCCAACATCTTCCCTACCTCGTCAAGGAGCACTATTATTGGCAGATATCCGGAGGGACTGTCCGGCGGGCGGCTATCTTTCCTGAGGAGGCACAACCTACTCTCTTTCCAGCCTCTCGGAAACAGGCCCTCCTTCAGGCAGTCATCAAAAAGTTCCCTAATTCGGTTTCCGAGATGCTTTAGCATGATAGGTAGGACTTTTCCAGGTACCCCGTCAGGCCCAGGAGCTTTTTTACCTCCCCTCAGGCGGATGTCTACCCTCATAATCTCGTCGTCAGAGACCCAAGGGAGTCGCAGTTCTAACCTAACCTAACCCACTTTTCTCACAAAAGTTTGTTTCCGTGAGGGTCGCAGTTCTAACCTAACCTAACCCACTTTTCTCACAAAAGTTTGTTTCCGTGAGGGTCGCAGTTCTAACCTAACCTAACCCACTTTTCTTACAAAAGTTTGTTTCCGTGAGGGTCGCAGTTCTAACCTAACCTAACCCAATTTTCTAGCAAAAGTTTGTTTTCGTGACGGTGACAATTCTGCTCCTTAGAAATAATGCAATGAATTAAGATATTGTAGCTATAATAATTATTAAATTAGCTGAACGTGAATACTTAAAAAATAAGAAAAAAGGATGTATGCTCTTCGAATTAAATAATTTGCTATGAAGACGGGTAAATTGCTGCGCAATTAGTATTTTTGATAAGATTGTTGTATTTTTGTTCCTAAAGGAATTTAATTGTCTTGCATTAGAGGAAAAAAGTAATGTCGTGCTGATGTGTATTTTGGAATAATCTGCATTACTAGTTTTGTTAATCATTTAGTTTATTTGCAGTGAAGTAATTAATTTGATGTACAGAAGTATATTATTGATGACGATAAATTGATAGGCGATTATTTTTTTGCTGTGCGTTTAATAATATCCCATTCATAATTAATTTAGTGAGTTAGTTTTCAAAAATCCAGTCTTATAAAAATCAAGATAATAAGATGCTCTAACTGGAACTTGAATTAAATAAATCTATTGGATAACGGAAAGTGTAGTATTTCACCGACTAAAACTATCAATTTTACATTCTTTTGACGTTTTTTTTGAAAGCAGCCTTAATTGAATTTGCCAGAAAGAAAGGCGTGGTATTCAAAACTGAGATCAATTATCCAAAAAAACGAAACGGTCCGACACAGATAATTTCCTTGTCATTCTGATTTCCAAATTTCGTAACGATTGGTTAAGTTTTGGAAGAGGAAACAGTCGAGAGCGGAACCTCGATTTTTGCAGTTTTTACGTGGGATTTCGCGCCTGAGCTGCAGTTGTCCCTATCGCACCAAATTTAGGGGCGGGGCTAAGTTTTTATATACGTACACTGAAATAAAGTGATGGGAAATACTCGACATCTAATGTCGATAATCTAGTGATGTGAAAAGTTATCGATATACTACGTCGAAATATCGACATACCGTGTTTGACGAACTTTTTAGTTAAAAATACGTACTATTATATGTTCATATTTAAAATTGGTGGTCCAAAAAAGACCAGTCTGCTCCGAGACCACGGGGACAATGCCGTCCTTGAAACGTCGGAGGTTAGTGTTTAAAACATAGTAAATACGCGATTAAGTCCCGTTTGCAATTTTAAATATGTGTAAAAATCGTGAAAGTTTGAATCTGTAATATATATTCTGTGGAAATACTAAGTCCATATTTTTATAAGTATAGGTACGTAACAATTGCATACAGGTATAAGTTTATTTTATACATGCATAACTTTTCTCGTCATTGGTTTACTAGTAACAATTATAAAGTTATGCTGTATTTTACGATAGATTCCACGAATATTAGGCAACTATTTGGTATTCGGTCTTTTCAGCCATTTTGCCGAAAATTTGGTATTCGGTCATCATTGTTTATTTATTACTATTCTGCCGAACACCAATTAGGTAAGTAGTTATATTAGTCATATTATATGTACTTATTTACACACAATAAAAACAGACATAATATTAATAATTTAAGTCATGTTTTAAAATATTAAAAAAAAACGATGGGCCTTATTTAGTAATACATAGTTTGTTCAGGTTGGTACCAGTACCTGCCCTTAATAAGGCCCAGTGCTTATATTTCTTCTAAGTTTTATCAATCATGCCGTTTTGTATATTTTCTTCGCAGACATAGAATCACAAAATGCCCCAAATAGTTACTTCTCTAAATAAGGCCCATCGCTCGCTTCTTAAGTTTTATAACTTTGTGTAAACATTGTGTTCATGAATTCAATCATCAATTTTTGTGATAAGTATTTATACTACGGTCTGTCGTCTAAAACACATTTATTCAGGACTATGCATTTAGGATATGGTACTCTAAATTAGAGGGGTTCAAGTCTTAACAAGCAGTGCGTCAAGGTCAATGTGGTCAAGATATGCAGACTTTATTTCATATTAAGTTTAAAGGGACAAAATTAGGTACTTAATTAAAGTAGTATGGGGTAGCCTGCTGTCCTACGGGGCAATATTTTTTTTTTTTTTTTTTTTTTTTTTTTTTTTTTTATTATAATGTATTGTGTTTATGTGTATTGTGTATCATAAGTACTGGGCGTTTGCGGGGTCGCCTTCCTCTCTGAGGCCACCACTCAAATACTGGCGCTGATGATAGCTCATCTTTGAAGATTATATCCGATCCATCTCTATTTCCGCAACGCTACTTCTTGGGTATCGAAGGTTGTGAACATGTGGACACATGGGCGGCATGGGCCTTATTTCATACCTGCATCAAATAAGACCCATAGTTTTTCTGTTTAATAACACTTACTTTTTACTTTTTTACTTACTGCACGAAATTTTGAACCATTTACACTTATCAAGTTATAAAATGTACATAACATTTCGAAACTCAATAGCCGGGCCTTGTTTGCACAAGCAACATTACATATGCCCTTAGTAGGTAGATTAAATGAGTATTACCAACGTTTTAATTCTGCGGTAACAAAAATGCTTTGCCGAAAAGTATAAATAAGATCTAAATAATAAAAGTATATAAAGTATCTATACGTTTAAATAGCCTAGGTTTAAATTTAGCTGGCAAATTAGTTAAGCATTTTTATGGTTGGTATGCATGTTGGTAACCACGAAAAAATGCACATTTTATTACATTATGATTATGGTAAAGTAATTAAATAAATATTGGGGACACCTTACACAGATCAACTTAGCCCCAAACTAAGCAAAGCTTGTACTATGGGTGCTAGGCGACGATATAGCGCAGGACACCATCGCGAGCGCAGACTTCTGGCCGAAAGGTGTGGTTTATCGGCGATTCCGGGGCAACTTGCCGAATCCTACACTGGGGCAAACGACGCAACGGAGCCACGCTGTTACGTCATCGCCCAAATAAATTGTTTTTATGGTTGGTCTTGTTCTGTGCTAAGCCTTGTATTTCTAATGCTAGATAGGTAATATGTATACACAACCCTAGAAAATTAGAAATATAAGATGCATATGTAGCTTTCCATCTGAAAAAGGTCCTTATGCTTTGGCAGATTTTTTGTTAGAATTCTGCTAAAAAGTTCTAATTACCTTGGAACATAATCCGGTGTCTGGTAAGTATAATAGGTACCAAATTGTTACCTAGTTAAATTTTCCTACGCTGTCACTTCTGTCAAACATGTGCAAAAAAAGAATAAGATTCACATACATTTTTGGTAGGTAGATACTGTCAACCAATTATGTAGAATCCTAGGCCACTCTAGAACCCTGTCGTATTGACACCGTCCTTTATTTGCTACAGAAGTCAGTTTTACTTTTACTGTGAAAGGGTCTAGATTGGCCTATGTCCTAGGATTCAGATTAATTGGTTGATTGTACGTACCTACTCCTATACTTAATATGGCTTCTCTTTGAAATCGAAAAGGTTTTAGCTTTTTACATACCGAATAACTTTATTTCGCTAACAATGTGACTATCTTAAAAGAAATCATCTTTTAAGATAATCACATTATGTATAAGATAAGGAATTGTTTCTACCATTCCTTAAAACATTACAAATTTGCATTTTAGTCAAATCAGTACACTTAATATCTTCACGAGTCCAAAACATTATGTATCAGAAGTCCGAAACTAGACAACTATAGAGAGCGCTTGAGCGCGATAAGTACGCGCCGGCCGCGGACGCGGGTATCGTGCGCCGCGCGCACGCACAGGGCCTTCTGTGGGTTCCACCCCGTCAGCGCGACGGCGATAAAGACCTAAAAATCTCAAATTTGAATTCGTGCTTCGGTATCGTATCCTCTTACGACCACTAATGAATCGAAAACGATTAAGAAGCAATCGTATCGTAATTCAACCATTATTTTAATAAAAAAATCGCAAAGTTAATTTAAAGCTTAATTAACCCATATTAAATATTGAAACGAGCAATATGCCTTTATTTGACTAACAGTTGAGCTTCGTTTAGTTTTAGCTAATTAGGCTAAACCAGCTTTAGGCGCGTGGGCAAATATTTGAGAATAGTTTAGTAATTAGACAGTTATATGACTTCTAATTGAACGGTCAACAGGCATACTCAATTTAGGACCAGGGGGCCGATTTTTGAGTCTCACGGCGTTCGAATTCAGAAAATTGTCACTGAAAATAATAGGCAATTCACCGTTTTCAACCGGTATTTTAGTGACAGTGAGACTCAAAAATCGGCCCCCTGACCAGAAATATATGACTACGCACCGTGTTGCGGAATTTCATTGGAACTATTTTCTTCATACAGAGCTGTCACCCCATACATCAGAATAACAGCGCCCTTTTGAAAATAGTCATATATTAACCCCTTTGATAAGAGTAGCACTGAAACTTGAGCAATTTCATGTGATCAGCCTACCTAAACTTTTACTAGTACATCCATAGAGTACATCGAAGTAATTTTTAATATAATTCACTTTTAATAATTTTACAATCCCTCTGGTTTTGCATATTCCTATGGGTGTTATTACTCCTATGGGTGTTATTACTCCATCAGGCAGTTCGTCTGTTCGTTTGCCTCTTATATATCAGAAAAAATTGAAAAGTTGAGTCAGCAAACTATTATTAAAATAAACTAGAAATCATCTTTGGCTGAACGCAACTTAGCAGCTGCGCCACGCTTAATTAAAAAAAAAGCGGCTGAACTCAACTTCAAGATAAAGTTAATTAAAAAAAAAATAGGTACTTTATGCCTCCGTTTAACCCCACACCTACTAATAGCATGAAGAAGCAAAGTCATAAAGATTGACATCATTACATTAATTTAGAGTTAACTGTGCGTAATAAAACGAAGAGTCTATCGGCTGGCGCGGCCATTTGCAATTCTAATGGTAATATCGGGATTATTAATAATCATTGAATTTTATATTTGCTGGCATTCAAGTTTTAAGGTTAGAATGTTGATCATTTTCCCGCCAGTCAGAAAAAAGTTCATGACCCTTGAAAGTATGTGCAATGGTCGATGTGATCAGATCAAATTATGTAAAGATTTACTTCGCACTACCAACATAGGACCATAATTAGATTATAGATTATATATTTATAGTGTTCGACCATGCTGATTTGGCAGCTTTTTTGTTGTGCAAGTGTTGTTTTACACGCCAATTTTCCGCGAAATTATGATGCAGTAATCCTTGCGCAGTCTGTGCTATAATAATCGCTAACTTAACTTTCTCTAACTTTAAAAGAGTATGACTTTATTATTAAATGTTCCTCATACTTACTGCAATTTGTAGGTTTCTAAGTTAGACATGTTTATTGAAAAATGATGTGACTAACATACATATCGTGAGTATCGGTGATTTTAATGTTTTCGCAAATTAAGTTGCTCTACATTTTCTTCGACAAAATATATGACTATTAAATTGATTACCTCGTTAAAAAATATAGAATTCGCATTTCGTAACTATCAGTTTACATAGAAACGGACCACCCTACATACAGCCGCCGAACCGGTCTGTCTAAGCAGGACTTTTACTGACCGTTTGAATTTATTAAAATATTTTTAGAATGGATAACAACATAATTCATACAAACCTATTACATTTTAGTCACTTAAAACCTATTACATTTTAGTTATTAAAAAAAGAACGTTACTGTATCTGTGGCACATAAAAAAAATAACGCAATTTGATTTCGACACGTAAATGCGTAAAAAAGTCAATTTAATTTTTTAAGTGAATTGCGTTAAAGGTATCAGTGGCACTCAAAAACTACGCAATCTGATTCCTACGACCGCGTAAAAAAAAGTTAGCGGCGACGCACTGTACAACACAACAGTCTCCTTTTTTAATTTCAACGGGCCACGCCGCGGGACCATTCAGCCAACGCACGATTTCTAGATTGCTCATTCTCAATTAAACAACTGCTACTCTAGCGGCCTTAAATAATGAAAACGTTAAATAACCACTCCGAATGAAATAATTAATTTAACGGCATAGTTTAAAAATCGAATGGCTAATTTGTTACAAATTCGGACAATATGGATGTAGTAATCGAATCGATTCTTATCGATTTTATTGTCCATAAATTCAAATAGAGTTTTCTCTTTTGCTACCGAGTGTTTGCGTTTAGAAATGTCTGTGTAAGCTTTGGAGTAGATAAGCGATCGGAATCGGATTAAATTAACCAACTGCTTAATACTAATGGCGGCGGCGGGTTGTTACTTTGTACAAAGATAATTATTGTTGCTAAATAGATTTGTTTCGAGCACAATATTGTGTTACTTTTACTGCGCTTTTATGTATATTCTTACCCTAGTTTCTAAACTGTATTCTGTGTTATTACTACGATACTTATCAGAATGTGCATTTCTTTGCTATTTTTATGGTCTCTACAGATAGGTCAAAGTATATGAACCATTTGAAAAACGTATTAAAAATTCTTCTCTACGTATGTAAACTTTTATTTGCAGTTGAGCTAGAGTTCCTGGCTATGAATTATTTCTCTAACTTTTAAGGCTATCTAATATTAAGGATTACATTTTTCAGTTGACAATCTTTTGTCTTTAAATGTACTAAAGAAAGTAACGTATAAAAGTAGTCAAAACTTTTGTAAGATACTTTCTGTCCTTTGCCTTCTTCTAGGAAGTGACATAAATGGCTTTCCAGAATGCATAAAACACATCACTTCAGTGAAAATCATGCAGCATTCTTCATATCTGGCAACACTGCAGTTTAATCCGCGCGGGAGAAACTTTTTAAGTTCCACAGTTATGCCATAGACAAGACACGGCACGATCGAAAGTGAACGCCGCACCTGTGACGCGACGTGACCGCGTCCTACTCTTTTCGTCAGGTCGAGACGCTATAAAATTACCGTTAAACATTTCCAACGAAACAAAACACAAGAAACAGCTATCCGCGTAAACGCTTCGGACTTCGCGAGTTTTGGGCATCATTATAAAATGTGATTCTAATTTAAAAAAAAAATCTTATTTATTGCTGCTACCAAAATGTATATTGGATATTTGTGTTGACACATAGGAGTTATTAGGCGCCAGTTTATGAGCATACCTTTAACATATTAGGTAGAAATAAATGAGGATTAATAGTCTTGCTAAACCCTAGAACAGTATTGCCTTGCACGTGGTTGGCGTTAAATTATTTTAATGCCCTTACTAACAATGGTCCGTTTAAGTTAAGTGCTTGTTGAATTCCAATACAAACCCATTAGTTAATTCGAATTTCGAATTCAAAATCTCATACGAATTGCCCAACTCCTAAAATGGCCGTGCGTATTTTAAATTTGGAATTCCATCTCTATACAGGAAGGAATGGAAACGTTTTTTGCTGGCTGCCAGTGCCAGTACCATGTATAGAATTTAGTTTGCTCTTCGTGTTCCCATTGCGACGGACAGGACAATATGAAGAGAAAAACGGGCGTACCAACACAAGCAAAAAAAACGTCCCACTGAAACATTCACCGTTGCAGACATGATTGAGTAATAATACATGAATTATTTACGATGTGGTAATTTCCTTGTGCGCCATTTTAGGTATTTCGCGGCCCATACGAAGGCGAAGCAATACTTTATGTTGACTGCCTAGATTTACGGTGAATTTTCTTTATTACGCAAAGGTGATTAAGGGACGGACGGTATGTAGGTTTATACCTTTCGTCGAAGTTTTCCATTTCCAGTCAGTTACACAACTGGCAAACATGGCATAGTGACCTAGTATGGCTTCCATTTTGTTTTACGTCTGTCACACATGGCATGACTTTTGACAAGGAAAAATCAGCGGTACAAAGATGAATGTCAACAGCCGAGTTGTTACAAATATTAAGCCCTTTCATTCAACCAGCATTTCGAAATACGCGTTACAAAACAAACCTGTTTCTCATTTAAAAAAAAGTATTAGTAGACATAAATGGCAGGTTAAAAGACGCCTAAACATACATGGAAGTTTGTGGCAAAACATCTCTATAAGGCCATGGAATAATGCAAGCTTAACTTTGCGATTAGCGGCAGTTAACATCAATGCTATACTAAAAAATAGTAAACAACTTTTTTTATTTACGTTTCATCCCATTGGCATAAATATGTTGGTAGTAGTGGAGTTCACAGATAAAGAATTTCGTCGCGCGTAGGCGATTGCGTTGGCGGGAACTAAACGTCACGATGACAGTTTTTTTAAGTATCCCATTGTTTGCCATCGGTTCTTTTGACGCCATAAATGGAGGTGATAAGTGTTTACACAACCACAGTTGGGTGAAGACGTCAATTTTCTGTAAATGGTAAAAAATAGAGCTACCATATTGACAGAGCTTTGGGAATCATTTTCCCATAGACTTGGGCGAGTGTTTTATAAATATATTCTCATACTTATTTATTTCAATATATACTTATTTCTAAACGGGATATCTGTAGTACAATCTGTCAAGCCGTTTCCGTCATAAAGCGGCAAATTAAAAAATAGATGTAAGCCCGAATGTGTACCATAGACAGTTTAAATTTGGCTCCTTTTTCTTCAATACAAGAAATCGGAGAACCCGTAAGTAAGAACTGATTTATATAATTTTTTTAATTAATTTATTTACTCAAAAAGGTTACACGTTACACAGTATTATTCTAATTATAGTATTTTCGCCAAACTGTATGACAGTTTGTTGGCGAATGCAAGCACTCACTATTATTTCCTTATCGTCTATTACTATATAATATTATATCCCTTAGTAATAAATTAATAATCTAAGTATCAATATTGTATCACTAATACAATATTTCAAAAGTGAATGAGTATGATGAATGACATATTTACATTCATTAAGAATGCATTACGATTGAAAACGTCCGGTGACATAATCCCGCCCCCACTATCCAGCCCTCCAATTCTAAAAAGGCTTAACTACCATATATTTTCAAGACACTTACGCTTTTATGTTAAAAAAGATTTAAGTGTTCAACGCTTTAGATCGAAAAGCACGTATCTTTATTGGAATTTCTGAAGACTTACGTCTTTCTGAAAGTTATCAAGGTCGGCAAGATAATTAGTAGGCCTTGCACACCTGTTACCGAATACCGATAATTGGGACAAGTTTATCGGTTAATTACAATTACTAATTAGTTACAATCTCCTCAAAGGGCCTAGAGATATCCAAATAAGCTGTGTGATGCCAATTTAGCAAGTTAAGTTGCCAAATTATACGACTTTTGAAGTACTAAAAGACACCGAACTTACAGTAAAATAGAAATAAAATGGAACTAAATCAATTCCATACAAAATTGTTGCCATTTTTAAACATTTTACGTCAAAAAATGAGACAGTTACGAAGAAAGTGGCGCCCTCTTTAACTTCTATTTTATTTTCTTATACAAAGTAGCATTTAAAGCCTGTAATTTAATTACCACTATAATGCATTTCTCTCAAAAAAACGACATAATAAACGTGAAAAGCACATTATTTAACATAAATTCCTCTATCAAAGCCCATGATTTGAATAATAACATTACCGCAAACACAACTAAACAAGAAAAATCTCGTATTGCAGTCCATACCGACGCCATTTCCAATCTTGCTTCTACAGATAGAGGGTGTATTTAAATGTTATTACAAGCAAGATACGTGTTTGTGAAAGTTAATGGTCTGATAAGGCAATGTGTTTGGTGAGCACGCTGGTCCCAATGAATTCAGCATTCAGCAACATTGTAAGGGGTTAGGAAAGACAATTCAATAATATAAACTGTAAATCTGTCTGCCTAATACATATCGGCTCGCTGCGCCAGAGGCGTAAGCATTTAAGTAAGTAAGCTAGACGCATTAGTCTCTTTCTTCTTATTTGGCGTAGATTATTTAGATAGCATAGCAAATTGACGTAAAACCGACTGCAGTCTTTTCGGAAACTTATCGTCATAAAAAACGTCGACGAAGCAGACGCTAGTTTCGAACACCAACCTTTCTGTCAAATTAATTTATGTCCCATAACGGCCATAGCTTTTTTGACAGAAGTATATCAAGTATACGTAGCTTTGTCCTTCATACCAGTTCGTACCCCTAGTTTTCCTTCTCATTATGCATTCATACTGATTACCTCCCAAGTTATGATTATAAGAAAAGTTGAATAATCAAGAAATACATCGAAGTCGACTTTAAAAACCTCCATACTAGTCCATACCTCAAGTTGCAGTACTTTCCTCATGTATGAATGAGAGATAGACTTCCAGTCTGTTATTTATCTATCCCTATTTTACGTAGGTAGAGAGTTCAGGGCCCGTAGCATCGTTGACACTCTGTAGTTAACTATACGCAACTGACTCTGTCTCACTAATACGAAAAAGACAGAGATGCAACTATAATACGTTACGGAGCGTGAACGATTGTACTCTTTGCTACAGACCCTGTTTAGAATGTATAATGGAATGCAAACTAAAGATGGGCCAGGGCGGGTCAGCGACGAATTGCGGAAACCAAGCGTTTCATATCTTATCTGGGCGACAAGAAAGGCGGTTAATGATAAAACTGCATATTTCAACATTGCATATCAAATAAGAAAGGTTTTCTTAAAATGTATTTGCAGACTAACAACAATTTGGAAAATGACAGCTACATAATTCGTGTATTGTATACATATATATTTATCATGATTCGAAAAACTTATTTTTGTCTATGGCCCATTTTCATATTCAGGCCCTACCACAAACACCGAAGTTTCAAAATGTAACAAATAACAAAACCTACATTTTCAAACAGAAGTTTTTACTTCAAGACGGCATCTGGCAATTTCTCCGTAGATTTCTTACCTGAAAACAAAAAAAAACAGTTATAACATAACGAGGACCTGCGTAAATAATCGATTCAATGTGAGCAATAAATGCTGGCCACAACTCATTCCAGATTCGAAATTTAAACGTGACAGATAATTTACAGGGTGCGTTCCGTTATAAGGCTTTTAAGTTTAATTAAAACGAACGCGGCCGAAAAATGTTTCAGTTCGTTCGATATTTTTATGTTCAATACTTTTTCCTTATAGTGAAATCAGTGTTTTACTTTGATTCTTACGAAGGACACCTTTTTCTAGAAACTCAAAGCATTCTGTTCGAATAGAAGAGACGTGGGTTGTTTGGGTCCCTATCCCTAATAATGTTCCTATTCTTCCTTTGACTGTTCTATTTCTGCAAATACTCTAATACGCTTGTCCATAAAATACCTTTTTGTTCTTTTTAGGAAATAGTTTATCTATGGTTCAAAATCTTTAAGTGCCAAAGGTTGGTACTGTTGGTAGTACACGTAGGCACATGTAGGTGTCGAGGCCGCACGTAGTATCTAAAGCAAACAGTCAATGAAACAGATTGATGGTGACGGAATGTTGGCAGCATTGTGACAGATTGGCCCGCATTCTTTATTTGAACTTTTAAATTGGTTGCTTGTACTGGAAATTGTAGATTGATTGGTAGCGTTTCAAGGACTGCTCGTTTTTCTTGAGTTTTCTAATCTTTATTTAATTACTTTTTAATCGCTATAATGTGATACTACCGTTATTTACGAATTGTTTGATGATGTATGCATGAAAAATGTGGTTATGATAACCATCGCGAACATATTTCTAGTTGTAGAGTAACCATAGATAGGAAGTAGTATGTTTCATCCAATTTTTTTTTATTGAAATTGATATATGCATACTATTAAAAAATACTAACAGAACTCAAATATGGACGAATGCAAACGTTGAAAGGTAATCCTTTCGTAATAAACATAGATTAGATAATGAACAATTGAAAGTCTGGGCAAAGAGAACGTGACAGACGTTTAAATCGTTAAACTAATTTGTCTTCTAATTAAGTAAAACATTTCCCACAAACGAGTTGCAGATATGAGACTTCCAAGTAAAAGTAGACGTATCGATATAATTGACTCGCCGATAACGATTATCGATATAAATAAGTTCTAGAACTAGAATGTGATATCGGTATCTTATCGGGTTTGTTCTTATCTGATAATCAGTGTTCTCATTACAATAAAAGTAGAAATAGTTTTAGTTTTACAATTATCGGAAGAATTACACAGACTTTTGAAATATTTACTGTAAACATGCAATGTTTACTTCAGAAAAAAAGTTACGACAACGATATGAAATAAGCCACTTTCAAGTTTTATAATAATATTATATACTATATACAGAGTAGACTGTTTAAATATAAAAAGTATGCATTAAGCACGATTAAGTTTTTTTTAAAGCTTAAGTGAAGAATAATACGTTACTTTTCCATACTAGACTATCATTATTGAGAATTTATGATGCGTGTCGTTTCCAAAAAAACTAAACAAGTAGCACTTTAAGTAGGTATAATCAGTAGTTATATAAACGTGCGAAACTTTTCTCTACACATTATCATTATTCGCACGTCGTCGACTAATTAAAATCATTAACCAGTAGGAAATCATTACCACGGATATCATTAACTAGCCGCATATCATTAATAGAACACCTGTGTTGCCACACTAGAATTTTTATTACTCGTATTTATTCATGTTTAAGAAAGTATGCTAAGATTCTGCATAAATTAATGAGTAAACGATTGTAATTATTCTACTTCATTAACTGAGAAATCGCAAAGAGTTAAGTAAACTTGTTATTAATGAGTAGACATTACTTTGCCGTGGCACTTATACGCCATTTTGGTTTAGGGGCTGGCTGTATGTTTTTTTTTTTCTGTTAAAATCCCTAATCTGAAAACCGTATTAGGTATGATATGGCTTACTAAGTTCCGGTTTTCTGCGAGTAAAGAAGTTTTTTTTTTATATGAATAGCATAAAACAAATATGTTATGCTTATCACATCATCAAATAGTTTCTGCCCAAGGTAGTAACAATGTAGCTAGGCCTAGACTGGAAAAACTAAGCATGACTCATCTCATAACAGGTTCTCAATCCAAACTGACAGATAAGTTCAAATCTAGAATACATAAGATCTAGAATACAGAAGAGCGCGATTTGCACCTTAACCACACTTCAACAGACACTTTATAGCATCATACACACAGAATTAACGTTCCTGTTTCAGCTTCGCTGCAGCGCGCCAAAAATTCTAACCTATAAAGTTCAAAATGGCGGACAAAATAACATCTCCACAACAACCAAAAGCGCGCTATTTACACGACATAGAACCGTAATTTAAAATAATAAGAGCGTTGCTAGCTGCAGCAGTAACATACGTATTGGTTTTCAACTAAAACTACGCACACAGCAGTAAATATGATGGATTGGTTGCCTCGTGCGTGGGTATGGCGTCCTGCAAGTATGCTAATCTTCGCTGTTTGTTAAGTTGGTACACGGCAACATTCGATTGTTCTGCGTATTCGCGGTTGCGCCATAGGTGCGTTTAAATTTGACATTTGGTTGCGTGCTATGGTATAAATGGTAATAATGCAATTGTCACTTTCTGAAATTGCTTGGTGTTTATTATCTGTGGAAAATGTTACCTGTGGAAGGGGTCGTTCCAAAACTTATTATAACACTAACAATGTTTCATATTTCTTTTAAATATCATTAGGATCATTTCACAAAAGTGTCGGGCAGGTAAGTGATAAATTTTAAACCCCTGCGATAAATCTAATAAATCACTATTTGCCATGATAAGGTTCGAAATGTTCGAAACCAATTAAGTAGGTAATATTAAATTCAACGGAAGGGAGCCCTTTACGTCTCCGACAAAGTAGACCTGTGGAAGTGTCGAATGCCCCTTTGTGTCATCAGATAGTTTAATCACCTATTGAAATACAATCTCACAACACAAAAGACACCAGCCATCCTGTTTGGAAACACCAAAGTTTATAAACACTGCAAATAGCTCCCAAGAAATGCCAACAGGTCTCAAACTCAAAACATGGCGATACCCTGATACCAATAACATCCGACCAAACAAACAAACAATGTTGACAATCATGACGGTTGAAACCCAATACTTGGTGTCATTGCGACTGCTACCAAGCGTAGTTAATCTCTTTAGTGAATCAGTTTAATATTGGACTCGCAGTTTGCGATTATGACAATGTGAAAAACTTTTTTTTTCCTCATCTGAGAATCATTCACCAAGCGCGAACATCGTATTATATTTGGTAATCAGTTCACCTATCTTTCAAATTCTAAGTTTTCGTTGTATCTTTTGTGAATATGTGTTTTCTTAAATACTGAAGTTCGAGGTTTTCATACTCGGTATGGGATACCGCCATATTATTATCACCAATCACAATGTGAAGCTTATCCTTTATTTTCTTCTTAATACACGACAGAGACACAAGAGGCAGCAAACGAAGGATTGGTTTACTGTAGACTAAACTTAGCAATGGCCGCCCTTCGAAAATACGTTGGATGTACATGCAGGATTGCAGGACTACACAACACAAAGAGTAGAACTATCCCGCTTACCCATCGGTAATGAATGTAATGATAAAGCAACGGATCTCAGTCAATCTTCAATCTATACTGGTCGCCGCAACGCTCGCGCACGGTAAGACAATCTCAACCTGTACAATGGCTTCTGAGTAACGTCCTGTAAGCAAATTATATCTGACTACAAGTAAATCTTATTTCAAAGCTAAAAGGTCCAATTCGAAGGGCTGCGAGTACATGTGTGATGTTTCCCTTCGGCTGAGTGATAGCTGTCTACAAAATGATGAATGCGACGATATATGCGTGTTTGTTTACGGACTGCGAATATTTTGCAACGGTCCAAGTGCAGAGTTGCGGAATGAATTTACTTTGCAAGTCATAATTTTTGAAATATTATATTCAAATTTTAGTTTTTAATGCACTGTAGTAGGAAGCCTTATAGATTCTCCGTGTTCGACTGAACATAATACTATCTCTTCGTTCGAGCGAGACGTATTTTACCGAAGGTTCAAAATCATTTAAAAAATCTAGTATTAACACCAACAGGAATTATTCTTTTAATGCCGATTAGTCCATCCAACTTATTGGATATAATATAATCTAAGGACGAATAAACTTCGTTCGTAACTGGTAAATGTAACCACATAAATTCATTTCATAACGCGTTTCAGCAACATTGTAGGATACATTACCATACTTTTGAAAGGTCGGTAAATATACGTCTTTTTATACATTGTCGCAAATTGAAACTGCCTCGAATCTTATCCGAAAGTCGTTGTCACATGATAATAATGGCATTACCATGTAAACTGCAAATGAAACATTAAGTTTATCACCTAAATTGCTGTGTAAAATACAAAATGCCAGATACCAGAAGGTTGTAAGTGACTATAAAACTAGTGTCCTTTACGCCATTTTGTGTAGAACGTGCGTATCGAAGGAGGATCGATCATTGCGCGGGCGCAGCCTCGGGGCAGACTGCTGCTGTTTGTATTGATGAGTTCTGAGTTCTAAGTTATACGGAGTAGCATAATGAGCATGATCTAAAATAGATTGTAGACCAAGAAGGAAATGTAGTTTCAATAATCTTGAAGAGCGAGTATGTAGCTATGCTCAGACATTAACTTAAATGAATATCCAAAAGTTCCAAGTTCCAATCAAAGCAATGGGAACAGTCTTTTGTCAGAATTTCTGCATTCTTATTGCCGATTGATTACTTCATTTGTGAGTGTTTAGAAAAACGTCCCACTTTGTCGGTTACCATTAAGGCGATATTTACTTGTATCTTTGTATGAATAAACTGACAAAACGGCTTTATAGCAATCGACAAAGTGGGACGTTTTCCCGTGCACACTCACATTTTTCTTAAAACTAATACGTATACTTATTTAAAATAATCTTCACTTCTCCCTGATTTTTCATTGTTATTTTGACATGATTTCATGCGGAAATTTAACCATGCATGTAGGCATCTAAATTATGTATATTCAATGGCAAAATACCCATGAAGACCAGACAATCCAGACATTGCTATTTGTTTAGTTCAGCTTCTGCAGCTCCCGATACTAGCCAGCCCTCAGGGCATATACTCCCTCCCGAGTAAAACCTCCATTGGTTTTGCAGGCACTTACGACCTAGCACAAGTGGCCCAGCCAACCAACCACAGACCACCTCAACTACTATATTTTTAGATACTTAAATAAATTTGTCTTCGGTTACCGCGATAGTTACTCATGAAATAAAACTATGGAAACGGATTAAATCGCGTATAATGAATTTACAATTCATCCCGACGTTTCGAACACTTTACAGTGTTCGTTGTCAACGGGGGATTATACGCGATTTAATCCGTTTCCATAGTTTTATTTCATACTTAAATAAACTTTGTACATTTTCGGGTAGTTATACAACATTAGTTGGTTAACCAAAATACAAAACCAAGCGGATCTCTCACTGAGCGACTTGTGAACTACTTATTTGGTAGGGTATTGTTTTAATTTACCCTCAACCATTGAACTACTATGTACTTACGTACTAGAAATGACAACTCGAACATATTCTGTGCGTCGACCGGCAGCGGCGGCTGCGCGAGGCGCATGCGCGTGAAGCGAACCGTGTCATAGAGTAAGACTTGACCACCTAGACGCGACACTTTTAGTGTAGACCTTTGTTTTATACTTTGTGTGTGAAATACTAAGTAGTTTACTTTTAGCACTATTATACATTGTTATATTTAATTTCTACTCAGTGAAATAAAAATTCGTAATTGTTTTTTTCATAAATTTTAATTTCCCTTGAATAAAATTAGTTTTGTAAGTTTCTGTAGCTCAGAATAATAATCGCGCCATTCACCTTGTTTTACCTTCCTTAAACACCGGTTGCATTAAATACTATTTCAGTTTTGGTGTCACTATTTTTCGTCAATAATGAGAATTATAATTCAGAAATAATTCAAAATCATGCTTATTGTTTAATATTATCGACTAAAATTCGTATTAGAACCGTGTAATATTCAAAACTATAAATTGAAATAAGTATTTTATATTATATATTGAAAACAGAAAATGATCATAATTATTATACCTTATTACCTACATGTCCTGTCTGCGCGATTCATCTATGATTCCAGTTGTCAAAATGGCGGCCATAGCTTCGCGTTTAAGGAGCCCGTCCCTTCATTATAATAATTACTTAAATTAAGTTAGATCAAAATAGCTTGTCTACTAACCGATGAAATGTGACACCGTCACTTTTATTAGATTTTCTCGTATGGCTTCAACAGTATTTTATAGCACAGGAAGGCATTTTTTCATTTTATTTGTGTGCAGTCAGAGACAACTTCCTCCCACCACGCGCCGATACTGACTGAGGCAACATAAGTCCACTGGACTTATGTTCGTGGCGCAAACTTTTTGTTCGCCGTGTCCTCTCTAGTACATTATACCTCAATGCCCTCAACTGGCTTAAGGAGCCAGAGAAACAATGCGTCTTAGGGTTGAACCTGGAGTGTAGCCCTATAGCTCGGGTACTACGTATGGTACTCAATAAATATTATGGTACTAAGTCCCCGCGTACAAGTTTTTATACCAATTTCTAAAATCTATAGATTCATTGAGTTCCAAATTCAAAATCGTAACAAATGCTGCTGGGTCTTAGGGACCGGCCACATCAGAGCGTCGCGTGTCCCGGGGCGCGCAACGGACGTCCGCGGACCAGGACGTAAGACGCGCCGCCAGGCGTAATTCGCGCGCCACGCCGCCGCCACGCCACCTGGGGCGCGTCTTACGTTACGTCCTTCCTATACAAAATGTACTGAGGAGACGTTTTTTGAATTACACTCAGGTGGCGTGGCGCGGACGTCCGTTGCGCGCCCCGAGACACGTCGCGCTTAAGTGGGAACGCTGGCTTAGGAGGGTAAAATTGTACTATGAGCTGCAAAAGTGCATGGCGAATTTATCAATGAATTCATTCATAATTTCTCCATGCACTTTGGCAGCTGATAGTACACATTTCAGATGACCTCGCTCTTTGTAATGTCTTCAAAATGCGGTGTCTGTGACTGTAGTCTGTACTACTGTGCAATAAACCCATTCGATATTCCTGTTAGCACTAAATTACAGGTTAATGAAACGTTCGTATACGCATCTAAGGCGTAAGGCGCCACTAAGACGCTGCCCGACTCCAGGTTTAATTGTATACAATTTTCATCTATCTCATTGCGAAACAGAGGTTTACACTCAGTTAATTCAATTTCTAGGAGCCGTAAAAGCCAGTTTCATTTAAAATTTTATCTATAAAATTATGACTTTTGTCATTTAAAGGATATACTGCGTATCTATAAAAGCAGAGTTATGAAGGTGTGATTTAAACAAAAAATAAAATTAACAAATTTGTTTTGGCCCTGGTGAGTTTTGTTATTACATCGGATCTCGGACATTGTTTGCATTCTTTCCGAGCGTTAGCACATGATATTTAATATTTTATGTAATTAATGTTTCCCTGGACTCCGGCGATAATACCGCAGTATTTTTTCATCAAGTCTAGCTGCAGGGCCCGCGGGTTGATTCATTGGTCATTTTGTGCTTTTTCGTGATAGCCACATTGGGATAAGTTTGTAATCTAAGTGACTATATCAGAAGCACCTAAAATTTTTTCTATGCCCAACCTGATGCGAGAGTGGATTTGGTTTGTTACTTTTGTCAATAATCAGCCACATTACAGTTCCATTGCAGTTTCACGTAGAGCAAATTTCAATAATCACGATGTTTTAACATAGGCAATTTTAGTTGAATAATTATGACATTAGATGAAATGACAATACCTATCATTTCAAGCGTCAAACATCTTATCAATTTTCGACCACGTAAAGAGTTTTGCTGGTCGTTGAAAATGTAACCTATTAATTTTGCGAACCAAATAATAGTTAAGAACTAGGTCATGCATGAAAAAATGTACGCCCGGCTTTAAAAACAGTGATGTGAAAAGCGGTTATACCAATTATTACATTATATCAGTCTAAGTAAGATAAACATAACTTTTTTTATGATAAAAGAGGTCGCGATATCTTCCTTAATTGTTTATGCCTTCATGTTTATGATTAGTAGCAGGGAGTCTATAGATAAGGAGGAAAGTCTGTCGAAGTAGAACAGGCGCAAAAATGACTGGCTGAGCCCTTGTAATTGCAGTTACAAATCTCTCCGCTTGGAGCGCATGTCTCGCTCAATGCAATGATCAGCGATGTGAGATGACATTAGACGTTCTTTTCTCTAGGCTGATTTCGTCAGACTGAGCAAGTCAAGACGTAGTCCCTTGGGTTCACTAATGTTTGACCAAAACAATTTTAGCAAATGTTCATTTTACAAAAAACGTTTCATCAATATAGTAATTGGCAAATGTGTTATTCCGCAAATGTATCATTTTACAAAAACTTACTTGACAAATATTCATTTAGTAACTAATACATTAGAAAAATGTGTTATTTAATAAACGATCATTTGTATATTTTTCATTTTACCTATTGATATGTTTGACAAATAGATTAATTTACCAAATATTATATAATAAATTGTTATGTGATAAAAACTTGATTGTTGAACGATCATAAAACATTTCCACTCGTATTTTGTCTGTGTTCTCACAAAGATAAAAGGTCATATGATATGATGTTTGAAATGCTGATTGAGTATGGAGCAGAAAATAACATTGTTAAGGTAACTGTACACTATTCCGGGATAGTAAAATGTGGTACATTATTCCGGGATACTTTGGTTTTTGTCGCAAAATAAGGAAACTATCACTAAAATCTTAATATAATGCAGTATTTCATTAACTATAAATCAAATAGAACTGAAAAAGCCGATTTTCGAATATGTATCATATCTTTTGAAGCCGTGAGGCACCTCCAAACGCGTCAGTCGCAACCACGCAGTGGTTTCTATGGGCGTGCTTGACGGTGAGCTTAACGCGGCAGCGGAACTTCGTAAGGGTTTGCTGTGATGCTGGTAAGTTTATTTATATAAAATTTGTATCATAATTGTCTTATAGTTATTAAAATACATTTATATCATCGTTTCAAGTTAATTTAAAGAATATTTTAATTAAAAAACCCGCTCCCGGAATAATGTACACCATTTTGACGCGGTGTACATAATTGCGGGAGTATCACGGAATAACAGAAACACAGTCCGTAATGTTTTTTGTTTTATTACTATTTGCGGTTAAATATATTTATATATTTGATGTAAATACATTAAGTAAAGATTAAAGATTATAGTGACATAATTACGGTACATATATTTTATAGATTATAATCATATAATTGAGTACGGAATGTATAATCGTTGAGTAATACGTGCGAAATATTGGAGTGTGGCATCGACATTAAAATTTGTTTTGTTTCATAAAATTAAAGCACAAAGGTTATTTATTTCGACGTTTTGAGTATAATTATTATATAATCTTCCAATATACTAAGAAAAAAATCTTGTTTGTCTTTTAATATAGGCTTTGTTTTGACTGCCGTAATTAAGTACACGACTTTATATGAATGTATCTTATTCCGGTATACTTATACAAAGTATATTAAAATATTTAAACACATAAAGTAAGCTATAGAGGACCCGGCTATTATGTTTTTGAACTTCCTTAGTTAGCTAAAAATCTTTATACCGCATATTGGTTTGGCCGTCAGTCAGTCTGTCGGTCTATGATTTAGCTCAATCATCATTAGTACTAGAAAGCTAAAATTTACATGAGGACAATACATAATAGGATAGACATATATAAATATAAAATAGTACATATTCTTCGGACAGTCAATCTGTGTAAGAACGGCTTATAATATTTATTTATTGAGTACTATTTATTTATATATACATATAATGAATAACGTATCACAACAACACAACATATACGTATACGGTATAGCTCAGTGATCACCAGTACCAAAAAACTGAAATTTTCACGAGTATGCAATTTTTATAACCGGCAAGAGCTTCTGGATTGAATTAAATTTTGAAAAAAAAAAAACAAACATTGGAAACCGATTTTCATCAAACATGGCTAAGAACACTATCGACTAATACAGCTTTCAAACTAAAAAAACAAATCTAAATCGGTTCATCCATTCGAACGCGATGGCTTAGACAGACAGACAGTAAAACTAATAACAACCTGTCGTTATATCATACAATCGTTATATCGGCGTTATACCATAAAATATCATATTTCCCATCCCATCCCAGTCCATCGAAACATTGCCAATTATTAAAAATACACTCTGTATAAGCATCTATCAAAACGATATGTGAATTATAATTTTATGTAAACAATATTTTTAATTCGTTTTTTTACATTATGCTTCAACAACGTGGACTTTAAAGGTTTCCCGTAATTACGTACAACGACTCCCGGAATAAAAGCCATACCAAAATTGTATCCCGGAATAATGGGCAAACTAAGAGTTTAGTAAAACATCGGTAATTTCTATAAATTAGAAGTTACGATGCAAAATAGTATCTTAAATCCTTCGTAGAAGACTTATCCTTAAAATAAAATAGTTAACACGACTAGAAAATTCGCATTTTTTTTTTCAATCCTTACTCAAAGTAGGAAACGTCTTAAGTTCCCGTAATATGGTACAGTTACCTTATAAAGCCAAAAGTATGCGTTTTAGATTTTGAAAAAGCAGCCATCTCAAGTTTGCGATCTACCTTTGAGGGAATAATTTTGCATGGTTGCAATTTTCATTTGGGGCAGATTATTTTGAGGTAAGTTACTAGTTAGTTACAATAGTTGCTTACGTTTTCTGGGTTGTTAAAAAATAATAACCTCGAAGCCTAAGGCGGGAGCAAAGCTCCCGCCTTAGGCTTCTAGCCTAACCTATCCGGATCGGTTTGCTCCGACAGGTTTTGCTCGTTAGGGTTATTCTATGCAATAAACATCATCCAGGAGTATATTTTCTGATTAAGGAACTAATAAAATTAAAGAAACGATAAGCAACGAGGGTTTAATTGAACAAAAAATGGCTGGTGCTCCTCCAGAAAAAAAGAAAAGCAAATACGTCACCAAGGACGAACGAATTAACAGAATATTAATGTTGAAAAACGAATATTCAGAGATAAAATTATTAAAATCGCTGGCTGTTCATTTAAAATTACAATAATGACAATCAAAGAGTGCAGAATTTATAATTAATATAAATGATTTGATTCGGAATAATGTTTTTCATTTGACTCATGTTATAAATTAGGTACTATTACAGAATCACTTGTCAAATAATACATTATAGCAAACATTTTTAGGCTAAACGTAGTTTTATTAGTCAACTTATTTGTCAAATATTAACTTGTCAAAAGTATCTCTTATAAAATGTAATTTTGTAGGTTAATTATTTGGTCATGCCAATAATTTGTCAAAAATGTTTTTGTAAAGTAAAGATTTGCCAAAATATCATTTTGCCAGTAGTTGGTTGTCAAGTGTCAATTTGCTAAACAAGTTTTGGTCAAACGATAGGACACCAGTCCCTTGGTAGTGCGCTGGCTTCGTACGCAGATGTTCTCGGGTTCGATTCTGACAGCGATCTTTATGCTTTTTGTTTTTTTTTTATACATTAATTTTCTTTTTGTGTATTTTATTAGTGTTTATTTATTGTTTTATTCATACAAATGTTAACTTAAGCCCTTTTACATTGTTTGCCCCATCTTAGGATTCTTCGGTAATGTTGTAAGTCTTGCGAATGAAATTTAGAAAAGTTGTAACAAAACAAAATATTTTTGGACATTAAAAAAATAAAATAATTCAAGAAAAATATTAGTAGAAAAAAATAAAAAAGGTCTCATCAGGATTTGAACCCGGGACCTCTTGCTCCGTAGGCGGGGTCACTACCGAGAAGGTAAAGAGATTGTCAAACCCTTAGGCACCTGCGATTGCAGCGCCACCTATCTTTTCTTTTATATGTGCACTTCTGATACTTAAAGAGGTTGCTCCTTTATCTCTATTCTTCATGATTAGTAGTCAGTGGTTGTCATATCTAATGTCACTTGAACAATTTTTGTGTTGATATTATTAAAAATATGTATGTAACCTAAGCTTTCATCTGATAAATCCACAAAGAGAACGGTCCCTGAAAATCCTGCGACGTTTGTTATCGGTGTCGGAAACAGATCCAAAATGGTACGGCATCAAATTAACACCAGTAAATGTTCTGTCACCTAACGATTGTTTACAAGTAAGGTCATTGACCCTGTCACCTGTTTAGGGTTTGCACCTAGTACATTTTTACAAAAATGTTTGAAAGGCTATAACTTGAAAATAGTTAAAGTAAATTGTATAGTTTCTAGGGGAAAAATGTTGTCCTAATGCTACACTATCTCCCATTTCCCGAAAGGATCGTCGTCCGATTCCACGCGGTATGAAAAAGAGTAATGAAATTACTCTTTTAAAGATCGACCATAATAACCAGATTCCGTTTATAGATTGTTATACATTTTAAGTACCTATCTTAGAACCGCCCGTAAATTCTGCGCAAACGCGAGCCTGCCGCGAAAATCGTAACTTCATTATGTTCGTAACGCTCTAATATTTGGTATATTCGACGTTCGTAGTATATAGGCACCTGAGCTACAACATCTAGATTGTTTTAATTTAATCGTGTTACAAAAACAGATCATAAGTTCACCCATATCAATAATTTATAGGCTTGTGTAGTACATGTACTAATAGTACAAAAGACACAATTCCCTGCACTATACTAGACCGAACTACTCCAAATACACAATTTGTCTCTTGCTCTCTCGGTGTACTATTGTACTAAATGTCCTAAAAGAACGAACTAGTACACTTCTGAGATCGTACTAGTTGGGAGCGATCTTTTCAGTGAATGAGCAGGCACAACTCTAATAAAATCCCCTTGATTGAACTACCGTTTTCTTAAATATTCTTAACCAGGCAGTTTCCAACATCAGGCATTTATTTCGCCTAGAAGCAATTCGCAAACTAGTTTATCAAGCCTTTTATTACCTCAATAAAACCCAAAATTAGTTAAACTGGCCATAATTGAATTTACACCACTCAATTATTCTGTTTCACTCAATTTCATCGCAGAAAACCTGATTTATCGTATGCATGTGGGGGTTTACATTACCTTTCAGATTACCCACACATATGCAAAAATGTTGGGTACGCGTTCATAATCGAATCGAGCTGTCATTATTTCGCTAAGCGTTGCAACCAAGCCGTTTCGCGGTTAAATATACTCTTGGTTACGGTAAACACGCAATTATTAGATTACCATACTATTTATTGCAATTTACAAAACAAACCTTATAGTTTAGGTACTTACGCCAGAAACCTATCAATCAATACGTGAGTGGTGACAAGAATGACGTAACGACCAAATAGTTTAAGAGGCAGTTTTTATGGTGTATATCATGGGTGTTGGTCGTATATGCTAACGGTGCGAGTTCGGCCCAAACCGGAGTGGTGGGAACTTTGAGAGGCGTAGCGTGACCAGCATACAGCGGGTGGTCTTTGGACACGATTTGGACTGTCAAAATGAACATATGATTACGAATAACATGGATTTTGTAGTTGTTTTATGAATTTCTAAGTCCTAGAATGCTGTTGAGCGGATATGTAAATAGATGTGTACAATATTTTTTTATTTCTTACTTATAGATAAAGACAAGCGGCAAGCAGCTTTTAGTCCAACACTATCACACGCAAACTAGTAGAAAAACAAAAACGAACGGCAATTAAAAGCGCTCCTGCTGCATTACGCGCTCATTTGTGTATGCAAATCGATTAATAACGTTAAAAAATCGTATCTTCCCACGTTACTCACGAATTTACAACCCTAATTACAAGAAACAAAGTTGTATTTTAGAAACAAACCCCCAGCCCGATCCGAGCATTCTAAAATTATCAAAACTCGAAATGCCGCCATCTTGACTTTACGGGCGCGTTCGAAAACGAAACAAATTGTGTTCTTAATGTTTTAATTAAAGACGCCGCTTTTAGCCGCTATCTCCGATGGTAAATATAAAGGCGAGTCGTGACTCATAGAAACAATTTACATATACGCCAGATAATGCTAAGTAAATAAAACCTGTCGAGTCGTTAACTCGTGTTCGATACAAGGTAAAGCTAAGTTCACACGTTGCAAGTTGCAACGCTAGAATTCACACACATGAATTGAGATTTCTCCTTTATTTACATAGCTGTTCTACATTATTGCTACTTACTGAGCAAGAGTTACAAATGTTGCTGTACGTAGAGGGAATTCGAATGAATGACTTTCTTGTGGAAGTCATATTTATTACAGGTCACGCGTCGCGTCTGTTTATCGTAACTGATAATGCAAGGTATGTAATAAATACAGTACCGATAAAATCTTGACGACGCCAGCCTAAGCAATCAAATGCAATACGCTTCCAGTGATTTTGAACTGTCGCCAGGCGCGTCTAGCATCACTAATTATCTAGGTTGGTAAGACTGCATCTTTAAATAGATCGAAACAAAGTATTATAGCCTGTCAACCAAATTTTGGCAGTAGCAATGTACATCAAACTAAAGTATGGTATCCCTATGAAACGAACAAAAACCAGCAATGTACGTCGAACAGCCACAGATATTTTTTTTCAAGGTGCTCGCTCCTTCCTTACGAATTAGATAATGTATTAAAAAGGGACGGATATGTGCTAGTTATTTCTCTTTTTGGTAGGGTGGAGATTTCCGAGATTTCCACAGATAAGATACAAATGACACGCGAATTTCCACCGATTTTCAAAACTAGTGTTGCTAGCCCGAGGTTTTTCAAATTTGCCGCCTTTTTCTAGTGACAAGATTTAGTTGACGGTCTATAGTAGTCCATCGGTTCACTTAGGTAGGTATTAAGAACACTAGACTATGAAACCAAACCTAATACTAAATTAATAAAGAGATTATACCTAATTATATATAGTGATAAATATAAAGTCCTTCATCGTACAAAAACCGCCCATGAGCGTCCTACGTGATACCAACAAAACAAAGGTATAACAACACGTCTCACTTAACTCGATACTTAAACCGATAATCGATATCCATAACACTGTTTGACCACATCGTCACATAATACTGGCTGATATTTTAGCTGAAAAAAACCGCTGCGGACACAGAGCCAATCTGACAGATGCGTTCGTGAGAACTCGCTACAATAAATTTGATATGTGCCATAGACAAGCTTCGGAAACTTTTAAGGGTCAATGTTCATAACACAGGAACGTCAACGATGCGTGTCAAACTCGCTTGAATTTGAAAATCACAATTCTCTTAAGATTCTACTCTTTCGTGGTTTGTACTTTGTAGGCTTATCCAATCTTATCAGTCTTATCACGCCCTAAAATCAATAGAATTGTATGCCGTTTTTTTTGTGTTATAATATGTCATTTCGGACACTAATTTCAAACAAATTTCTGTGTGATCAAGTACTTAAATGCTTTTAAAATTATGAAAGTCTTTCCATTTCAAAAGTAAATACAACTCTACTATCTACGACATTAGAGTTTGAAATAGAATATAAATAAAAGATAGCATGAGCGTCTATGGCCTTTGAACCTATATGACAGGATTAAAAATTGACCGTATGTGCTTAGGATAATTCAACGAATAAATCTTCCGTGGAGATTTAGTACTTTGTAACGTTATACAGCCCTTTGATAATAGGGATAAAGGAGGGCCATTAAACCTATGAGCATGTGAATTATACGTACAGTGCATTAATGGGAGGCATCAGTTGTGATTTGTACTTATTTAATGTTATAAAGAACTTATACGCAACACTGTACGTGTACAGGCATGGAGCGTTTAAAAACGAATAAAATCAACCGAAATGTGTTCAACCTTAAATTATTAAATTCGGTTAAAAAATAATTTCAAGAACGCAACTCCTGTCATGTTTAAATTTCGAAGTAATCGTTACTTTGCCACTTTAGGGACGCATTTTAGTTTTTAATGTCAAGATTTGTCCTTTAAATTAATGTAAGCTAAAAGATCAGTAACTTTACACGCACAAGAGCAGTCATTTTATAAAACTTTGACCGTACGCTCCAATGTAGTTCTTTACTTTTTTCTGTTGTATAAAAGTGTTCTCGGGTAGACATTGCATGTTTAGCTCCTTTTATTGCTGACTTCAGCCAAAAAATTAATATAATATATATGGGTCATTCTTGAAATATTTCCTCTACTTACTGAACTCATATCATAAAAATGTTAATAAAGTGTGCACGGAAGTGCAAAAACCAAGATTTTTTTTTTTTACTGGACTTATACGCAACTCTACAAAAAAATAAAGCGCTTCTAACGTCATACAGTAAACATTACGAAGCAAAGATTAAGAATGCAAACATTTGCTTAACAGGTGAGATAATGATAGTACCGAGATAGAGATCTGTAGCGTGGAGAGAGTAAAATATTGCGTAAGCGCAACATCTGTGTGATGATTATGACTTTTATGAGTAAAAGTTCCTTCCGCGCCATCTATGAGCAAAAGCTGTTCATACAAGCTTTCCTGCTCATTTTTCTTGTTATAAAACCTGAGTTCGTAACTACATGTATCCCAGACTGCAATTACATTGCGAATAGTACAATTGTATTACAATAGGATTGACTAATATCAAGCTAAGTACTGTAGATATCTTTTACAAGCTAATGTGAGAATTGTGAGATATTAATGATTTAAATTACCTCACTTTAGCAGATATCCCTTCCCTCTTGGGACTGTCAACAGGACCTTTTGTGATATACCTACATAATAATGCTTAATCTACGTATTAACAAATGCGCAATTCCTTGTCTTCCCATAGCTCGTCAACACTTCAGGTTTCATTCATTAAAACGTTGAATAAGATATTGTTCCTGCAGCCTACTTAGATAACTGCATTGTGGCATACCAAGGCTATCGAGTTACTCGAGCCGCTCTCATCGGAGGTTCTCAGGTAAAAACGGAAACTAAAACGTTTATTATAGCGTTGTTTGTTTCATGTAGGTTAATTGAGTTGGGTTAAGTTGATATTTTGATGCATCCTGTTGTACAAAAAAGAATTCTGCTTGAATTCTGGCTTTGCGGTAGATTTAATGAATACAATTTTGATGTGTGTAGGGAGGCCAATCAGACATTAAAATATCGAGATCACCAAAACAAAATTAAAACATTCCAAAAAGATCGCTTACGACAAAAAGATAAGGATGGAAATATTTGATCGTATTCGTGACGCAGCGGGAGATCCCGACCGGTTTTCGAAAAAACGAAAAAGGCAGGCGAGTTACGCCAAGCACTTGTTTCCCAAGTAGGTGTCGGTTTTAATTGTTCGCTTTATCCGGTGTCACGTTCGTTGCGCGACCCACATAATATCGTTCGCCCATTGTGCCCGTAACGGTCCACAGATAGCATAGCGTCGGATCGCGACGTGTTAATTCGCTGGACGCGACGTGTCACAGACGCAATAGCAAACGCTCCTAGCTGAGAAATATAAGTCTTCCTTAACATGTTCCGTCTTTTTTAGGGTTCCGTAGTCAACTAGGAACCCTTATAGTTTCGCCATGTCTGTCTGTCCGTCCGTCCGTCCGTCCGTCCGTCCGTCCGTCCGCGGATAATCTCAATAACTGTTAGCACTAGAAAGCTGAAATTTGGTACCAATATGTATTTCAATCATGCCAACAAAGTGCAAAAATAAAAAATGGAAAAAAATGTTTTATTAGGGTACCCCCCTTACATGTAAAGTGGGGGCTGATATTTTTTTTCATTCTAACCCCAACGTGTGATATATTGTTGGATAGGTATTTAAAAATGAATAAGGGTTTACTAAGATCGTTTTTTGATAATATTAGTATTTTCGGAAATAATCGCTCCTAAAGGAAAAAAAAGTGCGTCCCCCCCCTCTATCTTTTAAACCGTATGTTTAAAAAATATGAAAAAAATCACAAAAGTAGAACTTTATAAAGACTTTCTAGGAAAATTGTTTTGAACTTGATAAGTTCAGTAGTTTTTGAGAAAAATACGGAAAACTACGGAACCCTATACTGAGCGTGGCCCGACACGCTCTTGGCCGGTTTTTTTTTGGAAAAGAAATATGTATACGGATACGAGTTGATTACTCAGTTCTCTAGTGGAGTGTTAATTGGCGCTAAGATCGATTTCCAAACCATTCATTCTCATGCATTAGGCGTGTTCACAAAAATGCCGGCCGGCAGGGCGAGGCCGTTGCACCTGGCGATCGCGCCGACACATTCCTCACGCACTCCTTTTTATGCTACACTACAAGTTTAGCCCAGCCATTGTAACATTATCTCCCTCGCCGCCCCATTTTAAACAACCGCAGACTAGAAAAGGTCACGGTAGCACGGAGCAGCAGCTCCCACTTAACTGGCTACCTTTATAGGAACGGTTTCTTTTTTTTAATTTAACTATTCCATCTCCACGTCTTTGTTCAGATCAATGTTTTTTTGGGAGATGTAGTGACGCGAGCGTCGCGCTAAGTATAGAACAAATATTTACATTTTGTGAAACTTATGTAATTAACTGATGGATTTATGAAGCCTAAAAGGGCATACATTTAAACTGAAAGAATTATTTGGTCGTCTCCATATGCTCCACTTATAATTGACTTCACAGTTTTTTAAGCTCATGGTTATTAAAAGATAACCAGCGCAGAAGGTCGATGCTATAACCATTAATATCCAGTTTAATTTTGCGACTGTCCAACAAAATAAAAAGTGTGTCGAAGTACTAAATAAAACATTACAAGTTTGCGTAGCGTTAACCGCAAAAATGCGTGCGCCGGCGCCACTGGCAACGGAAACACGCTCGTTTTTATAAAACGTTGAATTTGTTAAACAAACAATTGTAACCCACAGACCTTTGGCATCGCCGACTTACCATTGTATACATGCTCATACAGAGAAAACCTCTACACGTGACATAGTCTATTATAAATTACACGCTTAATTATGGTCATTATAAACATGATGCCTATCACGACTCAACGACCCGGAATCACTTGTAAATATCAAGGGGAAATGCCATATATCATTCACTTTTTTATGCAAATCACTCCACAACTCAGCCAATCAATTACTAGGAAGACAATTTGCTTAATTAGCTAACTTTCACCCGCATAATAGCAGCATAAGTCACAACTTTAACAATGTTGTTTAACATTAACATGCTAACTGCTAACTTATCTTTAGTTCGTATCTATACAAGAAATTTGAATTTCTGCGCGACTTTCTTTTGTTTTTTACAACTAGCGATTCTTTTCAGCGATTATACGCACGTGCTTACTCACTGGTTTAACTGTTTTGCAAATGTTTGTGAAATACAGTTAATGAAAAGAATATCTCTGTAACGGTTTAAATACAATGTCAGGCAGGAAGCCTGACTTTAATAAACTATCCGATCGTTACTCTGCCTTCAAATTAGAAACCCTTTCAAAGCAACTATTCAAGACCGTGTTGAGAAACAGAATTCTATCAGCAACCAATACGAGTTTAACAAAATCCATTCATTAGCTCAGAGTCACGTACGAAAAGTAGTTTAAGTGTAGAAAATACAGGTTTATAAGGCTTTTTGGGCCGGAATGAGCTAGCGTCCAACCTGCAGCTCTCCATAAAGCTAACAACTCTCATTACTGTCGCCTAATGTCGTCTATTTAGCGAGCCGACCGTTCAATCGATCGTTAACTTCCTATTCGCGTCGCATCACCTTGCGCACGCGCAACATGGACAACATGGCGCATGTCAGCTTCGTTAGCTCAGCATTTGTCAAGATAATAATTGTCCGGACAAAACCTTTTTAGGCAGACATTTCCGCATCATGAATAGAGGAGGCTTTAACGTTAGACGACTGGTTTTAACGTATTATATACAGTTTTAAACTGATAGGAATAAGGTTAGAAACGCATAGTTTGTAAACTTGAGGTAGCCTTGGTTCTGTTCTGACGTTTAGAAGCCAAAACGGGATGTTTTGTGCCTAATGTGCTTGACGAATATCCTTACATGTAAGTTTATGTCAGAGTATGGCATTTAAATTCTGCTTCTCTGCTATTAGTTTTGATTTGCGAAACACTTATATGCAAGCGATATTAGCGTGTTCATCAAAGTTTGCCAAACGTGCCTAAATAGTAATATGTATGAACATATAACTAAATGAGACACCTTTTATTATTGTGGCCGAAACTTTGTGAAGAAATCTAGATGCAACTTCGGCAAATAACCTATGAAGTACCTAAATCGTAACTTTATACCTATGTGTCTATTTATAGACAAGAACAATGCATCATGATTGTTTGCTCATCACATTAAAACTATTATTTGAATATTGTTTACAAAAACAACATATAAATGTAAGGAGTAATATATAAACGGGCCTCAACAGGGTTACTTATCGTGATAATGTTGGTATTAGTACAGGTGCGGTGCGTTGCTGCGTAAGTAAATTATATTTATTTAGACCAAAATTATCAGCATAATTTACAATGCCATGACGCTTACTTTATGGTATAACCTTATTAGTTATTAGTAATCATAAAGCAGTTATTAAAAAAGTAAATGACAGCTGACATGAAAGCCCATTGTTATACGGTGCTTGTGGTTAAAAAGCGCGGTCAACGAGACAAACCATTTTGCTAGATGCTTAGTTATTTTTAAAACGTTGAATAAACAAAATGAATCATGCATAAGTATGCGTAAAAACGACCTCAATTGCTTTTTGTTTACATGTGTTTACCTACTGACTTTCTCAACTTTCTGGGTTAGGACACTTTAGCATTGTGAATTACATTATGTGACTTCTTGAACTGACACTACCGGTTTTTTTACAGTCAACTTGGCTTAAATAACTAGGTATATTGCGATATAAAGTTTTCTGCTCGTAAAGACAGACATCTTAACTTGCATACATAAGCTTGTCCATAAAAATATATACCTATTTGTATGTTCTGTTCTGTAGTAACTATTTATACACACTTGTGAGTTAGTGCTAACTTGTAGCTTACCAAAAAACGGACACTAATGAAATGTTATGAGCATCAAAACAATATCATCGATATTCGTTACATACCTACCTATTTATAAAAATCTACTTAAAAGACATTAATTACACAAATAAGCGCTTTAAATAATTGCAAACTTGCACTGTCAAAAACAGGAATCAAAATGGATGGCCAAATTCAGCTTAGTGTTAGTTAAATGACTGCGAATTCTTTGCAAGTTTGCAGGTGGATCCGTTCCCTCTGCAGGTTAATAAAATTATACTTTGATAATAAGATAAAGACCGATTACGTATTGTACCATTATCTCCGTATCAATAGTCTATCACACGATTGAAATACAGTACATTGTACATTCAACTAATGCTATGTATTTGGAAATACGTTTCACAATTTATCTACGATAATTTACAACCTTCTTGTCATTCGGACATTCATTTCTGTATGTTGGTTGAGAAAGTTTCACTTTTCCTATGATATGAATGGGCTGTAGGTGTAGGTAGTATAAGTAATATCTCGCAACATTGTAAACGATAGGATTGGATTCGACCTACCTACTGACCATACAATTACAAGCATACTTGTAATTAAATTTATCAGTATTCACTCGTTCTTCATTACGTTTTTTTGCTAAAGATTATTTAATAAACAAGAATTTAACAACACTAAACAATCTTTTTCAGCAACATTTCATAATCTCTTTCAACAAAAAGCAAACTAGGAGGTACTGTGCCCACCGATCATTTTAAACGTTGTCTTTTAACGGTTAAAAGTAGGTAGTCGTCAAAAAATTAAATAACTTGGCTGTATGCTCTTCTTAGTTAATTTTAGTCGCAGGTGTTTCAATCATATTCATATTCATTGAAATTGTAAGAGTTTGAGTTGCTGATTCTAAATTATGCTTTGAAGTACATATGACTAATATAAGAATTAAAATCTTACGTACTTATTTAGGGTTAAATACAGTACAACTTATACCCTATCACTAGTTCCGACTGTGAAGTGTTAAATATGTAATTACATTAATTACTAACTTAGGAGGTACCTAACATTCTCACGATTTTTTTTTCGTAGGTAAGTCGTGGAATACTTACAGTACGTATGTACTGCAATAGTTAATTATATAGGAAGGTAGATTTTAATAACACGATGAAATGAAATCCGTTAGGTCAACAGCAGTGGTCAGCCCACGCACACATGCATACCTCTATCGAACTATCGACACACCTACACGCGAATATTTCGTGTTGATTAGAAACTTGTTCAACTTCTTTATTTACGACCATAAACAAAAATAGGTTTTTTTTTTTGCTTACCCGATTAGATTCCAAGGCTTCGGCGCTGTGCTCCTCCTTCTGCCGAAAGCAATTAGTGCACTTGCTCTTATTGAAGATGTTGGGAGCGAATTTCCTGCAATCCGATCGCCCAGACATGGTTGCCAGAGGTCAGGGTCATTCAGCGTTCACTATGTCACCTTGCACAGCATGGTGCAGTTAAAACACCAACACTAGACGACTTAATCGTCAAAAACACGTATAGTATTATCACGCGCACCCACCGGTCAGCTATCAGCTAAATCACAGCAAGTGAAGTAACGTCAAAAGATAACACATGCACTGACACAATCTCCTCCGGCACCGAACACCGGAGTAGTCGAACTATCGCGTAAACAATAAACGGGATGACGTCAAATTTTTAAACAATTAACTTCGATATTACAAGAAACACGCGTAAACCGCGAGCGCGCATCGACACGACCGCCCGTCCATTTTACATCTGATAGAAAAGCAGCGAAGTTGTTGTTTTACAACTTCTCTTTTCTTGTTCAGTATACTGTGTCTGGCTTTCGATGTAGTAGTGTATTTTTCTGTGTAGGCGTGACCGTGTTTCTCGTTCTAACCATGGCGTAGTGCATGGCTCTATCCTTGTCAGACATTTCATTAATCATTACTTGATTGTGCCGCCATCTATGAGGAATGTGTGACAAAATTAACTATACGTACCCGCGAATATGGCGTAGGCGCATGGTTTTAAGTTTCTACGACAGAGTTGTTACATTAGTCTGAGCTTTGTGCAAGAGATGGCGTTGTTTAAGACGGAACTTGCTTTGCACGTGCATATTTTTAGTGTTGCTACTAATGAAAAACATTATCTTTCTGGGACATTATCTATAATGATCGAAAACAAACTATTACAATCGTTTATGACAATTTTATAAAGATACTCTCGTCGAAGATAGTTTTACTTTAAGAACAGATTAAAATACTTAGACTTTATTAAAAATAACAAAATTAAGTAGGTAGGTAAATTTTAAAAAACTTTACGTGGTGGTTCAAGTTCTATATACACTAGTGATTCAATACTCTTTGATATACACCGTGATTTTTTTATTTTTGTACAGATAATGCGGGAATTCCTTAAAACATGTGTATAGTTAAAAAATTCCTTCCTTTCCTAAATGTACCTATTTACCGGTAGCCAATGTAGCCATACTGTTAGATATACGTATAATAAGAAAATGTCTCATGTCATGTTATGAAAGTATAATATGCAGGCACACATAAAAAAAATACATAATTATGTATATACAAATGTATTGTTATAGGTAATTTTGATGTCATTGAAGTTATAAAGAACTCTCGCAGCGTTTGATAACTAGCATGCCAGTGAATGAAAGAGACTGTTAATATTAATAAATGTCATGTTCATTTTGCAAGTATACTGTATTAATTTTTAGCTTTTGTACATAGTTCCTCCAGAATCCCTGGCAATTTTTTGTGCTTTTGAATTTAGAACCTTCTTTTATTCTTGTAAAAGTTCAAACCTTATGTACTCGTACGAGGGCACCAGGATCCAGGAGGCTAGATTGATTCACTTAAAGATATAATTGAAGAGTAATTAACATTATGTTGATATGAGGTACTTTCTTTTTCCTCTTTTTTCGTAGATTTTCTCGTTTCCTGTTTAGTAGATTTTTCTCAAATTCACTGAAAAAATTATAAATAACTTTTTGACCGCTTAATTTTTTATAGGGCATGCTCGTGTCGCCAGTACTCAGTAGTAGTGGTAACACCAATTTCTACAAAGATTTGTCGTATTTATCAGAGTTCGGTGAATATTATATTGTGGCTTTACTGCCTCGTCTTCTGTGATAGAGTTTTTAGAAATTAGCTTGGTTTCACAAGCCATGTCTATTCTGCTCACGCTATTACAGTAGGTAGGTAGGTGTCGTAGCTACAGCTATGGTGTATGTATTGGTATACCTACTGGCGGGTAGACGTGGGAAGCGTTTTAACGTTGATTTTATTGCCTGCTCTTTCCCTCTCATTTTTATTTTAAAGTAATAATCCAAAAATATTATGAGCATTACACCATCTACACACTATACAACATTTCCATTTGGTTGACAAATTGATATCCTAACCTGACATAACATATCTTTTGACATGCTTTTGACTTGTTTCGTTCTTGTTTCATAGATTATATGAGTCTAATAATTAAAAGTAAAATTAAAATCGTAACAAGAAGGAGGTCAAAATCACTTCACTAATTTCACTATCAAAAAAAACCCCTTGATAAGTTAAACTAAAACTTTTTGGGTAATGTAGTTTTTTCTGTGGCAAGTTCAAACTTTAAGTCTAGCAACATTACTTTAGCTGTCAGTGTCAGTCGCTCGCGGCCCGCTCGCTCCGTCGATCGTCAATGCTATCACATTCAATCTTTGGTTTTCGGGGCGTGTAGTACAAATTTAACTTTATTATTTTCTAAAATCATCGCAACTTGTTACATTCCTTCAATCGTAAAACGCCCATTTCAACTTTTCTTTACTAATTTGTCAGTTAACCGATTAACAAGGTGAGACTATATACGGCACAAAGTTTTTCTGTTGATCTCAGTGTCCTATCAATTTAAACGTGTGCCTAGTCGGGAATTTTAAGTGCCTTCCCTAAATCGGCAAGCTGCCGCAGTCATCGTCGGTATTAAATGTGATTTAGATTCATAGCGAGTGTTTTAGGTTAGGTCGTGCCTCTAAGTGATTTTTTTTTAAATTTTAGGAATGGAAGACTTGAGTTTTTTGCCCGATCTCCCGAGTGGGCCCCTGGATGAGTTTAGAAAAACCGCCACATTCGATTGGAAGCGTCTAAAACTAGCACTAGAAGGTGATATAGATCTACTTAAACTTAAGGTGAGTGTATGAGTCAACCTTATCAGAATATATCTCGTGCATAACGTACGTTTTTTTTATTGCCGTAATAAAGATATTTTTGGCGCGGAACTTCGATAAACTTTATCAATTTCATGTAAATAAAACGATTCAGTGGTGTGATCTGTGATGTCATGTCTAATCACTATGAGGAAATGTGTGGTATGGGAGTGATAACAGATTCATGTTTTAAAGTTTGTGTATTTTACATGACCTCGTATATTAGCCCACTGCAATGTGTTAATCTAAATGACCTATTAGGGCATTCTAACTTGTTTAGTTTGTTTTGTGATGGTTTGTTCATGTTTGTATTAAATAGTGTGGTGTCTTACCTTCTAACCCGGGTTATAGAGCAAAAATACAATTCTTTTTTCTAAAAAAATACAAAAATAAAGTATTTGGTAGGTTGTGTCGCTGACTACTTTTCAAATCACTAACTAATAATACATAGAGAAAATTAGTGTATAATTATGTTAATCAAATTTGTATATATTTTATTTCCATCCATGTTTACTGACACCTTCTGCAACATATTTTGTTTTCCATTTTGACCAGAAAAAACATTTTATTTACAAACTGTATCTGTCCACTAAGATTTTAAACATTGTGTGACGGAAATATGTACTTGTTTAATAATTGCGGAATTTAATTAACATTTATGGTAATGTAAGTAAAATATAACATGCAAAACTATTAATAATTATTAAATAGATAACAATTAGTGTATTAAAAAAATACACACCAATATTGTGTTTTATTATAACAAATATTACAGATTTACTTATCAATGCCATGTCTTGTCTTCATTGTCATCATGTGTTGTATTGTCTTCAGATTAAATATGTATGTATGCAAAATTTGATCTCAATTGTAAATCTAGCTATGGGTCAAATAGAACTTAAAAGTTCTAGAATCTTAGAAGATTCGGTCCAAAAATAAATAAAATAAATATTGGGGGACACCTTACACACATCAACCTAGCCCCAAACTAAGCAATTCTTGTACTATGAGTGCTAGGTGACGATATACTTACTTATATAGATAAATACATACTTATATACATAGAAAACATCCATGACTCAGGAACAAATATCTGTGTTAAATAAATGCCCTTACCGGGATTCGAACCCGGGACCGCGGCTTAGCAGGCAGGGTCACTATGCACTAGGCCAGACCGGTCGTCCCACAGGGCAAGTTAAATAAAAGCTTGCAAGAAATAAATTTGTAGTATCTGCAATAAATAAAATATTACCAAAGTAAATGTTACATTTAATAATTCAGTCAGGATCTTAGAAAAAACTTGGTTGTAATGTTTGTTGATTAAGCAGTTTTTGCTAATTATACTTTGTCATTAATAAATACATTAATTATTATGCAGAGAGATTTTAAATTTTCATACAATCAAGTGTAAAAATGTTAATGTAAACATCACAATTGCATTAAAATCTGTTATGTATAATCTAATCATTCTACAAAGCTTCAAGGAGTTACATTATTAAGGCATATTGACATACATTTTAATCTTTTTTTTTTAGATTACCATACCATTACCATTATTATACAATTCATTATGAATTATTCATTAAGTAAACAATAATAACATTGAATTAATTTTAGTTCAAACTTTGAGGGGAGAGAACCAACTACAAAGAATTAACTTAGTCACACTACTCATTTACATAAATTGAAGACATAATTTATTTATTTATTTTACTTTTACTTTCAATAATTATATTTTTAGCTGAAATTATACGAAAAACTGAATTATAAACACCAAAAATGAGGTTCCAAATGTCAATTAGAAAGATTGTTTTTTGACCTTGACTTTAAATTTTATTCGTGAAGGATAGGTTTCTCCTACCTAGGTCATTGTCACTAGTTAGCAGTGGCGGGGCGTCGCTACAACTCGATTCCCTACGGGTTCCCTATAATTCTCCAGTATCTATAGAAGTTCATACAAAACAGATCCAGAAAACCCCTCCGGCTTTATCAACGAATATTTTCACACCACGCCACTGCTAGTTAGCTATGTTTTTATGATTGTAACAGATCTTTGAGATACATAAAGAATGGTGAAGTATGATGATTCACAGTAGACCGGGCAAATCCGGCCGGAGCTTCCACTTTATTATGTATGGAAAACACCATGTGAACACCAATTGGTATGTCATTTCCTTTGATAAAATAGAAAATTATGTGTTGGATGCTGTTGGTGCAGCGGGTTGAGGCGTATAGTCAACCAATTGAAACCATAGGCCACTCTACAACCATGTCAAAATGACAAGCAGTAAGAGATTTCTTACAATCTGATTTATAACGTCACTATGACATAGTTGTACAAGCTGGCCTAGGGTTTAAATTGGTTGACTGTATGGCGTGCATGTTGAATTGAAGCTCATACAAGTCTTGAGTCGACGCTGAGTAGGGCGACGCTCGCCCGCCCCGCCGGACGACCCGCTACGAGCGTCCACTCAGCTCAGCCCTTACCTTACGATTAAGCTAGGAACATACTACGCGGACGTCCGCGAGCGCGACTGCGACCGTTCAGTGTGCACGGTCTTCGGGACGTGGCTTCGGCTGACCAAAACATCCAGCGACCCAGATTTTGATCGGACGTACGTGCGCTCAAGGCGACGTCCACGACCGATGACCGATAGTTTGCACGGTTATGTGTATATTCACTGTCTAGATCCGCGTCCGCGGTCGCGCGATGGCGGACGTCCGCGTAATATGTTCCTAGCTTTACCCGCCCCGTGTAATCGCTCAGGACGGGGGTTATCTATTATCTATTACCAAAGACATATATAACTCCGTATAGACAGATAAAGTCTAAGAAAAAACTTACCTCAGTACCATACAGAAAAAGGTACGGTGGCCTAGATGACATTACACCTTTGGGGTACGCTCAGCTAGATGGCGCTAATATTAATATTTGACATTTTAAAACATATCAAGCTAAGAATATGGGCCAAATTGTCAAAACTGAGGTTCAAAAGTTTTAAGCCTGTGTCAAGAGATGGCAGTCTATGCACTGTGATTACACATTTTACTTTGACGGTAACTCTCTATAATACTCGATCCTCTTTGCCATTACTCATTAGGTCAATAAGAATGGTGATTTCCAATTTACTGGGGAAAGTGACAAAAGTGACTTATTAGTCATTATTCGACGATGATAATAATTACGTCCATTGTTATTACAATGTGTGATGTTAAATGTGCTTTAATGTATGGTAATAAGACTTGAAAATGTTGAAATGTTTTTGAACTGTGAGAAAAATATCGTATGTTATGTTTGTTGTTGTAATATTTATTGTAATTGAATATTTTGTCTATTTTAGTTTATTCGGTGTATTGGTGTTTTATGCTGTAATGCCGTGTAAACTTATTAAATTAAATAAATAAACAATAAAAAATTAATATTACCTATCTGAAAAAAAAAACTAAGAAAATAAATACTTATATACAGAGTGGGGCCTGTAACAAAGGCGAAGAATTGAACTCTAGGCTATTCTCCTTATACTGATCAACATTTGTTCGGCGACTTTTAAAAATAACATGTAGGTATTTTGATTTTTATCACCCTTGAAAGTTTTTTCTAAGAGGTAATGTATTGCGAATTCTGTTAAGTCTAAAGTGTAACAGACAACGTCAATGACAACAATAATGGCGTACATTGAAGCTAATATTTATTTTGTATGAAAAATTAAAAATTTAAAGACTTCATAATTTTTAAAAGTCACTGAACAAATGTTGATCAGTATAAGGAGAATAGCCTACAGTTCAATTCTTCGCCTTTGTTACAGGTCCCACTCTGTAGAATGTGACAGTCTGAACTAAAAGTTAACACTAACTTAAAATTCTTATTACTTAAGCCGTACTTTTTTTTTAAAGCCCTGAAACATCAATAAATTCACTGACTGGCAAATATAAAATAATTCAGAAAAATCATTGCTCACAAGCTAGAATTTGAACATATTGGATCCCCAACCACCGATTTGAAAGTCGAACATTCTTACTACTACGTTACCAGTGCTTCTTCTTTACCTAAGGCTAATAAATATACTATGTATTTTATAATAAATTTCAAATATCAAATATCTCGTTTGTTACAGTACAAAATATGGCACACTCTGGAAAAGGACCCACTCTTCGCCCACTCCGCAGTCACCCCATCGGTGGAGGAGCAGAAACGCATCACCCAGATCCAAGTCAACAGGATAAACCAGTACAAATTCCTCACACCTGACATGATGCAACTGTGTTATAGTAAAAAAGTAAGTTACGCACAGAACTATATTTGGATAGAAGAAACAAACTGAAATATAAATAGATATCATACACGAAAGAAAAAACGACAAGGCCCGCTGGTGGCCGAGCCGGGAATCTAATCCGGGTCTCCAGCTTACGCGGCTAACGTCCTTACCACTAGACCACCCGCCCGCTGTGGTACCTGACGAAATTTCTCTAGTATATGTTATCTCTGATTAGGCTAGGCGCCTTTGACCAACTCTAAGGGTCAGCAATGTGTGCTTGCACCTCCTTTACGGGATTGCGGTATAGCTAGAGAGATGGTGTCCTTTGGTGTGTAGAAAAAACATTTTCATCTATTTCTATTTATATAGGGGCCGAGCGTGTTATATTTTGTACTGATGTTGATTACAAGCAGAAGGAATTGGAAACAGAATACTGATTAATACTATTGTAATATTAGCTAAAAATTGGTGAGCATTAGACTCTTCGTTCGTCGGGACATCTATTGACAAGTAGCAGTGCTGATAATTTACGCTAGTTGACGCGTGATTGTCGCTAGATGTCACTATAACTTGACTATACCAAAGACATATGTAACTCCGTATAGACCGATAAAGTCCAAAAAAAAAACACCTCAAAACCATACCAAAAAAGGTACGGTGACCTAGATGGCGATACACCTTTAGGGAACGCTCGGCTAGATGGCGCTAATATTAATTTTTGACATTTTAACACATATCAAGCTTAGAATATGGGCCAAATTGTCAAAACTGAGGTTCAAAAGTTTTAAGCTTGTGTCGAGAGATGGCTGTCTATGCACTGTGATTACACATCTTACTTTGAAATTAACTCTCTATAATACTCGATCCTCTTTGCCTATACAAATAACGATGAATATTTATGAAGTTACAACTCTTCCCTTCACAGAACTTAATTTAGATAGAAGAAACAAATTCATATATTTGTAAATGGGCCGAGCGTGTCAAATTTTGTACTGAAGTTGATTCTTGCCTGTAATTTTAAATATGTCTCAGGCTCTTGATTGTTCATAATTTTTGTGTTGTTGCAATTGAATATCACGTAACGAGGCATTTTTTATGTTTTGGTTGACTTCAACTTACAAAAATTGACGCCCGAAAGCTGCAAGCTGCGAGTAAAGACGGACAACTCAGTGGATTTCACTGAGTTCATTTGACACGCTAAGTAGATACGTTTGCTTGATCTATGGTATATATGACATCTGTGCCTCCCTTACATAAGTAATTCCTTAAAAGACGAATAATCCTCTATGATCTTATGGTAAATTAATGGCGTTTGCATCGTGGTTTAGAGTCACGTGGGCGAGGGGCACACAGCTAGCGACCGCATAGCGTCTTTAAGATGCAAACGCGCGACAGCTTCGCTACAAAAAAGACGTCTCTTCCCTTACTTATTCATCTATGATAACATTGATAACATGATGCGCTGCAAAGCCATAGCTTCCAAACAAGTGTTTTATTAATATATTGTCGCCCATTGACTAATTATGATTCACACCAATTATCAGTAAGGGTATTTTCCTTATCTAAATAAGTTTGTAAATACTGCGTTATCGTATGCACAGGTATTCTACGTAGATGACTCAGTATTGATAAGGACATTTCAAGACAGTATGTCATTGACATTGTTCTGAAATGGCGGTTATCAAAATTATACCTTCAACTATTTACAATTTGAATTTTTTGCGGGTCTTACAACTTGTAATCTTGAGGGACAACTTAAAAATTTACATACATAACGGGGGCGTACTGACACTGGTGACCGCAATGTCTTATACCCTTAACCCTTCTTTGCATGGCGATGGAAAATTCCATCTTAACATTGTCATATTAATGAAAGATATTATCAACATTTATTATCAAGTTTCACAGTTATGTCACAGTTTCGTTTTCTTTCAATCCCTTATTTGCCAAGAGTGGCACTGAAACCTGAGTAGTTTCATGTGCTCTGCCTACCCCTTCATGGGACACAGGCGTGATTGTATGTATGTATTATCAAGTTGTAAGGCCCACTTGCACCAACCAACCACTTAACTCAGGGTTAGTGGGCTGTCAACTGTCAAATTCCATATAAAATGGTGGGTTAACCCAAGGGTTTGGAACTTCCGGTTCGAACGCCATCTTAGCGGTATCGTGTCGTGAATAATTTCTCCTTCTTTTGCTCATTAATGTTGTTTAAAGTGTAATATCGATAGCTTATTATGCAGTAAACTAATGTTATAGTGAGATACTGATGAAGAATTAATCTCGAAACGCGTTTAGCCACTTTTTTCTCGTCAACGGCCGATAGTTCACGTGTCCTTGTAAAATCTAGCTATCAATTTACAAGTGCCAACTACCGTACACTGTCGTACTTATCGTACCAAAATCAATAACAATTAGCTTAATATACCTTGACACTGGCAAAATAGTCCCACCAATGGACTGAGGCCATTTAATTTTAAAAACTTAACCCGAGGGTCACCCCTCCATTTCCAGTGGTGCAAGTGGCCCTAAGTGTAGTTATTTTAGAAATTGAATCTATTTTCGTGTTTATCTGTGATAGATTTTTTTCATTATTTTTCCAGTGCTCACCATACCAGCAGGTATGATATATCTATAAATTGTTAAAAAAAAAATATCAATTAATGGTTAGCTGTAAGGCCTCAGTGGACGCTCGGAGCGTTTGGCGGGGCGGGCGAGCGTGCGTCCACTCTATGCAGCGTCGACTCAGGACACTTGTGAGCTTCAATTGTTTGACAAGCACGCCGCACGCTCCGTCTCGCTGCACGCCCAATACGATCGTGCACTCAGGCCTTAAATTTGATATTTACATACAAATTAGAACGAGAGTGTACTGACACTGGTAACCTTAAGTTGTCTTATCTGACTTACCCTTAAAGTCATATTTTAGATTGTAGTCAACCGGGGTTGCCATTGTTCTAAAACGTTCCTGCGTGTGTCCTTTAACACGCAGGAAAATTTTAGAACAATGGCAACCTTACCTTCAAATAATGTTGTCAAAACTTTTGTGTGCCTGGGCATTTTCAGAATTTTGGACTCCCCAATTAGCGTAAGTTGTTAAAAATTTACTCACTGTCAGTTTTGTGACGATAATTAAGCATGGAATTTCAATAAATTGTTCTTGTGTTAATTACATAAACTTTAAAGCGATAATCTACATTCAGAATGTAAAACACATTTTATGCTTAATTGTCGTCACAAAACTGACAGTGAGTTAATTTTTGTTAACAACTTTTGCTAATTGGGGGACCCAAATTCTGAAGACGCCCGCCTATATGACATGTATGTGTGACATGTAGAAGGATCTATCTAATAATAATTTATTATATTGCCTTATTGAAGGTGAACTACAATGACAGATATGTATAGCCTGATCAGAAATATATGACTATTGTCAAGAGGGCGCTGTTATTCTGATATATTCGTTGTTAGTTCAGTATAATATGAAAAAAATAGTTGTAATGAAATTCCGCAATATGGCGTAGTGACGTGTGGGATACATTTTTTTTGTTACTTTATTTGCAATAAGGATGGAATACCATTTTAGCATAATAAAAACTAATATAAATATTCTTGTCCCCAGACCAGAGTTATAATGACAATCAACGAGGCAATCCAGTCTCTCAACCCTAGTGTATCAGTCAAGATGGCTATCGGGATATATTTGCCTTCAAACGCTTTGCTTTCGCTGGGTACTGAGCGGCATTACAAGTTCTACGAGGCACTACTTGTTAAGAGAAAGGTAAGTGACAACCCTAGCGAGTTTAGATGACAATTTTAAAAAACAGTGGTTCAACTGTCAACTCTAGTCGGGCCGGGATATATCTGCCTTCAAACGCTTTGCTTTCCCTGGGTACTGCGCGACATTACAAGTTCTATGAGGCACTACTGGTTTAGAGAAAGGTGAGTGACAACCCTAGCGAGTTTAGATGACAATTTTAAAAAACAGTGGTTCAACTGTCAACTCTAGTCGGGCCGGGATATATCTGCCTTCAAACGCTTTGCTTTCCCTGGGTACTGCGCGACATTACAAGTTCTATGAGGCACTACTGGTTTAGAGAAAGGTGAGTGACAACCCTAGCGAGTTTAGATGACAATTTAAAAAAAACAGTGGTTCAACTCTAGTCGGGCCGGGATATATCTGCCTTCAAACGCTTTGCTTTCCCTGGGTACTGAGCGACATTACAAGTTCTATGAGGCACTATTGGTTTAGAGAAAGGTGAGTGACAACCCTAGCGAGTTTAGATGACAATTTAAAAAAAGTCTTCCGAAAGTCAAGCGTCGTGGAATGTATTGGGCCCTATACATTTCTCTTGACTTTCCAAACAGACAAACCATCTTTGCTGACACGCTAGGGTTGAAATTGAACCAGTGTTTTTTTTTTATAAAGGTGACCTACTTATAAATGACTCAAACATAGAAGTTCTATTCTAAATTTAGATTCTTCTAGAAAATAAGGTTTTCAAATTCGCTTAAAAATAAACCTCTCAGTTTTATTAGAGGTTAACTTGTGAAAATATTAAACATTTATTATTTTTGGCAAATCGAGGAAAAATATTTATTTGCACTGCAAATGTTCTCAACCATGTTCTGATTGTCATTGGAAATCCCTTCATGTGCAAGAGTATAATTTTAAATATCATCACTACTGTGAAAAAAATCTCGTAAATATCTCACACTGCTACTTAAACTTGAAACGCAGTTACTGTATATGTGTCATTATCTGGGTAAAACCTTATTGTCGATGGCGCTTACAGCGTTATGAGCGAGGTTCGTGTACAAATACGACGCCGCGCAATAAGGTCCCTTTACCCAGATAATGTCACATATCGTCACTACTTTTGAAAAAACTTGTATCTTCGTCTGTCAATGAAAAGAAAATTGTAGTAAGTGTGTATGGAATGCATATAGACTTACTGCGTTTTAACTTTGAGGAGCAGCGTGAGATACGAGATTTTTTAAAAGTAGTGACGATATGCCGTCCCATGCATAGTTAATGCATTCTTCTATTCATTTCATTAACAAAGATACGAGTTTTATTCAAACTAGTGACGATATGTAATTTCTTCCATACTCTTACCTAACGCTTTTATTAATGAACACTATTTATAAATGCACACACATTTTCATGACTTTTAATAACTGAGTTCGTACCGCGTAGAATCTCATCAAGGTACCTAACCACAAAATTAAAATTTTGAAAAATCCCCCGACCGCGACATAGTAGACCGATTTTTATGAAACATGGCTAAGAACACTCGCGACTGACTCAGCTTTCAAACAAAAAAAAACTAAATCGAAATAGGTTCATCCGTTCGGAAGCTACGATGCCACAAACAGACACACACACAGAGAGACAAACAGACGGACAGACAGATAGACGGTCAGACAGACAGACAGACACGTCAAACTTATAACACCCCGTCGTTTTTGCGTCGGGGGTTAAAAATCTAATAACGTCAAGTGAAATCAGGAAAAATACAGGTTTTCTTTTCAGTGATAATTACACAAAAACTACAGTTATTATAACTCAGACAGCGAGAAGTAAAATATAGAAAATACTTATGTAAATAGAAAACATTCAGGAAATAGTACATTACGATATAAAGTGCGCAAAAAATGGCAGTTCGAATCGAAACGAGTTTCGATCAAAACACGAGTTACGAATTTCCTTTTCGCACGTGTATACGAGTATTTCAGTACACATGGCCGTCCGAAGTTTCGACCTGACAAGAAATAAACCACTTCTTGCAGTAGTGCGTAAAAAATCACCATCTGTACTGAAAAATGTACTCACCACACAAAGAGATGCCCTTGCCGGGATTCGAACCCAGGACAGCCATCACAGGCAGGGTCACTATGCCGGGGTGAAACGCCGGAGTGGGTTTAGTGGGAAGGGCCAAGTTTCCCCCCTCTCGCTGGGAGAGGGGAAATAAACGGCGAGTCCCACACATCAAGGCTCCAGTACACAATGGCCTGTGATGGGCCACGCTTTGCAATGCACAATTGTAGGCCACGATCACTTGGTGTTCACACAGTGGCGCATGTCTCATTGCTGGCTGGCAAACCACTTGCGATGGACATAGAAGTAATTACGGCTGCGGCTATTTATTTATATACTGTTTACAAGTATTACAGGCTCAGATTGATATAAATCAATAAACTTTAAAGTTTCTTCATTGCTCCACGGTACTGATATTTTGGGCGATCAAAAATTCTAGTTCTAGCAACAAAAAAGTGCACTATCCCGGTCAGGCGGTCGGTGACAAACTAAACAATGGCCGATTGTGTGAACACCACAGGCCACGCTACGCCACGATTCCTTTGAAGTGTGCCCAAAAAACCGACAACTCCCCGATTGCGCACCACGATTGACAATTGTCCGCCATCATACACCATTACCCCCTGTACACAATGGCGATGGCCTGTAGTGGGCCAGCATGGGCCATTGTGTACTGGAGCCTTCATGTGTTAAGCTGCATACACACTTACACAGACACACTCCGTCAAAAAACGCAGGGTCACTACCCGCCATGCCAGTCGATAAACTCATCTCTGCACTTTTAAACCCTGCACGTCATCATTACGCAAATGTTCTCTGGAAATAAAAACCTCATTTTGGATACACGTGACTTTATTATAAACAATACAGAAAATTAACATACAATTTCAAAATAATATAATTTAAAATAACAATCGGTGAAAAACGTACGAGATTCCTAATTTCTTTAGTGTTTAATATTTATTGTGCGAGGTCTCGCCATTGTTTGATATTGCTTATTGCTGACGTGGTATAGTTAAATTTGAAATAAGTGTTTACGTCTGTTTTAAGGATAAAGTTAAGGTGCAAAACATAAGTCTTCCTTGAATGCTGAGGATACAGTAGCGGAAAATAATCTATCATATTTTTTTGGACATATTTGCATACTTATTTCATTATTTTTTTAATAACGACTATTGCCTTTACCCTCAACTAAGAGGGGTTCTCGTCTTGTACTGATACTGCAATTACCTTATTGATAATGTTATTTCACTAAACAAATATTTACTAATTTATTATTAAATCAATTTCTTAAATTTGAATCTTAAGTAGTGTAATATAAAATAAGTACTGTAACTGCATGATAGAGTCACGAAATCAAATAATATAATCATTTTCTAATGTTACAATTAATTCTACGCTATTATTCTTGTAAGATTATTATTTTATAAGTTCTGCGAGAAATAAAAGGCTTTTTTATTTTTATTTATTATTGCGATGTCGATGAAATTTATAATATACCGATTGGGATAGGTGGCGTGCTCTCGTTTTGGAGGCCAAGATTCTCTTTGGATCGCAGAGCCATATTAGTTAGTTAGGCTCTCGTGTTTGCCCACGGGCCACGTTCAATTGGCCCTAAAACTCAACTATAGGTATTTTACTTCAAACTTGTGACATTGACTTAGCAAGTCAGCTCTATAAAAATATCTATCAACATAGCTTGTCTGGCTCTAGAATGATAATTATAGAACTATAATGATCATTATTATAGTGTTATGCAAAAAAATAAAGAACATTGAAATTGTCAGGAGGTTTGTTAGGAGGTATGTGGAGGATCGTAATACAATTTTAATGAAACCTCTTGATGTAATTAATGTATAATTAAATATCTGAGAAGTTTGTGCTAGAAACAGATGCGAAATTAAAATTGTTTTATAGGATGACACGACGATTGCGCATTTTTTTTACATTTGCCGCTTTTTTCTAGTGACGGAATAACCTAAGAAAGATTTAGTAAAAACGTAACGGAACGCCTCAGTCCGACCCCGCTAAGGCACTGGTCCCACCGCGAGCTAGTAAGCTATGAGCTATCGTCTATAAAAAACCAACTAAAAGAGAAGAAAAAATAAAAGAGACACGGTGATTTTGATAGCTCACCGCTGGGCGAGTAACTACATATATATAAACATCGGGTGCGCCAAAGTTCATATAAAATTGTTATATAGATTATTGGTAGACCGAAAATGTTTCTCATACAATTTTACATTATAATGATCATTATTTATAACAATTTTATGTTAATAACTATCGTAACTTCGAATGACTTATGTTCATAATGTCATTCATCATAAATACGTTTTATACTAATGTTTATGTTTATATACTTATTGATCATAACGATTGCGAGTAATATAATTTATCGTTATATTATTGTTAACAGAACAGACATCACATGTGACAGTCCAGTTAGGTGCGACGACGAGCGTAGCGAGGAGGAGCGTGTTAGGTTGACCGTGAGCTAACCAGAAACGACTTTTTAATGTAAATTGTATATGTATGTCACTAAAAGCTCCAAGCGCGCTTCTATAAATGGCACAAGTTTTTCATAGAACTTCCCCAAAACGTTTTAAATAATTTTATGATGAATCATTTTCTTAAACACAAAATTATGAATGTTATTAAATATTTGTATAGAATTTATGATTAAAAATTTTCGACTAAATGATTATTATGAACAGTGATAGTAGTACTATTGATAATAATGAAACAAAATTATGATAAGTAAAATTATGACAAATGATCATTCGGAGCACAAATCGGTATAAGCAATAATTTTATAACAAATAATTTTATATGAGCCAATATGGAATTATGGACCCATAAACATCGCCAGCGTCAAGATAACTACTATTGTTTTAAAATTGGTATCTTATTTAACGCTGGTCTTGGTTGCCGTTAGCAAGTGATCTTTTGAGACCTGTCCAAGCAATCACGTCAGTACATATATTTCAACAAAAATTAAACTTGCGAGATCTGGAAAGAGATTACAAATATTAAAACTAGATATATTACTTACTATTGTTTTATAATTGAACATTAATTTATTATTTTAAGTTATGTCTGAGACTAATTAGAGTTTACCTAGTGGTTGCATGGAGCGAAAATTAGCAAGTGATCTATTGAACAGATTTCTGCTTTAAGATGTTTTTTATCTATAAGGGTTCCTAATTTTAAAAGACAACATTGTACTTTGTCAGACTTTTAATAACCTTTAACCCTTTACAGATCCTAGCAGCATTCGCGTTGACAGAGGTGGCGCACGGTTCGGACGCTCGACTTATGCGCACGACCGCGACTTACGACGCGACCGCGCGGGAATTCGTGCTACACTCCCCCGACTTCGAGGCGGCCAAATGCTGGGTTGGTAACCTAGGTAAAATTCACATTATATTGACATTTACTCATTATGGCGGCGGTTTTTGGCCTTTTTTTATGATGGAATGGAAAGCGGTCACCGTATTCAGAGAAAGACGATGGCACCTGGAGGAGTCGGCAAAGATGCCTGAGATCGAGGAGTTGCCGGGTTAGTGGCCGAACCCAATATCATCGGCGAAACGAAAGCCCACAGACTTCGCTGGTTCGGTCACTTACTCAGAATGGGAGACGATCGGGCTGTCAAGAGAGGTTCTTGGGTCGACCGGCTGGATGGAGACCGCCGGCGGGTCGAAGGTACCGCTGGGAGGACAGTGGGTGGAGGATGGACGCTTCAAGTCAGTGACTGGCAAGAGGCTGCGCAGGATCGGAACAGGTGGCGATCTCTCTTTCTGTGGCCAAATTCACTTTGGATCACTGAGCCAAAGGGTTAGTTAGACTTAAAGGACTTTAGGCTTAGAATGAAAAAATAGTCATTGCACGTAGATAACAAGAATAAACTGAATAGTGAAGGAGGTAGGGCATAGCGAATGATATTCCGCTTTGTGTGGTAGGGCACAGCACAGCCGATATCATCTCGCTCGAATCTAGAGCAGAGCCCAACTGGGGAAGTACCTCCGCCTTACAGAAGACCGCAGCCAAAGAGCACTAGACACTACTCATAGTGTTGTGTTCCTGCCGGTGAGTAGGCTGCCAGAGCTCAACGAGGGTGCGGTGTGCTGGCGACGGAAGGACTAATTTGTTCTGCCCTGTTGTCCTTTGAGTCGTCGGCAACCAGAGCCCTCCTTAGAACTTTTACACTCCTTTTTGCTGTGTAGAAGCGAAAGGGAGTGTACAAGTTTTTAATGGGTTGGCAACGCGCATTTGACACTCCTTGGATTGCAGACGTCAATAGGTTACGGTGACCGCTTTCCATCAGGCGGACCGTATGCTTGTTTACTACCAACGTAGTATAAAAAAAGTATTCAATTCGTAGTCGTTTTTTTACGGGATTTCAACGGGGTTAAACATATGAATTATGAATTATCATTATCATATCAACCATTTATTGCCCACTACTGAGCATATCGTCACTACTTTTAAAAAATCTCGTATCTCACGCTGTTCCTCAAAGTTAAAACGCAGTAAGTCTATATGCATTCCATACATACTACAATTTTCTTTTCATTGACAGACGAAGATACAAGTTTTTTTAAAAGTAGTGACGATATGTCTCTCTTTGATTATGCCATTTATTCGGATCCTAAGCCAAGATTGAATAGAAAAAATAAATCGACTTCATGCTGGATTTGTATTCGGGGTAAATCAACATTTACTTACTTCTGGCTATGAAAATAGGCCTATTATTCTTATACATAGCAAATTGCGAAGCAGAGTTTTGCAATGCGTGCAATCGGATTTTGCGCAATCCCAATGTGCATAAAAATTTTTACTCACTATAAAACTGAATTGACTCAACATGGCGTCAATTGCCTATTAGATAAGTTGCATCGATAGCATGGTCGCACGATGAACGATAAAACATCAGGCCATCCCTATCGCACTTGCAAATAGTGCGAAAGGGCCTGATGTTATATCATTTATCGCGCGACCATATTTGCCTGCCTGTAGGCCTAGCACATGATGGCCGCGGGAGTATGTCGCCGCGAGATAGATGCCACGTCTTCTTCTAACTGTATTAATGACATAAGGACGGGTAGTCTATCTCGCGGCGACATACTCCCGCGGCCATCATGTCTTCCGTGTAAGCTTACAAAAAATGCCACAGCTATGTAAATAAAATATTGGGGGACACAGATCAACCTCATTATCGTATCAAAGAGGATCGAGTATTATCGAGTTACAGTCAAAGTAAAATGTGTAATCACAGTGCATAGACTGCCATCTCTCGATACAAGCTTAAAACTTTTGAACCTCAGTTTTGACAATTTGACCCATATTGTTAGCTTGATGTGTTAAAATGTCAAATATTAATATTAGCGCCATCTAGCCGAGCGTTCCGCAAAGGTGTAACGCCATCTAGACCACCGTACCTTTTTCTCTAGGGCTTTGAGGTACGTTTTTTTCTTAGACTTTATCCGTCTATACGTCTTTGTATCATCCCTTTATCGCCCACTGCTGAGCATAGGCCTCTCTTCTAGTACGCCTCTTCTCCCGGTCCTGAGCTAGTCTCATTCAGTTGTAACCTGCAATTTTGCGGTTGTCGTCTACACAACGAGCAACTTCTTACAATTGTTGTAAAACTAAGCGGTTACACAACTCGGACACTGGCGATCAAATATATTGAAACGCCGCCTGAATGTTAGCTCGTGTATGTGAACGCGTACTATTTTGTATGAGTGAAATATGACAGGTCGACTGTTCGTGTTTTTGACAGGCGCGTAACTGTGAGGTAACCGAAAGGGGCGCCGCGGCACTTTCAGCGCGTCGCCTGAGTGGCCATACTGTACGATAGTACTCTTTATTTTATTATACTATGGCGGTTATATGTCTGTATCGAGTTATATCTGTCTTTACTATAAATAGCATGAATCTGTATGAATGTTCTAGTTTTAACAATGTATGTAATCAGAATGATTAATGATTATATTTAAGTACACAGTCTTAATTGCTAGTGTCAAGCCATCAAGCGTCATATCATTAAAAAACCCATTGCCATTCAAGTTTTATATATTTTTGTCACCATTTAATGTCATCTGTAGGTATAATTATATATATTTTACTAGAAACCTCTGACCCAGTCAACATGTTTCAATGTAAGGTAATAAATATCACGTTTTGAGGTCGTAAGATCACAAGTTGGCACTAGTGAAGTTGTAAAAATTGAGTTATTTATGTTATACGATATTTATTGTGTTTTGGTTGTTATCGATATGGACTTTACTCAATTTTGCCGAGGCTATGATTGCACAAAATAATTTTAGCGATAAAAGGGAATATTATGTGTTACTATGCTCCAAAACTTTATAGTAACAATTTAAATAAAAATATAAATATTAGGATAGGACATTAGATAACTTTAAACAAATTCCTTAAAGACGCCTTTTCAAATGACTTCGTATTACAACACCTAACTAAATAGACTTGACTGTAGATAAAATAAAAATTTTATACCATGGCTTAGCGAAGTAAAGCATCAGATATAAGGAAAACATGGACAGAACTTATTTTTTTTTGTCCTTGGAACCTCCTAGTGCCACGGTTTCTATTTATCCAAAAGGCAGGTTAGAAATATATAATTCAGTAACTGAGTTGACCGTGACGTCACTCAATTCGTATTATCAAACAAATTCCATATTAGAAAGACAAAAAAAGTTCAAATTTGTTTTATAATGATTTTAACAGTTCTATCAAATCCCTTAAAGAAGCTGATTTTTGAAATAGGAGGCAAGTCAAATAACTTCATATTATGCCTATTCTCGCGACGTGTCACACGAAAAGTCAGTTACGGGTCGAAAACTGAGCTAGCGTGGGGACTATAGTCCGAGCCCTCTCATGCCTGAAAGAAGGCCTGTGCCAACAGTGGGACGTATCTAATATATATATAGGCTCAGTTATTTATTTTTTATTTATTTTGCGGTTCGGACGCAACAATTTAACATTATACACCGTGTTTTTATTGAATTCCGTTAAGTTCGGCATATAGTTAGGCCCATTATAAGAAATAGAATAGCATAGTTAGTTTTTTTTTAATTTGTAACTTTTTTCTGAAAAACACCATACACCTGCGATAGATGTTACAACAATTGCTTTTAAGAAACGGGATTTGTGTGTTCGATATGCGATTGACATATCATAGTTTTGACACTTACTTAGTGTGAGTTAATGGTAAAGCCCGTTTCTCAATCAGCAATTAAAGTAACATCTTTCGCAGGTGTATGGTTTTTTTTTAGAAAAAAATACGAATTTAAGAAAACTAACTATGCCATTCTGTTACTTATAATGGACTTAATTATATGCCGAAGTTAACGGAATTCAATAAAAACACGGTGTATTATAAATATTATAATACTTTTTTTGAAATGAAACTTCTAATGCGGCTTCCAACTGACAGCGTTAAACGTTTAACGCTCAGTGTTGCCAACTCGAATTTTGAAAAACAACACACTACCAAGATACACTTCTTCTGCCCGGTGGTCTCCGCGCACTATTTTTCTCGACGTTGTACTGGCCGTGGTCACGAAAGGGAGAGTATTAAGAGGCCACACGTATTAAGGGGCCATACGGTTTTCATCGATTTTAGATAAGTTTTGAGTTGAAACTCCTAAATTTGCACTAAAGATAGAATTATAAGACCAATGGCTATCGGTTCTTCAATCTTTTATCTCTATTCGTAAGAGCCATATTTTGAAATAAATTAATACTTATTTTTTTATGATTTTTTAAAAATGGTCTAAAAAAAACACTTATCGAAATTTGATTTTAGTGAAGGGTGTTTTACATACATGAAATCTACATGTCTGGATTTACCTTTGACTTTTCTGAAGATCCAAGAGAGATTTTAATTTTAAAGTAATTAAAACAAAAGTTATGATCAAAAAACAGTTTTTGACCCTAAAATTGTTCAACTTTGGTGCCAAATATCACAGAAATAATGAGCTTTGAAGTAATTATAAGATACTATTTTGTTTAAAGACGATGCTGTTAATATGATAGGCTTTAGAAACTATCACAATATCAATGGATTGAAATCGAAGGTCATTGGCGCAGGGAACGCCCTTAATAAAAGGTGAAAAAAAAGTAAATAGGCTACTTGCCTCCTAGTCAAATCAGCTTCTTTTTAAGAACTGTCAAAACGAATTTGAACGTCTTTCTAATATGGAATTTATTTGAAATTGAATTGAGTGACGTCTCGGTCAACTCAGTTACTTTATATATTTCTACCTGACTTATTAAATAGAAATTCGATTTAAAAATATTTCAAACTATTATCTAAATATATAAAAGAAGAAGCTGACTGACTGACATATCAACGCACAGCCGAAACCGCTGGTCCTAGAGATTTCAAATTTGGCACGTAGGTTCCTTATATAGTGTAGAGGAGCACTAAGAAAGGATTTTTCAAAATTCACCTCCTAAGGGGGTCAAATGGGGGTTCAAAGTTTGTATGGGGAAACAAGATTAGTTTGACTATTTTATTCGAAACTTCACAGGAAGATTCCTTAAGACATATGACTGAATACGTGTTTCAGGTTTTTTGAAAATTTAACCCCTAAAAGGGTGAAAAGGGGGTGATAACGTCAAAAAATCAATATGGGTATCGTTTTTATGGTTTATCGGGTCGCTGATCACGATAAATACAACGTTTTTAAAATCTAACGAGGCGGAAGTGAAATACCTTCTCCCCTGTTGTGGTGCAATGGGGTTTAAATATCAAAAAAATATATAAAAGAAGATATTGACTGACTGACTGACATATCAACACACAGCCGAAACCGCTGGTCCTAGAGATTTCAAATTTGACACGTAGGTTCCTTATATGGTGTAGAGGAGCACTAAGAAAGGATTTTCCAAAATTCACCTCCTAAGGGGGTCAAATGGGGGTTCAAAGTTTGTATGGGGAAACAAGATTAGTTTGACTATTTTATTCGAAACTTCACAGGAAGATTCCTTAAGACATATGACTGAATACGTGTTTCAGGTTTTTTGAAAATTTAACCCCTAAAAGGGTGAAAAGGGGGTGATACAGTCAAAAAATCAATATGGGTATCGTTTTTATGGTTTATCGGGTCGCTGATCACGATAAATACAATGTTTTTAAAATCTAACGAGGCGGAAGTGAAATACCTTCTCCCCTGTTGTGGTGCAATGGGGTTTAAATATATAAAAGAAGATATTGACTGACTGATTGATATATCAACACACAGCCGAAACCGCTGGTCCTAGAGATTTCAAATTTGGCACATAGGTTCCTTATATGGCGTAGAGGAGCACTAAGAAAGGATCTTTCAAAATTCTCCTCTTAAAAGGGTGAAATGGGGGTTCAAAGTTTGTATGGGGAAACAAGATTAGTTTGACTATTTTATTCGAAACTTCACAGGAGGATTCCTAAAGACATATTATGACTAAGTAAATACATGTTTCAGGTTTTTTGAAAATTTGACCCCTAAAGGGGTGCAAAGGGGGTAAAGTCAAAAACACAATATGGGTATCGTTTTTATGGTTTATCGGGTCGCTGATCACGATAAATACAACGATTTTAAAATCTAATGAGGTAGAAAAGAAATTTTCTCCCCTGTTGTTGTGTAATGGGGTTAAAATATCCAAAATAGCCATAAGTATAGCTTTAGTTTTTATCTTTACTTCTGGTTCAAGAGATTTCAAATTGACACGGAAGTTCCTTAGAGGAGCACTAAGAAAGGATTTTTCAAAGTTCACCTCCTAGCATGATAATTTGACAGGGGCAAGGACAGGACAGGGACAGGGACAGGGACAGGGACAGGGACGGGGACGGGATAGGGATAGGGATAGGGATAGGGATAGGGATAGGGATAGGGATAGGGATAGGGATTGGGATTGGGATTGGGATTGGGATAGGGATAGGGATAGGGATAGGGATAGGGATAGGGATAGGGATAGGGATAGGGATAGGGATAGGGATAGGGATAGGGATAGGGATAGGGATAGGGATAGGGATAGGGATAGGGAGGGGATAGGGAGAGGGAGGGGATAGGGATAGGGATAGGGATAGGGATAGAAATAGGGATAGAAATAGGGATAAAAATAGGGGACGGGGACGGGGATAGGGATAGGAGAGGGACGGGGACAGAGACGGGACGGGAACGGGGACGGGGACAAAGATAGAGATAGGGACGGGGACAAAGATAGAGATAGGGACGGGGATAAGAATAGGGATTGGGGTCGGAATAATCGGTCGGCAATCGATATCTAGGCAGTGTAAAATGCAGGTGGCTCAGTGGGAAGGTATTAGTAAGTAGGCATCGGCGAGTATCCTGCATCCGTAATAACTATTACATTCAATGTGCTGTAAGAAGATCGTTGTTTGCTTGCCTTTTATATGTTTACGTTTGCAATAAGTATAAGCAAAATGGAAAAAAATGTAAGCGATAATGCAAGGAAGTACTTTTTACCCTACCGACCATAGCGTCGAGATACTGGCTATGTGGGTTGTATGAAGTTTCCCCAGTATAAATATTTATATAGGTAAAATACATACATATTCGTACCTACTACCTACGCTGTGGTCGCTGTGTAACAATTATACAATCATTGCAAGAATTTCTTTAAAAACAATAGGTGTAAGGTACAGTCAGCCAAAACCGGACCGTACAGCAAATAGATCAGTTACAATGGCCCTCCAGTCGAGAATTGCCCCGCTTTACCTTAATCGAAATAATCGCGGACAGATGTACCTACAAAGAAACCTACGGATCCAAATGAAAATCTTATTTTTTGTAAACATTTCAATAAGAATACTTTTATTACGCGGGCGAAGCCGCGGGTAAAAGCTAGTATCTCTAATAATTATCTGATGCTTTATTGCGTGCATGGTACTCGTATATAATATTTTATTTTAACTACGGTCAAGTTCCCTATTTAACGCAATCGACCGGGAAGTGACTAACTTGTTATTAACCTTTCCTAATCAATTTCAAATAACTTATTTACATAGTTACACACGTATGGTGGCAACTGTCTAAATAAGTTACAAGTGTATTATTAACGAAAAACAACGGAATTAGGTATTAGTTATTTTTACTTAGTCATAACATAATATTTTGTTTACTTCATTGGCCTCGAAAATGCGGGTTAAATTATTGCAGGTTTCTCAGGTTACACCTTAGTCACCTTATATTTTATGCAAGTTATTGCCGGTTTAAGTTATGCCGAATTTGTAAGTTCACATTTTTGACACATTTGTTTTGAAGTATGTTGCAATACATGGCTAAGACATATCGTTTGCCAAATCTAACGATTAATTTCGAATTGGTTGAACCGATTAGGCCCTATGTACAAGGAGGCGCTTAAACAAATAAACGATTTCTATCAACTTTTGTGGACGCTGTCATGTGTCAAAAAGAGGTTCTTACAGCTCATATATACAATAGACATGACAAATTGACAACAGTAATACGCTAACTATAACGCTCTTAGGACACTTTAGGGATATTTTCTTTGTTACATTTTCGTATTTCTTATCAGAAAGTGTCACCCTCCATTTGTCAGTCCTTAAATACATAATGATGTATAATTGTATACATATAATATACGCATCATTTATTTTTGACTCTATCATTTATTTTTGACGACCGGTCTGGCTCAGTTGGTAGTGACCCTGCCTGCTGCGCCGCGGTCCTGGGTTCGAATCCCGGTAAGGGCATTTATTTGTGTGATGAGCATGAGCACAGATATTTGTTTCCTGAGTCATGGATGTTTTCTATGTATATAAGTATGTATTTATCTATTTAAGTATGTATATCGTCGCTTAGCACCCCATAGTACAAGCTTTGCTTAGTTTGGGGCTAAGTTGATCTGTGTAAGGTGTCCCCAATATTTATTTATTTTATTTTATTTTTATTGACAGCATGTCAAAATTTTAATTTGAATAAATCATTGTCAAAGTACAATACAATACTAACTAAAGTTTTCTTCTTTTTATAGGACGAACATGTACCCACGCCCTAGTTTTCGCCCAACTCATCACGCCGGATGGGGAAAACCACGGTCTGCACGGTTTCATGGTGCCCATCAGAGACCCGGAGACCTTGGAGACCTATCCAGGTCTCATTGTGGGGGATATGGGGGAGAAGATTGGAGTCAACGGGATTGATAATGGGTGAGTCACAGTTTTATGTATACACCCTGTTTTTATTGAATTTCTTTAACTTTAGCCTCTTGCCGCCCAATGTGCAATGAGATGTACATTTCAGTTCAATGGAATTTTAACTTTCACGTGAATAAATAAAGTAGGATTTCTTTTGTCTCTAAAATTTTTAGAACAAATGAACCTCAACCCAATTTAAAATGCAACTAGGATCAAAATTCTCTAGCAAAATGTTTGTATGGTGGGCGTTACGAGGTTGAGGGAAGATTCTTAGTTCAAATACAATCCATTTCGCTAAGAAACTAGCCTCTTAACTCTTACGGTTATCGAATTATTAAAAAAAAAACTGAACACGTGTGTGGCGTCCTTACCACTTCCTAATGATATTTGTTTTGACATGTGCCGTCAAATACTTCACAATGACTTTAATGTTATGATTAAGGTCCTCTGACACTAATTAATCCATTTATTATGTATGGAAACGGAAAAAAAATGTTTTTCGAATTTAACAAAAAGCGATATACAGGGTGGTTCCTAATGCTCATTTAGTTCAGCCAGACCAGCGACCGTTGCGGTAGGAAAGATCAGAACGAATGGGACCGAGTAGTGTCAAAATGATACGAATAGTCTACAGATAGTAACATTCCGGGCCGAAAGGTTGTAAGTAACCGAAGTTTAATATGAAAACTTGACTTTTTTTGTTGCTCTGCTCTCACTCTCGGTCGGCGCAGTCACACATTCGTTCTCGATCCAAACCGCTCGTGTTCGCCGATCCTGTACTGAACTAAATGAGCAAAGACCGATTCTCAGAGCACGGAAAGATTCAGTTCATTTCGGTTATTGATGGGATTTTATTCCTAACAGTTCATAGTTCGTGAACAACACAAGCCTAGTTCCTGAGGATGAACCTAACTGCGTGTCGAATTTAACGGAAAACAAAAATAAAATGGTGTATAATTATTCGCAAATTTTAATCTCCTAGGGCCAGCTGCATCAGCCACATTTGACAGACACATCATCGTCACGCAGCAGACGTCTATGGAACTTCCCATACAATAAAATTTAACGAACGCTTTAACGGTGACAGACGGTTTGATGCAACCGGCCCTTAGTGTTCAATGTCCTACTTAATAATGAAATTTGAATCTTAGTTAAATAGAATAGAGTTGCTTTTATTTTGTCTCTTTCGATTTTTTAACCCCCGACGCAAAAACGACGGGGTGTTATAAGTTTGACGTGTCTATTTGTCTGTGTGCGTGTCTGTCTGTGGCATCGTAGCTCCCGAACGGATGAACCGATTTAAATTTCGTTTTTTTTTTGTCTGAAAGCTGAATTAGTCGGGAGTGTTCTTAGCCACGTTTCATGAAAATCGGTCTACTATGGCGCGGTCGGGGGTTTTTCGATTTTTTTATTTTGTGGTTAGGTTATAAACAAAGTAAATTCAACTCTCATTTCTAACGCAATAGTATTCAAATGTAAGGTCAATGACAAAATCAACACTCAACAGTGCTCTGGCCAACATCATCATCATCAATATTTGACGACCGGTCTAGCGCAGTCGGTAGTGACCCTGCCTGCTACGCCGCGGTCCTGGGTTCGAATCCCGGTAAGGGCATTTATTTGTGTGATGAGCACAGATATTTGTTCAATGGATGTTTTCTACCTTATAAGTATTTATATATTATATATATATCGTTGTCTGAGTACCCACAACACAAGCCTTCTTGTTACCGTTGTCAATCTGTGTAAAAATGTCCTATAATATTTATTTATTTATTTATTTTAATATTATTATCATCATATGGTTGAATCAACTTTTTCTTGACTGTTATTGCCATGGTTACGGTCCCCTGAGTCACGCTGGTTTTATGCAAAATTATGCTACTGCAATTCCATGTTTGAAAGTGGTAAAATAATAAAAGGGCTTGTTAATACCAAAAAAATGCATGTTTGCATAGTTTAAGTAGCATCATTTTGCATAAAACCAGCGTGACTCAGGGGACCGTAACCATGGCAATAACAGGCAAGAAAAAGTTGATTCACCCATATAATATTCTTACATACTTAATCCAATTAATGAAATATGTAAGAATAACCTTACGAGTAAAGTAACAGTTAATAGCGTCATGGCAAGTAAATATTATTAGGAAGTAATAAAGGTCATGATACACTTGTTCAGTTATTAAAATTATTTGTTTAATAACTCAATAACAGTAACAGTTAATAGTTAATACATTAGGTTCTTAAATAAATTAATTGTATTTGGACTGAATAACCTTGCCTTGAAACAAAATTGGGTGTATAATATTATTGTTATCTGGGTGTAGCTTGCAGTCATCATCAAATATCGTGTGAAATAACGCTCCAAACGTATTAAAAAAACACAAATCGTTTTGTCAGCAAGTAGGCCACAGTAGTACAGTATGGACACTCCTGCTCCCCGCTGAAAGTGCCGCCCACCCCCGTTCTGTTACCTCACAGTTATCGCCTGTCAAAAACGCGAACAGTCGACCTGTCATATCTCATACAAGCATGGTACGCGTTCACCTACACGAGCTTAGAATGTGTGCTAGGAACGCGCCTCTTTCATATATTTGATCGCCAGTGTCCGAGGTGTGCCACAGGGGCACTTTTACATATCAGCATTACATTTAAGATTACAATAAGTGTTATGAATTTAACTAAAGTAGAAAGCTATTATAATATTAGATATGTATAAAGTTTTTAAATGTCGAATAACATCTAAAAACTGCACATGATATAAAGAAATACAAAAACAATAAATATTGTACAGGTCCGCGGTCAGAAGTAATAGTTATTTTTATACAAGGGGGCAAAGTTGAAAGTTGTATTTTAACGCCGAGTGTGGAATTGAAAAACGAGCAAGTGAAAGGATTCTATAGTTGAACCACGAGCGAGGCGAGTGGTTCGAGAATATAATCCTGAACTTGCGAGTTTTTTAACACACGAGAAGTAAAATACATTTTCACCCGAGTGTAACACAAAACTTTTCCCCTCACTATAGCGAGGAAACTACAACGCAAAAATAGTTATTTGTTATACAAGGGGGCAAAGTTGTATTTTAACGCCGAGTGTGGAATTGAAAAACGAGCAAGTGAAAGGATTCTATAGTTGAACCACGAGCGAAGCGAGTGGTTCGAGAATAGAATCCTGAACTTGCGAGTTTTTTAACACACGAGAAGTAAAATACATTTGCACCCGAGTGTAACACAAAACTTTTCCCCTCACTATAGCGAGGAAACTACAACGCAAAAAATACGTTTATTACTGCTTCCAGTAGTTCCACAGGTGGTAAATCATCTTTATTACTGGATTCACCTACTTTTATAAATTTGAAAGCAGTTAATTTGACTTTATTCAAGGTCAAATTACTTTACCCACTAGTGGATAAAATGCGTTTTTACCCGCTGGTATTAAAGGACAAAACACGTGTTTCCGAGCTAGTGAGGGGAAAATGCTTTTATCACTGCTTACAGTAGTTCCACAGGTGGTAAATCATCTTTATTACTACCCCTCACTATAGCGAGGAAACTACAACGCAAAAAATGCGTTTATCACCGCTTCCAGTAGTTCCACAGGTGGTAAATCATCTTTATTACTAGATTCACCTACTTTTATCAATTTTAAAGCAGTTAATTTGACTTTATTCAAGGTCAAATTACTTTAACCACTAGTGGATAAAATGCGTTTTTACCCGCTGGTATTAAAGGAAAAACACGTGTTTCCGAGCTAGTGAGGGGAAAAATATATTTTCATATTTAAATAGTTTCCATACTACTGTAAGTTTATTTTATGCGTGTGAAAGAGACGCGATGACAGCTCGCGAGTTATAGTTCGTCGCCGAGCGAAGAACTATAAACTGCTCGCTCTCTCTTTTATGTACACGGGAGCGAGTATCTTTTGTCCTTTTCTGTCACCGATAGCTCATGGCTAACTCGCTTTTGGTGGGACCGGTGCCTAAGATAACAACAACAACATACAATCACGCCGGTATCCCATAAAGGGGTAGGCAGAACACATGAAACTACTAAAGCTTCAGTGCCACTCTTGGCAAATAAGGGGTTGAAAGAAAACGAAATTGTGACATTGCAGTGACAGGTTGCCAGCCTCTCGCCTACGCCACAATTTAACCCAGATCCCATAGTCGCCTTCTACGACACCCACGGGAAGAAAGGGGCTGGTGAAATTCTTAACCCGTCACCACACAGGACTAAGATAATTCATCTGGTAATCCCGCTGGCTCCACAGAAAACTAGCGCCGTTGAGCACGCTAACCGTGTCAGCTGCAATGCTGAGTGGAGACCACCTCACATCCTTATAACCTAACCACAAAATTAAAATTTTGAAAAACCCCCCGACTGCGACATAGTAGATCGATTTTCATGAATCATGGCTAAGAACACTCCCGACTAACTCAGCTTTCACGGATGGACGGACGGACGTACGGACGTACGGACGGACCGACGGACCGACGGACGGACGGACAAACAGACAGACACGTGAAACTTATATCACCCAGTCGTTTTTGCGTCGAATACTTTTTACTTTGTGCAACTTTTTATCCTATGTTATCTATTGATGTTTGATGTGTTTTATCCTACTTTATCTATTGATTTGTTCTTACTGATGTGTTGCCAGAATAAATGATTTCTTTCTATTCTATAATCGATATACAAATAATAAACCCTATTCCTTTTGTCAAGGTTCATGATGTTCAACCAATACCGGATACCGCGCGAGAATCTCCTGAACAGAACAGCTGACGTCACCGAGGAGGGTATATACGAGAGTTCCTTCTCCGAACCTTCTAGAATACTTGGAGCCGCCCTAGAGAATCTATCTGCAGGTAATTTCAAACCTTATAATCTTAGCTTTAAGGTTAACTCGGGTCAAAGACATATATGTAACTCCGTATAGACAGCTACAGTCCAAGAACCATATAGGAAAAAGTACGGTGGCCTAGATGGCGTTACATCTTTGGGGACGCTCGGCTAGATGGCGCTAACATTAATATTTGACATTTTAACACGTATCAAGCTAAGAATATGGGCCAAATTGTCAAACCTGAGGTTTAAAAGTTTTAAGCTTGTGTCGAGAGATGGCAGTCTATGCACTATGATTACATATTTTACTTTTGACAGTAACTCACTATAATACTTGATCCTAAAATCGCACATCGCAAACAATGTAAACAAACTATTTTATAAAATATCAATATTTCAGCAAAATTTTATTATTTTAAAGGTTGAGGATCATAATGTGATATGAATTGATTAAATAACACATGGATTTAGCCAGTATCTGATGAGTTACAATGGAAATTGAAGACATTTTGACTACTAGGTTTGTTTACATTGTTCACAAATTCTATTGACGGTGACTTTATTTGCTAGGATTTTCAAAATGTTAGCCCGGTTGCTAGATACCGGTTAGTATTCAGTCAACACCACTACAGGTTTCTTTTTGTTCGTTTTTTTAATACTACAACTGTAACATAACTTTCAGAATGGTTCTTTTTAATCGATTCTGATAATAATTCTATGTATTTAAATGTAACCAAATTAAATTAATTTGTAGCAGTATTTGGATTAATCAGAATGTCCCATATCTCATTGATTAGTGTCGAACTATTTAGATTATAATTTTCAGATTGGATTAATGCAGATTTAGAAAAATAATATATTTAAATAACGTACTTCGCCCTTTAGTTAAATTGTCCGCCATATTGTTATCGTGCGTGCAATCTCCTGATAGCTTTGTTTTGATTACAGATAAAACATAATAGTTTAAACCGATGATAAGGCGATAACTTGAAAAATTACCATTTACGTAACTAGAGCGTATATTACGATAGTAAAAATATGATTTATGGAATCCATTCAGATATGACTAATAATTCTTAACTAACTGTGAAAAGAACTATTGATTAAAATGTAAGAAATAAGAATATAGATACGTATGTACACATTTTGTAATATAAAATTCATTTGATTTCCGTTGACGTTTTTAATTGGTATTTTTTTGTTATTGGCTTTTTTGCTTTTTATGTCTAAGTATAGTTATATAGTAGGACATAATTATCCAGTCTTTGTAAAAAGATATGTTTAATTACTTATATTTCACATGTTTATAAATACATATATTTAAAAAAAAAAACATTTTTTTTGAGAAATTAAACGAAATAAAAAAAAACCGGCCAAGAGCGTGTCGGGCCACGCTCAGTGTAGGGTTCCGTAGTTTTTCGTATTTTTCTCAAAAACTACTGAACCTATCAAGTTCAAAACAATTTTCCTAGAAAGTATTTATAAAGTTCTACTTTTGTGATTTTTTTCATATTTTTTAAACATATGGTTCAAAAGTTAGAGGGGGGGGGACGCACTTTTTTTTCCTTTAGGAGCGATTATTTCCGAAAATATTAATATTATCAAAAAACGGTCTTACCCTTATTCATTTTTAAATACCTATCCAACCTATACCTATCCAACAATATATCACACGTTGGGGTTGGAATGAAAAAAAATATCAGCCCCCACTTTACATGTAGGGGGGTACCCTAATAAAACATTTTCTTCCATTTTTTATTTTTGCACTTTGTTGGCGTGATTGATATACGTATTGGTACCAAATTTCAGCTTTCTAGTGCTTACGGTTACTGAGATTATCCGCGGACGGACGGACGGACGGACGGACGGACAGACAGACATGGCGAAACTATAAGGGTTCCTAGTTGACTACGGAACCCTAAAAATGCGTTGAACACTCATTCATACGGAATTTTCGCAAATATCTTATTTAATTTGCTGATTTGATTGATTTCATTTTTAACCCCCGATGCAAAAACGACGGGGTGTTTTGTAAGTTTGACGTGTCTGTCTGTGTGTATGTCTGTCTGTCTGTCTGTCTGCCTGTCTGTTTGTCTGTCTGTCTGTCTGTCTGTCTGTCTGTGGCATCGTAGCTCTCGAACGGATGAACCGATTTTAAATTAGTTTTTTTTTGTCTGAAAGCTGAGTTAGTCAGTAGTGTTCTTAGCCATGTTTCTTGAAATTCGGTCCACTATGCCGCGGTCGGGGTTTTTTCAAAATTTTAATTTTGTGGTTATTTTTGATTGATTAATTGACCACACGATTAACCTTATTAACTTATTATTATTCTTCCAGGTCGCATCGGCATAATGCAGGAGAGCTGCAACTCGCTGTCGTCGTGCGTGTCGGTAGCGGTGCGGTACGCGGCGACCCGCGCGCAGTTCGGCAGCGCGGCGCGCGAGATACCGCTGCTAGAGTACGACTTGCATGTTAGTCTACTTTATATTACATACACTGGTTAATACGAGACTTTGTCAAGTATTAGAAGGTTTGAAATTTGTAATTCTAAAGGAATTTCATGAAAAATCTACAGATAAATCGTTTTTAAGGAGTCAATGGAAATATCCTGGTCACGGCACCAAAATGTAACTTAAGTCATTTTGTGACGCGACTATTCAAGATGATTCTCGATTAGTTTTTGTAAAAAAAATATTGATAGATACTCGCTAGGCACTGTTCAAAAACACTTTTTTTTACAAAGCGGGTAAATCGTACAACTGGCTTCGCTTATTGTGCGTTTGTACAATTTTATTAATGAATTAGATAAAGGAAGTAATCTGCATCAGCATTTAGCGCGTGCTAGAAGTGATGTCACTGCTAACCTCTGTTAATCTTTTTGAAACTTAGGCGTTTGGTTGAAAGGTACTAATTTGTGAATGAAGTATAGGCACGAAAGTTTGATATTCGAAGTCCTAAATGATTTACACTATTTGAACCTGATAAGTTTTTATTTTTTATATTTTTTTTTTTAAGATGATAATATGAGCGCTGATTTGCCCTGATGATGATGACGAAAGAGCTAGCTGAGTTACCTTTTACGCAGATGGTTGACTAGTCAGATTATTAATTATTTATATATTTTTCAACAGCAATGGCGGCTATTCGGCTACGTGGCGGCGGCGGTAGTCTTCAAGATATATATCGAGAGTTTCTCCAGGGTGTACCTGAAAATCGTTGAGGCTTCGAATTCGGGACAGAAAGTTGACGATTTGGTGAGTAACATAATATTAATAAATTGAACAAAATATTGAATATCAGGCTGTTCCAATTGGCACTAAAACTATCATTGAATAAATAACGTAGAAGTACAAAATTATTTTTCTCATTGCACAATTTCTGTTTAGCCCTGTCTGTTTGACTAATAGAAAATGCCCTAAGACACGAAGCCTACCTTTTGTAGGTAATTTATTTTATTGTACACTAAAATTTAATCTTGTGTGTTTCTGTTTTTGCGTTCACCACACGAAACGAAGAGGCCCTGTTTATAATTATGTTATTTTCGTCACTGACCTCCATAAAAATCGTATTTAAGCTCTGATGAAGGGTTACAAAAGCAAAAACAAAGTACCTACATATAAATTATATCATGAGGGACTCAATCAATTTGTGCAATAATATCTTAAAAATACTTATAAAAAATAAACATTATTTTCCTTTTTAGAGCGAGTCAGTGTCCGAAATCCACGCCATGGTATCGAGCAGTAAGCCGATGACGACTTGGACGGTACTCCGAGCAGCACAAGTGTGTCGGGAGGCCTGCGGAGGTCATGGATTCATGAAGGTAATACTTTAAAATACGGATCTTAAACATTTGTTTAGTAAACAGGTAGAATGGAAAATTCTGTCTTCTGGCTGTTGGCTTCATAAACTTATTCTTACGCGTGTGCCATTGACATAGGAACAGATCGCAATCTATCGTACCATCTCTGTCTGTATATAAGAATAAATAAATATTGGGGACAACGACGAAGCCGTTTACCGTGTAAATCAAGATGTACTATTTTTCAATTTCTTCCAAGATACATCATTTAAGGTGCTATTTCCATGAAGCTTTGTTTGACAATGTGGTGTTCCATAAAAGATTTAAACTTTATTTTATTTTTCCAGCGAGCGAACCTAGGCGAAATCCGGAGCAACCACGAAGCAACAGTGACCTACGAAGGCGACAACAGTGTACTATCTCAGCAGGCAGGCAACTGGCTCCTCAGACAGTATGAGTGCAGCAAAACTCAGTCCGTGGACTCCCCACTAGGCACTGTCACGTTCCTGAAGGACTTCGATAGGATTATGGGACACCGCTTCGCTTGTACACACACAGGACAGTTGAAAGACAAAGAATGTAAGTAAGAAGCAGGCTATTCGTAGTATGTGTGTATGTCTGTGGACTCACCGCTAGGCACTGTCAGTTCAAGGATTTTGGTAGGATTATGGGACACCGCTATACACATACAGGACAGTTGAAAGACAAAGAATGTGTATACGCAGTATGTGTGTAATAAAATGTAGTCTGTGGACTCACCGCTAGGCACTGTCACGTTCCTGAAGGATTTTGGTAGGATTATGGGACACCGCTTTGCTTATACACACACAGGACAGTTGAAAGACAAAGAATGTAAGTAAGAAGCAGGCTATTCGCAGTATGTGTGTAGTAAAATGTATGCTGTGGACTCTCCGCTAGGCACTGTCACGTTCCTGAAGGATTTTGATAGGATTATGGGACACCACTTCGCTTGTACACACACAGGACAGTTGAAAGACAAAGAATGTAAGTAAGAAGCAGGCTATACGCAGTATGTGCGTAGTAAAATGTAGTCTGTGGACTCACCGCTAGGCACTGTCACGTTCCTGAAGGATTTTGATAGGATTATGGGACACCGCTTCGCTTGTACACACACAGGACAGTAGAAAGACAAAGAATGTAAGTAAGAAGCAGGCTATACGCAGTATGTGTGTAGTAATAGTACATTACATCAGAGGCCGGGAAAATGAGGATTTCCGGCCAAGTGGGTATACGAGGCCGGGAATCCGTTTTCACGCCGAGGCATGTATAGTGCTTTTCTCAAACATACAATAAAATAAAAAATAAAATGCTCTAAAGGACAATATTTTATTTATTAAGTGACAAAATACAAATACACTCAAACGTCAAGTGTGACAAGTATCCAGGTCACACAAAAATTAAAAAAAAAGTGACATGACAGTACTGACAGCTTACTTAAAAAAGTTACTTTGCAGGCCTAGGCCTAAAAAATAATATGAAATCCCTTTACAGTCCTCTCGAGTTGTTGCGCCCAAAAAGCGATACTTCCCAGCGCATTTTAAGGAACGTAAAGACAATTTTTCATTGCATGTTTGAGAAAAATGTAGTTTGTGGACTCACCGCTAGGCACTGTCACGTTCCTGAAGGATTTTGATAGGATTATGGGACACCGCTTTGCTTGTACAGATACAAGCCAGCTCAAGGACAAAGAATGTAAGTAGGAGACAGGATATAAGCAAGCTACTGGCAGTCGGTGTGCTGTAAGACTAAGTCTGTGGATTCTCCGCTAGGCACTGTGATTTTCCTCAAAGATTTCAAAGAAGAGAAGACACCACTTCACTTGTACACATACAAGTCAGCTGAAGGACAAAGAATGTAACTTTGACGACCGGTCTGGCGCAGTCGGTAGTGACCCTGCCTGCTACGCCGCGGTCCCGGGTTCGAATCCCGGTAAGGGCATTTATTTGTGTGATGAGCAGATTTTGTTCCTGAGTCATGGATGTTTTCTATGTATGTAAGTATTTATATATTATATATATCGTTTTCTGAGTACTCACAACACAAGTCTTCTTGAGCTTACCGTGGGCCTCAGTTGATCTGTGTAAGAAAGAATGTCCTATATATTTATTTTTATTTACTCGTATTTAACTTACGAGACTAAGGGCCGGTTGCATCAAACAGTCTGTCATCGTTAAAGCGTTCGTTAAATTTTATTGTATGTGAAGTTCCATAAATGTCTGCTGCGTGACTATGATGTGTCTGGCAAATGTGGTTGATGCAACTGGCCCTAAGAATGTTAAAACACAGTCGAGAATTATAATTTCAATTCAAATTAAATTTTGACGACCGGTCTGGCTCAGTCGGCTGCCTGCTAAGCCGCGGTCCTGGGTTCGAATCCCGGTAAGGGCATTTATTTGTGTGATGAGCACAGATATTTGTTCCTGAGTCATGGATGTTTTCTATGTATATAAGTATGTATTTATCTATATAAGTATGTATATCGTCACTTAGCACCCATAGTACAAGCTTTGCTTAGTTTGGGGCTAAGTTGATCTGTGTAAGGTGTCCCCAATATTTATTTATTTATTTAAATACATCGAGCGTTTCGAACCCTTTATAGCGTTGGTGGTCAACAGGTGGTCAACTGCGTAACTGGGGAAAAGATACTATGTACAAAACTACCCACATATAAAAAAAAAACTAATCATAAAGACTAAAAGTCTCTGCAATAAATATAGCCAGCTAAAGAAGCTTGTCCCAAAAATGTTTATTTCTGCTGAAACTTATTCTTCATTTATTGTCAAGGCTTGAAGGCATTTTTTATTAATCATAAAAACTTTTTTCTTTGTTACAGTCATCCTATCAACGTACAAATGGCTAATCTGCTGGCTCCTAAAAGAAACCCATGAAAAATACGAATCTCTAATAGCGAGCGGTCTCACAAAATTCCAAGCCAAAGCCAAGTGCCAAGTATACAAGTGGCAGACTCTAACAGAAGTGTATGCCGAGTATTTGGCTCTCCTGTTCTGTTCAGAAGCTATTGGAAAGAAAGAGAAGGCACTACAGCCCATTTTGGAGAAGCTGTTCTTGCTGTATGGACTATGGTCTTTAGACAAGTAAGTTTTTTTGCATTTAGGGCAGGAATGTCTCATAATAAAGTCCCAAGCGAAGGCAGAGTGCTAAGTATATAAAAGTATACTTTAACAGAAGTGTATGCTGACATTGTTGAGAATTTGTTCTGCTTTGTCTTCTCGGATGCTATTCGGAAAATGGAGAAGGAATAGGATATACCGGTTTAAAAAAACCATACACATGCAAAATGTGCAGAATACTGTTACAAAGTTTTCCAATTACTTTTTGATAAGTATCTAAACCGCATAATATATTATATAACAGCAACGGTACAGAAGGCTCACTGCTTTGATGTTCACAAAATGCCGCTTTTCATAATTCTTACCTACATTAACAAACGGACCACACGCGAGCAGCCCACATTGAGTTATATTGCGCCGCGCGAAGGTCAAAGGTAAATACTTGTAGCTCGGCGAAAGAATCGCGGAATGAGGCGCCCCTGTCTAAACAAAGCTTGACTTTTTGTTTCTCTTACTTAATCTAACTGAGCATTTCTTTTTTTTGTTATTTTTTTTATTTTGGTTTTTGTTAGGGAATTTTAGGTCAATTGTACTCAGAATCACGAGTAGTTTCAATCTCACTGGGAGACAAAAAGTGTCCCAGAATTTCCATACATTTTTATTACTTTCCTCTTTTGTTACCCCACACAACATGTACGGAAAATGGTAACAAGATAAGAAAAATCGTATGGGACAATTTTTTTAACTACTAGGATTGGAAATCTAGTGATGCTGAGTAGAAATAGCATTATTTTTTCAAAAATATCACGTTTCATAAAAGTGGCAAAAAAAAGAAATGCTCCTGAACTCCCCTTTTTTTCTCCCCAGGCATTTAGTGGAATTATACCAAGGCGGTTTCGCAACAGGACCTGCGCTAGCATCATTAGTCCGAAGCGGCATAACGGAGCTGTGCGCGGCGCTGCTGCCTGAAGTGGTGGGTGTTGTAGACGCGCTCGCGCCCACGGACTTCGTGCTCAACTCTGTGCTGGGGAAGAGCGACGGCAAGGTACGGTACAAAAATTATATAGCAGATTCGCCGGCTTTTTTTTTCGAAGCATATCTGCTGGATTTTAAACTTTGACTGTCGTCAAACACTCAGTTATAGTCGGGTTTTGCATAAAACCATCGTGACTCAGGGGACCGTAACCATGGCAATAACAGGCAAGAAAAAGTTGATTCACCTATATAAGATGATAGTACCGTACGGTATCAGATGAACCGAAATACAATTATATTACCTCAAGTAATACACGTTTCCCCAGAAAAACCTATCCATCCATCCATCCACGATTCATTCCTCGATATTTACATAAAAATTCTTGTTCCAGCTATACCAAAACCTGCAAAAAGAGCTTTTCCACACGCCAGGCGGCATGGAGCGAGCGAGGTGGTGGCGGGACGTCGTTCCAACACTGTCTAAGCTGTAAGCGTACTTACCATTAATATAGGAGGCTTGGAAATAATATGATGCTAAAGGTATACTTCCAATTCTGAAGACGCCACGCTTCACTGAATTTAATAAGGATGATAGCATATTTTGACATTTATTTTCTGAGCTGAGATGAACATTCATGACATTTTACATAACGTTCGATCGGCTTTTGTGCATAATATGTTAATTTACCATAACTATTTTTGGAGATTTGGTAGAAAATATTGGCTCTAACATTTTCGGAAATATGTTTTTTTCTTTCTAAATAAAACAGTGCCATTCAATGCCTTAAATTATATGTTTCATTCAGTAAAACATTCCTTGTGTCGAACATTAGAACGTCGTAGGTACGATCATTACAACTTTAAATTTGATTTATTATATTTTTCATTGAATTTGTTCCTATGCTTAGGATATTTGACCCTTACAATAACATTGACCAAGTTAATTGGCTCTATTAGTAGTATTAACTCATTGACTGGCATTTAGTTATTAATGTAATATAACTTATACTATAAGCTGCAGTATATACTTACCTACTGTTATAAATTCATTTTACGTAAGACGAAAAGTGTTGCTGCCTCGTGCTGTCGGAATTGGAATTATACCTTAATGCCCAAAGAGGCATCAGATAAAAAATCATTTATATAATATTAGCATTTTTAGTACAGATGCTGCGGGAAAATTGGAAACTATATTTTTCTGTTAATATGTGACCTTGTTCGCAAATAATATTCAAGTATAATAATATACAGAGTCATAGACCAAATAATGTGATTAATTATTTGTCAACTTAATTATGGGATAGATACGCCGTGCATAATTATGCATATGCTAGTGTATGTTTTTAGTATGATCGAGTATTTACTTGAGTATCATATTTTTATTTTTTATTGTATATTAAAAATACAAGTATGACCTGCCCAATACTTTATTATTAAAAGTTTAAGAAATAGCTATGAAATGCATTTTTTACACCAAAAAACATCGTTTACGAGAAATCATAAAAGTCAATTTTATTGTATATTTATCATTGCATATATTTTTTTTAATCGCATTTTTTTGAATACATAAATGTATTAATTGCATGCATTTTATTTGACATTTTATTATTTTAAGTATATTTTAATATTAATAGTAAAAAGATATAATGTGAGATGTGTATAGGGCTAGCATAACATTGCGTCGCCGAACTGTGTCATAATTTCTAGCGGTGACATGGTACCGTACGGAACCCAAAGTCACATCAAAAAATGTACGTGAATTGTACTAAATTGTACGCTTATTTTTAAAAAATGTACTACACCTATTTACAAGAAAACAATGATCAATATGTCACCGCTAGGAAGCATATTTTCTGGCGGGCGCTATCAATTCCACTATGTAACAGTCCATTTTTCAAATTGCTTGTGAATCAGAAAATATGTACGAAAATTGTACTACATTGTACGCTAATTAAAAAAAAAAAATAATACACGCATTTACAAGTAAACAAAGATCAATGTTGTACATTTTTTTTCTTAGCGTACAATTTAGTACAATTCTCGTACATTTTTTTGATGTGACTTTGGATTCCGTACGATACCATGTCACCGCTAGAAACTATGACACGCCGAATTTAATACTATTTCATAAAGCAAAAAAATCATGTGCCTCAGTAACGTATGCTAGTCCTAACCTGTTTTTTAGTTAGGGAATAATATTTTTTCTAATTAGTAATTCCAAATGCAATTAAAAATAACGGTCTCCAGATACGATTAAATTTAATAAAAATCGAGTGTTTATATTATTTATAAAAAAATGGTATTTGGTTATTCAAATACCTATCACGGAACATTGAGTTCATATTTGACAATGTTTTTATCTGGTTTCGGTTATTTTGCCAATCTGGTACAAGGAAAATAGAGTAGTTTGCATAACGGGTATAATAATGTATTTTTAATCGGGTATTCTGCGATTTAAGTATTGGCTGTGTTAGTGGCATAAATGTATACTTATTACACATTATGATAAAGAGTAACATTTATAGTATGGCCACTCTCGTTCCTCGCTGAAAGTGACGCGAAAAAAACGCGACCAGTCGACCTGTCATATCTCACTCATACAAGCATGGTACGCGTTCACCTACACGAGCTTAGACTGTGCTAGGAACGCGCCTCTTTCATATATTTGATCGCCATTGTCCAAAATGTGATTACGTTATACCTTCAAATCTTTAAGAAATAATCTCTAACGTTAAGACGATACGGTAGGGGTCAATTCTCCATACAAACGCTCTCGACTATTTCCTCTCTGGTTGATAGAGCAATGATTTTTTCAACACAGATTGTTATTATTTTTATCTGTGTCGGACCGTTTTGATTTTTTTGATATTCTGCTTTTTAAAGATTCTAGAGCCAATCGAAAATTTCCAAAAACGGCCTTTTTCATTGTGGCGCAAAAAATTTTTTATTAATTTTACGGTGTGACACTCAAGATTGGTAACAATTAACCAAAAAAGCTAAACGGTCCGACTAGATTATTTCATTGTTATTCAGATTCTCAAATTTCGTTCCGATTGATTAAGTTTTGAAGGAGGAAAGAGTCGAGAGCGGAACCTCGATTTTAAAGAGTTTTTGCTGTACTAGCTTTTGAAATATCTTTTGACTAAGTTGTTCTTAATGGACAATTTTTTTATGTCGATAAATCTTCGTCGCTCCGGTTTTGCCGTGAGTTAATAACACTTGTATATTGAACTAAAAATTTCGTATTTTTTATTGACCGAGCAAGAATCCCAAGTTGAAAGGAGGGCTCCTTTCCATTTTAGCATTTTCGCTACCGTATCCTCTTAAAATATGTCAAACGAAGGCAAATGTTACTCGCATAGCCAATACTCAAAATCCGTTTTCAGTGTATTATGTATAGTTTAATCTATCATTGGCAATCATTTCTGGCTCAAAATAATGTTACAAAACAATCTAAATGAAATAAATTTGAAATTATAATTATGTTAATTAATATTGTTTTTTAATATGTTGGTATGTACAAATGTGTTATTTTACGGGATATCATTAATGTTACTTATCTGAATGAGTATAAAGTAAGTAATTCTATTCTTATCAGTTAAGGTAAGGTGTGGCAGAGATTACATGTCATTAAAAATAAAATTTAGGGATATTGAAGTCAATTTATCAGTCATATAATCCGTTTAACATACCAATCCCTAATTGAAGTCATTTCAGTCATATGTTTAACAACCTAAAATCTTTTGCCTGCGTACATCTTACACTGCCGTATTATTTTACAATTAAATAATTACTAGCAAAAATCGTTAGCAAATCAATTTATTTATTTTGTACAATTATTTAATTTTTTAATGTTACAGATTAACTTGTTCAATGTTATTTTAATACAATCTGTTCTTGATATATTTAGTTTTAACAAACATTCAATATGACCATATTTATGGTCCCTAATAGTATGGCAAAATATTGGTTAAGCGACGATTGGTTAAATACAGTATAAACATTTTCGTTGCTTCTATCGTGAATCAACTTGTACTATATGTACAGGTTGATTCACGATAGCTGGCACGAATGAAATGAGTGAATCATTCAATTTATTGGTTGATTAGATAGATACACACGTACGAGCAGATATTTCGTCCCACTCACACATATTGATTTGAAAGGGACACTACAATGTTGCTACTTTTTAATTTCTATTCTTTTTGGTCAGACTCATAGAGGAATAAGTAAGGGAAGAGTTAGTAATTCGATTTATCAGTAAATGCTGGTTATTTGTAGTGACATCTAGCGACAATCACGCGTCAAATAGCGTAAATTATCAGTACCACTACTCGATACTAGGTGTCAACAGTGTCTCGTCTGCCAAAAATTGAATATTAGAACAATTTACAACTTTTACAAGCAGAAGGAATTGAAAACAGAATACTGATTAATACTATTGTAATATTAGCTATAAATTAGACTCTTCGTTCGTCGCGACATCTATTGACAAGTAGCAGTACTAAGTTGTCGCTAGATGTCACTACAAATAACCCGCATTTACTGATGTATGGAGTTACAACACTTACTTATTCCGCTATGGCATAGATTAAATATAACAAGATCATACCATCCCATACATTAAAACGCGACCGCCTACGAACTCCCTTACACTCCACCACACATAGATGGCGCCACAAAAAATGCCTTGTTGCCACCGATTATTTGTAGATTGGCATTAAGTGTCAATTCCGAGCCGTAAATCTATGTCAAAAGTGACACTTAACGCCGTCTACAAGTATAATCGAAAGTTACAAGACATTTTTTTTGTGGCGCCATCTATGTGTGGTGGAGTGTAAGCGCGGTCTTAGGCGATCGCATTTTAATGTATGGGATGGTATGATCTTGTTATATTTAATCTATGGCTATGGTCAGACTGTACAAGTACTTCTTTCTGACTTTGTAGGCGACGTTATCAATAAAAAACCGGCCAAGAGCGTGTCGGGCCACGCTCAGTGTAGGGTTCCGTAGTTTTTCGTATTTTTCTTAAAAACTACTGAACCTATCAAGTTCAAAACAATTTTCCTAGAAAGTCTTTACAAAGTTCTACTTTGGTGATTTTTTTCATATTTTTTAAACATATGGTTCAAAAGTTAGAGGGGGGGACGCACTTTTTTTTCCTTTAAGAGCGATTATTTCCGAAACTATTAATATTATCAAAAAATGATCTTAGTAAACCCTTATTCATCTTTAAATACCTATCCACCAATATATCACACGTTGGGGTTGGAATGAAAAAAAATATCAGCCCCCACTTTGCATCTAGTGGGGGTACCCTAATAAAACATTTTTTCCCATTTTTTATTTTTGCACTTTGTTGGCGTGATTGATATACATATTGGTACCAAATTTCAGCTTTCTAGTGCTTACGGTTACTGAGATTATCCGCGGACGGACGGACGGACGGACGGACGGACGGACGGACAGACAGACATGGCGAAACTATAAGGGTTCCTAGTTGACTACGGAACCCTAAAAAGGTACCATATTGTCCAGAGACAATGTGATGCCACATGGACGTCACATTTGAGAGTTTTTACCATATGACGATCTTCTAAACAAAAATCTTTATACATATACTGATCTACCCTACATTGTTTTTAACTTGCTATGTGTTCTTAGATTTGTTAACCAGTTTTTGCTGTAGGTATGTAGCGAAAATTCTTCGTTAAGACAATTGTTGTATGTGGTAATTTTGTGTTTATGTTTGTCTACTGGTTTCAATTATTATCTAGATCTACAACCTGGCAAAACTGAGTAGAGAATAGCAGGCGCCACCGTTTTGCATGTGGCAACTATTGAGTGTTATTTGTATGAGAAAAGTTATAAATGTATGTTAAAAAATAAAGTTCCATTTCTACCATGGAGGAATAAGTAAGGGCGGAGTAATCCATACATCAGTAAATGCGAGTTATTTGTATATGCATAGTTATAGTGACATCTAGCGACAATTATGCGTCAATCATGCGTCAAATAGCACGATTATCAGTACCACTACTCGATACTAGATAGGTATCGACAGTGTCTCGTCTGCCAAAAATTTAATATTAGAACACAGACCAACCCCTATAGACATCCATTACAAGACGACTCGCGGTCACCAGCCTTACTTGTATTTGCCATGATATAAGCGCGGGCGCTCGCCGTGCCCGATCAGTCACGACCAAGTAACCGACCCGAAAGCAGCTCGTGTTTTTCGCAATAAAAATATTGAAAAAGGGTATTTTGATGCCTTAAAGATGTCCACCTGTAGTGTGAAATGGTGTGGAAAGGACAAGAAGATCAAATTTAAAAACAGACGGTATTATAATAAGTCATATTTATAATTTATTCAGAGCCGGCATAGGTCAACTTACACTGGCTACTTACGCGACTCCCTTTTTATCTGGCGCGACTGCCTGCCGTCCTCGAAACGACCAATCGCAGCGCGCTAAACACATTCCCCTCCCGCTCCTCCGCTCCGCGCCCCAAACACTGGTGATTTGTAGCGCGCACAAAATTTACAATATTGGCACTCTATAGGAGGTTCTCTGTGTATTAGACTTAATGATAATTTACGCTAGTTGACGCGTGATTGTCGCTAGATGTCACTATAACTATGCCTATATAAATAACACGCATTTACTGATGTATGGAGTTACAACTCTCTCTCTTTTTTGTTAAGCTGTATTAGAAGTGCTATTTTGGTGTCTAATCCATATCCATCCATATCCATCCATACTAATATTATAAATGCGAAAGTAACTCTGTCTGTCTGTCTGTCTGTCTGTCTGTCTGTCTGTCTGTCTGTCTGTCTGTTACGCTTTCCCGCTTAAACCACGCAACCGATTTTGATGAAATTTGGAACAGATAATCTTTAGACCCTGAGACAGAACATAGGCTACTTTTTATTTCGAAAAAAGGGATGAAGGGGTTGAAAAAGAGGTTGAAAGTTTGTATGGGATTTCTTAATTTTAAATGATAAAACCATGAAACTTTATATTTTAGCACTTGATAAGAAATCATTAAACATATATTTAAAGGCACATACAGGTCGAACGCGATTAATTAACATTATTTTTACCTTTAAAATAAACATGGTGGGAAATAAACATTAACTAAAAGCGGGTAGATTATATTTATTTGTCTACCCCGAACATTTATATAAATTAATATCGGGTAGTTTTGTGTTGTTTACATCTCCGGTGACATTTTGCTGGGACGTCAGTCTTCCGCGACCACGGCCAGTGCAACCTGGCCGAAACGTTGGGAAAAAAGGTAAAAATAATGTTAATTAATCGCGTTCGACCTGTATTGTGACTTTAAATATGTGTACAAAACGCGAGAACATAAAGTGTTATATCATTAAACATCTTGATAAGGGATAGCGATAGGGATAGCGATAGGGATAGCGATAGGGATAGCGATAGGGATAGCGATAGCGATAGCGATAGCGATAGCGATAGCGATACGGATAATATGGGTATCGTTAGCGGGATACGGATAATCGGTCGGCGGTCTCTTACAATCAATGTGCTCTAAGACGATCGTTGTTTGCTTGCTTGAAGATTACGTTTGCGATAAGTATAAGCAAAATGTAAAAAATTGTAAGGGATAATAGAGAAAAGTACTTTTTACCCACCGATCATAGTGTCGAAATACGGGCTATGTGGGATGTTTATAAAGGTTTCCCCAGCGTATATAGAATGACCTACGCTGTGGTCGATGTGTAATATTTCTACAATCATTGCAAGCAAAAGTATTATGTGCAATCGAAATAATCGCAGATAAATATACCTACAGAGAAACCTACGGTCCCTACGGATCCAAATGAAAATCGTAATGAATACTTTTATTACGCGGGCGAAGCCGCGGGTAAAAGCTAGTAATAGTAATAATTGTGATATATTTTCATGCATATAAATATTCAAATACATATTTGGAAATAGTATGGCCCGATGACGGGTGAAGTTTTCATATTTCAGTATATGTATATTAATTTCATAGATTTATTTTATTGTGGTTAAAGTATAAAAGAAACACTTCAAAGAAAAATTAAATATTGGTATAATACTGTTTTAGCCACTAAATAATATTAATTAATTATTATTTTCAATGGGGAATACTACTTAGGTATAAAGTATTACATTATGTATCTGACAAAACTCTGAAATTATTAGAAAATAAATTACATAATTATATGCTTCTGAGGTATTCTAAAAAGAGATATTTAAGAAACGATATTTCGAGCTTAAAAATCAAACCGTAAATAGTCCATAATATGTAGTATTCATAGTGTCAAATGGCCAACCTGGGATGACTATAATCCGGGGCCTAGCCAAAATGAAATATGTTGATGGTAAACGCCCAAAATTTAAAAGATTCTTTTTTCGTTTTAGCATTTATGTGCAATTGCCAATTTGGCTAGGCCTTTAAAGTTCGCTCCAGTTTGGTCGAAAAGGACTTAAGATATACCTTTTATTCCTTCTTTCATACCCTAATAAGGTATTAAAATTCTCGTTATATGTAAGGGCGGCGCCAAATGTTTCGATAAGTGTCCCTATTCTAAATTAATTTAAGTAATCGTTGACAGGGTAGTCAAAACACCCTGTATGTATTGATTAATAATTATATTGTTCAATGGAATGTTATTATGGATGTTGTCGACTTTTAAATGTTTTTACCTACTTTAGTATAGAAAAAATCATTAATTTTGTAAGATGTGTAACTTATAAACCTAGAATTTGATAGATTATCTTGTTCAACGCGAAATTCTAGATAACCACACTTACCACGATAATTATATACAAGCGTATGGATTCACTAAAGTTGGCATGAATTGAATGAACGAAATTAAATCATCATTCTTTCATCTAAATCTGTATATTACACCCGCCGTGTTATTGGCTAGCAAGCGACCCGCCCCGTCCACGCACGGTTATCACATATAAAAACCTACTTCTTGTATCGTTCTAGGGTGACTCAACTTTTTCTTGTCTGTTATTGCCATGGTTACGATCCCCTGAGTCACGCTGGTTTTACGCAAAATTATGCTACTTAAACTATGCAAGCATGCATTTTTCTGGTGTTATCAAGCCCTTTCCTTAATCTTAAGTCGAATTCTAAGAATTGGTCTTAGACTACAGTTACACATCTAATGGCATCAATAAATCTATGGTATGAATGTGGTCTGTGTGTCGTTATGCTGCCACTATTAGCCAATAGCCATTTTACCCGGCTAGTCAGATGGGAAACTTAATTGCGAGTAAATTGCCTTTTAAGTTTTGTCAAAAAACAGTGTCTTTAATCTTAGCTTAGTGTCTTAGCAATGCTGATTACATTTTGATGTTGAGTATTTTTTAGAAAATGTAGATAAATAAAATGTACAATTAATAAATGACGATGTCTAATTAAGAGTAATAAGCCGGGTAATATGAATATCTAAAATGTAACATATCTTCTGCTATTTAACGTTTCAGTGTCTTTAAAATTTTAAGTTACTAATATCTGACAAAAAACGGAGGTAAAAACAAAATGTTTGCTAATTCTGACTAACAAAGGTGTCGACATGTGTTCAGGGCAGAAGCAGGCCTACGTCACTCGCTCGCGATCGTGCGTTAAGACGCTGACAACACCCAATGACCTTGACGCTAGCGTACACTGTCTATTCGCATGGGAGTAAGTGAGAGCGCGATGTCACTAAAACAGCCCGGCGGCTAGGTACGAAAAGTACGGAAAAATATTAAAATAAAATAGAAAGATTCATTATTTGTGCAATCTGTTTCGTCAGTGTTTTAGATATGCATAATTTTTTGCTATTGTAATTTTAATTAAAGACAACTAAGTTAATAATTGAACGACATAGAACCGTTAAATGATGAACTCGAGACCAATCTTTGCAATTTTTTTTTATCGAGCCGATTTCGTTAAATCGTGTATCGAGTACGGCTATGTTCGTTGAAAAATAATGAATAATAACATATAATTTACTTGCCTTACTACAACTAATAGTTTGTCTTAAAAAACTGCGCAAGTAACATTAATTTTGCGCAGTTGGGTGTTGTCAGCCCTTTAAGTACCTACACGCTAGCCGTTCATTCGAATGGACAAGTGGCCGAGGGCGCCCGCCTGTGTAGTCGCGTGGCACGTACCTATTCTTTAGAGTTTTACGTAGTAACTTATTAGTATTAGTTGAATAAAGCGTAGGTATTTGTCGTTTTGCGGGCAAGTGAAGGATCTGTTACGTTTAGTAACTTTATTAATAATCTGTGGCGGAAGGGAGGGAAAGGGAAGGTTGGTGTAAAGTTGAGCGCTTCATTTGACATCTTTGTTGTTCAAGAGTAAAAAAGTCCTCTAGTTGACTATTTCTTAAGGTTCTGAAATTAATTTAATCTTTTTTTGGTAAAGGACATGAGATTTTAGATTTTTGTAGTTTTAATTTTACTTACACGTCCATGATTTATTTGGGTTTCGTGATCAAGGTGTTTTATGTATTTTATATTTCTTTATTATTTTGTGATTATTATAACAAAGTCATTCCTTCACTGTGGATAATTTAACTATGTCTCCTCAGAAGTGCCTTCATCGAATGTATTGTATTATCAATATTATCATTTATAAATAAATGTCTTCTATGAATGTGTCTTTTTTTGTACATAACCCTGTTAGTTGGCGCTCTGGAGCTTCGCTGTCATCTAAAACAGATTAATTCAAGTGTATGCAATACAAACTTCCATCATTCATATTAGGGAAGTGGGGGATTAGAAAGAGACAAAAGCTAGCTTATGTCACTCTCCATCCCTTCAACTATCTCCACTTAAAAAATCACGTCAGTTCGTCGCTCCGATTTGCCCTGAAAGACGGATAAACAAGACAAACACACTTTCCCATTTATAATATTGTAAGTAAGTATGGATACATACATAACGTACACCTACACCTGCTCTCGCACAGGACAAGCTAATAATTCTCAATTCCGTTCAACATCATATCGGCCATAAATGCCTTCGTATGCAGTAAAGGGTTAAGAAAAACAGAGTAATTATTAAAAAGTTTATTTTTGAAGAATCATGATATTTCGTAGAATGTCAATTTGTTAGTGTTTCTATATTTATTATTCAGGCCCATCAGTAGGCCCTGCTCCATAATAGTTATTTGTTATACAAGGGGGCAAAGTTGTATTTTAACGCCGAGTACGAGAAGTAATAGTTATTTGTTATACAAGGGGGCAAAGTTGTATTTTAACGCCGAGTGTGGAATTGAAAAACGAGCAAGTGAAAGGATTCTATAGTTGAACCACGAGCGAAGCGAGTGGTTCGAGAATAGAATCCTGAACTTGCGAGTTTTTTAACACACGAGAAGTAAAATACATTTGCACCCGAGTGTAACACAAAACTTTTCCTCTCACTATAGCTAGGAAACTACAACGCAACAAATGCATTTATCACTGCTTCCAGTAGTTCCACAGGTGGTAAATCATCTTTATTACTAGATTCACCTACTTTTATCAATTTTAAAGCAGATAATTTGACTTTATTCAATGTCAAATTACTTTACCCACTAGTGGATAAAATGCGTTTTTACCCGCTGGTATTAAAGGACAAAACACGTGTTTCTGAGCTAGTGAGGGGAAAAATACATTTGCACCCGTGTGTAACACAAAACTTTTCCCCTCACTATAGCGAGGAAACTACAACGCAAAAAATGCATTTATCACTGCTTCCAGTAGTTCCACAGGTGGTAAATCATCTTTATTACTAGATTCACCTACTTTTATCAATTTTACATCATTTAATTTGACTTTATTCAAGGTCAAATTTACTTTACCCACTAGTGGATAAAATGCGTTTTTACCCGCTGGTATTAAAGGACAAAACACGTGTTTCCGAGCTAGTGAGGAGAAAAATATCTAACGTAGGGATGCGCACCTAAATGTGTCAACTACAAATTAAGGATTTTTACAATGTGGGTTTTACCCTCTACTGGTAGAGTAGATGCAGCGAGGGTTGGTAAAACCTGGCCCCGTAGCCGAATGGCATGGCTATGACGCGAAACGAAAACGAAACGCCGCGAAAGGTAGTCTGGCTCTGTCGCGCCAATACGCAAGAGCGATAAACATAGATATCTACGAGCGTTTCGTTTCGTAAGCGTTTGTGCATCCGGCTATGCACGCTAACCAAAAATATACAACTGTCAGACTATTGTCAAGAGGGCGCTGTTATTCTGTAGGCCTAGCACATGATTGCCGCGAGATAGATGACACGTCTTCTTCTAACTGTATTAATGACATAAGGACGGGAAGTCTATCTCGCGGCAATCATGTGCTAACCCTGCTGATGTACCTATGCGGTGATAGTTCAGTATAGTATGAAGAAAGTAGTTATAATGAAATTCCGCAACATGGCGGGTAGTCTTATATTTCTGGTCAAGCCTAGGGTATGGTATGAATGATGATGGTATTTCCTGCCCACCAAATAATATTATATTTTCTACATTCACCTTGATAAAATACCGGACTTTGCTTCGAAGTTACACAGTTAGACTATTAGTTCGTAGATACAATCTATAATTTTCATTTTCTAGTGAGTCTAATGACATTTTAGTGCTCTCTCAAATATATCATACTAACTACATGTATTAGCTATAAAATTGTTAGAAAATTCATATGAGCATATTCATTAAGTATGCGATTAGAACCACGTGCGTGAATTAATTATATTGAAAATTATTTAAACATTGAGTCACATTTATGAGTGCATTATTCCATAATTTATTTAAATTGATTATTTATGGCAAAATCGAGTAGAAAAATTATAAATATAATTAGATAAATTCGTCAATTATTTTCGATAAAAAGTTTTAAATTTCGTTTTCTCAACTTGATTGAATGTTTCCATAGTTCTTTCACATATAATTACACGTGAAAACATTGCATACTGACTTTAGACGCAGTATAAATCAGTAATAAAATAACTCCTCTAACAAACGTACGCCGCGGGGTGCACACAAGCACGTCGCACATAGGGGTATTTCACTAAAAAAGCTGGCCATTAGTCGATATAAATACGTAAAAATAAAAATAGATTAAAACAGCAGATTTGGATTGACACAATGGCACTACTTATAAAAAAATATATAAATAACGGATAAACGTCGTGTACGTAAGAATAATAAACGTGCATAATAATGCATAATGATATTTTTTGTTTTCTGACTGTTTTCTGACTGATATATGTAAAGTGGTCACCGTAACCTATGGACGCCTGCATTATTATACTAATACTTATAGTTAATAGTATTTAATAATAACATCCTACTTTGGACCATGTCGAGTAACATTTATAGTAATTTTGTTCAACCACGTGCTTTCGAACGCAGTTGGTACCTTTCGCGTCGCCGCTGTCGGAGAGTTACTACTGAGTCGTCCTTATACTGTGATTTTGAGGTGATAATGAACAACCTTTATCATGGGACCAATGAGGAAATCGCATTAATAATTGGCTGTTTCATACATTTCGACTGTCATGATGCCGCTCATTTCACACATTTCGCTCATTTCGCTCATGGAACAGCCAATTTATTCTCAATTCCCCACAACACAAATCTTCTTGAGCTTACCGTGGGACTCAGTCAATCTGTGTAAGAATGTCCTATAATATAATATAATTTGAGCATTGGTCCCGCGATAAGTTGTTCATTATGACCTCAAAAATCACTGTGCAAAGTTTGAACGGTATTCACCCTGTATTTTTATGTTTTATAATCCTTAAATGCAAAAAAATTATATTATACATATCGTTTTAGTGTATTTAGTAATTCATTTTCATAGATAGACATTCCTTACATCCTACAACCCCGTGTAAGTACCAATCATTACCGTGCAGTCTTCTCAACATCACTCGCACATACATTCCCATCGATATTTCTATCATTACCTATAAAACAAAACACAACCAGAAGTAGGAATAAAACTAAGTTATAGAAGTACGAATAAGGTGAGCACATACCGATAGTTTAAAATTTCAAATATTTTAGAAAATCACTCATAACATCCTTACATTAAGAATCCATTTTTAGATTTACGCTCTGTGGCGAACGAAACGCAACAGGCTCTGACTAATTTGCCAAGAAAAAGAACTCACGACAATGAATTGTAAAAGTATAGATCTGAATGTACCTCAACCAATTTGAATCCTAGGCCACTCTAGAACCCTGTCTCATTTAAACCGGCTTGCCTATTTGCCTTACTAGTAAAGTCACATTGACGTTTACTGTGCTAAGGTTCTACAGTGACCTATTTTTCAAATTGGTTGACTGTACCTACCTACTACTTTTCTGAGAATTTGAGAAAGCCTTGCTGGTTTCTAGTAGTAACTTAAGTACTACATACAATCGTGCCTTAATATTGGTACTTCTACATTATTACGTGTACGTGAAAAACAACTAAATAAGATTTGTGAGCTAATCGGTGGAATGATATGGCTCTAAAAATATCTTATTAGTTAACAATACTATAAAACAACCTATTGAAGTATTAGAACAAAAATACGTACAAAAATGTGGATGAAAATATGTGCAGTTTTTAAGCAAAAGGTACCAAACTGTCGCTTAAGAATAAGAACGCTCTAACAAGTAATTCGTGTAAAGATACTACCAAATTTCGTCCTTATGGTAAGGCACAATGTGATACTTTTTATTTAAAAACGTCAACAAATGTGTTTAATGCTACGCGATAACTTCAACGCTTACTTTTACGAACTATTATACTCTGTACTTTTAGATATTAAAAAAAAACGTAAACAAATAATTTGTATTTTTGGGTAGTTACATTGTTTCATAACCAACCATAATATTTTTATTAACCCTTAACTGTTTTAAGGAGCCTTTTGAGGGTAGATTTCGTTTACATTTATTTAAATATCTAAAGATACAGACTATAGTATGTGAGCGGCCGATCATAAGATCCGAAGGTCGTAAACTCCTAGTCATATTGCAAAATATGAAAAAAAAAATCTTTCCCTCAGTCGATCGCTAGGTATAAGAAACTTATCCTGTCTATCTGTTGGTTTTAATATGACTATCGTCAAAATATACCATTACACCCGTGGTTGAACCTTCCCGATCGGGCGATTCCGGCAACGTTCGGGTCGCATTGCTACGTAGCGCTTAGGGTTGGTACCTACAACTTGACTTCCTTTTGCTTGCGCTACCACAGATTAGATAGTTACGTGGGTTTTGGCAACCCTAATTAGTCAATGGAATAGTGCCATGCATTAGAAAGGGGCAAGACGATTCGACGATTCGATTTGAAATTATTTTATTAATTCAATGTAGTTTTAAAACAATATTGTCCATTGCACCAATAAATTGCTCTGATATTTAGAATAAGATGATGAGTTGACTATTTGAATAATGAATATTTTGATTGATTGGTTGATTGACCCTGAACTGCTGTCAAACTTAGAATTTGTAGGCAGTGTCCTTTCTGTCTAAGTACTATTATTTATTTTGTGATTAGTGTGATTACATAGAAGCTCTACGGTCCTCCGGTTTTTATGATCAGCCACCGACATATAAACAACTAGAACTAATTTAAAGTGAGCAAAATATTATGAACGAGTTAATTAACTAAATATAATATCAATCTAACTTTAAATATTGTTAGATATTTTTGTAAAATAAGACAAGCTTGGCATTAAACGTAACTACTGAGAAATTAAAATTATTTTCATACAATTTTACGTTTTATTTAAATTTACTGGCCGCCAATTTTATTTATAACATAACTTCATAATGTCTATCCAATATTGAAATGAGACAAGTTTGTCTCGCTTTCTCTGACGTAAACTATTTTAAAATTTACTTTTCGTAAAATTTCAAATAATTTTATAAACAGTTATAATTTAAATATACTACTGAATTGAAACTTACTGTCGTTGTTCCATTTTTATTTCATTTTATAACATCGCAAGTATCAAAATGAATTAAATGAAATTCAAACTCTAAACATACAACACACGAACATAACCTGCAAATACAAATTTTATGAAAAAACTTACTTAGAAAACAGATATGCAACATTTTTTTAGACAATTGACTCTATTCCCCTTTAATTCAACTGTTATCGCTATCAGTGACAGTAGAGCTTGTCATTCTTATGACAGGATTCTGTGTAGAGTCGCTAGAATCACACTCAACCAATAAGATCTCATCTGGACTATCATTCCTATCGGAATTGCTTTCAGTGTACGTCCCAGTCGGACTCTTATCTTCAATAACCGCTTTAAGGTAAGATTCCCTGTCCATAATATTAGTATCTCGGGCTAAAGCTAAGACATCTAAAGACATCATGCTTTTAGATTTTTCCGTCTTGCTTATAGGTATGGGGTTGTGGTCATACATGACTTCGCGGCTCCTGGATTTGACACGAGTTAGATTAGTTTCGTTTTTCCAGGAGTCACTCGGTGGTTGACTGTATTTGAAAGCTGAATTCGTGCTTGTGGACGGTGCGCTAGCATTTCTTGGAGAGCTAGCTGTGAACTTAGACCTCTTCTGCTGGTTATTTTCCTTCATCATCAGAAGTTGGTCTAATTTGTTGATGGTTTCATTAAGTTCTAGCGCCCAAGCTTCATCTGTTTCAACATCAGTTCTATCTATAGGTTTAAGTGCTAGTTCTCTCACCCGCATTCTCAGTTCTTGGAGACTAGATTCCTCGTCTTTTTCGACTCCATCAGTTTCCTCATCGAGTTTAACTTCATCGTGTATGGGGTCTCTTTCCGCGCCTACTCCTGGTTCGCGCGGGCCTACAGGGATATCTTTGCCGGTATACTCGCCCCTCCTTCTATGAATTTCTTCGGATATTTCCTCTAGAGCTTTAAGAGATTTTGAGTACCTGAATTTAGCATCGGCTATGAGTCGTTGGAGTTTCTCGATCTTCTTGTTCTGTGTTTGGAGCTGCTCGTCGCATAGTTTTTTCTCCTCGAAGTAGAGGCGTGACTTGATGATGTTGCGTTTCAAATTGTCTTCTAGCTGGGCGACCTTCTTTTCCGCGGCGATGAAGGCAGCGGCTTTCTTTTGGTGCTCGCGGCCGCTCTCTGCTTTTCTTTTCTCTGCGTCCATAACCTGGAAAATAACATAAAAAATTGTAAACTTGTACACATGTTTTTATCTGTTTATCACCAGTCTGTTACGTTACGAGCTATCAATATAAGCAGGGTCAATTGTCGATCTAGTACAACAATTGGCAATGTTATCCATTACCCATGTTTTGTTTATAACAGCTATATTTATATTTATTATAAACATAACATGGGTATGAGTAATGGGCGTAATGGCCTAAGGGGGCGTCCATTAATCGCGTCATACGTTTTTGGCTTATTTTAGACCCCCCCCCCCTCCCCCATGGTGATCTTTGGTGATATTTTCAGGACCCCCTCCCCCTGGCCAATATGACGTGTAATTTTTTGACAACTTAAGTAGACTTTTTTCCAACCCACGAATCAACCAAATCTTGGCGCGAAATTCAAATTTTCTATGAGAATTAAACATTTGCCCCCTCATTTTTAAGGTTCCGTACCTCAAAAAGGAAACCACTGAACCGAAACAACTGAACCGATTACCTTGTTTGGCACACATATGTAAACTTGTGACTCAAAGACGGGCATGTAATTTAAATAAAATAAAAAAACAACTATAGGGGCCACTTTTGGGGAGTAAAAGTGAAAATTAGAAACCAAACTTCTCACTCACTTCACCAAACTTCACTTTTTTTTCCTTTAGGAGCGATTATTTCCGAAAATATTAATATTATCAAAAAACGATCTGAGTAAACCCTTATTCATTTTTAAATACCTATCCAACTATATATCACACGTTGGGGTTGGAATGAAAAAAAATATCAGCCCCCAATTTACATTTAGGGGGGGTACCCTAATAAAACATTTTTTCCATTTTTTATTTTTGCACTTTGTTGGCGTGATTGATATACATATTGGTACCAAATTTCAGCTTTCTAGTGCTAACGGTTACTGAGATTATCCGCGGACGGACGGACGGAAGGACGGACGGAAGGACGGACGGACGGACGGACGGACGGACGGACGGACGGACGGACAGACGGACAGACAGACAGACATGGCGAAACTATAAGGGTTCCTAGTTGACTACGGAACCCTAAAAAATACGAAAAAATTACAAAAGTAGAACTTTATAAAGACATTCTAAGAAAATTGTTTTGAACTAAATAGGTTAAGTAGTTTTTGAGAAAAATATGGAAAACTACGGAACTCTACACTGAGCGTGGCCCGACACGCTCTTGGCCGGTTTTTTATAAATTGTTCAAAATATCGATTATTTTATTTTCAAAAATGACTTAGCGCCTCCGGATGCGCTTAAGCTCTTCATGTGATGTAAGGAACTCTTGCAACACGAGTCCAACTCACACTTGGCCGGTTTTTAAGTGTTATGGCTCGTCTATGATTCCGCCAACGTCAAGGTTTAGGAAGGCACGCGTTTTTTGAAGACAGTTGGTCGGTGAGCTCTACATTTGTCAAATTTGCCGCCTTTTTTAGGGTTCCGTAGTCAACTAGGAACCCTTATAGTTTCGCCATGTCTGTCTGTCCGTCCGTCCATCCGTCCGCGGATAATCTCAGTAACCGTAAGCACTAGAAAGCTGAAATTTGGTACCAATATGTATATCAATCACGCCAACAAAGTGCAAAAATAAAAAATGGAAAAAAATGTTTTATTAGGGTACCCCCCCTACATGTAAAGTGAGGGCTGATATTTTTTTTCATTCCAACCTCAGCGTGTGATATATTGTTGGATAGTTATTTAAAAATGAATAAGGGTTTACTAAAATCGTTTTTTGATAATATTAATATTTTCGGAAATAATCGCTCCTTAAAAGGAAAAAAAAAGTGCGTCCACCCACTAACTTTTGAACCATATGTTTAAAAAATATGAAAAAAATCACAAAAGTAGAACTTTATAAAGACTTTCTAGGAAAATTGTTTTGAACTTGATAGGTTCAGTAGTTTTTTAGAAAAATATGGAAAACTACGGAACCCTACATTGAGCGTGGCCCGACACGCTCTTGGCTGGTTTTTCATTGCCATGATTAGGTTGACCGTCCATAACCATAACCGACTGTCCGTGTACACGCTGAGATGAGGCCATTTCGTGGCACTTCATTCCTTTCTGTTTGTGTTGTAATGTTTTTTTTTTTTTTTTATACCACGTCGGTGGCAAACAGGTATACGGCCCGCCTGATGGAAAGCGGTCACCGCAACCTATGGACGCCCGCAACTCAAGGGGTGTCACGTGCGCGTTGCCGACCCATTAGAAACTTGTACACTCCTTTTTTGAATTAAATGTGTAATTAATCTTGACTGTGTTCACGAATAAATTATATTCTATTCTATTCTTTTCTCTTTGCACTGCACAACGCAAGTTCTGACTGTAAAAGTTGATATAAAAATAGCTCATAAATATGATTTTTCTTTACGTCAGTGTAACAAAAAAATACACGTGATATGTTCCTAACCCCCCCACCCCCCATATTGGTGGTGGTGATATTTGGTGATATTTTCATGACCCCCTCCCCCCTATGCAGTATGACGCGATTAATGGACGCCCCCTAATGGATACCATACTAACAACTAAAACGATACCTAGTTAATATAAGTCTGTATAAATAATATTTACGAAAAAATATGATTCGAGTCCTACACCCCAAACCCGTATGGCCACTCCCGCTCCTCGCTGCAAGTTCCGCCCACCCCCTCTCGGTTACCTCACAGTTACCGCCTGTAAAAAACGCGAACAGTCGACCTGTCATATTTCACTCATACAAGCATAGTACGCGTTCACCTACACGAGCTTAGACTGTGTGCTAGGAACGCGCTTCTTTCAGATATTTGATCGCCAGTGTCTGAGATGTGCCCCAGCAGAGGGTAAAAGGATTTAAAGAAGAGAATAAGAGATATAAATAATATAAGCCTATATAAGCCTTCAGAATAGACAAACAAAATAAGAAACTCGGAGTTCGCTATTCAGGTCCCTTTTCGCACCTCATATTATCCCGCTAATTAGGTAATATATGCCGGCAAAGAATGTTAACTTACCTTGATGATGGCATGGTTGAGGACCTCCTGCCAGTTGCTGTCGAACTGCCACTCATCCTGCTTGCTCACGAAACGTTGCTCCGCGAGTGTCACCGTCTCTTTAGCTGCTGCGTGGAGCTCTGCAAAAAGAAATCAATAAGTTGAAAAATACGTTATTTCTACCCCGTACTGTTATTCGTCATTTGTAAATGGGTCGTGCATAGGTAGATTTTTTAAAACCCTATATAAAAGATGTCTGTATGTTTTTGGGTTTTAACGTACTGCGTATAAAAAAATTACTACCAAATAAACAGAAAAAAAAAACATCTGAACCATAGACATATTTTTCAAGCTATCAAACTTTGTGTCAAAAATCCAGGAAACAGAGTGTATTTCACGAAAGTTATAGATCAAGAGCCCAGGCCCGCCAGACCTTCCTCAAATTCTCAAGTATGAAACTTTGGGACAATGTAGGGTTCACATCGGCGTTTAATGTGTGCATATTTTCTAGTTCGGCCCATCGGCCAATTTTTTGCTATCAAGTGATGAAGGTGAAAAAAAAAAGTGCTTACTTTCCTTAAATTCTCAAGGCTGATTTTTATATATGTGTTAGAGCACGTTGTTAGAAATTGGTTATCATCAATGCCAGACCGTTTCCGCCGGCCATAACTTTTACCAGACGCGACAAAGTTGGCAAAAAACGACTCTAACTTACCTCATTTTCTCAAGCCTGATTTTTATTTTAGAAAACTATTAAAAGTGAGTGTATTGTGTGATTTGTGTGTGTGATTGATGGTAGAAAAAGTATTGTATGCAACGGTGTTTAACTGAGTCAAAAAATACTCGCGGCGTCTTTATTAACAACTAGCTTTTTCCCGCGGCTTCGCTCGCGTTAGAAAGAAACAAAAAGTAGCCTATGTCACTCTCCATCCCTTCAACTATCTCCACTTACAAAATCACGACAATTCATCGCTCCGTTTTGCCGTGAAAGACGGACAAACAGACACACACACTTTCACATTTATAATATTAGTATGGATTTACCCACGCCCCTCTGTTTTTTTGACCTCTTTTGAATACCGGTTTCATAAAATACTATTTTTTCCCAGTATATTACAATGCCCTAAAGCTTTTCCCGCTATTTGATATTGTCTACACAATACAATCGCATGCCTACAGAATTTATCCGTGCCGCCAATAAATTCCAATTGAAATTGAACTGTGATCATTGATCAACTATGTCCATCGTTGTATTTGAACCCAAATGGCTTGCTTGCGCAACCAATTCAGCCAGATGATCTTACATCAGTCACTTCACTAGGTACCTTACTCCTATATCATTTCACATTAAAAATAATTTATTCAGCAAATAGGCCACAGGGGCACTTTTACACGTCATATATACATAACATTTAAAGTTGAACTGAAATTACAATTGATAATATAATAATATACTGATTCTACGTTAACTAAGTATAACGCTACAACAATGATTAGAGATGTATAAGGTCTCTAAATGTCGAATTTCAACTAAAAACTACACATAATATAGAAAAGTACAAATACAAAAAAAGAAGTCTAAAATTTAGAGATGCAAATGGCTCTAAATGTCACAACTAAAAATAACATGTATACAATCTAATTATCCTTAGAGATGTATATAAGGTCTCTAAGAGTCAAAATCATATAGGTAATAAGATAAAAATATTAACTAAAAGAAAGAAACAAACGAGAACCGAACCTCCTAATAAAATATAAATCAGAATGAATGTTACTTATTAGGTATAATAACCCTGTAAGCTTAAACAGACCGGTCTTCACAAACAGCACCCGTTCACGAGTATGACGCGTATCTCAGCCATCGCCTCCCCTCAACCTTCATTACATTAATACTTTTAATTTTACGATTTCATTTTAAGTCTGAATTCACTATCACTTATTTCATGATATTCATTTTTCTATGATAATTATCTACGTAGAAACAAGTATCAGGTATTCGAAGGCGCGGCCTTTTCACAGCGGGCGCATTAATAAGTATACCAAAGAAAACGCCATTAGCAAAATTAGTCCAAAATAAACATTGTCATGTCCAACCGAAATAAACATTCAAGATAAACATTAAAGCTATTTGCATTAACTAACAAACTATGAAGTCACTAACTACATGTTTTACTACAAACACTTATATCTCTAGTTTTTGCGCGCGGCTTCGCTCGCGATAAATTCGGAAACTGCGGAATACTCCATACAAACTTTCACCCCCATTTTAGGGAAGTGGGGGTTAGTATGAGACAAAAAGTAGCTTATGTCACTCTGCATCCCTACAACGATCTCCACATAAAAATATCACGTCAATTCATTGCTCCGTTTTGCCGTGAAAAACGTTTAAATAAAAAGGCACACACTCTGTCCAATTTATAATATTAAGTATACACACATACATATAATCACGCCTGTATCCCATAAAGAAATACCTAAGTTTCAGTGCCACTTAGTTGAAAAAAATCCAAATTGCGACATTGCAGTGACAGGTTGCCAGCCTCTCGCCTACGCCACAATTTTACCCGTAGGTATCCCACAGTCGACTTCCACGACACCCACGGGAAGAAAGGGGGTGGTGAAATTCTTAACCCGTCACCACACGGGTCATAATATTAAGTATGGATAAACAGACCAGTTAAAGTCAGACCTTCAATAGCCCATAGTTGTTATGAACATCGGTGTCAAGTTATATTAGTCTTGTAGGTTCATTCAAGGCAATATTTTGTGAATAGATTCCTGATAAGAACATGTGGTCATAGAGGCGTATAAAAATTATCTCTGACACTGACCTTGTATTGCTGATAAGGCAACATTGAATTATTATGAGGGTTATGTTTTACAAGCCATTTTATTGCAACAAAAGGTTAGGTTTAACCCGTATACTCTATTTATAGTAAGTAGTACTGTAGTCGATAAAATTAAATTTTTTTAAAAACCCCCGATAGTAGTTTAAAAACATGGCTGCAGACTCAGCTTTTCAAAATCGTTCATCGCGAGAGCTACGATGCCACAGACAGACACACACACAGACAGACAAACAGACAGACAGACAGACATACACACAGACAGACACGTCAAACTTATAACACCCCTTCGAAACGGTTGCAGACTAGCTTTTTGTACGCGCGTACAGATGAACTTTAGAGAAATCATAAAGAACTATTTACTTCTTACGACCTACATATTTTGAACTGTTTGAATATCAAAATAAAATAACAGCGCGCTCTTGAAAAACCATGCGAGTACTAATATTATAAATGGGAAAGTGTGTTTGTCTCTTTTTTATTCGTTTTTCACGGCAAAACGGAGTGTCGAATTGACGTGATTTTTTAAAGTGGAGATAGTTGGAGGGATGGAAAGTGACATAGGCTACTTTTTGTCTCTTTCTAACGCGAGCGAAGCCGCGGGCAAAAGCTAGTAAGTATTATATAAATGGGAAAGTGTGAGTGTCTCTTTTTTGTCCGTCTTTCACGGCAAAACGGAGCGATGAATTGTCGTGATTTTTTAAGTGGAGATAGTTGAAGGGATGGAGAGTGACATAGGCTACTTTTTGTCTCTTTCTAACCCCCCACTTCCCTTAAATGGAGGGTGAACGTTTGTATGAAGCATTCCGCAATTTCCGAATTTGACGCGAGCGAAGCCGGCCGGCAAAAGGTAGTTATACATAGATACAGTTATATGTATATGATTTTTTTAATGGCGTAACTGCTATCAGCGTAACTAGGCATTGACATAAAAATATAGTGTGTTTTTCAAAGCATTCGTCGAGGGAACAGCAATAGGTCTTATAACAATAGGTCAAAGGGTATTTATAAATTTTATAATATCAATATGAGCCTGTTGTCTACCATGGTTTATGTTTGATTTATAAAACATAATTGTACTTATTGTATTGTGTAACACGGTCGTTATATATGGGATATCCTACAATCCAAGTGCTACAACAAAAAATAGGTACCTCCTCGTAGAGTTAGTCGACACATATTGGAAGCAGGCAATTTTATGGACATATCAAACATTAAGACGACTCGACTATTTCCTCCCTGGTTTTTGAAGATAGGCAATGATTTTTTCAACACAGATCATATTTATCTGTGTCGGATCATTTTGATTTTTCTGATATTCTTATTTTTAAAGACGCTAGAGCCCATCAAAAATTTCCAAAAACGGCGTTATTGATTATGGCGTAAAAAAAGGTGTGGTATTCAAAATTGGTGACAATTAGCCAGAAAAACTAAACTGTACGGAACAGATTATTTCATTGTTATTCAGATTCTCAAATTTCGTTTCGATTGATTATGTTTTGAAGGAGGAAACAGTCGAGAGTGGAACCTAAATTTTAAAGATTTTTTCTGATATATTTTTTAACTGAGTTGTTTTTAATGGACAATTTTTTTCCGTTAAATCTATTTAATAACATTAGTATATTAAACTAGAATTCCCAAAAAAGAGGGGCTCCTTTTCATTCTAGCATTTTCGATCCTGTAGCGTCTTAATAATGCTAGTGGCGACCGTTAGAATTATGTAATTTGAGTCTATGGAATCCATACTAATATGTTAAATGGGAAAGTGTGTATGTCTGTTTGTTTGTCCGTCTTTCACGGCAAAACGGAGCGACGAATAGATCTGATTTTTTAAATGAATATAGTTGAAGGGATGGAGAGTGACATAGGCTACTTTTTGTCTCTTTCTAACGCGAGCGAAGCCGCGGACAAAAGCTAGTACTCCATAAAATGAGAACCAGTCGTGCACCTACAAAATATCCATACTAATATTATAAATGGGAAAGTGGGTATCTGTTTGTTCGTCAATCTTTCACGGCAAAACGGCGGAGAGACGAATTGACGTAATTTTTAAGTGGAAATATATAGTTGAAGGAATGGTGACACAGGCTACTTTTTGTCTCTTGACAAATATTTTTACTTAGCAGTACCTAAATGTCTAAATATTAATAAAAGTTTTAAAATGTCTTTATATGTAATATGCACATGACATTGTCGTTGTGGAATGCGCCCCAACGGAAGGCGGTTATCAGACGGCTTGCAAGCAATTGATGGTGCGCGCACGCATACTAGTTTGACGTGCTGATAATATACACCTATATTCGTGCAGGTTCGTAAACTTGTATCCGTCAACTGTTGGTAATGTGCTAGTCGCGCAATGCCATTAAAAAACATATGTGCGAGTCACATGGAGTGGAGTCACTGGAGTTGTAATACTGTTGTTACATTGTATGTAGGGTAGGGCATGCAGAACCGGAGCGGTTCCAAGAATATCATTTCCCGGTTCTGAGTGAGACTGGAACCGGGAGTTCCGGTTCTAGTTCTATACCAAAAAAAAATCAAAAGGAACCCTTATGTCGCGACTGTGTCCGTCCGTCTGTGTGTTTTGAGAGAATAAGCAAATTGGATTTAAAAAAAAAATTATAGGACGTTCTTACACAGATTGACCGAGTCCCATTACTCAGACAACGATATATATATATATACAAATACTTATATACATAGAAAACATCTATGACTCAGGAACAAATATCTGTGCTCATCACACAAATAAATGCCCTTACCGGGATTCGAACCCGGGACCGCAGCGTAGCAGGCAGGGTCACTATCACTACACGCTAGGCCAGACCGGTCGTCTTGGAATATTTATCGGTCGATACGTATTGGAAATAATTAACAAATTCTTGCCCTAAATAATTCTTTACTGTGGTTTCTTTACGTTTTATAAGGATGTACAATAGTACCATGGTTTCAAGCACTGTTGCAAATTGCACTATTTGCGATAAATATCATGTTTATCTTGTCAGATTCAACATTACTAATTATTCCTAAATTTTTGTCGCGGTTCTTTCGTCACCATAAAATTACCGGGATTTCCCGGGAAATGAAGAACCGGGAAATACCGGGAGCATGCCCTAATTGTATGTCACCATCAATCAATCAATCAATAATTGATTCGTGATAACTAAAAACATACACAAGTACAAAAATAGAAACAATAATTAAAATAAATTAAACATATAAGTTACCACGAAATGGTAAAAAAAATACCAGCATAAATACTAATCCGAGAGTCAGCGCTTCATTCATCAACGTCATTTTACTCTGAAAGTACACGATGTAAGTATATGCGTAGAAAGCATTTTTGATTCCATATCGGCGGTGATAGGCCCTTAGGTATACGGATAAGAGTTAGCTTATCACGAAAGCGACTGCCAACTGACCTTCCAGTACCTTCAGTGATGTAAACGAGAAGTAAATATTTTCAATTTTCTAACGGTTTCATCGCAAATTTGCCCAAAATAATATTTAAAAAAGTGAAAATAATTATACTTAAGGTGATAAATTACTAACAAAAAAAAGGATGAAGGATTTCACAGTATTTCGTTAACAATGTTCCGAAATCGGTTGTTGACATGTCCGGTACTGACAATTTATAGTGCGGTTGTCCTGTACTGATTATTTGGTTTCGATTTAGCTTAATATATTTTTGTTCTTATTTAAGGTGTCTGTAGCTCTGCCGTGAAAAATATTTATAGAAATAAGAAGGCCGTTACATCATTGACACCAGTATAAAACAAGGTCCCACGCAAAAAGAAAATAAACATCGACGACTTCGATAAAGGCACAAGATTCATGGATTTTAGCCTGTGCAGAAACAAGAAGCGAGTATTTAAACCTTGCTTATTAAACTTTGATTCTCTAAAACCCTGTTTTCATTTTCTACAAATATTAACGCGAAACCAGTACACGCTGTCCCCACTATATATGACGTCCGCACATTATTGCCATATGAAAGCGGTTTGTAGCGACACTCTTTCAGGGTCAAATAAAATCTTGTCAGGCTATACGAACCGGGGTTCGAACCCGCGACCTCCAGATTGAAAGTCGCTCTTACAGCTAGACCACCAGCGCTTCGACTACGAGCTCCTATATCAGACAGAATAAATACAGGATACCATTGTAACAGCCATCGCTTACTTAATAGCCATAATTATAACGTACGATTGTATGGGCCTATAAAACAGATATCATCACGATCGCGTGCGGAGAGTATCGATTCGGATACAAGGGCGTATTTTACAAGTGATTATGAATTTCTTAAGCTGTTTCTTTTTTTAAAGCAGGTGTAAGTCTAAACAATTTACTCGTAGCTCGTAAAATTAGTGTATTCCGTGCCTTATGCAATATTTAATTATGTCATGCATTCGGGTAAAAAAGAGAAGAAACCTTAGCGCAAAAGTGAATAATCAAGAACAAGTGCGGGTAGTTCGAGAAACTCGCGCGGCTAGAAGATGTTGATGCAATTCCTCGTCAGTCTAATACCCGTGACCACGAACATAATGTGATGTTCGAAACGTCGGGCCAAATATAAATGTAAGTGTTTACGCGATTAATCGTGTTAGTCTAAATCGATATATTTGTGGTTATTTTCTTCATACTTTACTGAACTGTCACCGCATACATTAGAATAACAGCGCCCTATTGACACTAATAGTCATATACAGTGCGTAACCGTAATAAGGGCGATAAATGAAACCAGGCATATAATTCAATATTGTTATCATTAATTAAGAGGTGTTTTCGAGTTACTCTTAATTTTCAGCCCATAATTAACATACATACATACAATCACGCCTGTTTCCCATAAAGGGGTAGGCAGAGCACATGAAACTGCTAAAGTTACAGTGCCACTCTTGGCAAATAAGGGGTTGAAAGAAAACGAAACTGCGACATTGTAGTGACAGGTTGCCAGCCTCTCGCCTACGCCACAATTCCCATAATTAATTTTGGAAAAATTTCCCAGCAGCAATGTACTATAAACGTGGTTACGGTGACAATCAATGACAACTGTCAACGAGCGTTTAACGCGAGTGTGTTTGCATTACGTTGCGGGCCGAATGAATTTGTATGGTTAAAAAAAAAATTCAATTTTAAGTAAAAGTTATCTAATTCCATTTTTTATGCCCTATACTCACCACTGTTAAGAGGTTCGACCGTATAAGGTTTACACCCTGTATTTCAGGTCAGCTTTACGCAGACCTGATTTTAAGCAGTCAGGAAAAGTTAAGAACAAACTTTGACTCAGTACTTTGATAATGAGGTATTTTTGTATGCGGTATACATACTCGTAAATAGAAGCCACAGGTTTAACATAGGAAACCGACAAGATTTCATGGCATTACTTTCTTTCAACCAAAGCATTCAAAAACACACAATGTAATGCGTGTCTGAACACGAACGTTGAAATCAGTACGGAAGCTAACGGTCCTGGTCTTGGCCGTGACCTCGCACCGACTTCCGAGCAATATGGAGCGTGAAGTTTAAATAAGATTATCTGTTGGAAAATCAGCCTTAAAGTGTTGTTGCTCTGTCAGTGCTCGAAAACCTTATGTTTAAAAGGTTGGAAGCAGACAGATAATATTAGTACATTCCCTCTCAGTACGTATGATCCTTTGAAGTTTCAACGTAACAAGTAATGCATTTTGCGAATTAGGGCCTTAATCGTCACGCAGCAGACGACTATGGAACTTCCCATACAATAAAATTTAACGAACGCTTTAACGGTGATAGACGGTTTGATGCAACCGGCCCTTAGTGCTGAAAATGCACCGGGGAAAACTTGAATCTATTGACAATAGATCGAGACAAAGGCAAAAGTCTGATTTCCTGAATAATCAGTTACCGAAACAATCGAGCCGCATGACAAAACCCTGAAAAGTGAAAATCGCTTCTTGAGGAACCCCAGGGACCCATTGCTCGCTTGTAACTGTAACTTTTAGCTTCGAGAAATGGGCCCCGTCATAATGCAAAGTAAACATCAAAGTACAAGTCTGACACTGGCATATCTCTTCGATATTGTATATAATAAACAATGTTTTGCTACATCCTTTCCAGGGTCCATATATTGGTACGTATGTAACATACTAGTAGATATGCAAATAAAGATCTACGTTACTTTCTACGCATTAGTTGTAGCAAGAATTTTGGAAGTAGATATAGTAAGACGTACGTATAGTAAGAAGGTACGGCTGGTACGAGCATTGGTCTTCTCCATCTTTATGTATGGCGCTGATACTTGGAGCTTAAAAACCCTAGATAGGAAAAAGATTGATGCTTTTGAGATGTGGTGCTAGAGACGATGCTTAGAACAAATTAGTTAATACTGCGAGAACGGAATATCACCAAGCGGCTCTCAACTTCTAACCAGCACACTCTCCAAAGAAACATTATGCTCGGCAAAATCGAACGCCGACGCTCCAGGGGTGGAATATCGCTAAGGTGGACTGAGTCCGTGAAAAAGCTTGTGGTTGTGGTGGATGGTAGTCCATATGGCCCTAGACCGCGTCAAGTGGAGAGAAATCACTGTTGGTCACGATCCTCAGCCATGAGGGAACAACTGAGAAGAAGAGATACAGTAGAACCCGGGTAAAACAATCACGTTTAATACGATTTCCCGCATATTACGCCATTTTACACCGGTCCCTACAATTTGAGACTTGTTTTCAGACATTTTTTCACGGTTAATACGACTCGCGTCCCCGCTTAATACACCATCTAAAACCACCCACCTAGCTTGCATTACTTTACAACTTTATTTATGCGGGTGACAAAAATTGGAACTAATTGTACTGTACTAAATACGCGATTCTGGCGACGGCGACGCCGTAAAGATAAATTTGTAATTTGTCGTCCTAACTCAGCGGTTAGTGCGATAGTTCGTACCTACCTACATACACTTCCCTCATTATCACTGCTGCGGTGTTGAGTGTCGGTGTTGAGTTTATGAATTCTTTGTCCCATCTTTGGTTCAGTGATGTCAAAAATAGGAAGAAAAGCATTATCGCTCCAAGAAAAAGTAACCATATTAAAAGTTTACGATGAAACACAATTTTTTCACGTTTAATACGATTTCCCGTATAATACGCTTTTTTGACTGGGTCCCCTCAGAATCGTTTTAAGCGGGTTCTACTGTAGTAAGAAGACATCAATCTCTTTGACACTGCGACGGCAGACGTGGTAGAGGATTAGAAGGGTAGGTCAATTTGGAAAAGATCGTCTATCAAATAAGACTGTCCACAAGCTTAAGATATACAATTTAAGATAGGTTAAGATATACAATTTAAGATTGTTTAAAAAATGAGCGCATCTTGCCATTAAACGTAACAGTTTAAGGCAAGTTAATTCATGTTTTTTTTACAAAATTAGTTTAAGTTGTTTTTTTTTTTCTCAAAAAAAAAAAAAAAAGTTATGGCAATAAAAATATTTCTTCGTCGTTTCTGATTCTTGCGTTTTCACCGTCAGGGCCACTAAAATATAGCCAGGCTAAAATGGCCGTGGCCTTTGTAAATATAAATATGAGGTAACACTGATGTGTTACCTCAGCTACTGGGCTATTCAAATTTTCATGACCATAATCACTTATCGATCTGAAACGTTCAAATGTGATACAAGTCTATTTATTCAAGGTAAAGTAGATTATTTGAATACTAGCTTTTGCCTGTGGCTTTGCTCGCGTTAATTTCGAAAATTGCGAAATGCTCCATACAATCTACCGCAACATTCTCATTATTGCAATATGAGTAAACGTTCAGGGCAATTCTCATCATCAACAACCAGAACCACAGTGTAATCTTATCAGCGGTCTGGTTTTAAAGCTGGGGAATCAATGCCACATTTTGCAGTTTATCGGCCGGCGGATGTTTCTTCCTTATCACTCTTATCAGCGCTATATGGACTGCCAAGGCTGCCCGAGCCTTCAAAGGGTCTCTCTGGGATTTTTACTGTATATAACGTGTAGTCACGTTATTATGAAAGAAACATATAAATCTTCATGGCGAATGACGCAAGTGGCTCTGTCGCACCAATATGGAAAATCGATAAAGAGATAAACTGCGGTACATCTGCTCGAACACAACACAGACTGAAGTGAAAATGAGATCGCGTAAGAAACTTCTTACTTAGAAAGCGAGGACGTGATTCGTGGAATATCGCTGTCAAATATTTATAATTCGTTGGACAGTTACTACTATCTTTGGAACTGTAAAAGAGCCTTCTGGCACTCTGTCCTAGCTTTGCAGCAGCAGCTACTACTTCGTGGTAACGTCTGGACTTGCCCATGCAAGTCCCGCGCTATTCGATCAACTCTTGTAGTCTTTGACCCGTCTGATTCAGAAAGAGGTGAAAATTTTCAATGAAATTTTCAAATTACCCCTAGCTCTCTGGAGCTGGACAGCAGCCTTCTGCTCTGTTCTGGCTGTTGCAGCAGAATATACTACTTCGTGGTAGGGTCTAGACTTGTCCACGCAGCTTCCGAGCCGTTTGGTCAACCCTTTTAGTCTTTGTCGTTTAGTCAACCCTTGGGAGTCATCGGGAATCAGGAAGAAAATAAAATTTTTCAACGAATTTTTTAACATACCACTAGCCCTCTGGAACTGTACAACAGCTTTCTGGCACGCTGTCCTGGCTATTGCAGCAACATCTACTACTTCGTCGTAGGGTCTGGACTTGGAAAGTTCTGAGCCGTTTGGTCAACCCCTGTAAACGGTTTGTTCCCCTGAACAAACCCTATCTCCTTACAGATGAAAAACTTTCAATAAATTTTCCAACTTACCACTAGCCCTCTGGAACTGTACAGCAGCCTTCTGGCACTCTGTCCTGGCTGTTGCAGCGGCAGCAACTGCCTCGTGGTAGGGTCTGGACTTGTCCACGCAAGTTCCCGAGTCGTTTGGTCAATCCTTGGAGTCGTCGGGACGTCTCATTCAAGAGAAGGTGGAAGGTTTTCATAGACTCCTGAAATGAAAGGCAAGTTGAAATATAAACATTCATTGGTGAAATCTACGGCGTAAATGAAGTGTTCAGACCACGGTCTGTGAGACCTACTTGACCCGTGGAGGGGGAAGGGTTTTTTGGAACTTATGTGCGAAATGTCATTTGATATTTGTCAGTCGCTTTTCGGTGAAGGAAAACATCGTGAGGAAACCGGACTAATCCCAATAAGGCCTAGTTACCCTTCGGGTTGGAAGGTCAGATGGCAATCGCTTTCGTAAAACCAGTTACACTCTACTACGTCTACGCCAAATCTTGAGATTAGTAGTCAACAGACCCCAGGCTCTTACGAGCCGTAGCGAATGCCGGGATAACGCAAAGAGGACGATGACTTTATTACATGTAATGTAACACTTTTTCATTGTTTGTAACAATTGTAACATATTATTCATGTGATGTTGAGTAAAGATTTTCTATGTCTATGTCAATAACAGGTTGCCGAGGTGATTCTGAGTTTATTCGCTGCAATAATCTATAAATGCAGTGAAATTGTCTATTTCTTTTACTTTTGTCTACCTCGACTTTCATAACCTCCACGTCTATAATATTGAAACGTGTCTTTCGATCCGGCGGACGCTTGGCATAAGCGAAATGTCGTGGCTGGCCGCCAAGTTATCTTACATTTATTTCGGCATTGCTGGTAAGTTATGTAAGATTAAGTTTTATTGAGACAAGACACGTGTAGGTATCTACATGTAGCAAAGATAACAATATTTATGGACAAACGAATATCGAAAAGTAAAAATTTGTCAGGATGACAGATGCGTCGATCACATTATGTTAACAAAAAGTCACGTGATATTAATCACTTTTTTCATCACTTTTGTCATCAGTGTCAGTTTAATTATCGATTGTCACTTGATGATTTTCTTACTGGTTAACTTAACCAATTAGAATCCTAGACCACTTTAGAACCCTGTTGTATTGACACCGTGCTTTGTTTGCTAAAGCAGTCACTTTGACTTTTACTGTGAACGGGTTCTACAGTGGCCTAGGATTCAGATTGGTTGACTGTACGTGTACGATTAGTCTCGTATGTCTGGATGGGCGTTTTCTATGTATAAGAGCCCTGCCGGACTAGCCGAAATGACAATCGACGCTACGAGGGCAGTCGAACAGTCAGGCTCTGTCGTGCTTTTGGGTACGCACCCAAATGCACAAACGCTTACGTTATTATCGTTATCGTATAAAACGTAGGTATAAGCATGACAGAGCCAGACTTGAGACTGCGTTTCGATCGGCGTCCAGCATCAAAGATGTCATTTCGGCTAGGCGAGCTGAAGTGAAGATGGATTTAGGCTGGTTTTGGTGTCGGCGATCCGCGCGACCAATTTGTATGAAGTTGATGTTGTCATCCGCGCCATTCTAAAACGCTCCCTGAAGTTAATATATAGTTATTTGTTATACAAGGAGGCAAAGTTGTATTTTAACGCCGAGTGTGGAATTGAAAAACGAGCAAGTGAAAGGATTCGAAAATATAATCCTGAACTTGCGAGTTTTTTTAACACACGAGAAGTAAAATACATTTGAATTTGCACCCGAGTGTAACACAAAACTTTTCCCTTCACTAAAGGGAGGAAATTAAACGCAAAAAATGCGTTTATCACTGCTTCCAGTAGTTCCACAGGTAGTAAATCATCTTTATTACTAGATTCACCTACTTTTATCAATTTTAATGTCAGTTAATTTGACTTTATTCAAGGTCAAATTACTTTACCCACTAGTGGATAAAAATGCGTTTTTACCCGCTGGTATTAAAGAACAAAACACGTGTTTCCGAGCTAGTGAGGAGAAAAACATATTAGTTCAGTGCGGATCGCTCCGAGCATTAGACGTATAATCTCACTAAACGCCTATTTCCTTAGTTAGTATACAAAATTTCAGCCACTTACTTTACTATATCTATTCGCCATTTCCACCGTATTTGTTACACAACGGTTATATAAAGGGAGCTAACAGGCGCAATTGACCTGCCGGCGGCCTTGTCTTAATTTGCCTAATTGACTGTAGAGTTGTAGAGTGTAGGCACATGCCGCGAGATGCGATGTGCAGTTTCGGAATTTCTTGAGAGTGGATACTGTGTCAAGTGAAGGGCCAGCCTTCTAAGAGGTCGTGAAACCCATAGGTCCTGGTTTACGGGCTATAATGGACCTATATGCCGAAATATATTGATTTAGACTAACACGATTTGCATTTGCACTCATAATTTTAGAACAAAACGGGACTTAATCGTGTAAACACTTACATTTATATTTGGCCGACGTTTCGAACATCACATTATGTTCGTGGTCACGGGTAGACTGGCTACCACGGCTGGCACGGCTAATAGAAGATGTTGATGCAATTCCTCGCCAGTCTACCCGTGACCACGAACATAATGTGATGTTCGAAACGTCGGGCCAAATATAAATGTAAGTGTTTACAACTTTACACGATTAAGTCCCGTTTTGTTCTAAAACTATATGCCGAAGTTAACGAAATTCAATAAAAACTACTGTACTATAAGTACATAATAATATGTTTATGTATTACGTACGGAGACCGTGTCAAATCTAAACAAAGCGTTTCTATACGAATATCCCATTACACAGGCATTGTTCGCTTTTGTCTCAGACCTGTATGGTGCAGGTGAATAGTGCAGTTTCATTATCTTGTTCTTACTGCGCAGATATGCTCATGATACACACAGGCACACACACAGGACGTGAAATAAAACTATGGAAACTACATATACAGGGTGTAAACCTAATACGGGCGAACCTCTTAACGGTGGTGAGTATAGGACGTATAAAATGTAATTAGATAACTTTTACTTAAAATTGAAATATTTTTTTTATCCATACAAATTAATTCGGCCCGCAACGTAATGCAAACACACTCCCGTTAAACGCTCGTTGACAGTTAGTCCGTTGCTTCTGGAAAGTTATGTATGAAAATGTTGGCATAATTAATGGAAGATTTTTTTTGATTGGGATATGTACATTACAGGCCGAAGTTATTTTTCATCAACCCTCCCCATCCCTCCCCCCTCTGCGTCACCCCTCTTCCCCCCCTTAAATAGCCGAAAATGCGGTTTTTCGCGATTTCTGACAAAACCGTTGTAGATACAGAAAAAGCGTGTAGGAAAAAAGTAATCCTTGATAAATTTACTACAAATCGTTCATTGACACTTTGGTTCTAGCACTTATAGGAGTTATAGGTTTCGCGTGATCCATCACGAAAGTTGGTCCTTTACTGCAATTTTCTTTAGTGAATGTTAAGTTTTCTCCCAAATTGCTTACGAAATATGTTTGATATTACTAAAATATTATAAACTGAAAATGAATTTCAGGGGGAAAAATCACTACCATGGGTGGGCTTGAACTCACGGCTACTGGATTGATACTCCAGGGCTCTACCAAAAAGCTCATCCCCAGTCATAGATACACTATATAGATCATTGGTACTCCTAGCGACTACTACCGTGAAAATATTACGTCTTAAATAGTTACTGGAATTCAAAGACATATTGGAAATTCCACCCATGGTAGTGATTTTTCCCCCTTAATTTTATTTTAGTCATGAGTTACAATATTTTAGTTATATCAAACAAATTTCGACGATTTCGTATGCATTTTGGGCGAAAACTTAACATTCACTAAAGAAGATTGCAGCAAAGGACCAACTTTCGTGACGGATCACGCGTAAACTATAAGTGCTAGAACCAAAGTGTTAATGAATGATTTGTAGTAAATTTATTAAGGATTACTTCGTTCCTACGCGCTTTTTCTGTATCTTCAACAGTTTTGTCAGAAATCGAGAAAAACCGCATTTTCGGCACTTTAAGGGAGGGTAGAGGGGTGACGCAGAGGAGGGAGGAGTGGGGAGGGTTGATGAAAAAAAACTTCGGTCTATAACGTACATATTTCAATTTAAAAAAACCTTCCATTAATTATGCCGTAATTTTAGCTAATTTCCCCCTGCTAAGTTGTCATTGATTGTCATCGCAATCACGTTTACAGTACATTGCTGCTGAGATTTTTTTCAAAAATTCATTATGGGGTGAAAATTATGAGTAAATCAAAAACACCTCTTAATTAATGATAACAATATTGAATTATACGCCTGGTTTCATTTATCGCCCTTATTACGTTTACGCGCTGTATAGCGTGAAATAAAACTATACCACGTGGGCCATTTTTTTAAAGTTGTCCACCCCAGTTGTTTTTGGATTTGGAAATTTTTATGTGGGTTCAACTCAGAATCGCGAGCTCTTCCAATCCTAATAGGAGAAAAAAAGTGTCTCAAGGTTTTTTTCCCATTCCGTTACCATTTTTTCATACATTTTGTATGGCGGTATCGGTAACGGAATGGAAGGTTTGAAAAATGTATGGAAATCTTGGGACATTTTTTTCTCCTATCAGGACCGAAAGAACTCGCGATTCTGAGTATGAATCGCGTAAAAAATACCCGTGTTACAAAAAAAGTGGGGTGGACAACTTAGAAAAAAATGGCTCACGTAGATATGAATTTGTAATAGATTCTGAGTTTGAACTCTTCAAAGGCCATGTGGCGTCTCCGCAGTACTGACTGTACCCGTACTCCTGAGTTACTACCACGGTATACCTACTCCATTTCAAATACGAAGGTCCGATAGTACCTACTTGAGATAACAAAATGGCTTATCTTATAATTTTTGCCTAAGAGGCAATCCATATATTACGTCACACAAAATGTCGATTTTTAAATAATAAAAAAAAAGATTTCGTTTCTTTTTTGTTTGAAAGCTGAATTAGTCGGGAGTGTTCTTAGCCATGTTTCAAGAAAATCGGTCCACTATATATGTATGTCGAGGTCTTTTTCAAAATTTTAATTACTAAAATAAAATTCTATGTGTAATATTAGGCCAAGTTTCCAAGAGTAGCTGTGATGTGAAATAACTTTGTTCGCAAGGCGGCCTTTATAAGGTTTCCTGAAAAATCAATATCTCTAAGGCACGGTTACACCATACACATGATGTGATATAACAGTACTAGCTTGCTTTTGCCCGCGGCTTCGCCGGCGTTAGAAAGAGACAAAATGTAGCCTATGTCACTTTCCATCCCTTCAACTATCTCCACCTAAAAAATCACGTCAATTCGTCGCTCCGTTTTGCCATGAAATACGGACAAACAAAAAGACACACACACTTTCCCATTTATAATATTAAGTATGGATATGGATTAAGTTATACAGATTGATAAGGTCAAAACTATATCATAGATATTTATCTATTTGATCGTATAAAAAATACCAATAAGGCCAATAGTCGCTGTGTTAAAAACTGGTGCCTAAGCCAATTCTTGGGACCAGTTGCTAAACGCATCCCAGGGTAAAGACTGGGATAGCGATGGAAAATAGAGAAAATAAATACTACGTATAATAGTAATTGTAGGGGGCATAGCGAATGATATTCCGCTTTGTGTGGTAGGACACAGCACAGCGGATATCATCTCGCACGAATCTAGAGCAGAGCCCAACTGGGGTAGTACCTCCGCCTTACAGAAGACCGCAGCCAAATAGCACTAGATCCTACTCATAGTGTTATGTTCCTGCCGGTGAGTAAGGCTGCCAGAGCTCAACGAGGGTGCGGTGTGCTGATGACGGGAGAACTTACGGAACTGACTTATTCCGTCTATTGTCTTTTGAGTCGTCGGCAACCCGAACCCTCCTTGGAACTTGTACCTACACTCCTTTTTACTGTGCATTTAACACAGCAAAAGGGAATGTACAAGTTTCTAATGGGGTGGCAACGCGCATGTGACACTCTTTGAGTTGCAGGCGTCCATAGGTGACGGTGACCGCTTTCCATCAGGCGGGCCGTACGCTTGTTTGCCACCGATGTATATTTAAAAAAAATAGCAAAGTATGAAGCTACATGCAGCCTCTTGCTATTTATGCATTAAATAGAGAGAAATACATTGAGTCAGGTAACAACGCTACTCTACTGCATGATGGTCCATTAATAGGCAATATCCGACCTAACGAGTTAGGTCAGAACAAAAAACTCATCTATTTAGTGGTACCAGATCAAGAGCAAGTTATACTAACTATTCATCGATAACCAGTAATAAATAGTAGATAACCATTAAACACAGTGTAAACATATTACCATAACGCCTAAGGGACCATCTACACACAGGCGACGCATGTCGTGAGACGCGGAACGGACGTCAGCGCCACGCCGCCCGGATGTAATTTAAAAAACGTCTCCTCAAGGACGTATAGAAGCGTAGACGACGCCCTCCGCGAAGTACGCGTACGTTTTATCTGAGTATTCATTCGTTTTAATCCATAGGCAACCCTATCGTCCGACGCTGCGCACGTGCGGCTCTTTGTAGGCATTTAAAAGGCGGCATTTTGTGAACATCAAAGCAGTGGGCCTTCTGACTTCTGTACTTGTACTATTATATATTCTGTGACAGAGGATCAAACCTCCTCAGGTAGGTAAATGTCAGGAGAAATCTTGACACATGGCAACCCTCGTACTATCTGAGCAAATCGGCGTTGAAAGGCCATCACGCTCCATATAGCCCAAGGTCCATTCAGTTTACTTACATAACATATTAGTTCGCAAAAACCTTCTAGATACCCAGTGAGGTTTCTAAAAATCCCTATCAAGAGATTCAAACGCAAGACCTTTGGCTTAGCAGGCAGGGTCCATTATCCACTAGGCCAGACCGGTCGTTAAAAATGAACTTATAATATTATGTTTGAGTTTATTACAGAATATTTTCTTCTTTACTTTATACAAATATACATCAACGCGATTTGAACCTACAATTTTTGACCACCACACATGTATAAGGTAATATATTTTTTGTAAATAAAACCTCTTTTATTTAACCTGAAAGTAGACATATTTTTATACTAGAGTCATAATATAAATATTGTTATCACGTTACACTTAAGATTAGCGCTCTTATGTATTGTTTTGGCACAGTTATCTATACCGGCTGAAAACCTATTGATAGAAAAAAAAACAACAATTTGTTATGTCTGTAGCTTTAAGTTTGGTCACGAACTTACTACTAAACATATTTAACAGTTGACTTCTAGGACAGTGAAATCAAAATTAGTGAAATAAAAAATTGAAAATTAGCGTGTCAAATGAACTCAGTAAAATCCACTGAGTTGTCCGTCTTTAATTGCAGTTTCCGGGCGTCAATTTTTGTAAGTTGAAGTTAACAAAAACATTAAAAATGCCTCGTTGCGTGATATTTAATTGCAACAACACAAAAATTATGACATTCAAGGGCCTGATACATATTTAAAATCACAGGCAAGTAACAACTTCAGTACAAAATCTGACACGCTCGGCCCCTATACGAATAGAGGAACTTGTTTCTTCTATCCAAATCTAGTTCTGTGGTATCGAGCAATTTTCACTATTGCCAAGATTAGACAATTCAGATACCTATCTCGAATAAAAGAAAGTTGGCAAGTGATTGATGACCCTAGAGAATTGCCGAGTAACATGGCGGAATAATTCAGACTAATCAATTCTCATTTGTTCAGGATTCGCGAGGTTTGTTTCTAATCAATCTTCTTTAGTAGTTTATGTAACTAAATACGTATTTAAAGTCTTAGTTATATTTGTTGTTATATCCTATATCGTTGTCTGAGTATCAACAACACCAGCCTTCTTGTGCTTACGGTGGGACTCAGTCAGGCTGTGTAAAAATGTCCTATGATATTTACTTATTCTTTTATTACCCTCTTGATGAAAGTGGTTTCCAGAACATTTTGAGCGTAGGGCATAGTGATCTCGCTATATCTGCATAATTATTATTATTACTATAAATCTAACTGTACCTACTTACGACAGTTAGGACCCTTTTTTAAAGAGGGGAAATTACGCCTACCACATAGGCGCGGGGACAGGCCTGGGGCCTGGGGATGGGGTGGTTATGTCGGACTCCACAGGCTGATGAGACCCATAGTTCACCCACTAAAACCACTCTGATGCCCGTCGGCGTCGCTTTGCAATAGGACGAGGTTCCCAGGACGACGAAGTACTCTTCCGCAACCTCGCCAGAAAGCAGTGGGTATTAGAACCCTGCATCAACTTGATCTCTCGGTTTAGCCCATGGTTGACTGGTAGATAATGCCATCATCATCAACATCTCAGCCGGTAATCACCCACTGCTGAGCATAGGCCTCCCTTTGTGTACGTCACATATCTCGGTCCATCCAGAGTCCTTTGGCATTATGTCCGCCATTTGCACTTTTCTTACAGAGCCTGTATCCCATAAAGGGGTAGGCAGAGCACATGAACTACTCAAGTTTCAGTGCCACTCTTGGCAAAAAAGGGGTTGAAAGAAAACGAAACTTATCCCACTTTTCTTATTGTGCAATAAAGTACTGTATAAATCAATGTTTGACAATTATTCATCCATTGTAATGGTTCCATGTTAAGCCAGCATTAAACGAAGCATTTTAAACTTGCACCGTTGTCTGTTACATTGCGAAATTATTCCAAGATTCTTCTTATAGGCTTTACGCACTATAAATCACAAATAACAGACTTAATATTTCTGATAATCAACGTAGAGGTAGAGGATAAGAATGATGTAGGTTTCTTTTTATGAAACTACTAGCTTTTGCCCGCGGCTTCGCTCGCGTTAAATTCGAAAATTGCGGAATGCTCCATACAAACTTCCACCCCCCCCCCTTAAGGGAAGTCGAGAGTTAGAAAGAGACAAAAAGTAGCCTATGCCCCAGGGGGGGGGGTCACGTGGTCTATTTGTATGGCCAATCTAGGCTCCGGGGGGGGGGGGGGGGGGGTCATGCCCCCCCCTGGATCCGCGCGTGCCGTTTTGCCGTGAAAGAGTGCCCATTGAAACTTGGGGTGCTGTGGACTAAAAGTTTATGGGCGCACTCGGCGTTGTCACTTTTCAGTTCTAAAACACTGTTCACACTGTTGACGTCCAGCGGAATGATCATCAGTTGGCCCTTTCAGAATTTACGAACACATTCACAAAAATTAATGATTTTTTTTCGCGACTCCGCGGAGTAGTTCCCATAGTAAAAGTAGCTAAGATCACCCCGTAAATTATACATGACCAAAGAAACTACAAGTGTACTGCACAATAACAAGTCATTTCAAAAAGGAAATGAGTTCATACCTAGTCTTAGATGCAGACGAAGCTAATTTCCGTTAGGTACGGGTTGTAGATACAGATATTAAGAGGATACGATACCGAAGCACGAAATCAAATTTGAGATTTTTAGGTCTTTATCGCCGTCGCGCTGACGGGGGCGGCACCCACAGAGAGGCCCTGTGTGCGTGCGCGTGGCGCACGCACACACCCACGTCCACCGCCGGCACAAGTACTTACTCGCGCTCAAGCGCTCTCTTTAATTGTCTAGTTTCGGACTTCTGATGCAAAATGTTTTGGACTCCGTGAAGATATTAAGTGTACTGATTTGACTAAAATGCAAATTTGTAATGTTTTAAGGAATAGTAGAAACAATTCCTTATCTTATACATAATGTGATTATCTTAAAAGATGATTTCTTTTAAGAGTCACATTGTTAGCGAAATAAAGTTATTCGGTATGTAAAAAGCTAAAACCTTTTCGATTTCAAAGAGAAGCCATATTATAGGAGTAGGTACGTACAATCAACCAATTAATCTGAATCCTAGGTCATTGGCCAATCTAGACCCTTTCACAGTAAAAGTAAAACTGACTTCTGTAGCAAATAAATGACGGTGTCAATACGACAGGGTTCTAGAGTGGCCTAGGATTCTACATAATTGGTTGACAGTATCTACCTACCAAAAATGTATGTGAATCTTATTCTTTTTTTTTGCACATGTTTGACAGAAGTGACAGCGTAGGAAAATTTAACTAGGTAACAATTTGGTACCTATTATATTACCAGACACCGGATTATGTTCCAAGGTAATTAGAACTTTTAAGCAGAATTCTAACAAAAAATCTGCCAAACAAAATCTTATTGCATATGAAGCATAAGGACCTTTTTCAGATGGAAAGCTACATATGCATCTTATATTTCTAATTTTCTAGGGTTGTGTATACATATTACCTACCTAGCATTAGAAATACAAGGCTTAGCACAGAACAAGACCAACCATAAAAATGCTTAACTAATTTGCCAGCTAAATTTAAACCTAGGTATCGGTACTTAAACGTATAGATACTTTTGATATTTTTATTATTTAAAACTTATTTATACTTACATATCAGCATTTCTGTTACCATAGAATTAAAACGTATATAACACTCATTTCATCTACCAACTAAGGATATCTGTAATCTACATACAAATAAGGCCCGGTTAAAAGTCTCGAAATTGTTATGTACATTTTATAATTAGATAAGTGTAAATGGGTCAAAAAATTGGGTCCATGTGCAATTGTGCATTAAGTAGGTGCACTTTTCCCAAATTGCTGCATGAATGAAATAAGGCCCATCAGTAACTTAACAAAAAATAAGGTATTTCTTACATACCGAATTAAGCGTAATTGTGTCGCTTAACTTCAAACCTGGATAAATCCATTCTGCTACAAGGTTAATATATATTTTTAATATATTCAATCTTAAAGCAGAATGGATTTAAGTACCCAAGTTTGAAACTAAGCGACACAATTGATAGTATGTATCTAGGAGATATTTTCTTTACAAAATCGTATTATTCAAGAGCGCTATGATAAACGCACGTCGAAATAAAGTAAAATTGACAATATTTACCGATGAGATTTTGCTCTGTGTGTAATGGTAAACATTAATAATATGAAAAGTAATTGTTTCAGTCAGAGCATCTTCACTCGTCAATTTCGTCTTACTCTTTAGTTGTGAAACATGGGTGACAAAGGACGGTCGCCAGAAGGAAAAGAATAAAAATATATGGATACCTATATATATTATAATATTTTCAGTACAGATGGTGTTTTTTTACGCACTAGTGCGAGAAGTGGTTCATTATATGGCAGGTCGAAACTTCGGAGGCTCATCTGTACTGAAAAAGTCGTACGATACACGTGCGAAAAGGAAATTCGTAACTCGTGTCGATTTAAAACACTCCCTTCGGTCGTGTTTTAATTTATCGCCACTCGTTTCGAACTTCCTTTTTTACGCACTTGTATCGTAATGTACTATTATCCCGTAGGACAGCAGGTTACTTCAAAGTACTTTAATTAACTACCTAATTTTAATGTTGTCTTCGATTCCCGTCGTCGTTCGTCGTTCGTCGAATCCCGGTAAGGGTATTTATTTGTGTAATGAGCACAGATATTTGTTCCTGAGTCATGGATGTTTTCTATGTATATAAGTATGTATTTATCTATTTAAGTATTGTTTTGTATTTATCTATGGGATATGGGTTAAATTGTGGCGTAGGCGAGAGGCTGGCAACCTGTCACTGCAATGTCACAGTTTCGTTTTCTTTCAACCCCTTATTTGCCAAGAGTGGCACTGAAGCTTTAGTAGTTTCATGTGTTCTGCCTACCCCTTTATGGGATACAGGCGTGATTGTATGTATGTATGTTATCTATTTAAGTATGTATTATTTATTTATTTATTAGTAAAAACATGTTTACATGACATTACAGTAAAACCAATGCGTCACGAAACTTAGATAACAAAAAAGAAAAAAAACAGTAAGTAAGAAAAAAAAAACAAACAATAAAGTTTAAAACTAAACAATTTATTTGGGCGATGACGTAACAGCGTGGCTCCGTTGCATCGTTTGCCCCGGTGTAGGCTTCGGCAAGTTGCCCCGGAATCGCCGAAAAACCACACCTTTCGGCCAGAAGTCTGCGCTCGCGATGGTGTCCTGCGTTATATCGTCGCCTAGCACCCATAGTACAAGCTTTGCTTAGTTTGGGGCTAAGTTGATCTGTGTAAGGTGTCCCCAATATTTATATAATTATTTAATTACTTACCATAATCATAATGTAATAAAATGTGCATTTTTTCGTGGTTACCAACATGCATACCAACCATAAAAATGCTTAACTAATTTTCCAGCTATATTTAAACCTAGGCTATTTAAACGTATAGATACTTTATATACTTTTATTATTTAGATCTTATTTATACTTTTCGGCAAAGCATTTTTGTTACCGCAGAATTAAAACGTTGGTAATACTCATTTCATCTACCTACTAAGGGCATATGTAATGTCAATGCAAACAAGGCCCGGCTATTAAGTTTCGAAATGTTATGTACATTTTATAACTTGATAAGTGTAAATGGTTCAAAAATTTCGTGCAGTAAGTAAAAAAGTAAAAAGTAAGTATTATTAAACAGAAAAACTATGGGTCTTATTTGATGCAGGTATGAAATAAGGCCCATTCCGCCCATGTGTCCACATGTTCACAACCTTCGATACCCAAGAAGTAGCGCTGCGGAAATAGAGATGGATCGGATATAATCTTCAAAGATGAGCTATCAACAGCGCCAGTATTTGAGTGGTGGCCTCAGAGTGGAAGGCGACCCCGCAAACGCCCAGTACTAAACTTATGATACACAATACACATAAACACAATACATTATAAGTTATAAAACTTAAGAAGCGAGCGATGGGCCTTATTTAGAGAAGTAACTATTTAGGGCATTTTTTGATTCTATGTCTGCGAAGAAAATATACAAAACGGCATGATTGATAAAACTTAGAAGAATTATAAGCACTGGGCCTTATTAAGGGCAGGTACTGGTACCAACCTGAACAAACTATGTATTACTAAATAAGGCCCATCGTTTTTTTAAATATTTTAAAACATGACTTAAATTATTAATATTATGTCTGTTTTTATTGTGTGTAAATAAGTACATATAATATGACTAATATAACTACTTACCTAATTGGTGTTCGGCAGAATAGTAATAAATAAAGAATGATGACCGAATACCAAATTTTCGGCAAAATGGCTGAAAAGACCGAATACCAAATAGTTGCCTAATATTCGTGGAATCTATCGTAAAATACAGCATAACTTTATAATTGTTACTAGTAAACCAATGACGAGAAAAGTTATGCATGTATAAAATAAACCTATACCTGTATGCAATTGTTACGTACCTATACTTATAAAAATATGGACTTAGTATTGCAAACGGGACTTAATCGCGTATTTACTATGTTTTAAACACTAACCTCCGACGTTTCAAGGACGGCATTGTCCCCGTGGTCTCGGAGCAGACTGGTCTTTTTTGGACCACCAATTTTAAATATGAACATATAATAGTTACGTATTTCTAACTAAAAAGTTCGTCAAACACGGTATGTCGATATTTCGACGTAGTATATCGATAACTTTTCACATCACTAGATTATCGACATTAGATGTCGAGTATTTCCCATCACTTTATTTCAGTGTACGTATATAAAAACTTAGCCCCGCCCCTAAATTTGGTGCGATAGGGACAACTGCAGCTCAGGCGCGAAATCCCGCGTAAAAACTGCAAAAATCGAGGTTCCGCTCTCGACTGTTTCCTCCTCCAAAACTTAACCAATCGTTACGAAATTTGGAAATCAGAATGACAAGGAAATTATCTGTGTCGGACCGTTTCGTTTTTTTGAATAATTGATCTCAGTTTTGAATACCACGCCTTTCTTTCTGGCAAATTCAATTAAGCCGTTTTGGCCAACTTTGAGAAGCTCTAATTCCTTTTAAAACAAAAATATCAAAAAAAGCAAAACGGTCCGACACAGATATTGATAATAAAAGTCTATGTTGAAAAAACCATTGATCTAGCTTCAAAAACCAGAGAGGAAACAGGCGAGAGCGTTTGTATGGAGAAATGAGGGGTATCGTAGCGTCTTAATGGCGGCCTTGACTAACCTTAACGGGTTAAAAAGGGTAAAAAAAATGCTGCAATTGTGATGAAAGTGTATAAAATTTTCCTCTCGGTAGTTTACCGTGGCGAACGATATAACGATATGCTACTGGCACTGTCTCACTTGCATCAAATGCACCAATCCAATTGTCAATAAGGAAGAGAGATAACTAGTGCGGTAATATACCATGTGTAATGTAAATTTTTAATGGCCGCTGTACACATATGGCCAACGGTTCCACCAACCCTTTGTGAAACCCCTTGGCCAAGATAAGAGCCGCTGTTTACACATTGGCGAACCAATCACTTGGCATTGGCTCTTCATGAAAGATGGACGTGGAATGGAAAAGTCTAGGAAATTCTAGGTCATAGACGTTGACAGAAAAATTTGATTAAAAAATAATAACCCCGTAGTAAAATTAAATTATTTGAAATATTAACAATTTTTTGAATATTATGATAAGAGCATTTATCTTTTTTAGGAAATACATTAAACATTTGCAAGGTTATTTTATTTTCTAAAATCTACAATATTATTGACATAGATAAACTTATTATTTTCGTAAATATTTCACTACTGTCCTCTCTGACGGCTGACGACCAACTGAATGAAGCGCCAACGTCAGTGTTGCCAGATGGGTTTGACGTTCCGTTACGCACACTTCTTAAAAATAGTACGCCAGTTCAAGTTTGGGTACACGAAAATGACAAAAATCAAAATGTATAGTCTACCAAGAAATACATAACTCATGATAAAAAAAAACAATATCTTTTCATACAGAGATTGCAAAGAAAGTAATACAGCCATTTGTGTTTGTTAGGGTTCCGTAGCCAAAATGGCAAAAACGGAACCCTTATAGTTTCGTCATGTCCGTCTGTCCGTCTGTCCGTCTGTCCGTCTGTCCGTCTGTCACAGCCGATTTACTCGGAAACTATAAGTACTACAGTGATGAAATTTGATGGGAATATGTGTTGTATGAACCGCTACAAAATTATGACACTAAATAGTAAAAAAAGAATTGGGGGTGGGGCCCCCATACATGTAACTGAGGGATGAAAATTTTTTTTCGATGTACATACCCGTGTGGGGTATCAATGGAAAGGTCTTTTAAAATGATATAAAGTTTTCTAAAAAACATTTTTCTTAAAGTGAACGGTTTTTGAGATATCAGCTCTCAAAGTCGTAAAAAGTATGTCCCCCCCCCTCTATTTTTATAACTACGGGGTATAAAATTCTAAAAAAAATAGAGGTGATGCATGCTAATTAACTCTTTCAACGATTTTTGGTTTGATCAAAGTATCTCTTATAGTTTTTGAGATAGGTTGATTTAACTGTAATTTTGGTTAAGTTATTGGTTTATTATATTTGCTGCTACGGAACCCTTTGTGCGCGAGCCCGACTCGCACTTGGCCGGTTTTTTTTTAGTAAAAGGTACCACTTAATCGATAAGGTTAGTTTATAGACGAATCTTTATGGCATTAGCGCCTTGTCGGCAACCGGAAAAACGGTAAAGCTAGGAACATACTACGCGGACGTTTAGCTAAAGCTAGGAACATACTACACGGACGTCCGTCGTAAATCGACCGCGGACGGGAATCTGGACAATGAAATTACATATAACCGTGCAAACTATCGGTCGACGGACGTGGACGTGGCCTTGAGCGCATGCATGGACGTCCGATCGAAATCTGGCTCGCTGGATGTTTTGTTCCGTGCACACTGATCGGTCGCGGTCGCGGTCGATTTACGACGGACGTCCGCGTAGTATGTTCCTAGCTTCAGGCTCCTCTACATATTCGCGCAAAATGGGCCAACAAACGGGACGCAGCTTTTTTTAGAGGAGGACGCAGCAGTTAGAGGGAGTTCGCAATACTGATATCTCGCTCTGTTGTATAGCTGCGTCCCGTATGTTGGCCTGTGCTGGGCTAATATGAAGAGGGGCACGTACGTTTTACTAGAACAAACACATATTATATTAGAGACAGGTCAGTAATTTATTAGATAATACTTATAAAACACATTTATGATCGACTTTTGTTCGGCGTTATTAGTTCATATATTTCTATGTAGATGACTTTTAAGTAATAAAAATGCAATAAATCCACTTTTCCTTGGGGTGAAAACTATATGAATCCATATTACCTAGGTTACGCGGTGAAAATTTTCTTTGTTTCTCCGCAGATAACATCGACCTAATTACCTATATTAATACTTACAATTGATCCTTTCTTGATCGATGAAACTAAAACTCACTTTCAAATTATTCAAGAAAACAAGCAGCCCGGTAAGCCGCCAAAGAAAAGAAAACGACTTTATGCCGCCTATGGCACATACAATCATAATATAATCACCGTATAGACAAACTAAATCAAACCGTAAGGTGTAAGGAACATGTTCGATATTGCCTTGACTAATCGACTAGATTTGATGATACTTTAACGTCATTAACGTCAACTTCACTTGATTTGTGTCATATTTGTGTATTGCCGCACTTGGATGCACAGTACAGATAATCTATAGAAGTATGGGTGCGTTCCTAAATAATATTAATCGGAATAGTTAAAATGATTTGTTCTTTTCAAGAGGAGTAGTAGGTAACAGTTGATAAACTATAAAATAGTACGCAAAACGGCTGATGAGTACGCGGGTACACACGACGATAAAATAGTACGCCGTGCGTACCGATGCGTACCCATATGGCAACGCTGGCCAACGTGTAAACGCAGTTGGCCATTGGCGCCAAGATCCTTTGATGTGTGGACAAAAAACCGACACCAATCGGTTGGCCGGCAAGCGCAAGCGCCAACTGCCAACTTACGGCCAAGTAGCCCTCTACACGCTTGGCCAAGGGGGTTGGTGGAACCGTTGGCCATATGTGTACAGCGGCCATAAGGTTTAATATTGATTTAAAAGTTACTCACATCCAGCTCCAATTCCAGCTTATTGATCTCATCTGTGGCAGCATTCAGCTTTTCCAGCTCCACCTGCGAAGTTTTAAAAAACTTGAGACAGTCACAAGGCACCCACACACGGTACTCCCAATTATGAGGCAACAGCAAGCAACAACTAGCGACGGGAAACATCCGAGACATCACTGAGACAATACCTTTATCATACATCTACTTATAGATAAGATTGTATTTTACATGATGGGAGTATAGGACAGCTCGTGCAAACAAGCTATATTTATATTTTCTTAAATTATGTCCGTCATGTTGGCGGTATGTACAAACTGTCAACATTTTTTTTGTTGGTACAGCCATGAAATGCTGATTGCTGAATGATTCTAGACATTTGCCGGCTAAGTAAAGCAATGGATTTAATCCTTAGATCCAATACGCAAATCGCATGTGATTATCTGTAGCGTATGTAGAGGCCATTATTTATATTTCTCTCAAATTACGTCTGTTATGTTGGCAGTATGTACAAAGTGTCAAATATTATTTCATTACATTTTGGCGCCAGATTTCTTTTTCTTACTACTATAATAAGCTAAGAGTAATTTATATAAATGAATGTACAATTTGGTTTGTATGAGAACTGCCCAGTAACACCTCAAGGAATGTTTCCTGTCACTAACAGCTAAGCAAAACAATACTTATAAATATACTTACTTAGTCTGTCTCTTTCGTTTCGCTTATCCATAAATAAAAGTTCAATGAAAAGGCTAGAATTACATTTAATTTTCAAATTATAATCATTGTAAATAGTTACAGTATATAGAAGTTACACATGCGATAAATTTTACAATATAAAAATACGCATTCAGTTTACAGTTCTTAACTTTTTTCGAGTAGCTACCCAGAGAATAAAAAAACAAATGTAACGCCAATTTTTGAACGCACCAAAATAAAAAGGAGCGAATAAGTTATACAAAATTAAACCTTAACAATTAAATATTTATGTTTAGAATAATTGTTATACAAAACAGTTAAACCTTAACAATTAAATATTTATGTTTAGAATAATTGGAATGGTTCTCTTGTACTAAGGTACAGTTATCTAAATTTATATAAATAGTATAAGATAAGGTAGTCTGTTATTATTTATGAACACTTCCCGTTTTGGTAAAGTAACACTTAGCTAAACATTATTAAATGGATTGGAATAATACAAAACATTAGGCCATGAATTTAAGTAAATGTGATATTCTTATACATTTACAATGGGATTTTTATATAAAACATAAATATATGAGATTACTCTTGAGTAAATAATACCAAATAAACATTTATGTGAGTAACGGTTAAATATATTTAATTATTTATGCACTGGTTGGCAACTAAATGCTGACTTATTATAATCCTTAAAGTATAATGCTTCAAAAAATCTGAGATTCAATCAAATTCAAAGTTGATTAATCAAGGCCATATTGAAAAATTTAGATATTCTATTATTTGCAATATTTCTGTTATTCTATAATTCTCAGAATATGTGAATAATTAAAGAAAATTATAAATTTTATTTATTAATTCTGTGACCTTAATACACATTGTTAGTCAAATTTATCAATAACTATATAATATTTATTGCATTCATTTAGGCCCCTACAAAATTATAATTATAATTCAAAACTACCATCTAACAATAAAATCAATAATGTTGTCCACTGAAACCCCTTAAAATTCAGCACTATTGTTTTGAAAGTATTTTTTAGTTCAAATTAAGATATCATAGTAAATAAAACTAAAACTTTAACTATTTTTAAAAGTATGTTTTTATAATGTATCTATTATTGGTTTTATTCTTGTTGGGGTTTAAAGAGGAATTACTAAAGAAACTTAGATATTATTAACAAAACTTTGTGATGCATACTAGAAATAAACAAAAAGAGGTACACATCTTAAAGCCTGCAGTAAAACTACTATTGTCTCATAATTCAGCAAGTAATGTAAAAATGGCACTTCTCTAATCATACTGAATATAATTTAGTTAACTCAGAATTTTATCAATCATAACATAAATAACCACTATAAAAGTTAATACAACATGTAGTTTAATAATACAAGTAATTTAAAAGGAAATTATATGAAATCATTTCAAGTGGACAGGAAACAATCCTATAAGGTACCGAACATGTACGAGCTTAGTCAAATCTACGCACTCCGCATACAAGTATGTACAAACATTCATAAGGGATTGGACCAATCAGTGAATATCACTATCACAAATGTATTTGCCAGAGACAAAGCGGCGTTTGACCAAAGAAAGTCTGTAGCCGCTGCCTATCAGCTCAAACTCTATGCCGGAAAGTGTAGCGCCTTCACAATTAAACTGAGCAGAGATCGTAGCCTTTGTAGAAGGCCCATGCTCCAGCTCAAATCTCGCTCTTAAAGACCCTACTCCTCTATCCTCAGAATGTTGGGACAGTTCAGTAAATCGCCATAGAGCTTGCTCGTTTTTCGCGTTCCAAGTATTATTCGGCATAGCTATAACATTTGTCACACCTCCATCCATCGGCACGCACACAGATACGTTTAGCAAAGGAGAAGGTGGGCTCATGGCATGGAGATTATACTTGTAATCCACCTTTAGATCTGTATGCTCTTTCTCACATTTCCAGTATGATACTAGTTGATATGGACACGACGCCGCCCCGGCCTTTGGACGTATTTGATATTTCAATATATCAACATTGAAGTATTGAGCTGTGGGGTTCTTTTCAGACTGGCGTTTAAGCAGAGAAGTTAATGCTGGCATGTTAAATTCTACAACTGTTGTGTCACGAGTTGACATCATAGCATTGATGCTAATAAGCTGTTTATTAGGCAGGACATTGTCTAGTCTGTGGATGTTTTTCAGTCTGAAGCAGAGCTTCGCTGGGTTGGGGTTGTTAGCTAACACGCCGACTATGCCAGTTGGGAAGGACAACATCATGTCTCCTGACATTTTCACTTGGCATTTAGACTCTTCTGAACCTCGGAAATATGAGTGTATGATCTCATGGAAGGCTACAGCTAAAGGTATTGTATCAGCCATGCCTATGGTGAGAGGTGACGGTCCTCGGGACCCTGAGGAGCCAGCTGTTCGGAAATCTCCCTCTGATCGCCTTGAAGGTGGCCGCGGGAGTGAGATTGACGACATTGTAGGTGTGGATGTTCGAATATTACTTTGGCTCATCTCTCCAACCTCTGAAAACAGGTCTCCTACATCTGCTGTGGATACTGGAGTAGGGCTCTCTAAGAGTTGTGATTGGTTAGCTTGTAAAGGCGCATATGGGTTTGACACACCATGGGGAGAGGTGGGATTACTGGCTGAGGGACTCTGAAAAAAGTTCAAGTCTAATAAGTCACTGCTGGCTTTGCTTGCGTTAGCGTTTGAACTGCGCCTCGTATTTGTTCCAATTTTGTACAGGGAGATGTTTTCAACAGTTGCTCTAAGCTCGTCTACACTTGCCGACATAGGAGCACTACCATTACTAATAGGTTTGATCTCTACATGTATCTTTTGCTCTCTCTCTTCTTCTGAGTCTGTATCTGATGAAGAATAAACGCTACCTTTCTCATCTTTAGGTCTGATGCAGTAACCTTCATCATCTACCTCAGGAGAGTTCATCAGATCATCTTTTGCTGGAACTTCTTCTTTTTTTCTTCTAAGTCAGACTTTTCACCCATATTGGAATTTTCAGTAATGTCACTGTTTTTCTTTTTTGATTTTTTCAGTTTTGTTTTTGTTCTTCTGCTGCGGAACCATTTGGACTCTCTGAGTGTTGTGCGGCCCATGTCTGCATCTTTATCAGGGGCTACAGGAGTGGCTGGAGTTCCACTGGGGCTAGACGGGGCAGAGCAAGGGGCGGCACCTTCAATGCTCCCGGTCGGTTCATCTTTACTTTGGAAATTTGGTGTGAACAGGTTTAATAGAGATGTGGTCCTTCTAGAGGTCTTACTGGCAAAAGATTGGCTCTCTTTCTTAGCTGCTTTAGGGGGTTGTGCAGGCTTGTGAGACCCATTAGATACTGTAGATATCTGATCAGCTTCTGATATTGAGTTGTTAGCTGAACCTGGTTTAGGTAAAGACATTGGCAGCTCTACTAAGTTTGCCTTCTCTATTGCCATGTATTTATCAGTGATAAACTGTTCTAATAGCTTTTCAACTGTTAACTCAAGACATTGATGTTTGAAATCTCTATGCACCTGACCCATGAGGTCATGGTTATTCTGTATAATGTCAGCATACACATTCACAAACTGTTTCATTTGTTTTAAATGTGCTTCTTCCACATCTTGAAAATGTTTGCATGTTTGTGTCATTTTCTTTTCAAAATCCTGTTTCACTATGTTATATTTTTCAACTAATTGCCTGTAGTCATCATGAAGCTTTTTAAATTTGACCTCAGCCTTCTCTATATCTTTAGCAGAAGCATTATCTTTGCGAAGCTTTTCTAGATCCGCCCCCTTGCTTGTGTACAAGTCCTTTGCTTTCTGTAGAGCTTGTTTAGTGTTTTGTATAAGTAGAACCACTTCTAGAGTACTAGACTCTGAATCTTTCACCGCTTTATGCTTCTTGTTCAGCTCTTCAGCATACCTTGCCACATCTTTGACCAGCTCACTCACTTTCTGAAACATGTGCTGATGCAAATTGGACAGTTTCTCAGCAGAGCATTTTAGCACGCCCCAGAAGGGGGCGAAAGTGCCTTGAGCGCAGTTGCTGTTCGCCTGTTTCGCTAGCTTTGACAGCAATTTCGAATTCGATTCTTCAATATTTGATCTTTCTCTGAGGTAGTCTGAGAACTCTTTGCTAGCCATCAGCCCGTATTTCATGTTTTGATATAAAATATCGTATCCATTGTGCTCGCTGGCGAAATAATCTACGAAGTTGACACTCATGTTTGCTGTTACAGAAGTACACGATTACAGTCGACACATTATATAGTCACTCACTGACCTGTATTCTAGGATCGAGCTCAGTATCACCATTGTCGTCTGCGGGGATCGTAAATGAAGATTCTTCCATTATAGCGCCTGCCACTAGGAAGCCACCTAAATTACATCACCGACACAAAAGCGTAGAGCGTCACCGTTACACTGCCATCCAATTAACGGCACGAGTCAGAATTAAACACGCATCACTATACACCTGGTTTAATTTAGTCGACAAATGAACGGAAACAATACACACAAGTCTTCTAACGTGTTTAATTTAGCTATATAAATAATAAAGTGAGAATTTTTCATTCAAGATGACGTCCAACTTCATGACGTCAAATCATAACAATAGACAAATATAAAGTTTTTAAAAAACATGCCATAGTGACCAGTGTCCGCCCACTTTTCGGTTGAGTCGGTATCAGTCGGTATCAAAACTACTAAGAAGATCGGTACAAGTCGATTCTAAATTTTAATTGAAATTTTTTAAATTTTATAATGTTTCATCAGCAAAAGCATAAAATTGATGTAAAAAATAAAAGGATAACTCCGGGTTTGTGTCTTAACCAAAGGTCTTAACTTCTTCAAATGTTTTCTCTTTTAAGAAATTGAATCGCGGACAATAATCGAATCAGTATTCAAGATGCTTTCGATGAATCGTTCCTAAAAAAAAACAATGTGCAATTGTCTCTGGTATAACCCTACAAAATTAGGTAGACAACTTTTATTGTCAAGGTTATATTGCCGTTTCTTTCTTGTATATAGCGTTTATTCCTTTACTCTAGTGCACTTTACATGTTGTGAGCAAATCTATACGTCAATACAAATTAGTCGACTTATTTCGAAAGATGCTTTTGTCGATGTCGAGTTTGACGTAAAACAACTTCAATTTGCTCCAGTTTCGTTGTTTCGTCGTAGTGGATTTTATTGTAATTTCTTTATATGAGTGACATAAGTGGCACCTGTAATTTGTTGCAAGGATTGTTATCTTACGTTCGCGTGTCCAGAGTTTTCTTCTGAGACGGTGTTCGCAGTCAATCTGTATGCAACTTCTACGCGTCGCCTCGACTATGTCTTACCAAGGATCACCATATTCGGGCCCGGGCGATGAGTACGACTTCGAAGACGACGGGTACGACGACCTGGACGAATACAGGGAGCAGGAGGATGCAATACCACCGCCACCAGTGGACGATAGTGACGAAGGTATAGTTTGTTTACGATCAATGTCATCAGGTGATTTTGGCGTCATTTTACGTCTATTTTATCTGGATCGGTGACTCGGCCGTGACAAGAGTGTGCACGTTGTTTATAAACAGAAGTTACGTAAATGTAATTAGGTTAGGTTCTTTGGGATAGGGTAGGAAATTGGTGTTCCCGCGTATTTTTGCTAGTTGCGTTTTGTGACGTAACGTAGCTGTAAAGATGTCACTTTCACCTTGGTCCAGTGGCACTAATGTGGTCAACAGGCTGGGGCCTTAAGATGCATGTGATTGTGTTATTTTTGTTGTTAATTTTGCTTATTGTATTACAGACACTGAAGAAGCCAGTGAGACAGACATACCCAACAATGATGAACCTTTGGAGCACAAAGAGCAGTAAGTTATTTTTATTAATATTTCATATATTCATATTGGTTCATATTCATATTGGTTTATTGCAGTCATGTACATGCATTACGTCTAGGACTTATGACTATGTTACATGGACCCGGGTAGGGTAAAGCAATTTAGTACATACTTATAACTTATAACTAACACTATCTACTTGCACAAATAAATTTTGCCTTTTTATCACTAGCACTAAAAAAACAAACTAAAAATTGCTAATTGGAATTCTGGTCACATCATATAAGAATACCTAGGAGGCCAAGCTGTGCTTGAAAAACATAAAACTTGAAAAGTGCTTTTTTTCTGAGAAAATACATAGCTAGAAAGATTTTTCGTCCCTGAAATTTGCTACATGTAAAGTTAGTTTCAATCAAATTGTTAGAGTCATTCCCTAGATATCTGAATATATACACAAGAATAGCTTAAAGGTATAAGATACAGGTAAAAAAAAAAACTGGACTGTGAGTTTTTATTAACAACTTGCAATGTTTTATCTACATGTGTGCCTTATCAGTATGTTTAGTATAAATAAATGCTTGAGCAACAAGGATAACCATGTATATGAATGTCATACAAATTAGTTTTACTTGTACATGTGTGTGTGATACTCATGAATTTGTTGAAACTGAACTGAATTCAAAAATGTTACTATCCCAAAACTAATAACAAGAGCTCATTAATTAACATAATAACCTAACCACAAAATAAAAATTTTGAAAAAACCCCTGACCGCATCACAGTGGACCGATTTTCGTGAAACATGGCTAAGAATGCTCCCGACTAACTTTTTAGACAAAAAAAACTAAATCAAAATCGGTTCATCCGTTCGAGAGCTACGATGCCACAGACAGACACACACAGACAGACAGACATACACACAGACAGACACGTCAAACTTATAACACCCCATCGTTTTTGCGTCAGGGGTTAAAAATCATTAAAATTATTTTAGATCAAGCTATTGATAATGTGTGACAAGAAAAAACTACCCCATATTTCATGAAAGTTTTCATGAAGTTTATCAGACAAAAATTATTTAATTTAGTTTTCTCTAGCCTCTACTAGTTTTTAGTTCTTTTTATTTACTAAAATTTTAATCAAAATAATGAATTAAGGTTAACAATGAATGTCTAATTCAAGTTTCTAATGGGTCGGCAACGCGCATGTGACACCCCTTGAGTTGCAGGCGTCCATAGGTTACGGTGACCGCTTTCCATCAGGCGGGTCGTATACCACTTTGCCACTGACGTGGTATAAAAAAAATCAACTCCATAGTTCGCATTTGTATTATTGTTTTTTATGGCCCATTTGACTCGAACCCCTTCCTTGGACTTTCTATATCTACATGATGATATGTATGCTAGTTCTAAGGGACCATCCACACTCATGAGATGCATGTCGTGCGGCGCGCAACGGACGTCTCCGCCAAGCCGCCCGAATGTAATTCAAAAAACGTCTCCTCAGTATATTTTGTATAGGAAGGACGTAAGACGCGCCTCCAGGCGTCGTGGCGCGACATTCGGGCGGCGTGGCGGAGACGTCCGTTGCGCGCCGCAAGACATGCGTCTCATGAGTGTGGATGGCCCCTGAGGCATTTACGGGTCATTAGTTGCCTCAAATAAAGATTTTCATCACATTTCATATGTATTGTTCTAGAATGTACCAAGACAAGTTAGCAAGCCTGAAGAAGCAGCTACAACAGCTTGAAGATGGAGTTCACCCGGAGTACACTCGCCGGGTCAAGAGGCTCGAACACCAGCTGCATGAGAGGCTTCGGCTTAACAAGATATACAAGTACCTAAGATATACTATTTCTTTGTTATACAACCAGGGCACAGTAGGAAGGAAGGAGATTTGTATATACACCCTGTTTTTATTAAATTCCGTTAACTTTAAGGGAAGATTCATTACATATATTGATTTAGACTAACACGATTTGCACTCGTAATTTTAGAACAAAACGGGACTTAATCGCGTAAACACTTACATTTATATTTGGCCCGACGTTTCGAACATCACATTATGTTCGTGGTCACGGGTAGACTGACGAGGAATTGCATCAACATCTTCTAGCCGCGCGAGTTTCTCGAACTACCCGCACTTGTTCTTGATTATTCACTTTTACGCTAGGGTTGTCACTTTGCCTACAGTCTTTGCCAGTCTACCCGTGACCACGAACATAATGTGATGTTCGAAACGTCGGGCCAAATATAAATGTAAGTGTTTACGCGATTAAGTCCCGTTCTGTTCTAAAATTATAAGATTCATTACTTCAAATACAATTAATTTCTCTAAGAAACTAGCGTGTTAAGACTCTTGCGGTTATCGAGTAATAACTTAAAAAAAAAAAAAAAAAAATAATAATAATAATTGCTGAACGCGTGTGTCATAGCCTTTACCAATTCCTAATGTTATTTGTTTGACATGTGCCGTCAATCACTTGACACTAACTTGAATGTTATTCTTAAGAGCGTTATAACATTTCGGCGTCGGGCGAAATTAGGTATTTTACCCGCCGCGCGAGCCCAATATGCCGACCCTTTCTAGCACGTCTTATCACTCGCTCGCACTACAATAATGGGCAAAACAATCTTGATACTTCCTATGGAATTTTGATAACAACCACAATCTACTATCTCGATATAAACTTTTGATTTCTAATAAGCATTATTTTGTACGAAAATACTAGAATATAGCGCAAAATAATATTAATTATGTTAAAATTTATTTAAAAATTTAAAGTAATAATTATAAACTATGATTATATTTAAGTAGATCCCATCCCAAATATTTGCTTTTGTTATATGATAAGTATTAGAGTATAGTACATTACGATACAAGTGCGTAAACAAAAACCGGCCAAGAGCGTGTCGGGCCACGCTCAGTGTAGGGTTCCGTTCTACTCTGTTATTCTACTCTGAATATATATAGGGTTCCGTAGTTTTCCGTATTTTTCTCAAAAACTACTGAACCTATCGAGTTCAAAACAATTTTCCTAGAAAGTATTTATAAAGTTCTACTTTTGTGATTTTTTTCATATTTTTTAAACATATGGTTCAAAAGTTAGAGGGGGGGGGGACGCACTTTTTTTTCCTTTAGGAGCGATTATTTCCGAAACTGTTAATATTATCAAAAAACGATATTAGTAAACCCTTATTCATTTCTTAATACCTATCCAACGATATATCACACGTTGGGGTTGGAATGAAAAAAAATATCAGCCCCCACTTTACATGTAGGGGGGGTGCCCTAACGAAACATTTTTTTCCACTTTTTATTTTTGCACTTTGTTGGCGTGATTAATATACATATTGGTACCAAATTTCAGCTTTCTAGTGCTAACGGTTACTGAGATTATCCGCGGACGGACGGACGGACGGACGGACGGACAGACAGACATGGCGAAACTATAAGGGTTCCTAGTCCTAGTTGACTACGGAACCCTAAAAAGGAAGTTCGAAACGAGTGGCGATAAATTAAAACACGACCGAAGGGAGTGTTTTAAATCGACACGAGTTACGAATTTCCTTTTTGCACGCGTATCGTACGACGTTTTTCAGTACAGATGACCCTCCGAAGTTTCGACCTGGCATATAATGAACCACTCCTCGCACTAGTGCGTAAAAAAAACACCATCTGTACTGAAATAGTACATTACGATACAAGTGCGTAAAAAAGGAAGTTCGAAACGAGTGGCGATAAATTAAAACACGACCGAAGGGAGTGTTTTAAATCGACACGAGTTACGAATTTCCTTTTGCACGTGCATCGTACGACGTTTTTCAGTACAGATGAGCCTCCGAAGTTTCGACCTGTTATATAATGAACCACTTCTCGTACTAGTGCGTAAAAAAAACACCATCTGTACTGAAAAAGTATATATTAATATGATGATAAAATATGTCAAATACAATTCTAATTACTTCAAGGTGGTACTCAGGGTCTGATGATGGAGCCAGATGGTGGTCACCAGGTACTAATGAACCATGTGACTAAACGACTTCGTGTTTATGCTCGTTGGGTTCGTCTCAACAAGACCTTTGATAAAAGGTGGTACTTAGGGTCTGATGATGGAGCCAGATGGTGGTCACCAATACCAATGAACCATATGACTAACCACTTCGTGTTTTTTTATGTTATTCACATATGCGAGTTGATTTTTTGGTGACCACCATCTGGCTCCATTATCAGACCCTGAGTACCACCTCTTGTCAAAGATCTTATTGAGACGATCCCATTGACCCTATACATGAAGTGGTTTAGTCATATGGTTCATTGGTACTGGTGACCACCATCTGGCTCCATCATCAGACCCTGAGTACCACCTCCTGTCAAAGGTATTGTTGAGACGAACCCAATGACCCCAAACACGAAGTGGTATAGTCATATGGTTCATTGGTACTGGTGACCAACATCTGGCTCCATCATCAGACCCTGAGTACCACCTCTTGTCAAAGGTCTTGTTGAGACGAACCCAACGAGCCTAAACACGAGGTGGTTTACTTACATGGTTCACTGGTACTGGTGACCACCATCTGTCTCCATCATCAGACCCTGAGTACCACCTCTTGTCAAAGGTCTTGTTGAGACGAGTCCAACGAGCCTATACACGAAGTGGCTCAGTTCCATGGTTCATTGGTACTGGTGACCACCATCTGTCTCCATCATCAGACCCTGAGTACCACCTCTTGTCAAAGATCTTATTGAGACGATTCCAATGAGCCTAAACACGAATTGGTTTAGTTCCATGGTTCATCGGTACTGGTGACCACCATCTGGCTCCATTATCAGACCCTGAGTACCACCTCTTGTCAAAGATCTTATTGAGACGATCCCATTGAGCCTATACACGAAGTGGTTTAGTCATATGGTTCATTGGTACTGGTAACCACCATCTGGCTCCATCATCAGACCCTGAGTACCACCTCCTGTCAAAGGTATTGTTGAGACGAACCCAATGACCCCAAACACGAAGTGGTATAGTCATATGGTTCATTGGTACTGGTGACCACCATCTGGCTCCATCATCAGACCCTGAGTACCACCTCTTGTCAAAGGTCTTGTTGAGACGAACCCAACGAGCCTAAACACGAGGTGGTTTACTTACATGGTTCACTGGTACTGGTGACCACCTTCTGGCTCCATCATCAGATCCCGAGTATCATCTTGATGTGTCTTATCATCTTGACCGTATTGTAATTTTCACATATTTATCATCATAACGTTGTAATATACTTTAACATTCAAACATAACAAAATATTACAAAAGCAAATATTTACGGATCTAGGATCAAATTCGTTGGTCGCTGTTTACACACACACAATGCGAGGATAGCCCGTGTATAAACAAGGTGTCCGACCCACACAACGATAAATATTCTCGACGTTCGCGATGAAAACTCGGAGAGCGAAGCGACATACGTCTGACCCCCACGAGCTCCGACGCGGCACTGAAATCGCAGGCGTCCGTCGCCGGTAAAATAGCGACAGGAAGGCTAGTTTTCAAAAAATTGGCAAAAAATCATTATAAAATATTATAACGACAACTGGATAACAGAAATTTAAGCAGATTGTGCAGATTATTTATATACTAAAATAACTTCGATAACATGTAGATTTTCGGAGAAATGATCACTTGTTTCGATGTATTTTGAAGACAAAATTGAGTTCGTTTTACTCTCAATTTCTCAATTTCAAAGGATTAAATGATAAATATTGTTTAATGGGCCTAAAGTACAAGATATTAGGAACTTAAATTTACCGCATTTATGAGAGTGAGCTTATCAAATTGTACATAATAAGAGCTCCGAAATCAGTGCTTCACGCGGTTTTTCCTAAACGAGCATCAGAAAAAAAATCATTACCAATTGAATAAGCTTTTTCTTTCATATGTTTTTTGTTTAACCTACGGTTAATAACATGTTCTAACTGAAACAAGTACTTTTACTGTCTTTTAGTATGGGTAAAGTGTACAATTTTATCGTTGAATATTGCGAATTTTACAATATATCGCCATTTTTTGTCATAGCGCTCTTAAATGATGAGCTCAGATATTTGTTTCTGAGTCATGGATGTTTTCTATATATATATAAGTATTTGTATATTACGAGTATATATATTGTTGTCTGAGTTACCCGCAACACAAGCCTTCTTGAGCTTACCATGGGACGCAGTCAGTCTCTGTAATAATGTCCTATACATACATACATACAATCACGCCTGTATCCCATAAAGGGGTAGCCAGAACACATGAAACTACTAAAGCTTCAGTGCCACTCTTGGCAAATAAGGGGTTGAAAGAAAACGAAACTGTGACATTCTTGAGTGACTGTGAATGTCCTATAATATTTATTTATTACATACATACAAACATACAATCACGCCTGTATCCCATAAAGGGGTAGGCAGAGCACATGAAACTACTAAAGCTTCAGGGCCACTCTTGGCAAATAAGGGGTTAAAAGAAAACGAAACGATATTTATTTATTATTTATTTATTGGCTCAATAATGTTCAATAATATTTATTATTTATCTTTCAGAGATCATGTATACGACGTAGTAGAAAGAGAGTACATAGCTGAGAAGAAGGCATCGGCCAAAGAGTTTGAAGAGAAGAAGATAGAGTTACGAGAAAACTTGCTCAATGATTTTGAAGACAAGCGGAAGATGATAGAGAATGAAAGACACAGTATGGAGCTGAATGGGGACTCTACAGAGGTATGTTTTGTAAGTTTATTTCATGATAATGTAGACAACCAGTCTGGCTCAGTCAGGCCTTCAAATCAAGAGTGAACAGGCTTGCTCAATGACCACGTCTTTGCCTTTGACAAGCGGAAGATGATAGAGAATGAAAAAAGTCAGTGACAGCTGCGGTCCTGGATGAATCCCGGTAAGGGCAATTTGAATGGGAGTCGTGGACTCTATAAGTATGTATTTATCTATTTAAGTAGTATATCGTCGCTTAGCACCCATAGTACAAGTTTGCTTAGTTTTGAGTTGAAATTTATTTTTATTATTATTATTTATTTATTCCACGGTCGTGGCAAGCTGCCCCTTAGAGATGGCATCTGCTAACTAGCTGGCGATAACTGGACGCGGATGGCAATGGACCGACAAGCGTGGAGGAATGGAGAGGAGGCCTATATCCGAAGACGGGCGCTTTAAGGGCTAGATAGATAGATAGAATGTATTTATTATCTAAGTTACACAGAATTGGAAAGCAAATTGTCTTATGAAGGAGATTATATCCGTTTTATTGCCATTTCACATGTGTTTTTCAGTCATTATGTCATTAAACATATCTAAATGTGAAATCGAAATAGAAAATAAATAATTGAAACTCAAATTCAACATAGCAAAGTGGGACGTTTTCCAGTGCACATTCACATATTATTATACACATTAAACGGGGTTGATAGGTACTAAAAGCAACACCCTTAACTAACCATTAGTAGACAATTAAAAATGTACAGCTAGCAGTAGGGCTCGGATACCGGTTAAATTTTCTAACCGTTATCATGTACTTGCGGCAAAACCTTTAAATTTCGTTTTCGCTCGAATAACCGCTATTTTTAAACCGGTTTTTAGGGGAACGCTTTCATAAAGGTTTCGTTCGATTAACCGGTTTAGAACAAAATAAACCGGTTTATTCCACAGCCTGATAGGTAATTACTGTTCTAACCAAACAAAAAAAGTCGCTGCGTGAACGTAGGTATTTACGCGGCGACGGAACGTTTCGCCGCTCGTCGAATTATTTCGGTTAAAATAAAGTTCTCGTAACGTTCGCGTTCTTTATAAAGTTCGGAGTAAAATCGAAATAAACCGGTTTTAACCGGTAAAAATGCGAGTGATAGGGTCGAATAAACCGGTTCCGACCCTTGGCTAACAGTGTTGCCGATGGTACCTACTCTGGTAAATGTGCCTAATACGCTGCTGGCGTTGCCCCTCTATATGGCTAGAGAAATTTGCTGCACTACATAATTACTATTTTAGTGGTTGAAATAGAAAATCATTGTCATTTTTCTTTCTCCTTGCACCATTTTTACATACATGTCTCTGTTTGGCCCGATGGTTGACTGGTAGAGAATGCCATTAGGCATTAAGTTCGCCATTTGTACATTTTTGTTTTATTTGTGCAATAAAGTTTAAATAAATATTTGAAATTTTAACACATAATATTGCCAAAACCGAGGTTCAAAAGTTATAAGCTTGTGTCAAGAGATGGCAGTCTATGCACTGTGATTACACATTTTACTTTGACAGTAACATTCTACAATACTCTATTCTCTTTGAAATTCACAATGAAAATTAAAATGGAAAATTGAATTTGAATTCAGATTGAGGATGCGCGAACTGTGTTCAAGGATTTGAAGAAAAGGCTCCTTGACACCACCAGGGATTCTAGGGTTGGTTCATTCCTGGGGCAGAAGATTGGCATTGCCATCCAGCGGGGAAATGTGGCCAGCATTATGGGTACTCTTCCGCAGGGGATTTGGGAGATTGATTTGATAGTTGAGTTTTTAAGGGAAATTTTAGATGTTAAGACTGATATGTGTATGTGTGTTTATGTTTAATCTAATGCGTAATTAATATTTTTGTGTAGATTTACTGAAATAAATGATTGAGACATATTAAAAAAAAATAATTTAAACTGAAAATTGTGCTTTAATTATCCCAGGTGAAACCAGTAATGAAACGCATCCTGCGGCGGCGCGCGAACGAGCCCGCGCCGGCGCCCGAGAAGCGTCGCAAGCCCACCACCACGCTCACCTTCCAATTAGAGTCGCGCGACATCGACGCGGACCTGCGCGCCATCGCGCGGCACTCGCCGCCGCCCGCGCCGCCCCGACACACGCAGCCCAGGAAACATCTCAACTCCAACTGTGAGTGTTTCTAGTAGATATGCAGCCAGTAATGAAGCGACGCAAGCCAACGACGCTCACGGTCCAACTGGAGTCGCGCGACTATCGCGCGGCACTCGCCGCCGCCCGCGCCGCCCAGACACACGCAGCCTAGGAAACATCTCAACTCCAACTGTGAGTACTAGTAGAGATGAAACCTGTAGGGAAACGACGGAGCAGCGTCGCAAGCCGGCAACGACTCTGACAGTCCAACTGTCGCGCGACATTCGCGCCGTCTACACACGCAGCCTAGGAAACATCTCAACTCCAACTGTGAGTACTAGTAGAGGTGAAACCTGTAGGGAAACGACGGAGCAGCGTCGCAAGCCGGCAACGACTCTGACAGTCCAACTGTCGCGCGACATTCGCGCCGTCTACACACGCAGCCTAGGAAACATCTCAACTCCAACTGTGAGTACTAGTAGAGGTGAAACCTGTAGGGAAACGACGGAGCAGCGTCGCAAGCCGGCAACGACTCTGACAGTCCAACTGTCGCGCGACATTCGCGCCGTCTACACACGCAGCCTAGGAAACATCTCAACTCCAACTGTGAGTACTAGTAGAGATGAAACCTGTAGGAAAACGACGGAGCAGCGTCGCAAGCCGGCAACGACGCTGACAGTCCAACTGTCGCGCGACATTCGCGCCGTCCACACACGCCGCCCAGGAAACATCTCAACTCCAACTGTGAGTGTTACTAGTAGATATGAAGCGAGTAATGAGGCGTCGCTAGTCAGCATCAACAAACGTTCCAGCTGCAGTCGCGCGACATCGCGCGGCACTCACCGCCCAGACACTCGCAGCGCTGGAAAACATCTCAACTCCAACTGTGAGTGTTAATAGTACTTCTGACCATAGCTGGGCATTAACTCGTTAATCCGTTAATCGTTAATTAACGAAGTTAACATTTCGATTAACGGATTAACTTTTAAGTTAACTTTAAAAAATGTTAACGGATTCGTTAACTTCCGTTAAATTTCATAGAGTCCGTTAATCGTTAATCCAGCACCCCAAGCAGCTCGCTGCGCCGCGAAAACCACGTTCTTACTGCTACTGTAAAAGCCCGTAGTACGACAAAACCTAGGTTTTATCGGTAAAAGCAGATCCGTCGGAGTTATATATATTAATTTGTATATTTAACTATATTTAATAAGAAAACTGTATAAAAGAGACTGAAACGACTCCACTGTCAAACTAATTGTAGTTTTGTGGAGCATTGTATTTAAGTTATGTTTTGTAATTCTGAGTATAATAAATAAATAAATAATAAATAATAAAGACCAATTGGCGACTTTGGATCACTTATTCGAGATCTTTTAAACCTTATTAGGCGTGCTAGATCGATCACTAACCTGGGAATAGAGTGCAATCATCAGGCATGACAGACAAATCGCGCAACCGACGCATCGAGTCCGGCGCGAGCCTTAGATTTCATTCATCGAGCCCACAGCGTTCATCGAGCCATCTCAAATCTCAATCTGAAGAACCGACCGCATGAATGACCCAATAATTACCAATCCGAAGTAAAATCTAGGATTTAGCCAACCAACGGCGGTAAAAGCCCGAAGAGACCGTAATTATTACATTTCGGTTTTTTACCGATTGGCGTCACACTTCTGACCTAGCCTTTTTGCAATATTTCCCCGATTTGGTTGAGAAAAGTTCGCCTAGTCACTTCCAACTGACCCTTCCACTCCTTTTTCTTTATTAGTAATGAATGAAACTTTGTTTTCAGGCGAGTCCCCAGTGCGAGAGAGCAGCGAGTCGCACGAGACGCGCGTGGAGGACGGCAAGCTCCTGTTCGAGCGGCGGTGGTTCCACCGCGGGCAGAGCGTGTACGTGGAGGGGCGGGACATGCCGCGCGCCTCCGGACACATACACGCCATCACCGACGAGGCGGTGAGTCCGTCTTACCAATGACATATATACCTCCGTATAGACACTCCTCGGACACTATTAACATATGGTTTCTTTTTCAGATATGGGTGAAGAAGACGACAAATCTTGAGCGTATCAGGATATACGTGTCTCAGCTAGCGAGAGGGAGAGTGACAATAAAAAGGCGCGCGTCATAAGTGCGACAGTGTGGGACGCTAGTGCGCTAGTGTGGTTCGGTCCTAAGGTCCTAACTCGTCGGTCCGTTGACAAGTATGTAATTCCTCCCCAGGTGACACATCGGAGACGCGCGTTGTAATATAATACAGCTTATAGGAGACGTCACACTGTACGCCACAGAAGAGATTTTTACGTGCAATATACATTAATTTACGTTACATAATCTTACATTACGTTACGTACAGTCAACCAATTGGAACCCTAGGCCACTGTAGAACTGTGTCATAGTGACGTTATAAATCAGATTGTAAGAAATCTCTTACTGCTTGTCATTTCGACATGGTTGTAGAGTGGCCTAGGGTTCCAACTGGTTGATTGTACGTCATCTAATGAGGAGGCACACTGACATTTTATCCCGCTAGGCGGCGCCTGTGCAAGTGCGTAGGTGTCATTCGCAATCTGTCACTAGGTGTAACATATTACCGGTAGATGTTATGTTATTTATTTTTAGAGGAGAAAAAAATCTTCTCGCTCTCACATTGATATGGTCCGGTCATGTGTTAGGGCTATTAAACAAAAACCTACAGATAAAGTAAAAAGCACTGTTACCCCCTTATTCATAAACGTTCACTAAAGTTATCAAGCCGATAAAGTTCGTTTGTCTCTTTCTATCACATCAATACGTCGGAAAGGGACAAACGAACTTTATCGGCTTGTAATTTAAAAAAAAAAGTAAAAAAATCAGACTTTTTTTGGTATTTGCCGTTTTATTAAAAAACTATGCATTTTTGGTCAAAAGTTGCTTTGTAATGTTGAAAGCGCATTAAATTCCAAACAGTTTGACATCTTTTGTATCAATGTCCGTCAAATATTTTTTGAGATATGAAGCGTCAAAAAAAGAACATTTTTCCCCTTTCTATGAAAATATTCATTTTGCTAATATTTTGAGACAGATATCAGCAAAACAACTCAGGCTTAAAAACTTTCATAAATTGTAAAATAAAAATGTAGAAAATTTCACTAGCTTTCATTTAAGACCACAAGTGTGCCAGTTATTTAAAAAAATAGAATTATATCGTAAGTCTAGTATAACTGGATCAGAAATAATCGGTGGATGGTAATGGCCAAATGGGATAGTTTACATATATTTACAGGAGGTGTAGCGGAGAATGAATTATGATTATTTGGGGGCTGTTCAAGTATTACTCAGACACATATTTGCGTATATCAAATCAACATTTATTTAGTTAGTTAAGTTTACGGTCAAAAAGACCTCAGGATCGACGCTTGGCGGAAAAAAATATTTACGAGTAGAAAACCCTCATTAATTGAATCAGATTGTTCCGAAATTGTTCTTGTACGGACTGGTTTTTAAAGCATATCACTGAGGGTCAATAACATCGATGCAATCTCACGAGCGTTGTCGTTTGTCGTGGACGTGCCCGAATCATAGTATTCTCCGTTTAACGAAATATCAGTACATAGACTACATAGTATGTGTTGTATTGCACGCGCAGGTCTCTCACCGCCGCGCAGGTGTAGTCGGACCATAACTCGACAGTATACACTGAGGAACAGCTGTCTTTTTGCGCTGTCACTAGTTTTGCATTGTCACTACATTTGGCGAATTTTCTAGCCAACAGGTTTGCCCTTACTGCGGTGGCTCGCCTCTGCCTTTCTATGTCCTCCTGGTCTTTTAAACTGGACAAGATGTGACCAAGATATCTGACTTCGTGTACTCTCCGCAATTGAACTCCATCAAGCAAAAGAGGTGGTACATGTGTGGGCATATGTGCTGCCTCCATGAGCATAAATTCAGACTTGTCCGGATTGTATCTCATGTTATGCTGTCTGGCGTATCTCTCGCATTCTGCAAGTATCTTACGCATAGCTCCCACAAATGGTGCTAGTAGGACCATATATTATCGTCTGCATATGCGATGTGATTTATCATTTGCCCATTGATGGAGCAGCCAACCTCGGTACTGGTCAAAGCCTGCGACAGCCCATCCATGTACACGCTGAAGAGAGCCGGAGACATACTGCCTCCTTGTCTCACGCCACAGTTTAGCCCGCTGGCTGTGGACAGAGTTGACTTCCATCTTACTACGTTCTTCTGCTGGAAATACCACTTCTCCAGTATCTTAATGATTGGCGTGGGCGCTTTCCGTTCCCGTAGTTTATTCCACAGCAATTGGTGGTCAAATACAACTCAAGTGGACTTTCTATCACTACAGGAGTTGAGCCATCAAGATGCAGATCCAGGACCCTCAAAAAGGAAAAAGTAAAATGTAACTAATTCTGTTTTATTTTTCTAATTTAGGCCACTAGGTGAGTGTTTTATTGTTGTATTATCGTGTCGACTTTTTGTTTATGTTATACTAACAGGTAGTTTTTAAAATATCCAATAATGTATAAGTACTAACCATCATGGGCCTTTTGTTGTCTGATATAATAAATAAATTAAATTAAATTAATTTACTAAACTTCAAAATTTTACTGCATTTTATTTCTTCATTAGTAATAGTCAAATCGATGCAAAGTTAGCTTAGACAATTTTATCAGATAAACGGATATCAAAGAAAGTAAAATCGAATAGATAACACTTTCAACCTAAAACTTTTAGCGTAAACTAATACCTTAACCAATCTACCAGACTCTTGGCTTCTCTATTTATAGATTTTTTTTTGTTTACCAAAGTAACTATTCTTCTTACTTTCATGTAAGATTTGACCGTGTAAAACTTTAGTGAAATTTTATGAATAAGGGGAAGGGGGTTATTCTTTATATGTGCAAAAGTAAAGTGGCGCCATCTATCAGTGTGCCTCCTCATTAAGATTTTGGCGGGTAATATATTTTTGTTATTTGACTCGAATGTCTTGTTTGGCTTGGTGGCAATGTGTTAAAAACTTGCAACTCAAAATCTTGCAGTTCCAAAATCGGGAGGAATTATATTGTAAAACTTGTTGATAGAGATAAAAGGGTAGATAGAGGCTACTTGCATCTCGCTCGCACGCCCGAGTATGAGCGAGAGGTGATGACAGTCGATTTTAGACCACTTGCCACGTTAAGTTTATTGATGATCTGGTAGCTTAAGGGCAGATAGTCGTTAATAGTAGAAGAGGTGTAAGGTAAAAGGGTAAGACTTTAAAGACAATACACCTCTTCTACAATCAAATGACGATTTGTTAAGTTGTGAGTCATTTTATGTTGGAAAATGTATGAAGTGAAGTGTAACTCACCTTTCGGATCGTTTCATAAAACAACACTCGTGTTTTAATGTCTGTCATTTCATTATCGTATGCGGGTAAACGATATTGGAATGCTCGAAGGGTGAAATTGGGTGTCAGTTGACATTAGCAGTCAATAGCCCGGTCCACACAGAACGAGGCACCGCTGCGAGGCAAGCAAGCTGCCTCCGCCGAGGCACGTCTCGCTCTGTGTGGACCCGGTTAAAGGGTGCAAGTTGTTGTTTTGATCTCAAATAAATATAATGAAATTTGTACTGTTTACAACTTCTACAATTTGTTAATGCATTCACTGCCAGGGTATCTGGAGAAACAACCTTATGGGGGTGAACGCCTGTACAGGGTGAAATTGATATCGTGATCCGAAACATGCTTATCGGTCTCTATCAACAATAGGCTAAATAAAATATTTTATGCAGTGCACGAAATAAAGCACCACAGAAGAAAAATATGGACAGTAGTTATGTTTAAACATAATTTTATATTTATTTTTAATAAGTCAAAGAGAAAAATATAAAGTAAATGAATTGACCGTGACGTCACTCCTCAGTATTTCATAGTAACTCCATATTAGCAAATCGTTTTGACAGTTCTTAAAAAGAAGCTGATTTGACTAGTAGGAAAGTAGCCTATTGACGATTAAATATCCCGGCTGTCAGACAATTTTTCTTTTTTTTTTTTTACCATTTTTGTGGTTATTTTTTGATATGGTTTTCGGATGTTATTACAACTTTTGAAGATTTTATTTTATTTTTATTTTATCTTTATTGGGAAACAAACAGCTTACAATTTTACATAATATAGGTTACATGACTAACACATGAGCCAAAACAGTTTCCACTAATGGAATAAAGCAGAATTGCTCAAAGGGTACTTAATTTTAATCATTACTATTACTAAGTATATTAACAATTAGTGTGGGGAAAAGAATGAAGAAACAAAAACATGAGCATCGAAGTAAAGCAAAGCAACAACATAGATTTGACGTACTCGTATTATATCTACAGATCAAACACTTAAAAATTGATAATTTAATTAGATACTAGTATTGGATTTTACCATAGAAACAAATTTACCAAGTTTTGTACTAAATAAATCAAAAGTTGAGTATTTGTTGTTATAAGTTGAACATGCTCTAACAAGATAGGAGTTCTTTACATACCTAGTACGACAGAATGGTATTGCGAATAGAGCATTGGTTCTAGTTCGGGTGCTGGTGCACCTGTACGAAATGTTATTGATAAGATATTGCGACTCAGTCAAATTATTTAATAATTTAAATAAAAATATCACATCTTTGTGTTCTCTACGCAGCTTGAGACTTACTATACTATCACTAACAAATGATTCGAACTTGTAGTGCATCCATTTAATGAATTTATTTTGAATTCTCTCAATATGATCAATATGTACCGAATATTGAGGATTCCAAATAACGGAAGCGAACTCCAAATGTGATCTAACGAAAGCGTTATACAATAAAATAAGTGTATCTGGATCCCTGAAGTCTTTGCTCTGACGAAAAATAAAACCCAACATTTTGTATGCTTTCGACGTGATTTTATCAATGTGAGACGTGAGCTGGATCTCATTATCAATCTGAACACCTAGATCTCTAACTTCACTTACTTTATTCAGATTTGTGTTTTTGAGCTGGTAATCATAAGTGAGAGGGGAACGTTTACGAGAGAATGAGATCGTGCAGCACTTCTCGATATTAAGGTCAAGACAATTTGTAGTGCAGTAATGATCCAACCTATTTAAGTCATCTTGGAGATACACACAATCGTCTAGAGACTTCACTAAAGTAAAAATTTTCATGTCGTCGGCGAAAAGTAATACCTTGGAGTGGTGAAAGCAATCCACAACGTCATTTATAAAGATGTTGAAAAGCAAAGGCCCTAAATGCGAGCCCTGGGGGACACCTGACAGAACGGGGATGAAAGAGGATGTATGCCCTTTGACAGACACTGCCTGAGACCGATCTCGGAGGTACGACGTTAACCACCTCAACAAATCACCATGTATACCAAACGTCTTCAACTTGTGAATTAGGATATTGTGTGAGATTTTATCGAAGGCCTTAGAGTAATCCGTGTAAATAGCGTCAACCTGAAACCCTTTGTCTATTGCCTTTAATGAGAAATCTAAAAATTCTACAAGATTGGTTTCCACCGAACGTTTATTTATAAAGCCGTGTTGATTAGGAGTAAGTATGGGTCTCACCGCATTGAACAATTGGTCATAAATTATTTTCTCAAATAATTTTGGGATTGAGGACAGTTTCGATATACCGCGATAATTTTGAATATTATGCTTATTACCGCTTTTATGGATAGGTACTACAAGAGAGCGCTTCCAAATTGTTGGCATAATTCACGATTTCATAGACAGCGAAAAAATCACCGAAATGGGAAAAGCTAATGTTTTACTACACCTTTTAAGGAATACAGGGTGGATACCGTCAGGTCCACCGCCTTTTGATTCAGCTAATGTTTTAAGGTATCGTTCTACTAAATCTGTCTGAAATGTTATAATCAAGATCAATAACAATAAATCGGTACATTTTTTCCAATCGGAATTGTTAATAAACCAATTTCGTCATTTCTCGTAGGTGAAGCTGAAATGTTTCACATTTACTATTTTAAGATATTTAAAAAGATATTTAGCTGTAGTAGCTTGTGCCACAGAATATATGGGCCATTTTTTTTTTCAAAGTTGTCCACCCCACTTTTTTTGTAACGGGTATTTTTTACGCGATTCATACTCAGAATCGCGAGGTCTTTCGATCCTGATAGGTGAAATAAATGTCCCAAGATTTCCATATATTTTTCAAACTTTCCATGACACTTTTTTTCTCGTATAAGGATTGAAAGTGCTCGCGAATCTTCGATGGAAGCCAAATAAAAATTTACAAATCCAAAAAAAGTGGGAACTGTGAAAAAAATGGCCCATATAAAAGTACAAGTACACTGGCTGACTGTCAACGGACTGCATGCGACATTGAGTTCTATTGCGCAGTCAGAAGGTCGTCTAACTTTATGGGCCGCGAATTCGCGGTCGCCGGAATATATGAAAGAAACGCGGAGTGAGCCGCCCCTGTGTAGCTTATAACAAAATTGAGAACGTCACAAATACGGACAGATATCGATTGACGATAACTTAAAAAAAATGTCGAATTAAAATGGTTATATATTTTTATACAAATATGCATTTATACAATAATCAAAATTAATCATGTAATGGATTTCAGTATTATTAGTAACTTCATACATTTTCTTAACGTAATCGTGAGAACATTTGAATTTGATTCCAAGTCATTATTTATTTACAAGGATTTACAAGACTATTATTAGTACCTTAAAACCTCCTTTTTTCGCCTAATCTTCCTAACTTCGCCTGTCTTTGTAAAAGCTGAAATTATATACCACCTAGTTTATATTGCACCTTTTGCAAAAGATGGCTTATTAGATTTGGGCACGGGTCAAACCAAAAGCGAACGATAGCGCACGAGTTATTTCGTCGAATCGTCGCCCGGCGATGAACAATTAATCCACAAAACTTAATTTAGATAGAAGAAACAAATTCATATATTTGTATAGGGGCCAAAATTTTGCGAACGATAGCTCAGCTTGATTGTTCATAATTTTTGAGAATATCATGTAACGAGGCATTTTTTATCGAATCGTCGCCCGGCGATGAAAAATTAATCGCTTCTTCTCTTTTATTTACACGGGAGCGACTATCTTTAAATTCAGTGGGTCCAATGCATAGGGGCAAACCCAAATTGATTCGGTAAGAAAGGGCACAAGTCCTATCTCGGACTTGTGACCTTTTTCATCGAGTCCGAGTGTTTCACTGGACCCACTGTTTTGTTCGTTTCTATCGACGATAGCTGAGCATTTCTTTTTTTTTGCCACTTTTATGAAGTGATATTTTTGAAAAATATTTGATGGCCCGTGGCTATTTTTACTCAGAATTACTAGCTTTTATTAATCCTAGTAATTAAAAAAATTATCCAACAAACAATTTTATAATGCTTTATTTTGTTACCATTTTCCGTACATGTTGTAATGGGGTAAAAAAGTGTGAAAAATAACATGGAATTTTTAGTGTATGGAAATTTTTTCTGGGACACTTTATCATAGAGGTCTCCACAAATGTGAGATTGAAAGTACTCATGATTCTGAGTACAATTGACCTTTAAAATTCCCTAAATAAATCAAATTTTTTTTAACTGGCAAAAAAAATCGATTTTGAATATTTTTTTTATTATTTTTCCCAAATGCTCAAAACTCATCGCTTCACTATACTTTTCGTTAAAAGAAATATTCAGGCATTTAAGCCTTAGATGAATTCAGTAAGTAGGTATTTATTGAGGAACCGACACTAAAAACGAACTGTTATTTCAGCTTAAAAAGTTCGCTTTGAATTCGTCTGTGCAAATGAGGCGAAGTTATGTGTCCTAGGCGAAGTAACGGTGTTTTAAGGTACACGTACTCTTTAATTTCTAAATGACGTTGATTCAAATGGCAAAGATGCAATATGAGAGAAAATTATCGTGCGAGTTACCTGTTTGGGTTTGATACAAATTATGGACCTTGTTATGTAGAATACCTTTGAACGTCGAACTATGGTAACGTTTTACCACGTCGACGGGAAGACGGATAAATGCTGCGACGTGTATAGACGTCATGATCGCTAAATGCGTTTATGATAAATTAACTATATTTTTTCTAAACTGTATGACGTTTAATTTCGTTAAATAAATATGAATCGGCTAAGCAAAAACACTATTTTAGCTTCCCCCAAAATAAATGAGCGTTAGATAACGAGGTGTATTTATGAATGTAGGGTCTTTTGCAGACGTGTCAATTTGATAAAAAAAAACTTAACATTACAAGGTCTCTAATTTGTCAAACGAAATAGTCATTAGCCGGGTCCACAGAGCGAGGCACGTTCCTTGACTAGGCACATCAAGATTGAACATTTGCCTCGCCTACTCAGCTACTCTCACTATCTGATAATAATTCCATAAATCATAAATGCAGTATTGTAAATAGTTGTACATGTCCAGTGTAATATAAGGATCAATTGTTGTACATGAACTGTTCGGTAGTTTCGTGCCCAGAACAAGTAGCGGCAATGTATCAGCGTTACTAACGGCCCAGCCACGACATTGGTCTAAGCGCGACAGCGGTGAGCGGCAGCCATACGTGCGAATGGAAAGTCCCATCGCTGTCTCGCTCCAATGTATGACCGCCGCTCACCGCTGTCGCGCTTAGACCAATGTCGTGGCCGAGCCGTTACACTAACGGCCCAGCAACGACATTGGTCTAAGCGCGACAGCGGTGAGCGGCGGCCACATAGGGCAGCCATACGTGCGAATGGAAAGTCCTATCGCTGTGTCTCGCTCCAATGTATGACCGCCGCTCACCGCTGTCGCGCTTAGACCAATGTCGTGGCTGAGCTGTAAGTGTTAGGCCTGAGTGGACGCTCAGAGCGGACCGTTCGGCGGGGCGGGCTCGCGCGCGTGCACCCTATGCAGCGTCGACTCAGGGCACTTGTATGAGCTTTAATTGTTTGACATGCACGCCGCGTGCCCCGCCCCGCTGCACGCCTAATATGAGCACTCAGGCCTTACACTAACGGCTCAGCCACGACATTGGTCTAAGCGCGACAGCGGTGAGCGGCGGCCATACATTGGAGCGAGACACAGCGATGGGACTTTTCATTCGCACGTATGGCTTGCCCGCTGTCGCGCTTAGACCAATGTCGTGGCTGGGCCGTAAGAACGCGTTTGACGGTTATAGCGTTAAAAGGAAGACGGAAAAGAGGAAGTTCGAAACGAGTTGTGATAAAGAGTCGTCTTAAATCGACACGAATTACGAACTTCCTGTTCGCACATGCATTGTACGACGTTTTTCAGTACATATGGCCCTGAAGTTTCGACATAGACACTAGCACTAGTGCGATAAAGTAAACACTAATCACCATATGTACTTGTACGTGTCTTTGACTATGAAAGGGTTATTCCTTTTCTTATGAAGTCAAGAATCTAGTCTAGTGTGTTTTGGGCACGGATCGTTAGTTTGTATGGAGTGACATGTAAATATGTGCAGATCTATGGTGTAGATGAATTTAAGAACAAGAAACTTAATTAAATATATGTATTATAAGAAGTATGTTGTTTCATTTTGTTCTTATAAAATAACAAGCTTTTGCCCGCGGCTTCGCTCGCGTTAGAAAGAGACAAAAAGTAGCCTATGTCACTTTCCATCCCTTCAACTATCTCCACTTAAAAAATCACGTCAATTCGTCGCTCCGTTTTGCCGTGAAAGACGGACAAACAAACAGACACACACACTTTCCCATTTATAATATTAGTATGAATTATTAATAATATCGCGATGTAGGTACTGCCACTCACACATCACACAATTTTTTTAGGGCCAATAAAAGAATGATAAAAGTAAAATAAAAAGTCAATAAAAGTCTGACTAAAAAGAATAGAAATAAAACAGTGGCAACATCGTAGTGTCGTCCCGTTTCCTCTCACATATTGATTTAAAAGAGATCGCGGATCACACTACAAAGTTGCCACTTTTAATTTCTACTATTTTTGGTCAGACTAGTTGGGTCCACAGTCCACACAGCGAAGCAAGTCGCGAACTCGCGAGGTAATATGTTCGCGGCAAACATGCTGATGTAGACGTGCCTCGGACGAGGCAAGTATACATAGGGGGTTTACCGCGCGAGCGTATTGCCTCGCTCAGTGTGGACCCGGCTAATTTCGCACCAATGAGGAGGCACACTCAAAGGTTATGACAGATGGCGTCACCCTATTAGTCCATTGCAATTTGCACAGATAAAGAATTTCATACGTGAGAGCGAGAAGACGGTATTTGTTTTCTCTCTCACATATGAATGACAGTGACATGCCTAGACAATGCCTAGACACTTGCACAGGCGCCGCCTGGCGGAATAAAATGTCAGTGTGCCTCCTCATTCTATGACAACAATGACGCGGTTGAAGGCAAGTTTAAATTTATAAATGGGACATCTAATCTCTTAATCGATTCGTGTTCTATTTTTGAAAAGTTCACGCTGTGGCGGCGAACAACTTGTCGATTTTAAAATGACACGCCTCGCGTGTCATACGCCACACTCAAAAAACCTTGATGGCACGCTAGGCGTGTCATCCGCACGGAAAAGGTTAATTTGATATATGGGTTTGCGCCTCAATCAAAAACTCTTTGGTAAAATATATGCAGACCTCCTTGTCGGGTGGTTTCGACAAGGTTTAAAAAATAACAATGAAGTGACACATAAGTCAAAGTCATATAAGAAAAGAAAGAAAACTGATGCCGTATATATTGAGAAGATTAATTCTAATTAATAAAGAAGATAAAGAGATCTCAATCAAATAAACTAAAACCAAAGCAGTGAAGACGTTCGGTCAAGGAGGGAACCAGTGCACCTTATTCGGTAGGTAAGTTTAAGTTATTAAGATGTGAGTTAAGGCGATACAGGACGGGTCAATTCTCCATACAAACGCTCTTGACTATTTCCTCCCTGGTTTTTGAAGATAGAGCAATGATTTTTTTCAACACAGATTGTTATTATTTTTATCTGTGTCGGACCGTTTTGATTTTAGAAACACCTGTTTTATCCTTCAATGCCAGCGGGTAAAAACGCATTTTATCCACTAGTGGATAAAGTAATTTGACCTTGAATATAATACTTCAAAATTGATAAAAGTGGGTGAATCTTGTGATGAATATGATTTACCACCTGTGGAACTAATGAAAGCAGTGATATACCTACTCGTTTTTTGCGTTGTACTTTCCTCGCTATATAGTGAGGGGAAAAGTTTTGTATTACACACGGGTGCAAATTTCATCACACCCGCACTTTAAATGTGCTATTGCACGCAGGCGGAGCGTGAGTTATAGAAAAATCGTTCTCCCAAGGGAATAATGAAATTTCTTGTACCGTACTTAACTTTTTTACATCCATTTACATATTTTTTACATTGCGAGTGTGATGAAAAACATTGTGTGTAACTCGGGAGTATGAATATTACTAACTCGAGTCTTTAAATCGCTCCGGCAAGCCGTCGCGATTAAACTTACTCTCGTTAGTAATATTCAACTTCCTCCCCTTGTTGCACAATGTACTATTTCGCATCGTCATATTTCGTAATCGATTACAAATTTTGATTTCACATTATTCGTCACAATTTCATGTCAATCTGATTTTAACGATTTACTCGTCTAAGTAGACAATCTGGCGCCACGTGACCTTAATTTTCTACTAATTGCTATAATACTTTAAATTTTTCCTTAACTGGGTATAATAATTTCACCCACTAGCCTATTCTACTAACCTTTAGGTGCACATTCTAGTGTTGGCCCACTTTAAATAAAAGACCGTCACGGTGAATATTTTTAACTTACCGATTGTTGTATATTTTGAGTAAAAATTGTCTATGGACTAATGGTACCAGCCGGCCGGCCTAGCCGAAAGACGCTAGACGCCGATCGAACCGCGGTCTGACTCTGTCGCGTCAACAAGAAAAAGCGATAGATATAGCCACTATAACGATAATGCGATATATTTATTTACGTCCGTCGTAAATCGACCGCGGACAAATCTGGACAATGGAAATACACACTTAACCGTGCAAACTATCGGTCGACGGACGTCGGACGTGGCATTGAGCGCACGGAGTTTGGATCGAATCTGGCCAGTATGGATGTAACGATTGTTCCGTGCACACTATAGTCGCGGTCGCGGTCGTTTTAAACGGACGTCCGCGTAGTATGTTCCTAGCATTAATGAATAATACATATATATGAATTGACACCATCAAGTAGTACTGTCTTCTGTCAGAAGTTCCCAAACAGTGTCGAGAAGCAACTTCCTTTTGTTCGAGCATTTACAGCTTGAATTCACCCCTGCATCAGCAGAATGAGATGGATGGTTGTACGTGATGAATGTCTGAGGTTCAGCGAGATGATGGATGTTCGCCTTCTTCTGTGCCATATTAGTGTTTATTGTATGTTAACTTTTTCCCGTTATGATATATAGATCATAATGGATTTTCACAGTGCTTTGGTTTATCTGTCATGCTGTGTTAATTATTATGAATAAAAATAAAAATAAATAAATGCGATATACCCAAAAGCACAAGCTACGTGCCGTAGCCGAATGGCATTTATGCGACGAGAAACGAAACGCCGCGAAAGGTAGTCTGGCTCTATCGCGCCAATACGCAAGAGCGATAGAGATGGATATCTACGAGCGTTTCGTTTCGTGAGCGTTTGTGCCATTCGGCTATGTACCCTGGTCCTGTAGCCAAGACTAAGTACTATGACAGCCTAGCCGACGACGACTGCGCCAATACGATAGGAAGGAGCGATAGAGCGAGATAACAAGGATTCGCACGGAGCGTCAATAATTGTATTCTTGGCTAGGCCCTGTTACTTTACATACAACACTAGTCACGGCAATTTTCAGTGTGAAAATTGTTTAAAAACACGGGGGACAAAAAATATTTGCCTCCTAAAAGTCAATTGTATATCGATATTATCGACCGATATCCGATATTTTCCGATATCGATATTGACGACCGGTCCGGCGTAGTGATAGTGACCCTGCCTGCTAAGCCGACGCGCGACGGGCCGGGTTCGAATCCCGGTAGGGCATTTATTTGTGTGATGAACACAGATATTTGTTCCTGAGTCTAGATGTTTATATGTATTTATCTACATAAGTAAATATGTATATCGTCACCTAGCATCCATAGTACAAGCTTTGCTTAGTTTAGGGCTAGATGATCTGTGTAAGGTGTCCCCCAACATTTATTTATCGTAAGCTTTTGTGTATTTGGCTACGTAGCCAGGGTATCTACACAACGTGACAATCGCTACGACGAGACACATATTAAGATTATTAAGTATTTCTCACTCTTCCTCATTAGTGCGATAGTGACAGTTGCGTTGCATAATATTGCATTCACTAATAAGCGTAAGCATTTGGCATGTTGGCTACGCACAAAGTCCGTTCAAATACCTTTTAAATTCCCACCATTTTAGCGTGTTGGAGTTTTTTGGGGGTAATATTTTTATTTAAATTAGTATTATTAGTTATTTTTTACGTGCCCATTCTATTGTACTCGCGATATAAACTATATTGTGGAGAATGTGGAGTTATTTTGTTCATTGTTAAGCTTTGGAGATTTGCTCCTCGTTCCGACGAATACGATAACGCGACAGCTTACTTTTATTTGCATATTTTGATGGTTGCCTTAAGTTATAAGGTTATTCCTTTAAAAAGAAAAATAAGATTAAATACTTTAAATTGAATTAGTTTAATTATGCTCTGATAGTGGGGCATTGTTGTGAAGAAATTGATACGTTTCTAATTCCATGAATATTTAAATTGTTAATTGATGTATATTGAATAAGCTTCTTTTTTATTATGTTACTAGCTTTTGCCCGCGGCTTCGCTCGCGTTAAAAAGAGACAAAAAGTGGCCTATGTCACTGTCCATCCCTTCAACTATATCCACTTAAAAAACCACGTCAATTCGTCGCTCCGTTTTACCGTGAAAGACGGACAAACAAACAGACACACACACTTTCCCGTTTATAATATTAGTATGGATTTTTATTTCTTCGTATTCGGAATAAAGACTAAATCGGACATTAGCAGAATTTTATCCTCGGGTCATTCGAGCGCCACTGATATGCGTAGCTTTCATAGTTTTCTTACCTTGGTTAACAATCTACTACTTAGGTATTTTTAACGTATCTATTTGAAATTGTTAAGCTGCTTGGGTAAGGCCATATCACTAAAATGGTTACTATAATATTAGTGTTCTGGAATAAACATATTGTATTATATTATATCATATTACATTTTTTAATCTGTTTAGATCACATTAAATTATTTTTCACCACACCAACTGGTAAAGGCTTTCTTTGCTATTCGAAAACAGATAGCAAACTTGCATTTTATCCACAAGGGGGCAAAGTAATTTCATACGAATTTTAATTCGATGTCTTAATCTGGCTGATAGTTTTTTTTACCTATAAATGATGATTTTTTGAATCATTAATATTGAATAAATTGATGGATTTCATTTATTTTGATGTTTTATAGTCCGTATTTTGTTCGTGTTGGTGTGGTGAAAAATTGTGTGTTTCACTCGGTGGCAAAGTTTGTTTAACCTTCGTGCCTTGATACCCTCGCAACGCTCAATATTCCACTTTTTGAACCACTCGCTACGCTCGCGGTTCAATTTTGGAATCTTTCGCTGGCTCGGGTATCAATATTGGCACGTGCGGTTAAACAACTACTTTGTCCCCGTTGTAAAACAAATAACTATTCACATAGAAAATATTTTAATTTGTATTTTTTTATGTAGTTTCAGTTCTATTATACTATAAACATTTAATAAATGTCATATACAAAGAAAAAGTGACCAAGGCCTAAGTGTTCCAAACATTTAATAAATGTCATATACAAAGAAAAAGTGACCAAGGCCTCCAAGTGTTCCAAGCTAGAATCGACTCAATCGACGAACCAGCGTACTCCGTTAACCGGACGGATGCTTGGGTACGTAGCCGAATGGCACAAACGCTCACGAAACGAAATGCTCGTAGATAGCTATCTCTATCGCTCTTTCGTATTGGCGTGACAGAGTCAGACTACCTTTCGCGGAGTTTCGTTTTGCGGTTACGGCACCTGATGGTTCAGGCCTTGGTAACTTTTTCTTTGTATATGACATTTATTAAATGTTCATATTTTTTTTGTCGTTAATATTATTATTTTTTAGCTTATTTTTTATTTGTATATTTATTATTTATAGCCATAGTTGTCTGAGTAGGTGCCTACAATACAAGCTGTGTAGTGTGCGCCTCAATTAAAACTTCTTTAGTAAAATATATTCTGAGTATATTATGACATTATGACCTCCTTATTGGGTGGTTGTGACAAGGTTTAAAAATTTAAAAGAAGTGACATATAAGTCAAAGTCAATAAGAAAAAAACGATTACATAATATTGAGAAGATTAATTCAAAATAAATAAGGGATTCCAATCAATATAGAATAAACTAAAATCAAATCACAGTGAACATTCTCGGTCAAGGAGGGAACCAGTGCACCTTAATACGGTAAGTTATTCCACATCCCCACAAGCCTCTTTGAGCTTTCCGTGGAACTCGCTTTGTGTATGTGTCTCTTACAAGAAAAAAAATGCATATTTCCCGCTCCTCCGCCATCAGCCCATCACTTGCGCCGGCGCCGGTTTCAAGTATTACCGGTAGATGCCATCGCCGAATGTGCTCCGCTAAACTTATACCATTAAATAAATTTCATTTCAAATGACATCCGACACACCTTAAAATCCCATACCGTAGCGAATGTGCTAAAGTTTTTTGTTTTTTGAAAAGAACAAGATGGAATTTAGCGAAGAAATAAAATAAAAACAAATGAAGTGCATCTTATATATATTTCACGAATAATATTGTAAAGTGACATTCGAAAACGTAGTCTACAAATTACTGGAATAGTACATTACATCAGAGGCCGGGAAAATGAAGATTTCCGGCCAAGTGGGTATATACGGCCGAGCGAGCGTGCGAGCGAGGCCGGATAGGTATACGAGGCCGGGAATCCGTTTTCACGCCGAGGCATGTATAGTGCTTTTCTCAAACATACAATGAAATAAAAAAAAAGGGGCTCTAAAGGACAATATTTTATAAAAAAAATTGACATAAATAAAAACAAACACACTTAAAGTTAAACTATGGTTATTACTGGCTATGATTTTTTCTGGCAAATATGTCAGGTCTCCAACATGATGAGACGGAGAGCTGGCAACCTGAGGCAAAGGTGCTCAGATGCTTCTCTGATCATAGCCAACATCAGGTCTGCAAGTCTGGCAGCTGGGGAGCGGGGCTTTATCGAGCTATGAATTTTTAAAGATTTAATTTTTTGAGGCCCAAAAAAGGTGTTTGAGGCAACCTGGAATTATTAAAAAGTGAAAATAGAGTTCCTCAGAAGTCGCATAGTATTTATGCCAGATCATTTGGCCGGGTCCTTCACCGTGCCAGAACGGTACAAAGTGGTAAAAAAAAATTCCAAAAAAGGTTCTTGAGGCAGTCTGTCATTTTTACCAGTGAAAGATGAGGGTCTAAATAGCCATGGAAAAATAATGCCATGACATGAGGTGGGGTCCGTACCCTGCCATTCGATCTTGAAAGTCAATTTTTTAGTTTTTCGTAAATAACTCGTAAACGGTGGCCCACAGCAAAAAAATATGTTAAACAGAAAATATCTACATAAAATTTCCTACAAGAAAGGTTATGTATGTTTTTTCGATAGGATCAATATATAAATGGATAATTTAGTAAGAAAGTTTTTTTTAATCGATTACATGCTCCGTTTTTCGTCAATACCTCGTAAACGGTGGCCCACAGCAAAAAATTATGTTAAACAGAAAATATCTACATAAAATTTCCTATAAGAAAGGTTATATAAGTTTTTTCGCTAGGATCAATTTTTTAGTTGGAAAGTATTTTTAAATAGATATTTGGGCCGTTTTTTGTTGATAACTCAAAAACGGTGGCTCACAGCCAAAAATAATGTTAGACAGAATTAATCTACATAATATTTCCTACAAGAAAAGTTCTATAAGATTTTTCGCTAGGATCAATATTTTAGTTGGAAAGTATTTTTAAATAGATTTCATGGGCAGTTTTTTGTTAATAACTCGAAATCGGTGGCTCACAGCCAAAAATAATGTTATACAGAATTAATCTACATAATATTTCCTACAAAAAAGGTTCTATAATATTTTTCGCTAGAATCAATATTTTAGTTGGAAAGTATTTTTGAATAGATTTCATGGGCCGTTTTTTGTTTATAACTCGAAATCGGTGGCTCACAGCCAAAACTAATGTTTCACAGAATTAATCTTCTTAATATTTCCTACAAGAAAGGTTCTATAATATTTTTCGCTAGGATCAATATTTTAGTTGGAAAGTATTTTTAAATAGATTTCATGGGCCGTTTTTTGTAAATACCTCGTAAACGGTGGCCCACAGCTAAATAAAATGTTCAGGAGAAAAAATCTACATAAAATTTCCTACAAGAAAGGTTCTATACGTTTTTTCGCTAGAATCAATATTTTAGTTGGAAAGTATTTTTAAATAGATTACATGGGCCGCTTTTTGTTGATAACTCAAAAACGGTGGCTCACAGCCAAAAGTAATGTGATACAGAAGTAATCTACATAATATTTCCTACAAGAATGGTTCTATAAGATTTTTCGCTAGGAGCAATATTTTAGTTAGAAAGTATTTTTAAATAGATTTCATGGGCCGTTTTTGTAAATACCTCGTAAACGGCGGACCACAGCTAAATAAAATGTCCACGAGGAAAAATTTACACAAAATTTCCTATAAGAAAGGTTACTGCAGTTATAGGTTACTACAGTTTAAATCCACATCCACATCACTTTTGTCTGAACTCATTTTGAAATTTGAAAAGTATAGGTATTTGATAAATCCGAGCAAACATAGGTATATTTTTTAAATTTCCGCGCTTAAACTTTTTTTGAAATCTTTTTGAGGCAAAGTTTTAACCGGTAACATTTACCGCATTAATAGTCTGGCAAAAAAGAGTAGAAATTAATAGGGGCGCCACAGTCTATGTAAACCGTTTTGCGAGGGGCGACCGTCGCGCGGCCGTCGCCGTCGCGTCTCATCGCATCGTCTACTTCCATATCGATAAGGTTTGATTTCGTATGCGTCGCATCTCCGTCGCGCGACCATCGCGCGACCGTCGCCCCCGCAAGCCATAGCGTGAGCATTTCTTTTTTTTGCCACTTTTATGAAGTGTGATATTTTTGAAAAAAAAAATGCTATATCTACTCAGAATTACTAGCTTTTTAAAATAAATAAAATAAAAATAGTTTATTTGCCAAAAAGTGTTACAAAAGATTTTACCTTTGACCACCACACTAGGCTAGGCCTGTCTCGTGGAGTCAGTCCAAACATTACCATTTACATATTACATTTACTTTTCCTACGCTGAAGAAACAATTCTAATGACTAAAAAATATTTAAGACTAAAGCTAACCAGACTTAACAAGGGTAACACGGTTAATCACAGTATAGTTCAGTAACGAATTTTCGATTTTACTAGTGTTAACACATTTAAATAAATAAATAATAAATAAATAAATATTATAGGACATTCTTACACAGATTGACTGAGGCCCACGGTAAGCTCAAGAAGGCTTGTGTTGTGGGTACTCAGACAACGATACATATAATATAATTATAAATACTTATATACATAGAAAACATCCATGACTCAGGAACAAATATCTGTGCTCATCACTCAAATAAATGCCCTTACCGGGATTCGAACCCGGGACCGCGGCGTAGCAGGCAGGGTCACTACCGACTGCTCCAGACCGGTCGTGTGGAGCAGTTAATTTAATTAATAACATTTATTGTATATTAGTAGTTTTCAATCCTAGTAGTTAAAAAAATTGTCCCATACAATTTTTTCTTATTTTGTTACCATTTTCCGTACATGTTGTATGGGGTAACAAAAGAAAGTAACAAAAATGTATGGAAATTCTGGGACACTTTTTGTCTCCCAGTGAGATTGAAAGTACTCGTGTTTCTGAGTACAATTGACCTAAAATTTCCTAAAACAATCAATTTTTTTTCGTTGTCAATAAAAAAAGAAATGCTCGCGTAAGGTCTGCAATGTACAGTCAACTACAAAGAGATGTGTCCATGTTAGTCTTACAAAATGAAGCAAATTTTCATTTGCATTAATGAATTACCCTTGGTTCGTGACATTTCTAGTAGCCATCAAACCTTACATTATCATCGACTCGAAAAAATGCTAAAATGGAAATGTCCCCCGTTCAAATAGGGAATATTTGTTAAATATACTCTTGTTATTTATTAACTAGGTTTATAGAAAACAATCGAGGTGCCACTCTCGACTGTTTCGTCCTCTAAAACTTAATCAATCGGAACGAAATTTGAAAATCTGAATTTTTTTTATGCTTCCCGTGCTGGATGTAACAAATAGGATTGTGATCATTTATTACCCCAAATAACATATTTAACAGCACAATCACGATTCTAAACGAGTTATCCCACTACGAAATTTAAAAACGTCTTCCGAAGAAACTGATTTGTTTTAAGAATAAAAAGACATATTTTAAAATATTATCTTATGATTAACTATAGACCGTCAACCAAATCTTGTCACTAGAAAAAGGCGGCAAATTTGAAAAATCGCGGGCTAGCAACACTAGTTTTGAAAATCGGTGGAAGTTCGCGTGTCATTTGTATCATCTATGGAAATCTCCGTCCTACCAAAAAGAGAAATAACTAGCACATATCCGTCCCTTTTTAATACATTATCTAATTCGTAAGGAAGGAGCGAGCCCCTTGAAAAAAAAATATCTGTGGCTGTTCGACGTACATTGCTGGTTTTTGTACGTTTCATAGGGATATCATACTTTAGTTTGATGTACATTGCTACTGCCAAAATTTGGTTGACAGGCTATAGCTTAAGATATGTTCTTTTAGGAACATTATCAGTTTTTTAATAATCACTTAAGTATCTTTATAGTTTTGAATGAAAAATGTTACATTTTGCAAAAAACGCTCTTCTTTAGGAATAAGGCCTCTTAACCTTGGTTGATTCCGTTTCGCGCTACTTAGATAGAGGGATGCAGGTGGACGTGCTGTACTTTGATTTCAAAAAAGCCTTTGATCGCGTAGATAACGACGTACTCTTAAGCAAATTATGCAGCATTGGTTTCTCGCCTGAACTGCTTTGCCTTTTTGCTAGTTATCTACGTGATAGACGGCAATATGTGCAGCACGGATGCTTTGGTGTTATGGTCAATGATCTGGCCTTGGTGCCTAAGCATGCGCAATGCCTACTCTATGCTGACGACCTGAAACTAATTTACAGGGTCCAGGAAGATTCTGACTTACAATCTTTACAAAGTGATATTGATCGGGTTTATGAATTGAGTCTTGTAAACAAACTTCTGAAACTTCAGTTCAATGTTGACAACTGTGCGGTTATTACTTTTTGTAAAGCGCGTAGTCCCCTGTGTAGGCAGTATCTCCTAGGGTGGAAACCCATCGCCCGTGTCACATCGATACAGGACTTGAGGGTTGTTTTAGATTCCCACCTTAACTTTCATGAGCACATGACAATGCTTGCTGCAGACTGTTACCGCAGGCTTGGGTTTGTTGACATAAAGCTTCTTTATACTGCCCTCGTGAGAAGTAAGCTTGAGACAGCCTCAGCCGTTTGGAATCCCCATGAAGCGCCCTACATCCTGCTGCTCGAAAAGGTCCAAAAAACATTTTTGCGTTTCTTTTATAAAAAAATGTACGGGTATTACCGATTCTTGTACCTAACAAAATTCCTTTTGGGGACGTTGGGTTTCTTCTCGTTAGAAGTTAGGCGTAATGTCGTGCTGATGTCTGTTGCATGTGGTATTTTGAAGGGGAGTCAGATTGCCCGGTTTTAGTATCCCAGCTGGTACGTCTATTTGTTCCCCCTGTGACGAAATATGCTTTTCGTGAATGTAGGCACCCCCTACTGGCGGTGCCGGCCGCTCGAACCGTGTTTTGCCGCAAGTCACCGCTAGTTTGTGCACTGCAAATAGTGAATGAGTTTTTAGACGTGGCACCTAATGTTGATATTCTTGCGAGCAGATGGGCGTTTATACGTGACGAATGCATGAGGTTTTGTGTGTGATTGGATGCTAGGCCTTCATCTGTTATTTATTAGTTATGTTATGGTATGTAATGTTTTGATTTTGCTGTTTATTTAATATTTAATTTTGTGTTACTTGTTGTAATGTTTATTTAAAATTCACGGTGCTTTAGTTTTGTACACTGTCATACTGTGTAATTTTCTTTGTGTAAATAAATAAATAAATCTATTTAAATATTATTGATCCTAGCGAAAAAACGTACAAAACTTTTACTGTCGCAAATTTTATGTTTGAAGATTAATTTAGCTGTGGACCACCGTTTTCGAGTTATTTGCAAAAAACGGCTCGTGTAATCTATTTAAATTTAAAATACTGTCCTACTAAAATATTGATCCTAACGAAAAATCTTACATAACGTTTCTTGTAGCAAATATTACATAGATTATTTCTGTTTAATATTATTTCCGGTACATGGGGCACCGTTTTTGATGTTATTAACAAAAAGCGGTCCATGTAATCTATTTCAAAATTTTTTCCAACAAAAATATTGATCCTAGCGAAAAAACGTATAGAACCTTGCTTACAGGAAATTTTATGTAGATTTTATTCTCGTGAACATTTTATTTAGCTGTGGGCCACCGTTTACGAGGTATTTACAAAAAACGGCCCATGAAATCTATTTAAAAATACTTTCCAACTAAAATATTGATCCTAGCGAAAAATATTATAGAACCTTTCTTGTAGGAAATATTAAGAAGATTAATTCTGTGAAACAGTAGTTTTGGCTGTGAGCCACCGATTTCGAGTTACAAACAAAAAACGGCCCATGAAATCTATTCAAAAATACTTTCCAACTAAAATATTGATTCTAGAAAAATATTATAGAACCTTTTTTGTAGGAAATATTATGTAGATTAATTCTGTATAACATTATTTTTGGCTGTGAGCCACCGATTTCGAGTTATTAACAAAAAACTGCCCATGAAATCTATTTAAAAATACTTTCCAACTAAAATATTGATCCTAGCGAAAAATCTTATAGAACCTTTCTTGTAGGAAATATTATGTAAATTAATTCTGTCTAACATTATTTTTGGCTGTGAGCCACCGTTTTTGAGTTATCAACAAAAAACGGCCCAAATATCTATTTAAAAATACTTTCCAACTAAAAAATTGATCCTAGCGAAAAAACTTATACAACCTTTCTTATAGGAAATTTTATGTAGATATTTTCTGTTTAACAAAATTTTTTGATGTGGGCCACCGTTTACGAGGTATTGACGAAAAACGGAGCATGTAATCGATTAAAAAAAACTTTCTTACTAAATTATCCATTTATATATTGATCCTATCGAAAAAACATACATAACCTTTCTTGTAGGAAATTTTATGTAGATATTTTCTGTTTAACATATTTTTTTGCTGTGGGCCACCGTTTACGAGTTATTTACGAAAAACTAAAAAATTTACTTTCAAGATCGAATGGCAGGGTACGGACCCCACCTCATGTCATGACATTATTTTTCCATGGCTATTTAGACCCTCATCTTTCACTGGTAAAAATGACAGACTGCCTCAAGAACCTTTTTTGGAATTTTTTTTTTACCACTTTGTACCGTTCTGGCACGGTGAAGGACCCGGCCAAATGATCTGGCATAAATACCATGCGACTTCTGAGGAACTCTATTTTCACTTTTTAATAATTCCAGGTTGCCTCAAACACCTTTTTTGGGCCTCAAAAAATGTAATCTTTAAAAATTCATAGCTCGATAAAGCCCCGCTCCCCAGCTGCCAGACTTGCAGACCTGATGTTGGCTATGATCAGAGAAGCATCTGAGCACCTTTCCAAGTTGCCTCAAGGACCTACTCCAAAATCCTGCCAGCTCTTGGACCATTAAGAGCAGCTCGGGCTCGAGCGGTGCGCCGGCCGCCGCGAACAGGCGCCGCCGCCGCCGCGCCGGCACCGCGCCCGGCATGCCAACCACCACATTCGCTCTTGGCACTTGCAGCCCCATTCTCTCAAGCACGGATGCGTCATCTACTCTATGGTGAAACAGTTGGCGGTAATGCATAATATGCAGCAGTTTCCGTCTGGTTTCTAGAGTTTGAAGACCAACCATTCCTGTTACGAATAGAGATGGATACATATATGGGTAATATCCGTACAGTCGTTTGTAAATGTGCCTACAGAACTTCCTCTGCACTCTTTCTAGCATAGTGTTTTGTTCTTATTAGAAAGAATGCATTAAAATAAGCATCTTTTATAAATTAAAGTTTTTTTAAAACCTACTAATTTAGGAGTTAGAGTGGTGCAAAGTTGCAAAATTTTCCCGTAGCATTACTAAGGCGCCAGAGACAGAAAGCGATATCGACGGAGCCCCGCTTATTACAGAAACTGCACAGAATAGGAGCCTTCGTCCGTTTGAAGATACCTAACGAACCTAACCTATACCTATATAAAAGTCGTCATTTTGTATCCTAGACCGTTTGCGAGACACGCGTTAATTTTATTAAAGTGCTAGTGCCATTTACTAATCTTAGAACCCTAATATCTCAGTAAATATTAATGGAGAAGAAAAAGTTTATATAACAAAACATCCTTATTTAAATTGGTTATATTGGTAAAAAAATCTCTGGCGCCTTAGTAAATACTATGGGAAAATTCGCAACTTCGTACTGCTCTAACTCCTAAATAAGTAGGTTTTTCAAACAACTTCATTCTATAAAAGATGCTTATTTTAATGCAATCTTTCATGTTTTTAAATTACAAACACTCAAAAATAATAAACACGGGCGCGCCATCTGTCGCAGCTGTGGTGCTTTACTCAGGCCACACGCTACAACCATACCGACTTTTGTGTCAAAGTGACAGTCAGCAATGTCAGATTCCACATTGGTCATTAATTTTGGAATCAGCACCCCCTAAAACCTATTTTACGACACCCATGATGCCTTTTGTGTCAAAGTGACAGTCAGCAATGTCAGATTCCACATTGTTCATTAATTTTGGAATCAGCACCCTCTAAAACCCATTTTACGACACCCGTGACGACTTTTGTGTCAAAGTGACAGTCAGCAATGTCAGATTCCAAATTGGTTATTAATTTTGGAATCAGCACCCCCTAAAACCTATATTACGACACCCATGACGACTTTTGTGTCAAAGTGACAGTCAGCAATGTCAGATTCCACATTGTTCATTAATTTTGGAATCAGCACTCCCTAAAACCTATTTTACGACACCCATGACGACTTTTGTGTCAAAGTGACAGTCAGCAATGTCAGATTCCACATTGGTCATTAATTTTGTAATCAGCACCCCTAAAACCTATTTTACGACACCCATGACGACTTTTGTGTCAAAGTGACAGTCAGCAATGTCAGATTCCACATTGTTCATTAATTTTGGAATCAGCACTCCCTAAAACCTATTTTACGACACCCATGACGACTTTTGTGTCAAAGTGACAGTCAGCAATGTCAGATTCCACATTGGTCATTCATTTTGGAATCAGCACCCCCTAAAACCTATTTTACGATACCCATGACGACTTTTGTGTCAAAGTGACAGTCAGCAATGTCAGATTCCAAATTGGTCATTAATTTTGGAATCAGCACCCCCTAAAACCTATTTTACGACACCCATGACGACTTTTGTGTCAAAGTGACAGTCAGCAATGCAGCCGCGTAGCGTCTGTGATTGCCGCCCGGGGCCGATCACCAATTTTGCTGATAGGCCGCCCCTCTTATGATCAACATATCTAGATTACTTGGTCATTATAAGTGCGAGTTGTGCTACCGTTGTAAGGGCTCCGTACACCACAAGAAGGGCTTAAGCGCCTCGTTTTTTGAAGGCACTTAAATCATTTTTGAGAATAATCGATATTCTGAACAATTTCTAAAAAAAACGAAACAGAAATTAATTTAGTTAGATTTCAAGAGATTTGGTAACTCCTTTCAGCAGCAAAGAGTGAAATTTGAGTTTTCTTTCTTTTAAGTCCGACTTACGCTTGACTGTAGATTTATAATAGGCTTTCCTGTGTAATCCATAGATTGAAGGTTATCTCGTGTATTTTTTCTGTGATTTTTTTACCTATTTTCTTACTTGACTTATAATTATTTGAGAAAATATTTTTGAAATACTTATAAAACGCTCTTTCATTTAATATGTAACATAATAGAGTTTAAAAAACTTTAATTTTTAATTTTCATTTTTACCAACCAAAAGTGACCCCTACAATTAAATTTTCTTAATTTAAATTGCTTGTCCGTCTTTGGGTCACAGGACAGGACATACGTGTGCCAAATTTCAAGTTAATCGGTTCAGTAGTTTTGGAGAAAATTGGCTGTGACAGACGGACAGACAGACGCACGCGTGATCCTATAGGGATCCGTTTTTCCTTTTTGAGGTAATCCAAACCAATAGCTTTTGTCTTTTGTTCCTACTAAAGAAGACTGTCAACCAAATTTTGGTACTAAAAAAACGGCAAATTTAAAAATAGAGGGCTCAGCGGCTAGTTAATTTCTTGAAACGCGTGCCTTCCTAAACCTTGGCGTTGGCGGAATCATCGACGAACCATATTCTAACACTTCAAAAAAATATTGAAAATATAGGGGCGAAGGTTAAATTCTCATAGAAAATTTAAATTTCGCGCCTTTTTAGGGTTCCTTACCATAAAGGTACAAATAAAAGGCCCTTATATGGTGCGACTCGGTCCGTCTGTCTGTCTGTCTGTCACACTATTTAATATCTCGAGAACTACTTATGCTATCGCTTTGAAATATGCAATACTTATGAACATCGTTAATCTCTACAAATTGGAAGTATATTTTTTTAAATGTATTCATATTAATTACAGAAAATGGCCAAAATAAAAGGGGGGAAAACTATAAATTTCAAATTTACTCGGGCAAGTGGGGTATCGTTACAAAAAACTCAAACTATACATATCAAAACTATTTTTTTTCATATTTTTTTTGTTGTGGAAAAAAAATGTTTTTGAAAAAAAAATTACATACATACATACAATCACGCCTGTATCCCATAAAGGGGTAGGCAGAGCACATGAAACTACTAAAGCTTCAGGGTCACTCTTGGCAAATAAGGGGTTAAAAGAAAACGAAACTGTGCCATTGCAGTGACAGGTTGCCAGCCTCTCGCCTACACCACAATTTAACCCGTATCCCATAGTCGCCTTCTACGACACCCACGGGAAGAAAGGGGGTGGTGAAATTCTTAACCCGCCACCACACAGGCAAAAAATTAACTTTTTTTTACTTTATAAAAAAATCCTTCCAGATTTACATTTTCAATTTGAACACTAGTGCAGGTGTTTATTGTACCTGTATTTTTTACAGAATAAAAATGAAAGTTTTTGCTTTCAAAGAGAGGAAAAATAGTTAAAATCGGTCCACACAATAAACAATTATCCCATAAAAATCATCCTCCATACTAGCTCGCACACATTAGTTTACTTAATTTGCCGAAAGATATCGCTGTACGTTGAACGCTCATTTCCTACATCGCATTTATCCTGATATAATGAGGTCGTTTCAGGAGCGTCCTTACATGTCGTAAACTATTGAAGTCGAGTTGTGATTTTCTTTGGACGTTGTCTAACAATAAAATTGTATATTCAAATATTACTTATGTGGGAATTGACTCTTGAGGGATTTAGTCAAGTTTGTACAGTTATATGAATAACATTTGATGATTCAACTATTGAAAGTTTGTACGGAACCCTCAGTGGGCGAGTCCGACTCGCACTTGGCCGGTTTTTTAACCGACTTCAAAAAAGGAGGAGGTTCTCAATTCGACTGAATGTTTTTTTTTTTTTTTTTTTTTGTATGTATGTTATTCGATATCTCCGAGAATCGTGGACCGATTTTCAAAATTTTTTTTTGATCGAACGAGTATAACCCCGAGATGGTCCCATTGACACCAAGTCAGGGTCTGATGATGGGATCTTGCAGAAATCGAGGGAACTCTTCAAATGTTATAGGCACATGTAATGTTTTTAATGTATTTTTCAAAGGTACACCAGTATTTACGTCTGATGGTAATAATTTTATGTGGCTGAGCTGATGATGGAAGGTCAACTCCTCAACGGTTAGGAGTTAAAGGATAATTCTTTCACTATTGTACATATATTCGGACTGATACATATAATATCACTAGGAACCACTAAAAATCAACAAATAAATTAACTTTTTAACAAAAAATAAAATCGCCTTCAAAAAAAGCGTGTTAGAAAACACGGAGAAACTAAAAAGCCAAAAATAATAAACCTTCGAATTCAGATTTCTTATCGGATTGCAATCCAAATTATAAACAAATCAATTATTTTTGGAGTCGGGGCCAGCCTGCGTATGGGTGGGTGGGGCAAACAGGAAATAGCAAGGCGACGAACAGGTCTGGAACCGACTACAAAAATAATTGATTTGTTTATAATTTGGATTGCAATCCGATAAGAAATCTGAATTCGAAGGTTTATTATTTTTGGCTTTTTAGTTTCTCCGTGTTTTGTAACACGCTTTTTTTGAAGGCGGTTTTATTTTTTTAGTGCTTAAATTTGGTTTACCGTCTAATTATTACTCGGTGGCCTTAGCACAAAGCTAAAGTATTATTGTTAACTTACGCACATAACATACGAGAAATATTTCAAACTTGGAACAAAACTATTCAACATTCAATTCAAATTCCAAAATACTTAAAATAGACACTTACCCAATTTGACAATAAGTGAATTGAATATCAATGTAAAAATCAAATGTAATATTTTCCAATTATAATTTTATTAAACTTAGCACTAAGAAAATAAGTAATTGCAGTTTTTAAAATCGAAACTTCGGAACAAAATGACGAATTTTGTTTGCACAACTCAAGTATTCATCTGTCGTAAGTACAAAAATGTAAAACTCCATTCATTACAAAGTAAGGCTTAACAGTATGACGATAAGGTGTTTTATCGTGTAATATAGATGCCGCTTAAGCTCTTTCGCCATAGTTTTTCGATCATTCGCCTATAGTTCGTGGAAGCTCGGCGGCTGCTCGGCAGCGCGCGGCCGCTCGCGCCCCCGCCCCGCGTCCCTCGCAGCCGTGGTGCATTCGGCGCCAGCACAAAACAGAGAATTGGCGCGTTTCTCAGCGCGATTTGAAAAATGTTGGTCTCATAATTAACAATTTTATTTATTAGGTTCCGTAACAAAAAGGTACAAAGGAACACTTATGGTGCGACTCTGTCTCTAATGTATGTTATAATTTTTAATTGCCGATTTTGCCGCCCCCTGTCATGTGCCGCCCGGGGCCATGGCCCCCCCGGCCCCCCCCTCGCTACGCCACTGCAGCAATGTCAGATTCCACATTGTTCATTAATTTTGGAATCAGAACTCCCTAAAACCTATTTTACGACACCCATGACGACTTTTGTGTCAAAGTGACAGTCAGCAATGTCAGATTCCACATTGGTCATTCATTTTGGAATCAGCACCCCCTAAAACCTATTTTACGACACCCATGACGACTTTTGTGTCAAAGTGACAGTCAGCAATGTCAGATTCCAAATTGGTCATTAATTTTGGAATCAGCACCCTCTAAAACCTATTTTACGACACCCATGATGACTTTTGTGTCAAAGTGACAGTCAGCAATCTGAGGTAATCAAGTCAATAATTTCAGTTATTTTAAATCGACTATGATTCCGAATTATTGGTAATAGTAATTATTGTATATGTCGCAGGGAAATGGCCAAAACAGAGATTTGATCAAATCTCTAAGGGATTTGATCAAATCACGCAGGATGTCAAAATGGCGAATCCATTTCATCATTTCTCTAGAAAATTTCAGTCATTTGACTAAATCCCTAACTCTGTTTAGTGAGATCACAAAATCGGCCAATAGACACGCCACGTTTTGCCATTTCACTAGATTTGTTTAGGGATTTGATAAAATCCCTGAACCGCGACAGTGAGTTGACGAAACGAAATCAAAAAGTCAACTAGTTTTAACATTTCCCTAAACAAATTTAGGGAAATGATAAAGTCTCAACTGGTGATTTGATCAAACATCTGAATTGGTTTCGTGAAATGACAAAGCCAAGATTAGTGAAATGGTAAAATTGAATCCTTTTTTAAGAGTTTTTGGTTTTCTATAAATAAAAAAAAATAGAATAAATGAAGAAACAAAGCTTAAATTATTTTTATAAAGCATTTTAAATTATTTTTATATTTATCAAAACATTTTGTCTTTTCGCTGAACTTGTTTAGCAAAATGATAAAACTAGTTGACGTTATAAGCTCATTTTGTCAACTTACTGACGTGGTTCAGGGATTTTATCAAATCCCTAAACAAATCTAGTGAAATGACAAAACGTGGAAAAAGTTACTTTGCAGGCCTAGGCCTGAAAAATAATATGAAATCCCTTTACAGTCCTCTCGAGTTGTTGCGCCCAAAAAGCGATACTTCCCAGCCCATTTTAAGGAACGTAAAGACAATATTTCATTGCATGTTTGAGAAAATATGTTTGCATAAGGATATAATCTATCTATCTAAGGGCCACTTGACCAATGTTATGTGGGGGTTTTCGGGGGTAAGACCTATTAGGTATCGATCTAACTCTCATGCGTTTTTATTTATAATAAAACATAGCTCCGAGCGAAGCTCGTTCGCTCAGGTAGGTACTAATCATAATACAAGACCATACAAGACGTAAATAGTTAAAATTCATTTGACCATACTAGGTATACCTACCATACTGCTGTTGCTGCGGTCAATAAACAAAGCTAGTTTAATGAGAAAACCTTAGCCACGTTAAATAAAAAAAATGCTGACTGTCGTCGTCGAGCCTTTCACGCTTTCCGCAAATATTACTTTCGCAAATAGACCTTGAAAATTCGAATATGTTTACAATCCTTAAAGATGTGTCACTAATTAGCAGAGGGCGGAATTGCTAATGGCAAAAATCAAACGTCAATCAAGTTGGAACGTTAAATTTTATCGACTATCGATTGAACTGAAATTATCAGTATATTGAGTTGTTTTCGTCGTAAGTAAGACGAGGATACTTCTTTATCCATTTGTTGACTGTTTTTCGTTTTAGATTAACCATTTTTTTTCAAACGTTTTTGCAAGAGGACTAGTGACAAAAATGGTATTCAAATGTTATACAATTTACTTTTAATCTAGTCAAAGAGGTCAAAATCAAATGGTCGAATAGCTAATCAGAGGTCAAATAAAGGCAGAAATTTAAAAGGTGACTGTTTTTATCGATAGCTGAAAATGTCGATAAAATTTAACGTTCCAACTCTATTGACGTTTGATTTTTGCCATGAGCAATTCCGCCCTCTGCTAATTAGCATCTCCAAACGTCAAACAGTTACAGTTACCAGCGATGGACAAAGTCAATTATAAAGTCGATGTCCTGCGTGGCTAGTCCCGCCATTCAAAACACCGCCGCCGATGCGCCAGCCGCGTCAAAGATACCAAAAACAAAAATAGTTTTTTTTTTTTCATTTGGGACCCATCGATTCCGTCGCGTTTCGGAGTCCAAGCACGCACTGTGTGCTAGGCCGGCCGCCGCGACGCGCCACTGACACATTTCTGACACGCGCCGTTTGAATTTAGAACGCTTTTAGTTTTCGAATTGTTTTTTTTTTCGGTGAAGTGACTGTGATTTTTGGTTTGGTGATTTCTTTAGAGGTAAGTGGGATAATTATCTACTTGTATTATTGTGTGGGGTGTTTTTTTGTTTTTTTTTGGTAAATAATTTATAAAGTTTGGATAATAACCGTAGGTACTTACATTACTACTTACGACTGAACGATTTTTTAATAGGATTTTTTAAGCGTACCTCATCGTACCTAATAAACATTAAAACATGCTGTTTTAATTTACTGCAGCAACATGCAAATCAAACAAAATATTTTTGTAAATTGCAGGAAAAATATTTATTGCGCCTTTAGTAAACAACTGCATGACTTATGCCTACGTATGTATATGACTTAGGTACTTTACTTATTTGTACTACAAAATGTTTTAAACATAGCCTTACAAAATATTATCCCACAATTATATACACTTCATCAACGATCTTATCAAAGTTTTTAATTTTTTTGCTGGCATTTAACATTACTCCTAGCCACGGGCCACACGCCGAGTTAAAGGCTATTACAGACGTTCGTTACAGTAAATACAATTTTTACATTTTGTGTTTTTCGAAACGAAGCGAATTATTGTGGTATAAAACGGCTTTTAACAATGTTTTACGTATATAAGCAAATTATCAATTTCTAAAAAAGACGAAATATAAATAATTGCTGTCCAAGTACCTAAAATAAATGAGTTCAATCGATTCACTAATAACCTCAATAGATTAAATTTAAAAATACCTAAATAACATTAGAGAGAGATTAATCTAAGTAGTTGGCAGTGATTTCTATAAAATATGTAGAGAAATAGAAGATATTCTGGCAGAGCCTGTAGATGTGGAAGTGTTAGGTATCTATGACATTATGATATTGTCAACATGTCTGTGCTGTACCTATTAAAACCGCTACCCTTAGCTTTTCTGACTATAGAGTCATAGGACTGTTCTTGTTTTCTACGTAAATACTGGCCACCGAGAAAGCTAATAAACCACATTGGCAATTAAGAATAACAAAATAGACGAAATAGAAACCGCCAATACACACTCAAACCGGTCACAGAACGGTTCATAGTCTGTGGCATTTTCAATTAAAAAAAGATCATTGGACGCTTTATAGTTTAAAATACGATTACCTTGTTTGTCAGTAAATTTGTATGATGTTATTGAGGCCATTATTAAATAAATTCACATAAAAAGGTTTCATAGTATGTTGATGACTTTTCCATTAAATAAAATTGAGCCCTGTCAACCGTTCATGCATAAGTTTTTGAATTGGCAGAAGATTACCGGACTGAAGGCCTCTTCCGAAAGGTTAACATATACCCGCTGTGATAGGCAAGACAAAAAAGATATGAATTTTACAATGTTGATATTGGAACTGAGTAAACAATAAAATTATGCTAAGGCGCTTCAATCATGAGCGGATTGTCTTTCGGAAATTCAGGCTGAATTCTTATCCATACTAATATAATTATAAATGGGAAAGTGTGTGTGTCTGTTTGTTTGTCCGTCCTTCACGGTGAAACGGAGCGACGAATTGTCGTGATTTTTTAAGTGGAGATAGTTGAAGGGATGGAGAGTGACATAGGCTACATTTCGTCTCTTTTTAACCCCCCTCTTCTCTAAAATGGGGGGGGGGGGGGGGCGGAAGTTTGTATGGAGCATTCCGCAATTTTCGAATTTAACGCGAGCGAAGCCGCAGGCAAAAGCTAGTAATTTAATAAAAATAAGGTAGTAGATTACTAAGGTATACAAGACATGCCTACTATGGATTTTTTTTTAAATTTTTTCTTGCGTATTTGAGTGAAATATTTTTTTATGTACTTAAAAAACCGGCCAAGAGCGTGTCGGGCCACGCTCAGTGTAGGGTTCCGTAGTTTTTCGTATTTTTCTCAAAAACTACTGAACCTATCAAGTTCAAAACAATTTTCCTAGAAAGTCTTTATAAAGTTCTACTTTTGTGATTTTTTTCATATTTTTTAAACATATGGTTCAAAAGTTAGAGGGGGGGGACGCACTTTTTTTTCCTTTAGGAGCGATTATTTCTGAAAATATTAATATTATCAAAAAACGATTTTAGTAAACCCGTATTAATTTTTAAATACCTATCCAACAATATATCACACGTTGGGGTTGGAATGAAAAAAAATATCAGCCCCCACTTTACATGTAGGGCGGGTACCCTAATAAAACATTTTTTTCCATTTTTTATTTTTGCACTTTGTTGGCGTGATTGATATACATATTGGTACCAAATTTCAGCTTTCTAGTGCTTACGGTTACTGAGATTATCCGCGGACGGACGGACGGACGGACGGACAGACAGACATGGCGAAACTATAAGGGTTCCTAGTTGACTACGGAACCCTAAAAAGGATAAACACATATTATGTGCAGTTAGTTAGACGCTATAAATGTAAATGACTAAACTTATGAAGTTATGATACTTTATAATCTTTATATGATTAGAAAAACCATAAACCTAAAGTTTAAAAATAAGTAACTAATAAATATAACAGTAGAATCTCGATCTCCCATTATTCGTCAGATTGGAAACTGGTTCAGAGTTGATAAATTGTTTATAGCTTTGATTTTGTTTTGTAATGATATTGAAGATCGCTAACGTATATTGTTTCTTACAAAAAATCAAATAACGAAATTTGTACTATACATACAATCACGGCTGTATCATAAAAAGGGGCAGAGCACATGAAAGCACTCAAGTTCCAGTGCCACAATAAAAAAATCAAATTACACTGACAATTTGTTTTTAATTTTTTTTTTGATGCAGAATCGGCCATCCATTAACAAGTTAATCACCCCAAACATAAATATGAATGAAGCTATACAAATACATATTAAATATTTATTTAAGTCATAAATCCTCTTCTTTAACACGGACACAGGTTGTCATAATCAGCAGGCCTAGCCGAAGTGACAACCTTGACGCTACGCGGCGATCTAAAGCACAAATTTCGCGTACGATTAAAGACTGCTGAAGTGTGCGAAAGAGAAGCTCTCATCCTAGACTAGAAATGGAAAAACGCGACCGTTTTTGAGCGCTGAATTTATGTTTAACTGATTAATCGGACTTTTCTGTACAAAAAGTTGTGTTTAGAGCATACAGTGGGTGATTTCCGTCTCGATTAAACAGTAAAAAAAGCAAATTTATTCACGTTTTCATGTATAATTTCTAAATACTCCCAATGAAATACACTTGAAATTCTTCTAATTTTGGACTCACTTTCGATATTTGACATTTCTTCTTTGTCGAATGATCGAAACGCAGGATCTGTACGAAGGCGCCAGTACAAGTGCCGTAGCCAAATGGTAGTCTGGCTCTGTCGCGCCAATACGCAAGAGCGATAGAGATAGTTATCTACGAGAATTTCGTTTCGTGAGCGTTTCGTGAGCATTTGTGCCATTCGGAGACGTACCCATAAGAGCGATAGAGATAGAGATATACGCTTACGAAGCGCAAGCGATTGCGAGATTGCGACGTCACGTTGGCTAAATACCCAGAAGTATCGAAATGGAATATAAAGCATTTTTATTGCGTGCGAAATGTCACAGTCCTTATTTGTGGGCTTGAAACAAAACGGGATTCTGCCTGTGCGTGTATTGTGATCATGTCTCTCTGTGTACAGTCAGTAATACCACCGTAGCATCTTTCAGTTTCTGTTGAAAACAACAATAAAATTTGTGTTATACAGAGCGGCATAATAATATAACTTAATGTCTAAAGAGGAATTCATAACGTGTAGGTACTTTTTACATTTACCTCGAACGTTTCGAGGATGACATCGTTCCCGTGAACTGGTCAGTGGTCAGTGATCGAATTGTCCCCAGTCCCCACTTCTATTTGGGAATTTTAGTTAAATATACTCGTGTTACTGACTTAATTTGTTAAAAAAAAGTGCTTTAAGGACCACTCAAGTAAAAGATATTACGAAAAAATCTTTAAAATTGAGGTACCGCTCTCGACTGTTTCCTCCTTCAAAACTTAACCACCAATCGGAGCGAAATTTGTGAATCTGAATAACAATGATATAAATCTGTGTCGGACCGTTTCGTTTTTTTGGCTAGGCAATTGTTATAAATTTTGAACATCACACCTTTTTTTGCGGCTTTAATTTGGCCAATTTTGGAAAGTTTTGTTGGGCCCTAGCGCTTTTAAAAATAAGAATATCAAAAAAAGCACAACTGTCTAACACAGATAAAAATAATAATAATCTGTGTTGATAAAAACCCATTGCTCTAGTTTCAAAAACCAGGGAGGAAATAAATAGTCGAGAGCTTTTGTATGGAGAATTGACCGCTCCTGTTGCGTCTTATAAACTTACCAGGGTACAAAGGGGCAATTTCCTCTCCCCCCGTCCCTCCGTACCATACGTGATTAAGTTTAAGTAAATAATAATGATTAAAAATTAATTTAAATCCCTATTCTTTAAAAAACAATCGTACAGCTTGATATCACTGTAGAACAGCACGTAAATAGAATCTCGAGGAAGTTTCCATATTAACAGCATTCTTTGTAACTGGCTGATGATTATAATAATTATTATTAACATTGAAGAAGATTATGGAAAGACGCGCGCGCCATCTGAGAAGTATGCTGGAAAACCTTGCGGTTTAAAGAAATTAATGGGCCATATTTTTCAAAGTTGTCCACCCCACTTTTTTTGTAACATGGGTATTTCATGGGTGGTCGCGAGCTCTTTCGATCTTGATAGGAGAAAAAAAATGTCCCAAGATTTCCATAAGTACGTACATTTTTGCGAACCTTCCATTCCGTTACCGCCATACAAAATGTATGAAAAAATGGTAACGGAATGGGAAAAAAACCGTGGGACACTTTTTTTCTCCTATTAGAATTGAAAGAGCTTACGATTCTGAGTGGAAACCACATAAAAATTTCCACATCCAAAAAAAAGTGGGGTGGACGGACAACTTTGAAAAAATATTTTTCCCATAATAAACAAATCCTTCCACCACAAATAAGCAATCAACTATGTATCTCGTTTCATTTCAATAATGCCTTTATCGGACATGAATTTTTAATTCAATAAAATAAAATTTTACTCATAAATCTGCTTCGACGTGACGTCACACAGGATTTACGGTTGTTTCCGTGAAACTTAATAGCCGAAAGTAATAGTTTTAAAGACGCTCAAGTAAATACCAAGAGATCGAATTAACTTGTATGACTCGTTTATAATAAGCGTCTATAAAATTTTAAAACACTTTATTAAAATATTAAAAGTAAAATTTCTACGGAACCAAACATTACACTGCAGGGCTAGCACAATGACTGGCAAGTCAGTATTTTTCTAGATGTAAGTATTAAGTATTATTATCAAAACTGTACCTAGCGTAAACTTACTTAGATAGTTCTACCCACTTAGATTATGTAAGGGAGTCCCCTCTGCCAACAAACTGTCCTGCAGTTTGGCAGAAGATTTAATGTAATTAAAAAAGGGTTTATTTTGAGAATAAACGATTTATTTATTTATTTTTTTTTTTTTATTAATGACATAAGAACTACAACATACAATGACATATGAACTACAGTATGGGGTTCTTCAAAAAAGGAGTGTACAAGTTTCTAATGGGTCGGCAACGCACACGTGACACCCCTTTGAGTTGCAGGCGTCCGTAGGTTATGGTGACCGCTTTCCATCAGGCGGGCCGTATACCTGTTTGTATACCGTATACCGGTATTAAAAAAAAAATTAAGGACGGGTCGGACAGTCGCGGCGAGATAGGTATTCACAGTGGATCTGTCGCGCCAATAGAAATAAGATATTATTGTAAGCGTTTGTGCATTGGCTACGTACCCAGGATTTTTACCCTTGTTCCTCGTAGATAACCAAGTTTGATAACTGGTTTTGTATGAGGAAAAATAATTCTTCCTAGCTAACTGGGTTATGAAATAGGATTTTTTTTCTTCGTAGAAAACCATTATTTTATGCAGTTTTCTACGAAGAATTTTTTTTCTTCTTTGCTTACGCGTTTATGAAATGGAATTTTTTTTCCTCGTAGAAAATCATTATTTTTTGCAATTTTCTATCAAGATTTTTTTTAAACATTAAATAAATTTAAAGATTTTTTTCTTCTCAGCTTACCCGTTTTAAAACTGGATATTTTTCCTCAAAGAAACCCAGTATTTTATGCAGTTTCTTCTACGAAGATTATTTTTCTTCTAAGCTTACCCTAGTTATATATATATTTTTCAATAAGAAGTCCCGTTTGGGTTGGCTGGGAAGAATAAACTATTCCCCTTATAAATCCCAAATAAAATAACGGATTTCCACAAACAACAAAAATAAACCCATTTCATAACCGGGTAAGCTAAGAAGAAAAATAAATCTTCGTAGAATACTGCATAAAAGAATTGTATACTATGAGGAAAAAAATCCCATTTTAAAACCAGGAAAGCTGAGAAGAAAAAAAATGGTGATAGAAAATAAAAAAAAATAATAGTTTTCTACGAGAAAAAAAAATCCTATTTCATAACCGGGTAAGCAAAGAAGAAAAAAATTCTTCGTAGAAGACTGCAAAAAATAAAAAATCCTATTTCAATAACAGTTATCAAACTTGGTTATCTACGAGGAACAAGGGGATTTTTTTTTTTAATTTATGGCCCTGGTACAAGTAAGTACTTTAAGCCAGCATAGCTTAAAAACGTAAAAAAGCCTACACAGAAATCCTTATATACATATTTCTAGCGAATTTATTGGTCGCTATAAAAACAACTTTACTGCAAGTGTTTCAGATGACGATAATTTTAATTTGTCGCCAGAATAAGCAGTTTATGCTCAAGAGTGGAATAAAAATTAAAGAAGACTAATTTATTCACAATATAACTGTAAATGGAGCCAAAGAGATCGTATGTTGTGTTTACTGAATATGCCGAGAAAGTTTCCTGCTTGTCTTTAGTTTAAGGAAATGCATAACAGAGGACGCTGGTTGAATCACGGATGACAGTTGACATACCTATCGTTGCTGTCTTTGAACTTGATCTTGTATTTTTTTGTAAAACATTGTTAAATAACACTAGAGAACAACTTTAAAAAAATCACTAACAGTAAGCACATACTTATAACAAACAAATGTATCACTGGAAAAGGCGCGAAATTCAAATTATTCATGCTAATAAATATAAACGTTCACGCCTACATTTTTATATTTGCCCATTTTTTTCTAGACTTTGCATATATTATTAAAAAAACATATTGTTTCATAGACACTTTGCAATAAAAAAAAACTGTATTGTTCCTGCTTTACAAGACAGAATCCTTCAACTTATTTTCGAAGATGCCAGATTTATAGCATAATAAATATAATCACTCGAACAATTACGCAATTACAAAATTAAACTGTAAACGGAACATATTACTTAAGCGAATACCTATAAAATTAAGGAAATATCAACACGAACTGTTTTTCGCGAATAATTTCACCAAATTGACGATGTTCCGTTGACAGGGGTAATTGAAGAGTTCAGCCCGAAAGGACAGCATCCATTGATGTTTAACTTATATGTCAATGATCCTGGTTTTGACTAAAGCATCAATGTATGCCGTGTATTTATAAGGTAAAATACCCCATAATGGACGGTGATGCCATTAAGGACAAAAAAACACAAATACTTAAAAATAAGTATCTAAAATTAGTTTCTAAAAACTGACGGCTAAGTACCATAAACTAGAGTTGTAGAGCTGTTTCATTTTGAAGTTTCAATTAATTCGGTTATTTCTGAAGGATTTGGCGACAAGATGAAAGTCACCAGTTTACTGAAAAAAATATCAAGACGAATTCTTAGTAATGTTGCTAAGAGAGTTGAGTTCATGTATAAAATAATAAAAAAATAATACTCGGTGTAAACTTGAATGCGTTTTACTTACTGCATTAAGCATGAGATAAGGTATAAAACATACTAGTTTGTTGCTCAAAAGATATAAAGAAATGACTGTCCATTACTGGAACCGAAAAACTGCGTACCTCCTATGATGGACAAGGAACAATTTACAAAACCAAAATTTACAAGAAACAATCCTATGTTAAAATAACCCAAACTAATTGTATTTATGATATATAAAATTGACTCATTGAGTATCAGTTGGCTTTAAAAGTAAAATTTTAAACTTATTTCACTGTCCATAATGGGGGATCCATTACTGGAGATCTGCCGTCCATAATTGGAGAAAAAACACCTAGTTTTAATTTGTTAACTGTGAAGAAACCAATAGGAGTGTCTATTCTGCAATACGCTTGAAATGTAAAAGGACAGGACATTCAAAATTTAACACGCTTAGCGGTAGAATTTTTACATTTATCAGTGAAATATCAAAAACAGACGAAAATTTGTCTTAAACTGTCCATGATTGGGTCCGTCACCTTAAATAAAAAAATGAAAGTTTATATGTGGTGCAAGATTAATTTTAAGCTATGAATTTTATTTACACTGCGTAAGTACATGTGTATTTTATTATAAATATAACTTACCTCATTTTCTCAAGCCTGATTTTGATATATGATACGCAGGGACCTGTAACTAGACCATTTGTAAGCAGCCAGACCAATCGGATGGACCCAACCATCCGCCAGACCGACTTAAAGTTTCGATATGAGCATTAGTAGAATTGAAATATTCCGGGTCTATAAAAGCTAAAAACTTGAATTTTCTACATTAAGCTACGTGTATATTGTATACTTGACGTAATAAGCGACTTTCAAAAATTTTACTTCTAAGGAAATAAAAAAATGAAAGTTAATCAATGTTACAACGGTATATAACTAAACGAATTTCCTTTCTCCTACAAAACATGGTAACATACCTAAATGACGAACTTTAGAATTACAAGTTTAGGAAGTTTAAACATTTGTACTCAATACGAACATCATCAACCCCGTTATAACCCATGTCGGAGATGCTGAATTTTCAGACACGAATACATTTTTGGCATTCTTCAAATACATGTATGCCGTTATAAAAAGTTTAGAATACTTTACGTGTGTACACAACATATACACTTATACCTCATTTTAACTGAACTTATATAAATGCTTAAATAACTTTTGTAGTATGCGAGGGATTTGACATTATATGCAACATACACATAGTGCCTTTATACATAGTGTGAGGTCCCTCGCCCACAAATTAAAAAGGATCGATCTTAAAACTAATTTTAAACCACCTTGTTCGACGACCGAAAAAAAAGTTGATTTACTTTTCTTCTTTAAATTTATAATAAAATACACATGTACTTACGCAGTGTAAAAAAAATTCATAGCTTAAAATTAATCTTGCACCACATATAAACTTTAATTTTTTTATTTCCTTAGAAGTAAAATTTTTGAAAGTCGCTTATTACGTCAAGTATACAATATACACGTAGCTTAATGTAGAAAATTCAAGTTTTTAGCTTTTATAGACCCGGAATATTTCAATTCTACTAATGCTCATATCGAAACTTTAAGTCGGTCTGGCGGATGGTTGGGTCCATCCGATTGGTCTGGCTGCTTACAAACGGTCTGGTTACAGGTCTCTGCGTATCATATACCAAAATCAGGCTTGAGAAAATGAGGTAAGTTAGAGTCGTTTTTTGCCAACTATGTCGCGTCTGGTAAAAGTTATATTTATAATAAAATACACATGTACTTACGCAGTGTAAATAAAATTCATAGCTTAAAATTAATCTTGCACCACATATAAACTTTCATTTTTTTATTTCCTTAGAAGTAAAATTTTTGAAAGTCGCTTATTACGTCAAGTATACAATATACACGTAGCTTAATGTAGAAAATTCAAGTTTTTAGCTTTTATAGACCCGGAATATTTCAATTCTACTAATGCTCATATCGAAACTTTAAGTCGGTCTGGCGGATGGTTGGGTCCATCCGATTGGTCTGGCTGCTTACAAACGGTCTGGTTACAGGTCCCTGCGTATCATAATATCAAAATCAGGCTTGAGAAAATGAGGTAAGTTAGAGTCGTTTTTTGTTTTTTGCCAACTTTGTCGCGTCTGGTAAAAGTTATATATTTATAATAAAATACACATGTACTTACGCAGTGTAAATAAAATTCATAGCTTAAAATTAATCTTGCACCACATATAAACTTTCATTTTTTTATTTCCTTAGAAGTAAAATTTTTGAAAGTCGCTTATTACGTCAAGTATACAATATACACGTAGCTTAATGTAGAAAATTCAAGTTTTTAGCTTTTATAGACCCGGAATATTTCAATTCTACTAATGCTCATATCGAAACTTTAAGTCGGTCTGGCGGATGGTTGGGTCCATCCGATTGGTCTGGCTGCTTACAAACGGTCTAGTTATAGGTCCCTGCGTATCATATATCAAAAATGGGCGGAACTACACACATTAAGCCGAATTCTTGTCCCAAAGTTTCATCCTTGAGAATAGACTTCTCTTGATCTAGTAAAAATTAAACTTCATGTAAAATTAAACATGGTTTTTAGGGTTCCGTACCAAAAAGGTAGAACAGGAACCCTTATGGTGCGATTCTGTCCGTCTGTCTGTCCGTCTGTCACATTGTTAAATATCTCGAGAACTACTTATGATATCGGTATGAAATTTGGAATAGTTATAAACATTGTGAACCTCTACAAGTTGAAAGTATTTTTTTTTAATTAATTAATATAAATTATAGAAAATGGCCAAAATGAAAGGGGGGCAAACTGAAAATTTCAAGTAACTAGGTCAAGTGGGGTATCGTTAAAAAGAGCTCAAATTGTACATATCAAAACTATTTTTTATAATTTTTTGGTTGTGCAAAAAAAAATGTTTTTTGAAGGATAATGTAAAAAAATACCCCCCCCCCCTTATCTCCGAAGTTTACGAACATAAATTTATGAAATGTTCACCAAACATGGCTATTATAATGAATATTACAGGAAAAATAAAATCGTACACGTATCTTGAAAACTTTTTATTTATTTATAAAAAACCTTTCAGATTTACATTTTCAATTTCAACACCCTTGCGGGTATTTATTGTACCTGTATTTTTTAACAAAATAACAATGAAATTACCTGCTTTCAGATAGAGGCAAAATAGTTAAAATTGGTTCACGCAATAAACAATTATTCCATAAAAATCATCTTCCATACTAGCTCGCGCATTAGTTTACTCAATTTGCTGATAGATGTCGCTGTACGTTGAACGCTCATTTCCTACATCTCGTTTTTCCTGATATAATGAGGTCGGTTAGGAGCGTCCTTGCGACATGTCGTAAGTCGTAAACTATTGAAGTCGAATAGTCTTGATTTTATTTGGACGTTGTCTAACAATAAAATTGTATATTAAAATATTACTTGTTATGTGGGAAATTGAGTCTTGAGGGATTTAGTCAAATCTGTAGAGTTCTATGAATAACATTTTGATGATTCAACTATTGAAAGTTTGTACGGAACCCTCGGTGAGCGAGTCCGACTCGCACTTGACCGGTTTTTTTTAAATTTTAAATAACATTCTAATGTATCCATTCTAAAAGATATATAAGTACAGAGTTAGTAGGTACGTTTTCACACTATCTAATCCGATATCGGATGTAAGAAGGATTTCAAAGGCAAAAATCAAAGAATCGGATAAATAAGGTTATAAAAACATATACTTTTATATACATACTTAATTTTTTTTCTTTTTTTTTTAATAAGCTACTAGTTATATATTCTGTGCTACTAGGTACTTAATGTATTCATTCTAAAGCTACACCCGCAGTTAGGCTTTTATTTTTTTTACTAAATAAGGTTATAAAAATATATAAAAGAAAAAAAATATACTACACTACATAAAAAAAATCTGCATTAACTATATAAAAGGATTTCCTCAATTTGTCAGCATCAGTATGATTTATGAGCAATTAGCTTATAATTTACCATGCAGAGTAAGAGTGCATTAAAAATTTTATTACACAATTATAATTTATTAATTGAGACATTAAGTTCTTTTCTGACCCGGTAATTAAAGTAATTAGCCGAGGAAAGCTGTGAACGCCGCGAGGCGAGTGTGAAATTATGCTTATTGACCACATTTTGTTTTGCGTATAATTTATTATGACATTTTAAGACCATATGTGACGCTCCGGACTCGAGCAAAGGGTACCATGTTGTTCTTGTACCAAGGTTCATCAGGTAGTTCGTTACGATATATGTATTCTATGGTTACGATACGAGCAAATATCGGTATTGCAAGCAACAATGTACCTTTTATTTCTAGTAAAGTAATACAAAACATGTTTTTCAAACTCGTCTTCTTATTGCTAAAACACTATGTTAGGTCGCGTGTTGTTAAACTAGTTAATAATCATTAATATCATTGTTTTCCTAAATCCTGTTATTTTGGTCACAACATGGTTACCCTACCTAGGTTGTAATGTTAAGAGAAAAAAAGAACTTAGTTTTGTAGTATAAACTCACCTTTTTGTTTATCTAGACTCACAGTTTATGAATAAAATGCATTCTGATATGTTACCTGTCACAATAATCAACACCTACAACTGACGTCATGCCATGACGTCACAATGAGTGACCACATTTCAAGAATTTGATTTATTTATTTTGTAAGAAAATTAGCAATTTAAAATTAAGTTACGTAGAATTTTAATACCTGGATACATTCATTATAGTCTTCGTCGTTAATAGATCCGGAATCACTTATTTTGTATTACGTTCATTGAAACAGCCTGTATATAAAGCTGTGTGTTTTATTTCTGGGATTTTAACTTTTCGGTTTTTTTCTTCATGTATAATTTTTTTAGATGTACTTTGACACTTAGAGACTCTATACATCTCTAACATCTCTTATTAATAATCATAATAGCTTTGTACTTTGTATAATTTCTTGTGTTAATATTTTTTTTTATGAATACTTTTGCTTATCGAATTGTATCTTGTTTTTTTTAATGCATGTTAAATATAAGATAATGTTTTGAAAAGAAGTATTATAGTTTCTTCGTCCCATAGTGGATACCCTCCTCCAACTGAGGGGGACTGAAATCTTCTCGAGGCTGAGGCGTAGGGTTAGAGCCGGCGTAGTTTTATTTGACGTTCATTGAAACGCATTGTAATATGCCTACTTGGAAAATAAATATTTCATTTCATTTCATTTCATTTCATTTCATTTCATTTCATTTCATTTCATTTCATTTCATTTCATTTAATTTCTTGTTCTCGCATATTGGTAAATAAGAATCGTACTTTCAAAATTGCTATGAACTTAATTAAATCCTGCTTGAACCATACATTACACAAAACTAAAAGCTTTTTGCTCTATAATTGTTTAAATTTTATACTTAATTGTAGAGTCATCTTCCTGCTTATAACACGTTGCTCGTCACGACTTAAATCGGGGGCGAGCTATTAAGAAACTTCTTGTAACTAAGTTATTAATAACTTTTGAAATATTCTTTAAGTTTAATAAGTAAGGTTTTATTTCGACTGGCAAAAAGATTTATAGATGTGTCAAGAAATGTGGACTAAAATATTTATATGGTGCAATTACTGTAATTTAATGCCAACTTCAATGCAATGAACATTTTTGTTCGCACATCGTTTTTTTTTAAGTTTGCAAAATTGATTAAAAAAAATGGAATGATGCTACCGGGTACAGTCAACCACACAGCTATACAGACAATGTGCCAAACATTTCGTCACTACTTTTAAAAAATCTCGTATCTCACGCTGATCCTCGAAGTTAAAACGCAGTACTTAACGCAGTAGTTGCATTCCATACATAAGTACTTACTACAATTTTCTTTTCATTGACAGACGAAGATACGTTTTTTTTAAAGTAGTGACGATATGTATACACACCTTAATGCACAGGCAATAAAGTTCTGTATACATGTTTTTACATACATACATACAATCACGCCTGTATCCCATAAATGGGTAGGCAGAACACATGAAACTACTAAAGCTTCAGTGCCACTCTTGGCAAATAAGGGGTTGAAAGAAAACGAAACTGTGACATTGTTGTGTTGTTGTTGATACATGTTTTTGGCACTTTTTATTCACAGCTGTGTTGTTGACTGTACAACTGTACAGTCAACCAGTTGGAACCTGGCTAGGCCACTGTAGAACTATATCATAGTGACGTTATAAGTCAGATTGTAAGAAATCTCTTACTGCTTGTTATTTTGACATGGTTGTAGAGTTGCCTAGGGTTCCAATTGGTTGACTGTACATCGAATAGTAACGAAAATTCGTAACGGTTGTAAGATTAAAAGCTGTATTGACTTCGGTAGGTCAAATATTTAACATGTCCTCCTACTTGTTTCGTCCCGGTATTCACCACGGCTCATTGGGAATCTGGTGCCGTAGCCGAATGGCATCTCTGCGACGCGAAACGAAAACGAAACGCCGCGAAAGGTAGTCTGGCTCTGTCACACCAATACGCAAGAGCGATAGAGATAGATATCTACGAGCGTTTCGTTTCGTGAGCGTTTGTGCCATTTGGCTATACGTACCCTGGGGTCTTCTTTGGCAACTAATACCTAGATTTGGCGTAGACTTTATTAAAACCAGAAGTAATTATTAACGAACTTTATTGTGAAGTTTTTGTTTATCATATTTAATTTGCTTGCATTATCTATGACGTTTTATTGCCATATGGTAATTTTTCCACTTAGCCACAATTAAGTTTCTCAAAAGGTGTTCTACTTTAAAATGTCAGTTGATATGATATTTAGAAATTTTATTATGATGAAGTTGTGAGATGGGATCCAGTGGCAGGGTCAATAAATCAGTGTTGTAGGTATACTTAGCACTTAAAGTGATAACCTATGTAACCCCCGACGCAAAAACGACGGGGTGTTATAAGTTTGACGTGTCTGTCTGTCTGTCTTGTGTGTGTCTGTCTGTGGCATCGTAGCTCCCGAACGGATGAACCGATTTAGATTTAGTTTTTTGTTTGAAAGCTAAATTAGTCTGGAGTATTCTTAGTTATATATGTTTCATGAAAATCGGTCCACTATGTCGCGGCCGGGGTTTTTTTTCAAAATTTTAATTTTTGGTTAGGTTATTTGTAATACAGGAAATAATTACAATAAAACAGCTTCCTCCTCCAGTATTAGTGATGTCGCCTATCAGCGAATAAATGATTATTAAACTATCGTTTATAGAAACAGAGTCGATCGTTATGTTTTGCACACACACACACACATATAATCACATGCCCACACACAGGGGTTGGCAGAGCACATGAATTACTAAGTTTCTACATTCAGAATGTGAAAAAATTAAATTTTTAGAGATTTTATGCTTAATTTGTCGTCACAAAATTGACAGCGAGTTAATTTTTGTTAACAACTTTTGCTAACTGTCCTCAAATTCTGAAAATGCCCACTAAGGTGATATCGCCCAATAATGATGGAAGTACCTACATTCTTTGTTTATTTACTCCTCATATAAACGTTTTCAAGATAACCAACGTTTTAAAGTATTAATCAATTCGAACAGAAGTCGGAATAACCGCAGATGACATTATCCGATTGCGACATAATAAATAATGCTCGCGTCTCAATCCCTTTATTAACTTTATTTATTGCGCACGCGCATGCTATGCGATGGTTTACACATCAGTTTAACTACAAGATGGAACTTAACTTATGAAGACAACTTGTGGTCACTGCATATCATCTGCCATCGCCAAGTCGAGCAAAAAGAGGCACGCCCGTACCATCCTTTTCCTGAAGCAATTCAGATAATACTTACTGTAAAAGCTTACAGGGCAGGTAAGCATAGTCACGCCATAAACATCACTTACAAATAGTGCGATAGGGACGGCCTGATGTTTTATCTTGTCATATCTTTTATGGCACGAAAATGCTTATACGCCAAGGTGTAGGTAGTGCGGAAAGTTTATCCTTCGTATTTTTACGGAAACGTTCGCATTCGCCATGCTAGTTCAGACAGTGTTAACACTGCCAGTTCATCTTGTAAGTACTCATGATTCATGACAAGTTCTTATGTTTCCGTAAAAATACGAAGAAAATATTTACGCACTACGAGTATACCAGGAAAAGTTTGTAGGAGGTAGGGCATAGCGAATGATATTCCGCTTTGTGTGGTAGGGCACAGCACATCGGATATCATCTCGCTCGAATCTAGAGCAGAGCCCAACTGGGGAAGTACCTCCGCCTTATAGAAGACTACAGCCAAACAGCACTAGACCCTACTCATTCATAGTGTTGTGTTCCTGCCGGTGAGTAAGGCTGCCAGAGCTCAACGAGGGTGTGGTGTGCTGGTGACGGAAGGACCTATTGAACTAATTTGTTTCGTCTATTGTCCTTTGAGTCGGTGGCAAGTTGGCAACCCAAACCCTCCGTAGAACTTGTACACTCTTTTTTGCTGTGTACGTACCTTAACATCAAAAAGGTGTAGTGTACAAGTTTCTAATGGGTTGGCAACGCCGCCACACGTGACATTCCTTGAGTTGTAGGCGTATAGATGACGGTGACCGCTTTCCATCAGGCGGACCGTATGCTTGTTTGCAACCGACGTAGTATGTAAAAAAAAATGGCTTCCGCAGATCATTTGGGGTTGAAATACAAGGCCCGGATACTGGATCTGAGAGAGTACTGAGTACCATACTTCCCCTAGGTAGAAATAGTACAGTCACCCGCATAAATATGTGATGATTTTTATACTTTGTCATATTAACGTCTTGTTTGAAATGTCACGAAATTGTCAAACAATCAAAATGCGACAAGGTACAGGAATCGTCACTTATTTATGCCGGTGACTGTACCTAACTGGGTAGATAAAGTCCTGTGCGTAAACTGACACGTAGGCATTGATGCACCTACATATTTTTCACGTAGCTATATGTAGGTTCTATAGAATCAAATGAGTCAAATTACCCTACTCCATTGATCCAATATTGATAGTGGATCAATTAAACAGTGAGGTCAATAAAAAATACCTTTCATCATTTTTTAATGCATTATAGCATTATTGTCACGTTTCGTAGCAACCACTATAGTACATTGTGCAACAAGGGAGGTAAGGGGGACATTAAAAACGTGTGTTATTATTCACGACTGCCGCAGTTTTTAATAGCCTTACCTCCTGAGTTACACACAATGTTCTTCATCACATTCGAGAGGAAAACACAAAGGAAAAAAAACTGGCCAAGTGCGAGCCGGACTCGCCCACCGAGGGTTCCGTATCCGTACAAACTTTCAACAGTTAAAATAATCTCATAGTTTCTTAATATAACTTTAAAGACGTGACTAGAAGTATAGGTATAGCGCCATCTCTCGGTAAATTTACTAAATAATTTGCGCGACCTGTATGGCATGTTGGGTTTTCAGCAACAAAACTATTTTGATACATCTTAGATCAAATCAAATTATTTTCATTTGAACATATTTTAATTTCTATTTTTAAGTAGTAAACTAGTAATACTACTATTGACTATAAATATAAAAAAAATGTCATATACAAAAAAAATTACCAATGCCTCCAAGTGTTCCGAGCTGGAATCGAACCAGCGTACTCCGTTAACCGGACGGATGCCCGTAAAACCACTCGGCCATCGGATCACGAAAGCAAGGGTCGAAATTTCCATGACACAATTACCGAAGGCTAATGGCGCCTCCGGCCATCTTTGAGGTAGAACTGAAACTAGTTCGACCTCCTAACTGAATCAACACTTGGAGTCCTTGGTCACTTTTTTTTTTATACCACGTCGGTGGCAAACTGATATACGGCCCGCCTGATGGAAAGCGGTCACCGTAATCTATGGACGCCTGCAACTCAAGGGGTGTCACATGCGCGTTGCCGACCCATTAGAAACTTGTACACTCCTTTTTTGAAGAACCCCATACTGTATTCATCGTTTAGTTTTTCTTTGTATATGACATTTATTTAATGTTTATTTTGATACATTCCTGATTTTTCAAGCGCAATTTAAATTAAGAAGTGCCATTTTTAAATACAAACTGCCAATAGCAACACGTATTGTCGGTGCAACGTGCTAAAGCAATAAAATGCACTGTTATTGCACTTATTGTGAGTCCGGTCATCGGTAACGGTTTATTGCAAAGATTGTTTGGACGTAGAGGAGGACTATCATATCATGTACGCGATCGGTTAATTAATTGCTGACTGTCACAAAGTTTTTTAGGACATTTTGTTGCATCTTGCTCTTATTTATTTTGAACTAGCTTTTACCCGCGGCTTCGCCCGCGTAATAAAAGTATTCTTATTGAAACGTTTACAAAAAATAAGATTTTCATTTGGATCCGTAGGTTTCTTTGTAGGTACATCTGTCCGCGATTATTTCGATTAAGGTAAAGCGGGGCAATTCTCGACTGGAGGGCCATTGTAACTGATCTATTTGCTGTACGGTCCGGTTTTGGCTGACTGTACCTTACACATATTACTATTGCTTTAAAATAAATTCTTGCAATGATTGTAGAATTGTTACAAAGCGACCACAGCGTAGGTAGTAGGTACGAATATGTATGTATTTTACCTATTTAAATATTTATACTGGGGAAACTTCATACAACCCACATAGCCAGTATCTCGACGCTATGGTCGGTAGGGTAGAAAGTACTTCCTTGCATTATCGCTTACAATTTTTTCCATTTTGCTTATACATAAGCAAACGTAAACATATAAAAGGCAAGCAAACAACGATCTTCTTACAGCACATTGAATGTAATAGTTATTACGGATGCAGGATACTCGCCGATGCCTACTTACTAATACCTTCCCACTGAGCCACCTGCATTTTATCCCCGTCCCCGTCCCCTATTTCTATCCCTATCCCTATCCCTAACCCTATCCCGTTCCGTCCCTGTCCCTGTCCCTGTCCCTGTCCCTGTCCCTGTCCCTGTCCCTGTCCCTGTCCCTGTCCCTGTCCTTGCCCCTGTCAAATTATCATGCTAGGAGGTGAACTATAAAAAATCCTTTCTTAGTGCTCCTCTAAGGAACTTCCGTGTTAATTTGAAATCTCTTGAACCAGAAGTAAAGATAAAAACTAAAGCTATACTTATGGCTATTTTGGATATTTTAACCTCATTGCACAACAACAGGGGAGAATATTTCTTTTCCACCTCATTAAATTTTAAAATCGTTGTATTTATCGTGATCAGCGACCCGATAAACCATAAAAACGATACCCATATTGTGCTTTTGACTTTACCCCCTTTGCACCCCTTTAGGGGTCAAATTTCTTTAGAAATCCTCCTGTGAAGTTTCGAATAAAATAGTCAAACTAATCTTGTTTCCCCATACAAACTTTGAACCCCCATTTCACCCTTTTAAGAGGAGAATTTTGAAAAATCCTTTCTTAGTGCTCCTCTACGCCATATAAGGAACCTTTGTGCCAAATTTGAAATCTCTAGGACCAACAGTTTCGGCTGTGTGTTGATATGTCAATCAGTCAGTCAATATCTTCTTTTATATATTTAAACCCCATTGCACCACAACAGGGGAGAAGGTATTTCACTTCCGCCTCGTTAGATTTTAAAAACGTTGTGTTTATCGTGATCAGCGACCCGATAAACCATAAAAACGATACCCATATTGATTTTTTGACTTTATCACCCCCTTTTCACCCTTTTAGGGGTTAAATTTTCAAAAAACCTGAAACACGTAGTCAGCCATATGTCTTAAGGAATCTTTCTGTGAAGTTTCGAATAAAATAGTCAAACTAATCTTGTTTCCCCATACAAACTTTGAACCCCCATTTGACCCCCTTAGGAAGTGAATTTTGGAAAATTCTTTCTTAGTGCTCCTCTACACTATATAAGGAACCTACTTGACAAATTTGACGTCTCTAGGACCAGCGGTTTCGGCTGTGCGTTGATATGTCGGTCAGTCAGTCAATATCCTCTTTTATATATTTTTTTGATATTTAAACCCCATTGCACCACTACAGGGGAGAAGGTATTTCACTTCCGCCTCGTTAGATTTTAAAAACGTTGTATTTATCGTGATCAGCGACCCGATAAACCATAAAAACGATACCCATATTGATTTTTTGACTTTATCACCCCCTTTTCACCCTTTTAGGGGTTAAATTTTCAAAAAACCTGAAACACGTATTCAGTCATATGTCTTAAGGAATCTTCCTGTGAAGTTTCGAATAAATTAGTCAAACTAATCTTGTTTCCCCATACAAACTTTGAACCCCCATTTGACCTCCTTAGGAGGTGAATTTTGGAAAATCCTTTCTTAGTGCTCCTCTACACCAGTGTTTTTCAAACTTTATGGTGCCACGGCCCATTATGACCTCTCAAATTTTTTCGCGACCCCCATACCTCGTTTCTAATATTACCCATAACTTACTGCTAAACGATGTAATCAATTTTTCAGTACAGATGGTGTTTTTTTTACGCACTAGTGCGAGAAGTGGTTCATTATATGCCAGGTCGAAACTTCGGAAGCTCATCTGTACTGAAAAACGTCGAACGATACTCGTGCGAAAAGGAAATTCGTAACTCGTGTCGATTTAAAACACTCCCTTCGGTCGTGTTTTAATTTATCGCTACTCGTTTCGAACTTCCTTTTTTACGCACTTGTATCGTAATGTACTATTTCAGTACAGATGGTCGTTTTTTTACGCATTAGTTCGAGAAGTGGTTCATTATATGCCAGGTCGAAACTTCGGAGGCTCATCTGTACTGAAAAACGTAGCACGATACACGTGCGAAAAGGAAATTCGTAACTCGTGTCGATTTAAAACACTCCCTTCGGTCGTGTTTTAATTTATCGCCACTCGTTTCGAGCTTCCTTCTTACGCACTTGTATCGTAATGTACCTACTATTCATACATCTTTCAGCACATCGAATCGAATCGAATTTACAACTTTTATAAATAAAAGTTCGCAAACTCGTCTATTGCGAATAGTATGCGTAGATATGGGTGTACTTTATCACTTATAACTCAGGGGTGAGATGGCTTTCGAGAGGAAGGGTTTTGACACGCGTTATAGAGCTTCAATCAGAATTATTAATATTTTTACATTATTGTTGTTGAGTATGTTACGATATTGAAAGTAGCATATCTTGCCGGTATCTTTGACCACTTAAATGGTATGATCGCAAGTCTGCAAAGAAAGGGACGAAAACATAATTAGAGAAAAAGATAAAGTTAACGGATTTCTAGCAAAAATTGAGTTGTGGACTACATTTTAACACAGCATGCAGTTTGCGTATGCGTATGCAGTTTGATTATTTCCCTTGCATGGCTAAAATCATTCGAGAAATATCATCAGATATGGTGGAGAGCTTGCAAAGTTTAAAAAACCAACTCCAAAGTTATTTCTCAACTGAAACATTGATTGGTGATGGAAAGTTGGATTTTGAATATTTTTTTAAATATTAAGTCCGTTGAGCTGGCCGATCTCAACGCCTCGGTGAAAGAAGCACCATTTCAATTGATGCGTTCTGGGTTAAAAGAATGGCTGCATTTAGTAAAAGAAGCCCTTAAAGTTTTGATTCCATTTGCTACTTCATATTTATGCGAGCTGACGTCTTCAACAAATAAACACAATTTATTTATTTATCATAAAAATAGTTTTTTAAGGTTAAAAAAAAAACGTAACCAGTTTATCATAAAGTTGAACTTCGCGACCCCCCTGGATAGATGCCGCGACCCCCCTGGGGGTCGCGACCCACACTTTGAAAAACACTGCTCTACACTATATAGGGAACCTACGTGCCAAATTTGAAATCTCTAGGACCAGCGGTTTCGGCTGTGCGTTGATATGTCAGTCAGTCAGTCAGTCAGTCAGTCAGTCAGTCAGTCAGCTTCTTCTTTTTAACCGTCGCCTCATATCTCAAGAAGGACGGTTATCAAGTCGCCTGTATGTTTTTTTTTTTTTATTTTTTTATTTTTTATGTTTGTTCCTCGATATCTCCGTCGTTACTTGACCGATTTTGAAAATTTTTTTTTGATTGAATTTATATGCATACAGATTGGTCCCATTTTTCTCAGAACCCAGTTCTGATGATGGGATCCTGGAGAAATCGAGGGAACTCCTCGAATCTGAAAGGCATACATATGGTGATTTTTGTGTTTTTAAAGGAACAGCATGCATTTAGGTACGGAACAGTGACATTTGGTGCAGTGGAACTGCTGATGATGGCCAGAACGGAACTCTTCAAATCTGAACGGCACGCTTACAGTGACTTTGGTATTTTTATACGAACAGCATGCACTTTCGTCCAGAACAGTGACATTTGGTGCAGTGGAATTTCTGATGATGGTCAGAACCGAACTCCTCAAATCTGAACGGCACGCTTATAGTGACTTTGGTATTTTTATAAGAACAGCATGCACTTTCGTCCAGAACAGTGACATTTGGTGCAGTGGAACTGCTGATGATGGCCAGAACCAAACTCCTCAAATCTGAAAGGCACGCTTATAGTGACTTTGCCATTTTTATAAGAACAGCATGCACTTTCGTCCAGAACAGTGACATTTGGTGCAGTGGAATTTCTGATAATGGTCAGAACCGAACTCCTCAAATCTGAACGGCACGCTTATAGTGACTTTGGTATTTTTATAAGAACAGCATGCACTTTCGTCCAGAACAGTGACATTTGGTGCAGTGGAACTGCTGATGATGGCCAGAACCAAACTCCTCAAACCTGAACGGCACACTCATAGTGACTTTGGTATTTTTGTAAGAAAAGCCTCTTATTTAATAAATTAACCGTCGAATGCCTAGTCCCGTATCCGTCACAGACAATTTGGACTTTATTTGGAAATTCTAACGTTATCAATTCCGTATAAGACTTTGGACATGAGCATTCCAGAGGTTAATTGGGAGCTTTACAAGGTAATTCATAGGTATAATTTCCAACTGAATATTTTTGATTGATGCGAATGATGCGTCTCGATGGAATGCTACAATAAGATTGGGATGACTATTAAGTATCTACACTCTACAGCCTGGCCACAGTATAATAAAGATTACTATCGTACAGTATGGCCACTCCCGCTCCCCGCTGCAAGTGATTCTCTCACAGTTCTCTCTCGGTTACCTCACAGTTACCGCCTGTCAAAAACGCGAACAGTCGACCTGTCATATCTCACTCATACAAGCATGGTACAGTCAAGTGTAAAAATATGGGTGTACACAGCTTACTCAAAAATATGTCCTATAGCATCTTAGTCCGGTGTAATAAGAGCGTAGTACCATATTTATGAGACGATTATTTCGATACGTATTTTTGCACTTGACTGTACGCGTTCACCTACACGAGCTTAGAATGTGTGCTAGGACTGCTAGGAACGCGCCTCCTTCATATATTTGATCGCCAGTGTTCGAAATGGCCTGACTAAAAAGAGTAGCAATCAAAAAGTGGCAACATCGTAGTGCCATCCCTTTCAAATCAATATTTCGTCACTACTTTGAAAAAATCTCGTATCTAACGCTGCTTCTCAAAGTTAAAACGCAGTAAGTCTATATGTATTCCATACATACTTACTTCAATTTTCTTTTCATTGACAGACGAAGATACAAGTTTTTTAAAAGTAGTGACGATTTGTGAGAAATCGGGTCGACACTACGATGTAGCCCTTTTATAATTTCCGCTTTTTTTAAAGCCAGAATGCGCTCATCGCGCGAGATTGGTGGCACACTTAGCTTGCATTCGCGTACAATGGAGTCAAAAATGGAGCAAAACGGAGCCTCTGAATTTATTTATCTTTAACTTTACACCTCTGTTACTACATTACTGTTCCATTCTACAGGAATACACATGAGCGTGCATATTAATAGTTGACCTGTTCGATTGAATACTTACCGGAAATGTGAATTGAATTTAATATTTTCGTCCTGGCCTGGCCTAGTCGAAGCTGCAGTCTTTCATAACCTTTCTTTATTCATAAACATTCACTAAAGTTATCAAGCCGATAAAGTTCGTTTGTCCCTTTCCGACGTATTGATGTGATAGAAAGAGACAAACGAACTTATCGGCTTGATAACTTTAGTGAACGTTTATGAATAAGGGAGTTAGACGCTACGTGGCGTTGGCGATCGAACTGCATTCTGGATATGGATGGCTCTGTCACGCCACTATGGAAGAGCGGTAAGGAGGGCAAGCTACGATACGATACGCTCACGAAGAGTACCGGGGCCTCTATCCAGGAGTACAATCGTTGACTCTCCATGGCGAATGATGAATTTCCGTGGCGAAATGTTTCCGACTCATCAAGAACGTTCGTTCTTCTTCTTCGGTCCCTCATTTATTTATTTATTTAAAATAAGTAAATAAATTGCTGAGGATCGCCACCTATGCAGCGTTTCCACAGCAGCGTGCGGCCATCCGCTATGTGTATTGCGCACTGCATGCCGCCACCAGCCAGCCTCTTCGCAGCATCCGACCATCTCATTATGATCATCATCTGCCATTCTTCTCCTATGGCGGACGAACGTCAGAGAGAGATAACTACGGTAGATACGCTGCGAATCGTTAACGATAGCAGATTGAATTACATTCTTGGCTACTTATACTGTGCCTAGTGTACCATACTTGAATTTAATTGAAAGCAGGTAAAGGCTATAAAGGCGAACAAACAAGAGTACGCTCGCCGCGTGTTAATGAAGTTACGAGTGTTACGTCAGTGTTACGGCATTTTACGTTGGCTTTTAACATCACGTCGAACAAAGTTAAAAAAAAAAACGTTATTTACACACAATGAAATGATTTTTTAGAACAGAATCCTTTTATTGAATATCTAATAACAAGCATGGGTAGATTGGAACTTAGAGGTACCAATACATGTGAAAGACATTAAGCCAATAATGCTTATGTTTTAATGGCGAGCAGGGCATCGATTTTCATGGATGTCAAGGATCCTTGGGTGTGGGCTAGCCACGAAGAGCTGCGGACGCCGTTTGACGGCTTCCTTCCGAGCAACCTCCAGCGCGTGCTCCGTGCGGTGGCCCAAGTCCTGGTCCACCAAATACAGTAGCCTCAGGAAGTTCTTCTGAACTAACTCTACACACTGCACCAACAATTCTGCAATATTCGCTGCCATTCTTCTCCTGTGGTCTTCTGTTGTAACACGAGTATTATAGAACTCTGAGAGCGGCTCCAGATCCACCGCATTACGGTCATATATTTTTATTTTTTCCCGCGGCCGAGTCTCATCCACGTGTGGGATTGGGCCGTGGAACGAGTTCGGGTAGTAATGAGGCGCACCTTTCATATTGTCTAAACTGGGTGGGGTCCCGTCACGGTCATAATTTTTAGGCCTATACTTTGGTTGATTAATTTCTATTCTGTTGTGGTTTATACCTGCACGATGCGTTTGCGTGTCTCGGTATGCGAATCTTCGTGCCTGGAACATATCGTCGACCGGGCCGGGAATGCCCGGGACCAAATTGCCGGGATTGTAGATGGCTTCTTCTGCTTGTGTAAACCAGTTGTCAAGGTTTCTGTTTAAAACCAGGCGTCCAATAGTTACGGTGTGATAAGTTCCGTTTTTCCATGTTCTAGTTACATCGAATGGATTGTAGTCGAGCTTCTCGGCCCGGTGTATCGGCATGACGTCCATATCCAGCCTCCAGGAGGGGTAGTCTCCAACGGCTATCGCATTGTAGAGGTCTCTTGTGCCGTAGTCGGCATCCTTGGAGCGCAAGACTCTCGCAGCCTCATTAGTCAGTAATTCTAATCCTTGCTCAGTTATATAATGGAATCTTGCGAAATACCTGTCACCGTGCTTGTTTTTAATTTCATACGTTTGTATTGCGTGCGCATCCATCTTTCTGTATCCGTTCTGTAGGCCATAGTCAGATTGTAAATATAGAAATTCGTTAAGTGGATCAGTCATTCTAGTTAAGAGGTCTAAAAGTAAGTTTGGATCCATGAGATTCGTTTTTGGGTTCCTTTCTCCGACGTGGGCGACCTTTGTGAAGTCGCCTGCCGCTCGGTAGGGGAACATTGGGGGGGATCGGCATAGCATGTCAAGGTTTCCGTCGTCGGTGTAGAATTTGATAGCCATTCCTCCGGCTTCCCTGACTAGGTCAGCGCCGCCCCTGTTTTGAGACTGGCGGGAAAATCGGACGTGTATCTCTGTGGTCTTTCCGATTCCGTTGAAGACGTCGGCCCTGGTGTATTTAGAGACGTCGTTGGTGACTTGGAAGTAGCCGCGCGCGGCGATGCCGAGGGCGTGTACGACGCGCTCGGGAACGCGCTCGTGGTCGGCGCTGGACTGCTCGTCCCAGAAGTACTGGCTGCGGAAAATGTCCGTGTTCAGGGTCACGGAGTCCCGCACTTCCACTAGAGAGCCCGCGCTCGTTCGCCACCATCCTATAGGCCGCTGAAATATTATCCAAATATGTGAGACATTTTAACGCTAAAGTAGGTACTTAGTCATTTTTATATTTTTTTAAGTGACGATTAGATAGGCTTAGTGGGAGTAGTGGGTACCTTCTATGAAGCTCTTGGGTCGAATATCGGTAGGTCATGGATTGCTGGACATGAGAACGCGCTTCACGTGGTTTAATATCGGCCTGCGTCCGAAACTACATACATCTATATACAATCACGCCTGTGACATAAAGGGGTAGACAAAGCACATGAAGTCTCAGTGCCACTCTTGACAATTAAGGGGTCGAAAGAAAATGAAATTGTGATACTGCAGTGGCAGGTTGCACGCCTCTCGCCTACGCCACAATTTATTTAACTCACAGACCTATCATTTCGCTTACGCTTAAAGACTGCTGAAGTGTGCAAAAGAGAAGCTTTCACGTATATGATCATCCTATGAGTGCAAAAGAGGGAGACTACAAATGAAAAAACGTGACCATTTTTGATGATAGGCAGCCTACTCAATTTAAGTTAACGGATTAATCGTACTTTTCAGTACAAAAAATTGTATTAAGAGGATACAGTGAGTAATTTCCGTTTGGATTAAACAGTTAGAAAAGCATAACGTTATCATACATAATTTCTGAATTTAATATTCCCAATGACACTTTACATATGTCCAGTTTTGGTCTCACTTTTGATATTCGACCGTTGTTCTTTGTCATCCTACTTCTATGATTTAATTAAATATATCCCACAGTCGACTTTTACGACATCCTCGAGACTACATCTCGAAGCTACTGTTAGTCTAAAATACCAATCATCATCATCAAATACAAGGATTTAATACAATAAACTAAGAGAAACAGACACATCTTGGGGAATTACTATGAAACGCGCAAAAAGGCGGGCGATGCTCTTCTATCAAATCCGCTAGAGGTGCGACCATGATTATTTGCAATACCGATTGTAAGGCTGTGCACATCATCATCCTCCTTGCGTTATCCCGGCATGGGAGCCTGGGGTCCGCTGTGGCAACTAATCCCAATATTTGGCGTACTAGTTTTACGAAAGCGACTGCCATCTGACCTTCCAACCCAAAGGTTAACTAGGCCTTATTGGAATTAGTCCGGTTTCCTCACGATGTTTTCCTTCATCGAAAAGCACCTGACAAATATCAAATGACATTTCGCACACAAGTTCCGAAAAACTCATTGGTACGAGCCGGGGTTCGAACCCGCGACCTCTGGATTGAAAGTCGCACGCTCTTACCGCTAGGCCACCAGCGCTTCGTAACGCTGTGCACATCATTGGTTATTATATAGGACATTCTAACACAGATTGACTGAGGCCCACGGTAAGCTCAAGAAGGCTTGTGTTTTGGGTACTCAGACAACGATATATATAATATAATGTATAAATACTTATATACATAGAAAACATCCATGACTCAGGAGCAAATATCTGTGCTCATCACACAATTAAATGCCCTTACCGGGATTCGAACCCGGGACCGCGGCGTAGCAGGCAGGGTCACTACCGACTGCGCCAGACCGGTCGTCACTTATCGTCGTCGTTATATGACTTCATATAATTTTTACTAAATAAATAATATTATAAAACATACCGGATGCATCAATTTAAAGTCCAGAAGTTGTCTCGAAGCGGGATCCAGGGTGGCATTATGGTAGTTGATAGCAACAACTTTATGTACCAATACGTAAATAATACATGGAACTATTCGCCACATTGTGCTGTGGCTTTATGATTGGAAACTTGGCCTGTTGTTTATATTTAGTTTTACATACACTTATGTAGAGGCATGGCAGTGAGACTGGCCAAGTTAGAAAGAGGATATGGCGGATATTGACATTATGTGCCAACGTGACCTATTGGTGTTCCTTCAGGATTATTTATGCAAATTTTTTGCTGCCGGATTTATTTACAAGTAAATAAAGTTTACAAACGTTTTTAAAATTAAATTATTTGAACCAGCCCTTATTTACATTTACACAAAAAAAAAGGGTTCTGATTTTTCCACCAGCCATATAAAAATTACCAAAATTTTGACCATTTCAACCCCAGGTGCGAATAAAAATGATTTGACTCCGTGACCTTCGAGTCCCTCAGTACAATCCGCTTTCGCTTTGGAGGCACACTCACAGAATCACCCGATCGGCACAGTATATTTTTGATTTTGAGTGTTCAACTACCTACTGCCAAAAATATACGGTCAACCTAATCTTGGCACTAAAATAATTTTTAAGAAAAAAAACCGCCGCTTTTGTGGTTCTGGTGAAAGGTAGGTACTTCTGAATGTTGGATTATATAGAAATGTGTATGAATTTTTTAAAACTGTTTTTAATGTAAATCTTTGATTATTTGATGGAAACACAAATGAATATACGTATACCGTTAAGGTTTGAAGAGTTTCCTCAATTCCTCATGAATCCGATATCCGAGAAATCGAGCTTGACAAAATTTGAAAATTCAACATGTAAGCATAACAAACAGAACAAATCTCCTAACAAATAAATGTGACTGTTCTGAACTTAAAATGCATGCTGTTCTTATAAAAATACCAAAGTCATCATAAGCGTGCTGTTCAGATTTAAGGAGTTCCGTTCTGATCTTTATCAGCAGTTCCACTGCACAAAATGTCACTGTTCTGGACGTAAGTGCATGCTGTTCTTATAAAAATACCAAAGTCACTATAAGTGTGCCGTTCAGATTTGAGGAGTTCCGTTCTGACCATCATCAGCAGTTCCATTGCACCAAATGTCACTGTTCCGTACATAAATGCATATTGTTCTTATAAAAACACAAAAATCACCATATGTATGCCTTTCAGATTTGAGGGGTTCCCTCGATTTCTCCAGGATCCCACCATCAGAACAGGGTTTTGATAAAAATGGGACCAATTTGTATGTATATACATTCAATAAAAAAAAAATTCAAAATCGGTCCAGTAACGACGGAGATATCGTGGAACAAACATTAAAAAAAAACATACAGATGAATTGAGAACCACCTTGCTTGAGATTTTGGGGCGGCGGTTAAAAAAGGCATCCCCTTACGTAACATTGCAAATTTGAAAAGTATGTAATGGCATTTCTCCGACGCTCGCCGCTGGCTCTGTCGCGCCAATACGGCGCCTACTAGCGCTTCGTTTCGTGAGGTTTCTAGCGATTGTGCCATTCGGCTAGCCACCCTATGACATGAAATTCAAATCAACATTGCTTCTTTACAGATGAATTGATGAATTTTGGGGCTGTTTGAAAAATGTAGGGCTCAAACGATTTCAGCTATGAACTATGGAATTACTATGAAATACTGGGGTGTGACGCCACAATCAATTCATTTACTTTATATCTTTCTCTTTGACTTATTAAATAGAAATTATGTTTAAAAATAATTACTGTCCATATTTTTCTTCTAATTATGAGGTGCTTTATTTCGTGCACTGCATAAAATATTTTTCCCCTCACTAGCTCGGAAACACGTGTTTTGTCCTTTAATACCAGCGGGTAAAAACGCATTTTATCCACTAGTGGGTAAAGTAATTTGACCTTGAATAAAGTCAAATTAACTGCTTTAAAATTGATAAAAGTAGGTGAATCTAGTAATAAAGATGATTTACCACCTGTTGAACTACTGAGCAGTGATAAACGCATTTTTTGCGTTGTAGTTTCCTCGCTATAGTGAGGGGAAAAGTTTTGTGTTACACTCGGGTGCAAATGTATTTTCCTTCTCGTGTGTTAAAAAACTCGCAAGTTCAGGATTCTATTCTCGAACCACTCGCTTCGCTCGTGGTTCAACTATAGAATCCTTTCACTTGCTCGTTTTTCAATTCCACACTCGGCGTTAAAATACAACTTTGCCCCCTTGTATAACAAATAACTATTATTTTAAGTATAGGAAACTAGCCTTTAAACCCTAACGTTGGTTGAATCATCGACGGCATAACACTTATAAATTGATTGAAAATGTAAGGGCGAAATTTTAATTTCCATAGAAATTGAAAAAATGAAAATGAAATATTTATTTTTCAAGTAGGCATATTACGATGCGCATATGAACGCCAAATAAAGCTACGCCGGCTCTAACCCTACGCCTCCGCCTCGAGAAGATTTCAGTCCGCCTCAGTTGGGAGGGGGGTATCCACTATGGGACCGGCAAGGAACTCGGCGGGCCACTTCTTTGGCCACAAATTTGTTTTTGTTGTGCCAAGATTTGGTTGACTGTCTATAACTTGGCCCATTTTTATGTTGCACATTTACACAACTTAAATGAGCAGTGATCGGAAATAAGCGATCGACAGCGTTGATTTCCCTACTAAATTATCAACACATGCGTTTAATAAATTGACGATTTCCTCGCTTCTTGCTCCTGTTTGATGATTTAAATCATGCAATTATTCTCACTTCTGTGTTCAATTGTTTTTGTAAGGTTTATTATACACCGTGTTTTTATTGAATTCCGTTAACTTTAAGGGAAGGTTCTTTAGAACAAATACAATTAATTTGTCTAAGAAACCGAGTTAACCGGTTACCGAGTTATTAAAAAAATAAAAATAATTACTGAATATGTGTGTGACAGCCTTTTATTTTTATTTTTATTTTTCTTTATTAAGGAAAACAAACAGCAGTATATAGTACATCTGTAAATCGTACATTTAGGTGGATCATAAGCCAATGAAGTTTTCACTAATAGGTAACACTTATTATAAAAGTATGCACAAAGTTATAAATTTAAGCTAGTGTAACATAAGTTACTTAAGTACAAAACGTTACAAAATTATTTTTTTGATACAAATGCATGCAAAAACTTAATTATAAAGTACTTCTAATCGTGTTTACATAACTAGTATACCTACTTTTGATGAAAGATATCGGTATAGCTATACATAGTATTATGGGTGGAGCAGGCTCTTATAGTAAAACGATTCCTTTACCACTTTGTAATGTTATTTGTTTTGACATGTGCCGTCAATCTCTTGACACTACCTTGATTGTTGTCCTTAAGGTCTCTCACACTGATTAATTCATTTATTATGTATGAAAACGATGAAAACATTTTTTTTGCGAATTTAACTAAAAGTGATATACAGGATTGTTCCTGATAATGAACCTAACAACGTGTCGAATTTAACGGAAAACAAGAAAAACACGGTGTATAACACCTACAATGTATGTATGTAGGTACCTAGAGTCTGGTGATCGGTTAATGAAAGTTAAACCCAGTAGTTTTTTTAAACGGCAACTTGCTTCTTGTCATATTCTGTTAGTGTTACTGTCACTTTGACGAATTTCGGATGAATTTCGGTAAAAGTTAACAGCGTATAATCTATAAAGAATAATGAAAGAAACCATAAAAAACAGTAATATAAGTGCTAAAAATAAATTATAAATAATAAAAAGTAAATCCATGAAAGTAATCAATGTGTTGCCTGCAAATTTTTGAAATTGACACTTTTTACGCGATATATTTTAGACGCGATAGAGCCATTATTAACCTTGACTAATTAAAGCGAAAATTGGCAAAAGTGGAAGATATTCTTGCTGTTTTATTATTGGTACAATATAAATATAAGTACAATATTAGACTTCATAGTCTTTCTGTCGCATTATTGGTGCATTCTTAGCGAACAATATGTATTTGTTTTACAAGGGGGCAAAGTAGTTGTTTAACCGCACGTGCCGATATTGATACCCGAGCTAGCGAAAGATTCCAATATTGAACTGCGAGCGTAGCGAGTGGTTCAAAAAGTGGAATCTTGAGCGTTGCGAGGGTTTTAAAGCACGAAGGTTAAACAAGCTTTGCCACCGAGTGAAACACAAAATTTTTCACCACACCAACACGAACAAAATACTAACTATAAAACATCAAATTAAATCAAATCCATCAATTTATTCAATATTTATGATTCAAAATCATCATTTATAAGTAAATTCTACCAGCCAGCTTAAGACATCAAGTTAAATTTTGTATGTAATTACTTTGCACTCTTGTGGATAAAATGCAATTTTGCTATCTGTTTTCGAATAGCAAAGTAAGCCTTTAACAGTTGGTGTGGTGAGAATACTTATATCAGAATCTATTATGAAAATGAACAAAAAAACCCCTAATCATCGGCGCTGGCGTGAGTGACACCAAATGTCAGCTAAACTGGCCGGCGACCGTGACATTATGTTGTTCCGCGAGCTAATACTGTCATGTATTAATGAATAATGGTTGTAGATCATGTCTTTGTTTTCAGAGTTTTATTTAATAAGTTTATAACACATACAATACACTCACGCTAATATTTTCATAACCTAACCACAACATTAAAATTTTGAAAAAACCCCGATATAGTGGACCGATTTTCGTGAAACATAGCTAAGAACACTCCCGACTAATTCAGCTTTCAAACAATAGTTATTTGTTATACAAGGGGGCAAAGTTGTATTTTAACGCCGAGTGTGGAATTGAAAAACGAGCAAGTGAAAAGATTCTATAGTTGAACCACGAGCGAAGCGAGAATCCTGAACTTGCGAGTTTTTTAAACACACGAGAAGTAAAATACATTTGCACCCGAGTGTAACACAAAACTTTTCTCCTCACAATAGCGAGGACACTACAACGCAAAAACTGCGTTTATCACTGCTTCAGTAGTTTCACAGGTGGTAAATCATCTTTATTACTAGATTCAACTACTTTTATCAATTTTAAAGTAGTTAATTTGACTTTATTCAAGGTCAAATTACTTTACTCACTAGTGGATAAAATGCATTTTTACTCACTGGTATTAAAGGACAAAACACGTGTTTCCGAGCTAGTGAGGGGAAAAAACTAAATCGGTTCATCCGTTCTGGAGCTACGATGCCACAGACAGACACACATACAGACAGACAGACAGACAGACAGACAGGCAGGACAGACACGTCAAACTTATAAAACCCCGTCGTTTTTGCATCAGGGGTTAAAAATGTCTAGATGGGATAGTATATATTCTAGAATAGGCTACTTAATTGCATCCGAGTCAAATCAGCTTATTTTAAAGAACTGTCAAAGCGAATTTCAACGTCTTGCTAATATGGCATTACTTAATATGAAATCGAATTGAGTGACGTCACGGTCAGCTCAGTTACTTTATATATTTATACCTGACTTATTAAATAGACATTGGATTCAAAAATAACTTCTGTCCATGTTTTTCTTATAATTATCTGATGCTTTATTTCGTGCATGGTATAAAATATTTTATTTTAACTACAGTCAAGTTCCCTATATTGCAAAACTCTGCATTTGGCTCAAGCCAAATGCGTATCAAAAGCACAGATGGTAAATAAGCCACCTGATGCATCAATGACATATCTATTTAAGAAGTAGGCTTGCCACAGACAGTCTTAAAAATTCATAATCTTAAAAAAAATTGTATGAATTGACACTGACAGATCTGTCAGTGTCAGTTTGAACTGTCAGTTTGCATACAATTTTTTTTTAAGATTATGAATTTTTAAGACTGTCTGTGGCAAGCCGTAATCTGTGAATGCAATAACAATAGACAATTAGATCTACCTTGACTTGATGACATTTATGAAATAAACATTAAAATCACACCTCGTTAATCATGTCTCAAAAAAATTGCGAGTCGGACTTGGGCACAGAGGGTTCTGTAAAAAGTTTAAAATTATTAAAAATATTTTCATTCTATGATTTAACAAAAAAAAAGGGTTTTTGCAATTTTTCCTATATCTGTGTTACTTATAAGATTTTATAGTTCGTAGGTACTAAATTTTTAAGATTCTGACTTCACGGGAAGTACCCGGTATATTTTGATTCCCTTGCGAGTGTCGATAATTAAAAAAAATAAAACAAACGTCTTTTGATTGCATTGGCTTTTTTCACAGCTCCAAGGGACAGGAGACCTAAGTATATGATATAGGCCGGCAACAGACAGTCTTAAAAATTCATAATCTTAAAAAAAAATTGTATGCAAATTGACAGTTCAAACTGACACTGACAGATCTGTCAGTGTCAGTTTGCATACAATTTTTTTTTAAGATTATGAAAATTAAGACTCGTCTGTTGCCGGCCATACATTCCAGCTTGATACCTCCATGCGTTCTTAAAAAACCGGCCAAGAGCGTGTCGGGCCACGCTCAGTGTAGGGTTCCGTAGCTTTTCGTATTTTTCTCAAAAACTACTGAACCTATCAAGTTCAAAATTTCTAGAAAGTATTTATAAAGTTCTACTTTTGTGAATTTTTTCATATTTTTTAAACATATGGTTCAAAAGTTAGAGGGGGGGACGCACTTTTTTTTCCTTTAGGAGCGATTATTTCCGAAAATATTAATATTATCAAAAAACGGTCTTAGTAAACCCTTATTCATTTTTAAATACCTATCCAACAATATATCACACGTTGGGGTTGGAATGAAAAAAAATATCAGCCCCCACTTTACATGTAGGGGGGGTACCCTAATAAAACATTTTTTTCCATTTTTTATTTTTGCACTTTGTTGGCGTGATTGATATACGTATTGGTACCAAATTTCAGCTTTCTAGTGCTTACGGTTACTGAGATTATCCGCGGACGGACGGACGGACGGACGGACGGACGGACGGACGGACGGACGGACGGACAGACAGACATGGCGAAACTATAAGGGTTCCTAGTTGACTACGGAACCCTAAAAAGGGTCTTGACATACAGATAGACGGACGGACAGACAACAAAGGCAAGGGATCTTATAAGGGTTCTTTTTCCTTTCGAAGTACGGAACCCACTAAAATATACCAGTAGTGTAATTTGTGGTCACTTATCCCTAGGTGTAGGTAGATAAGGAGGTAGTTAACGATTCGCGTGTACACATTTATTATATTGACATTTACCCACAGTAATCTAGGAAAGTACCTTGTATTTTGCATTATATAAACATGTATGTAAATATGAAACTTGTTCCAACAGAGATAGGCAGCAATATGTACGTGTATTTAGAGAATTGATTGTACTTAAGACCTTTTAAATGAGCAGTTTTGTTGCGCATTGACATTTTATTATCGATTTTGGCCACTTTTTGTCTTGATGTGTCTTATATTTACAATCTAAGGCCGGCAACAGACAGTCTGAAAAATTCATAATCTTAAAAAAGATTTGTATGCAAACTGACAGTTCAAACTGACACTGACAGATCTGTCAGTGTCAGTTTGCATACAAATCTTTTCTAAGATTATGAATTTTTAAGATTATCTGTGGCGTGCCTAAGTCTGTCTTTTTTTGCGATAATTGCACGCCTAGCTGAAATGAAAATCGTTGACGCTAGACGTCGATTGAAACGGAGTCTGGCTCTGTCGCGCCAATACTGAAGAGCGATAGAGAAAGCTAGATATATTATCGTGAGCGTTTGTGACTTTGGCTACGTAGTACGTACGACCGAAGGGAGTGTTCAATCAACACGAGTTACGTTACTTTTTTCCGCACTTTTAGCGTAATGTACTATTATACTTATAGTGCTAGTGCATATCTGACAGCTAAATAAGTATAACTTTGTTTGATGGCAGGGGGGTTGCCGAATGGCATTCCTGCGACGCGAAACGCCACCGAAACGCCGCAAAAATGTAGTCTGGCTCGGTCACGCCAATACGCAAGAGCGATAGAGATGTGTAGATAGCTATGAAAGAGGTATTATAGTGAGCGTTTGTGCATTCGGTTACGCACACTGTACGTGTTTGAATGTCTGTTTGTATGTACGAATTTGAGGGTAAGTTTACCATCGTACCGCCAAAATTACTCATAAAAAGTATAGGTGTGATATATTATACTTAAAATTAATAATATTGGTGAGCAATAAAGAATATTTGTACTATATTGTATTGTATTGTGTGTATTTTAAACAACTTATCTGCTTGTATTTCGACACAATCGATTGTATTGAAACAAGTCGATTGAATCCGGTTCGAAGGACCATAATTCATTGGTACAGACTTATTCACATAAAATTGTATAATTTTGACAAGTTTGACACATTGGCCATTTACTATAGTTTATAGCTTTACGTTTACAATAAAATATTTACTCATATTTTTGACGTTTCAATTGAATATTGAACGTAATAATATACAACTGCTTAAAAGTCCATATTTTATTTAAGTATTGTATACAAAAGTAACATATGGAAAAAGACATTGAAAATGTCGCATGTGTGTCAAACACTGGTTTGGATTGCCAATTTTCCTTATAGCTTAATACGAGACATTGGCACTCGGCATCCCTTCGCAAAGTGTTTATAATCTGACCAAATTGAGATGTGCATTTTTTTGCTGACTAGGATGCTACCTAAGGATAAAAAAATCAAACATTTATAGTGCTGTCTATATTTCCAAACTGACGCATTAAGAGATAATTTTTAAGAAAAAAAAACCGCAGCCTTTGGGGTTCTGGTGAAAGCTACTTGCGAATGTTGGATTATGTAGAAATGTGTAGGTATTTTTTTAAACTGCTTTTAATGCTTTAATTATTTGATGGCAACAAAAATCAATATACGTATACCGTTAAGGTTTGAGGAGTTTCCTCAATTCCTCATGAATCCGATTATAAGAAATCGAAGCTTGACAAAATTTGACTTGAAAACTCAATATGCTTAACATACATAACTAAATAAATGTTACTGTTCTGAACTTAAATGCATGCTGTTCTTATAAAAATACCAAAGTCACTATAAGCGTGCCGTTCAGATTTGAGGAGTTCGGATCTGACCATCATCGTGCACTTCCACTGCACCAAATGTCACTGTTCCGTACGTGCATGCTGTTCCTTTAAAAACACAAAAATCACCATATGTATGCCTTTCAGATTTGAGGAGTTCCCTCGATTTCTCCAGGATCCCATCATCAGAACTGGGTTTTGAGAATAATGGGACTAATCTGTATGCATATACATTCAACAAAAAAAAAAATTTTTCAAAATCGGTCCAGTAACGACGGAGCTATCGAGGAACAAACATAAAAAAAAAATACAGACGAATAGAGAACCACCTTCTTTTGAGAGATTTGAGGCGGCGGTTAAAAATATGCGAGTAAGACAAGGCGGATTAGTACAAGGTGCCCATGAGGAAAATATGTAATTAAACCACGCATTCCTGGGGCCAAAAGAAAGAGTTTTTTCTAATATACAGTTGAGGAAATTTTGCCAAAAAAATTTTTTTTTTTACTATTTTTGAATGTATTTTTACATAAAAAGTAAATGTTATTCATAAAACTGGCAGTTTTCTACCGTGCCTTCTCAAATTTTTTCAATGTTGTAAACTGAAATAGATATCATACACGAAAGAAAAAGCGATTGAATCAGCGGGCTTGGTCGCTATGATCCCATTTTGAATTTTTCACTGTTTAATAAACGTTGAGCAGCAGATGTCCATGCAAATTCAGTCGGGTTACATCCTCAGAATTCGCTCAGTGCGTGAATCAGCGAGGAGACAAGTCACGAGCGTCACTCACCTTGCGGCGAAGGTGTTTGATTTACGTGCGCCCGCGCGTTTGTCAATTGTTCGGGGCGGGGCTTCAGTGTTGGCGGGTACCGGGAAAAAAGTTCAAGCACATAATCTTCATATCTTGTTTTTATGCAACCTAAAGATGTTTTAATGTTGATTGAAAAATATATAATACTTTTCAATCAACATTAACATTTTTCCCCCTAATTTCGCCCGCGTACTAATTTAATCTTGTTTTCCCATACAAAATTTGAATTCCCATTTCACCCCTTTAGGAGGTAAATTTTGAAAAATCCTTTCTTAGTGCTTCTCTACACCTTATAAGGAACCTACGTGCCAAATTTGATATCTCTAGGACCAGCGGTTTCAGCTGTGCGGTGATATGTCAGTCAGTCAGTCAGTCTCTTCTTTTATAGATTTAAGATTCATCTTACAGAGCTCTGCTGGGACATTTTGCATGAACTACTATATATTATATCATTGCAGTTTAAGCAATATGTCACAAGGATAACATATTTAATTATTTAGGTATTTACCTGAATTATAATTTTCTAATCTCAAAACACATTTAACATTTAAACGAGAATGATATTATTATAGCGTGTAATCTATTATACTAAGGTTTAAGTACGACAAGTTGAGAATCCAGTGTTGCCACTAACAGTGCCGTCCTTAACCAAAAAGGACCACATTGTTGTTGAAGCATAAGGACTTTCTAACAGGTAACTCTTACAAAGATACGAGTAAATTTCTAGTGCTTAGCGACAATATGGTTCACCTAGTTGAGAACGTCATAAATTAATCTACATAAGTATCAGCGCATTGAGGAGCGAAGCGCCATTTTATCAGAGTTCCTACCCGATGATGTGTAATGAACAGAGATCGGACAGTTGAGCGTCATTTGTATGACGTTTTCGGAATAATGAACCTTATGTTGTTAAATGACGCCCAGTTGTCCGATCTCTGGTAATGAAACAACAATTTTACGCATCGTCTGCGACGCGGAAGTCACCCTGACACTCGCTGACACTGGACCGGTGGACCCCACACTGTCACGGCGTTGACTACTGAATGGTTTATTGGTCAATCCGAACATGTTTTTCGTGTTTTAAACAATGAAGCTTCTTGCGCGGACCGTTTAAATCAAAATACGCCTGAGATTGCGACCACTTATCTACTTAACATATTTTAAAGGCTCCTGGGTTATTCCAGTCGGATCTTCGACTTGTGTTATGTTTTTTGTAGGGTCTCTTGGTAGATGTATGTATTTATTTTGAACTATCTATTGCCCGCGGCTTCGCTCGCGTTAGAAAGAGACAAAAAGTAGCCTATGTCACTCTCCATCCCTTCAACTATCTCCACTTAAAAAATCACGACAATTCGGCGCTCCGTTTAGCCGCGAAGGACGGACAAATAAACAGACACACACACTTTCCCATTTATACTATTAAGGACTGTATCGTTAAGTATAAGGACAAAACAAACCTCGTCTAAATGTTGACATGTGCATAATTTTGTATTATTATGTTCCGAGAGTATGATCTTAAGGTATTGATAAGTACTATTTGATATAAGAAGGTCTGATATTTTTTTTATTTTAGGGACTTTATGGTACTTTCATTAAGGTCTAGCAAATAAATTTCGGACAACCCCTATCTGGCTTAATTTGAGAATATTTCAATGACTCTTTGTACGATTTCAACAAACAAAGGTTAATATGCTGCCAAAATATATTCTTTAAGAGTCCTCTTCATGGTTTTTCCAATTGGGTACTTGTAGAATAAATGCGGCGAATTTATATAATTTAAAAAAACGCAATTTTGAGCAACGTTCCAGATTGCCGTAAATTTTTGATGCTAGCAGGATGAGAGAAACAGATAAAAAAATTAGCCATAGGCCAAAGTCTAATTGACATTCATGGTGTTTGAACAGTGCTTAAACCAGATCGATATAAACAATGTATGATAGTCAAATTCGACATCAAAGTCGGAGTTAGAGTAAGCACCATGCCACATTCTCTAAATGGCCGCCATACACAGATCCTGAACTATATTTTTTTAAATAACAGTGGCTAGACTATGTCCAGATATTCTGCTTTGTGGATCATGTGTTGTTGAGGTTCGCACCATACAATTTTTTTTCGCAATCGTATTGTCTTTTACGCACTTTGTGAATTTTCTAGTAGCATTTGTCCGGAATCGTAATTGTTACTCGGGAGGATTAAGTCAATACTGTCTAAACCATATGCTTTACGTCGAGTTTCTAGGACAAAATGTGTACCTTATTATGTGTCTTATTAAGCCCATGGCTTGTTATAAGAAAAAAATATAATAGCAAATAAATACGGCTACTCAAAGTTGTCTTCATACTTAACGATACAGTCTTTATGGATTCTTAAACATATTTAGGAGTTATAAGTGGTTAAAAATTATTTAATATTTAATATATATCGTGGCCTGAATAACTACAACACAAGCCTTCTCTAGCTTGAGCTTACTGTGGGACTCAATCAATCTAAGATGTAAAAATGTCCTATAATACTCATTTATTTATAATCGGATTGAAATAAGTATCATCATTTAATTTTTAGAATGTACCTAAATACTTAAATGTTTTTAATAAGTCCAAAAATAAATACTAAAGTAGGTTTTAAAGCTTATTTGCACTTATTCGTTAATTGAGTAGGTACTTAAATATGCATTACGCAATTTCCGTGGCTCGTGCAAAGTTTAACGCACTTGAAAGGTGCTGGTAATATTTATCATGGCACCTACATTTTGAATCATATTTTTACTGTAATAACGGTCCCTGGCTCTCAAAGTAGGTCTCCCTGTGTCTCAAGAGCCAGTTTCTTCCCGTTTACAATCAGGTGTAAGGTTACAATATTTTAGACATTTTGAAAAAATATTTATCACCAATAACTAAAGTTAAATTTTATATAAATGCAAGAAAATAGGATGAGTGTGTGCGCGCGTGTGTGTGTGAGTAATATGTATGTGTGATTTTTGAAATGTGTGTGTTGACGCGCGTGTGTGTTATTTGAGACTTTTCTAGACAATGATTTGTAGTAATAATTATGAATTTGATGACTTTGTTATACATTTGTCAGTGTCATAATAAAGGTTTCTGGTCTGCATTCTGGTCTGTGTATATATAATTATAGTTTGTCGATCACTCAGATTTTATCGGAACGACTTTAAAAAGGTTAAACGGGTCTAACGAACTATTTTAATTAGGCTCTTTATTATCATGGTTCCAACGTAGTTTCTTTTTTGGTAATTAATTGAGAACTACTAAACATACAATACAATACAATACAATACTCTTTATTGCACATCTCACATAGTTTACAAGTAACACACAAGAAACAAAACAAATTAAACAGAGGTAACAACAGGCGGTCTTATCGCTTAAGAGCGATCTCTTCCAGACAACTTTTGGGTACTGGAGTTAATATAATCAAAATATATGGTAGGTGGCTCTAAAAATTATGAGAAGTAGAATTTAAATACAACCAAACAACACAAAACACTCATTCAAATAGACATACATAAATAAGTATAACCATAAACATACATAAACATACACACATAAATACATATATAAAAAGGTTTATATTCATAGAGAAACAAACAACAGTGTCATTCATAAAATCTAAGGAAGGGAAAGATAGTATTCTTTAAGGTTTGATTTAAAAGAGGCAATAGATTGAGAACGTCTTAACTCAACAGCAGCCCTAGCACATGATGGCCGCGAGAGTATGTCGCCGCGAGATAGACTACCTGTCTTTATGTCATTAATACAATTAGACAAAGACGTCTCATCTATCTCGCGGCGACATACTCCCGCGGCCATCATGTGCTAGGCCTACTGGGAGAGAGTTCCACAGTCGAATAGTGTAACTAAACCTCCGCTCTCCTTACTTATTTACTTACTTGACTAACCAACAGTATAGCTAACCCCCCTCCTTTAAATATACCCCGTAAATTTGGCCTTGTGATCGTCTAGCGTGAATAAGTAGAACCCTTCGATGTGAACCGCGATAACCTAGATCCTTTAATGAGTATCAGCTGTATTTTTGACTAATTTTTAAAATTTTATTTAATTATATTTTAAAGAAGAATAAAGGTTGGTGTAGCATAATAAGATAGTGTTATAGAAGAGTGTTTTATCAGATTTAGGCCTAGAAAGTTATATGTGAGAAAATTAATGACGTGATGAAGAAATTTTAGAATAAAAGTTAGTGAGTGAAACATACATGAAATAAATATTAAAAAATATTTTGGTAATCATCCGCTACGCCTTATTAGTGGTCCCGGCTTGGGCAAGGGCTTGCGATACGGTATGGGACCCCTGACCTGATCAAACCACTTTATCAGGATCCTAAGCAAGTAAGCCTGAAGGGCTATCTATCTACAAACTAACCCCCTTTTTGTTTTGTTTCTTGTCCCTAGCTAAACCCCCCTTTCCCCAATACTGCTAATAGACCATAACTTCTCGATCTTTCTAATGTTTTATCGAAACACCGAGCAGTCGCTAACTTTTATAAGAACTAAGCAAGTCTACTAACTTTTCTAAGCTTTTGACTTTCCATCAGTGGACGGCGCTCGCATGCCACTGGGCCCTATAACAAACCTATGCTTTTTATTCCAAAGAATAGTTTGTTTCTCTAACCAACTTGATAGAATTTACCTTGAAAAACCAGTTAGCAACACTAAGTGTCCCGCAGCCACACCGAAAAATCAGAAATTGCTACCACAATTATTAATTTCACTCAAACAAATTAAGCAATAAGAGATTTTATAAATTACCAGTTTTACCACATATTTTAAGATAGTAAACACCACATTTAAAGTCCATTTAAACCATATAAATAGTAGTAGTTAAATTGTTTCTCCACAATACACGTTGACCAATTATATTCCAAGACCAATCATAAAAGAACTCTACTTTCATAGAAATAGTGTGTGACTCTACCCTAATCCTATCGTTTTCCTACTCTAGCATATCTGAAACACAGACCGTCACTTACCATAGATCTTGTGTTCAAAATATGCACAAGTGTATCCCTACCATAAGCTGTACAGTTCAGCCAGCGAAGCTGAGATAGGCAACCTATAGGCTTGTGTTCTTATCCCCCCCTCTGCTCTTGCCCGCGGGCTAGGGTAGCAGAGAGTAGATCGCCCTATCCGTGTATATATCCAGTATTCTAGGACACACCAGTACCAGCCACATGGGAAACCCAGCTGCGATCAACTTTACTTAGATGTGGATCGATCACAACCGAAATCCCCAGCGACCAACGCCAGCATGGACTAGAGCACCGAGTAAATAAATATAAATATATATAGGACCCCAGCCTCAAATACTGCCGACTTCAGTGAGCAAGGATTACTCCTAATGCCTTTCTTCAATCGTGAAAGTCCTCACTTCCATCTAACAGTTGGACTCTTTGAGACCGGTGAGAAAATACGCTTTTGTAAGTATAAAAAAGCGTCCAAGCCCCCACTTGGAACAAAAAGACCCCTAAACGCCTTATGTTTAACAGCCGCAAGGTATAAAGCGCTTAGCCGGACAACAGTCTGTCACAAACAATGATCTGGCTTATAACTTTCATAAAATAACCCCATAGAAAATTACTAAATTCAATTTTACTGACCAACTAAACAAACGAGTGAAGTTTCCTTTACGTGCTATAATCTAAGCTTAGTTTTGCAAGAATTACTCCCTACAAAACCAAACACAGACTTATCTCCAAGCACCAGCCATACATCGACCCAGTCTTTATATTGCTTAACGGCACTCATGAAACAAAGCACAGAAAACTTCACTATACACATCAATTTAAATGTAACACTACACTATAAATAGAACACTAAAATAACCCCACAACTGACGGTAAAGCAATTCCACCACAGGTCTAAGTTCAACTGTACGACGATATTGTCCCCGCACAATCAAACAGAGACACAATTTCAAAGTTTACAATCACTTAGAATAATTTCCAAGTAAAAACAAACAGAGAAATAATAGCAGAACTACTTCACTCACCAGTATAACACACGAAAGCCAGAGACACTGTTAGTCTTGTGGATATTGTAAGAATGACGCGCGTCGGCTCGCTCCGACCCTTTTATAGATTCTATCTCCGACTTCCGACTTCCGACATCCGACTTCCGACTTCTGACATTCGACTTCCGACTTCTGACATCCGACTTCCGACTTCTGACATTCGACTTCCGACTTCTGACATCGGACTTCCGACAAGATGGCTACTCAATCGTGTGCTTTGTTTACTAAGTCTTATGCCCTATGCATTAGAGTTCACGATTAACACACGGATGTTTGCTTATCAACACGTGCCGAGTACACGTGTTTTAGAGAGAGACAGAGCTATTGATATTGATACCTATGTAGTCCAATAGTGGAGCGATTCGCAAATATTTTTACGTAAATATTATTTTGTGGAACATTCTTATTTATTTTGTAAGTAATTTCGCAATGAAATATTTTATCTGTTACTAAATGTTACATTGAATGATATACTCAGGAAGCATAATAACCAATATTAGTCATTATTATTTCTTTGACTTGTAAATGAAATCCAGACATAATATCGGAACGTTACGCAGCTGACAACTGTCAGTGTCAGTATTCCGTCCATGTGAATGTAGTTTGTTGATAAATATGTTTTTCCAACCTGTTTTACATTTAATAATAGTGAATTTTATCAGTGATGACGTAACTAAACATGTGATTAACCATCAAAGATATTATTTGTTAAAATATTCAATGAAATCCCGAAGGAAATATGCACCAAAAAGTTGGTCAAGGAAAAGTTGATTCGCCGTAAGTTTTATATGTAATAACGAGTCCATTTCCTCGTCATAGACGCTTGTTCTGTTACAACTCGCCCCCAAGATTGACTATTTTTTACAAATTACAAAGTAGTTTTGTAAAAAATTGCAATCTGATCTAGCAAAAGAAGCAATAAAACTGAATAAAAGAATAAAAGAAAAATATTTCTAGATCAGTCGGAAATATCCCCCATTTCTAATCGTGTGGTGTGTATTCCAATACTATGCAACTGCTAGCGACTCAGTTTTGAAATCAGCTCATTAGAATCTCGACAATGAACCATGATAACCCCTTTCTCAGAGTCCACGCATCGCCAGGGATACCAGGTTGTGAATCTGATAGGTCCTATTAACCCGTTCTTGCTAGCTCGTTCCCCGGTCGCGGCGAATATTCATTCCATCCACACTGTTGGACCGGAATAATTATCGTAATAATTTCAACGAGTTCACAATAACTTCCCACGCAATTACGAAGAAACCTTTAGAGCTCTCATTATAAGTCCAGAGCCTTCAATCTCCATTGTCGAAACTCAAACCAATTCCTCTACCTAATCACTCCCAGCCACATGCTTTGGCGCATGTCTCATACTTGAATAAAATATACAGACTTAAAGTTTATTTGAGTGTGTTTTTTTTTTTTATAAAACAAACCTTAAATGACATAAGCATGTACCTCAACTTGGTACCACATCCTTGATCAAATGAAGAAATGATTTGATGATACTAAACTTCACATATTTGAACAAATAACAAGGACACAAATATTGAAAAGAGCCTCGTTCTCACTAGACGATATCGGCCCTTAAATATGTCGATTGTCAAATACATCCCATTCAAGATGAGGTGTGTGGATTCAGTGTGGGTCTTATTACCTTGTAGAGTGAGTAGCCACGAAAAACTACCCTTGAAATGGGTCGAATCCAAATGGATTTTAACCTAACCGATAAGCTTTTTATGGCTAATGTGTTTCCCTCGGCCCCCCGCTGTTTATTCCCCGCAAATTCCGACCAAACTAGTTTTGACCACTTTCCAGCGCTGTCTGTCTATATCAATCCACTCATTCCATAAAAAAAATCATTCAAGACACACATCATTCAGTCATTCATCCCATTCAAAACATTCTTACATCTATAAACATTCATCATCTCTAAATTATTCACACACACACACACACAATGTAACCATTCTTACTTCCTCATTCGCTCTTTCACTCGATCTCAACAGAAAGCCAACGCTTTTAAAAAGTAATCAAAATAACGAATAAAAATGGAAATAAAATTACACAATAACTTCAAAAGTTTACGTATCCCATTTTACTCCACTCTACCCTGACTCGAAGGCAAAGAAAATTTCAATTTATTTATGATAGGTTTCATTTTATACATCCATATTTAATTTTATAAAATAATTACTAACCGCAAACAATTTGACAATGTGTGAAAATTGTTTGATGCACATACTAAAAATAAAATGTTCGTACGGACAAAATGTTACATTTTATGTAAACATCTTTTATTTCACAGTCAATCACTGTAAGGATTCTACCCTGTTTTCAATTTCCCTGTCTTTTGTTCATTATCACATTCCTCAGTGCAAAATTGATAGCATAAAATGCAAAAAATTTATAAAAGTAAGTACAGTCACTTAAACAAAATAGTGGCCCTCCCTACTCCGATCTTTGTAGAACAAAATACTGACCGAGTTATGATAAGAAACGAGGATCTGCACTGGTGATTACCGATATTGTACAGTATACCACCCTATATAATGTAAAAAAATGATAACGCATAAATAATAAATATCACTGCTAACTGTAATAACTAAAATGAAAAATAGTTTATCCACCGCTCTGAATTTTCTGATGTCTACCCCAGGTAGACTAGATACTATATGTCCACTTATTGTTATATTAAAAGAATCCAACCATACAATGAATGTTCAATACATTCTCCATACAAAATAAAGATAAAAAAAAAAATTGTTGTCCACATAATGAACCGACATCTTTATCTAGATAATTAAAAAAATCCGTATTATAGATTTACAACCACCATACACCATTTTATAATCCTAGGAACAAAACTACTAAGTGACAGAGAGACTATACGATGTGCTAGCCAATAACGCCCTTTACCACACAGATCACTATAGAAATAAAATTAATTTCAGACAAAATTTTGACTTCTACCACCCCTATAATAATAACACTGAATCCCAATAAAATTTACAAGAATTCATAACACATTTCAAATAATGATAATGATGATGATGATAAGAAAGAAAAATAATAATGTTCCACATAAGTATGCCGCAATGAAAGAAAACTTTTTACTAAAAGGTCATTGACTTGTAACCAATGTACTCATAGAATTTACATTACACATCATGTAATGTTCATAATAAACGCATAATACAATTTTGCAAAAAAAAAAGTAATTGCAGTTTTGAAGTGGTTTTCATATTTTCAATTTTTTTCCGCAAAATATATTTATTTAAATATGGTTTTGATATTTTTTGTAAAATATAATGTAACATCAAATTTGATGTGGTTTTGATAAAATATATTCCCTTTTTTTTTCAAACTATCTGCAAAATTTTATTTTGGTTTTAATTGCCTTATGATAAAATACAAAATGATGTCATAAGTAGGTTCAAAATACTTTTATTTGATTGGATAATAATATAACAAAATAATGAATTTTTCTTGAAACGAGCTTAAAACTTGTATTGTCCTATTCTATGTCTTCAATATTGTATAACATGCCCCGAAAGTCTTTTGTAACCTCGGGCAATTTATTCCTTCTTCATTACATTTGCAACTGCAGCAAACTTTGCAAATTGTTAACAAACACGACAATGGGCTGAGGAACTTGGTTAAAGTGTCTCTCTTCCTTTTTTTTCTTTTCATACTTGGCTAGTTCTATGATGAGTTCTTGAGTAGCTAATGATGATGATTAGATCCTGCTGGCCTCCTGGTAATATTTCAAAATTTTCCAAACTATTCTCTTCTCAGTCGGTGTCATAACCCAGGACACCATGAAACCTCTTCCGAAGACACGTTGCACACTTGATCACAATCAGCATAACCGCAAAAGATCCAGTTACTTATTTTTGAACACAGCAAGTAACTTGAAACCAATGAATATTTCTTCAACTCTAAAGTTGGCCAGTCCTTATTTGTCCAATCATTGGTCAAAAAATAAAATATTGCATAAATCGAATATCATAAACACTTGTTATTTCACTAGCGTTACTAAGCATGCACTTAAACACACACTGAAGTTTTCACCGCATGTCTCCACCGTCCTCGCTGATCCACTATGTTCAATGACAGAACAGTGCTGTGGTAAGAATCTATCTTAGGTTAAAACTAAAGTTAAGTTAAAGACTTCCAATAAACAGAGGGAAAGATAAAATAAAAATCACAAGCGTTAAAATATTTTCCAAAAAAAATATGCCAACTAAGGTTGCAGGACCATCTAGGTACTTTAACCATATGAGACGTACGTCTCATTTACGTTCACCTACAATTATTATTATTATTTTTTTTTTTTCTCAAGTATGATGTCTGATCGCTAAGTGACTTTAATTTTTCTAACTCAAAAATTACTGCAGACTATAAAACTCCGTCTTGTTTGCTCAATAAAACTAGAATAGGGTAAATTAACTGGGGTTTTGAACACTTACATATATGTATTTTTCTTGATCGGCATTTTCTGTTCCATTCTTCTGTTTAGTGTGGCATAATATGGCACTACTAACAACATAATCATATTGAAAATCTTCAGTAACACATTGGTCCTATGAGCAGGTATGAGACCAGGCTCAAAAACTCTTACTCCTCCGTTAGTTGACATCAAAAGCCGGGTACTTCAACTCGAACGTCCCACGAAATATCTCAATGTTCACTTCATGTTTTTCGCGTCCAAACTGTTGCTAACTCTGTCTCCATGTACTCAAGTCTTGCACTATTGCACTAACACCTTTTTTAACTAACTAATTATGGCCTAAAACTAATTGAAATTACTATGTTTTCACTAACAGAGCTCTTCGTTTCAAACCGTAGTTCACATTTCTCTTCGTCTGATAATAAGACGTCACTAAAAATCACACGTGCTTCTACACAATCAACTATACTAATTATTGGAAGCTACACAACACTGTAATTTCTGTGAAATCGTTTTCTTAAATAAAATTTAATAACTTCGCGCTCAGATTTTTTTTTCATAAGGAACTGTCACTGTCAATATTGTCATCCTTAACCGTTTTTTTTTTCTTTTACAATTGTCCTCATGGGCGTATTTTCATTGTAAACACACTAAAGTGTTTTGTGTAGTCACAAACATTAAATGGAGATATATTTGAACCAGGTTTGATTTGTGCGTATTTTATTATTTACAAAACAATTATTTGATATCATAAATTTAGCCTATCATAATGTTCAAATATTTGACTAGTTATTAGAAATATATAATTGATTTTTTTTTCATAATTTAATGAAATCGAACGAAAACTATCGTGTAGATTTGCTTTAATGCGTAGGAAATTGCGTGTGCGCATCGGTTTACAAAAGTGTGACCAGATTAAAAATATATTGTGAGATTCTTTAAGGATCTAACAGACGGTCGGACCGCACTTGTAAGGGGACATGTGTTAGGCCCTATTTACAAAATACCGTTCAGAATCTACACAACTTGAATAGTTTGATGTGATTTAAGCAATAGAAAATTAAATTAACAAAGTCTTTTGTATTTAAATACATCTATTGTATTAATTTTACTATAATGAAGTAGAGAAAAGTGAAGTAAAGTTTTGTAAATGACAACACCGGACAATAAATTACTGAATTACTGAATATCTTTTGTCAAAATTTGTATGACCGATCAAACGTACCAACTTAAAAACAATGATAGTTTGTGTAATGTCACCGATAGAACACCTTTTGGCGGAGATATATGTTATCTGTGGTTAAATTATTTTCTCTAATCTATGTCATGTTTATCGCCAAACCGCTCTATTCGCGAAAGAATGGCAGATCCGTTTTGTTTTCTTTAGCTCATTATTAATTACGTGATCTGCAATTAGAATTATTTAAATATTCGCTTCATTTTAATCTGCTTAAACAATACGACAGGCAATTCTGCGCCGACGCCGGTCATGCATGAGCCGTCCATATTCGCCATTTTGTCATTTGTCCTTTAAGTAAGAAAATGCAAACAAAACATTATTTGCCCTAAACACGCGTTACTCTCAGATAATATTGCCGAATGCCGACAAAGTGATCTTGTTTTATCAAACTGAACTCCGAACTGCAATTGCAATGTAATTTTCCGATAGCGAAAGTGAGGTTATGAAATTGACATGACATTTAGTGAATGCAATGCAATGGACATGTGTTTTGTTGTGTTTCTCATCAAGATAATAGAAGAATCTAGTGCTCATACTCATGATCTAATGAGCAAACAGCCCATGCAAAGGATGTCTTATCGGGCTATGCCTCAATTGATAAAGTGAACTAATTGCCTACTTCAAAAGCAGTTTTGCATGAAAGGTAAGCTTTTGTTTTATTATTTGATGTGTTTTCAAACAAGTCGTCGTTTTCGAAACCCAGCAGAACATACTTGCGAACTACAACGACTAGACCGAATATATATGGTGAAATGTTGCTTATTTCATTGTTCTGTCGTCAGATAAGTTATTGATAGTAAATTTCCCCACGTTACTCGTACTTTCTGACTTTCACATTGCCTAAGAGGATCTTAAATATTCTAAATGTACGTGAAATAGTCCTAACTAACAAAATATATTTGTTACTTTCAATGAGGTTTACATGGTTGTTCGATTTTTCAGTTTCAACATCTAATTGGAATTTCTCTGGAAAGTTTACAATGTCCGATATTTCTACACATCTGCCACAAATTTATGGAAATCAATATTTATAGAAACTGAACATACCTTGGTTAAACGGTAAGCATTAAAAATATGTTCGACTAATTTATTTGATCTAGGCTACCTAACTGTTCTTGGAAATTGTAATGTTGTTTCCGTTCCAACCAATAAAATTTCTCAAGCTTATGGATTATGGAAAGCAATATTTGTAGGACCTCAAATGAATGTTATGGCATTTAAAAATAGGCATTGTAACTTGTCCAAACTTTAATTTTGTATTTTTGTATACTTAAATAAAATTATGTAGACTAAAAATCCAGACTTAGCATAGATTTTGTTTGTGTTACAATGAGTTTAAATAGTGTGTGTATCAATTTTCAGTATATGAAATGGATTATCATCATTGAAGAACATCAACCAGCTGTCGGCAATGTGCAGGTTGACTGAGGAATTTTCCGGAGTGTCTTTTTATGGACTGTACTCCGTCTTAGCACAATTCCCAAGTAAGTACTTAACCATGATTGCCCTAGATAAATATAAACAATCTTAATGATACGTATTTATAAATAAGATTCCTTAAACATACATACACCCTTTTTTAACTAATCTTTCAATATGTACAATTTCAGGTTTTACCCGAGAGGCCACGCTTCAGTTGGACCGTCTTCCATATATCTACTGACTTCATATAAATGAAAGGTACTTATGTTTTATTATAATAACACGTTCTAATTATTAAATTTAAAAGTGAACAGCTCATGGCATCATTATCTAGAAAATTGAAGTGAAGCGTAAACCAAAGCGGTGAGGCATGAGCGACCGGATAAAAATCAAACTTAACTGACTCATCATCATTTTATTGGCTAATCAAACTTATTACTAATTTATGTCCTAGCTCATGTAGATATGAACTGCTAGGCAGGGGTTCTCAAACTTTTTTATTTTTAATTTCCCTTTTGTAAATTTTGTTGTATGCGTTGTTTTTTCTGACACAATATTTCTCACGGGCGTGTTTTAGAATTCCAAAACTAAGCGACGCGCCCCCGTGAATAGATAAATGAAATAATATTGAACCCTATTTGGCAGAACCTTACTCTAAACAATACCCCTTTCTTACACTATCTATATGAATATTTCTAATGTCTGACTATTTCCTTTCAGTGTACTGAGGACTCACTAATCTGCACTACCAGTAACAAAGTAATCCGACAATCAGACTGGACCCGGTCATGTTAGGTAAGTTTACATACTTAATGTGTACCACATACCACATACTATTTCTGAACCTCAGTAAAATATGGTTTTATAAAGATAATAGTGCTTATTATCTATGCCTACTTAACAGGAATATTACAAATTTCAATCAATTTTCATGAAATTCATTAAGCAATTGTGACAATGATCAAGCAGTGGTGGAGTTAAGGTATGGCAAGGTACGACCTCCCAGATGCTGGTAATGCTAATATTTCGTAGGATATGTTTGACATGGTTGTAATGAAGTACAGTATGTTGGCATACTCCTGACTTGTGTAATATTGTATAAAAGCTGTGTACCCAATCTACCGAACATAATAATTGTATGGTTTTACACTTACTATTTTAGACTAGCCTACAGCTTACCATGTGAGATAACGAACTCATGTCATATGAAGCTATTGAAAATCTTGTTTATACATACATACTTATTTGTATTACTACAGTAAAAATATATACGTATAGAAAGTTGAAATTCGTACAGTGCATTTAATTTATTGAAATAATTGGCAGATATAGGCTACAGTGACCTCTCACCATCAAGAGGGACGTATGCTTGTTTACTACGGATGTAATATGAAAATATATGATGACTTATAAGCTAATGAACTAAAATTAGTCCTAATATGATTTATACCTATATCTTAACAGACAGAAACCTATTCTTCTCACGGCTGCACTACAGTGACAATATTTGGTACAAACCGTACAAACAATATGCCAAATTATTGTATGATGTATGAAATCCTGTGAGCCAATTTGTAGATTATAGAGTTACAACTGAAATGCAAACAAGCCATCCATCGAAGGATGTACTTGTCATAATACCACATGCGTGTAGCTATTCAGTATTCATAGAAAAATGGCGGGACGCCCCATATAATATTGTACTTCAGCGCGACAATGAATAATTGCGCCCCCATAGCAATTAGACTAGAGCCTATCTTCTTGTATTACTAGGTCTTAAATCTAGGGCTTAGGTATCCTAGGTTATTTTAGGAAAATAATCTTACATCTAGACTATGTTAGCGACCTACTTACTGACCTAACTAGTAGTTATCCTGCCAATAAATAACAGACGCCTGCCAGGAACATACATATCAGAGTGTTCATGAACTATATAAGACAGCATCGAAGCTATCCGATCTCCAATGTAAAGTGCAAACGTGATGTGAGCTTTCAAAATAACCCTGACAATGGCAGTACCTGCTAAGAAAATGTACTGGGCATATAGAGAACTATTTGTTTTAACATGAAATTCTATTACTATTGTACATTGTGTACACACTTATGTTTCCAATTCCGGTCACTAGGTGGCAAACTCTTCTAAAGTGTTACAGTTCCGCGCCTCCTTTTATTTTAGATACATGGATATTTTTTCTATAAGTACCTAGTATTTTACGTACTAGCCCCGCCTATCCCATAGCTAGAAAAACATACGTTAAGGCACAAAACAAATAATAGTACTACGCATAGGCGCAAGGGAACGTCAAGATGTGCCAATGCCAACAATTGCTACGTAGCAATGCAACCCGAATGGTGCTGAAATCACCGTAAAATCGGGACGATGTTTAGTTCAACCACTACGATTATGAGTTAATTTTCTGGAAATAGATTTTGTCTAGGTTTACTACGCTATTTTAATTTTTATTTTTTTTATTTTTCAGGTACCAAAGGAAAACGAAAATATCATTGGTTCTATACTGATGCATGACTTCGCTCGGAACGCGGCAAGAATTAACAATGGAAGAAAATACTACAGACGTGTTTATTAACAATAAAGTTATTTTTGTTTTTATGAAATAGCGATTGAATAAAAATATTAGGTATATGAGTTTTATTTAGAGATGAAATAAGTCAAGAAATACAGCACACCCACTCGTTTTCACAACAACAAATGTAGCCTGGTAAGGCTAATAAAATAAGGTTATTAAAATTCTGGTTGCTCGGCACCAAAAGTAACCTTGCAACGGCTACTTCCTATTATTTATTTATAAACCTTGGTATCCAAGATGTGTTCTACAGAGCACATCTTAGATCCTGGTCACGGCACCAAATGTAACTAAACCTCCGCTCTCCTTACTTATTTACTTACTTGACTAACCAACAGTATAGCTAACCCCCCTCCTTTAAATATACCCCGTAAATTTGGCCTTGTGATCGTCTAGCGTGAATAAGTAGAACCCTTCGATGTGAACCGCGATAACCTAGATCCTTTAATGAGTATCAGCTGTATTTTTGACTAATTTTTAAAATTTTATTTAATTATATTTTAAAGAAGAATAAAGGTTGGTGTAGCATAATAAGATAGTGTTATAGAAGAGTGTTTTATCAGATTTAGGCCTAGAAAGTTATATGTGAGAAAATTAATGACGTGATGAAGAAATTTTAGAATAAAAGTTAGTGAGTGAAACATACATGAAATAAATATTAAAAAATATTTTGGTAATCATCCGCTACGCCTTATTAGTGGTCCCGGCTTGGGCAAGGGCTTGCGATACGGTATGGGACCCCTGACCTGATCAAACCACTTTATCAGGATCCTAAGCAAGTAAGCCTGAAGGGCTATCTATCTACAAACTAACCCCCTTTTTGTTTTGTTTCTTGTCCCTAGCTAAACCCCCCTTTCCCCAATACTGCTAATAGACCATAACTTCTCGATCTTTCTAATGTTTTATCGAAACACCGAGCAGTCGCTAACTTTTATAAGAACTAAGCAAGTCTACTAACTTTTCTAAGCTTTTGACTTTCCATCAGTGGACGGCGCTCGCATGCCACTGGGCCCTATAACAAACCTATGCTTTTTATTCCAAAGAATAGTTTGTTTCTCTAACCAACTTGATAGAATTTACCTTGAAAAACCAGTTAGCAACACTAAGTGTCCCGCAGCCACACCGAAAAATCAGAAATTGCTACCACAATTATTAATTTCACTCAAACAAATTAAGCAATAAGAGATTTTATAAATTACCAGTTTTACCACATATTTTAAGATAGTAAACACCACATTTAAAGTCCATTTAAACCATATAAATAGTAGTAGTTAAATTGTTTCTCCACAATACACGTTGACCAATTATATTCCAAGACCAATCATAAAAGAACTCTACTTTCATAGAAATAGTGTGTGACTCTACCCTAATCCTATCGTTTTCCCTACTCTAGCATATCTGAAACACAGACCGTCACTTACCATAGATCTTGTGTTCAAAATATGCACAAGTGTATCCCTACCATAAGCTGTACAGTTCAGCCAGCGAAGCTGAGATAGGCAACCTATAGGCTTGTGTTCTTATCCCCCCCTCTGCTCTTGCCCGCGGGCTAGGGTAGCAGAGAGTAGATCGCCCTATCCGTGTATATATCCAGTATTCTAGGACACACCAGTACCAGCCACATGGGAAACCCAGCTGCGATCAACTTTACTTAGATGTGGATCGATCACAACCGAAATCCCCAGCGACCAACGCCAGCATGGACTAGAGCACCGAGTAAATAAATATAAATATATATAGGACCCCAGCCTCAAATACTGCCGACTTCAGTGAGCAAGGATTACTCCTAATGCCTTTCTTCAATCGTGAAAGTCCTCACTTCCATCTAACAGTTGGACTCTTTGAGACCGGTGAGAAAATACGCTTTTGTAAGTATAAAAAAGCGTCCAAGCCCCCACTTGGAACAAAAAGACCCCTAAACGCCTTATGTTTAACAGCCGCAAGGTATAAAGCGCTTAGCCGGACAACAGTCTGTCACAAACAATGATCTGGCTTATAACTTTCATAAAATAACCCCATAGAAAATTACTAAATTCAATTTTACTGACCAACTAAACAAACGAGTGAAGTTTCCTTTACGTGCTATAATCTAAGCTTAGTTTTGCAAGAATTACTCCCTACAAAACCAAACACAGACTTATCTCCAAGCACCAGCCATACATCGACCCAGTCTTTATATTGCTTAACGGCACTCATGAAACAAAGCACAGAAAACTTCACTATACACATCAATTTAAATGTAACACTACACTATAAATAGAACACTAAAATAACCCCACAACTGACGGTAAAGCAATTCCACCACAGGTCTAAGTTCAACTGTACGACGATATTGTCCCCGCACAATCAAACAGAGACACAATTTCAAAGTTTACAATCACTTAGAATAATTTCCAAGTAAAAACAAACAGAGAAATAATAGCAGAACTACTTCACTCACCAGTATAACACACGAAAGCCAGAGACACTGTTAGTCTTGTGGATATTGTAAGAATGACGCGCGTCGGCTCGCTCCGACCCTTTTATAGATTCTATCTCCGACTTCCGACTTCCGACATCCGACTTCCGACTTCTGACATTCGACTTCCGACTTCTGACATCCGACTTCCGACTTCTGACATTCGACTTCCGACTTCTGACATCGGACTTCCGACAAGATGGCTACTCAATCGTGTGCTTTGTTTACTAAGTCTTATGCCCTATGCATTAGAGTTCACGATTAACACACGGATGTTTGCTTATCAACACGTGCCGAGTACACGTGTTTTAGAGAGAGACAGAGCTATTGATATTGATACCTATGTAGTCCAATAGTGGAGCGATTCGCAAATATTTTTACGTAAATATTATTTTGTGGAACATTCTTATTTATTTTGTAAGTAATTTCGCAATGAAATATTTTATCTGTTACTAAATGTTACATTGAATGATATACTCAGGAAGCATAATAACCAATATTAGTCATTATTATTTCTTTGACTTGTAAATGAAATCCAGACATAATATCGGAACGTTACGCAGCTGACAACTGTCAGTGTCAGTATTCCGTCCATGTGAATGTAGTTTGTTGATAAATATGTTTTTCCAACCTGTTTTACATTTAATAATAGTGAATTTTATCAGTGATGACGTAACTAAACATGTGATTAACCATCAAAGATATTATTTGTTAAAATATTCAATGAAATCCCGAAGGAAATATGCACCAAAAAGTTGGTCAAGGAAAAGTTGATTCGCCGTAAGTTTTATATGTAATAACGAGTCCATTTCCTCGTCATAGACGCTTGTTCTGTTACAATAGCTTGGAAAGAACATACAATATTTTTTTATTGTTTTAAAAAGGTATACTCTTGGGTCGACACGTTCGTTTTTCGTCACGTTCGTTTTTCGTCACGTTCCTAAATTTGTCCGATTCTGCTTTCGTCAGTCATTCTTCATTCGTCAACTTAGTCTGCAGTCATTATCGTCTTTGACCATAATGAGGTGTTGGCCTTTTCTTATTTCGACTCAATCGTTTTTCGTCATTTCATATTTGGTCATATTCTAAGTTGGTACCACTACTGACCTAACACTACGAAAAAACACGAAAACATAGATTTAACAGCGAACATGCCGAAAGAAGATTATGACGTATTATAATAAATTATGATAATAAAATATAATAGATTATGATAAAGATGAACAACGAAATTGACCGTAGTTGAGAAAGACCATCGACGATCGTGACGAATGGCTGACGAAAGCAGAATCGGACAAATTTAGGAACGTGACGAAAAACGAATGTGTCGACCCAAGAATATATGTACCTGTAAAAATAATTAGACTTAATTAATGTTAGATGTCGCTTTCCAACAATGAACATTTGGAAATAGGTACTCGGTGAGGCGGATAATATAAAAATGTAATGCAAATAATTATTTCAAAGTTTTAAATTTCAATTTCTTAACTATTTTTATGACCGCATTGTTAACCTATTCATCAAATAAAAAAAAAACAAGATGTATATTAAATATACATACTTATAACAAAAAGCGATAGATGAAAGTACATTAACTGCGTGTCGAATTTAAAGGAAAACAAGTATGTATATTTAATATACATCTTGTTTTTTTTTGTTTTCTTTAAATTCGACACGCAGTTAGGTTCATCATCAGGTACCACTCTGTATATCGCTTTTTGTTAAATACGAAAAAAAAGTATTTTTTTTTTCGTTTCGATACATAATAAATGAATTAATTAGGGTGAGAGGACCTTAATCATAACATTAAAGTCATTGTCAAGTGTTTGACGGCACATTAAGAAGTGGTAAGGGATGCCACACACGTGTTCAGTAATTTTTTTTTTTAATAATTCAATAACCGTAAGAGTTAAGAGGCTAGTTTCTTAGAGAAATTGATTGTATTTGAACTAAAGAATCTTCCCTTAAAGTTAACGGAATTCAATAAAAAACCGGCCAAGAGCGTTTTTCTCAAAAACTACTGAACCTATCAAGTTCAAAACAATTTTCCTAGGAAGTCTTTATAAAGTTCTACTTTTGTGATTTTTTTCATATTTTTTAAACATATGGTTCAAAAGTTAGAGGGGGGGGGGACGCACTTTTTTTCCTTTAGGAGCGATTATTTCCGAAAATATTAATATTATCAAAAAACGATCTTAGTAAACCCTTATTCATTTTTAAATACCTATCCAACAATATATCACACGTTGGGGTTGGAATGAAAAAAATATCAGCCCCCACTTTACATGTAGGGGGTACCCTAACAAAACATTTTTTTCCATTTTTTATTTTTGCACTTTGTTGGCGTGATTGATATACATATTGGTACCAAATTTCAGCTTTCTAGTGCTTACGGTTACTGAGATTATCCGCGGACGGACGGACGGACGGACGGACGGACGGACGGACGGACGGACGGACGGACGGACGGACGGACGGACGGACGGACAGACAGACATGGCGAAATAAAAACAGGGTGTGTACATATAGCAACTTTAGTAAAATATGTGACAATATTTTCTGTAACTTAACATGCTATACAAAAAGATTTAGACAAAAATATGTATCCAAAAAAATCATTAACTCTATCTAACTTCCTCAGTATTTGCTAGTTTTCTGGGCTATTTTTTTGGGCATCATCAGTTACATCGTCTTAAATCTTAAAAGTAAACGAAACCAAATCCTTTAGCATTTACTTAATCTTTATTCCAATTTTCTAAGCAACATGTTTTGTTATCACAATCCCATTTGCATATTTAAATTACAAAAATATATTCGGGTATCTGGTCCGGCCGACTCTTTTATCTGTCGTCCTTGGCAGGCCATTATCCGCAGCTGTGTCTGTATGTTTGTGTGGAACAAATTATTTGCAACGCGGTCAATGGCTTTTCTTTACTAATATTAGCTATGCTGTTTGTTTTAGATTTGTGTTTTGACGGATTATAGGTACAGATAGATTAACCGTTTTTATAGGTACTTAAATGAAACAAGGGGAATTTTGTTTATATGAAAAAATATGCTTTTACGATGTTTAAATATTTTTGTAATTTAAGACAAGTATACAGGGTGTCCCAAGACTATGGGACATGAACGGAAAGTACCTTAAATATCGTAGATAGGGTATTTTGCTAAAAGAAGACTTTATTTTATTTTTAAAACTAAGTAAAACTGCATTCATAGATTTTTAAATCATTACATGGTTAAATCGGGAATCAAACCCGCTACACGAGAAAAAAAAAACATCCTGTAATCTTGTCATACCGATCGATAGGCTTCATCATAAGGATTATTTTTCTCTAAATAACATGGTGTCGGACATTAAAGGAAAACCATGAACACAGACCAACCCCTATCTAGACATCCATTACAAGACGACTCGCGGTCACCAGCCTTACTTGTTTTTGCCATGATATAAGCGCGGGCGCTCGCCGTGCCGATCAGTAGCGACCAAGTAACCGACCCGAAAGCAGCGCGTGTTTTTCGCAATAAAAAAATTGAAAAAGGGTATTTTGATGCCTTAAAGATGTCCACCTGTATTGTGAAATGGTGTGGAAAGGTAGCAACAAGCTCAAATTTAAAAACAGACGGCATTACATTCCACAAATAAGTAATATTTATAATTTATTCAGAGCCGGCATAGGTCAACTTACACTGGCTACTTACGCGACAGTAGAGGGACAGTCATACTTCTGTCCCTTTTCATCTGGCGCGACTGCCCGCCGTCCTTGGAACGACCAATCGCAGCGCGCTAAACACATTCCCCTCCCGCTCCTCGCGCCCCAAGCACTGGTGATTTGTACCGCGCACAAAATTTACAATATTCGTACTCTATAGGAGGTTCTCTGTGACCATGAATTTTAACTTTTTACATGGCGTACTCCTTAGCCTTAAATTTTCTCCATACAATTTTTCAAAAAAAATTAAAATTCTTTGAATGCAGTTTTACCAAGTTTTAAAAATAAAATAAAGTCTTCTTTCAACAACATATCCTATCTGTGATATTTTAGGTACTTTCCCTTCATGTCCCATGGTCTTGGGACACCCTGTATATTATGGTTCAACTATTAACTATGTGTTTCATTGCTGGTGGAATATTATTCCATAAAAAGCAGGCACAGTACCCGGCGATAATGATTGCACATCAGTTTTTCGTCTTCGTAGAGCGTTGTCTCTTTCTTGCTATGTGACGTTATGGTCGGCAACGAACCTCCAACACTTCTGGTGTTTCGGGTGTCTATGCGCGGCAGTGATCGCTTACCATCAGGCGACCTGTCTGCTCGTTTGCCTCCTACTCCTATCCCATAAAAAAAGTAATTGTTTCTTTCCAAAGACCGATATGTACATTCTTTATCGCCGTTTACGGGAAAAAAATGGGAAAAAAAAAACTTTTCATCCTTCTAATTCGCTTGGTAGATAGATACTAGTACAGTCAACAACACAGCTGTGTATACAGACAAAGTGCCAAAAATATGTATACAGAACTTTATTACCTGTACATAAAGGTGTGTATACATATTTTTGGCACTTTGTCTGTATACACAGCTGTGTTGTTGACTGTACTGTTAGCCAAGACAGCAGAAAAAACACAAGTCATGTCCTGTCAGGTTAATAAACTCCATCCTCATGAATAAAATTACTATAAAGAAAACGAAATCCTTCCTTCCTGCAAATTTAGATGGCTAATAAAACTAATAAAATACCCCAGATGTTAAAAATACAACATTTTACACAGTTTGTTTTGGTGTCATGTTATTTCATTCTAAACTGTTTGAAAAGGGTTATTCGGTTACAAAAAATGGCTTCTTATTTTAATGCAACGTTTTTTTACATGTCCGAATGAAATCTTTATTGTGTTATGGGATTACAAATTCGAAACTCTGTTTTTTTATCGAATTAAATTTACTTTAAGGGATAATTTACATGGTGAGGGAATTCGCGAGCCCTTTTCATTACATCGCGTTATTACTAAAATCGTATCATATCCCAATTGGGGTATGTACTTGATGGTGTTCGCGCACTGTGTAACTGGGCCCTTATTGTTACGGGCCCATATTAGGTACTGTCTTTTATTCTTCTTCAGTTCCTCATAATTGGGGGTCGTGACCATTTGAGGTCATAACGCATTAATGTGGTAGGTTAGGTTAGTTAGGTCCTTATAATTAAGTAAATTAAGTCCTCCAACATCCACTTCGTCATAATAATATCATAACAGCGACGTCATATGTCATACTTTAGCATTTGTTTTTATTGTATGTATCTATGACATTGTTTTATTTATTGATTTGATTTGTATTTTTTTTGGTTCATTATTGTATAATTTATAGTTGATTGATCTTACTTGTATTCTTTGTTATCATTTTGTAAAATTTGGAATTGACGATCTTTAAGTGAAAGCCTTTGTTTTACAATTGTGTGAAATACTGTGTCTTTTTCTTTAAGAAATAAAGATATCTATCTATCTACTTATCTATGGACAAAACTCTTAGTAGAATACATTTTTGACTCTAAAAATGGTCTTCATAATTGTCACGTATCACTGATAGAACAGTTATTTCTTCATATCATTTCACGCTCGTGCTCATGCTCGTAACAATTTAGTTTCATAAATAGTAATAATAAATTAATTAAAAATTGTCAGGATGTCACCGACGACGGATAGGGTCAACCCTCCACTGAATGAACCCCCCCCCCCCCCCCAGTGAATGAACAAAATTACGTTTTTTGGCTAACTAAAATAAGAAATACAATTATTTCTACCATTTGACGCATTTTTTCTCTTATTGGCAACTCTGTTTCTATGCAATGGCAACACTTGGTATATTTATTTTCATCTAGTTTCAATATAGCCGACGTTTCAAGTTCACTTGTTTCTTTTTTTGAAGTTTTGTATGGAGAAATTAAATCCCCGGTAAGAACAGTGCATGTTTGAGCAACATTTAAAGTGTTAATTTGATATTTATGAGTAAAAACTTTTGTTATTTGGTTGAAATAAGTGTCAAACCTTTTAAAAATGTACACTTCAGTCCTTTATTCTGCGATTAATTCATTATTTTTTAGTGTTCCATTACTGACTTATCAAATGTTCTAAAACAAGTAAATGAACAGAGTGATCATTTACTGGTATTGACTCAATTTAATTTTTTGTCTAAATTTAAATGTTAACGTGATAGTATTAAGCTTGTTTTTTGAAATACTGCTCATACAACTATTCTGATTCTTTCAGCCAGTATTGGAACACAAGTTTTCATACATAGGCATGAAAGATCTAGTGAATGAACTATGGAAATTATGCTTTGTTCATTTACTAGATTTGGACTAATTCTATGTATGAACAGCATAACGACAAATATATTTTCATACATTGTGTAAGTTTCAATTCGATAAAATCCTTTTTTTTCTTTATATTATTCATTAACAAGTTTTTGAGTTATTGGGACAATTCATGCTATTTGTATATCCTATTCGATTAGATATGAACGCTTTTGCTATAATACTCAAAAAGACCTAGAAACTGCTTTAAATACTATTATAAACGGTTCAATGACACTAAAAAATAGACAGTATACAGTTTAATATTCCGAAATCGATACTTCATAATATGCTGAAAAGCAACAAAAAGAAGAAGAACTTAAACAAAGACAGAAAAAGAAGTGATAATGCAGAATTATGGAAGAGAAAATTAGAAAATAAAAAAGAAACCCAGTTGAAAAAAGACAAGGTGGCATCTGGTCAGCCCAAACCAAAGAAACTTGGCAAAAAAGAAACTCAAGCAACGGTCATGATTGATGAAGACATCACTGGAAAATACGTAATTATTCGTTTTAAGACAGGAAAAAGAGTCAGATATTTTGCACGTGGGAAAAGTGCATAAAACAAATAAATCACAAAAAAGAATTAAAATGACTTTCTGTGAAATATCAGAAATCAGAAAATATTGTAAGTTTTGTACGACCTCAAGTTCCCTATGTTTCTGAAGTTGACTTCGCTGATGTGATTTTATGTCCTGATAGACGTGGATTTTTATGTCCTTTGCAGACGTTAGTTTTAAGGATATTGAATAGACTCGAAGTGCCAATTTTTGATAAAAATTATTAAAATGAGAATTACGTTTCGTTGTTGTTTGGACTAAGTATTATAATATTACAATATTGTATATTTTACTTACATTTTTGATCTCTTTAGCTTGTACTTAATCATAATGGTTAACGAAAGCATAATAAAATAATATTTTTCTATTTGTAAACAATATCCATTCACTGGGTTTTACTGTGTTCATTCATTCGATTTTTTGTTCATTTACTAGGTTTTTGGTTATATTTTGATAAATGCTCGTATATCTCAAAAACTATCAAAATAATAAAAAAATCACTGAAATTATATTCTTGTTTATTAAATGAAGATTGAATACACTACATTAAATTATCATAATATTAATAAATTTTGAAAAATAATATTTCAAAAGTGAAAAATTTCTTAAATGTTCATTCACTGGTGGTCTTACCATCTGGGAGGACATCAATAAATGTAGGTATGGGAGCCCACTTTGATTGAAATATTCTAGTCGAACTTCTATAAGTTAAGTACCTACTTATCTAATAAATACAGTATTACTTATACAGTTCTTACAGTTCGTTGCGTGCCAATAATTATGAAGGTTATTGATAAGTATTCTAAGACCGTGTATTCGATTATAGATAGCTTAATCGTATAGACCACTTTGATATGCGTGGGTGGACCCATCGCAGATCTAATCGAAATCGCTATAATCGCTTATGCTAATCGTGGATTGTCTTTGAACCCATCGGCGTTTTTTATTCGTTTTTTAGGGATCGTTTTATCAGTAGTATTGGGTTTCGAGAGATTTTAGATTAAAGATAAAAATATTTTAAGCGGGTAACTCGCGTGTTAAGTCGATACAACGTTCGACATGTTTCGTTCTATTTTCGAGGATCTTTTTCAAGAGTAGCGAACCAGCCTTTACGTGTCGAGACATGATGGATCGAAATTAAATGTCGAACGTTATATCGACTTAACACGTGAGTAACCCGCTTAAAATATTTTTAAACAAATATGTTTGAGTCTTACGGGAGTTTAATAGTTAAAACTTAAAACGTAAATTCGTGCAATTAGTACTACTTTTTAAGTATAGTTTTAATCCAGCCTTGGAATGATGCGCAGTTTTGAGTGTTATGAAGAGATTAAAAAAAAAAGACTTAACCAACGAAGTGAATATTTTCCATCGCTTTTTTTATTTTGTGTATTTATTTTCGTATTTTTTTAAAAACAACGAATGTTGTAGAAGTTAAACATTTCAATTTTGAAAAGTACCTGTGCCACCAACCGCTTCGAAATACATATATCGCCAATAGCGATAATAATACTCATATGAATGCTCATTAAATTAGTTATTACTCTATTCTAACAATCAATCAGACTTGCATGCTAATTTTTTTTTTTAAACGCTAAATTTAATACAAAATTGACTTACTCAAGATAACAAGTAAATAACTTTAACCTTCCGATACACACGCGAAAATTATTCCCGCGTCTTAAGGGGCTCCACACGGTTTTCATCGATTTTTGACAAGTTTTGAGTTGAATCTCCTAAATTTGCACTACAGATAGAATTATAAGACCAACGGCCATCAGTTCTTCAATCTTTATCTCTGTTCATAAGAGCCTCATATTAAAAAAAAAAAACTTATATGAATTATTTAAACTTGGTCTAAAAAAACACTATCAAAATATGATTTAAGTGAAGGGTGTTACATAAACGAAATCGACATGTTTGGATTTATTTTTGACTTTTCTAAAAATGCAAGAGAGATTTTAATTTTAAAGTAATTAAAACAAATGTTATTACAAAAAAAACAGTTTTTGTCCCTAAAATTGTTTAACTTTGATGCCAAATATCACAGAAACAATGAACTGTGAAGGAATTATGAGATACTATTTTGTTTAAGGATGATGGTGTTAATATGATAGGTTTTAGAAACTATCATAATATCGATGGGTTCAAATCGAAGGTCATTGGCGCAGGGAACGCCCTTAAAGTTAAGTTTATTGATGAAAACATTTCAACGCAATAAATGGACTACATAGATAGCCTTATAAGGAAGGGTAATAACGTACCGATTAAAATAAGAGCAAGTTATAACCAGTTGTGATGTTTGCTCCAGTTAAATATAGAGCCAGGAATGTCGAGAAATACCTATAAATTAACTTGTTTTTTTTTGCGAGTTTTTGATGTTTCCGTGTTTCTTAAATAGAATGGATGATGATTTTTCTTATTTTTGTTTCCGATGGAGGTGCACGGTCGTTGATTCTCCTTGCCCACTTGTTTGAATGGAAACCACCAACCTGTAAAATGAAAGTTTTGTATAGGCTCCCGATGCTACTACCTAAATTCTAAATTCGCTACAGAACTGTAAAATGTATAATTTTACCATTTTCACCAACAATTATTGATTCGGTCAAAAGGACAGAATCGAAAGGATAGAACAAAAGACTTCAACGAGCATTTTTAAACATAAATAAAATAATAAATAAATAAATAAAACCATATTCTTAAAATACTTTGTTTACAAAATACTATTTTTCCCAATACGGAAACCCTCTGCACACCTCCAAAAGGTCCGAATTACTATTAGGAGGCGTGCGCTGACCCAACACGTAGAGGCCTTTTTGACACTTTAATAATGAAATGTAAGCGGTACACCGAGCGGATGCTGCCCTTGCCCGTGTCGTCTGACGCACGCAGAGGCAGCACCCGCCGGGGTGTAAGGGCGTTTTCACTTTATCCGATCCGATATCGGATGTAGGAAGGATTTCAAAGGCGAAAAACAAAGATGGCTACTTAAATGGGATATCGGTCCTACATCCGATATCGGATCGGATAATGTGAAGACGCACTAAGGACTATTTGAGAGCTATGGAATCTAAAATTAACTAGGTTATTGAATGAAAGTGATGGACTAAATATTGGATTATGAGATAAAAAAACCTGCCTAATAAAACGTTATTCAATTTGATTTCAAAGGTGTTTATTACTTACTTGATTAAAGACTGATGTGTCTGAGTTTGAGAGATACTTATAAAAAATATAAAAATGAAATAAAATTACCTACTTTGCTGCCTAAATGACGTACTCGTAATGAAATAAAAAGCCAGGTCTATCGGCTCTTAGCACCTGCCCCGCGAACGAGAGACGAGCCCCCGGTCTGCAAACTTGAAAACTGAATGTCACGGACGGTTCAGTGCTAAACTGGACGCGCTAATTGTTCTACTTTGCGCTTGCGCAGGTCTCAAGGCATAGGAGGTAGCGGTGGCCAACAAAATAAAGTAATTTTGGTATCGGATTCCAAAAATCTCTTGAGAATCATTCGTATTCTGTCGTAAGATGAGTCGGATCCTTCTTTGGAGGAACTTTTTTAAAGTAACGGTCATATTTAAAGTGTGTGACTTTGAACTTTTTTAAGTCTCAGTATGGTTAAGGGTTAAGAATTTTACCATACACTTACCTCCTGTGGTTATCGTAGAAGTCGACTGTAGAATATGGATTCAACTCTGGCGTAGAAAATGGGCTAACGATCTGTCACTGCAATGAAAACTTAAAGCTCAGGTCGCCAGCTGTCTAAAGTAAAATCCACAATACTAACGGACTAAATTGACAAATGACTGACAGGTAAAGTGTTACCAGGAACAGCAAAATAAAAATAGTGAAGGGTATATGTCGATAACAATATATCGACAAGTTGTAAAGTACATATAACAGACAAGTTTAAATCAAGAATAAGTATATTATTAGTTTCAAATAAGAGGTACACATTTTGGTTTGTTCTATTTTCGAGGTAGTGGATGGATACCATGCGTTTTTACCCACTAGTTTTAAAACATAAAAAGGCCTCTAGGTAAAAAATAAAATACCATGTCCGACGATAATTTTACTAGTCTTTATTATAAAATATTATTCATTCCCAGCCGGTGTATTATGCTTTCAATTTTATCACATATCTATGGGGATAAAGTATCCGTCACGCTATGGCAAGTATATCATAAATACCTAAATAATTTTCATATAATATTATTGCTGCTTTGAAATAAGAAAAATATCTCTAATAAGGGGTCTACAGACCTTTTGATCTGTCGAAATCACAGAAAAAGTTGGTATATTGATTAGCCGATCAAATTGCCAATTTGATTGTCCCGTCTGGGTGCACCTTAAATCTGCGATTTAATAATAATTTTAATATCGATAAGAACGACACTAGCCAAACTGTGGCAACATTTGTTCCCACTTACTAGTCAATTTGGTCCGTAGGATTATGGATTTTACTTTAGGTCAAAGGGTTCAGTAGCTGATATGGCTGATTGACATGTAGAAATTGTAGAAGGGGGAGGGCAAACATGGAAAGAAAGTTTATTTTGGAGTGACTTACTCCTCTTAACCTTCCCATGTCTAATTGTAGTCCATGCCATCTGTGGTCACGTTAGTTCAATCCTCCAAAGCAATACAAGCACGATCATTCCTTATGCGTTCAAATCGCTCACCGCTCATCCCTCGCTCTCTGTTATTATGCTCAACGAAAACAGATACGTATGATAAATAATCAGATCCTTCGAGGGCGTATCGCGTTTAGTATAATTCTTTAGTAGAACAAAGTCCCTTGTGACTACACGATCTAGGCACATACGACTTTGTCACATTAACTTTTTTATCTCAAGACGCATAATGAGACAAAAAGTATTGTTTATGGACCTTGTGAAGGTTGCATTCCATTCAATCGAGTTTGAATCAATGTTGAGTACGAAATCAAAAACACGGTCTCAAGATGGGCTCTATTTCCGTGAGCGGTGGACAACAAAGCGTATCCCACATGGGCTGTAATCAGCATGCCTAGTACATGATTGGCGAGGCACAAAAAGTGTTATTTGTAGAGATCTATGGGGCTGTATGATGCCTTCTACTATTGTATGATGCACTAGCTTTTGCCACGCGGATATCATCTCGCTCGTTAGAGCAGAGACAACTGGGGAAGTACCTCTGCCTTCCATTCAGAAGATCGCAGCCAAAAAGCACTCCCTACGTCAATGTTGTGTTCTGCCGTTTTGTCGCCAAAGCTCAACGAGGGTGCGGTGTGCAAACGGAAGACCTACGGAACTAATTTCCCATCTATTGTATTGAGTCGTGGCATGATACCCTCCTTGGAACTTGTTTGAAGCTTGTAATGGGTTGGCAACGCGCATGTGACACTCCTTAAGTTGCAGGCGTCCATTGGTTATAGTGTCCACTTGTTTGCTACCGACGTAGTATATAAAAAAAAAACAATCGGCAAGCCTGAAAATGTCGCGACATAGAACTCTCTTGACAGCTCTATGTATCTGTATGATACTCTTTTATGATGCATGATACTCTTACAAATGCGCATTTTCTTGCACAATCGTCACACGAAGGAAAAGTCAAGTGTTGTGGATTTAAATGTAAGTTAAAACTTCTGTCGTGGAATCATTTAGACGAAGAAATTTGTTACTGAGGGTTTTTGGGGGTGAAATATACTTCTAGCTGTATCTTAACTCTGAAAAAGGACAACTTTTTTTTAAATGCTTGGTATAACTTTTCGGAGCAAAGATCGTCCCAGATATTAATTTATTTAGTGCATATCAAGTTCGTTCTGATCAAGCCATGCAGGCTATAAACAAGAGCAAGTCGATGATCTCCCGGTTCATTTATAGTCCTCAACCTTTAGAGCAACATTGGTCGGTACCTAGGTACTATGTGTACTTATGAAGGGTTGCCAAATCGAATGCTCCCAATGTCGGGACAAAGTGTATTTCTTTCGGGATTTTGGTACTTTTGTCGGGAAAAGCCAAATAAAATCTATGTAATCAGGCGTTACTTTGCAGAAATAAGTGATAGTCAAAATCTCAATCTGTTCGCGAATTAGTAAAGGAATTTTCTAGACTTTGATCAAATAAAATCAAATTAAAGTTTTTGTTTGAAAAATCGTTAGGTACCTCAAGATTGCAAACGGTATACTCTTGGGTCAACACGTTCGTTTTTCGTCACGTTCCTAAATTAGTCCGATTCTCCTTTCGTCAGCCATTCTTTATTCGTCACGATCGTCGATGGTGTTTCTCAACTGCGGTCGATTTCGTTGTTCATCTTTATCTTAATCCGTCTCGTTCTTTACTCGTCATAATCTTCTTTCGGCGTGTTCGCTGTTAAATCTATGTTTTTCGTGTTTTTTCGTAGTCTTAGGTCGGTACCAACTTAGAATATGACCAAATACATACAAAATGACGAAAAACGATTGAGTCGAAATAAGAAAAGCCAACAACTCATTATGGTCAAAGACGATAATGACTGCAGACTACGTTAACGAATGAAGAATGGCTGACGAAAGCAGAATCGGACAAGATTACTTGCAAACGTTCTTTACTTTACCTAGGTATATTTTTAAATATGTAAAATTGATACTGATTAACAGACTTAGTTATTTAGTTAACCACTTGTAGGTGCTAGTTTTTTTTCCATACATTTTTACTTACGAGCAGGAATACTTGTCGTTTTTGCTTTTGCAATTTATCGGGAGTCGGAAGTATATTATTGTGCGTAAAATCGGGAGAGTCTCGTCAAATTCCGAACATCTGGCAACCCTATTTACAAATGTAGCAAAAACTCACGATCCCATTATTTATGTCTCAGGTAGCATTCTTGCGGGTTTGATGGACCAGTTTAATTACAGGTGACGGATTAAAAGAGCACACCTCGAGCTTTGTTTAGTAGATCAAAATATAATTTCAAAAGGATTACTGGGAATGAGAGGAATGGAACGAATGAGTGAATGCCAATATCTACGGTTGCACTGTGAAATTATTTTCCTTCGTAATTTTACGGAAACGTACGAGCTGTGTCCTTTCTCGCAGCACTTATTACAATAGGCTAGTTTCCTATATACTTACTTAAAATAAAATATTTTATGCAGTGCACGAAATAAAGCACCACATAATTAGAAGAAGAATATGGACAGTACTTATTTTTAAACATAATTTCTATTTAATAAGTCGAAGAGAAAGATATAAAGTAAATGAATTGACCGTGACGTCACTCCTCAGTATTTCATAGTTATTCCATTTTAGCAAATCGTTTTGACAGTTCATAAAAAGAAGCTGATATGACTAGTAGGAAACTAGCCTATTGTCACTGTGGTATATAGACACAGCATATAGACATATATCTTGGTGACATCTCTTATAAATAGGGCACATCTCACATCCCTTTCACCGACCTTGCGCCGGCGCACAACGCCACGAAATATCGATCACCTACGGAGATCATCTGCATACACTTTTTTGCTTAAAAATGGAAACACGACTATGGAAGCCAATTCTCTTTTCAAGAATTGATGTGCAGGTGCAGTCCTATCGTCATTTGTGTCTGTCTGAAGTTTCGATTTGGGCATATTTCGATAATATATACTCTTACACCGGTCTAAATTATAGCTAAATCATCCATAACATCATCATTCGCCTGTCCATATCCCAATGATTTGGAGTCGGCGCAGCATGTCCTTTCCTTCCATACCTCTCTATCGCCCGGCATCTCATCATTCACTTGTTTCCGTTTCATTCCATTCACACAATCCATCCACCTTTTTCTCGTTACTTTCTCCGGTGTCTCTCTAGTTACTTCCTCCGAGTTCGACATTCATTCATAATACCTTTCTCGTCGCCAGTACCGGCCCGAGCATTCAATCAGGGTAAAGCGTGATCCCATCAAAAACTTGTAAAAAACCAAGTCTCGCATCTCAGTTTTTCTGGCGTAAAAAGTTGTGAGATCCATGTAACACTAAAGTCGGTTAATTTATTCAGTCCCTGCTTAAAGGACCTTCTGCCATAAGACATTACGTAGTTTATCCATTCAATATACTCTATTCCGCTGAATGATGTGCTCCATGGTCATTGTGATAATTACAAGCTTTTTTCTACTCGTCGACTTTAATCTGTCAATTAGGACACCACAGACTAAACTATAAGTGCTGACTTTTCAGTGTTGGATAGTCTTTGACAATTAGTCAACTATAATATTTCATTACACTTCACTTAAGTTAACTGAAAAAAAATCTAAAATAGAACTTCATACAGTTCTATACTAATTTGCGATACCTGGCAAATTTTTCTGCATCTGAAACACATTTTTTTTTATCTATCGCGTTATCGTCCAATCAGAGACGGTTATTATAAATAATTGGTTGCTAGGTAATTCGATGTTGATACAACGGTGAACGACGCTATTAACATTAATTTTAACTTGAATGATGATATTTTTGGTCCATTGATGATGAAGAATGATGACTCATAGAAAAAGTATTGTATACAATAGTGATATAATTAAGCTTTTCACTCTCGTACTGTACTTTTAGGCCACTCAGCAAGCTTATAGGAACTCTGTTATGAAACGTCGTATCCCCAGTATCCCCACCGAGTAAGGGGTTTTTAGAAACGTCTCAGAGAGCAGTAGATGACTGTTGAAAGAAAGATACAGTCGGCGATAAAAGCTTGTGCCAAAAATGAAATTTTTGCAAAAAAAACTTATATGATGAATACAGTTTCAAATTGATAAAACACAATCTATCTCACGTTGGTCCAATCAGAATGGAAAACATATTCCGATTCGAACCACATTCCCCAGACATAAGTTTCAAGTACCTATGCAAAAAGTAAAGTGGGAACTATTGATGCGTATGCGCAGCAGATGGGTTGCGACTGCTGGCATTTAGCTTCTGAAGTCGGAAGCTCTTGTTTCTTGTCTGTTTGACTTAAGTTTATGGGTTTAGTTCGTTTATTTAAAATAAAATGGTTCGATTTCAACATATAATTAAATTATATTGCGTATTTAGGTATTTTTAAATTTTGATTATCATTGGACATGCAGAGATCTAGTTAGTTACTTAATTAGTTAGTCAATGTATGTTATATGAAATATGACAGACTAGCTTTTGCCCGCGACTGCGCTCACATTAAGTTCTAAAATTGCAGAATGCTCCATATAAACTTCAACCCCCCATTTTAGGGAAGGGGTTAGAAAGAAACAAAAAGTAGCCTATGTTACTCTCCATCCCTTCCTCTATCTCCACTTAAAAAATGTCAATTTGTAGCTCCGTTTTGCCGTGAAAGGCGGACAAACAAACCTACACACACTTTCCCATTTATAATATTACATACATACATGCATACATACAATCACGCCTGTATCCCATAAAGGGGTAGGCAGAGCACAAAAAACTACTAAAGCTTCAGGGCCACTCTTGGCAAATAAGGGGTTAAAAGAATAACGAAACTGTGGCATTGCAGTGACAGGTTGCCAGCCTCTCGCCTACACCACAATTTAACCCATTTTATAATATTGCTATGGATTAACAACAGACCAGTAAAGTAATTAATGCTAAAACGATAAGTAGGTACCTAAGAAACCGCTAAATATTGCTAAAACCGTGACGTGGAGTAAGTACCATTGATGGTGCTGGCGGGTTAAACCGAAGTGTTAAAAGACATACCTACGTAGCTAGGACTTCGATTGGTCTAGCGTAAGTTTACCTACCTTATATAGCCATATATACTACATATATACCAATTGCTCAAATTAACCCCCGAATCTGCAAAAATGGTTGTTACCATTTTAAAAACTACAACTTGTAAACCAACATCGCAATTTTCATCACATTTGTCATAATTCCTCATCATGTAACTTGTCATGCTCACGCAACCTTAACGATCGAATTACAAATGGCCCAATCTGTACAACATTAATCTCCAATTCTAAATTGGTACATGCCCCTTAATTGTGTCCAAAAACGGCAAAAATGCCCGGAATCCTTGACATTTGGGCACAATCAGCGCATCTTGAGATACGCCCCTATCCGTTTCTGATGCGACTAATAAATCGCATAAGATGTATAGTCGGATAGCGGATGGTCAAATATTGCGGATTCTTGAAGATAAAGTTTTTTCAGTGGCGCGCGCGCATATTTCAAATTCTTCGAGAAACGAAGCATGATAATTTAAATACTTTTTAAAACCAAACATTGTATGCCCTTGTAAGGCAGGAAATTAATAGTATTTTATACAATCGTGCGGTACGAGAGTGAAAAGCTTAATTATATCATTATTGTATACAATACTTTTTCTATGAGTCATCATTTTCATCATCAATGGACGAAAAATATCATCATTCAAGTTAAAATTAATGTTAATAGCGTCGTTCACCGTTATATCAACATCGAATTACCTAGCAACCAATTGTTTATAATAACCGTCTCTGATTGGTCGATAACGCGATAGATTAAAAACATGTGTTTAAGATGCAGAAAAATTTGCCAGGTATCGCAAATTAGTTTTTCTACTCGTAGACTTTAATCTGTCAATTAGGACACCACAAACTAAACTATAAGTGCTGCCTTTTCAGTGTTGGATAGTCTTTGACACTTAGTCAACTATAATATTTCATTACACTTCACTTTAGTTAACTGAAAAAAATTCAAAAATAGAACTTCATACAAGTTTTATACTAATTTGCGATACCTGGCAAATTTTTCTGCATCTGAAACATGGTACTCGACTGAAAAGCTTTGTATTATATCACGTTTGTATAAAATACTAATAGAATATGTATGAAGTTCTATTTTTGAATTTTTTTCAGTTAACTAAAGTGTAATGAAATATTATAGTTGACTAATTGTCAAAGACTATCCAACACTGAAAAGTCAGCACTTACCTATAGTTTAAGGGAAGATTCTTTAGTTCAAATAAAATCAATTTATCTAAGAAACTAGCCTCTTAACTCTTACGGTTATCGAATTATTAAAAAAAAATAATTACTGAACACGTGCGTGGCATCATTTACCACTTCCTAATGTTACTTATTTGTTTTGACATGTATTTAATGTTATGATTAAGGTCTCACTAATTAATCCATTTAGAAACGACAAAAAAATTGTTTCGAATAAATTAACAAAAAGCGATATACAGGGTGGTTCCTGATGATGAACCTAACTGCATGTCGAATTTAACGGAAAACAAAAAAACACGGTGTATCCGTGTATAATACCTATTCCATTCTGTTTGATTCTGGGTCATCATCATCATCAGCCCGTTGTAGTCCACTGCTGGACAATGGACATAGGCCTCCCCCAAGGTACGCCACAGAGACACTTGATTCTGGGTAACTTGCCCCCTCACAGAAAACACGTGTTTTGTCCACAAAAACTTGATTCTGACCTTGGTAAATTAACTCTGAATAAATTATGTGGAACTACTGGAAGCAGTGATAAACGCATTTTTTGCGTTGTAAAGTAAGGGGAAAAGTTTTGTGTTACATTTATTTTACTTCTCGTGTGTTAAAAAACTCGCAAGTTCAGGATTCTATTCTCGAACCACTCGCTTTGCTCGTGGTTCAAACCGTCCGAAACAAAAATACAACTTTGCCCCCTTGTATAACAAATAACTATTTAAAGTATGTGATAACCTTCCGAAACAGAAATCTTAACCAAAAACATCTCATCAGAGGAATTTTTCTTTCCGGTGTCGGTAAAAAGTAATTCATGTATAATATGTATCATTGTAAATGTTGACCACAGAAGGCTTCACTAATGGGTTGTCCTACAAGCCATGATTGTTAAGGACTCAATAAAAGTTAAGCACTCTCTTAACAAGCGTTCTTTGGTGTTAACACGACACTTATTGTGAGAGAAAATTATGAGAGCACTTATTTGCTGCGATACGTCCAGACTGGGCAGTTTTTTGCAAAATGGATAGAATTTTGCACCATATGTATGGAATAAGGCCTACTTACAGTTATACAAATTCAAAAAATATTGTCAAGTGTTCGCATAATTTATAACTAAAAAAGGCCTTGAGATATAAAAATTCTTTTTATTGTTAAGATTTTAAAGTCAAGTCGATGTTATGTACTAAAGACTAAAGTAAAGCTACCTACGTATTTTTTTCAACCCTGAAATTATAGTATTTTATACCATCGTGATATAATACAAAGCTTTTCAGTCGAGTACCATGTTTAGGCCACGAAGCTTGCTGAGTGGCCTAATAGTACCATACGAGAGTGAAAAGCTTAATTATATCACTATTGTATACAATACTTTTTCTACGAGTCATCATCTTCATCATCAATGGACGGAAATATCATCATTCATGCAAGTTAAAATTAATGTTAATAGAGTCGTTCACCGTTGTTGTATCAACATCGAATTACCTAGCAACCAATTGTTTGTAATAACCGTCTCTGATTGGCCGATAACGCGACAGATAAAAAAAAATGTGTTTCAGATGCAGGAAAATTTGCCAGGTATCGCAAGTTAGTATAGAAATTGTATGAAGTTCTATTTTTGAAATTATTACAGTTAATTAAGTCAACTATAATGGCATTATTATAATTGAGTCGGAACTGCCATAGAGTATCCAACACTGAAAAGTTAGCACTTATAGTTTAGTCTGTGGTGTCCTAATTGACAGATTACAGTCGACAAGTAGAAAAAATTGATTGTAACTTTGGAAATGCGCTGTTCATTTTAAGAGAAAATTATAATACCACTCATTGGAAGCGATACCGATATCACGGATATTTGTAAAGGCCTTATTGAAACAAAAGGTAATCCATGTAGACTTAAATCCATATATAAAATTTTATTACACTTAAAGGTTGAAAAATAATTTTGTTGAACTTTGGGATAAAAAACTTTTGACTTGACTTTGAAATAGGTTAAATGACTTTTAGTTAGGTATTGTATTACAACTGCATGTTACGTGTACAATATGTGTCGGTGCGTTGATGTCTTTTATTTACTCGTTTTGTTTGTACCAACACGCGTGACGTTTCTAAAATAATATATATTTAACATACGTATATTTAAACATACATAATCACGTTAATATATCGAGTTTGGCAACATTTATATGGCGATTGGTGCAGTGCACAGATTCTAGTCACCGCAAGCACGCGTACGTGCAGGGTTAGCACAGGATTGCTGCGATACCCGTCCTTATGTCATTGATACAGTTAAAAGAAGACGTGTGGTCTATCTCGCGGCGACATACTCCCGCGGGAATCGTGTGCTAGGCCTATGATGCGTTTCCATATGACGAAACATGTCGCCATTGTCGCCAATCGCGATATGATATTAACGTGACTACATCCGTATATTTCAATATTTGAATATTTTTCACGAAATTCTAACGCAACTTTCACATCCACCGGCCTTCTTCAGTTTTCCGTGATCATGATGCATGCAACTGCGTCGAAATATCGGGAGCTCGACAAAAATCAAAAAAGTAATCACGGTCTAAATCCCGGTCAATATAAATCTAATGAAATTTTACCGTCAGAATACTTATATGAATATTTTTATTCTTTACATAGGATTGATAGGATATGAGTAATCAAAATTCAACATATTATCTTAATTTCATCCAACACCACAATACATTTACGTTTAATACCAATTATACACGCGAACCATTAAGAACTGTTAATTTATATCAATCTGATATCTTTTATATCAAGGCTGTCAGAGATTAAACGCAATTTAGTAACCGAATACTGAAATTATCGGAAGCGCCTTTCCGATGTTGGATGTCGTATGGTACTATGGATACTATTGCATAAATACATGTACGTAAATACTTATACTTACACCTTCTTATACGTAGATCCATAAATAAATATATAGAGCCTGGCAACCGGTCACTGCAATGTCACAATTTGTTTTTTTTCAACCCCATTGCCAAGAGTGGCACTTTAACTTGAGTAGTTTCATGTGCTCTGCCTACCCCTTTCTCCTTTATAGGACACAGGCGTGTTTGTATGTATGTAAATGTAGCAATACTTATTAAAAAATATATGATAATTATGAGGCAATTTGCGGTTATATTAAAAATATTTAAATAATTTCAAAACTACTCAAATGATACAGCTTTAAAATCATGCTAAAATAAATATAATATAATAGTCATTTCAATTGTTTATAGATTAAATCCACTATTGAAATCACTACGCCAACAAGAATATCTTGTATAAAAAGGACCTCATTACAAGCTTATTTACAACCCGCAAAGTCATTATAATACAAGCTTTTTTCATCTCCTTAAAATGAGAGAGTAAAAAGATAAAGGCATAAATATGAATATCAAACCAATGAGGATGTCTTGGGTGACAAGAATTGGAAATGGTGTCTGATATTCTTCGGATTAATTCGTTATTAATGTAATGTCGCTTATCCGTTGTTCAGAACAAAGTTTGAAATGTCAACGTAAAGATGATCTGGACATAAATATGACAACCTTTATAAGGCTGAACAGTAGGAGCATATAACATGACATATGATAAAGAACAAAATGTATGAATAAAAAACGAATTTGTATTGAAATTGGTTTTGATACGACCCACAAAATCGCTGTATTTTAATCTATTTGTATGCTAAAATGGTTCAATAAAGAATATTTACTTACTAATTACAAATATTTATAGCGAAATCCAGAAAAACAGCATACATGAGAAAACAAAACTTTTATTTACTTAAGTAACTCTTATTTCAATATATATTTATTTCTGTCTAAAACAAAATAAAAAAATCTGTTATCTCAGCTACATGTTATTTCGGTATTGAAATTAATTTAGTATATAGATAGAGATGATCCTATTTCTACAAGCTTAAAAGCAAAGCCACAGAATATATAATATGTACATAGTTATTATTAGTTGCAAACAAAAAGAAAAGTTAAATAAGCATTGTCTTTAAATAAAATATAAAATTTTAACGTCATTGTGCCTTAGAACTTTTACATCACACAAAGTTTTTTTTTTATATTTTTATGTTACTTAACGTAATAATATTTTAGTTTTATCTTATACTATTAAACGAGCAATTCTTGTATATTTATTTATTTATTTATTTATTTATTTATCTATTTATTTATTTATACCGACGATCTCGGAAACCGCTCTAACGATTTCGCTGAAATTTGTTATGTGGGGGTTTTAGTGGGTGAAAAATCGATCTAACATATCCTTAGGTCCCGGAAAACGCGAATTTTCGAGTTTTCACGCGTTTTTCTTCGCGCGCCATCTCGTGTGGAGTAGTTGTACTGTTGAGACAGAAGTCTTTCGGTCGATGTAAGTATTATTTACTTCAAAGACTAGATGGCGACACAGGTCAAGGCTAACACGAATAGAAAAATACACTGAGCTTTTGTGACGTAACGCGCGCCATCTCGTGTGGAGTAGCTGTGTTGTTAAGACTGAGAGTTCTTTCGATTGATCGATGTAGGTACTATTTATTTTCGAACTAGATGGCGACACAGGTCAAGGATACGAAACAGAACCGAGCGAAGCTCGGTCGCCCAGATATTTTACTTAAAATAACCAAGAAAACCGTTTAACTCACCTAAACACAAATGATCAATCGCGTAACTTAGAGACGGGGTAAGACTTATTAAAAATATGGAAATTGATTTCAAATAAAGTCTAAGTAACAGAGGTCATAGATTGACTGTAACTCAGATACAGAGGTAAATTCCTTTAAAATTTTTAACAAACAATTAAGTGAATATACATTTTAAATAAAGTCAAAGCTAAGATTTTAAAAGGTTAATCTCAGTATAGCATAACAGAGGTAAACAATATCTCATATTAAATAAATAGTACCAAAGCTACGCTGTTATCTCATATTAAATAACTACGCTTTGTGTTAAAATAACACGGTCAACATTAAATGTTGATTACTGATATAAGATTGGAAGGCGTTCATTTCGGTGCCTGTAATGGGGCAAATTTAATTAAAAAGTAATTTGTTTAAGGTAAATAATGAAATGTAAATGGGGCAACGGCTGATAAGTGGGAGGGGCTCTTTGACTGGCGAAAGGGAGATGAAGATATTCCAAAAAATCAGCGCTGCACATTACCGCACTGGCTGCATTGAGGTATTGTTTTGTCTGTCCCTGTCTCTCTCGTATTTTACGGTATGACATAGCAATCAAGTATAAAGCCTGCCTGATGATAAGCAGTATCTGTAGGCCGTGGACGCCTACAACTCCAGGTGCAACCCTAAGTCCTTTTTCACATTATCCGATCCGATATCGGATGTCGGAAGGATTTCAATGGAAAAAATTCAAGATGGCGGCTGTAATGTACGGGATATCGGTCCGACATCCGATATCGGATCGGATAATGTGAAAACGCACTAAAAGTGCGCGTCTTGTTTCAGCTCTGGCAACTGTAACAACTCTAAATGCTTTTTTACATTATCTGATCCGACATCGGATGTAGAACCGATATCCTTTACATTAAAGGCGTCATCTTTGAATTTTGCCTGTGGCATTCCTCCGTCGGATCGGATAATGTAAAAACGCTCTAAGAGTAGGGTATGGGTAAACTTTTTAATTTGTTACAGTGATGTGTCATGTAATTATCAGTGCCAAGATCGATTTTCTTGTCGTTTAACTATATATTTACCACCATTAAACTCTTCCCAAACTGAAAGAACAATGAAACCCCCAACTTTAATTGAGGACTAAAACGCCTCTGATTAATACGTTCTGGCTCTTTATGGTAACATCATGTCTTGAACATACAATAACTTATAATTTTGGACGACGATGAGTTACGAACTGGGTTTCTTAATAATTGCTTACCGAACTTGAGTCACTAGCAAGCTCGTACAATGACCAGTTTATGATTATTAATTTTATATAAAAAACGTACTTTGTAATTCAGCCAAAACTTCACACCTCCAACGAAACTGCGTTTTTTTTTCATTTTGCTGTTTCATACTGCCGGGATACCTTTTTATGACTTTTTTTCTCCTTCTTAGTACCTATATTATTTAACTGTTACTATTATTTTTTTGTAAGTATTATAAGTTTATTTTTAAGTATTTAGTTGAATTTCTTATATTTTATTTAGTTTTGTATAGTTTTTTTTTAGTTTTTGGTTATTATTAAGTTTCATATTGTATATACCTAAATGCAACTGCTGGGATAAAAAATAGTTCATACAAATTATTATATAATTTAATTTACAGGAATTTGAGTTACACAAGAATCTGAAAATAATTATTCAGAATACTAATAGGTAATATACAAGTAAGTACAAGTACTTTTTACGCAGGCCATGAATTTATGTGATGTGGTAATTATAGCAACAATATAAACTGTATAATATACTAAAGACTAAGAGTTTTGAATGATTCACGGTTATTTTCATTAGACTTATATTGACCGGGATATAGACCGTGATTACCTTTTTGATTTTTGTCGAGCTCCCGATATTTCGACGCAGTTGCATGCATCATGATCACGGAAAACTGACGAAGGCGGGTGGATGTTAAAGTTGTATAGACAGCGCGCGATCTACCCTCCTTCGCGCGCGTCGGCTGCGTTCACTATCAGCGTTACCACTGGTCGCGTTCACACTCGATGGTCTGTCCAAACACACTACACTCACAGTGTCACTACAACAAGGAGGAGGAGGTGTCAAGGAGGGTAGATCGCGCGCTGTCTATACAACTTTAACATCCACCCGCCTTTGTCAGTTTTCCGTGATCATGATGCATGCAACTGCGTCGAAATATCGGGAGCTCGACAAAAATCAAAAAGGTAATCACGTTCTATATCCCGGTCAATATAAGTCTAATACTAAAGACTATTTAATACTGTATACTGTATAATTTATTAATATTTACATTCGCGAGGTTAAAACAAAATGTGTAGTAGGGATATCGAGATTGTAGCGGTCATCTTAAACTGGATCAAATTACTCACAAAACAATGAAAATACACATCCTATGAACAATGTAAAAATAATAATCGCTTACTGTATTGTCCAAGAAACAAGATACAAGATCAAGACATATATCAACTTTAATCGCTACCAAGACATCCCGCTTTTGGCGAAGAATTATAAGCGTATCAGAAATTGTAATTGCTATCGAAAAGATCGTTGATACTTTGAAAAGATCTCGTATCTCACAGCTGCTCAATGTTGAAACGCAGTAACTCCGTATGCACCCCGTACATAGTTACTACATTTGTCTTTTCACTGACAGAAGATACGATATTTTCAAAGTAGTGACGAGATATCGAGGGAGGAAATTATCTCGCAAATTACTGTGACGTCATCTCGTTGACATATTCGACGAAGACGTTGGATGATGGATGCGTTTTAAATTGTGCTTTTTAAGCGTAATTTTGTGAATTTTCGTATAAAATCGAACGCATCTTTAATACGGTGTGCAATTATGTTAAACAAGGGGTTTGAGACAAATGAGGGTCGATTATTGTTGTTTGTAAGCGATATTTTATGAACATTCTGGGAAGTGCGTGTGGTGTAGTTAATGTTTGGACCGAGACTTGGTGTCAAAGATGCAAATTGTGGAGCTTCCTGTTACAGTACGCTTCGATAGTATGCTTCCGCGCGAAATTTCGTTTATTTATCATTCTAAAATGCATGTTTGTAATAATAACTGACAGAATGTTACGAGCTGAGTGAGTCAGCATTTCAAGCAACACGTTTCTACTTTTTTTGATTACTTGTTCTAATAACGAAAACAGTTTTCAAAATTGCTATTCATCAGAGCAATTTATTGGTGGTTAAAAGTGTATTTTGTCTTACTTAGGGCCACTTGCACCAACGAAAGTGAAGGGTTAACCCACCATTTTGTCTTAATTTGACAGAACAGCACTAACCCTATTCATTCATTTGGGCCTTTCATAAGCTCGTGGAGCGTGCTTTTAGACACTTTTTGACACTCTTTCAGTGTAAAGACGACAAGTAAGTAAATATTGACCAGTCTCCATAAAAATGTAAAAGTCAATACAATTTTCGACAGATGAGCAGACACTATAACTTCCCCACTTTTAATGATATCGCATCGTAATAAAAGAACCCGTCCAATATTTTAGCGTGTCTTCCGCATGCAATCATATATACATTCAAGCGACTAAAAGTATACTTAAAAACCCTTGTAATAAGGTTTATGTAGAAATAATAAAGTTTTTTAGGATGTTACACACGAGCTTCGCGCGCGCCATTAAAATGCGGGTAGTTATTAATTTTACGGTCGGTACCGTCAGCGGCAAATGTTTATGCATGTTTTTATTAACAATTAAGTTTAGTGATAAGTAGGTAATGTAAGTTGAAAAAGTGTGCAATGAAACCTATAGTTCAAAAAAATAAGATAAAAACTTATCTACGAATATGTAGATTTAGGAATGTATAATTATAATTAATTGGAAATTGTAACTCTCCTCTAGCTACTTTCTTATGATACTTTCTTTTTACCAAATAATACTGCAACTAGGTAATTATTAAACAAGGTCGATTTTATTTGGTCGCTTAAAATATATAATACATAGCGAACATAAGAAGAGAACATTAATATAGAGTCACTTCTATTTACACTAGGTGGATGATAAAACTGTAACCCTTCCACTGTGTAACATAGATTATTGCCTGTAGGGGCCTAAAGTACTAAGTCTAATGCCTTCCTTAGCGCGTTTTCACATTATCCGATCCGTTATGGGACCGATATCCCATACATTACAGGCGCCATCTCGGATTTTTTCCATAGAAATTCTTTTGACAACCGATATCGGATCGGACAATGTGAAAACGGACTTATAGTCACAATCACGTTACAGATAGGTAATTAGTTTAAAAAAAGCTTAAAATAAAATTCGTTCCCAACTGTACGTGATTTACAGGCAAAATTATTGCCAACGGCTCCGCTATCGGCGACAATTAATTTAGTTTGTTAGCTGCCGCATTTATTTATCCTTAAGCGTTCTTTTTATATCATTGGACATGGATTTTTTACAAGATATTTCTTTGGTAACAATATCTTGGGGTTGTTACTTCATTAATTGTTTTGCGCGGTATTTTTATTATTATTTATTGTTTCGCGCGGTAGGAGATAATTTATTGCTGATATGTTTTGTATTATTCATATTATAATTGTGGCCTGTAAGAGCAGAGGTCAATTAATACATTTTTCGTCTGACCAATAACGGGCAAAATATTTTAAATATGTTTCCGGAAAATGGAGTGTGAACAAAATTGAAAATATAGGTAAAGACTTAAAATTAAATAGTTATAAAAAGTTCTATAGATTTGAATACCTGCAAGATAAACTTTTATTTGAGTTACTTTTAATCAAGGATGATTTATAAAGGATTTATAATCTTCATATGACCGGTCTGGCGCAGTCGGTAGTGACCCTGCCTGCTACGCCGCGGTTCCGGGTTCGAATCCCGGTAAGGGCATTTATTTGTGTGATGAGCACAGATATTTGTTCCCGAGTCATGGATGTTTTCTATATATAAAGTATTTATATATTATATATATCGTTGCTTTGAGTACCCACAACACAAGCCTTCTTGAGCTTACTTGGGCCTCAGTCAATCTGTGTAAGAATGTCCTATAATATTTATTTATTTATTTATTTTATTTATACTAAGAATCGTACCTCGATTTTTTTAGCGCCACCTATTTAAATACTATCATAACTACACTGACGATGCCTACATTTTTTTTTCCAAAATGTGTTTTAACGTGATATCATGACCCGTGTGGTGACGGGTTGAGAATTTCACCACCCCCTTTCGTCCCGTGGGTGTCGTAGAAGGCGACTGTGGGATATGGGTTAAATTGTGGCGTAGGCGAGAGGCTGGCAACCTGTCACTGCAATGTCACAGTTTCGTTTTCTTTCAACCCCTTATTTGCCAAGAGTGGCACTGAAACTTGAGTAGTTTCATGTGCTCTTCCTACCCCTTCATGGGATACAGGCGTGATTATATGTATGTATCATGATATTGCAATAAAAAAGCATACCATTTGTTCTTATAAAAACACGCAAAAATATTTAGGAAAAATATGATTTTGGCCACTTCCAGGCTGCGAAACAGGCGTCATCTAGTTTTAAGCCTAAAAAGCCCATACATTTCAGTGGTACGCTTTTTTGGTATGGGCTGTCTGTCCCGGTATTATATTGTCCTTGCTTTCAATAAAATAGTACATTATGATACAAGTGCGTAAAAAAGGAAGTCGAAACGAGTTTTTCGATAAATTAAAACCACGACCGAGGGGACCTGACATAAATCGAACACAGTTACGAATTTCCTTTTCGCACGTGTATCGAACGACGTTTTTTCACACCCTCCGAAGTTTCGACCTGCCATATAATGAACTTCTCGCACTAGTGCGTAAAAAAACACCATCTGTACTGAAAAATATATATTTTCCACTATCGATGTTATAACTCGATAAATCTGACTACTCTCAAAATCATTAACCTCGATAGGTAGTTAATTTTATACCTACTGTCATTAACACAGTATCCTAATATGATATGCGAGTTATGTGACATAATTTTGCTTTATGATACAAGATGGGTATGGTGCAAATAGTCGATATAAAACCGTTATAAGTACATTACTAGAAAGTTCTAAAGGTATTTCAGTTTTGATTTGAATCTTCATACAATACAATCTGCGAACGATAAACCTTATCAAATATTTTTCAAGTCTTAGTGCTTTTTCACATTATCCAATCCAATATCGGATGTCGGACCGATATCCCATAGATTACAAGCGCCATCTTTGATTTTTCCCATTGAAATCCTTAAGACATCCGTCGATGATTCTTCCAACTTCAATGTTTAGGAAGAAACGCGCTTTATAAAGACAATTGGTCGGTGAACCCTACAATTTTCAAATTTGCCGCCCTTTTTTTGTGCCAAGATTTGGTGTCAACCAACCGTCTATATTTGCTCTATTTTATTTCATCCATTTAAGGCACTAGTCCCACCGCGAGCAAGTAAGCTATGAGTTATCGGCTATAAAAACGAACAAAAGATAAGCACTCTCGTGCAAATAAAAGAGACACGCCGATTTTGATAGCTCACCTCGATCTGGCCCCTCTGGGCGAGTAACTATAACCATTGCCGTGTCTCTTTTTTTTACACGGGGGTGCTTACTTTTTGTACGATTTTATAGCCGATAGCCATAGCTCATAATGTAGCTTACTAGTTCGCGGTGGGACCAGTGCCTAAAAGAGCATTGGGGCGATTTTTGAATCTTGCATACGGGATTTTGTCACTAAAATACCGGTTGAAAACGGTGACTTGCTTAAAACTTTTAGTGATAATTTTCTGAATTCGAACGCGTGAGACTGAAAAATTGGCCCCCAGGGGAGCGATTTTTGAATCTCGCATACGGGATTTTGTCACTAAAATACCGGTTGAAAACGGTGACTTGCTTATCATTTTCAGTGACAATTTTCTGAATTCGAACGCGTGACACTCAAAAATTGGCCCCCAGGGTGGCTATCCGAATGGCACAATCGCTCACGAAACGCTCACGAAACGAAGCGCTAGTAGATATCTATCTCTATCGCGCTTGCGTATTGGCGCGACAGAGCCAGCGGCGTATCGCTTTCGTTTGGCGTCGGAGAAATGCCATTCGGCTACGGGGCCTGATGCTTAAACTTACTACGACAGACACGTATATGTCACTTATTCATTTCTTACAAAGCTTAAGATATTCTGACAAAATGTAAAAGATAAAATCACATCTCATAATTCACAAGATAAAAGATGACAAATCCAATCAGCATATCAGCCGCGGTAGGCAGGTTGACAAACTTGACAGCTGTCATGTCGTCGATGACTAATCGCTTAATCATCGAGTGACATGTCATCGCACTGTCAAGGCCGACATGCCCACCGTGGGAGACTGTCATGTGGGTCAAGTTATAAGAGTGTAGAGGCTTACCAAATTAAGTTAGCAGCGATTTTGGCAGGCCCGCCGATGCTAAGGTTATTACATATTAACAAAATCTTCGCGATCCCCTAACAAAAGACATCAACGAGCTTATTTTTATTTTTTCTATTAAATACTTAGTCGTTGATGTATAAAAATTTATGATATAAAACGAATATAAATTGTCATGAATGATACTTGTAGGTAAATAATATAATATTTATTTAACAATAAATATAAATATACACAACAATAATTTTTAAGAAAAAAAAACCGTCGCCTTTCGGGTTCTGGTGAAAGCTACTTGCGAATGTTGGATTATGTAGAAATGTAAGTATTTTTTAAAACTGCTTTTAATGCTTTAATTATTAGATGGCAACACAAATGAATATACGTATAACGTTAAGGTTTGAGGAGTTTCCTCAATTCCTCATGAATCCGATTATATTATAAAAAATCGAAGCTTGACAAACTTTGACTTGAAAACTCAATATGCTTAACAAACATAACTAAATAAATGTCACTGTTCTGAACTTAAATGCATGCTTTTCTTACAAAAATACCAAAGTCACTATGAGTGTGCCGTTCAGATTTGAGAAAGAGTTCCCTGTTCCACTGCAATTGTTCTGGACGTAAGTGCATGCTGTTCTTATAAAAATACCAAAGTCACTATAAGCGTGCCGTTCAGATTTGAGGAGTTCGGTTCTGACTATCATCAGCAGTTCCACTGCACCAAATGTCACTGTTCTGGACGTAAGTGCATGACACGTGCCGTTCAGATTTGAGTTCTTCTGACCATCATCAGACACTGTACCAAATTCACTGTTCTAGACGTAAATGCTGTTCTTATGTTTAGTGTTCAGATTTGTCGACCATCATCAGCAATTAGTCTGACTATTAGTCACCGACGTCTTTCTTTTATAAAATATTTAGATGGATGGCAAGCGCTGCAAATTCATAGCGATTTGTTAAAAACGCATATTTGCGCCGTTTCAACAACTAAGTACTCATTATTCATTTAGACAAGCAAAAAAAGGTGTGACTTAATTGTGAATTGAATCCTCAACGCTATTCTATGCAAATTCTTGGCGGACGCGAATTACCTAAATAGATATGCTAATGTAGTTTGAATGAGTAATTTGAATATCATTTGATTCCATAAATATCTAGTTAATATAATCTTGAACTTGAATTTGATGTAATTGATCTTGAATGGGTATTGCTATATATAGGGTACACAAACTCACACATGTTTGCCCAAAGGGGGTAGGCAGAGTGCGTAAAACTTTTGAAGTTTCAGTGCCGCTTAATTTTCAATTAATGGGTCGACAGAAAACAAAATTGTGATTAATATGTTGAAGCTTACATATTCAACCTTTTAAATCGAATAATCGTTACTTTTTACATTTCATTAAATACTCCAAGACAAATTGTTCTTGTTGCTAAAATCATCCGGGAAAAGAATAGCACTTCAACAATATTCCACATCGCAATATCTTAGAGAGAAAGTGGACAACCGCCCCAAAACCGCCTGCCCATACAAACGTAGATCCCTTTATCCCCTGTCAAAATATTTACACACATAGGTGCCCTGTGCCCTGATAGATACCCTAGTTTCCCTCTATAAACTTCCCAATATCGGAGCGAAATCCATACTAATATTATAAATGGGAAAGTGTGTGTGTCTGTTTGTTTGCCCGTCTTTCACGGCAAAAAAAGTGACGTGATTTTTTAAGTGGAGATATTTAAAGCGATGGACAGTGACAGGCTACTTTTCGTCTCTTTCTAACGCGAGCAAAGCTGCGGGAAAAAGCTAGTAATTTATAATGGGCAAGTCCCACATAGATTAGCCCTCCAAAAATCTTTGCACAGAAATGAATGCGTTTGCATTGTTTTTGCGATAATCTCCGCGGTGAGTATGCTAAATAGCAGCTTTTCAAACACTAACTAGCTCAGGAATTTATATTTCTTGAACAGTGTTTTCGCCACTAATAATAGTTATAAAAAGTCTAATTAAAAAAATACTTTCAATTTGTAGATGTTAACAATGTGCATAACTATTCCAAATTTCAAGTCGATAGCATAAGTAGTTCTCGAGATATTTAGAAATGTGACAGACAGACAGACGGACAGAGCGTCGCCATAAGGGTTCCTTTTGTACCTTTTTGGTACGGAACCCTAAAAACAACGAACGGAAATAACTGTATTTAAAATTCAAAGGGCCGTATGTACTGAAAAACGTCGTATACGGTACAATACATGTGTAAAGAGGAAATTTGTAACTCATGTCGTTTTAAAACACTCCCTTCGGTCGTGATTTATTTATCGCCACTAGTTTCGAACTTCCACTTTTCCGTACTCGTACCAGTGTGCGTAGCCGAATGCACAAACGCTCACGAAACGCTCACGATAATATCTCTTTCGTAGCTATCTATCTCTATCGCTCTTGCGTATTGTCGCGACTCGCGACAGAGCCAGATTACCTTTCTGCGGGGTTTCGATTTCTTTTCGCGTCGCAGATATGCCATTCGGCTACGAGGCCGGGGAGGCAAATGAGGACTCCCTTTGTGTGGTGAATCGTTTGACTCCTTTCCCCTTAAATGCTTTGATAATAATCAAATAAAAATAAATTTCGCATATGCGTCGCTTTAAGGGGACATTAATGTTGGTTGAGTCGATAAGATCAGTGTTTATTATCGACTCAGAGTTAACTTAGTTGGTGTTATCGAGTTTCGATGGTACCGTTCCAAGCGGTAATATATGTTCTAAGATACAGCGGGTCCAATCTCGACTGGGGGCAAATGTAACTGGTTCATTTTTTCCATGTTTTACAATGTTTGCATTATTAAGTACAGTGTCCACCGGTAAAAAAGGGTAGGCGTGTTGAGTGGATACATACTGTAGAACTCAACATCATAGTGTAAAAATTCGAGATTTACCCCGCTGTACCTTATAGATATGAGTTTATTTTTACGATTCTAATCAAATCTCGTTCTTTTGCTGGGCTTACCCCATTTTTGGGGCTCTCATCTTGTCTCTCGTAATCGTATTTCCAGAGGTATCTGATGTAACAGGTAATTAAATCACGGTTTTATTATTGTTTCAGATGGAGTTACGATTCAAGTCGGGGATGTCGTTTTTGACCTATTGGATCTTTGTTTTACAAGTGAGTATAAAGATTACCCATCACAGAGGAATAATACATAGGTAGTGTTTGTGACAACCTTCGCGCGTTGCAATAAAATTCAATGTCGGCAGCTCGCGTGCGGATAAGCTTATAACTAAAATCAATTAATATTAATAGATGTGGATATGGACTCGAGGTACGGGCTAGCCTTAGGACCTTAGGCTCTGCGAGAAAATGCAAATAGGGTCACTGTCACTGCCGACTTTGCTACCATGCGCGGATCCAGGGGGGGGTCATGGGGGTCATGTCCCCCCCCCCCCTGGAGCCTAAGTTGGCCACACAAATAGACCACGTGACCCCCCCCTGGGGCCCCGGGCCTTTACCACGTGACCCTGGACACGAAGCTAGATCCGCGCTTGTTTGCTACGAGTTTGTTAATCATTATGTTGGCCACAGAAATAGACCACGTGACCGAAGGTCATGGCAGACTCCTGGGGCCCGCCAGGGCCTTACCGCGTGACTTCCCCCCCTGTCAATTACAACGACACGAAGCTAGATCCGCGCTTGTTTGCTACGAGTTTGTTAATCATTATGTTGTGATGTTTCAGATGCTAGGTAGCCCATACCGAGGTGCCGAAGGATAAAAATGGTTAATCTAGAATAAAGATGGACCCGCCAGCACGCAACTCTATGTGGAGGTTCGGCTTCCCAAACCCTGTCAATTACAACGACAACGAGCTGTTCTGTGGAGGTTACGCGGGTCAGTATTATATTTGATTCACTTAAATAAGTTAAAACAATTTTGAAGGCATCGTGAGGAAGTATTAGCAATGTACAATTGTTCAAGTTGCTGAACATTTTCAAACTTTCCGTAAATAAAATTACTGGAAATTCACCATTCACTTGCCCTTTTTCTATTATTTGGGGTCAGCGTAGTAGATTTTCTTCCATTCCTCTCTATCGGCCGTCATTTCCATACTAATATAGGTATTTTACTCTCATATAATTTTCGACACAGTCCATCCATCTTTTCTTAGGCCTTCCACTACCCTTGTATCCGTCCACTTTTATATTTCCAGTATTACCACCCGTTTTGAAACATTACTTTCATCCCTCCGCATTACATGCCCATACCATGCTAATCTACATCCTCTCGCCTTCTTTGTCACTTCTCCGTAAATTATAGGATCCTATTCCCAATGATGAACATCAGCGTCATCAGCTTTAAGTTTTAGCAAAATGAACTAAAAATATTCAAGATGTCAGAATAGGATATCAGGAACTGTAAACTCGTTTACACCCAATCACAGAAAAGGTCCCATCATGCTAACAAATCGTCTGCTTTTAAGTCTTTTTGCTCTATATGGTGATCAACATTTTATCTTTATGATTCCAGCTGTCTCGGCTTATTTACCGAACTTGCGACCTTTAGAGAACTGTGCTAGTTTTAAATTAAAAATAAAACATGTTAATAGATGCTTTTATATAGTTTATGTGGTGAAAATCATAAAATGCTGATATAACCGGCATGCAATAAGCTTTAGGGATCTCTTTTAAATAGGTAATGCGTGTCAGGAAGCCCTCCATCAGTAGCTCTGAATAGTTTAAAGTTTGGTTTGGTGACAAACAAACATACGGCCTGCCCGATGGTAATCAGTTCCTTATTCCGATGGTGCCTTATGCAACTTCCGTGGTGTTACTGACGCGTTGGCTACCCTGACACTCCACACCCTTCTTGAGCTATGACCGCATACTTTAGGGCGATAAGTAATTAATACTCAGGAGGTTACGACGAATCGTTTTCAAGTTGTGACAGCTATAAATACTAACTCCCTTAGATATCCAAACGTTCACTAAAGTTATCAAGCCGATAAAGTTAGTTTGTACCTTTCTATTACACTAATACATCGGAAAGGGACAAACGAATTTATCGGCTTGATAACGTTAGTGAACGTTTATGAATAAACTAGTAAGGGGGTAAGTAGGTAGTTATTTATATAATCGAATTCTAAACCTTGCATGAGGAAAGATATACTTAGGTTGAAAAGGTTCGAAAACATCCATAACTTACATTATCATTAGCATAATATAATTCCCATAATTTATATGAATCATCAAAGGATGTTCCAACAGTTTTTTGTTGGCTTATGTGTCTCATCTTTAATGGCAATGATCTCTCAATATTAGGCTCAGGACATTGAACCGCGTATCCTTCACAGACCATAGAGTGAACTAGATGTTGCTTATTTATAAATGTGTAGGTAGTTTAGTTTATTTTTTATGTTTCTAGTTTAATACTGCTAATACCGGGTTCCCTCGGGAATGAAAATGTGCAATATCGCAACTACAGAAATTTAAGATATGCTGGAAGCCCTAAACCTAAAACCAACTGAATGCTACCTATTTATTATTAGGTATTAATATTTATATTTTTCATCACCGTCACGTACCTACCTTGTCTGCCTATGGGGGTTATAAATGGCATAGGTTACTTTATCAAATATTGCAAATCACACGCAGAGTTAGCTCTACAAGCATTAGCAGAGTCTAGTTCAATATATGTCTCTGTCATTAATCATTATGTAGGCAAAAACTGAACAATATGGATCGGGATTACATAGGATTAATCAGTTTAATACATATATATGCTACAAAAGTTGAGGTCATCAACTGCCGCGTGTGGGTTTAAATAACGATTTAATTTAATTAGTTTTATTGAGATTTTAACGAGCAAATAGCCGTCAATATACACTTACTTAATGGAGATTTTAGTGCGGTGATTATTGGAATCATTATATGTTTTTATGATTTTTGGTATAGGTAACTAGACTGTAATTACCTAATTTATATCTATAGATGAGTACGTCACCTCGCCCTTGGCAAAGACTGGCCTCCTTGTGCCTACCTGGCTAACTTCCAGCTCCTGTCACGGCTCTATGTGTGACCTTGTGCTAATCTTAGAAGACCTCCTTCAGATACAACTTTGACTACCATAAATAGTTACAGAGTTTTTTGACCTAGGTTTTCTTTTTGTTCACATCTATGGTAAATCTGATCGAAAGATTGTAGATGAAAGTTACTCCATAAATACTAACCCCCAAGCGTGGATCCAGCTTCGTGCCCAGCTGCCCAGGGAAGGGTCACGTGGTAAAGGCCCAGGCCCAGGGGGGGGTCACAAGGTCTATTTGTATGGCCAACCTAGGCTCCAGGGAGGGGGGGGTCATGACCCATGACCTTCCCCCCTCCTGGATCCGCGCATGCTAACTCCCTTATTTATAAACGTACTCTAAAGTTATCAAGCCGATAAAGTTCGTTTGTCCTTTTCTGTCACACCAATACGTCGGAAAGGGACAAACTAGCTTTATCGGCTTGATAACTTTAGAGTACGTTTATGAATAAGGGGGTAAGTATATTCCTTCAGTCTACACATTAACATACTTTTACTTAGGGGCCATTGTGTATATCCGTATTCTATACGGCGGAACAAGATGTGGCGTGCCAGTCCAATGTGTCAATTTTTATAATAAAATGCATAATATGTTTCGCTACTAACATATATGATTTGTTTGTTTACTGTTCAGTCCAGTGGGAGCAAAACTCCGGTCGCTGTGGAGTATGCGGCGATGCGCATCACCTGTCGGAACCCAGGCCTCACGAGGCAGGAGGCATGTTTGGGAAAGGAATCATCACGAAACACTACAGTGTGGGACAGGTATAAATATTGTACTGTATATCATCTGTCATATTATGCGTCACTTTCACACTTACATACTTGTTAGAACGTGACAGACATGTGACAAATGATAGACAGCCATCCATCTTAGACCTGCAGGACTAACTCGTTTTTGTCATTTATATAGATGAAGAATAGGAACGGCCCCAATATTGATCCCTGTGGTACACCCATACATACTAATGACTCCGGTGAGCGCTGTCTATTCAGTTTTCACATCTACAATTCGTATTCACCGTATACGTATAAATAGGACTCCATAACAGTGCAATTTTCTGCTCAATGTTTCCTGGCATAGGTACCTACTCAGTCGAAAGCCTTAGATAAATCTCAGCAGTACCCATTCAGCTGGTGCTGTCCTTTGGTGGCTAATGAATGTGTTAAGTTTGTTTTGGTGGCAATTTCACACTTCTCAACTATAAGGTTTTCCTCAACAAGTTACAATGGCAATAAGTTCTTCAATTATTCGTGTTAACCAAATATTTCACTAATTTTCAGGAAATCGAAGTGGAGATCGAACTGACGGCCAATCACCTGGGCACGTTCGTGATGAAACTGTGTCCAAACAACAATCCGAATCAGGAAGCTACGCAAGAATGTTTTGACAGGTAAGAGTTTAGCTACTTATTTTGGTCAGACGACAATATGGTCAATATGAAAGAGGGCTTTTACAGCCTTTACCGTTGTCTAGAGTGAGTGACTTAGAAGTGCAAGTATTAACAATTCAATAAACAATTCGAACTTCAGTTTTGCCTTAACTCTCTTTTAAACACTTCTAACGCATCTTAATTTGTAACATTCCGTAACCTTGAATAACCTTGAATTTGAAATCGTGTCTGTCGTATTGTAATAGTTTAGATACCATTAGGCAGGTTGAATCTTTGTTTATCTTTCTTAAAAAAATATGCTGTCTCGTTCCAGGTACCCCCTCGTCGTGTCCGGAACGCGGGAAGACCGGTTCCTGATTCCTCTGGACACGGCCAAGAAGGAGGTGTTCCGGTACAGAGTAGGACTGCCAGCTTACGTCACCTGCACGCAGTGTGTGCTGCAGTGGACTTATTATACAGGTACGAACCTGAAGGTTACGATGCCTCTAATCAAGGCACAGAAGCTTCCGGCACGAGATAGGGCTTGCACGCCATGTGTGTTGTAGTGGACCTTATGACACTGGTAAGGGCCGTCTATGTCAATGAGCAATGATACACACCAGGGTCGTGAAACAGTCGCCCTACCAACAAAATGTACCTATACTTAATATTAACTTATCTAATTCGACTTCCCCGCATCTCATTGATTTATCGGCTCAAATCGCATTAGAATAACTATTCAGAAAATTGGCGTTATTCATGAGGAATTTAAGACAAATAGTTACCTCTTTATGACCCATTTCACTGTGAGACAACGTATTTTGCTCATAGATATCAAAACAGAGAAGACACAATAACATAAATCCGTAACAGATCCATCTACACAACTATTCCAGGCAACATGTGGGGCATCTGCCCAAACGGCTCCGAGGCTGTCGGCTGCGGGCGCTCCGAAACGTTCCGGAATTGCGCCGACATCAGCATCATCACCAGCACCGGAGGCCTGCCGCCGGCCTTCGCTGGCGACCTGCGGCGGGACAACCCCTTCCTGCTGTATTATAGGGATGCGTACCGACCGCAGAATCTATACCCGCTTGTTGTCAGGTAACAAAACGTGTTGGTGACATTTGTACTAGAACAAAATAATTTCACATTCGTACAAAAACGCCAGATTTTTCAATTGTGTGCTCCTTTACACTATTCGTCATGATGGGAATGCAAGTGATTCTGATTCTAAGGCTCTATGGCCTATTGGCCTACAGTGGCTTAAGCTAGGAACATACTACGCGGACGTCCGTCGTAAATCGACCGCGACCGCGACCGATCAGTGTGCACGGAACAAAACATCCAGCGAGCCAGATTTCGATCGGACGTCCATGCGCTCAAGGCAAACCGATAGTTTGCACGGTTATGTGTATTTCCATTGTCCAGATTCCCGTCCGCGGTCGATTCACGACGGACGTCCGCGTAGTGTGTTCCTAGCTTTATGATAGGCGATTCTGACAGTTCTTAACAAACAACCAAAGAGGTGACGGCCATGTTTTTGCGCATGCCCCCATGATGGAATTATCGATGGATTTGTAATAGACCATCACTAACGATAGTGTAGAGGAGTCATATGGTTGTTTGGTTTATTTCACGGATACTGATGATGATTCTCGTATACTGATGTGTTTGATGAGATGAGTGTAAGAGACAATTTTATTGAAAAATTGTAAGTAGTTAGCGATCATGAATGATAGGTGTAAGTAAGGGTGTAAGATAAGGTACAATTGGTAATTGGGTGCCTTTTAATGCTTCCGCTGCCTTCTGAATCATTGATAAACATAATAATTATGAGTTGATGGCATTTGAATTTGATATTCAAACATACATATAAGTATCACAATATCACAGGTTTGAGCTATTGGGTGAAAGATAATATTTATAGCAGCATAAAAGCATCGTTCACAGACGTTTACTTATGCTTGATATAATGACAGGTATAATTGACTTAATTTATATGATTTGCTTCATAATAATGATAGATTTTAGGTATTTGTAATTATGTAAATATTATTAGTTCTCTAGCCTAGCACCACTAATCATAAAACTGATTCATCTAATTTATCTATTACTTACTTATTATTTATTGCACATTTATTGTATTATATCATCACCTGCTTGCGCATGCTTTTTTCAGGGAAGAAAGAGACTATAAGGAGTCGTTACAACTTAGGTAAACCTCATTTCTATGTACAAAGTTAATTTTACTGTAGATATCTCTTTGTGAATAACGACTGTATTATACAAATTTTCTTTCAGCAACGATATTTCGGATAGCGATGAAGATTTTGTCCCGCAAGTTATTAGGTACAAACTGTTTTAACTCGGTTTGGGAGGTACATGTGTGTCTTCGTGTAAATAATCTCTAATCTGTGTGTTTCAGTCCGTTATATACCTATCTATGTGGAATGTTCGTCGACTGTGTCACAGTATAAAACCAGTAATAATTCTTCTAACAAATTTAGCGCCGCGAGGTTTGTCCTTGAGTAGTGCTCGATCGCACGCAGCGAGGTGCAGAGAGTACATGTGGAAACAGACGATCGCGGTGGCGCCAGTAGCGACGCGCCGCGTGGCGCTGCCAATGTCGCGCGCGGCGCGGGCGAGAGACCCAAAACACCGATCGCGAGAGATTTACTACTGGGTCGTCCTTATACTGTGACTGTGTTGTAAATAATCTTCGTCTCTATGTTTTCGAATTCTGAACTGAATAAAAGCTATATCTATAGGCTTGTGCTGTAGTGCTCAAGGAAATGATAGGTGCTCTAATAAACCTTCATAGCACCAGTTAAAACTTACAATGTAAACTCCATTTATCCCTATTTTACACCTATTTATACTCTGTACTTTTAGGTATTTAAAATAACGTATAAAAATAATTTATACATTTTCGAGTAAATATAAAAACCAAGCGAATCTGTTACTGAACGACCTGTCTTTAACCTACAATATTTATTTACCCTCAACTTATGTAAATAATGAGCCCTTTTGAGGTTAGATTTTGTTTAGGTGCATTTATTTAAATACCTAAAGATACAGACTATAAATACTTACTCATCAATTCCCGAAAAGTTTGTAAATTTGGATCACGTCTCCGATTTTGATAAAAATTGGTAGGCTGATAGAGTCCATGATGTGGAGCAAATGCACCCGCTTATTAAACGACAAAACACGTGTTTCCAGCTAGTTTGATGAAACTTTTTTTGTTACCAGATTACACATTTTTGGTAACAAAAAAAGGAAAGTTTCATACGAAATACCTGGGACACTTTAGTAAACTTATTGGATTTGGTGTAAACTCAGCCCACCAGTTTTTATCAAAATCGGACGTGATACAAATGTTCAAAGTTTTCGGAAATTACTCTACTAGAGTTTGTGCGGAAAGAAGGAGAGTCTTAGATTGATTGGCTTTCATATATTCTGCAATTCTTCTCTTTCGGAGCAGTTTTCTACTTGTCTCACTTATCTGTATAGCATGTTATCTGAGTTTTCCAGAATGCGTGTGTTTTAATCTTGTACTACAAACTAATATGAACTCTAAGTCGGTTTTCACATTGTCCGATCCGATATCGGAAGGATTTCAGAAGCAAAAAGATGGCGGCTAAAATGTATAGGATATCGGTCCTACATCCGATATCGGATCGGATAATGTGAAAACGTAAACTCTAAAACTCTTAACAGTACAGTCAGAAAAAAAAAATTCTCATGTACCTACTGTCCCCTGAACTACTCGTAGGTAGCCCATGTAAGTAGGTATTTGATTGTAAGTATGTCTGTTAGATCTTAGGTACACTAGTTGCTGACTGTACATTGTAGAATTTGTAGATAACCCGCACGGCATGATGTACAGTCAACCAATTGGAACCCTAGGCCACTGTAGAACTATGTCATAGTGACGTTTTAAATCTGATTGTAAGAAATTTCTCACTGCTTGTCATTTTGACATGGTTGTAGAGTGGCCTAGGGTTCCAATTGGTTGACTGTACTTGTACACAATAGTTCTAAATGTTCTAATGTATACCCATATTTAAAGTCACATACAGGGGCCTATTGCATAACAATTTACAACTCATATTACAAGCGGTAGTCGAACGAAAGAGAGTTCGTTTTGTAAATTAACAACGCGTTTAATTAACATTATTTTCCGCGACCACGGCCAGTGCAACCTGACCGAAACGTTGGGAAAAAGGGTAAAAATAATGTCAATTAATCGCGTTCGACCTGTATGTGACTTTAAATATGTGTACAAAGCGCGAGAACTTAAAGTGTTCTAATACCCCTTTAAAACTCCATTATTTGTTACTATTTTGACTTCTACATCGATGGTTACAGGGATCAAGTCTGCGTGCCGTCACTTGCGTACCGAGTGTTGCCTGGTATGCACAGTTGGTGTCAGACCAACTGTCTCCGGTATCCTCCTAACTGTCCTGAAGCGCTTTGCTCGTGCCCGTAAGTTGAACTATTTTTACTTCGTCTTTATTCACCTAACATACATTGCTAAAACCCAAAATAAATTTGGCAATTTAATAAAAATTATCCAGAGTTTTAAAAAACCTAGGTACAAAGCATAGAGGAATAAGTGAGGGAATAGTTACTCCATACATTAGTCACTGATTTGTAACATCTTGTTCTAGACAATCACGTCAAATAGCGTGAAGTTCGTCAAATGATTAAACAGTGACAAAAATTTAATAATAGAACATCAACTTATTTATGCAGAAGGAATTGAAAACAGAATACTGATTAACAATATTGTAACATTAACTTAAAATTGGTTTCTTCGTCGCGAAATCCATTGACAAGTAGCTTGATAATTTACGCTAGTTGAATATTGAAAAATTGTAGATGTCATAATCTGCCTAAGGATAATCAACTCTTTACTGATGAATGGAGTTACAACTATTTACTGTTCCCTTTCTTATTTCTCTATGGTACAAAGGGAACACATAGACTAATAAGCTAAACGGCTAATTCCGAAACTAGGAGCGCCATCTAGCGTCAAGTAGCGGATTTATCAGTACCGCTACTTTGACACTAGATGTCACGCGTGTCGCAACAAATAAAAACTGTATTGCCAGCAATGAGCAAAACTATCATATAAGTAAAGAGTAAATAACTGTAAATAGAAGTCCAGTTCCAGTTAGATATGACAAATTACAATTCCTAAATGTTGAAAATATCGAAAAAAAACAGCCTATGTATCCTACTAGTGCAATAATGATAACGTGGCTTGAACAAAACTACAACAGTGGGAGTCTTCTGATACTTAAATCATTGCCGACTATAAGCTAAAGTCCCAAGTAAGGTACATAACACACATCCCATTATGAGTGTTAACGAAAGCTACCTCATTTCCAGACAAACCTGCGAAGCCATCGGTGAGCTAGAAGGGAAAGAGGGCGCTGACGTCTACTGTCTGGACCAATGTATCGTCTACCCGTCGCGCTGCCCCGCCGACAGATGTCGCTGTTATTAAACTGACTTAGAGCTGTCAAATGTTTCACCACACTACGGAAAAAGTTTTCTTTTTTTTTCAAAGTCACTTAGGAAATTAGAATTTTATTCTAGAAGGGCATATAATTTGATTTGGCCAATTTCTAGTTAGTTCCTCCTGTAGGCTAGTAGGATGGATTTTAAGGAATGACTTTGAATTATAAATATGTATTCAATTTAAAAGTTTTAGGCCCACTTGCATCAACCACTTAACTCAGGGTTAGTGGGCTGTCAACTGTCAAATTCCATATAAAATGGTGGGTTAACCCTCCATTTTCTTTGGTGCAAGTGGCCCTTACGGATCTATTATATAGATTCAATCAAATCTTGACACAAAAAAAATGTAGGGGTCACCGGCCAATTGTTTTCATAAAACTCGTGCTTTCCTAAACCTTAAATACAGTATAATAAAGAGTACTATCGTACAGTATGGCCACTTCCGCCCCCGCTGAAAGTGCCGCTCACCTAGGGTTGTAAATAGAAAAAAAAACAAATGTTTTTTTTTCAGAATTGTGAAAAAAAAAACATTAAAAAAAACCGAGCACCTTGGTTTTTTTTCTAAATATGGTTTTTTTTCAGATGAACAAATAATACGACAATAACGGTTTTTCGTGAGTTGTAACGTGTTTCAATAACAATAACGTAAATTTTAATTCAATTAACATTCAGTATACAAACGTTTATTGGGGAATCCCCGATGCTGCGTGTAGCGTGGAGAGGCGGTGGTGAAACAACAGTAAAAAGTGATAACTACCAACTACAGATTTCGTAAATGTTACTTTTATAAGACCAGAAATTAAAGTTATTTGATTAAATTCGTTTAATAGTTAACATTAAGTCTAAAAAACCGTATAAAAGTTTTAACTACTTTAAAATTTTGAGATTTCGTACTTTAGAAAAAAAACATACTCCAGAAAAAAAATCTGTTTTTTTTCACGGTTTTTTTTTTCATGTTTTTTTTTCAAGCCAGAAAAAAAAACCGTTTTTTTGCAACCCTACGCTCATCCCCTCTCGGTTACCTCACAGTTACCACCTGTTAAAAACGCGAACAGTCGACCTGTCATATTTCACTCATACAAGCATAGTACGCGTTCACAAGCTTAGACTGTGTGCTAGGAACGCACCTCTTTCATATATTTGATCGCCAGCTTAACTTAACGTTAATGGAATAATCGACGACACTTAAAAAAATATTAAAAATGTAGGGGTGAATTAAATAAGGTTTCATTCCCATAGAAAATTTTAATTTCGCGCCATTTTTTGTGCCAAGATTTGGTTGATCGTCTATAGTATGCCATCGCTTCGATGTGGTGAAGTTATACGATACACTATGTAACAAAGTGTTTTTAACCGTCAAGCCTCAAATTTCTCAAAACTTTTGAAATTCAAATTTTGGAATAACCGCTTGCGGGATACGAATGTGATAAACAGCAATTTTGCTCAGCAAAAGAGCAAATAATTTAAGCTGCCTTGTCCGTTTTCAATCATTTTGTCCGTACACATGTTTGGAAACATAATACAACGAGGTGCCTATAAAAAATGATATGCGATGAAAAGATGAATGGCTTATTAGCATATTTATAAGGAGTGCCATTTGTTAAGGCACCAGTGTTTAAAAACTCATGCATAATTTTGAACGACAAGCGGTCTACCGTATGCCTTTGAGATGGGATTCTTTTTCCCATAACTGTGGGGACGTTACCAAGATACTTATCAAGTTGTCAGCGAGATGACCTCATTTGACCTTAGTCTTCATAATATGCGTATGTATATCGACCGTTTTGCGTGGCCGGCAAAAATTTTGATAACCCATTTTTGACACCACTTCATTCATATAATTAAATCTCAAAAGCGATCAAGAGCTGCCTATACGCTACCGTTTAATTTTTTCCTCATAAAAGTAGCTAACAGATCACCTTAAAATTGGGCCAGAGCCAGACTATCTTTACACCGACTTTGAAGTAATAAAGTGCCATAACAAATATCATATTTTCACATTTTTCGACTATGCATGCTAACCAATGCAAAGTTACCTTTTAGGTGCAAAATGAAATTTCATCTTTTTTAATAAGTTGTGACGTTCTGTATAGAGTTTATGATTTGTATTTTCAACCATTTGCATAGTAAGTTTCACATCCTCACTGATTTGTAAAAACTGGTCGATTTTTTTAGAAGTTAGGTAATGAAATTTGTAAAATATAAATAAATATATTTGGTTAAGAATAATTTTGATTTTTATTTATTACACATGTGCTTAAAGGAATGTATGATGTATTTATGATGGATACATGTAGATATTTATTTGCTTCCAAGTACCTACATATAAAATTTAATAATAATATTGAAATCTACAAATGTATTCTCACCCATTTTTTGCGCCTATTCAGTACCAATTCGGTACTTTTTACTACTTACAAAGTTGGATTGCCTAAAAATTTACTAAAAATATACATGGCCATTTCCGTCAAAAGGAAAAAAAAGCGATGTACTCTGTCAAGCCATTTCCGTCACTAAATATGCGACAAAAGTCAATGTAAGCGCGAATGTTTGCCAAACAAGATTCTTGATGTTTGCCAATAGAAAATTTAAATTTCGCGCCTTTTCCTAGTGACAAACTTGTTTGACCGACTACTATCGAGTTTTCTGTTTCGAGGAAGGTTCTCTACAGTAAGGCTCCCCACAGACAGTCTTAAAAATTCATAATCTTAAAAAAAACTTGTATGCAATCTGACAGTTCAGATCTGTCAGTGTCTTGTCAGTGTCAGTTTGAACTGTCAGATTGCATACAAGTTTTTTTTAAGATTATGAATTTTTAAGACTGTCTGTGGGGAGCCTAAGCGCATCAAATATACTCTGTCAAACAAGTCTGTCAGTAAATAAGAACAAAGAAAACTATATGCATCCTTTTCTTTAGGGTGCTGGAGAAAAGGATACCTATAGTTTTCTTTGTTCTTATTTACTGACAGACAGACTGGTTTGACAGAGTATACTATTATACTATTCTTTGAAGCGCCTTTACAGCGCATTAATATGAACGCAGCCGTAATGCTTGACGTTTCGTTGTGTAACGCTCTTTGACATAAATTTCTACCAAAACTGGATATATACTCTATTTAAAAATACACTTTATTAGAAAGCAATAAGACTCTATTCAGTTCAAGGCTTATTCTCGAAACAAAATATAAATAACTCATGTTGCATTAGTAGATCCTGCCATGTTTGACGTTAGTCTTATCGCGGTCGATTATTGAATTTACGAAATTACGTTTTACAATTTATAAGCAAATATGAGCGACTTGCTTGACGATGATCTGGAGTTCCGCGGCGGTACGCTGCAACTGTCTTCGGAAAATAACGCTGAAGAACAAGGAGGAAGTAATAATACTCTGGGTGTTAACACAAGCAAGCCTTCAATATTGTCGGGAGCAGACTCCTTGCCTTCGAATTCGTCTACGTCGTCCCTTGCCGGTAAGTAGCTGTGAAAACAATCATGTGCATTGTTAGGTTCCTTTTCTATTAAGATTTCAAATCAAATCGTTGCTCTGCACGGAATATTTTGTTTATCGTACACATGGATTGATTATTTTGTTAAGAACTTTTTAGGTAAAACTAATTATTCCAGCTCTTCGTATTAAGCTAATTATGATTCTCCATTTTAATAATAAGTATCAATTATTTGACATTCTAGTAACATTGTTCCTCCAATATCGGTTTTGACAGAGTTTTAAGTTTTTACAACTATATTTGCTATAGAACATACAAACACAATAAAAAAACTTGAACCAATAACAATAAAAATTATTGTCAACCAAGATAAGGTCATTTAGAAATGTAAACATTTCTCATAGAAATAATACTACCTACTATGGTAATTCCACGGAGGTTGAGGTGAATGATAACACACACAGCTAAATGAAGATTAGTACTGATTGCAAAAAAATGAATGAATGAAATGAGTGAGTGAATGTAAAAAAAACGCTTAATATATTTTTGAAAAACATTATTATTTATTGATATTGATATCATTAACTTTATTGTTTGTTTTTTTTTCATGTTCTTATTTACTGTTTTTTTTTTATTTAAGTTTCATGATGCATTGGATTTATCTGTAATGTCATTGAAATATGTTTTTAAATAAATAAATAAATAAATTAATGGTATTAAAAGCAGTAAAAAATAATGAACAAATCCTTTTATAAACCACCGTCACTTGGCATATCTTCATCTGATTCGTTAGGATTGGGTTTTGGTTTTCGGTTAAATCATCTATCATAGGTTCCCTTTCCCTATATCTTTCTTTCTTCGTTTTCTTGGGTTTTTCTGAAAATACTGTGAAACGTTTCTTTATCAAGTGCTGCTATTTCTTCGTTTAATTTTCTCATGACGCTATTAAATGTGAACTCAGTATTACTAGCTGGAAGTCGCGGTGGCACGAATAAAATTTTGCTAAGGACAAACGATATTATATTATTAAATTAAATTATCCGGTGAACTTTATAGCTCATATGAAATTTCACTTCCAAATAAGTATTCAGCTATCGATATATTTTATATCGGAAGGATGTCCCTATGTTAATTGACGTTATTGCCACTGCGACTTCTATGTCTGCTAATAAGTAATGAAAAAATAGATAAACACTATTTTAACAGCTACGATGATAAAATAAGGCAATTTATTACATATTCAGTAATCTTTGATTTCTACGATTTATATTACAATCATAATCTGACAATTAATTAATCACATACGAGATATTTTATTTTCTGTTTTGTTTGAAAATTGTTCTATAGACGTAATTCTTAACAAAATAGTAAATAGAAACTTTTTGGTCTTTCTTGCAATTCACTGTTGAATCTGCAGTCGGTTCACGGTAAGAACACTAATTTCAAAATTTCGTTGTCATTACATGACAGTGTTATATGTAGTGTGCGTGGCCTCAACTGAGTTGAAACTACCTATATCATAAACATCAAATTTCTATGAAACTATAATGAAGTTTACATAATTCTTGCACAGTAGCTATCAAAATTGCTTTAAATCTAGCTTGGTTCAACTCTAGTAAACAACTGTAACTAATTTAATTGAGATCTTATCAGCTATCTTATTATTAGTGTCATAATGTCATTATACTATTTATATGCAGTATTGATAAACATTGTATTATATTGCTTATTACTATCTATAGCTTTATTATCTTTTATGTTAGCAGACATAATAAAATTGATCATTGATTATTTTATAAATGTTACACATTTAACTTAGTATAGATTGCTTTTGTGATGTGCAGTGATCGGAACTATGGGAGTAAAACTTTAACCTCTAGCGACCCACCATATCCCAATGCCAATAAAATTTGAATCAATAGTACTATAAAACAGGGTTGAATTTCTTTTTACAAAAATCGAACGAATCAAAACAAAAGCAACTCAATTATATTTAACGTAGATTCAAATTCCATTGTAGGTATTTTGTCTTAGTATTAGGACTTTGAACCCCAAGAGGCTGACAAAACCTTAGAGCTGATATTAAAGTTAAAAAAAACATGATTTTTATTTTCAAATCCATACTAATATTATAAATGGGAAAGTGTATGTGTCTGTTTGTTTGTCCGTCTTTCACGGGTAAACGGAGCTACGAATTGACGTGATTTTATAAGTGAAGATAGTTGAAAGGATGGAGAGTGACATAGGCTACTTTTTGTCTCTTCGTAACCCCCCACTTCCCTAAAATTTAAATTAAATTAAATTAAAATTATTTATTTGGTAGCAATACAATATTTGCATAATTGGGCTAGTATCTCTTTTTAAGTATTTGAAATACTTGTATTAAGAGAATACCGCTCTTCCACTATTGGTAAGTACTACAGTTTATAATTGTTTATAAAGTAATTAACAGTTTTTAATTAACTAAACTTACAATTATACATTACAAGAAAATTATAATTATATACTTTTTATTTAAACATCATGCTACTATAACTATTACATTAATGTAACTAGCATTAGAATCAAAAGTAAATTTAGATAATATATATCACATTATTATTATTTTGTTTTCTGTATATAGTAGTCTGGGGATCATCCACATATTACGTCACACCAAATTTCAGGTTTTTGGACCCCTCCCCCCTCCTATGTCACGCTTTTTTGTATCCCTTTAACTGGGATTGTCACATTTAGTATAACCCCCTTCCCCCCCTTACACTGTGACGTAATATATGGATGATGCATAGTGACTATTATACGAAAATCCTTATGTAATGAAATAATTTAAATAGGGGATGAAAGTTTGTATGGAGTATTCCAATTTTCGAATTTAATGCGAGCAAAGCCGCGGGCAAAAGCTTGTTTAATTATATACCTGATTTCCAATACCTTACTACAGTCGAGTTCATAATTGTGTCGCTTAACTTCAAACCTGGGTAAATCCATTCTGCTTTAAGGTTGAACATATAAAAAATATAATATGATCTGAAAAATAATCAACTTTATAGCAGAATGGATTTACCCAGTTTTGAAGTTAATCGACACAATTATTAAGTGTATATCATGTTATTAAGTGTGCATTTTTCACCTTATTGCACCTTATGACCTCGACTGTACAAGGATATTCATATTTTCATGGCTATAAGCACTGTATGTCCACTTAGCAAGTTTTGGTAAAGTTTTACTCCCATAGTTTCGATCACTGGTGATCTGTGTTTACATTTATGTATGTATGTCACTTTATCACACACAAACTAGTTTACACAAAAGAGAATAATATGTATGTGAATACATGTACACAGGTGCACCTATTCCTAAATTTTGTTTCGTCGGGTACCATGGCGGGCGGTGGTCTAGTGGTAATGACGTTAGCCGCGTAAGCTGAAGACCCGGGTTCGATTCCCGTCTCGACCACGTTTTCGGCACAACCTTGTCGTTTTTTCTTTCGTGTATGATATCTATTTCAATTTACAAGTCAATATGAAGAAAATTGCACCTCTATCTAACTATTTTACAGAAGGCAGGCCACAAGAGCAGGCTAATGCTTCCGCAGCCCCACCAGAACAAACCGTATACCCCCGCTATGATGTGCCGTTCAACCGGGAGAACATTCAGGATTTCTTCACGTTCCGGAAGGGAGTTGTTGAGGCTGCCATACAGGAGTGCATCACAGTCCTACTGTTCCCTGAGGATGGGGAGTACCTTGGCTCTTGGCTGCTCACAGAGTAAGTTTATAATTGGTACTAAGAAAATTTTATTAGAGAAAATATATATTTTTAGTACAGCTGGTGCCTTTGGTTTGGCCCGCAACCCGCAACTTTAGAGGGCCATATGTACTGAAAAACGTCGCAAAATACACGTGCGGAAGGGAAAATCGTAACTCGTGTGATTTAAAACAGAAACTTCCTTTTTTCCTCTGCCTCACTCTGAAGTTTCAATCTGACAAGAAATGAATCGAGACACCATCAGTACTGAAATAGTACATTACGATACAAGTGCGTAAAAAAGGAAGTTCGTAACGAGTGGCGATAAATTCGACACGAGTTACGAATTTCCTTTTCGCACGTGTATCGTACGACGTTTTTCAGTACAGAGTGGCCCTACGAAGTTTCAACCTGGCATATAATGTACTACTTCTCGCACTAGTGCGTAAAAAGAACACCATCTGTACTGAAAATAAGTATTTATTATCTAAATGAAAAAATACTAAATTCGTTTGGTTCATGGAGGATTCCAACAAGATTAACACAGAGTTTTATAATTGTAGTTAATCATTAGCAAATATTTTCAGAATAACCCTCTGGGACAATGAGAAGGAGCGAATAGTCCTGCTAACGTCCCGGCTAGTTATGACCATAAAGTACGACTTCATTGCCATGAAGCAGCTGGACTTCAAGAAGACATACCTGGACGACCTGGACACCATCGTGATTGGGGAGCTGGTGTACCCACCTTCTTCTTTAGTGCCGTGAGTACCTGCTTGCTTACATTATAGGACGCTTATACTGTGAAAACCGCTTCACGGAACATTGCTGAACCAAACAATTTAATATTTAGGGTTCTCAAAGGTCGGCAGCGCATAAGCGGCTCCCCTGATGTTGCTTATGTCCATGGGCGGCGATGACTGCTTCCCATCAGGCGGCTCGTCTGCTCGTTTACTGCCTATTGCATAAAAAAAAACAAATCCTATTAGGTTATCAGCCTGGCAAGTAGTCCCTATCACACTTACAAATAGTCCGATAGGGACGGCCTGATGTTTTATCATTTATCGCGCGACCATGCTTGCCTGCCTGGATTTAAAAAATTGTAGTTGCATCTGTGAAAACTTACTTCTCCAATTCCGAGGAATGAAATAGGAACCAAAATGTACGCTTTTATACTAGGTTTCTTTTCGATTCGACCAGGAAAATGGGTGACACCCTACGACCATAACCAAGTCTCTTACTAGCCATGATATTCGTGTGAGGTGCATGCACCAAGTGTTTTTATTGGGACTCACCGGTTGGTCAAAAAAGGGTACACCCCACCAGGTTGATCCGTTATAGTGGTGCCACACTCCATTTACGTGACCCCCATTGTGGTCCAATACATTTCAGTGGCTTAGGGGTATAATCGCTGTTAATGTTTGTCTTATTTGTGTTTTAATTTTATTGGTTTTTGGATAAATGTGCCTAATGTGTAATCCCATTTGTTGTTTTATAACTGTATTCTTTATGTGCTAAAATCACAATAACTATCCTAACAAAAAATAAAATGTTCAAAAGGTATCAATTAAAGGTCAGAGCCACATGACAACGGCACCTACTGGCTATATGTAGAATACATTGTTTATTACAGTCTCTCTTTCACTATATGTAAGTACAATAGAATAGAATATATTTATTTTCCCCTCACTAGCTCGGAAACACGTGTTTTGTCCTTTAATACCAGCGGGTAAAAACGCATTTTATCCACTAGTGGACCTTGAATAAAGTCAAATTAACTGGTTTAAAATTGATAAAAGTAGGTTAATCTAGTAATAAAGATGATTTACCACCTGTGGAACTACTGGAAGCAGTGATAAACGCATTTTTTGCGTTGTAGTTTCCTCGCTATAGTGAGGGGAAAAGTTTTGTGTTACACTCGGGTGCAAATGTATTTTACTTCTCGTGTGTTAAAAAACTCTTCTACTCGCTTCGCTCGTGGTTCAACTATAGAATCCTTTCACTTGCTCGTTTTTCAATTCCACACTCGGCGTAAAAATACAACTTTGCCCCCTTGTATAACAAATAACTATTAACGTCACAACATAGTACTTACAGAAGAAGACATGCAAAAATAACTATACAATGAACGCTACATAGGAGGTTTTCTGCGAGAACCTGACTAAATCTAAGATTTGTTTACGGTTTTAGATTGCACTAAACAGCAGTAGTAACTATTAGCAGGTCAAGGGTGTCGCTAAACCTCAGAATATTAGATTTCTGTGGTCTGACTAGTGACACTATATGGTTCTAAACTGTTATCAAGTCAAGGAAATAGTAGCCTATTTACTTATATACCATGCAAAAACACTATTATCTTCGAGTTTGTGGTCGAATTTAGTCCTTTAGGTCGCGAAGCCTCTCTATCGTTGCGTGTAGTCGCTAAAAATCGGTAAGATGCATGAAAAAAGAGTGCACCTAACTAGTCATCTCAAAAGAGGTAAACTAAACCAAGCAACCTCTCTCACTACAGTCGGTTGAACGGCATAGCGACTGGCGTCACTACGGTGGTGAAGGACGTGGTGATCGACCGCCTGTGCCGCCGGCCCAGCGACGACGGGGACGCCAAACTGTTTGATTACAAGTATTTTGAACCTAGGTACTTTGAGTTGCGGTAGATGATTTTGGTTTTTTTGCCCGCTTGTTTAACAAATGCAATGTTAGGCCCAGCCACGACATTGGTCTAAGCGCGACAGCGGTGAGCGGCAGCCATACGTGCGAATGAAAAATCCCATCGCTGTGTCTCGCTCCAATATATGGCCGCCGCTCACCGCTGTCGCGCTTAGCCTAATGTCGTGGCTGAGCCGTTATGGTTCCGATTAAAATTGGGCATGTTTTTAAGATGTAAACTTTACATACAGTAGATATGTTCTATATTTAAGTGACAATGCAACATTAAAACTTACCGCACGATAGATTCTGGATTCCGTTGGTGTTGCCATTTATATACGAACTCTATATGCTCTATATGAATCAAATAGTAAAATGGGCCCTACAAGAATAATAATAGGAGCGCTTGATTGCATTCAATTAAAAAATGGTGATTTTTCTTACTAACATTGGCATTTGATATATGGAGACACATTTGTGAATTAACATTTAATTTCAAATACTAAACCATTTAATAGTATTGAGTTCTCGGCTAGTTCTGGTTGTAATAAGCAAATTTAGGCTATTCTTCTTGTGATTTGTGATGTTAAGCTTTTTCGTTTTTTGACTCATTTTCGTGTTTTGTACGTTGTAATATTTTTTCGTGTTCCAATTAAGATTGTATCCCGCTTATTATTTAACTATCGAACTAATATCTCATTTCGGTATGACTGCCAAGTATGTACTTGTTTCTTTTTTTTTTATTTAGACTTTAGACAGGACATCTACTACTAATATTTTGCTAATGCTTATTAACATATTACTCATTACTGACACTTTTTGAAATTATTTTAGTTGGCTGATATGATGTAAAATAATTCATTGAAAAGTTACTATGAGTGTATTTTTTCAATGAATTATTTTACATAATAATGTCAATTGAAATAATTTCAATTACTAATTTATATACGCTTTCACTGTCGCAGCTTTTTGAATTGGTTTTTGTTTTAAATTGGGTGTTGCTTGTAATACTTACTTGTTTGTAATAATATTTTTTATATTCAACATTTAATATAGCAGCTTACAGTATTTTGTAAATACAACAGTCAGATAATGCTGTACTTTGAGCTTAAATGTAGTCATAGTGCATAAAAGTCTAGTGCGCATTTTTAACAATTTAACAAAATGTAAAAGAGCTTATTTACCTACAGCTAACCGTAGATTGATCTAAGTATGTAGCATTTTAAGAAATATGTGCTTTTCAAACCGTATCACAAAACAACTTTGCTGCACTGCTATTTACTTAGAGTTACTCGTGCTACGAATTGTATACATTTGTATATACAGTCAGCCTAAAAAAATTGTTTAGGTACCACTTTTTGACCACTTTACTTTTCTTTTCATAAGTATTTAAAATAGAGTCGAAAAGTGGTAAACAACTTTCTTGGCTGACCCTACCTCATACCAAAGATGTATTGATTGTATTGAATATGTCTAAGTCAATTGCTTCATTTTGACAGCAAACGTCTAAGAAGTTACGCACTGGTCCCACCAAAAACGAGTAAGCGATGAGCTATCGGTGATGAAAAGGGACAAAAGATGGTCGCCCCTGTGTAAATAAAAGAGACGCGATAATAACGCAAGAGAGTAACCCCCTTATTCATAAACGTACACTAAAGTTATCAAGCTGATAAAGTTCGTTTGTCCCTTTCCGACGTATTGGTGTGATAGAAAGGGACCAACGAACTTTATCGGCTTGATAACTTTAGTGAACGTTTATGAATAAGGGGGTTACTCTTTTATTTATACACTGAGAGAAAATACAACCAGTTTTCATGTTCGTTCAACAAGTTTTTTGGTTAAAATAGCGCCTACGTGCTCTTTGGTTCAAACAACAAGCTACTTGTCATTTGAATCGGCAATATATTTGAATCAACAAGTCGATTTTATAAAAACAACCTGACACATATTGTTTTAAACATACGTTTGGCTGATTCAAACGGATAAACCGCAACAAGTCGAACTTGTTAAATTCACAATGCAAATTTCTCTCAGTGTACGGGAGCGACTATCTTTTGTTCGTTCCTCTCGCTGATAGCTCACTCGCTTTTGGTGCGACCAGTTGCTTACACATCTTATACATATTTAAAGTCACATACAGGTCGAACGCGATTCGCGAGAACAAGTGTTATACATCTTATACACTCAATAAATCTTTAGTTACACATTGTGTACCTTATTATATTTCTTATATTCTTACAGAGAACGTAACCTACGCGGAGTTCGTCTCATGTGGAACAAAGGAGAGCCCCTGTCGCTCAAAATGGCGTGGAACCCTTTTAGTCAGGACGTCCCGTTTATTACCTTCGCTTCGCATCCTATTTACTGGCATAAAGGTATAGTGTGAATTTTCTGAGATGAACTTTTCGCTTTAGCCGTAATCTGGTGAACAAAGGTCTTTGTTTCTATTATTCACCGCGGCTAGCTCCCGTTTAAACGGCACGTGCTATAGTCTCAGTGTAGTTAAAAAGCAACTATCATGATAGTAATAAGGTTCAAATCCATAAAAAGACCTTTCGGAGATAACACATTTTGTCATCTTCAAAAAAAGTTACCTGCATACTGCAAACTGTTTAATAAATTTGAACCTTATTGCTATCATGATAGTTGCTTTTTAACTACACTGAGACTTTAGTACGTGCTGTGGAAACGGGAGCTAGCCGCCGGGAATAATAGAAACAAGGGTCTTTGTTTAACAGATTACGGCTAAAGTTTAATAAATTTGAACCTTATTGCTATCATGATAGTTGCTTTTTAACTACACTGAAAAAAGGTCATCTCAGAAAATTCATACTATTATAAATCATTTTGTTAAAACGTGTGTTGTGAATATTATGAATTTTTCATCAAGTAGGAAACCAACTTGTTACTATATGTGCGTTTTACATTATCCGATCCGATAACGGATGTAGGACCGATAACCCATACATTAACCCCTCAAGCGCCTTGTTCCAGATCTGTCCAGGCAATTTAGACTGTAATTAACAGATTGAAAGTTATTCATTCAGTAGCAAATTTTTGACAATGGCGTTCCAGGGGTTAAAGGCGCCACCTTCGTTTTTTGTCTTTGACGTCCTTCCTACGTCCGATATCGGATCGGTTAATGTGAAAACGGTCTAATAGGTATGTGGGTGGATCAACACTGTCCAGGGACAACATACCTACCTCTATAATTGGTTTAATACCTAAGAGTGCTGATTATGAACAGTATAATAACTTGTATAAAACACAAGGTAAAATTACAATCAAAACAAAATATTCACATACAGTTTTTCTATTTTTTTCAAAAGTCAACTGGTAAAAAATGCATTACTTGAAGTTACCACATACATTACCAGAAGGCTAACCGTATTCTTCACAGAATGGCGATAATAAGTACTTATAAAAATCTTACTTTTTCAGACGACGAAGTAGAAGAGCGCTCCACATACGACATGGAAATCTTCGCCCAAAAGCTACAAAGGGCCGTCGAAGCTATGGCCTCGTCATCCTGCTGTATACACCACGCGCCTATAGTCATACAGAGTTACGTAGGAGTGACGTCACTACTGCACAATAAGACTAGTATGGGCTTCTTCAAGGTCAGAGGGAAGTTTAGTTTTTAAATACCAAGGCCTATGACATTAGTGTCTAATTTCCGTGACAACGTTTCAAAAAGAAAAATTCTAAATGTACGCCCGAACGCGCCTATAGTACATTACTCATTTAAAATCGTTAACCAAGCTGAAAGGCAAACATTTTTTTCAAATTTTGACGTTGCCAATTGATGTAAGATGATAGAATACCTACCTACTCTTTATTGGCATACCTCAGCAAAAATACAGCGGAGACAAAACAATTGATTATAAAACCCTTGTGTAGTACATATTTATATGAGATAACGTTCAAGTAAATTATGGCTTTAGTTCGTTTTGTAATAGGAATACAGATTGATAATAACTAAACTAAATAATATTTTATACTTTTGTTTTTTCATACGAGTAGCTTTCTCAAAGAAACAAAATCTATCCCAATTTGGTAAAGATATAGTGATTGAAATACCTCTTGCCTTCCCTAATAGTCTAGAGCCAATTTGGCCACAAGTCGTCTCCTTCACGATTTTCGTCGACATCTCTTCTAAATACCTAAAACAGGTATGGATATGTTCCTCGTTCTCTCCAGATTACGAATTGACCTGTTTTAGTTTAAGGAGGGGGGACGGGTCGAGAAAAAGGGGGGAAAGATGGCGACCGACCATCATAGATATTTATTCACATCTTGAGTCCTATGGCACCAATCTGTTCGTGCAAGGTGTCATTTGAAAGCTTATTAAACCTACTTTAATTGTTTTCAAATAAATATACTCATAAAAGTAACCGTTTACGAAATATTTGAAAATATGTGCTTTTTTTTCGCGCATGAATTGCACAAGTACTAGTAAAAATGCGTCTAACTCAATAAACAATAACTTTACCGCAATTGATGTTATTATAAAATTTTCGCGCCTATTCATGCTCTTTCTAAAAATATAAGTTTCATTGGTATATGATAATATATAACCATGTAATTAAGAATTTTGTTTGGCAGGGGTTATCCTCCAGGTCGCATAAACGGGCGCTGACCGTAGTAAAGTATTCAATATTTTTGAGGTCTTATTTTACGGATCCATATGTGAGAGGTATCGTTTGAAAGATAATTAAACCTACTATAATTGTTTACACATAACTATAGTCATAAAGGTAGCTGTTTACAAAATATTTGAAAATATGTGTTTTTTATCGAGCATGAATCGCACAAGTACTGGTAAAAAATGCTTCTAAGTCAATAAACAATAACGTTACCGCAATTGATGTTATTATAAAATTTACGCGACTATTCATGAGCTTTCTAAGAATATAAGTTTTATTGGTAAGTGATAATATAACCATGAAATTACGAATTTTGTTTCGTAGTGGTCACTCTGCCGGTCGCATAAATGAGCGCTGACCGTAGTAAAGTATTCAATATTTTTAAGTTCCTATTTTACGGATCCATATGTAAGAGGTATCATTTGAAAGCAAATTAAACCTTCTATAATTATTTTTGAATAACTATAGTTATAAAGGTAGCTGTTTACAAAATATTTGAAAACATGAGTTTTTGTTTCGAGCATGAGTTGCACATATACAGATAAAAAATGCTTCTAACTTAATAAACCATAACTTTACCGCAATTAATGTTATTATAAAATTTACGCGAAATTTCATGCGCTTTCTAAAAATGTAAGTTTTATTGATGTATGATAATATATGACCAAGTAATACGAATTTGGTTTAGCAGGGGTCACTGCGGCCTGTCACGATATTGGGTGCTGACTGACCGTCGCCAAATTTTCTACATTACTCAGATCCTATTTTACTGATAAATTTGTGAGAGGTATCATTTGAAAGCATATTATGCGTACTATCTTTATTTCTAATACTTCAAGTCGAAACTGTAGAAGTTTACAAAATATTTGATTAGTAATATGTGTATTTTACTGTGCAAAAATAGCATTGGCATTGATAAGACACGCTTCTAGGTCAAAAAATTATAGTTTTCCGCAATTGATATAATAACAAAATAAACGAAAAATTACTTACACAAAAAATAAGTTTGGTTTGTATTGCATAAATAATTAATTTTAATTTGTTCAGCTCACCTACTGCGCACCATCATATAAATGGATGTCCACCGTCGTTACCTTTTTTCATGATTTTTCAGACTTTATTTCACTGATCTATATTCACAATAAATATACCCAATTTATCACGTATCGAATTTACTTATACACGGTGTTTCCGGTATCACTCAAAACCTCAGACACCCCAACTGATTTTTATTTTTTTAAACTCATCTAAAGTATTCATCTTTTAATCTGATCGTTACTTTTTTTTAAATTGAATTTTTAATTTTCTGTACAGCTCTACTTGACTTTTAGCTCTACACTCAATAAAATAATTGCTAACTACCATCATAAACCATAAGACTATTTATTTGTGTACGATACTGCAACGACATAAGGTTTACCAATAGACAGCTAAGATGTCACTGTAAGACACTTTAAAGCTTTGTCACAGTAAACTTCAAATTGGACAGGTAATCGCAGTAAGCAAATAAACTCAATATTCAAAATGACAAGGTTGTAATTAGGTACGTACGAGTTCAATTTGTTATGACTTATGATAAACATTAAGATTAAACTGACAAACAACGTCAAACTAGTAGCGGAAAAAATAATCGTCCAAGTAACCAGCCAGTATTAATACCCCTAAATACTGAAAAAAAGGTAAACAACCTCTATCAATGCGATATACAAAATGTTGTATTACGAGTACAATAGAATGGGCAAAAAAAAATAACTAATAATACTAATTTAAATAAAAATATTACCCCCATCAAGATATAGCTCAATCGATTCTACTCTCGATTCTGAACAAAGTGTTTTCAGGTTTTTAGTGTTAAGTGAAACACGGTGTATACTTAATTGATCAGTAAAATAAAATCTGTAAAATGATGAAAAAATTAAGGCAACGGCGGTGGACATCCGTTTATATGACGATTGACCGTGCGCAGTGGGTATGGTGGACAAATTAACATTAAATATTTAAGCAAAATTAACAAAACTCATTTTTTGTAAAGACCATACATTTTGCGATTCATTTCGTTATTATATCAATTGCGGAAAAATATAATTTATCGAGCTAGAAGCATGTTTCACTCGTATCAGTGCGAATGCTATTCATATACAGTAAAAATACACTTTTTGTCAAATATTTTGTAAACTTCTACAATTACGACTAAAATTATTAAAAAGTAACGATAGTACGTAAAATATTCTTTCAAATGATACCTGTCACAAATGGATCGCTAAAATAGGATCTGAGAAATACATAAAATTAGGCGACGGTTAGCACCTATTTACGTCACGGGGGTGCAGTGACACCTGCTAAACCAAATTCGTTATTACTTGGTTGTATAATATCATACATCAATAAAACTTATATTTTTAGAAAGCACATGAAATGTCCTGTAAATCTTATAATATCATTATTTGCGGTAAAGTTATTGTTTATTGGTCATGCACTAAGATACAATCTTAAAAATTATGAAAACGGCAACGAAAATGGTCATCCATGTATATAACGGTGTGCAGTGAGTATGATGGATAAATTAACATTAATTGTTTATGCAATACTGACAAAACTTATTATTTGAAAAGGTTTAAGGTAATTTTGGCGTTTATTTTGTTAGTATATCAATTGCGGAAAAATATAATTCATTGAGCTAGAAGCATGTTTTACTCACATCGGTTCCAATGCATATTTTCAAATATTTTGTTAGCTACTACAGTTACAACTAAAATTATTGAGAAATAATGATAGTACGCATAATATACTTTCAAAAGATTCCTGTTCAATAAAATAGGATCTGAAAAATATAGAAAATTTGGCGACGGTCAGCATCCATACGTGGCCGGGCGCTGTGGCTCCTACTTAACCAAATTTGTAATTACTTGGTTATATAATATCATACACCAATAATACTTATGTTATTAGAAAGCGCATGAAATTCCACGTAAATTATATATGAACATCAATTCTGGAAAAGTTGTTGTTTATGGATTAAGAAGCATTTATTACCAGTAGGTACTTGTGCGACTCATGGTCTATAAAACACATATTTTCAAATATTTTCTAAACAGCTACCTTAATGACTATAGTTATTTATAAAAAAATATAGTAGATTTAATTAGCTTTGAAACGATACCACTCGCATATGGATCCGTAAAATAGGACCTCAAAAATATTGAATACTTTACTACGGTCAGCGCCCATTTCTGCGACCGGGCAGAGTGACTCTTGCTACACCAAATTCGTAATTACATGGTTATATATTATCATATACCAATGAAACTTATATTTTTAGAAAGAGCATGAATAGATGCAAAAAATTTATAATAACATCAATTGCGGTAAAGTTATTGTTTATTGAGTTAGACGCATTTTTTACTAGTACTTGTGCAATTCATGCGCGATAAAAAACACATATTTTAAAATATTTCGTAAACGGTTACTTTTATGAGTATAGTTATTTAAAAACAATTAAAGTAGGTTTAATAAGCTTTCAAATGACACCTCGCACGAACAGATTGGTGCTATAGGACTCGAGATGTGAATAAATATCTATGATGGTCGGCCGCCATCTTTCTTCCCCTTTTTCTCAACCCGTCCCCCCTCCTTAAACTAAAACAGGTCAATTCGTAATCTGGACAGAACGAGGAACACATCCATACCTGTTTTAGGTATTTAGAAGAGATGTCGACGACTTTTTGCAAAAGAGGTCGTTTGGTCCCTGACTATAACATTGCGTTTTATCAAGTGAAATAAAATAAATTGTGTATTTTTATTTTACTTTAGGTTTTGACATCAAAATGATAGATTGTTTAGGCAATGTTACAGCTTATCTTTTGGTACTTATCGCGTTGTCTGCTATTTTAGTATTTTTATTTAGAATTTAATTTGCGGTTTTCATGTTACCATGCAGAATACCTAAATACCTAATAAGTACATTATAATGATTTATTATTAGGCGTTTATTGGACTTGATTTTTTTAATCCAAGAGCATTTACGGAGTAGGAGCATAATAAAATAATGATTGTAATAAAATAAATTTTAGTTAAATGTAGGTAAAAATAAAAAATAATCTTAAAAATACTCGATAATGTTTAAAAACTATAAACACCATTTTAAATTTGATCAACATCAACCTAGTAAATAAAAAAAAGATTTAGAAAAATCTGTACAGACCTATTTGTTAGTAAAGATTATACAATCTAAGTATCGTGAGCAAAGTTTTAAACTTCGCATATCGGCATGCTAATATGTATGCAGATATCCTCATCTAATTCTTTTGCTGACTCTACAGAGACGTGACTTTTAGAAAATATTATTGTATATACCTATTTGAGGTCTCTATTTCATCGTATGAAAGTCAATCGTTAAGTCTGCCACGATAAATAATGATATTTATATCTTTGCCTATTTGTATTGGAGGAATATAATAAAAGACACTACTTAAATGATAATAATGTAATTAAGGTCGTATGAGCCTTTCTTGTATGGAGAAGGTTCCTTATGGGCATTTTCAGAAATAGAGACCCAAAATTAGTGACAGTTGTTAACAAAAATTAACTTAATTAACGAGTTACTTTTTATAAATTGAAATAGATATCATACACGAAAGAAAAAACGGCAAGGCCCACTGGTGGCCGAGCCGGGAGTCGAACCCGGGTCTTCAGCTTAAGCGGCTAACGTCTTTACCACTAGACCACACGCCCGCCGAGTTACTTTTTGTTAAGGTGGCTCGCTTTCCATACAAAAAACATCTACCATTTATTTAGTCACCGCACACTACAACTAAATTAAAATATGCGCATACATCTACTATACATTATCCGTCGTCGCGGTAGTGAATGAAATACATTGTTTGATACAGAAATCATGGACAAATTCATGTGAATTTTTTATTAATTTTACTTAAATGTGCGTGCCAAATTTTGTGTACAGACACAGAGCCGTCATATTTCGCCCATTTTTAGTTGACATTGTCATCAGTGACATTTGGCTCTTGACAAGTAATTATTTAAAGATATTGGTTTAGTTAACTCAAGCAGACTCAGAAATAATGACGCATTTTGTCAACAAAGATACATATCGTGTATTTCGACACTGCTAAGTAAATCGAAATGGCGTCTCGGTCAAACGACCGACTATGATGCAGAAGATCGTGGGTTCGAGTCCGAAGTTTTTTTTAATCATTTGAACTTTTATGGATTAATTAAGTATTTTTTATTTTTTTAATGGAATATTTGACTATTACTATATTGCTTTCCTATTTTTTATTTTCATACAAAAATACAATACAATCCTTTATTATGCCTTTGTTTATAAAATAAAATATTACACGTCTGGTATAATACATTATACATAGGTCATAGTGTGGGCATAGTATTAGTAATGTGCTGTACTCCTTGCATTTACTGAGCTGGTTGACCTATGTTGTTGTTGTGTGAATGTTTTTCTTCAACAACTAAATGGTTATACATATACAAGAATATAATAGCAAGAATATGGGTAGCTTTTGCACATTGTAATTTTTTCTCAGTCACCCGTTGACCACGAACGCTGTAAAGTGTTCGAAACGTCGGGATGAATTTTAAACTCATTATACGCGATTTAATCCGTTTTCATAGTTTTTATTTCATGAGTAACTATCGCGGTAACTGAAGACTAACTAAATGGTTACAAATAATAATTATCATCAAATTATCATCAACATAATCTGGACCAGGCAGGCAATTAATATAGTCGCGCGATAAATGATAAAACATCTGGCCGTCCCTATAATCGCACTTACTAATAGTGCGACAGGGACGGCCTGATATTTTATCGTCTATCGCGCGACCATGCTACCCGATCTGTACTAGCTTTTGCCCGCGGCTTCGCTTGCGTTAGAAAGAGACAAAAGTAGCCTATGTCACTCTCCATCCCTTCAACTAACTCCCCTTAAATAATCACGTCAATTCGTCGCTCCAGTTTTGCCGTGAAAGACGGACAAACAAACAGACACATACCCTTTCCCATTTGTAATATTAGTATGGATTTGACATTATTATTTATATTTAAATAATTATATATGTATAGCCTAATTTCGTCGGTAACAGCGTGTTATGTAATGGCGTCGTTGGTGATCAGTCGCCTGTCACGCCGTGAAACTGCGTTCGAATCCCAGGATTCTATAAACTTTTTGTATTTTTTTGGATATAAGTTTCGTATTTTTTATTGACCGAGCAAGAATAGAGAGCCGAAGGTATCAATTTTATCTTAGAGAACATATTGATTTTTTTATTGTCATTTTCATTTTCTATTTATTAAGTTGAGATATAAAACACAACTTTTAATACCCTCGCTAAATATAATATTTAAATAAAACAAAAAATAGTGTCTCATAGTGTTGTGTTCCTGCCGGTGAGTAAGGCTGCCAGAGCTCAACGAGGGTGCGGGGTGCTGACGACGGGAGGACTTACGGAACTAATTTGTTCCGTCTATTGTCCTTTGAGTCGTCGGCAACCCAAACCCTCCTTTGAACTTGTACACTCCTTTTTGCTGTGCACACACAGCAAAGGGGAGTGTACAAGTTTCTAATGGGGCGGCAACGCGCATGCAACACTCTTTGAGTTGCAGACGTCCATAGGTTACGGTGACAGCTTTCCATCAGGCGGACCGTATGCTTGTTTGCCACCGACGTAGTATTAAATAATTTTTAAGAAAAAAAAAACCGCCTTCCTTTGGGGTTCTGGTGATAAATACTTTCAAATGTTGGATTATGTTATCAATTCGTCTGTATATTTTTTAATGTTTGTTATTCGATATCTCCGTCATTTCTGAACCAATTTTGAAATCTGGATGATTCTGAAGTACTTACAGATGAGAATGATTATCAGAACGGAACTCTAACCAGAGGCGGCTCACTCTTCATCAGCAGTTCCACTGCACCAAATGTCACTGTTCTGGACGTAAGTGCATGCTGTTCTTATAAAAATAGCAAAGTCACTATAAGTGTGCCGTTCAGATTTGAGGAGTTCCGTTCTGACCATCATCAGCAGTTCCACTGCACCAAATGTCACTGTTCTGGACGTAAGTGCATGCTGTTCTTATAAAAATACCAAACCCATATAACCATAATCGGTCGCCGTTCCTACGCAAATCCTCCTATTTTGTGTACACACAGGTCTTCGGGTCTCAATGCTTAGTCGCAGTACGGTCGACGTTTAGTCGCGGCGACCCAAATGGGGACGATTGGTAACAGGCACAAATGGTCACAGAAGTGACAGAAGTGTGCACTACGCGTGCACACATTGTTACCGTTTGGCGACTACTTTCCCAAAATCATTCGTTCATTTCATTATTTTCAAATGGCGACTGTCAGAGACGTCAAAGTAAAAAAGAAATAAAATCATTTGACATTAAAATGTAATGGCGTAAGAATTTGTTAAAGATAAATATTGTTTGCATTTGTAATATAATGTGGGCTAATTACCATGGCCAATTAAATTGCTCGAGTGATTTCATAAAATAAGTCTAAATTTATCAACGCGCCATCGATTTACCTCAGTTTAACCAGTAATAATATTATTGACTACTCGGTGTTTGCGTGTTATGTATATTGATTGGTGAAGTTTTAGTGCTCCGGTGCATATACTATACTGAAATAATAAAAATAATGCCTAGAAAACCAATAAAGTTGTTAAAATATGGATTAAGACGGTAATATTCCATGTAAAAAACAGTCGCCAAACGGTCACCAAACTGTCGACAAACGGTCGCAAAATGGTCGCAGCGTACACGCGTGACCGAAAGCAGTGAATATTTATTAATATTTTTTTCCAGGTATCCTCAAACTTTATAAACAATTAAATATGCCGTCGTACTCAGTTGCCCTCACTAAAGAAGATTAAAAAAAATTGTAACGTGCGTACCGAGCTGCTGGGTTGTAAAGGATCGGGGATCATATTATTATGGTCTTCTATAGAGCAACTAGTATTTTGCGGCATTTCACAATTGACACTTGTTGAAGTAGTCGTCATTAATATTACTATCAACATTAATTTCAGCGATCTGTACTTCTTTTGTCAAGATTTTTGTATAGATAAGTGTCTACAAATTTGTAATGTTAAAGAGACATAAATAAAACGTAGTAGAGTAAATAATGTGTTTTTTTTGTAACCCAAACAAAATACTTGTAGATACGAGTGCGGAAAAGAAGAAAATCGATACGAGTAGCGATATATTAATACACGAACGAAGGGAGTGTTTTAAATCGACACGAGTTGTGAATGTCCTTTTCGCACGTGTATCGTACGACGATTTTCAGTACCTAAATCTAAGCTAAGAGTTTCGACCAGACAAGAAATGAATCATTGCTTGATTTGCTCGCACTACTGCGTTAAAAAAGCAGCATCTGTACTGAAAAAACTATCATTGCGCAACAGAAATTCTATTAATATCACAGTAAATACTCTATTTCATTTGGTTCCTACTTTTATTGTGTAAAGCAACACTACACTTCATTTTTATCAATAAGAATTAAAAATTATATATTTAATACATTAAGTAACTATAAAGTGCTTATCTATTTGTATTATCATTCTGCACTTTTCTTAACTTTCCCACATTTCTATAAAATGTCGAACAGTGCTTAAATGGTCGTCGTCGTTTATTATTATTTAATTCGCTCATATTTAAATGATTCAAAGCAACCAGTCCACAACTTCACAAGATAGTTTGAGAAACCTTCGTATTTCAGATTGTCATTTGCGGATACAGTGGTTTAGGAGCAGTTCGGTAATCAGACCTACACATGTGTGTACAAATTCTGACAATGTCACTGTCAGAAACCGTTCTGACAGTGACAATGACAGCCCCAAATTCGTCCACATGTTGTTACCGTTATGTGTGCAAACGTCGACTAATAAAGTGTCGTTAAAAGTCATTCTGACAGTGACATTGACAGCCACAAATTCGTACACATTTTGTTACCGTAACGAGTGCACACGACGACTACATTTTGTTATTGTATCAATACGGTCGCATTGTTCGCACGACGTTACCACGCGTTATGTCACATTTGACAGTTAGTTACTGATTTGAAGATTTTGCGACTGAAATGGTTGTATGGGAAGTCACTATAAGTGTGCCGTTCAGATTTGAGGAGTTCCATTCTGACCATCATCAGGAGTTCCACTGCACCAAATGTCACTGTTCCGTACGTAAATGGATGCTGTTCCTTTAAAAACACAAAATTCACCATATTTATGCCTTTCAGATTTGAGGAGTTCCCTCGATTTCTCCAGGATCCCATCATCAGAACTGGGTTCTGAGAAAAATGGGACCAATCTGTATGCATATACATTCAAACAAAAAAAAATTTTCTAAATCGGTCCAGTAACGACGGAGATATCGAGGAACAAACATTAAAAAAAATAAAAAATACAGACGAATTGAAAACCCCTTCCTTTGAGATTTGGAAGGCGGTTAAAAAAAAAAAGAGAAAAAGTCCTGGATTCGAACCCAGTACTTCCATGCAAATCATGCGATGGCACGTATTTACCGCAAGGCTATTTAAACAAGCTGTCGCCGCGTGAAATTTTCGACTAGAAGGGATACAAAAACACTGTTTGTATGTGTGAGTGGTACTTAAAATAGTGTAAAATAGTAAATTTATCTACATTGATGGGATTAACGTTACAATGAGAAGTTGAATGTTTGTTGTAATACGTCAACTTTAATATTAAATGTTCGCGAAGCATAATTGAAAGTATATAAATGCCTGTACGACTCCACAAAAAAAATAAGACTGGTAATTTGCAGATTAACGCCATCTAACGCAGCCTGAGCTTCGGGTAACCTAGGCGAGCCACCTTAACAACTTTCACTAATTTGGGGTCCCAATTTTTGAAAATGCCCTTATAGTCCTTATGTTTAGTGTCCTATTAGGAACGTTATCTATTACCAGAGAAGTCACAATCGTTGACGATACGTGCCGGTCGCAACGCAGTCTGGCTCTGTCGCGTCACTACAGAAGGGTCGTAGGTAGAGCTAGAGTGTGGCTAATGAAATATTGCCCCAACTTTTGGCGGGAAATTCAAAAAATCTAGGGCTCCTACTATACCAAGTGTGACCAGCCCTAGTATTTTTTGAATTTCCCGCCAAAAGTTGGGGCAATATTTCATTAGCCACACTCTAGTTACGATACGCTTACAAAGCGTAAGCCATTGCGACATTGGCTAGGTACCCTGGACACACATTTTTATCAATCTTTGTCACTTATGTGCTTGTTAAAAGCGACCTACATAGGCTCAATAGATTTAATAGTACATTATGATACAAGTGCGTAAAAAAGGAAGTTCGAAACGAGTGGCGATAAATTAAAACACGACCGAAGGGAGTGTTTTAAATCGACACGAGTTACGAATTTCCTTTTCGCACGTGTATTGTACGAAGTTTTTCAGTACAAATGGGCTCTCCGAAATTTCGACCGGATATACATATATCACATCTCGCACTAGTGCGTAAAAAAAAAACCATCTGTACTGAAAATAGTATAGCATATAAAAAAACCGTTAAAATACCACCTTAATAAGTTTGAACGCAATTATGCCCTAATGTTAGTAACTCTAAAACATGTTATTGTTACATCATGAAAATATTTATTAGTAATCGTAGCTTTTTCATAAAATCGGTGATAAATTAGAGTATTGTACGACCATGGCCGCTTGGCAATAATGTATGGATTAATTCGGGTGATATATTCACCAAAATGGCGTTTAATAAAGTCAACGTTAGATAGTAATAAGCCTAGATTGTTAAATATTAAATACATTTGTGCGCTCAGTAGGTATTCATATACTTACTTTCTTTAAAAAATGACTGAAAGAAACAGTTTAAATAAAAAAAAATGTTTTTTTTTTAATTTAAACTGTTTCTTTTAAGAAAATTACAAAAACCTTAAGAACTAAGATGCGCCACAGAAACTTGTAAGATGTTTATGCGTGGTGCAAATGTATCATCGTATGTCCCGTATGTGAAGATTTTTTTTTTTACAACAGCCAATTACTTTAAGTACCTACATTTTTATGTAATGATCATTTAAAATAGATACATTGTAGTAAGAGGAGCCCTAAAAAGAGACCTCGTGAATTGAACAATAAAAATTATTAATAATTCTTCATAAAAGCAAGACGTATATGACCTATTGGGTGAACAAATGTATTGTCTTATTGGTAGCTGTAGCTATGCAAAAAACGTGTTCTTATTAAGCCTTGTTTAAAAAAAAACAAAATTTGTGTTGTGGTATGCTAGTCATTGTAAAAAATATTTCGAAGTAAGGACGCTAAGCACGAAGAATCTCGTACATTGACCCCGCCTGTTTTTATTAGGGCTCCCGGTCGTGACCGTGTATCGTGAACACGTAGCCGTACGCACGTTGCCGTGATACACGGCAACGGATTTCTGGTTCGTTCGTCACGTGAAAATAAATCACGTGAAATTAGGGTACGTACGTTCGTAGATCCGTACGTACGTACGTACGAATTCACGTGACACGCCCGTTCGGTCCGCCAGCGGCGTTTCATGAGAGAAGATAAGATCGGATGCAGTCTCTATAAGTTATGAATAAAAATGTAGGTATCGTGAGGTTATATCTTAATTACTTTTGAATTAAAATTTATATTCAATACTGCGGTTTTTCAAATATTAATATGTAAGTTTCCGATAGGCTTAATTTAGAAGTGGTTATTAAAATACCAACGATATGGGCAGTTAACCTTTTGTAAGGGCAACTGCTAGATTTGGTAACCGTTTCAGATAAAGTTTCCTTCCAGTCATTTGAGTTTTTTACTCTATCCAAAGGTTTTCAACAGTTATAATTCTAAATTCGACTTATTATTAAATAACCACTGTTAGCATTGTCTCTACGCTACAACCGACGCTTCGAGTACAAATTCAAAAAATGCTTATACTTTCACTAAAATATTACTTTTATGTTTAGTAAAATGGCACTATACCATGACTATACCTTATCCTTTGTTAAGCTTATCTGTTGAGTGGTTGAAAAATACCATGCGTTAACGTGGTAATATGGGCTTATCCGTGCACCGTGATTAGGGTATGCAAAAACCGGTTAACTTAAAAAACCGGTTAATAACCGAGACTTTTCCTTCAAAACCGGTTAACCGGGTATTAACCGGTTTTGAGGATTTTTAGTAAATGGCCCTACTACGCAATAATTACCATTACCTTTAAGAATTCTGATGTTGATGATATCGTAGCAGGTATTATTTGCACGATGAAGATCATTTTTATCCAGTTTTTAGAAATTTGGTAAATGCGGAAATTGCTAAAAAAGGCTTGTGTGGTTTGAATGTCTACAGCTCCCAGAGCCCCTAGTAATACAAGCAATTGATGTAAGAAAACCAAGATCTCCATTTTACCTTTCTTTTAAAAAATATAGTTTGAAATATACGGTAGACTCCCGTTACAACGACGCTCAAGGGACCGCTGATATTACGTCGTACTAACCGGATGTCGTACAAAACGAATTTCATTTCTTTTAATTAAAAGTAATATTTACATCTCTATTATACTAAAACATTTCAATCAATAGGTTTATTTACAGGGTATTATTATCATAGTATTAATACCTTATTTTATTGTGACTTGTTTAGTTAGAAAAGTCCTTTTTAGTATGCGTACTTGCTCATCATTTGTAAGTAAAGCTAGTTTATACGCAATCGAAAAATACAAATTGGGTTCTATTTAGCTTATAAGATTAGACCCGAGGCGAACAAATTGTTAAAATTTTAAAAACAATACTTCAAAAAGTTACATGGCCACAATGTAATCTTGCTACTTGTTGTAGGCAAGACAGGGGGCCGTGCTCGGGTGGAAGTAGCTTTGTTTCCTCAATTTACTAGTAAAACTAAAAACGTTGTCGCTCGTCGTTGCAACCGGACTTGACGGACGGATTCTGTGTAAAATGTGTCGTAAAAAGCGGCTGGTCGTTAAAATCGGAGTCGTAATAAACGGATGTACTTTCATACTATCACATACGAAAATCAAATAAATACCTGTGCTTATGTCGTTGTAAGAGGTTGGACGTTAGGTCTATGCGGAGTCGTAATATACTAACCGGACTCTACTGTATTGTATAAAATGTATAATTGAGTAGACTCGGGACTAATTTTTAAAATAAAATCATTACAGATAATAATGTTGTCAATGAAAAGTAATGAATAAATCTTTATTATTACAAAACATTAAGTAATTACGTATTTTTGAACCTTTTAATGCCTAATTTTCCAAATTTTGAAAAATAATTACAGTTTCGGTTATTAACCGGTTAGAGACTATAAAAACCGGTTTTTAACAGAGGCCAAAAAGTCTCGGTTAACCGGTTAACCGGTTTGCACACCCTAGTAACGTAACACAGGTTGACATTTACCATACAGGTATATAGTGTAAGGCATCGGACAGTTTGCTAGTTTTAATTTCAATAAAATCGGAAACAGAATTACGCCATAAATCACTTAATCTTCTCTTATAAAATAAACTCCCCAGCCGCATCTGTCTGTGTGTTCGTGATAAACTCAAAAACTACTGAACGGGTTTTCATATGGTTTTCACTTATGAATAGAGTAATTCTTGAGGAAAGTTTAGGTATATAATTTGTTAAAGTTTTGTTTGAATTGGTTGAAATATGACGATATTTTTTAATCGAGTTGGACAAAATCCCGCTGGCTGAGAGCTTTAATCGAAAACGCTGCCGAAACCGTTTGAGCTATATAAAAATAATGTATTGGAAAATTGTGTCTCTCTAATAGGTCTACAAAAAAGTCCGCGATGGCATATGTCTATCTTTTACGGATAACTTATTATAACAATTTTTATCATAATCCCCGTGCGTAGCCGGGGAGGGCCGCTAGTTATATGTATTGTATAAAAATCGAAGCAAAACATAAATATAAGTTTAATTCATATGTAAAAAAACTTTCGTCCAGTATTAAGTCTATAGGTATTAAGTGATAATTCAATAATAGTCATGATTTGGTTTTCTCCCGGGCGAGTTGAATCTACAAAACGTACGATAAGTACCCAACGGAACCGCCACCCGAAGCTCTGCACACGAACTTAGTTCGGGCGGCGGCGTGTCACGGCCCGCGGCGTGTCACGTGAATCCGGGCGCTAAGGCAAGTACGTACGTACGTGCGTACGAGGTACGTACCTTGCCGTGTTCGTGAAATTCGTGATCTTAGTACCGCCGGTGTTAAGATCACGTAGCTACGGTTCGGCGTGAATCACGTGTATCCAGAGCCCTAGTTTTTATTGCTGTATGCAATACTATGCGTCAACATTACTGCGAGCGAGACAGCTATATAATTGTGTGCGTGCGAGAGAGATAGGAGATAGAGGGTCAAAGTACGATATTTTGCTCCGTTATCATCTTTACTTTAATCATATTTTTGACTTCTGTGTGCTTTGAGAACTGGTTTGATATTTATTGGTAAACATTTTCTGTCAAGTATAACATGGTTGGTTTGAAAACTATGTGCAATAAGTCATACGGCAAAAATGTTTAAATGTTGATGCTATGCCAAAGTTTTTGTGATCGCTTTTACATATTAATATATTGAGTTTGTTTGTGATATTTTAAAGTAAGTAATTTTTAGCAAGTTGTATTTTTTAATTTAGATTATTATTGTTCTAAAATAGGCCTCATAGTTTGATATTCGTAATATGTATTTTAGCCCGTGATAAAATCAATTTAGCATAATAGAGTCATATTTATTATATGTTGAGTTATATTATATACAATTTAGATAGGTAGTTATTAAAGATACATTTGCTTTCTTGTTTATAAGATGTTTATTGGTAACAGATACTGTAAATAATAATGACCTCGGTACTGTAAAAAGTCCTTAAAGATCGTATCAATAATATTGTCATTATTATTGACAGTATCTAACCTTTGAGTCTTGTCATTACAATTACGTCTAATGTCTTTAAATATTATAATTATTATAAATTAAATAATGAATTAAACAATTAGTATTATTCACACATTAAAATCTAAATCATCCCATGTACCCGGTAGTTGAAAATTATTCCAAAAGTTATCCTGAAGTATGTTTAATCCAGGATCATATTCGCTGGGGCTTATTTCTCTGACATATCTTAGGTTTTCAACCCACGATAGATCATTTTCAACGTTTTCGTTATATATCTCATGAACCTTTTCGTGTTTCTTAGGCTTTTTGATATTTTTTGGATTCTTTTCTTTACCGTTATAATCTACAACACGTTTAGAGCTCATTGTAATATCTAGACAGGTTTGAGTTACGCTATCTACTTTAGATTCTTTATTTTTCTTCGTTCTCCGTTTTTTGAGTTTGTTATCATTTTTATTTGTTACTTTTTTCCCTTTATCAGTATCTCCTTTAAATTCAGTTGGCTTCATAGTTACGTCCACTGCAGTTTTTGATTGACTTATCATTAATTTTGGGTCGGCAATTTTATTAGAAGTTATACCTGATAAAGGTGTGTTTATTTGATAATCTTTATCAATATTACTAGTAGTGCGAGTTGTAGCATTAATTTCATCTTGGACAACCATTTTAACTTTGTGTATATCTTTTTCTTTAGATGTCTCATTTGTAACATCATTATCGTAATTATCTAAGATACTCTGTGAACAATTATTGTCGTCACATTGAATTTCACTACCTACATTATCTTGTAAAGTCATGGTTGACATTCCAGTATTGACACGTTCAATAGAAACAAGTTGCTCGTTACATTCTCCTTGAATATCCTCTTCATCAGTGTCATTTGTAATATCGATTACATCAATATTTCCATCGTTACTTTTAGCGTATGTCGAATGTCTTACTTGAGATTTATTCGCTGTGTTGATCTGTTCATTAGAATCTTTATCTTTATGAGTGGCATCATCATTTGCAGCATTAGTTATATCCATTTCTTTGTTAATAACGTCATCGTCTGTAACATTAGTTATATTTAAATCCTCGATGTTGTTTTGCTCAGAATCTATATTTCTGTCTTCATCAGGTAAAGAATAGACGGGCGAAGCGGACCCTGCGATCTGATTCGTCATTTGAAAAGATTGGTTGTGCGAGTTGGTGTGGTATTCGGCATCTTCGTTAAGAATAAGATTCATAAATCGAGTGAGTTTTTCGATTACCTGAAATGAGGAAACAGTTTTTCTACTAAACTCTTGACGAGAATAAACTAGCAATTTAAATTTGTCAAATTTGGACATATTGTTTGGAGATATTTATATACCTACAGCATTTTTCTGTGTGCTGCCCCGTATGATAACTGGCCGGAACTGGTTGTGACCGTCCACCCCACAGTACGAGTACTTATAGTTAGAGGACCCCACAGTTGTTTAACCAACGTTGGAGCTAGAGATGGGTAGGGGTGAGTAAATACTGAGTATTTACCCGTAATTTACTCAAAGCACCGAGTAAATACTCGTATTTACTCATTTGGGTGAGTAGAAACTTGTAGTGTGTGTACTACACCTTACCCACACACGTGTATTCGTCTACTATATAAGATGTCACTTATGTTATTCTACACATTATAGACCTATACTCCAAGTCTGTTGTATCATTCAACGTCCCACATCACATGGCGATCCTGCCAGTGCGGCCTTGTGCTGCACTGGCGGCGCGCCGCGCCGCGCCATTGCAACCAAGGCCAAGGATATTATAATTTAAAAAAAAATATTGAAGGACACTTTTTGGATTATTATAATACTTCAGTGTGGACTATTGAAATTTATATTTTCGGTGAATTTGGTTGGTGAAACTTTCTCATTTAAAAAAAAAAGTTAAAAAAATCGGTGACTTCGGACGCATTACTTACAGTGTAAATTCAGTGTTCAATTCCAGACGAGAAATAAAGTTCGTAGACTTCGTTAAGAAGTCATGTTAACAAAACTTTTTTGATGATAAGTACGAACGTAAGTGATATAAACTGGCTCGATTTAAACACAGTGAAATAAGGGATAAAAGAATGGTATGCAGCAGGGGGTTGTCGGTGTCGTGATGTCGCTGGACGCAGAAGCTGGCACAGCCAGTATATTCCGGCATTGCCAGCACAGGATGGATTGCTCATGGCCTTGGCTCAGGTCCTGGGCAGGCGAGTAGCGAGGACAATACAACGTTAATGTGTAAAAGTGTGTATTAAAAGTAAAATAGTGAACAATTTGTGTCTTATATGTAAAGGACATCGAATTATGTCTAATATTTACTAAGTTTTGTTAGGTAAGTGATATAATCAAGAATAGTTACAAAAAATGTACGAATTAGGCAGTGGATTCAGATTTTTTTTTAAGTGACCCATATAAAATTCCGTTTTATAACGAAATTAATGTAATGTGTGTGTTAAAAAAAAAAACTTTTTAAATTTGTTGATTTGATATACAAGAACAATTTTATTATAGGGACATACTTTCATTCTTTATGCATTATGGCGCATGACGGCGGCGCGTGTACTCCTTTTATGGATCGGCAGGCGCCGTCTGTTATTTCAGCTCACATTACATAGTTGTCAGGTCATAGATTGGTTAAAGTATATTAGTAATACAATTAAATGTTAAAGTAATCGATAGGTACATTTCAGATTTAAACATATTGAAGTAGGTCAAAATAATAAAGTTACTTAAAATAAATAAGTTAATGTTATTTTTACGTGTTTTTTTACGAATAAGCAAGTTGTTTTTGTATCGGACTAGACTTTCTTTTACACGGTTCAGACAAAATATAAAAAAAAAAAATTAATAAATATTGAGCTTATTGACAACACTTTTATATAAAAGCGAGATATTGTAAAGGTCGGAATTTTTTTGTGAGAAGTACAGGTAAGTGCTAAAGAGTTAACGTCGGTTTTAAATGAATGATTTTGAAAGGTTTGGAAAGTGAAATAATGATTCGTTTGGTCTTAAAATGGAATGGAAAACAAAAATATTTAAGTTTTTCTAAGGACACCTGGCCTGATCAACTAGGAGTTGCGGAAAATCTTATATGTTGATGTTTTCGTGGTGTAGAATTGCGTGATTGGGGTTTGAACGTTTTGATTTTGTAAGAATGAAATGTGAAAGAAATTGCGTAAAATAAAATATACCTATCGCAACAACAATGACCCGAGAGGCGGTGTTGTGCGACTAGGTTAACAAGGGTACGCCAGGGTACAAGGCAGGCTAGGGAATCCTTGGAGATCTGATCATGATTCGGTCGAGTACCAATCGTGAAGACTCCTTGGACACATGGAAGGTTATTATGTAAGGAAGTGTTAAAAGAACTGCCTGTATGAGAAATATATTGTATGTGTGCGCGCTTAAAAAAAAAATATCCTTGTACCCTGAGCAAATAAATATGTTGTTATTGATAGGTCGGCCGACCACGAATGCAAGCGTTGCGTACCCTTGACCCTTGATTTAAGTGAAGCATTGAAGATGCCACTTTATGACGATATTTAATGTTGAATAAAATTAATATGATACATGTACTCTTAACTATAGACGCGTCATACTAAAATACAAATGTAAAACAATGAATACAAGTTACAAATAAACTTAAATAATATCAAATGTAATAAATGGTACCAAGGACAAAAACATGTATTGTAATACATACTTGACATGCGACTCGTAGTGTATTGACGAATGCACTACGGCATTTAAAAATGTGATTATTACTAATTAGAGAGAATTATACATTTAGTTATGTAGTAAATAAATTTGTCTTATCGTGTTAACTTGTAAGTTGCAATTGTTTGTTTTTCTAATTACGGTTGTGTAAATTACATATATTATTTTTACGAATAGCTATAAAAAAAAAAATTCGTTGTTTCAACTTTATGACTGTAGCTATATTATTATTTTTTTGTTTTATTTCGTCAAAAAAAAAAACAGTCTTTTATATAATTGTATTTTTTTTAAACTGGATCTGAAACTAAATGATGTTTTTTTCTCTAAAAAAAAAAAAAACTGGTTTTTCTTTTTGTGTTGGTGTATTTTTGGTTTATATTGAACAGATTCTTTATATTATAGAATATTTTACTATACTTTGTTAAACACTATTTTTATATCGTAGTTATCTTTGGATCCAATTACACTCTTATAACAAAGGTATCAAAGTATAATTATTTTACCAAAAAAAAATGATTAACTTTTGAAAACTTATTTTAATCATTTTTTTTTCATCAAGAAGGGAGGTGTAGTGTGTGTACTACACCTTACCCACACACGTGTATTCGTCTACTATATAAGATGTCACTTATGTTATTCTACACATTATAGACCTATACTCCAAGTCTGTTGTATCATTCAACGTCCCACATCACAAACTGTTACCTAAAAATAATTTATAAAATGAGATTTAAGTACTTAGTCGTGTTTATTTTAACTGTGTGGACATGTTTAAATGAGATTTATATTATTAGAAGCTTATGGGAGTCTTAGTTTGTCGAAAAAGAGGTAATTATTGTGAGAAAAAAATAGTGATAATGTTTAGTTAGCAGTTCTGTTTTAAAAAAGCAGGTATTTACAGTAAAAGTATGAAACTTAAATTAAATTGATGTTCTAGATAACGGCATGACGTTCGGAAGTGATTGTTAATGTGGCACTTACGACCTTTTATTAAGAGCGTTATGACATTTCGGCGTCGGGCGAAATTAGGTATTTTACCCGCCGCGCGAGCCCAATATGCCGACCCTTTCTAGCACGTCTTATCACTCGCTCGCACTACAATAATGGACAAAACAATCTTGATCCTTTCTATGGAATTTTGATAACAACCACAATCTACTATTTCGATATAAACTTTTGGTTTCTAATAAACATTATTTTGTACGAAAATACGAGAATATAGCGCGAAATAATATCAATTATGTTAAAATTTATTTAAAAAATTAAAGTAATAATTATAAAAGTAGATCCCATCCCAAATATTTGCTTTTGTTATATGATAAGTATTAGAGTAAAGTATAATTATATTAATATGATGATAAAATAAGACAAATACAATTCTAATTACTTCAAGGTGGTGCTCAGGGTCTGATGATGGAGCCAGATGGTGGTCACCAATACCAATGAACAATATGACTATACAACTTCGTGGTTTACATGTCATTCTAGCATTTTCACTTTCACATTTCAAGTGCATATACCACGAGTATAGGTTTTCGGGTGTGCTGATTTAAAAATTAATGACCGATTTGGAATCTGACATTGCTGACTGTCACTTTGACACAAAAGTCGTCATGGGTGTCGTAAAATAGGTTTTAGGGGTGCTGATTCCAAAATTAATGGCCAATGTGGAATCTGACATTTCTGACTGTCACTTTGACACAAAAGTCGTCATGGGTGTCGTCAAATAGGTTTGCGGGGGTGCTGATTCCAAAATTAATGAACAATGTGGAATCTGACATTGCTGACTGTCACTTTGACACAAAAGTCGTCATGGGTGTCGTAAAATAGGTTTTAGGGGTGCTGATTCCAAAATTAATGACCAATGTGGAATCTGACATTGCTGACTGTCACTTTGACACAAAAGTCGTCATGGGTGTCGTCAAATAGGTTTGCGGGGGTGCTGATTCCAAAATTAATGAACAATGTGGAATCTGACATTGCTGACTGTCACTTTGACACAAAAGTCGTCATGGGTGTCGTAAAATTGGTTTTAGGGGGTGCTGATTCCAAAATTAATGACCAATGTGGAATCTAACATTGCTGACTGCCACTTTTACACAAAAGTCATCATGGGTGTCGTAAAATAGGTTTTAGGGGTGCTGATTCCAAAAATAATGACTAATGTGGAATCTAACATTGCTGACTGTCACTTTGACACAAAAGTCGTCATGGGTGTCGTCAAATAGGTTTCGGAGGTGCTGATTTGAAAATTAATGACCGATTTGGAATCTTGACATTGCTGACTGTCACTTTGACACAAAAGTCGTCATGGGTGTCTTCAAAAAGGTTTCCGGGGTGCTGATTCCAAAATTAACGACTATTTTGGAATCTCACAGTGCTAATTGTAATTTTGACACAAAAGGAATCATGGGTGTAGTCAAATAGTTTTTAGGGGGCACTGATTCCAAAATTAATGAAATGATTTAAAAAGTAATGACCGATTTGGAACCTGACATTGCACAGTACCCCTGGAAAGGAAACCTATTTGACGACACCCATAACGACTTTTATGTCAAAGTGACAGTCAGCAATGTCAGATTCCAAATTGATCATTAATATTGAGATCAGTACCCATGAAAACCTATTTGAAGACACCCATGATCACTTTTGTGTCAAAGTGACAGTCAACAGTGTCAGATTCCAAATTGGTCATTAGTTTTCAAACACCTCCGGATACCTATTTGACGACACCCATGACGACTTTTGTGTCAAAGTGACAATCAGCAATGTCAGATTCCAAATTGGTCACTAATTTTGGAATCAGCACCCCCTAAAACCTATTTTACGACACCCATGACGACTTTTGTGTCAAAGTGACAGTCAGCAATGTCAGATTGAACATTGGTCATTAATTTTGGAATCAGCACCCCTAAAACCTATTTTACGACACCCATGACGACTTTTGTGTCAGAGTGACAGTCAGCAATGTCAGATTGAACATTGGTCATTAATTTTGGAATCAGCACCCCCTAAAACCTATTTTACGACACCCATGACGACTTTTGTGTCAGAGTGACAGTCAGCAATGTCAGATTGAACATTGGTCATTAATTTTGGAATCAGCACCCCTAAAACCTATTTTACGACACCCATGACGACTTTTGTGTCAAAGTGACAGTCAGCAATGTCAGATTCCACATTGGTCATTAATTTTGGAATCAGCACCCCCTAAAACCTATTTTACGACACCCATGACGACTTTTGTGTCAAAGTGACAGTCAGCAATGTCAGATTCCAAATTGGTCATTAATTTTGGAATCAGCACCCCCTAAAACCTATTTTACGACACCCATGACGACTTTTGTGTCAGAGTGACAGTCAGCAATGTCAGATTGAACATTAGTCATTAATTTTGGAATCAGCACCTCCTAAAACCTATTTTACGACACCCATGACGACTTTTGTGTCAAAGTGACAGTCAGCAATGTCAGATTCCACATTGGTCATTAATTTTGGAATCAGCACCTCCTAAAACCTATTTTACGACACCCATGACGACTTTTGTGTCAAAGTGACAGTCAGCAATGTCAGATTCCAAATTGGTCATTCATTTTGGAATCAGCACCCCTAAAACCTATTTTACGACACCCATGACGACTTTTGTGTCAGAGTGACAGTCAGCAATGTCAGATTGAACATTAGTCATTAATTTTGGAATCAGCACCTCCTAAAACCTATTTTACGACACCCATGACGACTTTTGTGTCAAAGTGACAGTCAGCAATCTGAGGTACTACATATTCGTAATCTGAAAGTAATCAAGTCAATAATTTCAGTTATTTTGAATCGACTATGATTTCGAATTAGTGGTAATAGTAATGATTGTATAGATGATTAGTGATTCCTTTACATGTAATGGTAATTTACCGTTTCACTTGATTACATTACAAGTAATCTGACACCCAGTAGTGTCAGATTACAAAGTAAAATCAAGTAATCGTGTAATCCGGAATCGATTACGATTTCCCCATCTCTGGGTTTAGTTATATGGTTCATTGGTACTGGTGACCACCATCTGGCTCCATCATCAGACCCTGAGTACCACCTCTTGTCAAAGGTCTTGTTGAGACGAACCCAACGAGCCTAAACACGAAGTCGTTTACTTACATGGTTCACTGGTACTGGTGACCACCTTCTGGCTCCATCATCAGATCCCGAGTACCATCTTGATGTGTCTTATCATCTTGACCGTATTGTAATTTTCACATTTTTATCATCACAACGTTGTAATACTTTAACATTTAAACATAACAAAGTATTACAAAAGCAAATATTTACGGATCTAGGATCAAATTCGTTGGTCGCTGTTTACACACACACAATGCGAGGATAGCCCGTGTAGAAACAAGGCGTCCGACCCACACAACAATAAATATTCTCGACGTTTGCGATGAAAACTCGGAGACCAAAGCGACATACGTCTTACCTCCTCGAGCTCCGGCGCGGCACTGAAATCGCAGGCGTCCGTCGCCGGTAAAATAGCGACAGGAAGGCTAGTTTTCAAAAAATTGGCAAAAAATCATGATAAAATATTATAACGACAAATGGATAACAGCAGTTTAAGCACATTGTGCAGATTATTTATATACTAAAATAACTTCGATAACATGTAGATTTTCGGAGAAATGATCACTTGTTTCGATGTATTTTCAAGACAAAATTGAGTTCGTTTTACTTTCAATTTCTCAATTTCAAAGGATTAAATGATAAATATTGTTTAATGGGCCTTAAGTACAAGATATTTGGAACTTAAATTTACCTCATTTATGAGAGTGATCTTATCAAATTGTACATAATAAGAGCTCCGAATTCTGTGCTTCACGCGGTTTTTCCTAAACGAGCATCAGAAAAACAATCATTACTAATTGAAAAAGCTTTTTTTTTCATATGTTTTTTATTTAACCGACAGTTAATAAGATGTTCTAACTGAAACAAGTACTTTCACTGTCTTTTAGTATGAGTAAAGTGTACAATTTTGTCGATAAATATTGTGCATTTTACAATATATCGCCTTTTTTTGTCATAGCGCTCTTAAGGATTTTCTAAAGAAAACTCAAAAATGGCTCAGCTGATGACGTTTAAAGTACTAGTTTTGTGTTTTGTGTTATATGGGCAATAATTTGACGGTTTCTGGATATTTTTCCAACTACGAATTCGAAAGTTATAAAGGTATAAACATTATTTCGGCCTTAATTATCGTTTTATTCCAAAAATGTTTATATTATTAAAAACCTTTTTTAGAAACATTCAATTAATTTTTAAATACCTATCAGATGATGTATAACACACTGGTAATTTCTGAATTTTATTTTTATGAAAAATAGTTACATCTATGGAGAGCACGTCTTTAAAATAAAGTTCATATAAATTTGATTACTTAACTTAGTAGCCGATAACAAAATACACCAATATTTCTAATTTGTATTTCCATTTCAGCACGCTAAATAGTTTATACCCACCAATTTGAGTAAAAACGAGTAAATACGGGTATTTTGAGTAAATACTGAGTATTTACACGATATTTACTCTTGAGTATTTACTCACTACCCATCTCTAGTTGGAGCAGCAGCCGTCGACACGCTAGGTTGAACATGGAGCCTGGGTTCGGAGCCTAGGTTGGCCATACAAATAGACCACGTTACTCCATTGTAAACAATTAATAAGAAAACCTACCTGCAACGCTGGGATATTCGTTGGCAGACACCGCAACTTCAAAGTAGCTACCTCTTGGAGGTAGTTCGCAGCGTCCGCGTGTGTTATGAGCTTGTTGTTGTAGATGTGGTCGTCCATTTTCATGCTGATTTGTATTAGTCGCGTTGTTAGAGCGTTCTGAAATAATAGAAAGGAAGTTATATAATCTTACTAGCTTTTGCCCGCGGCTTCGCTCGCGTTAGAAAGAGACAAAAAGTAGCCTATGTCACTCTCCATGCCTTCAACTATCTCCACTTAAAAAATCACGTCAATTGAAAAGACGCCGACGGTCGTGGAAGTCGGACAAGCAAACAGACACACACACTTTCCCATTTATAATATTAGTATGGACTTTATGTGGTACCAATGGTTTACTGACGATTCGCCAAAAAACGTTTCCCAAAGTTTCACATCCCAAACTATTATTCCCAAATTATCATTTCCCAAATAAACGTTTGGCAAAACAACTTATCGCAAATTGACATTTAGCAAAACTTTTTTTGGCAAGTATTTGTTTCCCAAAATATTTACTTGGTCAAATTTCATTTTACCAAATATTATTTAGTCAAAGGTATTGTTAGGCAAAATTTCCATTTCCCAATATATTGTAATTAAATGGCGCACTAGAAATTTGTTTGTTGATTTTATACTTTGTGTCCAAGATTTCTGTGACATAATGTGTATGTCGTCCTTTTTTTCCTCCTGCTGCAAATGTCAAGGATGACATTTTCACTTACATGTCCGGATACATTTTATTAAAAAGAAACCTTATGTTTTCAAGACCATTATGTTCTATTAATTTTTAATTACTTTAAAAAGCCATTTCCAGTTTGCTCACTGTCAACCTAACACGCTCCTCCTCGCTTCGCTCGTCGTCGCACCTAAACTGACCCTGTCGCACACGAGTTTTCTGTTACAATACTAATAAAATTATTACATTACATTTATGCCTTGTAATATTTATTGTCAAACGTGGTTTTGCATGGTGTAATTTGTAGAAACATTTTTTGACAAAAAAATAGTTGACAAAATAATTTTGTCCAGTAATTAATTTGACAAAAATAAAGTTGAGCAAACTTTTCTTGTCCAACTGAAGCCTTGGGAATAAAACTGAAATTATCATTTGACAATTTTAAGTTAAATTTGGCAAAAAAATCTTCGGTAAATTAAATTAATCCCGTAGAAATGAAAATGCAAATGCCTAAATATTTTCGAAATTTGAGATGTGAAATTTTGACCAAACATGTTTTTGGGTTATAAGTTTTGCCATTAAAAACGTTTGCGAAATAAAGTTTTGTCTAAATAAAATTTGACTAAGTAAAATTGTGCCAAATGATAATTTGACCAAACAAATTCATTGCGAAACATACCTTTGCCAAACAATACTTTGGGAAATGAAACTATTGCGATATGATTATTGGGAAATGAAATTTGACGAAACGTTTTTTGGCGAAACGGCAGGACACCGGTACCAATGTAACAACGCAAACTTCTTATAGTTGTAGATATAGGTAGGTATAACAAATTCGAACACATTCGGCTGGGCTGTGTAGTCTTACTTTTATAAAAACGAGATTTACTTTTCGTATGAAATAGATGCAACAACTGAGTTACCTACTAGTCTAAACGACGACAGCAGGTAGGTATGTACCTACAGTCCTACATTGCTGAAGGATAACGAATAATAAAAAGTTTACTTTTACTCGTAGATTCACATAATGATTGAAAAGAAAAGAAATTAGGCAAGAATCTAGACGCACTAAATGTAGCGGTAAATATTTTATATACAATTAGTGTTGGTTAAATCGTAACATCTAGTTAAATAGTGATTATTCCACAAGATCTTAGAAATACCTAACTGCAACAAAAAAAATCGAACTCAGGGTAACGACAATGACATTAGCAGAAAACGACACTAAATTACCTCATTGAACTTGTTTTTTCTGCCCTTCTTTCCCCGCGGCATACTTAAGTAGGCACTGTCCTGTTTTGTAACTTTCAAAAACTAGGACGCACTAAATTTAGATTAGATTGATAGCTAAAATTCGCAACTAAGTTATTGCTGTTTTTGTTTCAATCAGCCCTAAATCGTCGTTTTAATACAAAATGTCAAATATATTTTTTTATCGCATTTTCGCGCCCCTAGTTCAATTTTTTGACTACGACAGTGAGTCATACAGCCAATATTTTTTTTAATTAATGGTAGAAGTTTTTAGCCATCGATAGTTTTTCAAGAGCACTGTCTCAGTATAGCATATTATACTGGCAGAAAACATAACATAATAGCAACCTTTAAAGTAGCTACCTAAAGTTGTTTTATTGTACTGGTACCTAGAAGTAGTAGGTAGGTAGGTAAGTAACGTGTATCTATTAGGCCGTTTTCACATTATCCGATCCGATATCGGATGTCGGAAGAATTTCAATTGAAAAATCCAAGATGGCGCCTGTAATGTATGGGATGTCGGTCCGACATCCGATATCGGATCGGATAATGTGAAAACGCACTTACACGTGTAACTGATGGTGTACTCATGCTAATTTAGATTAACATATACATACATATAATCACGCCTGTATCCCATAAAGGGGTAGGCAGAGCACATGAACTACTAAGTTTCAGTGCCACTCTTGGCAAAAATTGGTTGAAAGAAATCCAAATTGTGACATTGCAGTGACAGGTTGCCAGCCTCTCGCCTACTAGTCATACTTGTTATGGAGAATTTTTGGCCAAAAGCTGCACTTTTGGATGGAAGCAAGCCGCTTTGCATGGTGATAGTAGACATCATAGTAAACGATTTTTTCCGAGGATATCGAAATTTCATCCCTTAGGAAGCCGAGCGTAGCGAGGTGTTTTATGAAAATGAAAAAAAAAATATCTTTTTATTGTATCGTCCGATTTTGACAAAACGTATCTCAAATGAAAGGTATTGATTTGTGTAATATAAAAAAAATACAAAGAAAAAAATTGAAAGAAAAGTAAGAAAAAAATAAAAAAAGTAAATTTACGTCTCGCACTGAATAACTTCAAAGAATGACAGACAAAATGTACAATGTCGATATACGAGTTTTTTTTAATCGAAGACAGATAAATTTTTAGTTGAAAACTGAAGACCGCATCGAAATCAGATTAGCATTTTTAGGGTTCCGTACCAAAAAGGTACAACAGGAACCCTTATGGTGCGACTCTGTCCGTCTGTCTGTCCGTCTGTCACATTCCTAAATATCTCGAGAACTACTAATGCTATCAACTTGAAATTTGGAATAGTTGTGAACATTGTAAACCTCTACAAATAGAAAGTATAATTTTTTTAAATATATTAATTTTAATTGTAGAAAATGGTCAAAATGAAAGGGGGCAAACTGTAAATTTCAAGTTACTAGGTCAAGTGGGGTATCGTTGGAAAGAGCTCAAATTGAACGTAAATAAACTATTTTTTATAATTTTTTTGTTGTGGAAAAAAAGAATTTTGAAGGAAAATGTAAAAAAAAATACCGTTCCCCCCTTATCTCCGAAGTTTACCAACGAAAAATTATGAAAATTTTAGTAAACATTGGTTTTATGCTATATATTACAGGAAAAATATAATCGTGTTTGTATTTTGAATACTTTTTTTTTAATTCACAAAAAACTTTTCAGATTTTTACTTTCAATTTACCCACCCTTGCGGATATATATCGTACTTAAAATTAATACGAGATGTTACGTAAACCATCTTCTGTCCAATAAAGTAAAAACTGTTTAAATCGGTTAACATTATAAAGAATTATCCCTGAAAAACCAGGTCGCGCAAATTAGTTAGCAAATTGACCGGGAGATGGCGCTATACACTATAATACTCATTAGTGCCTATACTTTTGTCTTCTAGTCAAGTCATTAGAGTTATATGAATGTATGAGATTATTTTTACTAGGTAGTTTGAAAGAAAGTTTGTACGGAACCCTCGGTGGGCGAGTCCGACTCGCACTTGGCCGGTTTTATTTAAGATACAAGTTGCCAAAGTTGGGAAAGATCGCTTTATATGGCCACTTTGAAATTCCTTTGCCAGAAAGTCAGAAATAATATGTTTTTTGACACAGAAAAATACATAGTAACAGTACACATCAAAATAAAATTAAAAATTCCGAGGATATTATAATTTCATCCCTTAGAACGACGAGCGTAGCGAGGTCGGTTACGAAAACAGAAAAAAAATCTCATTTTTTTGTACATCGCCCGATTTTGACAAAACATGTTTCATTTGAAAGGTATTGCTTTATGTAACTTAAAAAAAAATATTGAAAAAAATTGGAAAAAAAATGTAAGATTTAAAAAAAAAAATCCTTAATTTTCGTATCACACTGAATAACCGCAAAAAACGGTAGACACGGTGTATAATTTCGATATATGATTTTTTAAAATTAAAGACAAATAAATGCATGATTATAAACTAAAACCCGAATCGAAATCGAATCAGTAGTTTTTAAGATGCAAGTTGTCAAAGTTGGCTTAGTTTGTTTATATGGTCGCTTATAAATTCCTTAGCCAGAAAGTCAGAAACATTATATTTTTCTTACAGTTAAAAGTATGCACAGGTAATAGACATCATTATAAACATTTTTTTACAAGGATATAAAAATTTCATTCCTTAGAAACCCTTAGAAAGACGATCCAATAAAAAAAAACTGGCTTTTTTTTGTTTTTCGTAACAGACATCGCTACGCTCGGCTTTCCAAGGGATGAATTTTTTATATCCTCGTAAAAAATTGTTTATTATGATGTCTATTACCTATGCATACTTTTAACTGTAAGAAAAATATAATGTTTCTGACTTTCTGCCTAAGGAATTTATAAGCGACCATATAAACAAACTAAGCCAACTTTGACAACTTGCATCTTAAAAACTACTGATTCGATTTCGATTCGGTTTTTAGTTTATAATCATGCATTTATTTGTCTTTAATTTAAAAAAATCATATATCGAAATTATACACCGTGTCTACCGTTTTTTGCGGTTATTCAGTGTGATACGAAAATTAAGGTTTTTTTTTTAAAAATCTTACATTTTTTTCCCAATTTTTTTCAATATTTTTTTTTAAGTTACATAAAGCAATACCTTTCAAATGAAACATGTTTTGTCAAAATCGGACGACGTAAAAAAAAAAGAGATTTTTTTTCGGTTTTCGTAACCGACCTCGCTGCGCTCGTCGTTCTAAGGGATGAAATTATAATATCCTCGGAATTTTTAATTCTATTTTGATGTGTACTGTTACTATGTATTTTTCTGTGTCAGAAAAACATATTATTTCTGACTTTCTGGCAAAGGAATTTCAAAGTGGCCATATAAAGCGATCTTTCCCAACTTTGGCAACTTGTATCTTAAAAAATGCTAATCCGATTTCAATGCGGTCTTCAGTTTTCAACTACAAATTTATCTGTCTTCGATTAAAAAAAACTCGTATATCGACATTGTACATTTTGTCTGTCATTCTTTGAAGTTATTCAGTGCGAGACGTAAATTTACTTTTTTTAATTATTTTCTTACTTTTCTTTCAAATTTTTTTTCTTTGTATTTTTTTTAATTACACAAATTAATACCTTTCATTTGAGATACGTTTTGTCAAAATCGGACTACACAATAAAAAGATAGAATTTTTTTAATTTTCATAAAACACCTCGCTACGCTCGGCTTCCTAAGGGATGAAATTTCGATATCCTCGGAAAAAATCGTTTACTATGATGTCTACTATCACCATGCAAAGCGGCTTGCTTCCATCCAAAAGTGCAGCTTTTTTTCATAACTAGTATGACTATACGCCACAATTGATTGATTGATTTAATTTAGATTAATTTAAATATAATTCCAATCAGTTTCCGAATTCTAACGCAAATCCTGTTTCCAGCGATAAATCTACTTTATCACAAGGATGACATCCCGTTTTATATAATAGGAGATAATGCAATACATAAAGTTTCGATTTAAAATCAGTTCAGTCTGAGGCATTCGTGCCAACGACTGTTATCAGGGATTTTTTTAATGGATTTTTCTAGAATATTTTAAAGATGTATTTAGTTACTCAGGCTTTTTTTCTTCTGCTTGGACTATGGTGGTGTGAAGCAGGCTACGGGATGTCTGAGCAAGATGCGTAAGTATCATAGTTTGTTTTAATTATGTTACCTTTCTTCTTCATATTTTAGAACTGTGCCTTGTCGGTGGAGCTCATTCTCTCATATGACACGACGTGAACCTTTTCTTTTATTTGGTTGACTACCTAGTTTTCTTAAAAAACAGACGTCCAACCAGTAGGTACTCCTTAGTCCCCTTTTCTGTATTATGCAAAGATTCATTACTTCCGGCAATAAACTTCCGTCAACAGCCTAGACGTGCGAAATACCGGTCCGATCGCTTATTTTCTTTCACAAGTATAGTGCGAATAATTGTCGCGGTTCATCTAGCATAATTCTAGTTTTATTTTTTTCTATTTTTATCAAAATTGAGTGTTGGATTATGTGGGGCTTAAACGCTTGATAAAAAAAGCAGTGCTTACTATACATCATGTCTCTTTTACAGCCTCTCCGACGTAGAAGCACCCGCATACGTTCCAGCATACGCGAAAAACAAACAATTTGGCACAAAAACCGGATATTCCACCAGAACTGGCTACGGCACCAAAACGGGGTACGGTACCAAAACCGGCTACGGTACAAAAACTGGTTATACAAAGACTGGTTATGGTACAAAAACCGGGTACGCTGGCACTAAAACCGGATATTCGGAGACGAGAACCTGGAACTCGGAATCTGGATCAGCGTGAGTTTTTATTTCTCTGAAATTGTATCTAGCATATCTTTGGTAGCGAGGCCTTTGTGGGACACAATATAGACTATAAAAAATCTTATATTATCAGACTAACCATTTCCGGTATAATGAGAATTAAATAAGCGCATCAAGGTTTAACTCAAAAAAACTTCTCTAAAATTCAAAGAGCGTTTTTTCTTACACTCCTCATTGATGCTTATTTTTAAATTTGCTAAAGTAGTGTATTTTTGTTCCAGCCCTACGTATCAGGAGGTACAGCACAATGCTAACCAAATATTTGCAGGTCAGTACCTATTAGGTAACAATTACTTATGGCTGCTTTACACGTAATATCTACATACATATATATACATATTCCCAACAGGCAGAGATATGTTTATAAGAACCTTTAGATGTCACTTTATGCTGTATGTATAACTACCTATAAAATCACTGGTTAGTTGGTTGATAGGAAAGAAAAATCGGCCAAGAGCATGTCGAGCCCTGCTTAGTGTAGGGTTGCTTAGCCGGGGTCACATCTCGGACACTGGCGATCAAATATATGAAAGAGGCGCGTTCCTAGCACACATTCTAAGCTCGTGTAGGTGAACGCGTACTATGCTTGTATGAGTGAGATATGACAGGTCGACTGTTTGCGTTTTTGACATGCGGTCACTGTGAGGTAACCGAGAGGGGGTGGGCGGCACTTTAGCGGGGAGCGGGAGTGGCCATACTGTACGATAGTACTCTTTATTATACTGTGCCGGGGTGTCGCGCAATGTAAGTTTTTTTTAATAAACAGAAACAATTTCGACAATGACTGATCATGTTCACTACAGTTTTGAATGAAAGTATGTCATAACATAAGCTTTTGTATTACGATTTTTTTTTTCACCTATTTACATACAAAAATATTTAGGTACTTCAAAAATTTTTTTATGGAAACGTATTTGTCTTGAAAAATCTATGCAACGACAGGTCCTATATCCTACACAATTTGCTTAAAGACACACACTTAAGCCTCCGACACACATAAAGCGTTTTGATGGCGTAGCGTTAGCGGAGCGTCAGCGGAGCGTCAGCGGAGCGCAATGATAGCGGTGCGCCGGCGGAACGCTGGCGTTCCGCTCTCAATCCGCGCACATTCCGCTCGCAATCCGCGCTCGTTTGTTCCCGCTGTCGTCCGCTGTTACTTCGCATTCTCGACAATAATATTAATTACTATTAGGGCCACTTGCACCTACGAAAATGCAGGGTTAACCCGAGGGTTAACCCACCATTTTATATGGAATTTGACAGATGACAGCCCACTAACCCCGAGTTAAGTGGTTGGTGCAAGAGGGCCTTATAGTCTTACCCTATTTTGTTTTTCCTAGTACATTTCATGCTAAGTACTTTAGGTACAGCTACCATCACATTTATAGATTCTACGAATTCCAATATACCAACCGAACAGCGTTTATCTCCGGCGTGGGTGCCGGAAATCAAAATCTCAACAATTGTAAATAGGACTGATATAATTTTGTGCCAATGTCAAATGCAGCAAATGCATTCAGGGCAGGGACGAATGGAAATAGATGGAGGTTCGACTGATAAGTACCTAGTGCAATTTGGTTGAGTCATTTTAGGTACCTCATCTAACATATTCGACAAACGCCGATCGAAAAGAAATTATTTATATTACAGCGTAGAGTCTTTTGACTATTTCCATACTGTGGTACTGTGGCCCATTTCTCAATAAGTGGAACCTGCGGGCCGATTTTTGAGTCTCACGCGTTCGAATTCAGAAAATTGTCACTGAAAATAATAAGCAAGTCACCGTTTTCAACCGGTATTTTAGTGACAAAATCCCGTATGCGAGATTCAAAAATCGCCCTCCTAGAACCTTTTTAGGGTTCCGTAGTCAACTAGGAACCCTTATAGTTTCGCCATGTCTGTCTGTCCGTCCGTCCGTCCGTCCGTCCGTCCGTCCGTCCGTCCGTCCGTCCGCGGATAATCTCAGTAACCGTTAGCACTAGAAAGCTGAAATTTGGTACCAATATGTATATCAATCACGCCAACAAAGTGCAAAAATAAAAAATGGAAAAAAATGTTTTATTAGGGTACCCCCCTACATGTAAAGTGGGGGCTGATATTTTTTTTCATTCCAACCCCAACGTGTGATATATTGTTAGATAGGTATTTAAAAATGAATAAGGGTTTACTAAGATCGTTTTTTGATAATATTAATATTTTCGGAAATAATCGCTCCTAAAGGAAAAAAAAGTGCGTCCCCCCCCTCTAACTTTTGAACCATATGTTTAAAAAATATGAAAAAAATCACAAAAGTAGAACTTTATAAAGACTTTCTAGGAAAATTGTTTTGAACTTTATAGGTTCAGTAGTTTTTGAGAAAAATACGGAAAACTACGGAACCCTACACTGAGCGTGGCCCGACACGCTCGTGGCCGGTTTTTTTTAAGAGGAACAGGTAAACCATTTGACCACAATCTCACCTGATGGAAAGTGCCGATGTAGTCTAGGATGAAGCATGTTTACCCTAGTCGCATCGATCTAAACTACCGAAGTTTAAATCGATGCCTAGTCGTTGTCTAATATGACAAGTTGAAAAGAGACTTCCTCTTGTAATTTTTCGCTTTGAGGAATGGGCCACAGGTATGGCAATAATCACAAGACGCTTTGCGGTACTACTCATCCCGTTACATGTTTTATTTTCATTGTCTTTAGCCATTGATTTTCATTGATACATAATCCATACTTAATATTATAAATGGGAAAGTATGTGTGTCGGTTTGTCCGTCTTTCACGGCAAAACGGAGCGACGAATTACTTAACGAGATTTTTTAAGTGGAAATAGTTGAAGGGATGGAGAGTGACATAGGCTACTTTTTGTCTCTTTCTAACCCCCCACTTCCCTATAATGGGGTTTGGAAGTTTGTATAGAGCGGCCATTCTCAAAGTGGGCTCCGCAAAACCTCTCTGGGGGCTCCGTGTGAATTTTGGCTGACTGATATGCAATTTCAACTCTCTTCTATAAAACCTTGCTATAAACTATTTTTTTTTATTTATTTAATTTAAGGGTTCCATGAGAAAATAAGTTTGAGAACCGCTGGTATAGAGCATTCCGCAGTTTTCGAATTTGACGCGAGCGAAGCCGAGGATAAAAACTAATTCAATATATTTCTCGAGGATTGAGAATTCCGACATCTCTACTTCCAGACAACTGAAAATATTATCGACAATAATTCAACATAATATTTTAAAACTAGGCAGGAAATCAGCGAGACAACATCGCTTCGATGTTGTCATGTTTAGCACTGATAAATATAAGTAAATAATAATAATAACAAAATACTTTATTGCACACTACAGAAGAAAAAAAAAACACAATTCGGAACAGATACAACGTGGTAGGTAACAACAGGCGGTCTTATCGCTAAAACAGCGGTCTCTTACAGACAACCTTCAGATATTCGAGTGGCGATCGGAATAAAATACCTACCTACTTTAATTTTGGCACTCCCAGGGATGTTCCTGCACAACGGTTATCTTTCAACTAGTACATTATTTTGAATACTTTAGCATATACATACATGAGCATATTAATTACTTATGAAAAAAGATTAAATAGCTGCCTATAAATAAATAAATAAATATTGGGGACACCTTACACACATCAACTTAGCCCCAAACTAAGCAAAGCTTATACTATGGGTGATAAGCGACGATATACATACTTAAATAGATAAATACATACATACTTAAATACATAGACAACATTCAAGACTCAGGAACAAATATCTGTGCTCATCACACAAATAAATGCCCCTACCGGGATTCGAACCCAGGACCGCGGCTTAGCAGGCAGGGTCACTACCGACTGAACCAGACCGGTCGTCAATTATAAACAAAACTATATTATAAACTTGATTGTTGTATACAGGGCCGAAATGCGACCCCACCTGCAAGAACAACGGGATCTGCATCGACACCAACACCTGCCACTGCCCGGCCAACTTCCAGGGCAAATGGTGCGAGTTCGAGAAAAAACCCTGTCTCACTTATCCACCGCTACCCATGAACTCTATGAGGAAATGCAATGATGAGTACGTATACACTTAAACTTCGCTAGTCTTTATTTTGTGGCAACATTGTCCATGCAACATTTAATTACTATGTACAGTCACTGGCATAAATAAGTAATGATTTCTGTACCTTGTCACATTAACATCTTGTTTGAAATGTCATACGAAGCTGTCAAATGATTAAAAGCGACAAGGTACAGAAATCATCACTTATTTTTGCCGGTGACTGTACTAACGTACTAGAAATGACAACCCAAACAAAGTCTATGCGCCGGCCTGCACCGCGGACTTATGTTCGTGCCGCAAACTTTTTGTTCGCAGCGTCCTCTCTAGTACATTATACCTCAATGCCATGCAACGTCCGGCAAACTTCCAAGAAAAATGGTGCGAGTTCGAGAAAAAAACCTTGACTGACTTATTCGCCGCTACCTATGAACTCGATGATAAAATGTATTGACGAGTACATGACTTTACTTAGTTGAGATAGGGTTAGCCTTAAACAGCAAGCATCGAGACTAACACTTGCCACTGCCCGGCCAACTTCCAGGGCAAATGGTGGTTCGAGAAAAAATCCTGTCTGTGCTTTTTCAAAACTTGCAACCTCATCTATATTATTGCAACCCCATCTATACATTCTTGTATTTTCAACAAAATATTAGTTTTTCCGTAAAATATGTGTGTCTGTGTCCCTCTCATGCGCATTCTGATCGTAATTTTGCGGCGTCCTTGTAAGGTCACTTGTTTAACTTATGATAAACTATCCCACGCATTCAGTGATTTAAATAGTGACAAAATATAATGTCATTGAGGGTCACATTTTTAGCATCCGTACGTGTAATATAGAACTATCCATACTAATATTATAAATGGGAAAATGTGTGTGTCTTTTTGTTTGTTCGTCTTTCACGGCAAAACGAAGTGACGAATTGATGTTTTAAGTGGAGATAGTTGAAGGGATGGAAAGTGACATAGGCTACTTTTTAGGGTTCCGTAGTCAACTAGGAACCCTTATAGTTTCGCCATGTCTGTCTGTCCGTCCGTCCGTCCGTCCGTCCGCGGATAATCTCAGTAACCGTTAGCACTAGAAAGCTGAAATTTGGTACCAATATGTATATCAATCACGCCAACAAAGTGCAAAAATAAAAAATTGAAAAAAATGATTTATTAGGGTACCCCCCCTACATGTAAAGTAGGGGCTGATATTTTTTTTCATTTAAACCCCAACGTGTGATATATTGTTGGATAGGTATTTAAAAATGAATAAGGGTTTACTAAGATTGTTTTTTGATAATATTAATATTTTCGGAAATAATCGCTCCTAAAGGAAAAAAAAGTGCGTCCCCCCCCTCTAACTTTTGAACCATATGTTTAAAAAATATGAAAAAAATCACAAAAGTAGAACTTTATAAAGACTTTCTAGGAAAATTATTTTGAACTTGATAGGTTCAGTAGTTTTTGAGAAAAATACGGAAAACTACGGAACCCTACACTGAGCGTGGCCCGACACGCTCTTGGCCGGTTTTTATCTCTTTTTAACGCGAGCGAAGCCGCGGGCAAAAACTAGTATTGTAGGTGCATTCAAGGCGGACTTAAGCGACACGATGCAGGTTTGCGCAAAATAGAGTAAGTGCGTTTTCACATTATCCGATCCGATATCGGATGTAGGAAGGATTTCAAAGGAAAAAATCAAAGATGGCGGCGTAATTTATGGGATATCGGTCCGACATCCGATATCGGATCGGATAATGTGAGAGCACACTAAGGGAAATGGGAAGTAGGGAAGCTGATCATGGCAAAGGCCGGTAATAAAGCTACATACTCAAGTACGATTTGCAACTTAGCAAAAAGCAAAAAAAAAACTTGAAATGAATCACGAAACTTGAAGCGTAGCAGAATTGTACATTTTCACTTTATCATGACAATAGGGAGCTTGACAGTAGTTAAAATAAAATATTCTATACCATGCACGAAATAAAGCATCACATAGTTGTAAGAAAAACATAGACAGAAGTTATTTTTAAATCCAATTTCTATTTTATAAGTCAGGTAGAAATATATAAAGTAACTGAGTTAACCGTGACGTCACTCAATTCGATTTCATATAAATTCCATAAGTTTAGCAAGTCGTTCAAATTCGTTTTGACTGTTCTTAAAAAGACGCTGATTTGACTAAGAGGCAAGTAGCCTAGTATATAAATCATCGTAACAGATGCACTGATTTGAATACAGTTTACCCAAACTATCGCCTGTCAAGATGATTTCTAGCTTTCATCACATTTTCTCTGAAGTTTACTTATTTACTTACTTTGTTTTAATTTTTCCAGACTTTGCACAATAACCTGTTCCGAAGGCCACAAATTCATCGACGGCACAACGGTGGCCAATATGCGCTGTGTGGACGGGCAATGGCAGCCGACTCGAGCGGACTTCTCGTCCATACCTGACTGCGAACCGGAATGTAACCCGCCCTGCCTCAATGGCGGTGTGTGTCTGTCAGTTAATACTTGCCAGTGCCCGCAAGAGTATAGGGGGCCACAGTGTCAGTACGGTAAGTACCTGTTGCGTACCATTCAAATATAAAATAAAATAAATAAATATTATAGGACATTCTTACACAGATTGACTGAGTCCCACGGTAAGCTCAAGAAGGGGAAGAAGCGAGGAAAAATCTGGTCTGTGCTTACACCAAAAACCTTCATCCAGCATCAGTACTATCACACTCTCTTTATTTAAATATCGATAAAAAATACCCTTAACGACCAAACCCAAACGTTAGTTAATAGCCGGGTCCACACAGAGCGAAGGACGTAGCGAGGCAATTTCCTCGCGCGGCAAACGTGCTACATAGACATGCCTCGCGTGAGACAGTGCCTGCGTTTTAGACCGAGCAACCTGCTTCGCCTGACGGACATTTACATTGGATATTTGCCGCGCGAGCACATTGCCTCGCGATGTGCCTTGCTCTGTGTGGACCCGGCTAATGATACAAAAAATATTAATGCTGATGATACCAACTAAATTTGAGAGAAGTTTTCAAAGGATTTTTTTGTTACTTAACATGAAACAGAGATCGTAATCCTGCTGACGCCATTTGCCAATAAGCAATACATCATCATCAGTAAAAAGCATTTTAAAAGCGTTCTCGTTTTATTTGTTCAGAGTAAACACTAAACATAATGTTCTTTCATTCCAGTAACATCTGTCTGCGATTTCCGCAAGCTGTCGTTCAATGGCAATTACAAATGTAAAGGAAACGACGAAGAGTTCTCTTGCCGGCTTAGCTGTCCTGCTGGGGCCGTGGCCTCTTCTACTTTTGCTGACCAGTATACTTGCTTGTACGCTACTGGATTGTACTCACCTCAACCGATCCCACACTGCGTATTCAGTAAGTATATTTAAAATCCTTCTTATCCTCCACGTGCCGTCATCTCTCTTAACAGGTCCCAGGATTTTGCGGTAGATACCAGGAGCTGACTTTCCTCTTTAGAAGGAATGCCGAGATAGAGTTGGTGAGCGAAGCGAATATCATCGGCGTAACAAAATCCCACAGACTTCGCTGGTTCAGCCACCTACTAAGAATGGGAGAGGATCGGGTTGCTAAGAGAGCGTATCTGGGAAGACCAATTGGTGGCCGCCCGGCGGGTCGGTCCAGATACCGCTGGGAAGACAGTGTGATGGCGGATCTGTGCCAGCTACAAGCCCATGATTGGCAGGAAGCTGCGCAGGATCGGGTAGGTGGCGTGCTCTCGTTTTGGAGGCCAAGATTCTCTTTGGATCACAGAGCCATATTAGTTAGTTAGTTATATTTAAAGTCTGTCAAGCCATATCTGTCACCGCAAAAAACCGGCCAATTTAAAAAATGCAGTCGGGATTGTTTATCGTCTCATTGAAAAATTAGATCTCGCGCCTTTTTCTAGTGACAAACTTGTTTGTATGATTATAATGATAACATTCGAAACAAACCTGCATGGTGCAGTCACGTTTGCCACGACGCGCACTGGCTGGTGATAAAAAAGTATACCCTCGCCGCTCGTGTTTTGTTTTTTCTACACTAATTTTTTTAGGGCCACTTGCACCGACGAAAATAGAGAGTTAATCCGAGGGTTAACCCACAATTTTATATGGAATTTGACAGATGACAGCCCACTAACCCCGACTTAAGTGTTTGGTGCAAGTGGGCCTTAACAACTTTAGTACTAGTTGTACTTCTGAATGTAATTTTATAAAGTTAATTCTTGTTTCTGATTTTAATATTAATAGAATTAAGATACTAACAGCAACATTTAGCTAACCATCGCTAGACGTTATGGCTTTGTAATAAGGACTACAAATGTACAGCTAACAGTGTTGCTAATGGTACTTTCAGGGCTGCCTCTAAAGCGGGGTTCCCTCAATATTCAATCTCAGGATCGGTTTTATTTAACTATTTATTTTAATGACCTTTTCTTATTAACTAGTTAATTCATTGTTTGGTTCCGAGGACTAAGATAAACATTCATGGACGCTAAATCTAGTTATAATTTTTAGGCAAGTTTTATTTTATATCTAGTGGGCTATAAATATTGAATATTATTTTCAGATGACGTCGTTGTCGTCACGCCAAGCAACTACCAATCGGGATACAGCAGTGTAAGTGTCGTCACGATATAATATAATTATAAATCTTCACCTTTTAAAGTGAGGTTTATAATAATAGGACTTTGAAAATCAACTTTTTGCTTGACGCGTATAGTATGAATTTTCTGAGATGAAATTTTCGCTTTAGCCGTAATCTGTTAAACAAAGGCCTTTGTGTCTATTGTTCACGGCGGCTAGCTCCCGTTTAAACGGCACGTGCTATAGTCTCAGTGTAGTTAAAAAGCAACTATCATGATAGTAATAAGGTTCAAATCCATAAAAAGCCCTTTCGGAGATAACACGTTTTGTCATCTTCAAAAAAAGTTACCTGCATACTGCAAACTGTTTAATAAATTTGAACCTTATTGCTATCATGATAGTTGCTTTTTAACTACACTGAGACTTTAGCACGTGCTGTGGAAACTGGAGCTAGCCGCCGCGAATAATAGAAACAAAGGCCTTTGTTTAACAGATTACGGCAAAAGCGAAACGTTCATCTCAGAAAATTCATACTATAACTATGTTACACAACTCTCACTTAGCATTCACTTATCGGGGTACGTAGCCAAATGCACAAAAGCTTACGGTAATATTCTTATCGTAGCGTAGGTAGTATCCCTATCGATTTTTTTTAAATTATAAATGGGCTTACTCTTGACCACAGACTAGCCAAAGGCAAAGACGTGGCCTACGCTGGAGTGAGCTCGCCCAGAAGATGCCTGTTCACTTCCATATTGGCGCTACAGAGCTGGACTGCGTTTCGATCGGCGTCTAGCCTCAACCTTTGTCATTTCGGCTCAATTTCGGCTAGGTCGGCAGCTTTTTCGATATCTTTTTTTTTATAAATGGGCTTACTCTTGGCCACAGACTAGCCAAAGGCAAAGACGTGGCCTACGATGGAGTGAGCTCGCCCAGAAGATGCCTGTTCACTCTTGATTTGAAGGTTGCCGGGTTATATGAGCTCGGAAATATAGCCGCCGGCAAGGAATTCCACATCGTATCAAAACCTATTATTATTATTATTATTCAGAGCCTACTGTGTCCCACTGCTGGGCAAAGGCCTCCCCCCTCTTTTTCCAATCTTCTCTGTCTAGTGCTATTTCTGGCCAGCCAATCAAAAATGAGTCCAGGTTATCCCGCCATCGCCGGTGTGGTCTGCCGGATCCCCGGTTTGACTCGTGGGGCTCCCACTGTGTGGTTATCTTGGCCCACAAGTCGTCCGGTATTCGGCAGACATGGCCAGCCCAGTCCCACTTCAACTTAGCCGCTTTCCGAGCTACGTCTATTATTTGAGTCTTAGAGCGCAGCGTGGTGTTCCGGATCCGATCCCTTAATTTTACACCTAATATGCTGCGCTCCATAGCTCTCTGGCAAACCCCGAGTTTGGACATCTGAGCTTTCATCAAAGACCAGGTTTGAGCACCGTAGGTGAGAACTGGAAGTACGCACATGTCCATGAGCCTACGTTTGAGTGACAGAGGTAGGTCTCCTTTCATTAGGTGTTTCATTGACCAATAGCTCTTCCAGGCGTTTTCAGTGCGTCTTTGAACTTATTTGTCTTGTCGCGCCTGGAAAGAGACTATTTGGCCTAAGTAAAGGTATTCATGGACATGGATCAAAACCTAAAAAAAAAATAAGAATCAGGCTCTAAAATATTTATTTTTTCAGAGCTATTACGAAACTTACTACCACAACGGCAGCGAAAGCCAAAGCCACAGCCAAACTGGCTTCGGCAAATATGGCAGCTACCAGATCAACCACGGGTCAGAGACAGTGGAATACGGGAAGAAGGGAGGCGGCACCAAAGGCACTAACGTGCATATTGTGGTGCAGGACTTTACGCCTAAGGGCGGCACTTGCTTGACCTGGGCTGGCGTGCATTACAAGACTTTTGACGGGAAAATCTATAGGTAAGTGTTGATTGTTTAATGTATACTAGTAAAAAAGGCCATAGCAAAACCGGCTACGGGAAGTATTGCAACTACCAGATTAGCCACGGTTCAGAAGCAATCGAATACGGGAAGGAGGAGGCACTAAATGCACTAACGTGCATATTGTAGTGTAGGACTTTACGCCGAAGGGGGGCACTTGCTTAACTTGTTCTGGCATGCATTATAAGATTTTTGACGAGAAAATCTATAGGTAAGTAGCTAGCTAGTGTCATCATGAGATTCTTTGACCATAATTAGTTCAACCCTCCATTGTTTTTCGTATCGTTATACGTTTACAATAGGCTACTTGCCTCCTAGTCAAATCAGCTTCTTTTTAAAAACTCAAAACGAATTTTAACGACTTGCTAATATGGAATTTATATGAAACCGAATTGAGTGACGTCACAGTCAACCCAGTTACTTTATATATTTCTACCTGACTTATTAAATAGAAATTGGTTTTAAAAATAACTTCTGTCCATGTTGTTCTTATAATTATCTGATGCTTTATTTCGTGCATGGTATAAAATATTTTATTTTGACTACAGTCAACTTCTCTATTTGTATGGATCTGAGTTTTCTAATACCTATCATCTACCAGCTTAAACGTAGGCACCTACCTAATACCACATTTCTCCGATTTTTTTTTAAATTATTAATAAATAAATATGAAAATTTCTAGGTAAAATCTATAGGTAAGTAGCTATAGCTAGTGTCATCATGAGATTCTTTGACCATAATTAGTTCAACCCTCCATTGCTTTTCGTATCGTTATACCTTTACAATAGGCTACTTGCCTCCTAGTCAAATCAGCTTCTTTTTAAAACTATCAAAACGAATTTTAACGACTTTCTAATATGGAATTTATATAAAACCGAATTGATTGACGTCACGGTCAACCCAGTTACTTTATATATTTCTACCTGACTTATTAAATAGAAATTGGATTTAAAAATAACTTCTGTCCATGTTGTTCTTATAATTATCTGATGCTTTATTTCGTGCATGGTATAATAGTATTTTATACAATCGTGATATAATACAAAGCTTTTCAGTCGAGTACCATGTTTAGGCCACGAAGCTTGCTGAGTGGCCTAATAGTACGGTACGAGAGTGAAAAGCTTAGTTATATCACTATTGTATACAATACTTTTTCTACGAGTCATCATCTTCATCATCAATGGACGGAAATATCATCATTCATGCAAGTTAAAATTAATGTTAATAGCGTCGTTCACCTTTGTATCAACATCGAATTACCTAGCAACCAATTGTTTGTAATAACCGTCTGATTGGTCGATAACGTGACAAATAAAAAAAAATGTATTTCAGATGCAGAAAGATTTGCCAGGTATCGCAAATTAGTATAGAAATTGTATGATGTTCTATTTTTGAAATTATTACATTTAACTTAAAGTCAACTATAATGAGATTACATATATTATTATAGTTGAGTCGGAACTGCCATAGAGTATCCAACACTGAAAAGTTAGCACTTATAGTTTAGTCTGTGGTGTCCTAATTGACAGATTACAGTCGACGAGTAGAAAAAATATTTTATTTTGACTACAGTCAACTTCCCTATTTGTATGGATCTGAGTTTTCTAATACCTATCATCTACCAGCTTAAACATAGGCACCTACCTAATACCACATTTCTCCGATTTTTTTTAAATTATTAATAAATAAATATGAAAATTTGTACAGCTTCGCGTCTTCATGTCAACACATCCTTGTACAAGACGCGAAAGAACACGAATTCACCGTGGCTGTGAAGCAGGGAACCTGTCAGAGGAAAGACTACTGTCCTCTAGAACTGACCATCTACTTGGAAGACAAGCCATACGTGCTTTCCGCTGGGGGTAAGTTACTTACTACTTATTTACTTCGTTGGCTCATCTATCCCAAGAGGGACTTGACCTCCGGCACTGTAGATCCGCCTAGCCTGTAGCCTGAAGCCTGAAGACCCGCCTCTTTAACCAATGTGTCCTGCCCACCATGACCTACGGTGCTGAAACATGGACGCTTACTAAGAAGGCTGTGCATAAGATCCGAGTTGCACAGAGAGCCATGGACCATGCCATGCTCGGTATCAAGATTCGAGATCGGGTAAGGAATGTCGAGATCCGTCGTCGCACCAAGGTGCAAGACGTTGGTTTCGTCATTACCAAACTAAAATGGAGTTGGGCGGGACATGTTACTAGGCAGAGTGATGCTAGGTGGATTAAAATGTTAACGGAATGGTGGCCGCTTACAGACGTAAGAAGCACTTGGCATCCGTTAGCTCGTTGGGTGGACGACATCCGCAAGGTTGCGGGTCACAACTGGATGAGACTAGCTCAGGACCGGGATACATGGCGTACTAGAAGAGAGGCCTATGCTCAGCAGTGGGCGATAAAGGGCTGACATGATGATGATGATGACTGTAGAGTCATTAACTCATGGTCTCGATCCGATGCAATTCAGCATCACCTGAGTATGGTTATCCATTCGCTTATACTTCGTAAGCCTATCGTAACTAGCTCTTCCTATTGCCACACCTCGGACACTGATGATCAAATTATATGAAAGAGGCGCGTTCCTAGCACACAGTCTATGCTCGTGTATGTGAACGCGTACTATGCTTGTATGAGTGAAATATGACAGGTCGACTGTTCGCGCTTTTGACAGGCGGTAACTGTGAGGTAACCAAGAGCAAGAGCTATATTTCCGAGCTCATATAACCCGGCAACCTTCAAATCAAGAGTGAACAGGCATCTTCTGGGCGAGCTCACTCCATCGTAGACCACGTCTTTGCCTTTGGCTAGTCTGTGGTTAAGAGTAAGCCCATTTATAATAATAATAAAAAAGAGGGGGTGGGCGGCGCTATCAGTGGGGAGCGGGAGTGGCCATACTGTACGATAGTACTCTTTATTATACTGTGCTATTGCTCTTGTGTAATGGCGCTACAGAGGCATTCTGCGTTTCCATCGCCTCGTCGTCGTGTCGACGATTGTCACATCGACTTGACCGACTGGGCCGCTCGGCCCGATTCATAGCACGTCACGTCAGACGCTAGCAGAAATTAAACCGAAGTTCCAAGAAATCGCAAGTCGAGCCTTGCAACAGGTGGAAAAATTATATTATAAACTGTTCCTTTTATAGGCAAAACGAACAGTAAATTTTCACACAAGTTATCTTTAATTTATTACTAAAAGTTATACTAATTAATACCTAGGTACCAGGGTTCTCAAACATATTTGCTTGCTCTAAATTGATGACTCTATTTTAATCTAACTAAATTGCAGCTGGCGCAGATGCCCTGAACATTAGAAGGATAAATCGGACCGACCTCTAATATGGTGAACCTTCGGGGAAGCTGTGGAAGGTGTCACAGGACCTCCTGGGGATGTTGGGATTTCATTCAGTTTTTTTCATTTCTTTCATTTACAATGACGATTGTATTTTACAGAAGAAGAAGGCACAGTGCTGTTCCGTAGCACGCGCCGCCTGATCCCGATCCCAGCCTCACTGCCGGGCATTCGCGTGTCAATGCCGGGAGACTATGTCGTTGTGAACTTAGATGCTATCGGGGTTATCATCAAATGGGATACCAACGTAAGTTTTAAAGACTATAATGTAGGATTTTGCTCATATTGATATGCACTGCAGCGATCGAAATGCACTGCAGATAAGTCAACACATTCACAACCGCTAAAACTTCGTGGCAAGTATGTATGCTTACGATACAAAGTGCCTCACAAATACCTGACGTATCTATTTTAGTCTTTCACATAAATCAATAAAAAAAATCCGAGGCAATGTCCTCGCGCTGCAAACTTCAAATATGGACGTGCCTTGGTCGAGGCAGGTTGCTCGGCCGAGCAAAACGCACGCACTGCCTCGGCCGAGACACGTCTACAATCTACATAGCTTGTTTTCGAGGAAATTGCCTCGTGACGTGCTTCGCTCTGTGTGGACCCCGCTAATATAACTTTATTTCCACAATCACTTTCATTACAGAACGTGGTACTCGTAGAAGGCTCAGTGCTTCTATGGAACAACACCCAAGGTCTTTGCGGACGACTAGACGGCAATCCAGAGAACGACTTCACAACGAAAGAGGGCACCATCGCTAAGACCAAATCTGTCCTGGCTTCATCCTGGCAGATCAAGAAGATCGGAGGTAAGATTCAAGGAATACACAATAGTTTTTTTTTTATACTACGTCGGTGGCAAACAAGCATACGGTCCGCCTGATGGAAAGCGGTCACCGTAACCTATGGACGCCTGCAACTCAACGGGTGTCATATGCGCGTTGCCGACCCATTAGAAACGTGTACGGAGTGCTAACTACACAGCAAAAAAGAGTGTACAAGTTACAAGGAGGGTTTGGGTTGCCGACGACTCAAAGGGCCATAGACGGAACAAATTAGTTCCGTAGGTCCTTCCGTCACCAGCGCACCGCACCCGCGTTGAGCTCTGGCAGCCTTACTCACCGGCAGGAACACAGGAGTTTGTTAAAATTTGTGACATTATGAAGATAAAGTGCAATTTATAGGTACAATGAGCTGCGAAATCGCATTGAGAAATTATAAATGAATTCATTGATAAATTCGCCATGCTCTTTTGCAGCTCACTATACATAATATAAGTGTTACTTTTGTAAAATGTGCCTATAGGTACAAACTATTAGTAATCTTAATATTCTGACGCACATATCAACTATTAAAAAAACCTGAGCCATGATTACATAGACTCCAACTTTTGAATACTAAAATGTATATCGTCACTACTTTAAAAAAAACTTGTATCTTCTTTTGTCAATGAAAAGAAAATTGTAGTAAGTATGTATGGAATGCATATAGACTTACTGCGTTTTAAGTTTGAGGAGCAGCGTGAGATACGAGATTTTTTAAAAGTAGTGACGATATACAGGTGTACTGTGAAATGCATTTCCTTCGCATTTTTACGGAAACGTTCGTATTAGTCATGCTAATTCAGATAGTGTAAGTACTATTGTATACGTTCGTACGTTTCCGTAAAAACACGAAAGAAAATCTTTTCGCACTACATTCTTTATCAAGAGTGGAAGGGTCAGTTGGAAGTGGAAGACATCGGCCATTTTTTTTAAAGTTGTCCGCCCCACTTTTTTTGTAACATTTTTACGCGATTCATACTCAGAATCGAGAGCTCTTTCGATCCTGATAGGAGAAAAAAATGTCCCAAGATTTCCATACATTTTTTTCGAACCTTCCATTCCGTTACCGCCATACAAAATGTATGAGGAAGTGGTAACGGAATGGGAAAAAACCTTGGGACACTTTTTTTCTCCTAATTAGGATTGAAAGAGCTCGCGATTCTGAGTGGAAAACACATAAAAAATTCCAAATTTGGAATTTGAAAAAAATGGCCCACCTAGGCGAACTTTTCTCGACCAAATCGGGAAAATATTGCAAAAAGGCCAGGTCAGAAGTACTCGAAACCGACGAGCGTGTACGAGAAACGTTGTAAAAGTGCGTGAAGCGAAAGTGGTTTGTCAGGATCGTAGTAAATGGAAATCCTTGATCTCTGCCTACCCCTCTGGGAAACAGGCGTGATATCTGTATCTTGCTTATCTATTGGAATCTTTACAGACATTTGCGACAGTTCGCCCTCTGAACCGAACGCTTGCGCAACCAAGACCCAAGACGAGTTGAGGAAAGCACAGACGTTCTGCACCAACGTTTTTATCAAGGAGAAGTTCAGGAAATGCTCTAGCGTAAGTTTTATGTCTATCATGTATTCCTTACCTTATCAATATTAGACATTTTCTCATTTCGTAACGTATGTGTTATCGGTAGTAGTAAGTAAGCGTCGTATTCTCAGATTTAGCTATATTTGAAATGTGGAGGAAAACTGATATTTTACCATTGATCGCTACCATTTAACTGCAAGCTGTCACTGCCAAAGCACGGCATTTTTAACCCCCGACGCAAAAACGACGGGGTGTTATAAGTTTGGCTTGTCCGTGTATCTGTCTGTTTGTCTGTCTGTCTGTGTGGGTGTCTGTCTGTGGCATCGTAGCTCCCGAACGGATGAACCGATTTAGATTTAGTTTTTTTGTTTGAAAGATGAGTTAGTTGGGAGTGTTCTTAGCTATTCATGAAAATCGGTCCACTATGTCGCGGTCGGGGGTTTCTTCAAAATTTTATTTTTTTGTCAGATTTTCTGACTTGGGAACACATGATGTGACACACGATTTCAATGTGTATCATTGTAACGATTTCAGGTAATGGACGTGACTCAGTTGCTAGAGACGTGCGTGTGGGACTACTGCGCATGCACGTCTGGTTTGAGTAAGTTGACATCGTAAACATATATTATGAATTTAATTTAAAACTTGACTACCTTAAAATTAAACCTGCTTTAGACCGCGCTCTGTCTCGTCGTCGTCGGCTTTATAAACCTAAATCCGAGGGTACAGCAAAATATAAATTTGATATAGTATTTTATGCAACAGGCGTTTAAAAGAGGTCTGCTGCCCAAAGCCTTCCCGCGCACGTGCGCAGTATCGTTATAACAATGCGGTGCCATGGTTACAGAGCCAAACAAAGCGTTTTCAGTTTTTTCGATACTGCGCGCATGGGCGGAAAGCCGGCGGACGCTGGCTTTGGGGAATAGACTTTTGTGTAGGGTTTTATAGATCTATGCACGACCCTGTAAATGACGAATAACAGTTCGGGAGTAGAAAAAACTAATAACCTTAACTAAGATTGTAAACGGAAGTTACTAACGTATAATTAATTAAGTTTTAAAACTGACTTCCGCTGTCGAAGACGTCGAAACGTCAAACAAATGTCGGATGTCAGTTTAAAATGCGATTAAATCCCGTGAGAGGATTTTGAAAGTCTTCTTCTTCTTTCTCCTGGCTATATTCCCATATCATTTTGAAAGGATTTTGAAAGTTTAAATTAATAATGTTATTTTAATTTAGGTCCGGAGGAGTGTGCCTGCAACACAGTGTCTGTGTACGCGAAGGAGTGTCAACGACTCGGCGTCAAGGAGATGAAGGACTGGAGAGACACTGAGACCTGCCGTAAGTTATCTATTTATCCCGACTCTTAGGGCCAGTTGCATCAACCACATTTGACGACCGGTCTGGCTCAGTCTCTGGCTGACCCTGCCTGCTGAGCCGCGGTCCCAGGTTCGAATCCCGGTAAGGGCATTTATTTGTGTGGTGAGCACAGATATTTGTTTCTGAGTCATGGATGTTTTCTATGTATATAAGTATGTATTTATCTATTTAAGTATGTATATCGTCGCTTAGCACCCATAGCTTTGCTTAGTTTGGGGCTAAGTTGATCTGTGTAAGGTGTCCCCCAATATTTATTTATTTATTTACATTTGACAGACACATCATCGTCACGCAGCAGATGTCTATGGAATAAAATTTACCCAACGCTTTAACAGTGACAGACGGTTTGATGCTACCGGCCCTTAGTGCGTCTTCACATTGTCCGATCCGATATCGGATGTAGGACCGATGTCCTATACATTACAGGCGCCGTCTTGGATTTTTAAACCCTTCCGACATCCGATATTGGATCGGATAATGTGAAAACGGACTTAAGCCAAAAAAAAAAAACAATCTTAGAGAGTGTGTGACCGTTTAAGACTGTTGACATGAAATAGTATATTGTGCAACAAGGGGAGGAAGTTGAATATTACTAACGAGAGTAAGTTAAATCGCGACGGCTTGGCGGAGCGATTTAAAGACTCGAGTTTGTAATATTTATACTCCCCGAGTTACACACAATGTTAATCATCACACTCTCAATGTAAAAAATATGTAAATAGATGTAAAAAAGTTAAGTACGATACAAGAAATTTTATTAAGTATTCTCTTGGGAGAACGATTTTTCTATAACTCACGCTCCGCCTGCGTGCAATAGCACATTTAAAGTGCGGGTGTGATGAAAAGTATTTTGTTTTATTCTCTCCATCTCACATGTTTGAAGAAAAATACTATATTTGCAAGAAAAGTACTAGATTAACTATGGTTTCATGTGTTCTGCCTAACCCTTTATGTGTAATGTGTATGTAGATTAACGATAAGTATAACTCCCGGCAAAATGAAGAGGTCTTAAAGCAACTTCTCTATAAACATCTGATCATATCTGTAAGCTCTCGGGCCGCGGGTGATGAAAATATACTACTACTATATACACTAGGGCTCCCGGTCGTGACCGTGTATCGTGAACACGTAGCCGTACGCACGTTGCCGTGATACACGTCAACGGATTTCTGGTTCGTTCGTTACGTGAAAATAAATCACGTGAAATTAGGGTACGTACGTTCGTAGATCCGTACGTACGTACGTACGAATTCACGTGACACGCCCGTTCGGTCCGCCAGCGGCGTTTCATGAGAGAAGATAAGATCGGATGCAGCCTCTATAAGTTATGAATAAAAATGTAGGTATCGTGAGGTTATATCTTAATTACTTTTGAATTAAAATTTATATTCAATACTGCGGTTTTTCAAATATTAATATGTAAGTAATAAATAAATATAACCAAATAAACGATCCGGGGTTTCCGATAGGCTTAATTTAGAAGTGGTTATTAAAATACCAACGATATGGGTAGGTAACCTTTTGTAAGGGTAACTGCTAGATTTGGTAACCGTTTCAGATAAAGTTTCCTTCCAGTCATTTGAGTTTTTTACTCTATCCAAAGGTTTTCAACAGTAATAATTCTAAATTCGACTTATTATTAAATAACCACTGTTAGCATTGTCTCTACGCTACAACCGACTCTTCGAGTACAAATTCAAAAAATGCTTATACTTTCACTAAAATATTACTTTTATGTTTAATTAGTAAAATGGCACTATACCATGACTATACCTTATCCTTTGTTAAGCTTATCTGTTGAGTGGTTGTGGTTGAAAAGTACCATGCGTTAACGTGGTAATATGGGCTTAACCGTGCACCGTGATACCCTTGAATCTGCTTATTATGTGTCTGCAAAGTTCGTTGACAAAAACTCTCTAGTTACACTCTGATTAATAAGATTTAATAGGTATCCACGGTACCATTCAATTATTGATGCAAGGAGTAAGAAATTTGTCAATTTAGTATAAAAATTAAGAATGTGACGATAGGATGACATCCACGGAAACATAATTTTAACACATAAGGTAACGGACCCAATCATGGACAGTTTAAGAAAAATTTTCTTATGAAATTCTTTGATATTTAGATACTTATTTTTAAGGATTTGTGTTTTTTTGTCCATAATGAAGTGAAGCGAAAGTGGTTTGTCAGGATCGTAGTAAATGGAAATCCGTGATCTCTGCCTACCCCTCTGGGAAACAGGCGTGATTGTATGTATGTATGTTTGTTGTCCATAATGGCATCACCGTCCATTATGGGGTATTTCACCTTACCTAGTTAATAATTATGTTATACATTTTACGCCAACTTAACTGTTATAGCAACTATTAATTAGGTAATTACGTTATATAGTAATAAGATTGATGGTAGTAAAAAAATGTCTACTTTAAGAGTGTTCAAGGCGCAGGATTATCATTTTATTAAGATGTAAACACTGTTTTATGACTGATATATTGTTTCAAAAATAATAATTAATATAATAACTAAGCCATTTATTACTGATTGCTTAATAGGCACTGCTTAATAAGGTGAGCTTCGTTATACTATTTACATGCAATAACTTTAAAATTATTTTATCATGGTATTTAAACTTAGACCTTTGCTGCTTTCATTTACTTTTTATGGATTACACCTATTTAAAAAATTAACTTACTCGTTTGATGTCGTAACAGTAACAGCAGATTTCTAATGAACTGACGTCAAATGCCTCGCGATAGATCCTGTAGTACCATGACGACACGGAAACTCATTGTTTGTCCGATCCTTGTAGAGACTACATAAAGTTGAATCTCCGACTCTGGTGGCATATCTCCACACCAAACTTTTCTTCGTTGTTAAGAGTTTGAAACATTAACAGTAACAATACAAAAAGTTAACAAAGCAACAAGACAATAACTTTTAAATTCAACGCTAAAGTAAAATGTCAAGGCCTTCAAGTGTTGATCAACTGGGATCTTACAAGTGACTAATTGAAATAAACTAAAATTCTAAACTGCCCCATCCAGATTAAATAAAAAAATCCTAAAATGTAAAAATAACACATCGCTCACTTCACTCAGCTTCACGTACTTACAAAAGGCTGCTCTTAAATTTTACTGTCTTTATTACCACGTGGTGGAACTGCACTTATTATTTGCAAAATACCACCACAGTAAGATAGCTGAGCTCGTGCGTCAAACAATACAGTGCTTTAAAGGAATATATTATCTAAAAGTATTATTTAATGTACCGAAACTGATAAGAACTGCAGCTGTCATTTTTTTTGTCTTAGCCGTGGCCCCGTGCACATGTGTGCATATTTTTTTGCCTGGAGTATAATAGTCTTCATAAACTTGCTCTTTTGTTCACCTACACTGCTGTTTGTCTTGTTTACATTTAAGATTACGTTATATTCTTACATAGTAGCAAGCTTAAATATTAATTAATTAAAGCCACTTGGTAGGTAAATCACTTTATATAAAAATCTTTTTCATTTTCATACATAATAAATGAAAGAATAAATGTGAAAACCTTAAGAATAACATAATAATGCTTGACCAGAAATATATGGCTAAGCGTCGTGTTGCTGAATTTCATCAGAACTATTGTCCCGGATCCGTAAGTTCACATTTTTGACACATTTGTTTTGAAGTATGTTGCGATGTGGCTAAGACGTATCGTTTGCCAAATCTAACGATTAATTTCGAATTGGTTGAATCGATTAGGCCCTATGGACCCTTAAGGAGGCGCTTAAACAAATATGTATACGATTTCTATCAACTTACTGAAATGTCATTTGAATCGAAATTACAATCTGCCACAGCACTAGTTTAAAAATAAAAATTTATGATAAATGGTTTAATAAGTAAATCTTGCGTTATAAATTAATATCGTAAAATACTTACTAACGAAGATCCGCAAAAATTTAACATGTTTTAGATTATGTTTAAAGTAAGCGAAATATTATTTTTCTACTCGTCGACTGTAATCTGTCAATTAGGACACCGCAGACTAAACTATAAGTACTAACTTTTCAGTGTTGGATACTCTATGGCAGTTCCGACTCAACTATAATAATATATGTACTTAATCTCATTATAGTTGACTTTAAGTTAACTGTAATAATTTCAAAAATAGAACATCATACAATTTATATACTAATTTGCGATAACTGGCAAATTTTTCTGCATCTGAAATACATTTTTTTTATTTGTCGCGTTATCGGCCAATCAGAGACGGTTGTTACAAACAATTGGTGCCTAGGTAATTCGATGTTGATACAACGGTGAACGACGCTATTAACATTAATTTAAACTTGCATGAATGATGATATTTCCGTCCATTGATGATGAAGATGATGACTCGTAGAAAAAGTATTGTATACAATAGTGATATAATTAAGTTTTTCACTCTCGTACTATTAGGCCACTCAGCAAAGCTTCGTGGCCTAAACATGGTACACGACTAAAAAGCTTTGTTTTTTATCGCGATTGTATAAAATACTATTTTAAGTACTTGATTTTTTTAACCAATATTACAGTATTTTACGTTTTGTGGACGCTGTCATGTGTAAAAAAGAGGTTCTTACACTTCTTACAGCTCTGGGACAATAGTTACTCCATACTATACTAAACTGTCACCACATACAGTTTTAAGTTAGTGTCGAGTATTTGAGGATTCTGACGGCACATGTCAAAAAATAAACAATATTAAGACGTAACGTAACACAGGTTGACATTTACCATACAGGTATACCTATACTGTAAGGCATCGGACAGTTTGCTAGTTTTAATTTCAATAAAATCGGAAACAGAATAACGCCATAAATCACTTAATCTTCTCTTATAAAATAAACTCCCCAGCCGCGTCTGTCTGTGTGTTCGTGATAAACTCAAAAACTACTGAACGGGTTTTCATATGGTTTTCACTTATGAATAGAGTAATTCTTGAGGAAAGTTTAGGTATATAATTTTTTAAAGTTTTGTTTAAATTGGTTAAAATATGACGATATTTTCTAATCGAGTTGGACAAAATCCCGCTGGCTGAGAGCTTTAATTGAAAACGCTGCCGAAACCGTTTGAGCTATATCAAAATAATGTATTGGAAAATTGTGTCTCTCTAATAGGTCTACAAAAAAGTCCGTGATGGCATATGTCTATCTTTTACGGATAACTTATTATAACAATTTTTATCATAATCCCCGTGCGTAGCCGGGGAGGGCCGCTAGTTATATGTATTGTATAAAAATCGAAGCAAAACATAAATATAAGTTTAATTCATATGTAAAAAAACTTTCGTCCAGTATTAAGTAAGGTAACGGACCCAATCATGGACAGTTTAAGAAAAATTTTCGCCTGTTTTTGATATTTCACTGATAAATGTAAAAATTCTACCGCTAAGCGTGTTAAATCTTAAATGTCCTATCCTTCTTTTACATTTCAAGCGTATTGCAGAATAGATACTCCTATTGGTTTCTTCATAGTTAACAAATTAAAACTAGGTGTTTTTTCTCCAATTATGGACGGCAGTTCTCCAGTAATGGATCCCCCGTTATGGACAGTGAAATAAGTTTAAAATTTTACTTTTAAAGCCAACTGATACTCAATGAGTCAATTTTATATACCATAAATAGAATTACTTTGAGTTATTTTAACATAGGATTGTTTTCTGTAAATTTTGGTTTTGTAAATTGTTCCTTGTCCATCATAGGAGGTACGCTGTTTTTCGGTTCCAGTAATGGACACTCGCAAAATAACGCCATTTCTTTATATCTTTGGAGCAACAAACTAGTATGTTTTATACCTTATCTCATGCTTAATGCAGTAAGTAAAACGCATTCAAGTTTACACCGAGTATTATTTTTTTATTATTTTATACATGAACTCAACTCTCTTAGCAACATTACTAAGAATTCGTCTTGATATTTTTTTCAGTAAACTGGTGAATTTCATCTTGTTGCCAAATCCTTCAGAAATAACCAAATTAATTGAAACTTCAAAATGAAACAGCTCTACAACTCTAGTTTATGGTACATAGCCGTCAGGTTTTAGAAACTAATTTTAGTTACTTATTTTTAGGATTTGTGCTTTTTTGTCCATAATGGCATCACCGTCCATTATGGGGTATTTCACCTTATAGGTATTAAGTGATAATTCAATAATAGTCATGATTTGGTTTTCTCCCGGGCGAGTTGAATCTACAAAACGTACAATAAGTACCCAACGGAACCGCCACCCGAAGCTCTGCACACGAACTTAGTTCGGGCGGCGGCGTGTCACGGCCCGCGGCGTGTCACGTGAATCCGGGCGCTAAGGCAAGTACGTACGTACGTGCGTACGAGGTACGTACCTTGCCGTGTTCGTGAAATTCGTGATCTTAGTACCGCCGGTGTTAAGATCACGTAGCTACGGTTCGGCGTGAATCACGTGTATCCAGAGCCCTAATATACACTATATACACAAAAGGGTTCTATTTACAGTTTATTTACACAGGCACAGGTTAAGCACATTACACAATTATTTACACGGATATATACAAAGAAAAGGCTATTTACACATAATAATTACTGTTCAAAATTCTACCTATAATTCTACCTACCTAACCATATATATTTAAAAGATATGTTTCTCCCCCCTCGCGCCTCGCCCCGCCCGCGCGGCCCTCTAACTAGTTGTTGACACCTGACAGACTGTTATAAGACATGTGCAAAAACGGTTGTGCTTCCGTGATGAAGTGTGGACCCCGGCCAGTCCTGCCTGCAGTTCCTGACTCCCGGAGAGAAGGTTAGTGCATGTCTTTGACCACCTTGACAAATTTTTGCCCCCTCTTGTCCGTTCATAAACAATTACAATCATATTACAATTTGATGTGCAAAACTATACATATGAGCCTTTGTTGACATTTCGTATCACACTAAAAAATATGTACATAAACAAAAAACGCGCGCTGGCAGCGGCATCCATAACCGCCCAGGCTGCCAGCACGCGTGCAGCACGGAGGTTGTAATTCCGTCGCCTACAATGTCCGTCAATGGTAAAAGAAACATCATTGTACCTTCTCGTAAAAGTAAACTTTCCTACTAGTACCCTGTCCTTTTTGACACAAACCCCTATATAAGTATATTGGGGACACCTTACACAGATCAACTTAGCCCCAAACTAAGCAAAACTTGTCCATACTAATTTTATAAATGGGAAAGCGTGTGTCTCTGTTTGTTTGTCCGCCTTTCACGGCGAAACGGAGCAACTAATTAATGTGAAGGGATGGAGACTGATAAAGGTTACTATTTTCTCTTTCTAACGCGAGCGAAGCCGCAGGAAAAAACTAATACTATATAAATTGATCTTCCTTACAGCAATGAAATGCCCAGAAGGCAAGATCTACAAGTCCTGCGGCCCAGATGTGCAGCCCAGCTGTCAGTTCTCCAACCCCTCACCACCCGACGCTAACACCTGCGTAGAGGGTTGCTTCTGTCCTGAGGGTTTACTTCTAGAAGCTGGGAAATGCGTGCCTAAAGAAGAATGCCCATGTAGACTTAGGAACAAGAGCTTCAAGCCTGGGAAGACGGTGAAAAAGGATTGCAACACTTGGTAAGTAAAAACTCCTCAGAGTAAGACATACTTGTATTTCTTTTTCCTAATAGTTACTGTAGGTACCGTGGAAGGCTGTTAAGTTTTTCCAAAGACTTGATGATAACACCAGCGTAGAGGGCTGCTTCTGTCCTGAGGGTTTACTTCTAGAAGCTGGGAAATGTGTGCTAAAGAGGAATGCCCGTGTAGACTTAGGAACAAAGCTTCAAGCCTAGGAAGACGGTGAAAAAGGATTGCAATACTTGGTAAGTAAATAGTAAATACGCACTAGTGCGTAAAAAAATACCATCTGTACTGAAAATATTTCTTACACTATGGATTGTTCTTAGTGTAAGAAATATTTCGAGGGTTTACTGGTGAAACCCGAGAAGTTGAGCAAACTGGTTTTTGAAATTCGAACTAATTATGTGCAATTTCCACAATGTTGTTATTTCAAGGACAAATAGGCTACTTTCCTCCTAGTCAAATCAGCTTCTTTTTAAGAACTGTCAAAACGATTTTGAACGACTCGCTAATATGGAATTAATATGAAATCGAATTGAATGACGTCACGGTCAACTGATTTACTTAATATATTTATATCTGAAGTATCTGATTTATAAAATATAAATTGGAGTTAAAAATAACTTCTGCCCATGTTTTTCTTATAATTATCTGATGCTTTATTTCGTGCATGGTATAAAAAAAATATATTTTATTTTAACTACAGTCAAGTTCCCTATTATCTCGATTTATCGGGTTTCGCCTGTAAACCCTCGATTTTCAGTACAGATGGTGTTTTTTTACGCACTAGTGCGAAAAGTGGTTCATTATATGTCAGGTCGAAACTTCAGATGGCCAGCTGTACTGAAAAACATCGAACGATACACGTGCGGAAAGGAAATTCGTAACTCGTGTCGATTTAAAACACTCCCTTCGGTCGTGTTTTAATTCATCACCACTCTTTTGGAACTTCCTTTTTTACGCACTTCTATCGTAATATACTAATATTTCTCAAAATGCTGTAAGTACCTGCTCCTTGCACTACTCGGTAACTTTTTTGCATGTCAATTTGCTTCATCGCATTCCGGGTAACATTCGTGCAGTGGATAAGGGCTATATGAACCCTCGTGGACGTTAGCTGCCATTTAGATAGTTGATTCATTACTAGGCCATTTAAACATGCAAAAAAAGCAATCGCAACTACTTTAAATAATAATAATAGTTTTTTTCCATTATTACAATATGATGTTGAGTTCTACATGTATCCACTGAACACTCTATTTAATAATGCAAACATTGTAAAACATGGAAAAAATGGACCAGTTACATTTGCCCCCCAGTCGAGATTTGCCGCGCTGTACCTTACTACCTTCTTATTGCATTCAGAATGTAATGCATTTTACTTTCCAGCACATGCCAAGCCGGCGAATGGACCTGCACAGCTGTCCCCTGCGGCGCGCGCTGCGGAGCCGTCGGAGACCCTCACTACACCACCTTCGATGGACTGCGTTACGACTTCATGGGACACTGCACCTACACTCTACTGCAGGCTGAGAACGTGACTGTTGAGGTGGAAAATGTGGCGTGCGCGGGCAGTATTAGCGAGGTAAATATCCTGAAAAATTAGTTATAAATCCGTACTAATAAATAAAAAAATAAAATAAAAATATTTTTATTGCCATAACTACCAACACAAATACATGAGAAAAAATTAGAAACAAAATGGATAAAAAAACTTAAACAATGTAGCAGTAGAAATAAGAATAATAAAAAAAAAAACCTAAAATTAACATCAACTACATCTTAAACTATATTTACAGATAAACATTTGGTAGGCTTAGGCAATGGGTACCCGTCTCAGCTTGTTGCCAGATATATAGGTACATATATCCAGCGCTGGTTTTCAGATGGGCCCCTTTTCCTACGGGTCGGTCGTTCAGTTTCGGGATGCATAGGACAGAACCCCGTATCTTCCCCGTCTATTGTGCGTGTGTGTGCGTACGTGCGTACGTGCGTGCATGCGTGTGTGCGTGCGTGCGTGCGTGCGTGCGTGCGTGCGTGCGTGCGTGCGTGCGTGCGTGCGCGTAATACCTATTATAAATGGGAAAGTGTGTGTGTGTGTGTCTGTGTGTGTTTGTTTGTCTGTCTTTCACGGCAAAACGAAGCGACGAATGGTTTTTTAGGTGGAGATAGTTGAAGGGATGGAGAGTGATATAGGCTACTTTTTGTCTCTTTCTAACCCCTACTGCCCTAAAATGGGGGGTGGAAGTGTGTATGGAGAATTCCGCAATTTTCAAATTAAACGCGAGTGAAGCCGCGGGCAAAAGCTAGTTAGTTAATAATGCTGAGATGCTGTTGGAGACCATTACAATACTACATTTGAGGGACTGCGTTATGACTTCATGGGACACTGCACCTACACTCTACTGCAGGCTGAGAACGTTGCAGGCTGACCGTTGAGGTGGAAAATGTGGCGTGTGAGGGCAGTATTAGCGAGGTAAATATCCTAAAAACTATATAAAGCTATATCTGACGTTGTTAGATAACTCTCGCTAAGTTCCACCTCTACATCGGGACAAACGATGCAACGGAGCCACGCTGGTACGTCATCGCCCAAATGAATTGTTTAATTTTATTTTTATTGTTCTCTTTTTTTTTTTTTTTTTTGTTATCTAAGTTTCGGGACGCATTGGTCATACTCTAATGTCATGTAAACGTGTTTTACTAATAAATAAATAAATAATTTTGATGGACTACCTTCGTTATAAATTCATGCGACACTGCACTTAATACGCGTTACTCCAGGCTGATAATGTCAGCATTGAAGTAGTTTGGCTTGGCAGTATTAGCGAGGTCTACATTCATGATTCCAAATTATAAAGCTTTATTGGTACCAGAAACGCACCATGCGTAGTCGCCGCTATAGGTGGGGCATTAGGTAGTCCGAATGACTTTACCAGAAATTCATAGTGGCCTCTAGGGGGAAATAAAAAACTGTGTTCTCTTGAATGTTTTCTCCTTTTATTATTACTAGAAACGAGTAAATACTTCATATAACTTCTTTTTGGTCGTGATACATGTACTGAAAATAATTACTGCCCCCAGGAAATGAACCTAACGCCTTTCAAGGGCGAAGGGCAGCCGTCCTGCACAAAAGCCGTCAACCTCAAGTACCACGGACTGGATCTTCACCTGAAGCAGGGAGGCTTGGTGCTGGTGAATGGGAAGGAAGTGGCAACATTGCCGGTGCATGTTGGTGAAGTGTTGATCAGAGCTGCTTCGTCACTCTTCCTTATTGGTATGTACCCCATTAGGATAGGCGAGACGACTTAAAAAACTAATTAGTCCGTCAGTTAGATCATCAATGAATTTTAGACACATACTTTTTTTTTCTCGTAAACGAAAAATGACGACGGTACAGTGCGTTGAAGTTTCGCGTGACGTCACGCCTCGCCTAGGTACAATTTTTACTTAGAAGTGACGTCAGAAGCCCCCACTCCGGAACTTTGATGCTCTATATCTTTGTATTTTTTCATTAATTAGAAAAAGTGAAAAATATGTGTTCAGTATTTTTGGACGATTTAACTGACGGACTAAACAGAATGCCATTTTTTTTATGTAGGTAGTCGTCATCCCTATTTACCCGTGTCAAAAGTATAAAAAGTATTTTCTAAATCTCTGTTGTTCTCTTTTCAATCCCCGACGCAAAAACGACGAGGTGTTATAAATTTAAGGCGTGTCTGTCTGTCTGTGTGTGTGTGTGTGATTGTATCTGCCTGTGGCATCGTAGCTCCCGAATGGATGAACCGATTTAGATTGTTTGTTTGTTTGAAAGCTGAATTAGTCGGGAGTGTTTTTAGCCATGTTTGACATAAATCGGTTTACTATGTCGGGATTTTTCTTAAATTTTAATTTTGTAATTATTCCATTTAGCTAGTTGACCCTTCATGAATAATTAAAACGACGCTTGTCAGTCATATAATTAAAATTATTTTCTTATAATAAAGAAAGTAATAAATAAGAAATCCTTTTTCAGTGCAACTTCCCAACGGAATCGATCTATGGTGGGATGGCAACACCAGAGTTTTTGTTGACATACCACCAACATTCCACGACAAAACTAAGGTAAGTACCGATCACACAAAAGACTAAGGGCCATTAGACGGTTAGTTTTATTACATTGCGGTATTTGATGACTGTGCAAAATTGTATGTATAACCTCAACAGCCCGCAATGTAACTAAAATCGCATGCGAGTTCGCACACCGTCTAAACCAGGCCTAAATCTCTCTCATTGATCAGCTGACCGATGAAAACGACCTTCCCGTGAAAAACGATGACTATTGTTATGATATTTTTGGTAGGTTATCTTCTTAAAAATGAATTTTCTTCTGTGACTAAGTAACGTTATATCGTCGATGTCGACCAAATAAAATAAATAAATATTTTTGCTTCTTAAAAATGAATTTTCTTCTGTGACTAAGTAACGGTCGATGTCGACCGATAAATGATAAATGATAAAACATTGGCCGTCCCTATCGCACTTACAAATAGTGCGATAGGGTCGGTCTGATGTTTTATCATTTATCGCGCGACCATACTTGCCGTACCAACACCTATCTATTAGTCACAACATGAATGAAGTTGCTACTTCGTGAAAAGGATATTTGTATAATTTTAGTTTAAATATTTTAATGTTTTGATTTATTTTTATTTCGTTACTAAATCGCTGGTGGCCTAGCGGTAAGAGCGTGCGAATTTCAATCCGGAGGTCGCGGGTTCGAACCCCGGCTCGTACCAATAAGCTTTTCGGAACTTATGTGCGAAATGTCTTTTGATATTTGCCAGTCGCTTTTCGGCGAAGGAAAACATCGTGAGGAAACCGGACTAATTCCAATAAGGTCTAGTTACCCTTCGGGTTGGAAGGTCAGATGGCAGTCGCTTTCGTAAAAACTAGTGCCTACGCCAAATCTTGAGATTAGTTGTCAAAAGCCGTGGCAAATGCCGGGATAACGCAAGGAGGATGATTTACTTATATTTATTGTAATATCTTATCCCTCAGGGTCTCTGCGGCACCTTCAACCTGAACCAAAAAGACGACTTCCTAACACCAGAGGGCGATGTCGAACAGACCGCTCTCGCGTTCGCCAACAAATGGAAGACGAGGGAACTTTGTACAGATGTGGATGTGAAGGAACCGGAGCATCCTTGTAAAGCTAATGTGCAGAATAAAGAAAGTGCGGAGAAGTATTGTAGCAAGTTGAAGAGCAAATTATTTGAACGTAAGTATTATTAACTGAAATAACTGAGCAAATAGACCAGTTTCTCAGAGAATACCAGAAAGCGCCATGGATCAACGTGTTAGCCGATGCAAAATGGCATTCCTCCAACATTCAGAACCATCTATTGAAATGAGGTGAGTTTTTTTGACAGTTCCTTTGTTTTGTTTGTCCATAATGTTGCTGAAATCTCGGGTATTTAGTGAAAATAGAAGACGAAAGAACTTTGTACAAATGTCGATGTTAAGGAACCGGAGCATCCTTGTAAAGCTAATGTTCAGAATAAGGAAAGTGCGGAGAAGTATTGTAGCAAGCTCAAGAGCAAGTAATTTGAACGTACCTAAGTATTATGAACTAATTAAGCTAAAAGACGACTTTCTCACACCAAAGAATGATACGGCCATACAGTGTTTAGAAAATGGTGTTCTTTCAATATTCAAAAAAGTTCAATTTTCTTACCAGTTCATTTGTTACATTTGTTCATGAAGTGGGAATAAGCAACAAATTAAATATGTCGTAGGCTCATACTAAAGCCTCATTAAAGGAATATACTTGAAAATAATATTTAAAGGAATGCAGTGTAGTTGACTGCGATACGTTCCAATTCAAATCTGACTGACGGTTTCTCCCAGGATCCGAACTCCCCACGGCTGTCATTGATGTCATCTTAACCAGCCTGGGGCCGATTTTTGAGTCTCATGGCGTTCGAATTCAGAAAATTGTCACTGAAAATAATAGGCAATTCACCGTTTTCAACCGGTATTTTAGTGACAGTGAGACTCAAAAATCGGCCCCCTGGAACCAATCCATTTAACAGCTGTTCGGGTCATATAACAGACGCTGTATCGCAGTCAAACACACTCAAGCATAGACTATTTCCATACTTGACATTCCATTATACGGAGCCGTCATGCTGCGACTATGTTATATCGAAATATTTTTATTTTTTATTTTATTTATTTAGAACACATACAGTCATTTATACATATGAAAAGGGTGCATATAAATATACGCATGCAAACTTACTCTAAAAAAGACCTGGAGGTTCATAAAATTTAGAACAGTAAAAATACATAACACTTGCAAAGCTATGCTAAGGTAAGGCTAAGGTTACATAATACAATAAGTATTGAAAATACAAAAGTATACATAGTACATAGTACATATAAAGAAAATAAATTGCTCTAGGTACATATAAAAAAAGTTTAATTTGTCGAAATATACATATTATAAATATATACGAATTCTAAACACAACAATGCCTGTGTGGTGACGGGTTAAGAATTTCACCACCGCCTTTCTTCCCGTGGGTGTCGTAGAAGGCGACTATGGAATATGGGTTGAATTGTGGTGTAGGCGAGAGGCTGGCAAGCTGTCACTGCAATGCCACAGTTTCGTTTTCTTTTAACCCCTTATTTGCCAAGAGTGGCCCTGAGTGGAGCTTTAGTAGTTTCATGTGCTCTGCCTACCCCTTTATGGGATACAGGCGTGAGTGTATGTAAACACAATTAATTGGTTCAGAAGTAAATCTATATAGAATATTGTTATCATTATTTTGATGTATTCTGGCCCCAAACACCATAAGAACAGCTGCGGTTTTTCTTTTTAAGTTTTAAATTTTGATATAACGTGATTCTTTTCCCACAGCTTGTCACTGGCACGTCTCAGTGGACCCCTATTACGACGAATGCGTTTACGATATGTGCGCATGCGCGGGCGACGCGTCCAAGTGTCTCTGCCCCATCCTTGGAGACTATGCTATGGCCTGCGCGAAGAGCGGCGTGGAAATACAGTGGAGATACAATGTCAAAGAATGTGGTATGTATGAATGCAAATACAAGCGCAAATAAAACTTCTTTTAAGTTTAGCCATTTCAAAGACAAGGCCAAAAAACCCAAATATAAACTAATTAATACAGTTTTAATTTATAAACCATACACTAAAGAAAAAGCGATCAAATCTACTGGTGGCGAAGCCGGGAATCGAACCCGGCTGACGTGCTCAAACCACTACACCAGCCCGACCCCGGCTTCGCCACCAGTGGGCTTGATCGCTTTTTCTTTAGTGTATGGTATCTATTTCAATTTATAATTTATATATAGTAGTGAACCCACCAAAAAAAAAACAAATCAAAAAATATTTAATAAAATAATTTGATTTGTTGCCTACGTCGACAGTTTTAATTATTGATTTAAAAAAAAACAGATTTCCTAAAGTCATATTGACGCATATAATTATCGATTAATCGTAGTATGTAAAAACAGTGTGTTTAAAAATGCTGTTGTTTGAAATTACAATCATTTTTGGGAAACATTGAGGTTGACATCCATACCGACTGCGCCAATAGATTTTTTTACTGAATCGTACCTCGATTTTTTAGCGCCATCTATGAAGTACTATCATAAGTACACTGATGATGCCTACAAATTTATATTTTTCAAAATTTGTATTGACGTGATATCATGATATTAAAATAAAGAAATATGTCATTTGTTCTTATAAAAAAATTTTACACCCAAAAATATTTGGGGAAAATGTGATTTTGACCACTTCCAGGCTGCGAACAGCGCCATCTAGTTTTAAGCCTAAAACTCCTAAAAGGCCCATACATTTCAGGGGTACGCTTTTTTGTGTGGGCTTTGTCAGTTCTGTATTAAATCATTCTTGATTTGAAATAACTATAGGTACCGAAGAGTTCAATTGTCTAACCGTCGACATTCAGTAGCAGAGTATTTAAAGTTATATACCGTATTATTTCCATATTTGTGACTGTAGGCTTGCATTTGCAGAATTGTCATGTACCGGCGGACAGGAATATACCGTATGTGCTGACAGTTGTCAGCGAACATGTTCTGACGTCGCTCTGTCAGCGCGTGGGCAATGTAAACCATGCTGCGTGGAGGGCTGTGCTTGTCCCGTTGGTCAGGTATGACGATTATAATGTTAGAATTTACTATTTAAATGTGAAGTGGACAACTGTGAGTGCTGACAGCTGACAAAGAACCAACCACGTACTAAAAATTGGTAGCGGTTTCCGGATCGGAACTAATATTTCGACCATTTCCCATGAGACCGTTTTCACATTATCCGATCCGATATTGGATGTAGAAAGGATGTCAAAGGCAAAAATCTAAATACCTTTGAGCCTCCGCCACACATAAAGCGTTTTGATAGCGTAGCGTTAGCGGAGCGTTAGCGGAGCGTTAGCGGAGCGTTAGCGGAGCGTTAGCGGAGCGTTAGCGGAGCGTTAGCGGAGCGTTAGCGGAGCGTTAGCGGTGCGCCGGACGAACGCTGGCGTTGCGCTCGCAATCCGCGTTCGTTAGTTCCCGCCGGTGTCCGCTGGGTGCAACGCCAGCGTTCGTCCGGCGCACCGCTATCATTGCGCTCCGCTAACGCTCCGCCTACGCTCTCAAAACGCGCATGTGTGGACCGGATAATGTGAAAAAAACACTAAGGCAGAGCAGTATATTTAATAAATTCTTCCATTGATACATAAAACAATTAATCATTGGTTTTCATATTATTGCATCCTATAGCTTTTTCTCTGTTTTCCAGGTATTGGACAGCAATAACGTTTGCGTGCCAGTGGGGCTATGCCCCTGCTTCCATAAAGGCATGCAGTTCGATTCCGGATACAAGGAGGTCAGAGCAGGTCGCAGGGAGAGAGAACTTTGGTAATTTTTTCAATGATAATGCATCTTTTTTTGACAGATAATGTTAGCTTTTACCATCTGCACGGGAACCACAAGCAGGCCGTCCCTATTGCACTATTTGTAAGTGCGATAGGGACGGCCTGATATTTTATCGTCTATCGCGCGACCATGCTTCCCGTGGTGGTTACGATAAATTATATAGTTCTATTTAAGACATCTGACTTTCAGCTACATTTTTTTTATTTACGTTGCTATGATCCTCGTAAGGCCCAATGTACATTACAATGTACATAGTGTTGCAATCTAATTTGAACCTTCCATGAACTGAATAAAGTAGAATTTTACATTGATTTTTGAAACAAACGAAAATCTTACCAATTTATTTATAGACGTAAGGTTCAAATTCAAAATAGGAAAACTAACTATGGTGGGCCTTACGAGGTTATTCTGCTATCCATTCCTATTTCCATAGGCGCTTGCCTTCATTAACCAGAAGCAATATACACGGTGTTTCCGTTATCACTCAAAACCTCAGACACCCCAACTGATTTTTATTTTTTTAAACTTATCTAGAGTATTCATTTTTTAATCTGATGTTTATTTATTTTTTAAATTGATATTTGAATTTCTGTACAGCTCTACTCGACTTTTAACTCTACACTCAAAAAACTACTGCAACGACATAAGGTTTACCATATGTCACTGTAAAACACTTTAAAGCTTTGTCACAGCAAACTTCAAATTGGACAGGTAATTTCAGTAAGCAAATTTAAACCCAACAATTAAAATAACAAGGTTGTAATTAGGTACGAGTTCAATTTGTTATCACTTATGACTTATTAAAGGTAAACATTAAAATTAAACTGACAAACAACGTCAAACTCGTAGCGGAAAAAAATAGTCGTCCAAGTAACCAGCCAGTATGAATACCCCTAAATACTGAAAAAGGTATACAACCTCTAGCAATGCGATATGCACAATGTTGTATTACGAATTTGTAGAATGGGCACGTAAAAAATAACTAATAATACAAATTAAAAAAAAAATATTACCCCCATCAAGATGTAGCTCAATCGATTCTACTATCGATTCTGAACAAACGGTTTTCAGGTTTTTAGTGTTAAGTGAAACACGGTGTATTTCCCACTAAGTTATGATAATTAATTGTTTAACACAATTTTTCATAATTTAATTCGTTTTTTTCTCAGCACTTGCGTCGGTGCACGTTGGGAATGCGTCCCGGCAACGCCTTATGACATTCAGAACTACCCTCCAGCAGAGGACCTGCGTAGCAACTGCAGTGCTGCCAACCACATGGAATTCACTACTTGTGAAGTTGCAGAGCCTCTGACGTGCAAGGTAGATTAACCACAAAATGTTTTAAATTGAATGTCTGTGTTGCATGGCTGGTGTGAGGTTGAGTGATAGGATCAGAAATAGCGTGATAAGAGAGAAGTGTGGAGTGGATGTAGATGTGGTGACAAAGATTGAGATGGGTATGTTAAGGTGGTTCGGGCGAACTTTTCTTGATCAAATCGGGGAAATATTGCAAAAAGGCCAGGTCAGAAGTAATCGAAACCGACGAGTGTGTATGAAAGTTTCTGAAGCGAAAGTGGTTTCTCAGGATCGTAGTAAATGGAAATCCGTGATCTCTGCCTACCCCTCTGGGAAACAAGCGTAATTGTATGTATGTATGTTTTAAATTCTAGTCACAGTTCAAATTCTAGAATTTACCTACAGTTGAAGCTTTAGAAAGCAACTGTAAACAACAATAAGTAATTGAAATTGACGCGTTAAGATTAATGTCAGCCATTGATTAAGTAGTTGTATTTTAATTTCTTTTAATTATACCGAGTATATCGAGTGTGGTGATAGGACATCTCATTAACTATATATTCAGAGAATTTGACTTTGAAATGTCATGCTTTTCGAGATATTAGCACTTTTTTTATTTACGTTTTATGAATTCAACGGCCAATATCTCAATTTGTTTCTAGAATATGCATCTACCGCCATCAACAACCACTAAAGAATGCCGGCCAGGCTGCCAATGCAAGAAGGGATATGTGCTAGACGCGAGTAGTAACAAATGTGTACTGGCGACAGAATGCCCCTGCCACCACGGCGGGCAGAGCTTCCCAGACGGCCATGAAATGCAAGAAGAATGCAATAAATGGTAAGTATTCTGTACCTTGAAATACCTGTCTCGATACGATCCAAGTTATTACCTAAATTACAACTTCCCGTTTGACTCCAAAATAGACTGCTCCAATTATAAGAAAAGGTCAAAAAATAAAGCCTTTTAAAATTAAAATAAAAAAGAAGGAAAAAGGAAGGCCTTTTAAAAAAAATATTTTAAAAAGGAAGGCCTTTTGTTAGACATCATGTCATCATAGTTGTCTGTTGGCCAAGGTGTCAGTGATGGGTTATGTGTTAAATGCGAATGGCAACAAATGTGTACTAGCCACTGAGTGCCCCAGCCGCCACGGCGGGCAGTTTCTCCGACGGACATGAAATGCAGGAAGAATATATGCAACAAATGGTAAGTTTCTGAGCCTGCAAACTGCATCGTTATATTCAGAACTGTAAATTAGATCTCGCTATGTTCATAATTCTCGATAAGGATTGCTCAAACGTTGAGAAATCTGAATTGAAACAAGCCTCACATGAACATACTCAAATGTTCGTATGTTATTAAATTTGAATAAGTTGTTAAGCGTTACGGACAAGACTCGATGTAATAATCGTTCATTACTCTAAAGTGTCTAAATAAATATAAAATATGTTCATAAATTTGTTAAACTCGTTTGTCTATCATCCAATATCTCACTTAATTATTAAATCGCTTAAAAATAAATTTAGCTAATTATAAAAATAAAAATTAGCACTGCCAGCTTTACTGAAAAGTGTTTATAAAAACAAGAAAGTTAACCCATTGGAGGCGCGGGGTATCGATCCCCGTACCTCTCGCATGCTAAGCGAGCGCTCTACCATCTGAGCTACGCCCCCGTTGATATCTCTCTCGAAATAACGCACCACTATCCTACCGTTCGCACTTTCTTACATAAAATATTCAAAATATTTATACAGTCACGTCTAATAATATCTGTATATATCAAAACTTATTGCTGGGGAAGAAGGTTAAAAATTCAATACAGGTGTGAAGAATTCAATACAGATATTTATGAAGCTGACCGTACAAGTCAAATAAACGAGCGATTTGATAATTTAAAAAATAGATCTTATATTGTTTGGTCGTGTGGTGAAAGTGTAATGTATCGAATGGTGACATTGTAACCTTTTAGAGCTGAATGAGAAGTGCTCCTTGGAATAGTTATGTGCGTAACGTACCTTTCACTTTTGCTCTGATTGTAATGCATTGCGTGTTTGTCAATAAGGACACAATATGCTTAGGTACATACATATATATGTATTTTTATTGGTGTACTCGTATATAAAACGGTACGAGTATTGTCCCTCATCATTCTTTCATTTTTTTTTTTAAAATTCATAAATAAGGATACTTTAAGCATCTTAGTTTATAATCACTTTGTTGATCATTAATTTGTAATTAATTATCAGTAGATAATGATAATGTCGAATTAGCTACTTTAAGCCTGAACCTAGCAAACGTCTTTTTTGAATACCATTTTTCAGTGGTTAACTGGTAGAGAATGCCTTAAGGTACCAAGTCCGCCATTTGTACTTATTATTATATGTGAAATAAAGTATACAATAAAAACGATATATTTAGTATTTTTCAACTTACCAACAATCAATACTTATTTACTTACAATAAAACATTCTTAAATACATACGTACACTTACATCTAATATCAATACTACTTAATTCTTTTTATTACATTAATCATCATAAAATATTATTAGATAAGTAAGTCCCTACTCTTACAATCTCTAACGTTGTTTCATTTAGATAATGTTGTCAAAGTCGCTGTTTACTTGCGGATTTATCTCTCTGCTCCTTTATCTAAGTCATAAATTATTTAAATGTGTAAATATCTATGCCACTGTTATATACCACAACACAAGCCTTCTTGAGCTTACCGTGGGCCTCAGTCAATCTGTGTAAGAATGTCCTATAATATTTATTTATTTTCCCCTCACTAGCTCGGAAACACGTGTTTTGTCCTTTAATAGCAGCGGGTAAAAACGCATTTTATCCACTAGTGGGTAAAGTAATTTGAGCTTGAATAAAGTCAAATTAACTCCTTTAAAATTGATAAAAGTAGGTGAATCTAGTAATAAAGATGATTTACCACCTGTGGAACTACTGAAAGCAGTGATAAACGCATTTTTTGCGTTATAGTTTCCTCGCTATAGTGAGGGGAAAAGTTTTGTGTTACACTCGGGTGCAAATGTATTTTACTTCTCGTGTGTTAAAAAACTCGCAAGTTCAGGATTCTATTCTCGAACCACTCGCTTCGCTCGTGGTTCAACTACAGAATCCTTTCACTTGCTCGTTTTTCAATTCCACACTCGGCGTTAAAATACAACTTTGCCCCCTTGTATAACAAATAACTATTATTTATTTATTCCTAATAGGCGTAGGTAATGTAGGTATAGTAGATATATTAGCTATAATAGGACTTCGTTATCTTTTATTATTAAATTAAAACGGGACTTAATCGCGTAAAACTTACGTTTTATATTCACGTCGTAGTAACGTCGGGTTAAATATAAAACGTAAGTTTTACGCGATTAAGTCCCGTTTTAATTTAATAATATGAGTGAAGATCGTGTTAGTTTAAATCAATATTTCGTTATCTTTCATCCCATAACGCTATAATTTGAGCAGTTTAATGTGCTATGGCTAGTTGGCTATGCCTTTTAGGAATACAGGCACGAATTTTTGTATGCATATATAAAATACTACACGTTTACATCATACAATGATATCATTGCAGATTATTGAGATATCTTTATGTTTATACAGTTGTCTTGGAAGCTAATCATAATTTGCTACCTATTGTGTTTAGTCAAATAAGCAACTGACAGAAACAATTTTACTTGACAAAACTATTTACATCGACTTGTTACAAGATATGTGCTACTTGTATGTATGTCTATGATGTCTGTCTATCTGTGCTACTTGACACACGATTAATAGTACATTACTACAGAGGCCGGGACAAAGGGGGTTGCCGGCCGAAGACATATAGACGGCCGAGCGAAGCGAGGCCGTATAGGTCTGAGGCGGGCAACCCCATTTCCCGCCGAGGTATGTATAGTGCTTGAAATAAATAAAGTCTACTGAAAATAGTAACTTTGGATGGCTGTATCTCCTAAACGGTGCGTCGTAGCGCAAAAATAATCGAATTTTCGTTCCCCTTTGATGTCCCGTATACGCTTATAAAAAAACAAAAAGTAAAAAAAAATTCAAAAAAAAGCGAAAAATTTTTTTTGTATGAAAACGCACCCAAAATCAAATATTGTCTAGGGCCCGTACCAGTTGCAGTCGGCACGTCTATAAAGCCCCTTATAGTTTTTTTTAATTGGCTAAATACCTGGATGTTATGTCACAATTATCTGTGTTTGGAAATTAATAAAAAAGAGGACTTTGCCGGCCTTGGCCTGCAAGGTTTGTATGAAATTCCATTATCTATCAATCGTCCTAGCCGCACCTGCAACGTCATACTTCGCTGCCAATTATAAGGCACATAACATCAATATTTCATACCATGTTTGAGAAAAGTTTCATTCCATTCTTGACAACTTTCATGAAGCAACCTGTAAGTTTCTAGATCTAATATGTAGGCAGGTGAACTGAATATGTGTAGAAGTTTAGTGAAACGTCCCACTTTGTTGCTTACCGTAAGGACGATATTTGCTTGTATCTTTATACGAACAGAACGGGCAGAACGTCCTTACATCCTTTTTCGTCCTTTTTGCTGGAAATAGACACATAATTAACATTTTTTTTTAATTAATTCCCAGTAAATGTACGAACGGCAACTGGGTCTGCACAGACCTCAAATGCCCAGGCATCTGCTCAGCGTGGGGCGACTCGCATGTGACAACCTTCGACGGCAAAGAGTACGAGTTTGAGGGGGTCTGCACATACCTACTGGCTAAGGGCAGCGCTGACGCTAGTGACGGATTTGAAGTGCAAATACAGGTGCGAATATACTATTTAACTTAGATGGTTGGTATAAAATGATTTATGATTTGTTGCGTGATGTTGAAGTTATCAATGCCTGAGACTGATTTGATTTCGAATTATGCTCAGAGGGCTTAGCCAAGACACCGATTACCAATCTTTGGCGCGATTGTGTCTCTATATATATATAGTGATATATAAAATAAGTAGTGATTTTATGATATTACGATTTCATGCGTTGCGGCGCAAATGATTGGCATTTTGACTAGGGCGCCTTACTTGTGTTTTAGGTAGATAGATAGTTTTTAGTACCGTAAAGACTTTCAGTACAAGATATGTGTCTCAGAGCTAAAAAGTGACATGTTTTTTAAAATTAATATAGCTACTAAATAAAAGATCACAAAAGTTACTCCACTCACTAACTTTCTCTTTGACGCAGTTGTAGTTTTTTTGTAGAAAATGTCATAGTGATTTTCATTCCTCTCGCCTTATTAAGAAAATTATTTAACATGTTCAAAGATATATGTAACTCCGCATAGACGGATAAAGTCTAAGAAAAAAACGTACCTCAAAGCCATAGAGAAAAAGCTACCGTGGCCTAGATGGCGTTACACCATTGGGGGACGCTCGGCTGGATGGAGCTAATATTCATATTTGACAATTTAAACACATATCAAGCTAAGAATATGGGCCAAATTATCAAATCTGACGTTCAAAAGTTTTAAGCCTGTGTTGAGAGATGGCAGTCTATGCACTGTGATTACACATTTTACTTTGACAGTAACTCGATCCTCTTTAACATGTTTCATTCCCTTCTCGTATTTAGAACGCCCCATGCGGCACGACCGGCGCGACATGCTCTAAAACGGTGACCCTAAAAGTCGGTAGCGGGAAGAACGAGGAAATAGTCGAGCTCACCAAGGACGCACCTCTGCCGGACTTTTCCAAACCAGAGAGGTAAGATCTTATTCATATGTATTTAGCCCGTGTGGTGACGGGTTAAGAATTTCACCACCCCCTTTCTTCTCGTGGGTGTCGTAGAAGGTGACTGTGGGATATGGGTTAAATTGTGGCGTAGGCGAGAGGCTGGCAACCTGTCACTGCAATGTCACAGTTTCGTTTTCTTTCAATCCCTTATTTGCCAAGAGTGGCACCGAAACCTGAGTAGTTTCATGTGCTCTGCCTACCCCTTCATGGGACACAGGCGTGATTGTATGTATGTATGTATGTATTTAGCTATTTTCATTGATCAGAGCGTTCTTGGGTCGACGGGCTGTTGGCCGTCCGGCGGGTCGACCCAGGTATCGCCAGGTATCGCTGGAAGGACAGTGTGGTGGCGGATCTGCGTTGGCTTCAAGTCAGTGACTGGCGAGAGGCTGCGCAGGATCGGGACAGGTGGCGATCTCTCGTTCCGGAGGCCAAGATTCACTTTGGATCACTGAGCCAAAATAGTTAGTTTAGTTAGTTCATTGACCAGAAATAAAGAGTCTACTATGTACTACTTTGTTTACTAAATAGGGCTTAACCATAATACAAGTCGCAAAAGTTTAATAATGACATTTAATCTCGCCAGGCGGCGCCTGTGCAAGTGCATTAGTGCTAGACATGTCACTGTCATTCATATGTGAGAGAAGGAAAAAAAATCATCTTCTCGCTCTCACGTATGAAATTATTTATTTGTGCAATAGACTAATAAGGTGGCGTCATCTGTAACCTTTGAGTGTTCCTCGTCATTATAATTAAGATTAAGATAAAAAGAAATAATACGTAATGTCTTCGGTTACCGCGATAATTACTCATGAAATAAAACTATGGAACTATGGGATGAATTGTAAATTCATTATACGCGATTTAATCCGTTTCCATATTTTTAATTCATAAAAATAAATATTCATGGAATTAAATAAAATCCATAAAAAATAAAGCTTACTTTGCTCACTTGGTTTCGCGCACTATTTGTTGAAACACTCATCCTCGCTTCGCTTGTCGTCGGCCTTTGCTTTTTGGACTTTACCAAATGAGCAAACATGAATGACTCCATTTGACTCTAGGAACTTGATTTCCATGTTTGAATACGATTTCTTTTTTAATATTTAGAATAAAGCTCCGCATCGCTGGTATCTACGTGTTCCTCGATGTACCGAGTTTGGGCATGAGCCTACAGTGGGACCGCGGCATGCGTGTCTACGTCAAAGTGGACTCAATGTGGCGTAACAGAGTAAGTGTAGCTAAAATATCCTAAGATTATGTATGGCTTATAACCAAATTGCTTAAACTACAATATCCGTTGATTCTTTGACATAGACATAGACATTTTATTAATAATATTATAAATATTACACGTTCATCAATAAAATTATTTAACAGCAGTTAAATTAAGATTAATACAATTGAACGATCGGTAGAATGATTTTTTTAGAATTTCACAAATAAGTTCTTCAAGCTTCAAGTAAGACACGACGTATATACACGGTGAAATAAAAAGGACCATTCAAACTTTGCATAGTGACTTTTGAGGTCATAATGAACAACTTTTATTATGAGATCGATGCTGAAATCCCAAAAAAAAATTGGCTGTTTCATACGTTTCGATTGTCATAATGCCGCCAAATTTTTTTCGCGATTTCAGCATTGATTCGATAATAAAAGTTGTTCATTGTGATTTCAAAAGTCACTATGCAAACTTTGAACGGTCCTTTTTATTCCGCCTTGTATTTGAAATGATCACTTGTTTCGCAGGTGAAGGGTTTGTGTGGCAACTACAACTCAGACTCACGAGACGACTTCCAAAAACCTGAGGGTGGCATCGCCGAGTCATCTGCCCTGATCTTCGCTGACTCTTGGAAACTGAAGCCAACTTGCCCTAAACCTGTGGCTGTTGAGGTATGTCTATCAGATATGAGATGGAAATTTTAACATAAAGGATTCTATTTCTCATCATATTTTGCACTTTTATCTATCTTTGACATGGTTTCAAATAGACTACAGTTCAGAAACAAGACAGATTGATTAAGGGCCGGTTGCATCAAACCGTCTGTCACCGTTAAAGCGTTCGTTAAATTTTATTGTAAGGTAAGGGTAAGGTGGGGCAAATCTCGACTGAGGGGCAATTGTAACTCGTCCATTCCCGCTGTATCTTATAGAAAGTTCCATAGACGTCTGCGTGACGATGATATGTCTGTCAAATGTGTTGATGCAACTGGCCCTTAATCACATCTTGGATAAAAATTTTGTCCTCAAGACTAGTTTTGATAAGTATCTAATACCCAACTTATTATTTTTTTTGTTTGTAAGACAGCGTTTAAAATAACCCATATGAAAAAGTTGTGGAATGACGCCTCGGACTCGATCACTAATTTTTGAAACTACAGCAATACAAGGATATAGGTCCAGTTTTTATGAGATACGCAGCAAGCGAGCCGCCTGATGGATTAATATTGTATGACGCTAAACTAACCTCACTTATCATTATGATACTTGTATTAATGTCATAATATAACAACAGTCTTCAAACATCCCCAGGACCACTGCCGCCAACGCCCCGAACGCAAAGACTGGGCCACCAACTCTTGCGGTGCTCTCAAACAGCACCCCTTCACACTCTGTCACACTGAGGTCCCCCCCACACCCTTCATAGAACAGTGCGAGCGAGATGCCTGCGCGTGCGACTCGGGAGATGACTGCACTTGTGTGTGTACAGCGTTAGCAGCGTACGCTCATAGATGTGCCACTAGAGGCGTTGTTTTCAAGTGGAGGACGAAGGACAGATGCCGTGAGTAACCCATAATATAGTGCCATAAGCGAATTTTGAGCTAAACTATCCATAATATTCCGCTTCACACGTAAGTGTGCTCAAAACTCGAATTGAAAGGATATCGAAATATCTGAGCCTCTAACTCGGTGCATCAAACGTATGTATGCATGAAACTCTTCTAATCGAAAGTGTCTATAAAAAATGTCTGAGCCACAAACTCGGCGCTTAAAGACACCCTTCACACTCTGCCACACTGAGGTCTCCCCCTTCATAGAGCAGTGCGAGCGAGACGCCTGCGCTTGCGACTCTGAGGATGACTGCACTTGTGTGTGTACATCCCTTACGATAGATGTTCGACTAGAGGGGTAGTGTGTACTGCTCTTGCGGCCTACGCACATAGATGTTCCACTAGAGGGGTTGTTTTCAAGTGGAGAACTAAGGATAGATGCCGTGAGTATATTACCCCAAGTTATAGTGCCTTAATATAACGTTTAGCTGAAATAAGCAAAGTATTTTGCATGAGATAAACCTATTGTTCGTGTTACTGCTCTTGAAACGCATGCTCATATATGTACAACTAAAGGTGTACCCCCTTATTCATAAACGTACTTTAAAGTTATCAAGCCGATAAAGTTCATTTGTCCCTTTCCGACGTATTGGTGTGATAGAAAAGGACCAACGAACTGTATCGGCCTGATAACTTTAGAGTGCGTTTATGAATAAGGGGGGTAGTGTTTAAAGGGCGAAAGATAGATGTTGTGGGTGACCCATAACATGGTGCCATAGGATCATTTTGAACTAAACTTGGTATAATATTCTGCAGCACTGGAAGATTGTGCGCTATGCGTGTGTACTCTAATGTATTATGATTACAACATACACGCAAAGTTGTAAGAATTGAGAAGTTATTACTCGTTATAAGTGACTGAAAAGATTTCGAATTACCTACCTACATTTTATTTATTATGACATGAACTGTTATTGTTATTACAGGATTGTAATAATATTTAGCCCTTTTTGCCAAGAGTGGCACTGAAACTTAGTAGTTCATGTGCTCTGCCTTTCCCTTTATGGGATACAGGCGTGATTATATGTATGTATGTAATAATATTTCTATTCACAGCAATCCAATGCGACGAGACTTGCGCCACCTACGACCCGTGCATATCGCCGTGTCCGGAGGAAACCTGCGAGAACACCTACTACTACAAGGAAATACTGCCCATTTGCCAGCGAGACACTTGCGTTGAAGGTAAGAATACAACACAACAGCCTGGAGCCGTTTGCGCTTTGACTGTCACAGATGTCAGACTTCAACTGGTACGGGCGGCCGTTCTGACAATATTCACAATGATAAGTCGCGGATGACAGGTGTGGCGTTCAAAGGATTAAGATGATATAATTTAGTATTTGTTAGAGTTTAGCCTGCTTAATTCTGTTAAGCATATCGTCACTACTTTGAAAAAATCTCGTATCTCACGCTGCTCCTCAAAGTTAAAACGCAGTAAGTCTATATGCATTCCATACATACTTACTACAATTTTCTTTTCATTGACAGATGAAGACACAAGTTTTTTTTTAAAGTAGTGACGATATGACTCTCTTGTGTTTCTCGAGTAGAACAATTGTTTAAACAATTGGACATATTTAATCGGATCCATATCTTTGCCTAGATAGCAATCGTACGAAACCTTCTCAGTAGCAAATTGGTCCCTCTATCCCAGTTAGGATGTTTTGGAGTATTTATAGCCCCTTGTTTCTGATTATCGCTTAATCGTTCAATTCAAATATTTACCCACCCAAGTAACCCGTTTAAAAATTTTAAGTCCGGAATATTGAACTCTAGTTTATCGATGAAGAGAAGTGCAATAAAGTCTTAATTTGCTATTCAAAACCTCAGTTCTCTATTATGATTTTCAGTAATAATTTCAAATATTTCAACAGGTTGCAAACCAAAGCCTGAGGAAAAGAAGCAGTGTCCAGAAGGCCAAATTTCCTTCAACCTCACTTCAAATGAATGCGTGTCTCGCGGCCGTTGTAAACCCGTCTGCATGACGTTGCCTGACGGTACACAAATATTGGAGGGAGAGGTGATAGAACAGGACGCTTGCCACACTTGTCGGTGTTCTAAGAAAGAGAGAATCTGTATGGGCTTTGTACTGGGTAAGTTCCTCTTAGCCTTGTTCTTCGGCTGAAGGTAAGTTCGATGGAACTCAAAAGGAAGAGGTGATAGAGCAGGACGCTTGCACAGCCCAAACAAAGATAAGTTCTAAAATCAATGACCCTCAAAGTCCTTTTTATGTGTGTACAGCCCGTTTTTTGCCTGACAGAACTCAAATTTTGGAGGAATAGATGATCGAACAGGACACTTGCCACACTTGTCGGTGTTCTAAGAAAGAGAGGATCTGTACTGGGCTGCCTTGTTCTACTGAGGTAAGTTCGGATAAAACAAGCCCAAACAAACTAACATGATCAAAACAGGTTTTTTTTCTTAGTATCAACGGCGGCCGTTGCATACATGTGCACACAAATCTTAGTTTCCTTATTTTCGTGTCAAGGTTCCTTTTGTCAATCTCTTAGCCGCAGAATTCAATGAAGAATTCTGATTGTTGGAATTTTAGTAAAGTTAGAGTTACCTACTTAAATTTTGTCCTTTATAAATTCTTTATTATTTTGACACATTTACAGGCACCAACACCCCCGCCAATAGTGATAACAACTCCCCATGACGAAGGCCTGAAGTGTGTCACAGGCTGGACGCCCTGGATCAACCGAGGCCCACCAGAGACGACCTCCGATGGACATTCAGTAGATAAGGAACCTCTACCAAAGTTCAATGAAATGGTAAGATTTGGCTAATTTATATCAGGAGCCCACTCTTCTGACAATAGTGATAGCTCTTCACGATGAAGGAACCAAGTGCATCATGGGCTAGACGCCTTGGATCAAGAAAATGCTGTCGAGTCAAAAAGCTTTATCCATGTTCAACATATGTAAACATCCTCTGACAAGTTTCTAAGAAATGTAAAAAGATAGAGTGTTAGGTAGCTAAAATGCCTATTCTCACATCGAGGACTTGGGATATGTCTGAAGCCGTTAAAGATCACCTCAGTTGATAATAATTTAGTTACAAGTGATAGAAAATGCTTCTTTCGTGAAGCGACTGCAGTATGTAACTGATGGATAGGTACGTTGTATGCAACCTATTTAATAATTTCAACTTACAGTAGGGCCGTACCGCGCGGCTGCGTTCCTGTCTCGCAAATGGTCTCGTCGGAAGATCAGCGCTGACCTTCGGGTCGGCATTATGCTGAGACGGGACCATTTCGTGATAAACTTACCAATTCCTTGTACATTTGTAGTTTTTAGTTATACTTTATGCATAATGTGTAGTTTTTAAGTTTATTACGAATAAATATTTTGATTGATTGATTAATAACAACTTTCTTACATATTTTGCCCTCCTCTTTCCAGCAAATCGGCCAGCCAATGTGCGGAAGGCGAACATGACTCGCATCAAATGCCGCACCACAGTGAACCACCAGGCTCCCAAAGACACCGGTCTGAACGTGGAGTGCAGTTTGGAGAAGGGTCTCGTGTGCAACGAGGTTGGAAACACTTGTCCCGACTTTGAGATACAAGTGTGGTGCCAGTGCGAAGAGGAAGACGACGAGAAAGGTATTGGTTACTATACTTACTTTAATTTGCTTTAATCAACTTTAATCTTAGGTTAAGGTCACTCTAATAATATGTAGTAATAAAAAATCTTGGGATCAAACGTAGTTGTGATGTAAGTAGACTACAGATAAAATCGTTCTCGCTATAATACAAAAACATGAATGAAATTCAATAGGTGGATTAACAGAGCAAGCAGCGTTAAAAGGCATCATCGCGCCATATCGCTAATGTAAACAGGCTACGGGCGAAGTAGAGCGTGTTTTATAATCATTAATCAGCATCTTTGTAATACGCAAGACACAAGAGGTAATTTGTTGGAGAAAACCGTCTATCAAAATCAATATTTTGATCGAAATCTTATTCGCCTTTTTTCTGCAAAGTAACATCTTTAATCTTCAATGAATTATCAACATTGATTACCTATTTATTATAGTAAAATGGGTGTTGACAGGTTAAAAACGAAGTCTTAGCTAAGCCAAAGAGATAATAGCTACAGCTAGCGCAATGCTTAAACTTTTTTGATTGATCTGAATCCCAAATAGACCTTTTGCTTCGATCCATAATGATCTATTTGACATTATGTTTGGAAAAAATGTATTATGGCAACTAATTTCATTTCCAAATCCCAATGTAAATATAGTTATAAGTTTTGTAAATATAGTTGTTAAGGTCGCCTGAAAGTGGAGATACTTTTCATCTTTTATGTACACCCATTTTTATTGACAAATAAATATTTCATTTCATTTCATTTCATTTCATTAAATGCATAATTTCATTCCACCAGGTCGCCATCTCCCCGAGCCAACAAAACCTCAAAACGAAGAAGAAGGTGGCGAAGTGTTCCAATGCCTCAACTCCAACCATCCGAACTACCCTCACCCCAGCGACTGCAGCAAATTCTACGAATGTACCCCCGAAGTACTGAACCCTTCGAAACCCCATGCGGTTCTCAAGTCGTGTCCTCCAGGGCTTATGTATAGTAAGAAGCTGATGATTTGCGACTGGCCCGCCAGCGTTATTGCGGACAGGCCTGAATGTGGTGCAGGTAAGTTTTACAACATAAAATTAGAAATATAGACGAAACAAAATAAAATCCCCTCGCCAAAGTGACTACAGTGAAATCTACAAGTGCACCTCAGACGTTTCGAACCCTTCGGAACTCCATGCGGTCCTGAAATCGTGTCCTCCAGGGCTTATGTATAGTAAGAAGCTGATGATTTGCGACTGGCCCGCCAGCGTTTTTGCGGATAGGCCCGAATGTGGTGCAGGTGAGTGTTGCAAAAATAAACTTGAATAATATTAGAAAACGTCATCCGGAGGTCCAGGTGTCTAGAAACTTCTGTGATAACCTACCACGACGCCTATGCGACGGGCCGTATGCAAGATTTTCATCGAGGACTACTACAAATACCTACTATTTAAGTTCAACTTTACTGTCCTCATATAAACATTCGAGGTTCGGTTAATATGTGTTTATTACAAATGCAATTTATAGATGTTTAAGAGGAAGAGGAAAGGGTGAATGGATTGTGTGAGACATAATATGAGATGACGGGTGATAGAGATGTTTGACAGTGGAAGACATGTTGCGCCGACCCTAAGTGACTGGGATGAAGGCAAGACAGATTTATTTATTCATTTATTTTATTATTTTCAAGGGATAACAAACAACTATACAAATACATTTTATAAATGGAATTACATAATAAGTAATAACAATAAGTAAGACCACATACATACAAGTGTGGAGTGGATGTAGATGTGGTGACAAAGATTGAGATGGGTATGTTGTTCGGGCATGTAGAGAGGATGGATGAGAGGAGAGTAACGAAGAAAGTATATGAGGCCATGCAAAAAGGCCAGGTCAGACGTACTCGAAACCGACGAGCGTGTATGAGAAACGTTATGAAAGTGTGTGAAGCGAAAGTGGTTTGTCAGAATCGTATTAAATGGAAATCCGTGATCTCTGCCTACCCCTCTGGGAATCAGGCGTGATTGTATGTATGTATGTACGTACATAATAAGTATTGTTTTATGCACAGTCAACAACGTTATCCACGAAAGATATGATGAAAAATGGAATTTATTACAGCCACAACGCCTACACCGATCACCGCTACAACGCCGAGCGGATGCCCTCCCGGACAAGTGTTCAAGAAGTGCGCGTACCCTTGCGATAGCCTGTGCGACCACTTCAAGATGGCCGTCGTGAAGAAAGGACAGTGCAAGTTTGGAGAGGTAACTATCTTCTTATTCATACACATGTTGCCATGACAACGACGAGCATATGTCCCCCCGGACTGGTGTACAAAAAATGCGCCTTTTATGTTCCTACACCTACCACACCATCAATGACAACACTGGTGAGCTTGCTATCGATATCAGTGCGAAGAAAACACACTAATCTCAAACATCATGTTGCTAGAAGTAAATAAATTAAACAAATCCATCTAAAGCTTCCATACTTCCTTAAGTACTGCCCAATGTCCAAAAACTTCTTTGGATTTTTTCGTTGAACTCCTTCGGCAATTCAAATGCATCGTAGACTAATATTTTTAAATTTTTACAGAAATGCATTGAAGGATGTGTGGACAAGTCGGTAGCTAATATAAAATGCGAGTTTTCATCGCGCTGGCGCGACGAGAAGACGTGTGTGCCGCTAAAAGACTGCACCTGCGATTATGAAGGAAAAATTATCAAGGTACGTCTGTATTTTTGTTCTTCTCACCATTAGTCCATCAAGAAACATGAGATATTGAGTGATAAAAAGTTCTAAGGACTAAATTTACAAGCTTATATAATCAAGGAATTAAAATACACAGTCAATTTAATGATCCTGGTCACGGCACCAATTGTAACTACACTCTAACATTACTATTTCAAAATATTCAAATAAATTTAAATTGTTTTTTTTATTGCTAATACTTTCTTACTTTTTCTTAAATAATAAACTGTTTTGTCTTTACAGCCTGGTGGTGTAGTCAACGAGCAATGCAAGAAATGCCAATGCCTCGACAACGCTCTCCACTGCGATACCAGCGAATGCGTCTCCGTAAGCGTACCTCCAGGGCCGTCACATCTCCCCATGATATTCCCTACTCCTGCCACTCGACCTACCACAACTACCACTATGGTGCCTTTGATTGTGAAAACTACGGTGTCACCGCCGCCGGAATGTAGCCCAGAAAGGTAAGAGTTAGTATAATTTTGGTACAGACTTTACAAGGGTAGCTACTGTAGCCAGGACCGTCGCATCTGCCTATGATACGAGTATTCCCGTCGCTCCCATATTCGACCTACTACAATTAAGACTATGGTGCTTTTCATTGTGAAGACGACTTTGTCACCGCCACCGGAATGTAGCCTAGAAAGGTTGGAATTAGACTAGTAAGCATAATTTTATACAGAATTTACTAAGGGAGCCAGGACTCTCGCATCTGTCTATGATATTCTCGACGCCATTTAACCGACCTACTAAAAGAACGACGAAGGTGCTTTAATTGTGAAGACGGCTACTGCCGGAATGTATCCCAGAAAGATCAGGCTAATCTAATTTTCTACTGATTATTGCCTGATATTTCCAACGCCCCCTCGACTCGACCTATACTGCAATGAGGAGGCACACTCAAAGGTTATGACAGATGGCACCACCCTTGCACATTTCATACGTGAAAGCGAGAAGATGATATGTTTTTTCTCTCTCACATGTGAATGACAGTGACATGCCTAGACACTTGCACAGGCGCCGCCTAGCGGGATAAAATCTCAGTGTGCCTCCTCATTACCACGATAGTGCCTTTGATTATGAATTTATGACGAAAACCGTTTCGCCACATAAATTATGTGTTTTTGTTAATCAGATACAAGAATCTACTGTGGCAAGGGGACGAGCCACTCCCTGCCTCATCATTCCTTGCTAGTTCTGTGGACAGCGAGCATTTCGAGCCTCAATACGCCAAGCTTAACGGCAAGGCTGAAGGAGATTCTGGTAAGATGTTAAACGGATTGAATAATGAATTAGTTAATTCTACACTTTAAATAAAATTGTAACTGCTAAAACTTACCTGTCAACGAGTATAATATGTCGGCGGCAAATCAAAAAGTTCCCGTCTAATTTTTGATCGGTAGTCAAATTAACCCAATAAGAAGCGCAGAGATTAAAAAGCGCTGGTGGTCTAGGGGTGCTGGTTTCGAATCGTCTAACTTATGGGAAATTACATACATGCAGCCTGTATCCCATAAAGGGGTAGGCAGATTTAAAGCTCGAATCGCAGTGAGGTTGCCAGCCTCGAACACAATTTAACCCATATCTCATAGTCGCCTTCTAACACCCACGGGAAGAAAGGGGATGGTGAAATTCTTAACCCGTCACCACACAGGCAGCGAAATGTCATTTGATATTTGCCAGTCGCTTTTCTGTGACGGAAAACATCGTGACGAAACCGGACTAATTCCAATAAGGCCTAGTTACCCTTCGGGTTGGAAGGTCAGATGGCAGTCGCTTTCGTAAAACTAGTGCCTACGCCAAATCTTGGGATTGGTTGTCAAAGCGGACCCCAGGCTCCCATGAGCAGTTCCAAATGCCGGGAAAACACAAGGAGGATGATTAACCCAACAAGTATATTTACAATTGGGCCCATATAAATATACTGCAACTTGTATGGAAACTGCGTGCAGCAACAGTTGGCGTATTGTTCTCATACAAGTCGCAGTTGGATTGAAATCCGTATGTGCTGGCCCTTAGGTAGAATAGGATAGATAGGCTAGTTTCCTACACTTAAAATAAAATATTCTATGCAGTGCATGAAATAAAGCACCGCATAATTAGAAGAAAAATATGGACAGAAGTTATGTTTAAACATAATTTCTATTTAATAAGTCAAAGGGAAAGATATAAAGTTAATGAATTGACTGTGACGTCACTCCTCAGTATTTCATAGTAATTCCATAACCTACCGAAAGGGAAAAGTGTCCAGAAATTTATCTACTCACGCAACAAAATTTCAAATTTCATGACCAGGGCCCGTAACATGCATGCCCATGACATTTTGACGTCACGCTGCATAAAGAATAATTCAAGAGTTTTATTTAATAATTAATCATTATTCATCAATTATTTAAATTAAAACTAATCTTTTCATACGTGAAATAATTAATACTTACTTGATACGTGAAAAGTAAATTAAATTATTTGTTTATTTTTTTTAAATTCATTTTATTAAATATGTTTGTTACCATATTTCAATAAATTATTAACACAAAATAAATTGTTTCCTTTTCGTTTCACGTATCAAGTAGGTATTAATTATTCCACGTATGAATAGCTTACTTTTGAAGTCATTTGTACATGATAAAAATTGATTAATGAATAATGATTAATTATTACAATAAAACTACTTGAATCATCTTATTTTAAGCAGCGTGACGTCAAATTGATGTCATCGGCATGAAAGCTACGGGCCCTGTTCATGGCTTTCCTGTCGGGTATTAAGTACGTACACTTCGACAACTATTGGCTACGTGCACGACAATTACGCCCACTGCCATGTGAACTTGAAATGGAAAATGTCAAAAAATGACATGTAAATAAACATATATTTTAACGATTTTTCGTTAATTTTAAATAAATCCAATAACAAGAGCTACTATTTCAAGTGTAATTTAGGTAGATCGATTATACAGACATGCATATAATATAATCAGTTTCCAAGGCATTACTCACGGTATAAACTTCCGACCCCATACCACAGAAAGAGACAATAAATTGGTGCTGGCTGGGCATATAAGGAATCTTGAAGAACATAGGAGTAATGGTAGAAGTTCTACGAACGAGTGATATGGTATTCGCTAAACCTTCGTCCCGTTAATTCCATATAAAACAAGTCTAAACGTAAGTACCTAGTCATGTCCGCGGCCGTAGAAATATCCGACACGGGCCCATTCCCAGGCCAGGCCTGAATCTTTAAGCATAATCTTTTACGGTAGGAAAAATACTAACAGCGTATTGAACAATATTAGGTGAACAAAGCTATAAATATAATTTATTATAATGTTTCGTTTTGACATAACATTTACGTTTTCTTTTCACGGTAGCTATCCATTTAGCTCTTTGATCCAATTTCCAGTGTGTTCTAAGAAAAGCATAGAACGTGCAACGACTATTTATGCCATTATTTTTACAATTAACAACGAAACAACGTTGGTGCCCCATATCAAACATTACACATTGTATTATATTTTATGAGTTTTGATAGATGACAACCACAATCAGTGTCGATTTTGACCACCGCAAGCACTGCGATCGCTTTGCTTACCCCCTCCATGCACTTCGCACGAAGCCAATACGAAGGAATATTTTAAAAGTGTCGTTTCACCAGTCCACTTACCGTCAAACAACTTTTTCACAAAAGTCTTTTCGATCTCCAGGAGGAAGCTGGCTAGCCGCCAACCAAGACACAGACCAGTTCATTCAAGTAGAGCTACCTACCGCCCAGCCGATATACGGAGTGATCTTGCAAGGCAGCCCGATATATGACCAATACGTCACTAGCTATGAGGTCATGTATGGTGATGATGGTCATGTGTTTTCCTATGTGGAGGGACCGAAGGGAGACAGACAGGTAATTGTGTATAAGTATTTTTAGGATAGTTAGGAAGTTTTATTTAAAGTGGACGAAGGTAACGCCTACCAACCAATATATGGAGTGATATTGCAAAGCGTCCCCATTCTACCATCGGATTCTTAGACGCACGGCCGGCCTCCATCCTTACTTGGTAGATATTCTACGAACCCGCACGAAGCGCTTTGCTTCTTCTTTTCTAATGCGCACTGCCAAGGAGTGGAATTCCTTGCCTGCGGCCATATTACCGAGCTCATATAACCCGGCAACCTTCAAATCAAGAGTGAACAGGCATCTTCTGGGCGAGCTCACTCTATCGTAAGCCACGTCTTTGCCTTTGGCTAGCCTGTGGCCAAGAGTAAGCCCATTTATAATTAAAAAAAAGCAGCCCGATATATGACCGGCAACCCGATACGTCACGATCTATGAGGCCATGTATGGCGATGATGGACATGTCTTCTCGTATGCGCAGGGACTGAAGGAGACCGCCACTCTTGATAAGAAGTTTTATTAAGAGTGAATGGAAAAGGTAAAGCCTAACCACAAATGTGTGACTACTCGCCAAGTTGCGAAATTTCATTACAACTATTTTCTAATATAATATATGGAGTGATCTAGCAAGGCGCATCTAATTATGACCTTTTGTTTGACCTGTACATTTCGTGGCGGGTGTGAAACGTGTTACGTTATGTCCTCCTGAATGCTGTGATATTAATTTCCTGTTGACTACCTATATCGTTATACCAGGTATTCCGAGGCCCGGTGGACCACGTCGGTGCAGTGAAGCAAATGTTCACGCCTCCGATCGAAGCGAAGTTCGTGCGAGTCAGGCCTCTGACTTGGCACGACAATATCGCTGTACGCTTCGAACTGATTGGCTGTGCAGAACTTACCACTACAACTAGTACTACTGTCGCTACCACGGTAAGAGATAAACCAATAGAGTTAGATCTAAGGACTTATTGTTGAGGAGCACAGTAAATGTTCACATTCACGATCGAAGTGAAGTTTGTCCGAATCAGGCCTTTGATCTGGCGGGATGTAATCCTATGATTAGTAAGGCATTGATGATTATTGCTTAGGTACTTTTTTATATTATAAACTGGCCAGTGATTGACCTTAGTCGTACTATCGACATGTTAGCATAGGAAAGCTCCTAGCTTTATTCAATTCCTTTAACGTTTCAAGGGAGTTGTATTTTTTTTAATTTACAGTCCAATAAAACGATAGCTTCTATAAAACGAATTAAAGATCTAAAAAAATTACAATAAGTATTTATAAAAAAACGAGAGACAAACTTAGAATACTCGTAGAATAGAAAATATTTATTTGGCAAACAGATAAATAATAAAAACAACAAGTAATTAATAACTAGCACACCAAATAGGATGCCACTCAGGGTATACCGTGCCAATGTCTAATAGACGCGGCACTGGTTTTGAGGGCACCCAGAAAATTATAGTTAAGTCTTATAAAAGTTATAAATAAACATAACTTGTTCTTTTATAATGAAATTGCCTTTCATCCTACCGACCGCGCCAGTAAAATATTGTTTTTTTTTTCTAGCTGGAACCTTTGCAATGCACAGAGCCTCTTGGTCTAGCAGCTGACCTGCCCGTTGACAGCATCGAAGTGAGCTCTAACAGCGAAGATAGGAAGTACTTCGCACTCTCAGGGGAGCGGGGGTGGAGGCCTTTGTACAGCACGCCTGGAGAATGGATCATGGTACGTCCCTTTCCGTGGTGCCCTTTTGAATTAACAGTTTTGGAAACATTTCAGGGACATATCTCAAAAAAAAGACGCCCTTCCTTGTAAAAAAAATCAGCTTATTACCAGAATGTATTTTCTGGATCGAAAAATGTTTTAATTTACAATACATCGAGTTTTTATTTGACGTGGCGTTACCACGCCCATATCGCTCTTTAAGTACCCTTACGACTCAGCCACGACATTGGTCTAAGCGCGACAGCGGTGAGCGGCGGCCATACATTGGAGCGAGATACAGCGATGGGACTTTTCATTCGCACGTTTGGCTGCCGCTCACCGCTGTCGCGCTTAGACCAATGTCGTGGCTGGACCGTTAAAGAACGATATGGGAGCTGAGACCCTTCGACAAAATGGTCTTTCACTTATACAGATGAACGTCACGCGTTAACTATTGGCAAAGTGCGTGCCAGAGTGGCACTCATTGTCACAAATAAACGTCATCTTATGGGTATGACCAACATAACCGCGGCCGTTGAACCTAATATGATATCATACAATTTAACATGGAAAAGCCCACAAAATAAGGCCAGTGACAGTCGTGCACGTAGCGAATAGGCTACACCTTATTACGTTACTATTAGGCATTAATTTAGAAAAACCACTTAATTTTTTTCCAAAATTACCAGTTCGACTTCACTGCCCCGCGCAACATTACTGGCATCAAGACTAAAGGCGGCGTCAATGACTGGGTGACAGCCTACACCGTCATGTATACATCCGATCTATCTACTTTCCACCCCGTGGTTGACGCGTCCGGTGCGCCTGCGACCTTCCCTGCCAACTTTGACAGGTAACCTTAGTGCTTTTTAACATTATCTAATCCGATATCGGATGTAGGAAAGATGTCAAAGATATGTCACTACTTTGCCTCCTAAAATCTTCAAGAACTGTCAAAACGAATTTAAATGTCTAATATGAAATATGAAATCGTTGTAGTCAAGTATGTTATTTAATGACTTATTAAATAGAAATTGGACTTCTGTCCATGTTTTAACTATTGAGGCTTTATTTCAGCGTGAGATACGAGATTTTTTCAGTGACGATATGTCCTTTAATATATAGGATATCGGTCCAACATTCCATATCAGATCGGATAATGTGAAAACGCTCTTAGAATTCTTGTCTTCTTGAATCAGTTTAATACCCAGCTTTCTAGAATTTGTATCAATCTGATGCTTTCACGGGATTACATTATGCAATGTGTAAATGTCTTGGTATGCTTATGTTACAGTTGTTCTCGTGTTTGTACACATATTTTAAGTCACATACAATCAAAGGGGTAAAAAAACATTATTTAACCTTTTTAGAAAAAATAGCTATGTGACTTTAAATAAATGTCTTGTTATATCTAATTTCTTGTTTGACTAAGAACAATATTTTTATTTTTTAACAGAGATAGTGTAGTGACCACAGAGTTCCGCCCACCCATTAAAGCTCGCTACCTCAAAGTCTTGCCTGCCAAGTGGAAGAATAATATTGAAATGAGAATCGAACCTATAGGCTGCTTTGAACCGTACCGTAAGTATTTTTGACTTTATAATAATGATCGACATAACCCAGTATAATTCCAGTCCATCATCGCCTATACTCAATAGCCTAAGGTACATTTTATAATCCATCTACTTTATAATAGTCCCTACACTCCAGCGGTTATCATCTCTGCCTGTGTTCCATAACACACAAAATAACTCTAAACGCTTACATACATATTTTTTCCACGGCACATAGCTTCTGCTCATGACTCAAGTATTTTAAGTATCATTATTCCGTGTAAAGAAAGGATATAAAGATACTCTTCCATGTCACAATAGGGAGAAAAATCTAGCAATCCTTATGCCCTATAACTATAAATTTTGTTTCCTACAGCAACACAACCGACAACGCTCGAGCCCCTGCAATGCACGGAGCCGCTCGGTCTAGCCGCGATCTCCCCGTTGAGAGTATCGAAGTGAGCTCCAAGAGCGAAGATAGGAAGTACTTCGCACTCTCAGGACAAAGGGGATGGAGGCCTTTGTACAGCACGCCTGGAGAATGGATCATGGTAGGTGTATCATCTTCCTCCTTGCGTTATCCCAGCGAATTTATTGCTGATATCCATACATACTAATATAATAAATGGGAAAGTGTGTATGTCTGTTTGTTTGTCCGTCTTTCACGGCAAAACGGAGTGATGAATTAACGTGATTTTTTAAGTGGAGATAGTTGAAGGGATGGAGAGTGACATAGGCTACTTTTTGTCTCTTTCTAACGCGAGCGAAGCCGCGGGCAAAAGCTAGTAAATAATAAATTTCATAATCGCGTTTTTTTGCTGATTTACATTCTTTGTAAATTGTATTCCACTTCTGATATTTATTAGCCAACGCTTATCCGAATATACTGTGCATACATACAGATTTATCACGACATAATTCAGCATGTTTTTCATAGGAATATGATGAAAAAACAGTCAGTCAAATGCTATAACGGTTAAGACTAGAATGTAGTAGAGTGTTAATTGAAATCTTTGATTATCACTGAGTAAGTGAATAACTTGCACCATTTTCTTACCAGTTTGACTTCACATCTCCTCGCAACATAACGGGCGTTAAGACAGCGGGAGGTCCGAACGGCTGGGTGACGGCATACACCATAATGTACACCTCCGATTTAAGTACTTTCACCCCAATTGTGGACGATGCCGGCGCACCTCAACTCTTCCCCGCTAATTTCGACAGGTAAGGAACCACCAGGAAGGATTTTATGTACCTATCCATTTAACTATTTGACCAATGTTATTGTACTTATGTCAAGTATTTTTTTTTCCCGTCTGTTAACATCCGTGAATCTTTTTCACATGATAGTCTCATCGGGAAACAAGCGCTCGAAGTCACCAGCAACACGCTTAGGTAGAAGAGGGCGTTTCGCGGCACTTATTCCTTTCTATTTGTGTTGTAAGTGCGTTTTCACATTATCCGATCCGACATCGGATGTCGGACCGATATCCCATACATTACAGGCGCCATCTCGGATTTTTTTCTATTGAAATCCTTCCGACATCCGATATCGGATCGGATAATGTGAAAACGGATAATGTGTAATTAGTCGTTTGTGTTCACGAATAAATGAAACTTCAACATTCTAGCTAGATCTGTGTAGCACTAGCAATAGTACCTAATCACATTATACGTGTTATGTTTCAACAGAGACAGTATTGTCACCACGGAGTTCCGTCCTCCCATACACGCGCGGTACCTGAAGGTGCTACCGGCCAAGTGGAAGGACAACATCGAGATGAGAGTCGAACCTATAGGCTGCTTTGAACCTTATCGTGAGTATACTTGTTACCAGATTTTCTTTATTCAAAAATCATTGTTCAAACATAACATTGTCTTCGGTTACCGCGATAGTTACTCATGAAATAAAACTATAGAAACGGATTAAATTCGGATGTAATTTACAATTCATCCCGACGTTTCAAACACTTTACAGCGTTCGTGGTCAACGGGTGTCTGAGGAAAAATTACAATGTGCAATAGCTACGCACAAATAATATAGATTTCTAAGGCAGGTTCACACACTATTAATAAAGCTAGTTATACAATATTCAAAAAATTTACCATTACTATGTTAAAAAATAATTAACCAATTAATCTACACAAAATTGACAAAGAACAAACTGCCAAAGTCCAACACCATACAACACAAATGCCTCACAGCCTTCGTCGTGCTTGTTCCATTATCAGATGTCCTACTGGATCCCAAGCCGGTGGTAAAGTAAAGCCATCTTCTCTATTAAAGTTTGGATATTTCTTGATCTCAATGGCCTCTCGCAACATTCTGGGTATATATCGCTTCTCCTTAGCAAGAACCAGAGGCTTGTCAAGCTTTATAGCATGATTGACTTTATCCATGACATGTTCAGAGACTGCATGAGTTTTATTTCATGAGTAACTATCGCGGTACCCGAAGACAATATTTAGTAACTAATGTCTATTTAGCGGTGCGGTGCGGTGCGGTAGCGACTTTAGGCCTAGATATAAGAAATCCCTCCGGTTTAACCTGCTCACAAAATATCTCTAGAATCCGATTAGGATTTAGACCTATAGGTATGTATAATAGGAGACCAGACGAACATGGGAAAACATTTTTCCAAAAAAAAATTAAAACCAAGACACCTCGATCACGCTGACTTGTCTATAATGTCTATTTGCCTCCTTGTCTGAATTATAAAAAAGGAAGAGTTTATTTAGCAAAGCATTTACTTGCAATAAACCATGTTTTCCGACAGCGATCCCAACAACTACTCTCGCGCCCCTCCAATGCACTGAACCCCTTGGACTTGCGGCCGACCTCCCCATTGAGAGCATCGAAGTAAGCTCTAAAAACGAGGATAGGAAGTACTTCGCACTCTCAGGAGAGCGGGGGTGGAGGCCTTTGTACAGCACACCTGGAGAATGGATCATGGTAAGTTGGTGAAAATCTATAATTTCAGGAAAGAAGCATTACCATTTTATTGTTTTAATTCTGCCTTATAATCGCTAAGTAATAAGCTGTAGGTGTAGAACGTAGAAGTCGTAAAGACTCAAAGTTCTTATATAAATCTTTTCTAGAATATGACCGGTTTTCGTAGACATACTTTTTTAGCGTACCTGCAGGGAACATGATTGACTCGACAGTATTTCTAGCGCTAATCAAGTGCTACTTCTGCTGATGCCGTAGCCGAATGGCATTTCTGCGACGCGGAACGAAAACAAAACGCCGCGAAAGGTAGTCTGGCTCTGTCGCGCCAATACGCACGAGCGATAGAGATAGATATCTACGAGCGTTTCGTCAGCGTTTGTGCCGTTCGGTTACGTACCCTGGTGTATTAATGTGTTGTGTCAGAAGCGCCACTTTCACACATTTATACACTGTGGTGCCATGAGCAAATTCAGTTGAATACTTGCTTGTTATACCTACTTACTTTTTACCAGTTCGACTTCACTGCCCCACGCAACATCACCGGCGTCAAAACTAAAGGTGGTGTCAATGGATGGGTGACCGCCTACAACATCATGTACACATCCGATCTGAGCACTTTCAACCCAGTAGTGGATGATACTGGCGCTACAAAGATGTTCCCCGCGAACTTTGACAGGTAATACAAGACATAAGATACAAGCTATATTGCTACGGCGAGACTGCACGGCTGATTAATGGTTAGGCTTGGGACTTTTGGATGCTCGCTATGGTTCTCTCATCCGCAGAGTCGCCATTATGTTAAAAAAATTTTTTCGAAGTCAAAGTCAAAGCCTGGAAATAAAATATCTAACAACAATATCTCTATCCAATCCAACAACAAGCTATATTCACCACAGTTTTTTTGATGGGATACACTTTTAATATGGTTAGCAATAAATACTTTTTTTCCGGCTTAGAAATGAACATCACATAAAGAGCAAAATATACTAGACTTTTCTTCATCATATTTTAATTCCTGATACGGCTCTAACCAGGATTTAATTTCGCAAGTCGTAAAATTATTCATTTTAAAATTTTGTTACATCTGAACTGACAACTTATTACTCAAGTGTTTTTATTTGAAATAGATGTCAGTCGTCTGTCAAACAAAACACAAGTATCAAAGAGGATGCATAGTAAAGTAAATCGTAGGTAGTATATACGTATATAGTATATATTATGCATATCGCGTCAACTGTGAACTTCGACAGGTGTGTGTAATAGATTTGTGATAAAATTAATTGCATAATATGCAATATTATTGTTATAGGTATATGTTTTATTTCCAGGCTTTGACTTTGACTTCGAAAAAAATGTTTTAACATAATGGCGACTCTGCGGATGCCAGAACCATAGCGAGCATCCAAAAGTCCCAAGCCTATTAATGGTGTACAGTCAGCAATACTATTCCCTTATTTTGCGTACCAACAAACAAAAACTCTTATAACTTTAACTAGGTTTATATAGGCAAAAGGAGGTCATTTTGCAGCTGACTGTACATACATATTTGTGGAAGTACACCGAACTCATTATTTCAACAGGGATACCGTGGTCACTACGGAGTTCCGTCCTCCCATACACGCGCGTTACTTGAAGGTGCTCCCGGCCAAGTGGAAGGACAACATCGAGATGAGAGTCGAGCCTATAGGATGCTTCGAACCTTATCGTAAGTAAATTTTAACACAAACAAAAATATTGTCGGTAATCGAAATTCGTTCGAAGCGCACTGTCCCTACTGATTCGACACATGGTCATTCGATTATTTTGATTATCCAGAAAATATTAGGAGTCAAATATTCGTGGAATTTGCAATACATTTAATTGAGTTCACTTTGGTGTCCTAAACCGAAGATTATCTCGGCTGTACGCATGCTGTACGCAGCTGACGTTTAAAAGAAGTATCTAATTTCCAAAAAACAAAATCATTTAAAGTAGAGATGGGCCGAATATTCGGTAAATATTTGGTATTCGACATATTCGGCAAGTTTTTCAATGTTCGTATTCGGCCGAATAATTCGGTTGCATTGCCGAATATTTACCGATTAAACAAAGTAAATAACTAATGTAAATTTTACGTATTCCATTGGATAATACGCTCCTATTTTAGTAGCTTTTTAAGGAACTGCTAAAAAGAGAGAAACCTATGCGTCAAAATATAAATACAATTGTTTTGTAAAAAAGTTAAAAAAACCATAGTTTAAGAGTTGAGAAGAGTTCAGAGCGGTTTTAACACTATTAACGAAGTTTTAGTTATCTACTAAATCATAAAAACATAGTTGTAGTAACATATGTAACCATTATCAATCATTTAATAGTTTTAATGAACATCCCCTTTTAAAACATAGCGTAACCGAATATTCGGCCGAATGTTCGGTTCGGTAAGAGCTGAACCGAATGTTCGGTCGAATATTCGTATTCGGCAAAGTCCATATTCGGCCCATCTCTAATTTATAGTGTCTGAGGGCCTACCGCGAACAAAGTGTTGCCTCCCTGTCACATATAAGTATATAGGTATTACGTAGGTATTACAAGTGTGACAGAAAGGCAACATGTCTATCTACTTTATATGTCGATACCTAACTAATAATTTGCCGCAATAAATAACTACTATTTCCTTAACACACTCTTTATTAGACTTATATTGACCGGGATATAGACCGTGATTACCTTTTAGATTCTTGTCGAGCTCCCGATATTTCGACGCAGTTGCATGCATCATGATCACGGACAACTGACAAAGGTGGGTGGATGTCAAAGTTGCATATACAGCGCGCGATCTACCCCCCTTGGCGCGCGTCGGCTGCGTTTACTTTCAGCGTTACCACTGGTCGCATTCACACTCGATGGTCTGTCCAAAGACACTACACTCACAGTGTGACTACGTCTAATCAAGTGTAATGAAAATAACCGTGAATTATTCAAAACTCACACTCTTTTTATTTTTCTCCAGCGGCAACATCGCCCAAGCCCACACTCTCGCCTTACATCCCCACTACCGAAGCCTGCGTACTCTGCCCTGGAATACAATCGGCTACTTGCGACTGCCACAACGGCACTGCCAAGTATTTCGACGGCGACGGCTGCGTCACTAGAGACCAGTGCCCGTGTGTTGAGGGCTTTATGACGTGAGTACTCAGCATCCTTATACGCCTTATTCATTATTGTGAAGCCTGGAAAGTTTCCACGTTATTCTAATACACATGGGTATTGGTTAGCTTTACAATAAAAGTATTTATACTCTCTGCTTTTAGGTATTTAAAAGATCATATTTTTTTTTAAATTTCGGGTATTCACAACATTTGTTAGTTAACCAACCAAATATAAGTACAAAAACAAAGCGGATCTATCACTGAGCGACTAGTCAACCTTTTTATTTGGACGTGTAATGTTTTCATGTACCTTCAACTAGCATAAAAGCCTTTAAAAAGGGTAGATTTTGTTTTCATTTATTTGAATACCTAAAGATTTACCCCCTTATTCATAAACGTTCACTAAAGTTATCAAGCCGATAAAGTTCGTTTGTCCCTTTCTATCACACCAATACTTCGGAAAGGGACAAACGAACTTTATCGGCTTCATAACTTTAGTGAACGCTTATGAATAAGGGGGTATAAGTTTCTACCTTTCATATTCGCCACTCAGCAGGGATGCACATGAAATTGAGACAATATCGTATAATTACAGACTACCCGTTCGTTTCTATCTGCATTAATAGATGAGGACAGGTTCAATCTCGCAAGTCCAGATCCTTTTGCACCAATCATGAGCTTGTCCTAAGAGTTCTGAGTATGGTAAGACATGAACAAGAATGTAGTGGTAAAAAGTTTTTTTGCAAAAATTTCATTTTTGGCACAAGCTTTTATCGCCGACTGTACCTTTCTTTCAACAGTCATCTACTACTCTCCGAGTTTCTGAAAACCCCTTACCCGATGGGGATACGTCGTTTCATAACAGAGTTCTTATAACCACCTTTCTGCTCCATCATCAGACCAGCTCCATGATACCATAATATTGCATTGTCACGTGATTTACATATGTGTGCAAAATTTCAGCTTAATCGGAAACCGGGAAGTGAGTCAAATTTAGGTTCTACGTTTTGATCCAAACTAACTAGGCAAGTTGAATAAAACCTTGTAAAATTGATTTGTTTTTCTTGCCAGGTACGCTGTTGGCTCTTCCTTCCGCGGTACCAACTGCGACGAGTGTGTATGCAAACTGGGCGGCGTGACGGACTGCAAGCCCGTCAAGGAGTGCAAATGTGCTTCGGTAAGATTTGGGGAAAGTTCTATAGTGACAGACAGCATGGTTAGGTAGACTAACCCCCTTATTCATAAACGTACTCTAAGGTTATCAGGCTGATAAAGTTCGTTTGTCCTTTTCTATCACACCAGTGGCCCGTTTCTCGAAAGGTACAAGCCTTGTATTACAAGTGTGTTTCCATGACAACCCATACGATTTGACAGTTTGAGCACTTGTAATACAAGGCTTGTACCTTTCGAGAAACGGGCCCCAGTACATCGGAAAGGGACAAATGAACTTTATCGGCTTGATAACTTAAGAGTACGTTTATGAATATGGGGATAAGTACGTATATGAAAGTTCTCTTAGCAATAGCACGTATCCGACACTGGCGATCAAATATATGAAAGAGGCGCGTTCCTAGCACAAGTCTAAGCTCGGTGAACGCGTCACATCACATGTTTGTTTGAGTGAGATATGACAGGTCGACTGTTCACGTTTTTGACAGGCGGTAACTGCGAGGTAACTGAGCGGGGGTGGCGGCACTTTCAGCGAAGGCGGGAGTGGCCATATTATACGATAATACTCAATAAAATACTGTGGCAATAGTTAAAGACGACCCGATCTCGAAAGACAGATCTACGGAACGTAGCTTATGGTAGGTTTGTTGACTCATTCACTCCTAAGATCACAATGGACGGTACCTAGTACCTACTCCTACCTTTCCTATCTATACCGTTGCCTACTTTATCATTATCGCACAATAAAATGTGGACAAGACTGGATGTTTTCAAGTATATGATCTAGTGTCCTGGGGGTTACAATTTCCCGAAGACTTGTGTCCCTTTCTCTCAACCCCCGTCTACTCATATCTTTTTATAGTTATCCAGATATCTCAGAGAATAATTCTCATTTACAGGACCTAGTACCAAAACTGACATCAACCTGCGAATGCCTCTGCGAACCCTGCCCTGTGGGCACCAAGATCTGCCCAACAAGCAAGTTCTGTCTTGACATCAAGAAGTGGTGCGACAGCCTCCAAGACTGCCCTGATGATGAGAGAGACTGCGCTACACCACTGCGCCGTGGGTGGTGACCACTGTGGAGCCTCCGGTGGTGACCACTGTCGTTGCGACGGTCGCTGCCACTGTACCTACTACTACCGTCAAACGTGAGTGTAAGGTTATATTAAGAACTAGCTTTTTCCCGCGGCTTCGCCCGCGTACTAATCTAATAATCGTGTTTTCCCATACAAACTTTGGACCCCCCATTTCACCCTCTTAGGAGGTGAATTTTGAAAAATCCTTTCTTAGCGCTCCTCTACACCTTATAAGGAACCTACGTGCCAAATTTGGAATCTCTAGGACCAGCGGTTTCGGCTGTGCGTTGATATGTCAGTCAGTCAGTTTCTTCTTTTATATATGTAGCGAAAGACTATGAATCTGTCCTGTTGATGAGAGGGACTGTTTCTTTGTGTCATGGGTGGTGACCACTGTGGAGCCTCCGGTGGTGACCATTGTCGTGCCGCCGGTCGCTGCCACTTTACCAACTACTACCGTCAAACGTGAGTGTAAGGTTAATTAGATAATTTAAGAATTGGGTGTTTAGAATTGTCGTGAGAGACTATAAATCTATTCTGGTGATGAGAAGGACTGTTTCAATACTGCACCGTTGGTGGTGACCACTGTGGAGCCTCTGGTGGTGACCACTGTCGTGCTGACGGTAGGCATACAGTTCGTGAACTTAACTGTTATATAACATACATACAATCACGCCTGTATCCCATAAAGGGGTAGGCAGAACACATGAAACTACTAAAGCTTCAGTGCCACTCTTGGCAAATAAGGGGTTGAAAACGAAACTGTGACATTGCAGTGACAGGTTGCCAGCCTTTCGCCTACGCCACAATTTAACCCATATCCCATAGTCGCCTTCTACGACACCCACGGGAAGAAAGGGGGTGGTGACTGTTATATAAATAACTGCTAAAAACAAATTGATCTATTCTAGACACAAAAAGTCTGAAAAATACCCATATTTCTGGGCTCCGCCCAAGAACAGTACCAATACAAAACATTTATCTTTTTTGTTTATTATGGACTGATTGGCGATTGACCCTAGTCACACCTAGTGGAAAGTGAAGACAGAGTCTAAGATAGAGCTCACCGACTCAGTAGTAGCCTATTCACTCTTGCTTAAAAAGACCAAGGTCGTATTTTTCTGGGAACACCGATGGGAATATCTAACTGTGAGATGCTCTTGTAAATTATGTACCTACTAGCTGTTACCCGCGGCTTCGCTCTAGTTAGAAATAGATAAAAAGTAGCCTATGTCACTCTCCATCTCTTCAACTATCTCCACTTAAAAAATTACGTCAATTCGTCGCTCCGTTTTGACGTGAAAGACAAACAAACAGACACACACACTTTCCCATTCCAATATTAGTATAGATTCTTTTCTTTTTTTCAGCAATCGAATGCGAAGAAGTGAAATGCCCGCCAGGCTATCTAGTCCGACTGATCGCGTCCCGCTACACAAGTTCTTCCACATCTGATCTCCCCCCACCCCGCCCCAGACAGTCTTACAGGAGATACCAGACTGGATATGCTAAGGGAGGGACCAAGGGGGGATACGCGAAGGGTGGTTACTCAAAGGGTGGATATGCAAAGGGTGGATTTGCCAAAGGTGGATATGGTGGTGGTAAGTATTTATAAAAGTTATTGGTACCTGTAGCCCTGAAAGACCTGTCCGCACTTGGTGTACCCAACTGGCGTGAAGTGGCGCAAGATAGAGCAGAGTGGCGATCTCTTGTGTCGGAGGCCAAGATCCTTTTTGGGTCGCTGAGCCAGTGCAGTAAGTAAGTAAGTATTAGTACCTACTTAAATATATTTTATAATATATGTCTCCCTCCCCTCGCCCCTCGCGCACCACACTATCTTTCCCTAGCCACATCCCATTTCACTTGGGGTCGGCTCTCATCGTCAATCTTCGCCACACTCTTCGGTTTTGGGTCGTCGTGTCATTGACTTGGGCTTTCTTTAAGTCTTTGTTGATATAGGGAACTTGACTGTTCGTAAAATAAAATATTTTATACCATGCACGAAATATAGCATCAGATAAATATAAGAAATACATAGATAGAAGTTATTTTTAAATCATACATACAATCATACAATCACGCCTGTGTCCCATGAAGGGGTAGGCAGAGCACATGAAAGTACTCAGGTTTCAGTGCCACTCTTGGCAAACAAGGGGTTGAAAGAAAACGAAACTGTGTGTGTGTATTTTGAAATCAATTTCTATTTAATAAGTCAGGTAGAAACATATAAAGTAACTGAGTTGCCCGTGACGTCACTCAATTCGATTTCATATTAATTCCATATTAGCAAGACGTTGAAATTCGTTTTGACAGTTCTTAAAAAGAAGCTGATATGAGTAGGTGGCAAGTAGCCTATTGGACATCCAATTTTGAGGGGTCTGCCTCGCTTTCTCGTGCCGGTGTTTATACTGAGGACTTTTCTGGTCATCTGATCCTCGGGTCTCCTCATTACGTGTCCATACCAACTAAGACGAGTCTCAGTTAATTTTTCTTCAATGGGTCTGACCTTAATACTTCCTGGCGCACCAAAGAATGATTATATTTATAATTTAATTACACCTAGTAATATTTAATGAACCAACGTCTGTACGCACCTTATTATATCACTACTATTGCGACATGTACACCTAGTAAGTTGTTGATTGTCGCATATATCAAAATCAAAATATATCTTTATCCCCAGGTTCATCACAATCCCAAAGCTTCACCCTCGACAAGGCGACCCTGCCAACCGTCGCTCCGAACACCACTAAAGAGTGCCAGCAGTTCCGCTGCGTCCCGAAGTTGCCTCCCCTCCGCCCCGGCGTCACCCGCGCCCCGCTCATCTGCTCCACCCCCGTGTGCCCTCCGGCGTACTCGCTAAGATTGGAAGCGGTTGCTGCAGCCAATGAATGCCCGCAGTAAGTTTTTGCCTTTATTCGTGGATGGATTGGATGTGACTAGCGGCAGTGTAAAACAATATCGATCGTCTCATTTAAAATTAAGTGATGCTTCACTGATTTTAGATACCGATGTGACCTTGAAAAAAATTATAAATGCGCTATATAATCTGTTTCCATAGTTTTATTTCATAAGTAACTATCGCGGTAACCGAAGACAATAATAATTTAGAAATTGCATTTTTTAGGGTTCCGTAGTCAACTAGTTAGGGTTCCGTAGTCAACTAGGAACCCTTATAGTTTCGCCATGTCTGTCTGTCTGTCCGTCTGTCCGTCCGTCCGTCCGTCCGTCCGTCCGTCCGTCCGTCCGCGGATAATCTCAGTAACCGTTAGCACTAGAAAGCTGAAATTTGGTACCAATATGTATATCAATCACGCCAACAAAGTGCAAAAATAAAAAATGGAAAAAAATGTTTTATTAGGGTAATACATGTAAAGTGGGGGCTGATATTTTTTTTCATTCCAACCCCAACGTGTGATATATTGTTGGATAGGTATTTAAAAATGAATAAGGGTTTACGAAGATCGTTTTTTGATAATATTAATATTTTCGGAGATAATCGCTCCTAAAGGAAAAAAAACTGCGTCCCCCCCCCCTCTAACTTTTGAACCATATGTTTAAAAAATATGAAGAAAATCACAAAAGTAGAACTTTATAAAGACTTTCTAGGAAAATTGTTTTGAACTTGATAGGTTCAGTAGTTTTTGAGAAAAATACGGAAAACTACGGAACCCTACACTGAGCGTGGCCCGACACGCTCTTGGCCGGTTTTTTTAAATCTTATCTTAGATACCTATGTAGCTTGCACTGTTCTTGAATACATTTTCAGGGTTTCCACTAGGATGCTTCGAATTTGTATAAATATATAAGTAGTTATATAAAAAGTTCAAACTAACAGATACGGCTGCGTGCCTCCGCCTGAGCGTCCAGTTTTCTGCAACGTCACCGGACGCACGTTCAACACCTTCGACGGCTCGGAGTACAAATACGACATCTGCTATCACATGTTGGCGAGGGAAACCACCTTTGGAGACTGGACGATCATCCGTGAGTCACCCTTTTGTCTGTTCTTACTCATATTTACTCCAATCATGGTTCCTACCTACTGCATTTAAATGAAAAAAAAAAGTGACTAGTTAAGTAAGGTATATTTAACTTTAGATTAGTTTCATTTAATTTTAAGTACCAATGGGTTCTGTAACACGTTATATCCTAGCTCAGAAACCAAAGGCGTGTTTCCCTACTGTATGTGTGTATTTAAGTTAATAAATATTTCTATATTTCTTATTTAACATCGGTAAGTAGGGTAAAGAAACAAAGTTCATCCTCACTTTCTCGACACGTGGCAAACCAAGAACAAACGGGCTTCCCGCTCGTTTTTGCCCAGAACGTGCAAGTTGTGTATGAGCTACCTTCTGAGGTGTTTCCCTTGCGCTATGACATGGGGTTCTTCAAGAAGCAGGTATTTAGGGTTCTCAAAGGTCGGCAACGCATAAGTGGCTCCCCTGATGTTGCTTATATCCATGGGCGGCGATGACTGCTTACCAAATACGATTGTCGTTTATTTTTAATATTCATTCCAGTGCGCAAGAAATGTCGCGTCGACGGCTGTTCCAACCAACTCCTAGTCAGCCAGGATGATCAGCTGATCTTAGTCAAACCAAACCTCATGATAGAGTACGATAACTTCGAATACACAGTCGAGCAGACGAATGAGATCTGCTTCCAGAAGAATAGTTTTGATATCAGCAAGTTAGGGAACGGACTGGCGATCAAGAGCAGGAAATATAACTTTGTGGTGCTGTATAATACTGATGGGGATGTCAAAGTTGGGGTAAGTGACATTTCACAGACCTTTTACATTACAGTAACCTTATCCTAATCAAATCGAACGACATAATAGAATATAACGTCGAGTGCACAGTTGAACAAACTAACGAGATCTGCTTCCGGAATAGTCCAATGACGGGCAAACTGTTTTCACTGAGGGCCAGAACTTGAAGATATTTTAGAAGAGGACCAAATTTATACCAAAAATACATTATATATAACAAATTGGGATATGGGTCAAATTGTGGCGTAGGCGGGAGGCTGGCAACCTGTCACTGCAATGTCACAGTTTTCGTTTTCTTTCAACCCCTTATTTGTCAAGAGTGGCACTGAAGCTTTAGCAGTCTCATGTGTTCTGCCTACCCCTTCATGGGATACAGGCGTGATTGTATGTTAGCTTGAAGAATCGGCGGTGGTCCGAAAAAACCTTTCGCGGGCCGTACTTTACTATGTTCCTACCAAGCAGAACTGTAAGTCCGTTTTCTCATTATCCGATCCGATATCGAATGTCGGAAGGATTTCAATGGAAAAAATCCAAGATGGCGCCTGTAATGTATAGGATATCGGTCCTACATCCGATATTTATCGGGTGATGTGAAAACGCACTAACACCAACCTCATGAGTAGTGTGATGTCCAATCGCACCTCCAACACTTCTGGTGTTTCAGGTTTCCATGGGCGGCAGTGATCGCTTACCATCAGGCGACCTGTTTGCTCGTTTGCCTCCTATCCCATAAAAAAAATCTCGCCTAAAAAATAATACGTTCATTGGTACTTATTCTTCAGGTTTACAAATCTCATGTTAACCACGTGGACGGTCTCTGCGGCTTCTACGATGGAATAGCCTCCAACGACCGCCGAATGCCCAACGGCGCTCAAGCGTCCAGCGTCGACGAGTTTGGACGCAGCTGGGCCAAACCGGGACTCTCACCGAAGGCTTGCGAGACTAAAGTTATTCCGCCTGAGAAGCAAAGCGAGCTTGGGAGCTGTGTGACGTCATAACGCAATCCTAGTGTGTTTTTGAGGCGATAGCACCGCCGAATGCAACGTCAAGCGTCCAGCGTCGAAACGCAGCTCAAACCGGGACTCTCACCGAAGGCTTGCGAGACTTTATTCCGCCTTTGCAGAAGCGAGTTTCGTTTTGTCATCACGTGAGTACAAATTGTTTTTTTTTTGCGGCCGCTATGATAGTCTCGCCTCGCTGTTGAATGTCTAAAGGCGCTCAAGTGTCAAGTGTCGATGAGTTTGGACGCATCTGGGCCAAGCCTGGACTCTCACCGAAGCGTCAAGCGTCGAAGCGAGTTTGTGTGACGTGAGCAAATGGCGGCCAAACTCTGCTGTTGACTAAAGGCGCTCACGTCAAGCGGCTTGCGAGACTGGGCCAAACCTGGACTGTCGCTGAAGGCTTGCGAGACTAAAGTTATCCCGCCTAAGAAACAAAAGCGAGCTTGGGAGCTGTGTGATGTCATCACGTGAGTACAAATTGTTTTTTTTTTTTGCGGCCGCTATGATAGTCTCGCCTCGCTGTTGAATGTCTAAAGGCGCTCAAGCGTCAAGCGTCGACGAGTTTGGACGAAGCTGGGCCAAGCCTGGACTGTCGCTGAAGGCTTGCGAGACTAAAGTTATCCCGCCTAAGAAACAGAAGCGAGCTTGGGAGCTGTGTGACGTCATCACGTATGTACAGTTTTATCGCAAAATTCTTGATGAGTTACCTCTAGACCACTCGGCCGCCCTAGAGGTAACGACGTTAGCCGCGTAAGCTGAAGACCCGGGCTCGATTTCCGGCTCGGCCACCAGTGGACTTGGTCACTTTTTCTTTCGTTTATGATATATTACATATTTCATTTCGTGTTATTTTTGTTTTTTTCCTTTAATTTGCGACCGCTAGCGGCTTTCATAACCAATGTGACCAGCACGGGAAGCATGGTCGCGCGATAGACGATAAAATATCAGGCCGTCCCTATCGCACTATTAGTAAGTGCGATAGGGACGGCCAGATGTTTTATCATTTATCGCGCGACCATGCTTCCCGTGCAGTTTTAAAGCATCTTTGGCACACTACCACTAAAAAACCTTCCGTTAACAGGAAGGAACCCCTCTCGAAATGCTCCAAGGTCCTCAACCTGGACTTATGGCGCAACATTTGCTTGGAGAAACTGTGCAAGTGCACAGAACTGATGGTCGACGGCAGACAACGTACTGAAGAGGAATGCCGATGTCTACTGGTTGAAAAGATGGTCGCTGAATGTCTAGCAGCCGATAAGGACTTGGACATTGCGGCGTGGAGAATGAATTTGAATTGTCGTTAGTACCTACCTATTTTGTTCTATCATGGCATTCCTTGCCGGCGGCTATATTTCCGACTCATATCACCCGGCAACCTTCAAATCAAGGGTGAACAGGCGTCTTCTGGGCGAGCTCACTCCATCGTAGGCCACGTCTTTGCCTTTGGCTAGTCTGTGATCAAGAGTAAGCCCATTTATAATTTAAAAAAAATAGCTGGAGCAAAGACAAACAGCTGCTCAAAAGATGTTGACATCATTCATATTACAACGCATGAGGCATGTCATTGATGCGTCATGTTTCGGTGTGGTCGGTACTTAGGACTCTATTCTAAAAACTTAATTTCTACTGATTTTATGACACTTGGTATTCATATTTACGACAAACAACCAACCTGCTTTGGTTGTTTTCGTAAATATGTATGAATACTTTTCAATTACTTCTTATATAGGTTACATTCTAGAGAGATACCTATAGCTCTGTTCCCTTTCTGGAATCAAATTTGGCGCAATTCAATAGCCGATTAAAGAGGAAGGTATAACGTAGAGATACTAGAGATTATTTCTATGTCATTTCTTCTTTCAGCCGCGGACTGCCCAGCCCCTCTCGTCCACTACGATTGCTACAGCAAGACTTGCGAGCCAACATGCTCCACGAGCAGCAACCGACAAACTTGCACGACACAACCTGGAGCCTGCTTCCCTGGCTGCTACTGTCCTGAGGGGAAACTGAGGAAGGGGGACAAGTGTGTCACACCGCAGGAGTGCTTGGACTGTAAGTACAGAAAAGGTCCATGACAATGAGCACTCGGTAGACGTACTTTTGCTTCACACTTTTAGGATGTAAATCAAATCTTTATTTTTTTTAAACAAAAGTTGAAAAATCAATTTTGCTATTCGAAAACGGATAGCAAAATTGCATTTTATCCACAAGAGCGCAAAAGTAACCATACAAAAACTGATTTTGGCTGGTCCCTACAAATAATTATTTTGAATCATGAATATTGAATAGATTGCTGGATTTGATTTAGTTAATGTTTTATAGTCAATATTTTGTTCGTGTTGGTGTGGTGAAACTCGGTGGCAAAGTTTGTTTAAAACCCAGGACAGATCCAACTCAAGATTACTTTATGAGGAGGCACTTCTACGCTCGCGGGGGTTCAATATCGGAATCTTTCGTTAGCTCGTGTATCAATATTGGCACGTGCGGTTAAACAACAACTTTTCCCCCTTGTAAAACAAATAACTATTATTTATTTTTTACCAAAGGTTGAAATTGTACGTATACTGAGTTGCTTGGCCGGCGCGATAACCCAAAATGATTTTTGGTCCCGTAAGTGCACGACACTTTGCTCGTTCTTGAGCGGTATTGCGCCATTCATTAATAATTGCAAGTATAATTCTGTCAAATCTCAAGTCTTGTCAAGTGTTGGTGTTGATCCAAAATCTTTACACGTAATTATGGAAAAAGTACTAGAGTAACTAAATTGTGTTTTGTAAATCTTAAAATCACTTAAAAATTATCCCACAAAAATGCAAAGTTTTTTGCCATCAAACACTGTATGTAAATTTTTATCATATTTTTTTTCTAGGCAACTGCCACGGTTTGGGCTCACCAGCTCAATACACTACTTTTGAGGGAGACGACATGCCATTCCTCGGTAACTGCACGTATCTCGCTTCTAGAGACAGGAACGAAACGGGACTGCATAAGTACGAGGTGGGTTTCAAGACTAACATATTTTTCTTAGTAGTAGCCTACACATTTTTTGACTCACACGGGTTGAACGCAATAACATAACGTTTTCACCCTTTTTCTAACGTTTCGGCCAGGTTGCACTAGCCGTGGTCGCGGAAGACTCGCCGTGTGTGACTTTAAAAATGTGTACAAAACGCGAGAACTTAAAATGTTATACCTATAGGGAACTTGACTGTAGTTGAAATAAAATATTTTATACCATGCACGAAATAAAGCATCAGATAATTATAAGAAAAACATGGACGGAAGTAATTTTTAATCCAATTTTTATTTAATAAGTCAGATAGAAATATATAAAGTAACTGATATGGCCATTTCGTGGCACTTCATTACTTTCTGTCTTGGGCGTCATCCATATATTACGTCACAGTGTAAGGGGGGGAAATGATGTTATTTTGCAAGTCATACTAAATGTGACAATCCCTGTTAAAGGGATACAAAAAAGCGTGACATAGGGGGAAAAAACACCTAGTTTTAATTTGTTAACTATGAAGAAACCAATCCAAAAATGTAGAAGAAGGACCTGAAATTTGGTGTGACGTAATATGTGGATGATCCCATTGTTGTTGTTATGTGTATTTTGTCTTGTCTGTGTTCACGAATAAATGTTTATTCTATTCTATTCTATATAAATTCCGTATTAGCAATTCGTTCAGATTCGTTTTGACAGTTCTTAAAAATAATCTAATTTGACTAGGATGCAAGTAGCCTATTGTAAATACTTGTACATAGTTGTGAAAGGGGCGCAGTAAAATAAATAAAAAAACTGTGATATCTATCAACGTGGACGGCTAAAGACATCGTTGTAATTCATTTGCATACAAAACTTTAACAGTACCGCATAATGTATATTCAAATTAATATCTATTTATTGCATCCATGGTGTTTATAAGATGTTACAAAGTAGGTATATGCTCATGGACCCTATTAGGCCGTGGCAACATATTTATATGCTATACTACAGATGTGGAGCAGTACAAAGCTAATAATGTATAGATAAAGTGACGTAACTTTTCGTACTAACTATTGCACCTTTTGCATTTGACAAACCTGGGGCCCGGTCTATTACAAGCGCGAACTGTCAAATCGTATGGGTTGTCAAAACCATTGTAATTCAAGGCTTGTACCTTTCGATTTTTAAAACCATCTCGAATTTTTACAGCTTTTTAATGAAATTGTTTTAATTGAATGTACTCCTCGTCAGGTGTACGCTACAAACGGACCCTGCGAAGGAAAAGCCGTCGCTACCTGCACCAAAGCAGTGCACGTCGTTTATGAGAAGAACGTCATCCACGTCACCAAGGATCCCGTCACTAAGAAGGTAAATATTTCCTGATGTCACAGAATATATAAAAGTACAAGTACAGAAGGCTCACTCTCAACAACCTGTCAACGGACTGCATGCGACATTGAGTTCTATTGCGCAGCGTGAAGGTTGTCAAAAATGTACGAAAGAAACGCGGAGTGAGCCGCCCTGCTGGTGGTTAATATCATTGCCACTGCTAAAAAGATTAAAAATCAAAATGCGTTAAAAAGTTCTTTACTTATACCAAGGATGATTTAAATATATAGGATTGACAATCTTCATACTAAGAATCGTACCTCAATTTTTTAGCGCTACCTATTAAATACTATCATAACTACATTGATAATGCCTACAAATTTATTTGTTCAAAAAGTGTATTGACGTGATATCATGATATTAAAATAAAGAAATATGTCGTTTGTTCTTATAAAAAAAAAACATGCAACAATATTTGGAGAAAATATGATTTTTGCCACTTCCAGGCTATTGCAAAAGCGCCAATTTATCAAAAGGCTCATATTTCAAGCGGTAGTCCCCCTCCAATTCATTTTATAAGAATGAGAGTTCCGCTTGTAATACAAGTTGTAAATTGTTATGCAATAGGCCCAGGCTGCGAAACAGCCCCATCTAGTTTTATCCCTAAAAGGCGCATACATTTCAGGAGTACACTTTTTTGTATGGGCTTTATCAGTCCTGGTATATATCGTCCTCGGTTATACTACAGATTTAAAAGTGCTAACAGTGAATGGAACAGATGAATGAATGAAAATATATACTTGTGTCATGTGTGATACCGATACAAATGTCACTCATACAATCAAAGTTTCGTTTATTTTATTCCATTAGTTGGTTTCGTGAATTGACCTGCACGGGAAGCATGGTCGCGCGATGGGTGCGCCAAAGTTCATATAAAATTGTTATATATTGGTAGTCCGAAAATGTTTCTCATACAATTTTACATTATAACGATCATTATTTATAACAATTTTATGTTAATAACTATCGTAACTTCGAATGACTTATGATCATAATGTCATTCATCATAAATACGTTTTATACTAATGTTTATGTTTATATACTTATTGATCATAACGATTGCGAGTAATATAATTTATCGTTATATTATTGTTAACAGAACAGACATCACATGTCCCTATCGCACTAATAGTAAGTGCGATAGGGACGGCCAGATGTTTTATCATTTATCGCGCGACCATGCTTCCCGTGCTGTACTGTACTTATAACTTTATTATGTTGGTAAGACATAAAGGATGCAGATTAGATGGTATGGGCATGTAATGCGAAGGAATGAAAGCAATATTATAAAACGAGTGGTATATATGACGGTGGATGGCGACAACGGTGGATGGAATGTGTGAACATGAGAGTGAAATGTGTTAGTATGGAAATTACGACTGATAGAGAGGAATGGAGGAGGATCTGCTGCGCCGACCCCAAATAAAATAAATAAATAAATATATTCTTACACAGATTGACTGAGTCCCACGGTATAAGCTCAAGAAGGCTTGTGTTGTGGGTACTTAGACAACGATATATATAATATACAAAATACTTATAAGTATATACCTACATAGAAAACATCCATGACTCAGGAACAAATATCTGTGCTCATCACACAAATAAATGCCCTTACCGGGATTCGAACCCGGGACTGCGGCTCAGCAGGCAGGGTCACTACCCGCTAGACCAGACCGGTCGTCAAAATAATGGGGAAAGGGCAAGAGAATGATGATAATGTTAGTAAGACATATTGCTATTCCAGAATATTTGCTAAGTATACATCGTGTTTTTTTTGTTTTCCGTTAAATTCGACACGTCGTTAGGTTCATGATCAGGAACCAGCCTGTATATCACTTTTAGTTAAATTCGTAAAAAAAATTTTTCTTCGTTTTCATACATAATAAATGAAATTATTAGTATGAGACACCCTTAAGAATTACATCCTAGTTATATGTTTTTTTTCTTATTAATGTATTTGATCGTCTTTAACCAATAAAAACAGATGTTTTTTTTTATTATGTTTGCAGCTGGTGACGAGCTTTGGCAATACCGTGGTGTACAAGTTCCCCGTGAAGAAGGACTGGGTGACCGTCAGCGTGGTCAACAAACAGGACGTTGTCATCAAACTGCTCGACGCGTATATGGAGGTCAGTTTATCTTACACTCCTCTATAACATCTCAGAGTATAACCACAGTAGTATGACCTACATGAAATATGGCTGACGATCGTTGCGAGCATTTAATGCTTTTTTATCCTTAAATTATCTTAAATTGCAGGATTTCTATTGAAACAGTAATAAGATATAAAATAATGTGTTATTTATTTATATACACAACGGCTTTAAAGTGTAGCGAGTCTAAGTAATATTATATAAATTTACACAAATTATAAAATGAACCTAAAATAAATGTTGGCAATTTCAAACACAATGTAAAAGTAGTGGAATGGCAATCGTCGACGGAAGACGCCGACAGAAATGCAGTCTGGATCTGTCACGCCAATACCCAAGAGCGATAGAGATAGATAGCCACGAAACAGATATCTAGAGCGTTTGTGCATTTGTACGTACCCAGTTCCGAATCCAAAATAGCGGACATGCACTATGTTACAAAAGTTGCCATAGGGGTCGTTGTATAGGTTTTCAGAGGTGCTATAATCTGACTTTTTTTCAGTTAACAGTTCTGCAGGCCAAGATGGAGTTTGGCATCCGCGTGCCTTCGCACGTGTACGCTAATGCCACGGAGGGATTATGTGGAGTCTGCGCTGGTTACCAAGAGGCATTAGTCACGAGCAATGGAACTCTCACAGGAGACTTTGAACTGGTAAGCTTTATAGGTTACCTAGGCTTATCATAGGCTGCGGTAACTGCTTACTATTAGGCAAAGACATATATAACTCCGTGTAGACAGATAAAGTCTAAGAAAAAAACGTACCTCAGTACCATACAGAAAAAGGTACGGTGGCCTAGATGGCATTACACCTTTGGGGTACGCTCAGCTAGATGGCGCTAATATTCATATTTGACATTTTAACACATATCAAGCTAAGAATATGGGCCAAATTGTCAAAACTGAGGTTCAAAATTTTTAAGCCTGTGTCAAGAGATGGCAGTCTATGCACTGTGATTACACATTTTACTTTGACAGTAACTCTCTATAATACTCGACCTCTTTGCTATTAGGCAATAATTATGTTTTCCCCTCACTAGCTCGGAAACACGTGTTTTGTCCTTTAATACCAGCGGGTAAAAACGCATTTTATCCACTAGTGGATAAAGTAAGTTGACCTTGAATATAGTCATTTTTTTTAAATTGATAAAAGTGAAGTGAATCTAGTGATGACGATGATTTACCACCTGTGGAACTACTGGAAGCAGTGATATTCGCGTTTTTTGCGTTGTACTTTTCTCGCTATAGTGAGGGGAAAAGTTTTGTGTTACACTCGGGTGCAAATGTATTTTAACGCCGAGTGTGGAATTGAAAAACGAGCAAGTGAAAGGATTCTATTCTCGTTGAACCACGAGCTTCGCGAGTGGTTCAAATAGAATCGTGAACTTTCAGCTTTTTTCAATTCCACACTCGGCGTAAAATACATTTGCACCCTTGTATAACACATAACTATTGTTTGCAACCGTCATCATTCTCCCGACACATTTCCTATTTGGGGTCTGATACAGGATCGCCATTTAGCGCGATCTTTATGCTGCCGTTAGGCCTAGCTTCGTCATGTCCTTCGGTAGGTGTATGTTGCAACCGTGTGGTATAAAAACCTGCTAGCAATTAAAATTGCAATTGTCAAAGTCATGTTGTCAATTGCAATTTAGTTTAAGAGGTGGCAGGCGGCTACGGGATGTAAAGCGCTTCCGCCATCTGGGGCCCGTTTCTCGAAAGTTACAAGCCTTGTATTACAAGTGCGCGAACTGTCAAATCGTATGGGTTGTCATGGAAACACACTTGTAATACAAGGCTTGTACCTTTCGAGAAACGGGCCCCTGATATTTCTGAAAAATATGACGTCGGTCTGTTTAGCAAAATTAATAGCTCCATCTTAGGCAAAGGCTTATCGATTCAGTCAGTCTATTTATTATATCAGGGTGACTATTAGGGCCGGTGATCCATTTCTAAGAGAAAGACCCTTCTTCAAAAAAAGTAACCCCATCCCATTGTTCTCCATTTTTTCAGCGTTAATTGTCATTATTCACTTTAATTCTGTTTGAGGCCGGAGAGAATAAGGAGTAAAGAAATAAGGAACTTCAATATTGTGAATTCCATTTCACTTCCCTTCTTAAACCTTATTTCCAGTACGGCAAGAGTTGGCAAGCCACCCCGACTGCACTTACCACCCTGGGTATGTCTCCACAAGACCAGTGCGACCAGCCACCGCCGCCAGAACCCGAGTGTGTCCCGCCGCCGGCTGACCAGAACGTCTGCTACAACCTCTTCGACAAGGACAAGTTTGGACAGGTGAGTTACACCAGCCAACTTGTCTGATAGCTCCGGCTAAATGACAGGAAGGTGACCCTCTAGTTCGAATAACAACAGTCTATAATCCGCTTTGAGCCTTTTACCTCCGGAGTGGACATTTTCGTAGGCCGAAAGTACACTATCATATATTATGTTTACTTATCATAGAAATATGATCATAGGTCTGTATGCCTCCCTTTTTCTCTAACGTGAAGAAAAAGGACGGCGTGTTGCCTATGATCATATTTCTATGATAAACATAATTATGATAGTGGACTATCAGCCGTAGCATAAGCGGTAAAGTCTAGGAACCGCCGTGATATAGTCATCCAGCTCGAAATTTTACATAAGGACAGTCAGCAATATTATTCCTTTGGCATTTTTATACAAAGTGACCCCGGTGCGTAGATGTTTGTACACACTGCATAGATATTTGGGTTCACTTTTCACTAAATCTATTTATACCTGAAGTATGTTTAATTAAATATTGAAGCAAAACTCATCTATAGACCTTTTGTCTCCACAGTGTCACGCTTTAGTGGACCCGCAACCGTTCTTAGAAGCATGTGAGAAGGATATCTGCGAAAACGCCACAGACTTATGCTCGACACTGGAGAACTACGCCAGCGCCTGCCGCAGACAGGGAGTCTGTCTCGACTGGAGTTCATTTCTCTGAGAAACTAAAACCAACGCTCCATACTAAATGGGAAAGTGTGTGTGCTGTCCTAGCAAAACTTGTCGTGATTTTTTAAGTAAGTTGGAAAGAAAACAAACTAAAACCAACATTTAATCTTAAATAAATAAACTAAAATAGCGCATTCCCCGCGGCACACCGAAGACGCATTTACAGCTGGATTGTTAGGTCAATAGAATTGGGGTGAAAAAGTTGTCTGTTTTTCTTCCTAACTCACATAAAAATTACCATATCAAGATTATTTCCATCATATATTCTCCTTTTGAAATTATCCGGGCATTTCTGTGTTTCGAAATTATCCCAAAGCACCCTATACCTAACTTCAGAACCAAGCTTCTGCAAAGCTCAATGACGTTCACTGAACTGAAGAAGGCTTCTGGGGGTAGCTCTCCTACTAGAAGCGGCAAATCATTCTCAAACAAAACTTTAGTTTTAAGAAGTTAGATCCCTTTTCAGGAAGGCAAAGCAAAATATAAGGCACTATATTCCCACCATCTCATCGCTTGCTCGCTTTTGATGCCTAAAGTTACATTTACTTTGAATTTTTTGCACAATATTTTGAAGGGAGACAGAAACGTATGGCCTCGATGCTTATTATGACCCCAATTTTTTACTTTTTAAGTATACCTAATTTATATTTTTTCGCTTAAAAAATGTTTTACTATCCAGCAAAGCACCATTCGTGTACCGCCCGTGCGTGGACTGTGAGCAGACCTGTGAGAACCACGACGAGTTGAGAAAGGACCCCAAGAAGTGTGACAAGAAACCGGTGGAGGGCTGCTTCTGTCCTGAAGGAAAGGTAATTTGGAACGTTTAATCTTCTATTTAAGTTTATTGTAGTCTACATTATGTGTTTCCACAGCAGCTATATGCAAACAGAAAGACATGTTGAGACAAACATGGTACTTAAATCAGAAAATGTTTCCGAGACATGCATTATTAAGTCCCGATTTTGTGACAAGGAAACCGAGTATAAGCACAGAATATATAAAAGTACAAGTACAGAAGACTCACTGTCAACAACCTGTCAACGGGCTGCATACGACATTGAGTTCTATTGCGCAGCGATAAGGTCGTCAAACTTTATGGGTCGCGAACTCGCGGCCGCCGGAATAGACTCTAGACTCATATCGAATTTGGCACAATAAATGATTGTCATCTGTAGTATTTGACATCAAAAACCAATATTTATAGATTTTGGTTATTAAAAGTGTATGATGACTACGTATTTTCGATGAAAAATGTGTGTAATTTTTTATTTCATTTGGCCACCGAAAACGCTGTCAGCGATGAAGTGACGTCATCGAATTCGAACCTTACTGCATGTCAAAACAATCACTGACATATTGAACTTTATACCTTCATACTTTTAAAGTCAGAAAATATTGTTTTCGAGTAGAATGACCGGATGTTTCTCGAAAGGTCAAGTCTTGTATTACATGTGTTTCCATGACAACCCATACGATTAACAGTTCGACTTGTGTTGTTTTCGAGAAACCTGATTCTATAGATTAACGACTTTTTTTTTCTAAAAGTATACATTTAAAAAGCGGTATTTTTTATAGACGCCTGTTTTTCAAGTCATAATGAAATATGGTAATATTTTATTTCAGTTAATTCGACAGTACTTAATCATATAGGACAGACTTTAAAAAAGGGTCAAGTAGCCTATTGAAGCTCATACTAAGTGTCCTGAGTCGGCGCTGAATAGCGTGCACTCACCTTACACTTAGCTACCAACTACAGATTCCTTGATTTCATGAAGGTCACTATTTGGATAACTAATTTAGATACTTGTTTTACCAGGTTCGAGTAGAGAACAGCTGTATAGAACCAACGAAATGTTTCCCTTGCGATGCCAACAAGGAACATTATGCAGGAGACGAGTGGCAAGTAAGTAGAAATTTATCATTTTTTATTTAAAAATCCGAATATTTTGGATAAATATAAATTGTTCATGTTATGAGAGGCAAACGAGCAAACGATTCCTCCAAAGATGTTCCAATTATTGCCGTCCAGGGACACACACAACGCCAGAAGATTTGTTTGTCGCTGACTTTTAATATGGCAGAAATCCTCATCTCTTGAGTCATATTAGACCAGTAGGCCTAGCACATGATGGCCGCGGGAGTATGTCGCCGCGAGATAGATGACACGTCCATTCATATCAGACCAGAAATATATCATAGGTTCATTAGCTTGATAACTACCTGCCTGTTGTTACCTGACACTGAGGCCTGAAGTTTCAGGAGAAACGAACGGTTGTGCAAGTTTTTGTATGTACGTTGAAGAAAGAAGCATCAGTGATTAAATCGAACATTTCCTAATTTGCGATTTCAGGAAGACGCGTGCAGCAAATGCACGTGCAGCAAGTTGGAAGGCGAGCGCGTCGCGCACGTGTCGTGCACGAAAATGACGTGCTCCATACCCGTGTGCGCGATGGGAGAGGAACTGCTTACCACGCCGAAGACGGGCGCTTGCTGCCCGGAGTATTTGTGCGGTGAGTTTACAAGTTGTTTCCTAGATGGCGCTGTAGCGGAAGACGAGATTTCTAGAACGCGCTAACGATGTGTCGACATAGAATCTATAAGTAGCGTGCTTTTCCTACCGCCGCCATCTTAAAAGTAACATCTTTGTGAAATCGCTCCTCGTATTTATCGCTAAAATGGTGTTTTTACGTGTAATCGAGTGCCTATTTTTGACTATTTGCATAGTTAAACTGATATACTGAGACGTTTGAATAAAATCTGGACAGTTTAGTGTATAAAACAAGCAAAATTGAACATAATAAAAACATATACTCGTCCTACACAGTGTTGGTGAAGTGTTAAAACAAAACGTCGTAAGTCACCCATTTTAGCACTGCGCTTAAGACGTTCTTCGCAAAACCAATAGTGCAGTGATAAACAAACGTTGTGTCGACCGGCAACTCAATTATTTATAATCAATCATAGCAAATAGGACCTATTATTAGTATATTTTACGATCTGATTCCGTGAGTAAAGACTGTAGGGACGTAACCTTCCTGCGATTTGTTTACCCTGTTATACTTTGTGGCTGTTACATCAATGATAAACATGGCTGGAGATCAATCTTCCCCGTTAAAAAGCAATTCGATGTCCGACCTGCATTCAGATGACTCCACAGTAGCTAGAAGCAACATTACCATGCGTTCAAAACGTAAGCAACCCGAAGACTCGCTCTCACCCGACTTCGAGCTACTTAAACGAGAACTCACGTCAATGTTTAGAGAGTGGGCCGGCGATCAAACACAAAAGTTTGAAAAACTAAATAATAGCCTTTTGGAAGTAAAGGCTCAGAATACAAATATTGAGGTGCTGAATAAGGAAACAGTAGGTAAACTCGACCTGCTTTCAAAACAACACGAGCAAGCATTGGGCAAAATAGATTCCCTGGAAACGAAACAAACAGAGACCTCTTCGAGAGTGTGTGACCTTGAAAACAAGTTCGACGACGTTCAACGCCAGCTCCGTTCTAGTAGTGTGCTAGTAAGAAATATTCCTCCATCAGAGACCAGCCTGCTTGAGATCTCTGTCAAGTTATTCGAGACTGTTGGAACTGAATTAAGGGCATGCGACATACGCAATTGCTACCGCCAAGGCAAGAAGGACACTGCGAAACCTATTGTTATCGAACTCAGCAACCCTATACAGAAAGCCAACCTTCTAAAAGCATCAAAAGCTTACAACTTGAGTCATAAAGAAGATAAACTAAATACCTCCCTTCTGGGCTTTAATGAGAAAAATAGTATTTATGTTTCTGAACTTCTGACTGACCGGGCGAATAAATGGTTTTATATGGCACGTCAATTAGTCAAAAATCAAAAATGTAAACATGCATGGACAAGGAACGGCAGAGTTTACATAAGTATGGGCCAGGGACAATCCGAAGTGCTAATCTCTAGCGAGAACCAACTACTTTTACTTAATGAACCATGACTATGCAAGCTCTGCCGGAGACCATACCTCTTCTCAAAATTACTACATCATAATTGTGTTAGTATAAAAACTAGCGTAAGTGATTCTTATTTCCTGTATATTATTATTATAGATTCAAATTATAACTGCCTATGCTTAAAACTTTTTTTATGTTACCTAAATAAGAATAATTACACACACGCGTTGCTTCCCCTTACACGTCACACAACACACCATTATTTAAAGTACGACACATATACAGATTTAAAACACAAATACCTAGTTGTGCATACTCTGGATCACGGAATAAGCTACTACTCACATATAACTGAGCCCTGGGCTCCATACCTACTGGGAGATGGCGGCTAACACTATAGTAGAAGTATTCGCAGACATTGACACAGTTAATGTCTCGCGTTCCTTGTTTTGTGATCCAGAATGTTGTGCAAAAGAAATAATATGTAATAACAAAACTCTTACCGTAATGACACAAAATATACGCAGTATATCTCGAAATATTGATGAACTGAACCTATTATTGCATAGAATAAATTCTAGAGTGGATATTATAGTTTTGACTGAATGTTGGATCAGCACCAACCCTTACCTACCAACCTTACCAAACTACTATGAAATACATACGAATAAAAACATGAACCAAAATAGTGGTATAGTGGTTTACCTAAGGAACGAAATACACGTGTCCTCTGTGGAGCCTTATTTTAATGATGCCAACTGCCTTGTACTCAAGTTGGGACAAACCACAGCTATAGTCGCAATTTATCGCTCCCCCTCATTTAGAAACCTGTACAATTTTACATCCTCATTGAATACTACACTTGAGCCTTTAGCCCATTTTCCGAATATTATCGTCACTGGAGATGTAAACATTGATATCAAGCCTGACAGCACTGACCCTCATTACGATGAATATCTAAATACTTTAGCATACCACGGACTAACACCTGCGCACACTATAGCAACACGTGAAGGTAACTGCCTGGATCATTTCATCATAAAATCCAATAATCAAAGTACCACAATTGTTTTGAATACTTTAATAACTGATCACAGACCTGTTCTGCTGACGTCGAATAACTGTCTTGAAACAACAACCTCCCAACGTCACACAATCACTCGCTTAGACTATAACTCTGTTTGTTCGGACTTGAATAACCTAGACTGGGAGTCCATCTTAGGGTGTTCAGACGCTGAACTTGCAACCAACTTGTTCATTGGCTTATTACAAGAAGTCATTTCAAATAATACCCGGACGTTTACTCTCCCTAGATCTCAAATTACATTTAGAAGCTGGATCACCCTGGCCTAATACGAAGTATAAAAAAGAGAGATAGGCTACACTTGAAAGTACGTAAATATCCTGAGGATCTCGATTTACTATACAAATACAAAAAATATAGGAATACGTGTAATAACATCCTGAAGCGACTCAAAACAATCCATGACAAACAAGACTTAAGTAGAAACAAACATAATCCTAAAGCTATATGGAATTCAGTTAAAAAGATTTGCTTTCTAAAAAAAGACCCTAAGCCTCCTAATGAATTATTACAAACTCACAGCACTAATCAAGATTCTATTAATCATGTTAATACCTTTTTTGCGGAAATAGGAGCAAATCTAGCACAAAAGTCTCTATCACAATTAAACTTAACTGAAAAAGATCTAGCATCTAGATTATTGAAAGAGACTGGTTGTAGTAGTCGCCTTAAGTCAATGAGTCTACTTTCTACTGACATACAAGAGGTCTCACATTGCATTGACCGCCTAAAATATCAATGTGCTACTGGATGTGATGGGATTTCTACATACTTTCTCAAAAGAACCAAGGAAATTATTATATGCCCACTAACTCACATTCTTAACTTAAGTTTAACATCGGGAATATTTCCAGATGCTTTTAAGCAGGCAGTAATATCACCTATACATAAGGACGGGAACAGAGACGATGTTAATAACTATCGACCAATCTCGATTCTACCAGCGCTTTCTAAGCTCCTGGAGAGGCTTATGAACACTCGCCTGGTGAAATATCTCGAAAGTAATAATATCCTCTCACCTAACCAATATGGGTTCCGCAAAGGTAGGTCAACGGAGGACGCGGTGAACTCAATAACCAGTATGATTGCTAGACATCTAGATAACAAAAAGAAGTGCACCGCAGTCTTCCTTGACCTCGCCAAGGCCTTCGACACCGTCTCTGTTCCCATTCTACTTGCTAAGATGGAATGTCTTGGTATAAGAGGTCTGCCTCTTAAACTTTTTAAAAGCTATCTCACATATCGTAAACAATGTGTGCGCATAGGAGATACCATCAGCCAGCTGTCTCCAATGTATTATGGTGTTCCGCAAGGGAGCATACTCGGGCCAACCCTTTTCTTAATCTACATCAACAATTTATGTGATCTAAACATCCCAAATGCCCAAATTACAACCTTTGCCGATGATACTGCGATCCTGTTTGTTGGAGACAGCTGGTTGGAGGTTCAATCTCTTGTGGAATCTGGATTAAAAACTGTCGTAAACTGGCTCAGTAAAAATCTCCTCACACTAAATATTTCTAAAACTAAATACATTAACTTTTCTGTCACTAGTTTCAATCAGCCGAAATTTCCTTTCACACTTAAAGTACATAGATGCACTACTGGTGATCTGCAGGGTGATGCAGCCAATTCTTATAATTGTGACTGTGAATGTCTAGAAAATGTTGATCAAACTAAATATTTAGGAGTTATAGTTGACAGCAATCTTTCTTGGTCCAAACATATTCGTTACATATCGAACCGTATTCGTAAGCTAATTTTCATTTTCAAAAAAATTAGGCGTGTCTCTGACCCACACTTTCTTAGAACGGTCTACATTGCATTAACGCAATCACTGCTTACTTATTGTATACCGGTCTGGGGAGGTGCTGCCAAAACGCACTTGCTTCCACTAGAACGTGTTCAAAGAGCGATCCTGAAAGTCATGTTCTTTAAACCCATTACTTTTTGCACTAAAACACTTTACTCCATAGCTCGAGTTCTAACAGTTCGTCAACTGTATATTGAAAGAGTGTGCCTTAGACAACACAGATATGCCTCTAATATAAGTGCACGTCGCGCAGGTGGACGTAGAAAATATAAAGTATTTGACTCAGTGGCACATAATACAGTTTTTTATCGCCGTCAATTTAACTTTCTGGCTCCATTTATTTATAACAAAGTCAACGAACGTTTAGACATTTACAATAATAATAAACACTATTTGATAAAAAGTATTCGCAACTGGACTTTGACCCTTAATTACTCAGAAACTGAAAAACTCCTAGAAATTGTTAGGTGATTGTTAAAATTTGTGCGAGCGTAAGCAATTTAAATAGGTCAAAATATTTAATTAAGGTAAATAAGCAAGAAGTTAATATACCAGGTAAAATCTAATAATAAACATACAATATAGTAAGTATAAACATAAAGAATTATCTGTTGATTTCAGAGACAGGAAGCCATCTTTTTCAAGTACAGTACTTCAAAATTCATAATACCACTTATTAAACTTTTTTTTTTTTTTTTTTTTTTTTTTTTTACTACAGCCTATAATAAATATATTCTGGAACAGTTCCTCATTCCACTTCACACTCGCGTTCTTCTACATAAACCACTACCACACGTAGGTATACACACACACGCACACACACACACACACACACACACACACACACACACACACACGCACACACACACACACACACACACACACACACACACACACACACACACACACACACACACACACACACACACACACACACACACACACACACACACACACACACACACACACACACACACACATACACATTGGTAATTATTCTTATTCCTAAAGTTAATAGTAGGTAATTTAATTCAATGTAGTGTTAGAAGTATAGGTATATACTTAATACTGATAAAAACAAAAGTCTATTATGTTTAATTTACTCGTTAATTACTATATCATGTAATTGTCCATATATCTTCCTGCAGCTGTTTTGATATTTGTTGAATATTCATAGTATATACTCGTAAAATTCGAAGCGATGTCCTAATAATATGATTTATATGATACTTTAGTAAGCGATTCGAACATGTTTAGAAACAATCAACCTTTGTAACATTGATAATAATAGCGGTGGTTTATTCCCTGACCCCTATATGACAGGTTAACCTAGTTTAGGGCTCAGGACACTATTCCAAGGCTATTTTACATTAACTCCATTATTCATATGTACTTTAAGCGATAACATACATCTCATGTAAATGTAATAAGCTGACACTTTTATACCTAAATAAAGCATTTTTCATTTTTCATTTTCATTTCATTTTCATAGTTACCCGTATTTACCATTACCATGGTGTGGTACCTATGAAAAAAATTACTTTGCTGAAATTTATGTTTTAATTACTTCCTTTCATCAAATTTATGATTTTTATCATTTTTTATTTTACTAAAAATAGTGAAAAATTGTTATGTTTTTTCTAAACATCAACGCTATATTAGTTCTAGTTTCATTTCATACCATAGATAAGGTGTATTTTTATTTAAATTTTTTTAACATTATTTCCAGTACAAAAACCGCAAAAATTGTGTGAAGAACCTAATTAGTTCTAGCTTCATTTCATACCATGGAATGTGGATACGGCCAAATATTTCTAAAAAACCGCAAAAATTGAAGACGACGCCCAACGGATGCAAGGAGTTCGCCTGCGGTATGTGCTCTTATAGACCACTATACATTATATAATGTGACTAACGCTTTACTATGCGACACATGTTTAATTCACGTATCTGAATACATGCCTATATGTAATATGTACGTAGCTCACAGTCGATGTTGATTCGTTTTTTTATCTGACACAAAGTGCGCAAAACATCCGACTACAATTAATTTCTCAAGACAATGCGATACTTTTTTTTTTTTCAGATGAATATTAAGAATGTTTTTTTTAATGTTTTTAGAATGTAAACCAGTCAGCGAATGCGAGCACATCCCAACGGACAGCGAGGTCGAGATTATGCCGGGCATGCAGCGCATCATAGACAATAGCGGCTGTTGTCCGAAAGCACAACTACTCTGTCGTCCGGACACCTGCCCTGATCCTATAACGTGTCCGCTCCATCACACGCGTCGCGTCGTTAATAACACGGGCGCCTGCTGTCCGGATTATAAATGCGGTAAGATACACAACTGACAGTAATAGACAATTCTGGCTGTTGTCCGAAAGCACAACTAATCTGTCGTCCGCACACCTGCCCTGATCCTATATCGTGTCCGCCTCATCACACGTCTCGCGTCGTTAATAACACGGGCGCCTGCTGTCCGGATTATAAATGCGGTAAGAAACACAACTAACAGCGAGATCATAGACAATTCTGGCTGTTGTCCGAAAGCACAACTACTCTGTCGTCCGGACACCTGCCCTGATCCTATATCGTGTCCGCCTCATCACACGTCTCGCGTCGTTAATAACACGCGTGCCTGCTGTCCGGATTATAAATGCGGTAAGAAACACAACTAACAGCGAGATCATAGACAATTCTGGCTGTTGTCCGAAAGCACAACTACTCTGTCGTCCGGACACCTGCCCTGATCCTATATCGTGTCCGCCTCATCACACGTCTCGCGTCGTTAATAACACGCGTGCCTGCTGTCCGGATTATAAATGCGGTAAGAAACACAACTAACAGCGAGATCATAGACAATTCTGGCTGTTGTCCGAAAGCACAACTACTCTGTCGTCCGGACACCTGCCCTGATCCTATATCGTGTCCGCCTCATCACACGTCTCGCGTCGTTAATAACACGCGTGCCTGCTGTCCGGATTATAAATGCGGTAAGAAACACAACTAACAGCGAGATCATAGACAATTCTGGCTGTTGTCCGAAAGCACAACTACTCTGTCGTCCGGACACCTGCCCTGATCCTATATCGTGTCCGCCTCATCACACGTCTCGCGTCGTTAATAACACGGGTGCCTGCCGTCCGGATTATAAATGCGGTAAGAGACACAACCGACAGCGCATCATAGACAGTTTTGGTTGTTGTCCTGAAACACAGCTACTCTCTCGTCCGGACACGTGTCCTGGTCCAATAACATGTCCGTCTTATTACACGCGTCGCGTCGTTAATAACTCGGGTGCCTGCCGTCCGGATTATAAATGCGGTAAGAGACACAACCGACAGCGCATCATAGACAGTTTTGGTTCGTGTGCGAAAGCAAGACTACGAGTATTCTGTCGTCCGGACATATCCTATAACATGTCCACCTCGTCACACGCGTCGGGATCAAAACGGGTGTCTGCTGTCCGGATTATAAATGCGGTAAGAGACATAACTGACAGTAAGATCATAGACAATTCTGGTTGTTGTCTGAAAGCACAACTACTCTTAACTTAAGAGCGTTATAACATTTCGGCGTCGGGCGAAATTAGGTATTTTACCCGCCGCGCGAGCCCAATATGCCGACCCTTTCTAGCACGTCTTATCACTCGCTCGCACTACAATAATGGACAAAACAATCTTGATCCTTTCTATGGAATTTTGATAACAACCACAATCTACTATCTCGATATAAACTTTTGGTCTCTAATAAACATTATTTTGTACGAAAATACGAGAATATAGCGCGAAATAATATCAATTATGTTATAATTTATTTAAAAAATTAAAGTAATAATTATAAAAGTAGACCCCATCCCAAATATTTGCTTTTGTTATATGATAAGTATTAGAGTAAAGTATATATTAATATGATGATAAAATAAGACAAATACAATTCTAATTACTTCAAGGTGGTGCTCAGGGTCTGATGATGGAGCCAGATGGTGGTCAACTGGTCACCAATACTAATGAACAATATGACTATACAACTGCGTGGTTTACATGTCATTCTAGCATTTTCACTTTCACATTTCAAGTGCATATACCACGAGTATAGGTTTTCGGGTGTGCTGATTTAAAAATTAATGACCGATTTGGAATCTGACATTGATGACTGTCACTTTGACACAAAAGTCGTCATGGGTGTCGTAAAATAGGTTTTAGGGGGTGCTGATTCCAAAATTAATGACCAATGTGGAATCTGACATTGCTGACTGTCACTTTGACGCAAAAGTCGTCATGGGTGTCGTCAAATAGGTTTGCGGGGTGCTGATTCCAAAATTAATGAACAATGTGGAATCTGACATTGCTGACTGTCACTTTGATACAAAAGTCGTCATGGGTGTCGTAAAATTGGTTTTAGGGGGTGCTGATTCCAAAATTAATGACCAATGTGGAATCTAACATTGCTGACTGCCACTTTGACACAAAAGTCATCATGGGTGTCGTAAAATAGGTTTTAGGGGTGCTGATTCCAAAAATAATGACCAATGTGGAATCTAACATTGCTGACTGTCACTTTGACACAAAAGTCGTCATGGGTGTCGTCAAATAGGTTTCCGGAGGTGCTGATTTGAAAATTAATGACCGATTTGGAATCTTGACATTGCTGACTGTCACTTTGACACAAAAGTCGTCATGGGTGTCGTCAAAAAGGTTTCCGGGGGTGCTGATTCCAAAATTAACGACTATTTTGGAATCTCACAGTGCTAATTGTCATTTTGACACAAAAGGAATCATGGGTGTAGTCAAATAGTTTTTAGGGGGTACTGATTCCAAAATTAATGAAATGATTTAAAAAGTAATGACCGATTTGGAACCTGACATTGCACAGTACCCCTGGAAACCTATTTGATGACACCCATAACGACTTTTATGTCAAAGTGACAGTCAGCAATGTCAGATTCCAAATTGATCATATTGAGATCAGTACCCATGAAAACCTATTTGAAGACACCCATGATCACTTTTGTGTCAAAGTGACAGTCAACAGTGTCAGATTCCAAATTGGTCATTAGTTTTCAAACACCTCCGGATACCTATTTGACGACACCCATGACGACTTTTGTGTCAAAGTGACAGTCAGCAATGTCAGATTCCAAATTGGTCACTAATTTTGGAATCAGCACCCCCTAAAACCTATTTTACGACACCCATGACGACTTTTGTGTCAAAGTGACAGTCAGCAATGTCAGATTGAACATTGGTCATTAATTTTGGAATCAGCACCCCCTAAAACCTATTTTACGACACCCATGACGACTTTTTGTGTCAGAGTGACAGTCAGCAATGTCAGATTGAACATTGGTCATTAATTATGGAATCAGCACCCCCTAAAACCTATTTTATGACACCCATGACGACTTTTGTGATAAAGTGACAGTCAGCAATGTCAGATTCCACATTGGTCATTAATTTTGGAATCAGCACCCCCTAAAACCTATTTTACGACACCCATGACGACTTTTGTGTCAAAGTGACAGTCAGCAATGTCAGATTCCAAATTGGTCATTAATTTTGGAATCAGCACCCCCTAAAACCTATTTTACGACACCCATGACGACTTTTGTGTCAGAGTGACAGTCAGCAATGTCAGATTGAACATTGGTCATTAATTTTGGAATCAGCACCTCCTAAAACCTATTTTACGACACCCATGACGACTTTTGTGTCAAAGTGACAGTCAGCAATGTCAGATTCCACATTGGTCATTAATTTTGGAATCAGCACCCCCTAAAACCTATTTTACGACACCCATGACGACTTTTGTGTCAAAGTGACAGTCAGCAATGTCAGATTCCAAATTGGTCATTCATTTTGTAATCAGCACCCCCTAAAACCTATTTTACGACACCCATGACGACTTTTGTGTCAGACATTACAAGTAATCTGACACCCAGTAGCGTCAGATTACAAAGTAAAATCAAGTAATCGTGTAATCCGGAATCGATTACGATTTCCCCATCTCTGGGTTTAGTTATATGGTTCATTGGTACTGGTGACCACCATCTGGCTCCATCATCAGACCCTGAGTACCACCTCTTGTCAAAGGTCTTGTTGAAACGAACCCAACGAGCCTAAACACGAAGTCGTTTACTTACATGGTTCACTGGTACTGGTGACCACCTTCTGGCTCCATCATCAGATCCCGAGTACCATCTTGATGTGTCTTATCATCTTGACCGTATTGTAATTTTCACATTTTTATCATCACAATGTTGTAATACTTTAACATTCAAACATAACAAAGTATTACAAAAGCAAATATTTACGGATCTAGGATCAAATTCGTTGGTCGCTGTTTACACACACACAATGCGAGGATAGCCCGTGTATAAACAAGGCGTCCGACCCACACAACGATAAATATTCTCGACGTTTGCGATGAAAACTCGGAGACCAAAGCGACATACGTCTTACCTCCTCGAGCTCCGGCGCGGCACTGAAATCGCAGGCGTCCGTCGCCGGTAAAATAGCGACAGGAAGGCTAGTTTTCAAAAAATTGGCAAAAAATCATGATAAAATATTATAACGACAAATGGATAACAGCAGTTTAAGCACATTGTGCAGATTATTTATATACTAAAATAACTTCGATAACATGTAGATTTTCGGAGAAATGATCACTTGTTTCGATGTATTTTCAAGACAAAATTGAGTTCGTTTTACTTTCAATTTCTCAATTTCAAAGGATTAAATGATAAATATTGTTTAATGGGCCTAAAGTACAAGACATTAGGAATTTAAATTTACCGCATTTATGAGAGTGAGCTTATCAAATTGTACATAATAAGAGCTCCGAAATCTGTGCTTCGCGCGGTTTTTCCTAAACGAGCATCAGAAAAAAAATCATTACTAATTGAAAACGCTTTTTCATCCATATGTTTTTTAATGAACTGACAGTTAATTAGATTTTCTAACTGAAACAAGTACTTTAACTGTCTTTTAGTATGAGTAAAGTGTACAATTTTGCCGATAAATATTGTACATTTTACAATATATCGCCTTTTTTTGTCATAGCGCTCTTAATATTGTCTTCGGTTACCGCGATAGTTACTCATGAAATAAAACTATGGAAACGGATTAAATCGCGTATAATGAATTTAAAATACATCCCGACGTTTCGAACTCTTTACAGCGTTCGTGTTCAACGGGTGACTGAGGAAAAAATTAAAATGTGCAAAAGCTACCCACTTACAAGTAGTGTTGAGTTCCTCACTCGTGAGGCACCTCATTTGTACCACTCATATTGTTAATTTGTCGCAGTACTTCACACGGCAAAAATGTATTGCATCACACTTCAACTCACCGCACCTCATTTTACTCGCTTGTGACAGTCGCAACGCAAACACCTCACGCCTCACAAAGCATTCACGCACTTCAAATGTCACAAAAACGTCAAAACTCATCATCCACACGCGCGCCTCGCGGCCCTCAAATACTCGCTCGCAACACAAACACCTCATTCCTCACAGATCATGCACATACTTCAAATGTCACAAAACGTCAAAAACTCATCATCCATGCGCGCGCCTCGCGGCAGACGCGGCCCTCAAACTCCGTCGCGAGAGTCGACACCTCAAATGAAGTCATCAACCACACGTTCAGTTACCGAACTACAGACCTTATGGCCGGGACAAAAGGTCCAGCGATAAAATAAAATGTATCGTTTGACTCGTTTGTACCGGAAATCGCTTTGTACCGGAAAGACAGAAGAGGCACTGTGACAACAACACTTCAAAAATCCTTTCAAAGTGAAACAGATAGTTACGTTTACCATAAGAGGGAGTAAGACAGACACACGCGGGCTTCAAATTTGCCTCACCAAAAATACGTTACACATGACTCGAAAGAAAACAATCTTATGCGCCGCTAGTTTTCATACATTTTACGCCTTTTTGATCCCAGCATAGTTAACTTGCTCGCAAAAATCGCGCGAAAAATCAGACGATTTCGCGTGAACCACATCTTTTGTCTCTGTCGCATTTGTGAAGTCATGAATAAATGCTGCTGAGATGCAAAATGTTGTTTTTCGCGGCAGGTCTTCATTTTTGAATTTTTTGATAGCTATTATTGTGCTAACACATTGACCAGTATAACGTGATCTACCGCAGCAATAGAGTTTGTATGGCTGTTGTTATGTGTAATCAGGGAGCTCTGTTAGACTGGACAGTGAAATGATAACTTTGAAGCGTTTTGAATATTCGGAATACCAAGTATGTATACCAACACAGAGGGCCAACCACTGAGAAGATGCGTTTACGAAGCTTGCTTAAAAACAATTACAAGATTACTGACCGAAATATAATATAAATTATTTGAAGCATGGTAGTTTAATTAAGTATTTTTTCTACTCCCGTACTGTTATTCGTGAGTTACAAGGTCGTGCATAGAACTTAAAAACCCTACATAAAAGATGTCAGGACAAGTCTATCTAGTCTATACCCTGAAAACATTTAGTAGCAGTCGCACGATATAGCTGTTTTACAGTTCAGTAAATACATTGCTACCAACTTAACAAACCAATTCGCAGAGTCGAGACTCCTTCGTTTTCTGCTGCGTTCATTGGCGACGCGTCGAATCGCATTCAAATGTATAGAACTCGATTCAACTCGGCTCGATTCGTCTTAGTGGCCAGGCTTCAAAGAACCATACCATAGACAGTTTTATTTTCATGTTTGCACTCAAACTGCATATTCAAAATGGTAGGCGGTCCACCTAGATAACTAAGATGACTGAAAGTAGGTATTTGTTGAATTTATAATTTTCTTTCAAAATAAGTGCTTGGTCGTAGAAAAAGTATTGTATGCAACGGTGTTTAACTGAGTCAAAAAATGCTCGTGGCGTCTTTATTAACAATTTTCGGCTTCGCCTCAAATTGTTACCCACGCCACTCACCTTTTTTGACCTCTTTTAACCACCAGTTGCATAAAATACTATAATCAGTAATAGAAAGAATAATTCATTTCTTAATTCAATAGAATGATAAATAAATCCGAAACGAAACGTAATTCACAGGCGGTTGACGTTGACAGTAATGACAGTTTACAGAAGAAAAGTTAGTTTGTACGTTTGCATTAGCAATATTTGCATAAAGTTTAGTTTTGTCCTACAGTGATAATACTAATAAATGAGCCAAAATGTAATAATGGTGTCAACTTTTACACAATCAAAAATATACCTGTGATTCTGCCTTAGTGTCATTTGTGTGCAAAAAAATAGTGAAAAGACTTTGGACGTCGTGAATGTTGATGGTGCTTTTAATTACTATCATATTGCTTTTAAAACACATGGAGTGGTAAGTTTGTTATTTTTATGTAAAAGTGGTACTAAGTATAAAACAATACGAACTTTAGTTTGTTTTAAAACATGCAGTTTTATGGTAACTATGCTAATCAAAGTATGTTGTTATTAAGCTGTTAATAATATGAAACCACTGTAATTTCTAGTAGTAATTTAAATGGAACAAACTGTAAATAATATTATTCAATGGCAAAATTAGACCCAGTTCCATAAAAACATCAAATTAAGTTTATATGCAGGTCTCTATGACAGTCCTTGAAATATTTTTTAATTTTATCTATTTTCTCTTGTTAAATGTTCAAGTACTCATTATGACTAATGAAATTTAGTATGTATAAAGGATATTTACCTAGTACACAACTACACATACTAGTTTTTGTAGCCGATGGATTTTGTCAAACAGCCGATGCTAGAAATTATATATATATATACAGATCAGTACCTCACCTCATTTGAAGTAAGACATTGTAACACCTCATTTTTGGAAATGAGGTACTCATACAAACTCATTTGAAATTGATGTCCTACCCATCACTACTTACAAGAAATATTAATGAACCATGACCACAAATAATATAGATTTCTAAGGCAGGTTCACACACTATTAATAAAGCCAGTTATACAATATTCAAAAAATAAAAGGCAAAGGCAAAGGTCTGCAGTCTCTGAACATGTCATGGATAAAGTCAATCATGCTATAAAGTTTGACAAGCCTCTGGTTCTCGCTAAGGAGAAGAGATATATACCCAGAATGTTGCGAGAGGCCATTGAGATCAAGAAATATCCAAACTTTAATAGAGAGGATGGCTTTACTTTACCACCGGCTTGGGATCCAGTAGTACATCTGATAATGGAACAAGCACGACGAAGGCTGTGAGGCATTTGTGTTGTATGGTGTTGGACATTTGCAGTTTGTTTCTTTGTCAATTTTGTGTAGATTAATTGGTTAATTATTTTTTAACAGAGTAATGGTAAATTTTTTGAATATTGTATAACTGGCTTTATTAATAGTGTGTGAACCTGCCTTAGAAATCTATATTATTTGTGGTCATGGTTCGTTAATATTTCTTGTAAGTGGGTAGCTTTTGCACATTTTAATTTTTTCCTCAGTCACCCGTTGACCACGAACGCTGTAAAGAGTTCGAAACGTCGGGATGTATTTTAAATTCATTATACGCGATTTAATCCGTTTCCATAGTTTTACTCTTAACTTATTACACCGTGTTTCCGGTATCACTCAAAACCTCAGACACCCCAACTGATTTTTATTTTTTTAAACGTATGTAGAGTATTCATCTTTTAATCTGATGATTATTATTTTTTTAAATTGAATTTTTCATTTTCTGTACAGCTCTATTCGACTTTTAACTCCACACTCAATAAAATAATTGATAGCTACCATCATAAACCTTAAAACTCTTTATTTGTGTACGTTACTGCAACGACATAAGGTTTACCAATAGACAGCTATGTCACTGTAAAACACTTTAAAGCTTTGTCACAGTAAACTTCAAATTGGACAGGTGACGCAGTAAGCAAATTTAAACCCAACATGCAAAATGACAAGGTTGTAATTAGGTACGAGTTCAATTTGTTATGACTTATGATAAACATTAAAATTATACTGACAAACAACGTCAAACTCGTAGCGGAAAAAATAATCGTCCACGTAACCAGCCATTATTAATACCCCTAAATACTGAAAAAGGTATACAACCTCTAGCAATGTGATATGCACAATATTGTATTACGAATTCGTAGAATGGGCACGTAAAAAATAACTAATAATACGAGTACAACTTAAAACAAAAAATATTACCCCCATCAAGATATAGCTCAATCGATTCTACTCTCGATTCTGAACAAACGGTTTTCAGGTTTTTAGTGTTAAGTGAAACACGGTGTATAAGTGTCCTGCTCCTATATCGTGTCCGCCTCATCACACGTTTTGCGTCGTTAATAACACGAGTGCCTGCCGACCGTGTTATACTCGTAAGTGCGGTAAGAGACCAATTGACAGTGAAATCATGACGTGTGTGCTATCATTGATAATTCTGGCTGTTACAGAACATTACCGAAAAAAGGTAACATTTTAATGTATTTGTTGTTGTTTTTTTTTACAGAACTACCTGCCGATAAATGCCTGGTGACTTTAGAATGGGAGGCAGCTTCTAAAGGCGGTGAAAAGGCTCGCTCCACACCACAAACCATGCTGAAAGATGTAAGTGCTATTTATTCTAAGAGGTTTCACCAATAAAAAAAAAAGGAATATGAATCCTTTAATCTAAATTTAACTCCTAAGAAAACGTCTGGTTTTACTATAAATTATTATGTACATAATAGGCGAGAGCCTGGCAACCTCAATGTCACTGCAATGTCACAATTTGAATTTCTTTCAACCCCTTTTTGCCAAGAGTGGCACTGAAACTTAGTAGTTCATGTGCTCTGCCCTTCCCTTTATGGGATATAGGCGTGATTATATATGTATGTATGTGTGTAATTATGTACATAAATGTTAACACAAGATCCCTGATGACAGATTATATTGCCTAAGTAAGTAGTTAACAATGTACGAAAGAAAATCTTTCTTCCGATCTTACCTGAATCATTACTGACCTCAACGTTCTTCCAGCTGGACTCGGCGTGGCTGGACGGGCCGTGCCGCTCGTGCCGCTGCGAGCCCTCCCCCCCCGGCCCCACCCCTCGCTGCGCCGTCACCGACTGCCCCCCGCTCGGCGCCGGGGACCAGTTCGTACTGGAACCCAGACCTGTGCCTTTCGCGTGCTGCCCCGTGTCCGCTCAAGTGGCGTGTCGGGCCGGCGACACCGTGTACAGAGTAAGTGAGAGTATCTCAGAGGATATAGTAAAGAATGACAGAGACAACTACCCTCCCCCCTGAGCCCCCTGCAGTGCGCCGGTGACCAATTCGTGCAAACGTAGAATTGGAACACGGGATCTCATGATTAGTACTCGACTGTTCAGTCCCGCTAGGCCTGTCCCCAGTTCGCGATCTAACTGAACTGAACTGGCTCCTTAGCCAAAAACTTCACTCTCAACCTTTCCAAGTAAACTGCGAATCGACTGTTAGTTGTTAATCAAAATCGTTATAATTTTGTAACATTCAGCATTACATGTTTATTTTTGTACAGGTGGGTGAAAACTGGACTAACCCTCACGACGTATGCGAATCTTATCAGTGCGTACAAATAGAGGACGGCAAATTAGAGAAGGTCACAACGGTGCAGACCTGCCCTACGGACTGCGAACCGGTAAGACTTGACTAATCCTGGTCATGGCACCAATACAAATATTCAACGTTCACAAACTAAAGTTGATAAAACTACAAGACCATTTTAATGACATTCGATCACAATCACACTGTGAGAGAGTACTTTCTACTGTTAATATGGAACTGTAATTTTTCTCCTTTTTGCTAAAAGTATTTTTTTATTTACATATTTACCCCCTTATTCATAAACATACTCTAAAGTATCAAGCCGATAAAGTTCGTTTGTCCCTTTCTATTACACCAAAACGTCGGAAAGGGACAAACGAACTTTATTTGCTTGATAACTTAAGTGTACGTTTATGAATAAGGGGGTAAGTAATAAGTATACAGAGTGGGGCCTGTAACAAAGGCGAAGAATTGAACTGTAGGCTATTCTCCTTATACTGATCAACATTTTTTCAGTGACTTTTAAAAATTATGAAGTTTTTAAATTTTTTATTTTTCAATTTCATACAAAATAAATATTAGCTTCAATGTACGCCATTATTGTTGTCATTGACGTTGTCTGTCACACTTTAGACTTAACAGAATTCGCAATACATTACCTCTTAGAAAAAACTTTCAAGGGTGATAAAAATCAAAATACGAGTTATTTTTAAAAGTCGCCGAACAAATGTTGATCAGTATAAGGAGAATAGCCTAGAGTTCAATTCTTCGCCTTTGTTACAGGCCCCACTCTGTATACTTAAAGAAGGTAAACAAATAATTTGTACATTTTCGGGTAGTTGCAACATTTGTCGGTTAACCAACCAAATACAAAACTTGTCACTGAGCGACCTGTCTTTTACCTTCTTATTTGGTCGATTAATGTTTTAATTTACTCTCAAGTGGCCAGTATGTTAAGGGTAAATTTTGTTTACATTTATTTAAATATCTTAAGACACAGACTATAATCCTGGTCACGGCACCAATACAAATATTCAACGCTCACAAACTAGAGCCATTAGACAGCTTCAACTGTTATGTGTACAGTACAAACATTTGTGTCATGTGTGAGATATTACTGAGATGAAGCTCAACTGCATTAGTAATACAATGTCTAATTGAGCGAGAGTTTGAGGAAATAATCGTACAAAACAACTACTTTTATTAAGCTTTTGAATAAATTTTTGCAATACAACATTTTTTAACCAACATTGTCTCTCCCAGGGTTGGAAGTACTTCCCCGCTGAACCCTCGAGCGGGCAGTGTTGCGGCAAATGTAAGCCAGTGGCTTGCGTGTGTACTGGCGTTGAAAGACCCATTGGTACAACTTGGCAGTCTCCGGACTTGTGTACGAACTATACTTGTGTGCTGGCTGATGGCAATGTAAGTATCACCTAACTACACCATATGTATAAGTAATCTAAGATGTTAACCTTCAACAGACAGTGTTGTGGCTAGTGTTAGCCAGCGGTCTGTGTGTGTACTGGTGTGGAGGGGCCCATTGGTACAACTTGGGACTCTCCAGACTTGCGTACGAACAATACCTGTGTGTTGGCTGATGGCAAGTAAATCCTCAAATATATATGAGGCTTTGATATTTTAGGAGCACGTCAAAAGCGTTTGGAAGCAGTCGTATAGATTGTCCCGAAGAGTAAAGATTCAGTAGGCGACTCACTGCAACTTAAAGGTTTTGTAGGTCGAAATGTGTTTCTGATTTAAATACAAGTTTTCTTGGTATCTGAATAGCTGTTTTACCGTTAAAGATCCTTTATTCCATTAAGAATAGGCGAGATGACTAAAAAAAAACTAATTAGTCCGTCAGTAAACGAAAAAAGACGACGGTACAGTGCGTTGAAGTTTCGCGTGACATCACGCCTAGGTACAGTTTTTACTTAGAAGTGACGTCACAAGCCCCCACTCCGGAACTTTGATGCTCTATATTTTTGTATTTTTTCATTAATTAGAAAAAGCGAAAAATATGTGTTTAGTATTTTTGGACGATCTAACTGACGAACTAAACAGAATGTCATTTTTTTATCCCTATTGCAAATTCACATTCTCCGCACCTGGTTGGTGAATCGTAGGATCAAAGCTCCAGTCCTCACGATACAGGCTAATATATACCTAGTGTGAGGGCTACTGTTTGTCCTAAGAAGCTCTTGTATATTTCTATAGTTTATTTTTCTATTATTGCTCAGGTTTTATGTAATGTAGATTTGGAAAATAAATGAATTGTTTATTTGTTTCTTATCATGCAGAAATGTCTGCGAGCGATATTACATATTTTTAAATTAAAGGAAAAATTCACACCTCCGGCAGGACTCGAACCTGCGACCTTTGGCCTTGCCGGGGCCATCACGCTATCTGTTAAGATCTATTCTTACGGGTAGATGTTTGCTATAATGCCACCCTAAGGCGGTTGAGAATTGAGGGAATGCATGAATAAATTCGCACACATCCAGCAGGCCTCCGCGGCGCAGTTGGTAGCGTGATGGCCCCGGCAAGGCCAAAGGTCGCAGGTTCGAGTCCTGCCGGAGGTGTGAATTTTTCCATTTTTCCTTTAATTTAAAAAATATGAATTGTTTATATTATGAGAATATCTAAGAATTCTAGTTCAACGCACAGTGCTTAATTAATTTATTCCAGTAGTGACACTAGTGACAGTGACAGCAGTTGAATACGTTCCAATACACTCAAAGAAACAACTTTAATGTTACCAGCTCAATAAGTTAGTATAAATATGTTGTCAAAGAAAACTACTAAGAGTACAACCAGTGACCAAAAGATGGCGACACCAGTATCGTGCCATAAATGTAAATCGAAAACTGATATAAAAGGCACAATATTATGTATTGATTGTAAAAAACGTTACGATTTTGACTGTGCAGGTGGCTCGCCTAGGTTACCCGAAGCTCAGGCTGCGTTAGATGGCGTTAATTTGCAAATTACCAGTCTTATTTTTTTGTGGAGTCGTACAGGCATTTATATACTTTCAATTATGCTTCGCGAACATTTAATATTAAAATTGACGTATTACAACATACATTCAACTTCTCATTGTAACGTTAATCCCCTTAATGTAGATAAATTTACTATTTTACACTATTTTTAAGTACCACTCACACATACAAACAGTGTTTTTGTATTCCTTCTAGACGATAATTTCACGCGGCGACAGCTTGTTTAAATAGCCTTGCGGTAAATACGTGTTATCGCATGATTTGCATGGAAGTACTGGGTTCGAATCCAGGACTTTTTCTCTTTTTTTTTTTTTAATACTACGTCGGTGGCAAACAAGCATACGGTCCGCCTGATGGAAAGCGATCACCGTAACCTATGGACGCCTGCAACTCAAAGAGTGTCGCATGCGCGTTGCCGCCCCATTAGAAACTTGTACACTCCCCTTTGCTGTGTGTGCACAGCAAAAAGGAGTGTACAAGTTCAAAGGAGGGTTTGGGTTGCCGACGACTCAAAGGAATTAGACGGAACAAATTAGTTCCGTAAGTCCTCCCGTCGTCAGCACCCCGCACCCTCGTTGAGCTCTGGCAGCCTTACTCACCGGCAGGAACACAACACTATGAGACACTATTTTTTGTTTTATTATTATACATAAATGTATATGTACTCGTACAGTAGTTACTGAGCGTTTTCCACAAAAAAGATTAAAAACCTATTCTCTTACATGGTAATAATTTTTGGGTTCGTCGAACTCAGAATTTCTAACATAATTATCCTAATCTGATATTTTAAAAAATTCCAAAAAGTATAGATAAATTTTAGTTTCTAAAGTACGATTCTAATGATTTTTTTGGAGGAGTAATTTCGAGAATATATTATATTTAGCGAGGGTATTAAAAGTTGTGTTTTATATCTCAACTTAATAATTAGAAAATCAAAATGACAATAAAAAAATCAATATGTTCTCTAAGATAAAATTGATACCTTCGGCTCTCCATTCTTGCTCGGTCAATAAAATAAATTAATAGTTTAAAAAACACTATAAAACACGCTTTTATAAATGCACGTAAAAGCCAAAAATAAATTATGGATCGTTCAAGTTGTCTCTATTTGTGAGCTGAAGTTTAAAAACTATGTGCTTTTAATTATAATATTTGATTGTAAAAGCGTGGGGCGCTGGAACAGGAAAGACTTTTTGTATAACTTGCTGATAAATCAAATAATGCTATATTACGGGAAGGAGGTTACACAGATTGACGCGCTAACTGGAGTTGCAGCATGACTAGTAGGTTCTACATTAAACAGTCAAATCAATTAAAAGTCAGTGTTCAAAGTAGGTACCAGTTTGTCGAACTCAGACAAAATATGCGCTACTAGCGAGGAGAGTCGACAGTCACCGACACTTAGAACGCCGCTTTTTTCCGGTAATCAAAGTACAAAAGGGGAAAGTGTCTACAGTGACAGGATGCAGAGTTCTTGTTCGTGGACGAGATATCTTTGGTTCTCTTTGGTAACCCTTAGGCGGCATATGTAAACGTTATGTTCTTATGCAACTTCATTCGCCAGGAAGTTCGGATTAGTATTTGTTTACAAGAAAGTCTTTCCTGTTCCAGCGCCCCACGCTTTTACAATCAAATATTATAATTAAAAGCACATAGTTTTTAAACTTCAGCTCACAAATAGAGACAACTTGAACGATCCATAATTTATTTTTGGCTTTTACGTGCATTTATAAAAGCGTGTTTTATAGTGTTTTTTAAACTATTAATTTATTTTATACTTTTTAGTCATTAATAATGAAATACTTTTAACATTTATACATTTCAAGTAGGCGGATTTTACATGCCATTTGTGGCTTAACGTGTACTTATTGCTCATTGCTACTTAATAATAACTAGCGGCTACCTTCTTATTACGGTATTATCATAAAAATGTTTATACCTAGCAAGTTATCCGTAAAAGATAGACAGTATAGACATGTGCCATCGCGGACTTTTTGAAGACATTAGAGAGACATACTTTCGCCATACATTGTTTTGAAGCTCTCAGCTAGTGGGATTTTGTTTGACTCGATTAGAAAATATTGTCACATTTAAACTAATTCAAACAAAATTTAAGTATTTCTTTTTTCCGAGCCCCCATTTGTTTGCTCTTAAAGGTCACAAGAAAACGCTAACCCAACTTATCTTAAATACTACGTTGATCTTTCTTTCATGCGGGGGCTTCGCCCCCAAACCCCTTTGTTTGCTCTTAAAGGTCACAAGAAAACGCTAACCCAACTTATTCTAAATACTACGTTGATCTTTCTTTCATGCGGGGGCTTCGCCCCCGAGCCCCCTTTTCTTTACTCTTAAGGATCACAAGAAAACCTTAACCCAACTTATTTTAAATACAACGTTGATCTTTCTTTTATGCGGGGGCTTCGCCCCCGAGCCCCCTTTGTTTGGTCTTAAAGGTCACAAGAAAACGCTAACCCAACTTATTCTAAATACTACGTTGATCTTTCTTTCATGCGGGGGCTTCGCCCCCGAGCCCCCTTTTCTTTACTCTTAAGGATCACAAGAAAACCTTAACCCAACTTATTTTAAATACAACGTTGATCTTTCTTTTATGCGGGGGCTTCGCCCCCGAGCCCCCTTTGTTTGCTCTGAAAGGTCACAAGAAAACGCTAACCCAAATTATTTTAAATACTACGTTAATCTTTCTTTTATGCGGGGGCTTCGCCCCCGAGCCCCTTTGTTTGCTCTTAAAGGTCACAAGAAAACGCTAACCCAACTTATTCTAAATACTACGTTGATCTTTCTTTCATGCGGGGGGCTTCGCCCCCTGAGCTCCCCTTTCTTAGCTCTTAAAGGTCACAAGAAAACGCTAACCCAACTTATTCTAAATACTACGTTGATCTTTCTTTCATGCGGGGGGCTTCGCCCCCCGAGCCCCCCTTTTCTTTACTCTTAAGGATCACAAGAAAACGCTAACCCAACTTATTCTAAATACTACGTTGATCTTTCTTTCATGCGGGGGGCTTCGCCCCCCTAGCCCCCCTTTTCTATACTCTTAAGGATCACAAGAAAACCTTAACCCAACTTATTTTAAATACAACGTTGATCTTTCTTTAATGCGGGGGCTTCGCCCCCGAGCCCCCTTTGTTTGCTCTGAAAGGTCACAAGAAAACGCTAACCCAAATTATTTTAAATACTACGTTAATCTTTCTTTTATGCGGGGGGCTTCGCCCCCCGAGCCCCCCTTTCTTAGCTCTTAAAGGTCACAAGAAAACGCTAACCCAACTTATTCTAAATACTACGTTGATCTTTCTTTCATGCGGGGGCTTCGCCCCCTAGCCCCCTTTTCTATACTCTTAAGGATCACAAGAAAACCTTAACCCAACTTATTTTAAATACAACGTTGATCTTTCTTTAATGCGGGGGCTTCGCCCCCCGAGCCCCCCTTTGTTTGCTCTGAAAGGTCACAAGAAAACGCTAACCCAAATTATTTTAAATACTACGTTAATCTTTCTTTTATGCGGGGGGCTTCGCCCCCCGAGCCCCCCTTTGTTTGCTCTTAAAGGTCACAAGAAAACGCTAACCTAACTTATCTTAAATACTACGTTGATCTTTCTTTCATGCGGGGGGCTTCGCCCCCCGAGCCCCCCTACGTTTGCTCTGAAAGGTCACAAGAAAACGCTAACCCAACTTATTTTAAATACTACGTTAATCTTTCTTTTATGCGGGGGCTTCGCCCCCGAGCCCCCTTTTCGTTACTCTTAAGGGTAACAAGAAAACCCTAACCCAACTTATTTTAAATACAACGTTTATCTTTATTTTATGCGGGGGTTTCACCCCCGAGCCCCCCTTTGTTTCCTCTTAAAGGTATCAAGAAAACCCTAACCCAACTTATTTTAAATACTACGTTAATATTTCTTTTATGCGGGGGGCTTCGCCCCCCGAGGCCCCTTTGTTTGCTCTTAAAGGTCACAAGAAAACGCTAACCCAACTTATTCTAAATACTACGTTGATCTTTCTTTCAGGCGGGAGGCTTAGCCCCCCGAGCCCCCCTTTTCTTTACTCTTAAGGATCACAAGAAAACCTTAACCCAACTTATTTTAAATACAACGTTGATCTTTCTTTTATGCGGGGGCTTCGCCCCCCGAGCCCCCTTTGTTTGCTCTGAAAGGTCACAAGAAAACGCTAACCCAAATTATTTTAAATACTACGTTAATCTTTCTTTTATGCGGGGGGCTTCGCCCCCCGAGCCCCCCTTTGTTTGCTCTTAAAGGTCACAAGAAAACGTTAACCCAACTTATTCTAAATACTACGTTGATCTTTCTTTCATGCGGGGGGCTTCGCCCACCGAGCCCCCCTTTTCTTTACTCTTAAGGATCACAAGAAAACCTTAACCCAACTTATTTTAAATACAACGTTGATCTTTCTTTTATACGGGGGGCTTCGCCCCCCGAGCCCCCCTTTGTTTGCTCTGAAAGGTCACAAGAAAACGCAAACCCAACTTATTTTAAATACTACGTTAATCTTTCTTTTATGCGGGGGGCTTCGCCCCCCGAGTCCCCCTTTGTTTGCTCTTAAAGGTCACAAGAAAACGCTAACCTAACTTATCTTAAATACTACGTTGATCTTTCTTTCATGCGGGGGCTACGCCCCCCAGCCCCCTTTGTTTGCTCTTAAAGGTCACAAGAAAACGCTAACCCAACTTATTCTAAATACTACGTTGATTTTTCTTTCATGCGGGGGCTTCGCCCCCGAGCCCCCTTTTCTTTACTCTTAAGGATCACAAGAAAACCTTAACCCAACTTATTTTAAATACAACTTTAATCTTTTTTTATGCGGGGGCTTCGCCCCCGAGCCCCCTTGTTTGCTCTGAAAGGTCACAAGAAAACGCTAACCCAAATTATTTTAAATACTACGTTAATCTTTCTTTTATGCGGTGGGCTTCGCCCCCGAGCCCCCTTTTCGTTACTCTTAAGGGTAACAAGAAAACCCTAACCCAACTTATTTTAAATACAACGTTTATCTTTCTTTTATGCGGGGGGCTTCGCCCCCCGAGCCCCCCTTTGTTTGCTCTTAAAGGTCACAAGATAACGTTAACCCAACTTATCTTAAATACTACGTTGAACTTTCTTTCGTGCGGGGGGCTTCGCCTTCCGAGCGCCCCTTTGTTTGCTCTTAAAGGTCACAAGAAAACGCTAACCCAACTTATTCTCAATACTACGTTGATCTTTCTTTCATGCGGGGGGCTTCGCCCCCCGAGCCCCCCTTTGTTTGCTCTTAAAGGTCACAAGAAAACGCTAACCCAACTTATTCTCAATACTACGTTGATCTTTCTTTCATGCGGGGGGCTTCGCCCCCGAGCCCCCTTTGTTTGCTCTTAAAGGTCACAAGAAAACGCTAACCCAACTTATTCTAAATACTACGTTAATCTTTCTTTTAAGCGGGGGGCTTCGCCCCCCGAGCCCCCCTTTGTTTGCTCTTAAAGGTCACAAGAAAACGCTTACCCAACTTATCTTAAATACTACGTTGATCTTTCTTTCATGCGGGGGGCTTCGCCCCCGAGCCCCCCTTGTTTGCTCTTAAAGGTCACAAGAAAACGCTAACCCAACTTATTCTAAATACTACGTTGATCTTTCTTTCATGCGGGGGCTTCGCCCCCGAGCCCCCTTTTCTTTACTCTTAAGGATCACAAGAAAATCTTAACCCAACTTATTTTAAATACAACGTTGGTCTTTCTTTTATGCGGGGGGCTTCGCCCCCCGAGCCCCCCTTTGTTTGCTCTGAAAGGTCGCAAGAAAACGCTAACCCAACTTATTTTAAATACTACGTTAATCTTTCTTTTATGCGGGGGCTTCGCCCCCGAGCCCCCTTTGTTTGCTCTTAAAGGTCACAAGAAAACGCTAACCCAACTTATTCTAAATACTACGTTGATCTTTCTTTCATGCGGGGGCTTCGCCCCCGAGCCCCCTTTTCATTACTCTTAAGGATCACAAGAAAACCTTAACCCAACTTATTTTAAATACAACGTTGATCTTTCTTTTATGCGGGGGCTTCGCCCCCGAGCCCCCCTTTGTTTGCTCTGAAAGGTCACAAGAAAACGCTAACCCAACTTATTTTAAATACTACGTTAATCTTTCTTTTATGCGGGGGCTTCGCCCCCGAGCCCCCTTTGTTTGCTCTTAAAGGTCACAAGAAAACGTTAACCCAACTTATTCTAAATACTACGTTGATCTTTCTTTCATGCGGGGGCTTCGCCCCCGAGCCCCCTTTTCTTTACTCTTAAGGATCACAAGAAAACCTTAACCCAACTTATTTTAAATACAACGTTGATCTTTCTTTTATACGGGGGCTTCGCCCCCGAGCCCCCTTTTGTTTGCTCTGAAAGGTCACAAGAAAACGCTAACCCAACTTATTTTAAATACTACGTTAATCTTTCTTTTATGCGGGGGCTTCGCCCCCGAGCCCCCCTTTGTTTGCTCTTAAAGGTCACAAGAAAACGCTAACCTAACTTATCTTAAATACTACGTTGATCTTTCTTTCATGCGGGGGCTACGCCCCCGAGCCCCCCTTTGTTTGCTCTTAAAGGTCACAAGAAAACGCTAACCCAACTTATTCTAAATACTACGTTGATTTTTCTTACATGCGGGGGCTTCGCCCCCGAGCCCCCTTTTCTTTACTCTTAAGAATCACAAGAAAATCTTAACCCAACTTATTTTAAATACAACTTTGATCTTTCTTTTATGCGGGGGGCTTCGCCCCCGAGCCCCCTTTGTTTGCTCTGAATGGTCACAAGAAAACGCTAACCCAAATTATTTTAAATACTACGTTGATCTTTCTTTCATGCGGGGGCTTCGCCCCCGAGCCCCCTTTTCTTTACTCTTAAGGGTAACAAGAAAACCCTAACCCAACTTATTTTAAATACAACGTTTATCTTTCTTTTATGCGGGGGGCTTCGCCCCCCTAGTCCCCCTTTGTTTGCTCTTAAAGGTCACAAGATAACGCTAACCCAACTTATCTTAAATACTACGTTGAACTTTCTTTCGTGCGGGGGGCTTCGCCTTCCGAGCCCCCCTTTGTTTGCTCTGAAAGGTCACAAGAAAACGCTAACCCAACTTATTTTAAATACTACGTTAATCTTTCTTTTATGCGGGGGGCTTCGCCCCCCGAGCCCCCCTTTGTTTGCTCTTAAAGGTCACAAGAAAACGTTAACCCAACTTATTCTAAATACTACGTTGATCTTTCTTTCATGCGGGGGGCTTCGCCCCCGAGCCCCCTTTTCTTTACTCTTAAGGATCACAAGAAAACCTTAACCCAACTTATTTTAAATACAACGTTGATCTTTCTTTTATACGGGGGGCTTCGCCCCCCGAGCCCCCCTTTGTTTGCTCTGAAAGGTCACAAGAAAACGCTAACCCAACTTATTTTAAATACTACGTTAATCTTAAAGGTCACAAGAAAACGCTAACCTAACTTATCTTAAATACTACGTTGATCTTTCTTTCATGCGGGGGCTACGCCCCCCGAGCCCCCCTTTGTTTGCTCTTAAAGGTCACAAGAAAACGCTAACCCAACTTATTCTAAATACTACGTTGATTTTTCTTTCATGCGGGGGGCTTCGCCCCCCGAGCCCCCCTTTTCTTTACTCTTAAGAATCACAAGAAAACCTTAACCCAACTTATTTTAAATACAACTTTGATCTTTCTTTTATGCGGGGGGCTTCGCCCCCCGAGACCCCCTTTGTTTGCTCTGAATGGTCACAAGAAAACGCTAACCCAAATTATTTTAAATACTACGTTGATCTTTCTTTCATGCGGGGGGCTTCGCCCCCCGAGCCCCCCTTTTCTTTACTCTTAAGGGTAACAAGAAAACCCTAACCCAACTTATTTTAAATACAACGTTTATCTTTCTTTTATGCGGGGGGCTTCGCCCCCCGAGTCCCCCTTTGTTTGCTCTTAAAGGTCACAAGATAACGCTAACCCAACTTATCTTAAATACTACGTTGAACTTTCTTTCATGCGGGGGGCTTCGCCCCCCGAGCCCCCCTTTTTTTTTACTTTTAAGGATCACAAGAAAACCTTAACCCAACTTATTTTAAATACAACGTTGATCTTTCTTTTATGCGGGGGGGCTTCGCCCCCCGAGCCCCCTTTTGTTTGCTCTGAAAGGTCACAAGAAAACGCTAACCCAACTTATTTTAAATACTACGTTAATCTTTCTTTTAAGCGGGGGCTTCGCCCCCGAGCCCCCCCTTTGTTTGCTCTTAAAGGTCACAAGAAAACGCTAATCCAACTTATCTTAAATACTACGTTGATCTTTCTTTCATGCGGGGGGCTTTGCCCCCGAGCCCCCCTTTGTTTGCTCTTAAAGGTCACAAGAAAACGCTAACCCAACTTATTCTAAATACTACGTTGATCTTTCTTTCATGCGGGGGCTTCGCCCCCGAGCCCCCTTTTCTTTACTCTTAAGGATCACAAGAAAATCTTAACCCAACTTATTTTAAATACAACGTTGATCTTTCTTTTATGCGGGGGCTTCGCCCCCGAGCCCCCTTTGTTTGCTCTGAAAGGTCGCAAGAAAACGCTAACCCAACTTATTTTAAATACTACGTTGATCTTTCTTTCATGCTTCCCCCTCGAGCCCCCCCTTTTTTCTATTCTTATCTTCCGGAACCATCATCAGGCCTTGAAACCTAATCGTAGTCATAGTTCATTACAAGACTTTTCTAAGAAGCCCAAAAACAGCTATGATACGATGTTCCATCATGTAGTTCCAGTTCATATCTTCCGGCTCCATCATCAGACCTTGAAACCTAATCGTAGTCAAAGTTCATTACAAGACTTTTCTAAGAAGCCCAAAAACAGCTATGATATGATGTTCCATCATGTAGTTCCAGCTCATATCTTCCGGCTCCATCATCAGACCTTGAAACCTAATTGTAGTCAAAGTTCATTACAAGACTTTCCTAAGAAGCCCAAAAACAGCTATGATACGATGTTCCATCATGTAGTTCCAGTTCATATCTTCCGGCTCCATCATCAGACCTTCAAACCTAATCGTAGTCAAAGTTCATTACAAGACTTTTCTAAGAAACCCAAAAACAGCTATGATACGATGTTCCATCATGTAGTTCCAGTTCATATCTTTCGGCTTCATCATCAGACCTTGAAACCTAATTGTAGTCAAAGTTCATTACAAGACTTTTCTAAGAAACCCAAAAACGGCTATGATACGATGTTCCATCATGTAGTTCCAGTTCATATCTTCCGACTCCATCATCAGATCAGCTCAACAGTACCATATTATTGTATTGTCATCGGAACTACATATAGCTGCCAATTTTCATTACGCTACGACTCCTGGAAGATGGTTAAATTAGCTTCCTTAGATTCCATTACATACATAGTTACATACACGACGACCTAATAAAAGCGTGTTAAAATACGAAATTTATATCCAAAAAAAATACAAAAAGTTTATAGAATTCCGGGATTCGAACGCAGTTTCACGGCGTGACAGGCGACTGTTCACCAACGACGCCATTACATAACACGCTGTTACCGACGAAATTAGGCTATACGTATATAATTATTTAAATATATGTAAAATGTCAAATCCATACTAAAACTACAAATAAGAATGGGTGTGTGTCTGTTTGTTTATCCGTCTTTCACGGCCAAACGAAGCGACGGATTGACATGTTTTTTAAGTGGAGATAGTTGAAGGGATGGAGAGTGACATATGCTACTTTTGTCTCTTTCTAACGCAATCGAAGCCGCGGGCAAAAGCTAGTACAGCACGGGTAGCATGGTCGCGCGATAGACTATAAAATATCAGGCCGTCCCTGTCGCACTATTAGTAAGTGCGATTATAGGGACGGCCAGATGTTTTATCATTTATCGCGCGACCATAATTGCCTGCCTGGACCAGATTATATTGATGATAATTATTATTTGTAACCATTTAGTTAATATTGTCTTCAGTTACCGCGATAGTTACTCAAAACGGATTAAATCGTGTATAATGAATTTACGTTTCGAACACTACAGCGTTCGTGGTCTCTGAGCTCAACGGGTGACTGAGGAAAAATTACAATGTGCAAAAGCTACCCACATACCTACATACATATTCATATATATAAATATAACTATTTAGTTGTTGAAGAAAAACATTCACACAACAATAACATAGGTCAACTAGCTCAGTAAATGTAAGGAAGTCAGCACATTACTAATACTATGCCCACACTATGACCTATGTACCTGACCTGACGTGTAATATTTTATTTTATCAACAAAGGCACAATAAAGATTGTATTGTATTTTTGTATGAAAATAAAAAATAGGAAAGAAATATAGTAAGAGTCTTTTTTAATAGAATATTTATTCTATTAAAAAATATAAAAAAAACTTAATAAATCCAAAAAAAGTTCAAATGATTAAAAAAGACTCCGGAATGGAACTCGAGATCTTCTGCTTCATAGTCAATGCGTTTGACCGAGACGCCATTTCGATTTACACTAGCAGTGTCGAAATACACGATATGTATCTTTATTGACAAAATGCGTCATTATTTCTGAGTCTGCTTGAGTTAAGTAAACCAATATCTTTAAATAATTACTTGTCAAGAGCAAAGTGTCACTGATGATAATGTCAACTAAAAATGCGCGAAATATGACGGCTCTGTGTCTGTACACAAAATTTGGCACGCACATTTTCGTAAAATTAATAAAAAATTCACATGGATTTGTCCATGATTTCTGTATGAAACAATGTATTTCGTTCAATACTGCGACGATGGATAATGTATAAAAGATGTATGCGCATATTTTTATTTAGTTGTAGTGTGCGGTGACTAAATAAATGGTAGATGTTTTTTGTATGGAAAGCGAGCCACCTTAAATAACAATTTAATATAAAATTGTACAATAGTTAGCCAAAAAGACTTTCTATATCCATTTTATTTATTAATGTTATATTCTAGCTGCAAGTTCAAACTTCAAACGAGACCTGCCCTGAAGTCCCCGTGGCCTTGAAGAAGCAGTTCGTTATGAAGGAAGAAAAGCCAGCTGGCAAGTGCTGCAAGACGCAGGAGCCTGTTGCGTGCCGAGTGGGCAACGATATCTATCAGGTATGTAATTTTACCCACACCCAGTAGATTTGGAAATACTAATAAGTATTAGGAAACATGTTGTCGATTGAAATTATCTGCCTACGTTATAACCTCACTCCAAAATTAAAATTTTGAAAAAACTCCCGACATAGTGGACCGATTTCCATGGAACATGGCTAAGAACACTCCCGACTAATTCAGCTTTCACACAAAAAAAACTAAATCTAAATCGGTTCATCCGTTAGGGAGGTAAGATGCCACAGACAGACAGACATAAATTTATCGTTTTTGCGTTGAGGGTTAAAAAGAAACACATACTGGGTAGGTCATTGTGCTATGTAGTTTTCGTCCACTCGGCGAAGTATGAATCATAATTGCTTCATAAATGTAAATTTATTGTCGTCTTTGTGTTAGCAAACTATATTTTTCACGCAGCAAATGAAATAGATATTTGTATTGAAGATATTCGTTGCTACTCCGTGACGACTAAACTACTTAGCACAATTACTATAGGTAACTACTTTAAAAAAATGGTACCACGTTATCCGAATACGGATCCGTTGCCTATCATTTCAATTGCATATCTAAACAAAATTCAAAATCTATTTAATCTTAGTTCTATATACCTATCCATTGTTGATTAAGCAAATCCCGTAAATAAATCATTTAAAAGTTCATCACAGTTTCCAATCTTCGCTCTTTTCCCTACATAGCAATTTTTATCTGCGAGAAAATTTATTGAAAATTGTCTAATTATACTATTTTACTTTCAGGAGGGCCAAACCTGGCAGTCGCCAGACCCGTGCAAGAACTTCACTTGCGCCCGCGACGGCACCGGCCGACTGGCACACTCGCCTAACGTGGAGACTTGCACGACGACTTGCAAGCGAGGATGGAAATACGTGACGCCAGCCCCTGGTGTGTGCTGCGGACATTGCAGGCAGGAGCAGTGCGTGGTGGAAGATGAGTTGAAGGACGCAGGTATGTTAACTACAAGTGTTGAAAACTACAGCGACAGTTAGACTTGCACGATAACTTGCAAGAGAGTATGGAACCATATGTTGTAGACATTGCAGACAAGAACAGTGTGTGGTCAAAGACATATGTAACTCCGTTTAGTCAGATAAAGTCTAAGAAAAAAACGTACCTCAAAACCATACCGAAAAAGGTACGGTGACCTTGGCGATTCACCTTTGGTGATCGCTCGGCTAGATGGCGCTAATATTATGTTTGACATTTTAACACATAGCAAGCTAAGAATATGGGCCAAATTGTCAAAATTGAGGTTCAAAAGTTTTAAGCCTGTGTCGAGAGATGGTCAGAAAAAAGAAAAAAAAACTCGATCCTCTTGTGGTTGAAGATGAGTTGAAGGACGCAGGTATGTTAACATCTACGTGTGTTTAGGATGGCCGAATGTTGCCAATTGAGAACTATAGCGGTAGCTAGAAAACTTGCACGAAGAGAGTGGCGCAACATTTACTATGACAGGTGGTGCCACTATAATCACCTTCCGTTACTATTAAACTCTCTTGTCTTGCCACAGAAAAGTGTTGTTACCCGTAGCAATATAGCTGTAAGAGTTTCATTATATTCATTATGTACTTTTATTAACACCTAGGTTCAACCTGGAAATCTCCCGACAACTGCACAACGTACACCTGCGAGCGAAGCGGCGAAGACCTGCTGATGACGTCATCGCGTGTTCCGTGCTCCGACGTGACGTCATGCGCGCCGGAGGACCTAGTTAATGAGACCTGCTGTACCGTGTGCAAGGAGAAACCCGCCGCTCTCAGTGAGTTACTGTACTTCACTAGTGGTTTATTAGCTTTACTCTTAGGATCCAGAAGGTAAGGCTCCAGTTTAAAAAACGGCCGATCCCAATATACAGAACTGTTTTGGCAAATAATTCTCAATGACATAAGAAATCTCATTGTTCTGATGCGAGCCGGAATCTAAACGCTACCTTCGATCTAACACTTGAAAGCCCCACGCGATACCTAAGTAACTGTGAGCGCATGTCTGCAACTGAACAATTATCCAGGTGATTCAATGTTTTAACGAAAGCTTGGGACCTTACAAATAAACAGGTATTTGCTTTTAGAACAGTTTTTGACAAATTACAAAACATGGATACTTATACATACATTCGTTGACATATAACACTAAGTTCTCGCGCTTTGTACACATATTTAATTTAACGTTGAGAAAAAAGGTAAAATAATGTTAATTAATCGCGTTCGACCTGTATGTACATACATACATACAATCACGCCTGTATCCCATAAAGGGGTAGGCAGAGCACATGAAACTACTAAAGCTTCAGTGCCACTCTTGGCAAATAAGGGGTTGAAAGAAAACGAAACTGTGGCATTCCAGTGACAGGTTGCCAGCCTCTCGCCTACGCCACAATTTAACCCATATCCCATAGTCGCCTTCTACGACACCCACGAGAAAAAAGGGGGTGGTGAAATTCTTAACCCGTCACCACACAGGCTCCTGTATGTGACTTTAAATATTCGTTGACATGATTAAAATGTTAATTTAAATGTTTTGTTTTCAATACTAATTACTATGTTTTGTTTGTTACAGAAACGTGCTACCCCGAAGAAATACCACAACCGGAGACAGTGGGCCTGATCAGAGTTACTTTACGTCCCCACGGCGTCTGCGTAAACTCGGCTCCAGTGCCAGGCTTCCGAGAATGCAGAGGCTCATGCCATTCTGGCACACTTTACAATAATCGTAAGTTAGATAAACTACACATATATCACCATAGTATGGTTTACCGATCTATCTTAACGTGCACACGGCGTCTGCGAGAATGCTGCTCCCGTCCCAGGATTTCGAGAATGTCGTGGGTCATGCTACTCCGGCACTATTTACAGTAACCGCAGATCACGCCAATCCGGGATCACGCGAGACGGGAAATGCCTTACTTTCGTAACCATAATATGGTTTCCCCGAGGCATGCAGTTTATTAGTATTTATGTGCTTTAGACCTCTAATTCAAAGCCCATGCGGGATTAGGTACATAGTGCGACTGGCGTTGACACACTGCTCTATTTATTTATTTAATCTTTATTGCACAAAAGAAAATCTTGCAGTACAAAAGGCGGACTTAATGCTTTAAGGCATTCTCTACCAGTCAACCTCAAGGCTAAGCAGAGAGACTGTGAGCGGTGCTACAATTTCAACAGTAGAATCAAAACAAAGGAAATAAAAGAAAGCATACTAAATAAATTAAACATAAGTACACATATAATTTACAAATACATATACATACATATAACTATACATACCAAATATATATATAACTACTCTATACTCGTGTACTAACTAACTTTGCTTTACATCTATCGCTATAATATGGTTTCCTCGCTCTTAAGCTTTTGTATTCAGATTTGAATCTTATATTAATTTGCAGAGACAGGCAGCCACGACTCCCAGTGCGAGTGTTGCCAGGCGACCAAATACACGAAAGTGACCGCGTCGCTGCGCTGCGAGGACGGAAGCACGCAGCCTCACGTGGTCGCGTCGCCGCTCGAGTGTGGATGTCGTGCTTGTGGCGACACTGTGTCTAAATATCCTACGAAGACTGGTACGTAACAATTTAGTAACTAAGCCACAGAAAAAAGCTTGACAGTTTGAACCACGAAAGTGACATCGCTGATAATTCTGCTACTCACCGCTAGATGCCGACTATGGTTTTAGCCTGGGAACGTGTTACGCGCGGATCAAGGGATTGTCAGTCTAGGTGTAATTAGTCTATGGATATAACAACATCATTAAGGTACAGCGGAACAATTTGGACTGGGGACAATTGCAACTCATCCATATTTTCCATGTATTATCGAGTTCCACATGTACCACCCACTGAACACGCGTGCCAGGATACCAGTCGACACTATTTAATAAGCAAACATTGTAAAACATGGGACAAAAATGATCAGTTGCAACTGCATCTAGTTGAAACTGACCCGCTTCACTTTACGTATATCTTTTCGTTGTAAAAGTATAAAACGTTTAATTTATATTATTTCAGGGTATGGAGTTAAAAATGGAGTGAAAACGCCGCCGAAACGGGAAGAGTACGACTACGATATCCCGGAGATCTACGCGAGAATGGCGCCCGAATCTCGACGATAAACATTTCGAGAAAAAATCGAGGAATTCTGAGAAATCATTTTCGGATAGGAGAAATTATAAACAAGTTTGAATAACAATTTGTATTTAAGAGACAGATATTGATCACATGTATTTTTTGTAAATAAAACATTTAATATTAAATAAATTGGTTTCAATTACGTAACAAAGAACAGAAACTTAGTGTATTTAGCTGAAGTCAAGATATGTAGGCCTGTGGTGTAACCACTGTACTTACCTATCTTTATTAAATACATGTATATAACATTAAATAATCATCATAATATTTACTTATATACATAACTACTAAATACCATTAATACTATAATATCTATCACACTAAACATAAATAATAAACACAAATACTTATATAATAACATTCACTTTTACATTAAAAATTCACATGCAATATAAACATAAATAAATTTACTAAAATCAATATCAATACTTAAATCATAAACTATATCTATACTTACAATATTCATATTTCATACATTATCCTAGCTACTCTATCGAATCTCCTTCGTCCGCCGCGCGGGCGCGGTGGGCGGGGACATCCGATCAGGTGACGCAGCGGCGAGAGGCCCCGCGCTCGCGCCGGCCGACACGCCAGTATCCACCCAGCCGCGACGCCGACTCCACGCTGCCCCGCGCCTCACCGGCGCCCGATCCACACTTACGCGAATTGATTGTTTTTCACGTTCTGAATTATTTATTGTGCTGTGTTGTTTACGTGTGACATTTTCTGTTCAAATAGACTTCATAAAGAGAACATTTTTGTGGTTTGATTGAAGCAAGACCCGCTACATAACCCACACTGGTGACCCGACGTTTGAACAAATACCGCAGCTTTCTTCTGGTGAATTTCCATAACAACCTACGGAAACCGTAAGTCAATCATAATGTCTGATAACGAAGAAGAACGTGCTAAAAGTGTGAAGAGTGTCCCACCTGGGAAAAATAACGAACATGTTGCAACCGGCGCCGAGACGTTCCGCGTCGGCGTAAAGATACCTCCATTTTGGCCGCAAGAGCCGGAAGTATGGTTCAAGCAAGTCGAGGGCCAATTCATATTATCGAATATAACTTCGGATACGACGAAATTTTACTACGTTCTATCTCAGCTGGAACAACAATACGCAGCAGAGGTAAAAGACATAATTATATCCCCTCCCGCATCAGATAAATACGAAAAATTTAAAAGTGAGCTTATTAAGCGTCTGTCAGCTTCACGGGAGAAGAAATTGAAAACCATGTTGCTCCATGAGGATTTAGGCCACAGAAAACCCTCTCAATTTTTAAGGCACCTGCAACACGTCGCCGGGCCGGACGTCCCTGAGGACTTTATGAAGTCCATATGGACCAGCCGCTTGCCGCATAATATTCAATCAGCTGTAGCTACCCAGCCCACGTCCACCCTCGATTCATTAGCGGATTTAGCAGACCGTGTATGGGACATCGCTCCAAGTACCCCACAGGTAGCAAGCACAACCGGCCATCCTGAATCAGTCACCGACCTCATGGTTAGTAAAATCGCCGCACTCACAAAACAGATGCAGGAGCTGACCAACGAAATGCGGTCACGATCTCGCCCTAGATACAGAGATAGAGGTAAGCCACAGCACCGTGAGCGTAGCGACAGCCAGCGACGTGGTTATAGTCAGCAGCGTTCGCAATCTAGCTACCGCAAATTTCCGGTATGCTGGTACCACTTCAAGTTCCAACAAGAGGCGACGAGATGCGTCAAACCTTGCGACTTCTCATCGGGAAACGAGCAGGGCAATCGATAATGGCGGCCAGCGATTGCCCCAGCCCCATACCCGGTCGCTTATTCGTCACGGACCGACGGTCAAAGATGCAATTCCTTGTAGACACCGGAAGTGATCTTTGCGTTTTTCCTAAAACCGCATTACGCGAATATCGACCAAAAACCAACTACGAACTGTACGCTGCCAACGAGTCAGTTATCAATACTTACGGTCACCTTCAGCTGAGCCTAGATCTCGGGCTCCGCCGAGACTTCTATTGGGAATTCGTCGTAGCAGATGTCTCCAAAGCCATCATTGGCGTCGACTCTCTCGACGTCGATCTCATTACAATTTAGCTGTCGACTGCCGCCAAAAGCGCTTAATAGACTGCACTACACTACTGTCAGCTATCGCCACAGCCGTGACTCCAGAGGACAACGTGTTTTCCGTCAAAACCCTCAACGGTGAGTCGAAGTATAATGATATCCTGAAAGATTACCCGGAGATAACACGGCCACCTGGTATTCACCGCGAATTGAAGCACAGTACTCTGCACTACATCACGACGACCGAAGGACCACCGGTGCACTGCACACCGAGAAGGTTAGCTCCCGATAAGCTGAAAATTGCCAAAGCCGAATTCGAAGCTATGCTCAAGAACGGAACAGCGCGCCCATCGTCAAGCCCCTGGTCTTCGCCATTACACCTTGCACCGAAGAAGGATAACGGCTGGAGACCCTGCGGAGATTATCGTCAGTTGAACGCACGAACTGTCCCAGACCGTTACCCTCTCCGCCATATTCACGACTTTGCCCACCAGCTATCAGGTTGTAACGTCTTCTCTACTATAGACTTAGTAAAAGCGTACAACCAAATACCGGTAAACCCTGACGACATCGCCAAGACTGCCATAGCGACTCCTTTTGGATTGTATGAGTTTCCTTTTATGTCATATGGCCTCCGCAACGCCGGGCAGACATTTCAAAGGTTCGTAGACGAAGTCACAAGAGAAATGGACTTTGTATTCGCCTACTTAGACGACTTTCTCGTCTTCTCGGAGAATGAAGAGGCTCACAAAGAACACTTGAAACAGCTGTTCGGCAAGCTACGGGACTACGGCATGGTCATAAACCCCGCCAAATGCACCTTTGGCGTACCGGAAGTAAAGTTCCTCGGTTATCACATCTCGGCGGAAGGCACGAAACCTCTGGCAGCGAAAGTCGAAGCAATCGAGACATTCCCAGCTCCCAAGACCATCAAAGAGCTCAGAAGATTCTTGGGAATGATCAATTTCTATCGTCGCTTCATTCCTCGAGCAGCTCAGTTACAAGCTCCACTGCACAACTTACTAATTGGATCAGTCAAAGGATCACAGCCAGTTGTGTTGCAGGACGACACTTTAAAGGCGTTTAACGACTGTAAGAAAAGCCTATGTGACGCAGCCATGCTAGCACACCCAGATGGTAAAGCCGTTTTAGCACTTGTCACAGACGCGTCAGATACGTCGATTGGCGCAGTACTTCAGCAGAAGCACGGAGACGATTGGCAGCCGATTGCGTTTTATTCGAAGAAGCTGAACCCCGCTCAACAAAAATATTCTCCATATGACCGGGAGCTGCTAGCTATATATAACGCAATCAAATATTTCAGACACATGCTAGAGGCACGAGTTTTTACAGTATACACCGACCACAAGCCTTTGTGCTTCGCCTTCGCGTCACACAAGTCAAACTGCTCACCGAGACAATTTCGCCATCTAGACCTGATATCTCAGTTTACCACGGATATACGCCACATATCAGGAAAGGACAACGTGGTAGCTGATACACTGTCACGGATAGAAGAGCTAGAAAAGCCTGTCGACCTTGAACAACTTGCAGAAGCCCAAGGAAAGGACTCAGAGCTGAAACGCATTTTAGACGGTGACACAACCCATACCATCAAGCTGCAGAAGATGAAGATACCTGGTTCCGCCACCGACATATACTGCGACTGTAGCACCTCAACTCTTCGACCTTACGTGACTCCTGAATTTCGACGACAAGTTTTCAATAGTTTACACTCGCTGAGTCATCCTGGAGTTAGGGCATCAGCGAAGCTTGTAACCGACCGATTTATCTGGCCAAATATGAACAAAGATTGTCGTAACTGGGCACGAGCCTGTACAGCTTGCCAACTTTCTAAAGTAACGAGGCACGTCCAGGCACCATTAGGAACATATCAACTACCTAAAGCCCGATTCTCGCATGTTCACATTGATATCGTCGGACCTCTGCCGCCATCTCAAGGTTACCGCTACTGTCTCACTGCAATAGATCGCTACACACGCTGGCCAGAAGCTATTCCGATGATGGACATCACAGCCGAAACAGTCGCCAAAGCCCTCCTGTCTGTCTGGATATCCCGATTCGGTTGCCCCATAGACATTGTCACCGATCGCGGAAGCCAATTCGAATCGACACTCTTCAGATACTTGGCAAAAATCGCCGGATTCAAACACAGACGTACGACGGCATATCATCCTGCCTGCAACGGCCTCATCGAAAGACTTCATAGGCATTTGAAATCAGCCATTGTCTGTCACGCGCAGGAAAACTGGACAGAATCTTTACCACTAGTCTTACTAGGAATAAGATGCGCGTTCAAAGAAGACTTGAAGACATCATCCGCAGAGCTTGTATATGGTGAAACCTTAAGGCTGCCTGGCGAGTTCTTCCAGCCAAGCGAAGCTACGACAACAGACATCACCGATTTCACTGCGCGCTTACGCAATATTACTCAGCAGCTGCACCCTGTACCTACTTCGAGACATGGAAATAAAAATACTTTTATTTTTAAAGACTTGAAGTCAGCTACTCACGTCTTTGTAAGAGATGACGCTGTACGTGGTGCACTAACGCCAGCCTATACCGGGCCACACGAAGTAATAGAACGTGGAGATAAAGTCTGGAAACTAAAAATAAAAGGAAAGGAAACCACCATATCCATTGATAGACTGAAGCCAGCTTATACGCTCGAAGATAGCAGCAACAGCCCAGTCAAAGAACCTGAAAAAGAAAGAAAGAAAGATAAGACGAGTACACACCCCCAGAAGATCACGGATACTGAAAACAATAATCCAAAAACACTTACCCGATCCGGCAGACGAGTGACGTTTCCAGATTACTATAGAGATTATTATCGCCCGTGAGACGGTCTCTGGGAGGGAGTGATGTGGTGTAACCACTGTACTTACCTATCTTTATTAAATACATGTATATAACATTAAATAATCATCATAATATTTACTTATATACATAACTACTAAATACCATTAATACTATAATATCTATCACACTAAACATAAATAATAAACACAAATACTTATATAATAACATTCACTTTTACATTAAAAATTCACATGCAATATAAACATAAATAAATTTACTAAAATCAATATCAATACTTAAATCATAAACTATATCTATACTTACAATATTCATATTTCATACATTATCCTAGCTACTCTATCGAATCTCCTTCGTCCGCCGCGCGGGCGCGGTGGGCGGGGACATCCGATCAGGTGACGCAGCGGCGAGAGGCCCCGCGCTCGCGCCGGCCGACACGCCAGTATCCACCCAGCCGCGACGCCGACTCCACGCTGCCCCGCGCCTCACCGGCGCCCGATCCACACTTACGCGAATTGATTGTTTTTCACGTTCTGAATTATTTATTGTGCTGTGTTGTTTACGTGTGACATTTTCTGTTCAAATAGACTTCATAAAGAGAACATTTTTGTGGTTTGATTGAAGCAAGACCCGCTACATAACCCACAGGCCGTCTACACAAACTATAAAAAAATATTAACAGATCAAGGAATAAAATATCCTAACATTTTAATGTACGAGAATTTAGAAACTTGGTATGACATTTAAGACATGATGTGGAAAAAAACAAGAAATAATTATGTTCTTAAATGGTGGAAGACATATGTTGGTAAGCTTTAGATTTATACCACTTTAGCAACCATAGACATACCAAACTATAAAATGACTGTCAATGTTTCTTTTTTTTCTAATAAAATAATGCACAAGTGACAGTATAAAACTTCCATAAAAAGAAACAAAAATATTACATGTAAACAAGTTTATAAATACAGGTTTATCTACAGTTTACCATTTTATAGAATTTCACGTCTCGCATAATAAATTCTTCTACACTAAAATGTTCACTTTTCACCATACATTTATACAAAACAACTGAGTATATTACGTAGGGTATATAATCTGGTGTATAATTATAGAGAGATATGAGCAGATAGTTATCACAAATATAAGACAGACACATGACTAATATATTTTGGAAATAAATGCAGTTTTATATAATCTTAAGTCAGCAGTGGCTTATAATTCTTATAAATAAAAAATGAATACGTAAAACCTGCGATTTTAGTTCCCAGACATCAAAAACTGCTTTTGTACCAATTTATTTCATTTCAATTGGTTTAACCGTTTCTGTGCGGATGACACGGAGGCCGTGTAATTGTTGTGTATCGCGTATGACACGGCTCCCGTGAAAAAGTTTTCGAAAATGGAACACGCAACGAATCGGTTAACAAATATTGGGATAATATACAAAGTCATTATCTGGATCCTAAAATTCGAGGGTTGTCACTAGTTTGTCGGAATAAGTAAAAAAGTAACTAAGTATTTCCAACTGATGTCTAACCGTCAAAAAGGGAAAGTTTACGGATATATAGTATACACCTTGGTACAGTAATATTTACAAGACGTGCCTTTACCACGAGTTACGACAGTGTCAACACTCAATATCAACATATCTATAGATAACAACGTATATACTCGTAATACTCCGTGTAAACAGAGAAACCCCCTTATTCATAAACGTACACTAAAGTTAGCAAGCTGATAAAGTTCGTTTGTCTCTTTCTATCACACCAATACGTCGGAACTTTAGGAGTATATACGTATTTATCTATAATTATATCGATGATATATATCGTGCTAATTACACAGGACTGAAATACTCATAAAGTAATTGTCCTTTACAATTCTATTAGAGATCATTTTCCAAAAACTAATTCGTTATGACTCGTTCTGTCCTTCTGTGTCGCTCTGTTCTCCATTCTCCTCTCTCAGTCTATCTTCTTCTTCTTTCTGTTTCTGCTTCCTGAGCGTTTCTGATAGGTATTTACACCGCTGCATACATTCCTCCTGAAAATAATTGTAAATAACATTAACAATTAATCTTATTTTGGGTGAATCCACATAAAAGTAACGTGAGTCACGACTTCATTGCGTGTTTATTTAAACTACAGCAAATTATAGGATCTATGCATATACCGGGAAAGTAACACTTATTTATAGATATATTATCGCGTCGTGAATAAATGGAACATGCCATAAAATCGTGACTCACGTTACTCTTTTTCCACAATCATTATGTTAAATAATAGTACATTGCATCAGAGGCCGGGAAAATGAGGATTTCCGGCCAAGTGGGTATATACGGCCGAGCGAGCGTGCGAGCGAGGCCGGATAGGGATACGAGGCCGGGAATCCGTTTTCACGCCGAGGCATGTATAGTGCTTTTCTCAAACATACAATGAAATAAAAAAAAATGCTCTAAAGGACAATATTTTATAAAAAAAAAGTTACTTTGCAGGCCTAGGCCTAAAAAATAATATGAAATCCCTTTACAGTCCTCTCGAGTTGTTGCGCCCAAAAAGCGATACTTCCCAGCCCATTTTAAGGAACGTAAAGACAATATTTCATTGCATGTTTGAGAAAAAATATTTTCTAAGTTAACTGTAATATCGGCAAACGATTATTGTTGGATAAAATTATTATTTCGTATTTTTCATTTTATTAATTATCATGTCGCTCGAATCTAGAGCAGAGCCCAACTGGGGAAGTACCTCCGCCTTACAGAAGACCGCAGTCAAATAGCACTAGACCCTCATAGTGTTGTTCCTGCCGGTGAGTAAGGCTGCCAGAGCTCAACGAGGGTGCGGTGTGGGAGGGTGCGGGGACCTACGGAACTAATTTGTTCCGTCTATTGTCCTTTGAGTCGTCGGCACCCCGAACCCTCCTTAGAAATACACAGCAAAAAGGAGTGTACAAGTTTCTAACAAGTCGGCAATGCGCATGTGACACCTCTTAAGTTGCAGGCGTCTATAGGTTACGGTGACCGCTTTCCATCAGGCGAACCGTGTGCTTGTTCGCCACCGATGTGGTATAAAAAAAAGCAGTCATACAACGCGAATGCAAATTACGAATAGAATATTAAAACGGTCTTTATCATTATATGCGCTAAGATCTATTTTATAGACAAGAACAAAGTATATGCAGGCAAGTATGGTCGCGCGATAAATTATAAAACATCAGTCCGTCCCTATCACACTATTTGTAAGTGTGATAGGGACGGCCTGATGTTTTATCATTTATCGGACGACCATACTTGCCTGCCAAGTTACATAATATTTGGCCTGTTGATGTGCAGTCACGCCGAACGCTTTAGATACACTTTCATTTATGTTTGTAAACTATTTCGTGGCTCGATTGATTTAGTAACGAAAGTGTTGATTGTTATTGTACAACGAGAGTAGTCCACACAGATTTTGACCTACTTCAGTTACCCAACCAACTGGGGAAGTACATGCAATACCTAAATCTTACAACAATCGCAGGCTAATAAGCAGGGAGCGTACTTTTCGTGCCGATGACATCAATTTGACGTCACGCTCCATATAGGGTGATCACAAATTGTTTTATTGTAAATTATTAATTATTAGTCATCAATCATTTTAAGTTATGAATTTCTTTGCATGGTAATGAATGCAAGAAGGATGGTGTGCTTTACGTTAGAGAGAAATTCTCTTTTCTACGTATTTATTGTAATGTGTTGTTAATAAATACTATTTAATTAAATTTATGTATAAAAACAAATTAATAATTTTATCCACGTTTCACATTTCAAGTAGGTATTATTTATGCCACATGTAAATGGACTACTGTATTTGAAGTAATTTGTACACGATTAAAATGATTGACGATTAATGATTAATAATTTACAATAAAACTATTTGGGATCACCCTATACGGAGCGTGACGTCAGATTAATGTCATCGGCATGAAATGTACGCTCCCTGCTAATAAGGTTATTTACGTGGTCGAATGCTTATATCGACCGTGCGGCACTCTACCCAAGGCGGAGACGGCATTCGTTGGTGGTTTTAGACGGTAGTCCTACACTGGCTAGACTGGTTAGTCCGTCATCGCCCCTGGTTCCCCCGTACCGGGTGACATGCGTAAATGCATTTGGGCCATTTTTTTTTTCTAAGTTGTCCACCCCATATTTTTTTTGGATTTGGAAATTCTTATGTGGGTTCGACTCAGAATCGTGAGCTCTTTCAATCCTAATAGGAGAAAAAAAGTGTCCCAAAGTTTTTTTCCCATTCCGTTACCACTTTTTCATACATTTTGTATGGCGGTAACGGAATGGAAGGTTTGAAAAATGAATGGAATTCTTGGGACATTTTTTTCTCCTATCAGGATCGAAAGACCTCGCAATTCTTGAGTCGGAATCGCGTAAAAAATAACCATGTTACAAAAAAAAATGGCCTATTTCCCCAGCGTTATATAAAGACAAATAAGCATATACCGTACTTATAGTGTTGTATATAAGGGAATTAAATTCCTTGAATACTTCAAGCGATGACAATACAACGCCAACTTGTCAACCTGATCGGGGTGACGAGGAAGGGATTTTTTTAATACATATAACAATGCAAGGAATATAACATATGAAGGTCAATTGTAGCAATTAAAACTTGTAAAATGACTAAAATGTGTTAATATTTTATACGTGAATGCGATACCTACTGGAGAACACTCCAAATACTTACCTTCTTAAGTCATATTGAATGAATACATTAAAGAAAACCAGTTGGGTTGAACAAGTGTGACTAATTGCTAATTGTCGCCACGAACAATCAAATCGATTACAATACTTCACTTTATAACTTTGTTAAATATCTACGTATGACTTTAATTCATTATAGCACTAAAGACTGCATACTTTTTATAGGAATTTTAACTGTATGGGTCTCAAATGGGCCATTTTTTTCAAAGTTTTCCCCCCACTTTTTTTTTGGATTTGGAAATTTTTATGTACTTTCCACTCAGAATCGCGAGTTCTTTCAATCGTAATAGGAGAAAAAAATTGTCCCAAGGTTTTTTTCCCATTCCGTTACCATTTTTTCATAAATTTTGTATGGCGGTAACGGAATGGAAGGTTCGAAAAAATGTATGGAAATCATGGGGCATTTTTTTTCTCCTATCAGGATCGAAAGAGCTCTTGATTCTGAGTATGAATCGCGTAAAAAATACCCATGTTACAAAAAAGTGGGGTGGACAACTTTGAAAAAAATGGCCCAAATAAGTCTCGGATATGAGTAAATTGAAACTTTTGTTAGGTCCTTTTAACATTTATGTAACTGTTTGTCAGAACAAAATGGATGTATTTAATTTATAAACGTGAATTTAAACAGATGTTTCATAATAAGACCATTGAATGCGTATGAAGACGTAATGTCTGCTACTTCAGCAATGTTTTGATGGTATAATCTTAAATATGCAATAAAAATCAGTGAGTATTATCGCTAGTAAAACTTTACTGTATCTGATAAGAGTAATATCCATACTAATATTATAAATGGGAAAGTGTGTGTGTTTGTTTGTCCGTCTTTCACGGCAAAACGGAGCAACGAATTGACGTGATTTTTGAGTGAAGATAGTTGAACGGATGGAGAGTGACTTAGGCTACTTTTTGTCTCTTTCTAACGCGAGCAAAGCCGCGGGCAAAAGCTAGTATGCAATTACAATCAGTGAATATTATCGCTAATAAAACTTTACTGTATCTGATAAGAGAATATAACTAATATATCACGATAATGTGAAGGATTATGAATTTGTGTGTATAGATTTACCCCCTTATTCATAAACGTACACTAAAGTTATCAAAACGATAAAGTACAGTCAACCAATTGGAACCCTAGGCCACTCTACAACCATGTCAAAATGACGAGCAGTATGAGATTTCTTACAATCTGATTTATAACGTCACTATGACATAGTTCTACAGTGGCCTAGGGTTCCAATTGGTTGACTATACGTTTGTCCTTTTCCGACGTATTGGTATGATAGAAAGGGACAAACGAACTTTATTGGCTTGATAACTTTAGTAAACGTTTATGTATAAGGGGGTTAGAATAAATATTCCAATGGGCCTTATTAGGTAGCAATAAACAGCCATATTAAATCAAACCTTAAGAACGTAAACATATAGTTATAGTTTGGCTAGAGGCCCAGAGAGCTAGCCAACGTTTAAAAATCACACAAATGGTCACAAAATGGTCTCGCCGGAAGATCAGCGATGACTGTATGGTTAGCATTATGCTGAGGTGGGACCATTTCGTGGTAAACGATAATTTTATATTATGTTATAATATAAAAATTTTACCTTCCAATAAAATTGTTATTATTTTGCCTGGTATATCCGAGGTCTTATATATAGAGAGAGTACGTCGTAGACGTCGCATCGGACCGATAGATGGCGCCATCGTTCGTTGTAAGTCGCTCCGGCGTCACACCGCCGTGATGTTGGTAGTCCCGTTTTCCCCACCTGCAACATAAGGCTCCTCGCGCCCCGACCCGCCACCAGCCACCCTCATTGTTGAGGAGAAGTGCCGACGGTATATTAAGCCTACCAGGAAGGCATCACTCAGACCTCGGATATACCAGGCAAAATAATAACAATTTTATTGGAAGGTAAAATTTTTATATTATTTGTGCCGTTTGTATATCCGAGGTCTTATATAGAGACCTGTTTATTATCTCCTGGTGGCGAGTCAGCTGGCGCGCAAGCCTTTGGTAGCCCTATTGGCATAGCATAGAAGAATAAGTGAATCGGTTGTTGAACCGATTTGACAGATGTATCAGTCGAAATCGCCTTCGATCCGCGAATATCTCGGTGCCAGAAACGCCTAAAGAGATTTTCGTGATGACGTTTAGCTTTAGTCAGCGAATAGTTAGAGAAATGACATTATTATACATTGTAGGCGAGGCTGACTTGAACAAGATACAAAAACCTTAGATACACTTTTATTATTAACAGACACGTTATTTTATCAGGTTATTATAAACCCAATTTCAGACACAAAGTGTGGAAATTAACTGTAAAAGTAGTGTAACTATCTGTACTGTAGCAGGGTAACGTAATTGATACTGCTTTTGTCAACCCTTCGTAAAAATTATCTAAATCAATATTAGCTTTGATATGACTATTTAAAGTCCAACGTCTTACGTCCATATCAAACACAGAAAAAGGTCATCACTCACGCGCCCGAGGGCTATTTGTTACGATACTGGTATTTTCGATCAGACTATTTCGCGTCAAGCGAGCGCGGTTACAAGCGAGACTCCTGAACTCTGAACTCTTTTTAGTGAGGGCATTTGAGGATACTGATCGCTCGGTAAAACTAGCCTAGAAGATGAAAAGTACGAGCGCTGTCGATTGCTACTACACTGGACGGAGGTATCAGTCGATTTCTTCAAGTCAGTCATTGACTCTTAGGGTAATCCATTACCTAATCCAAAACCCGATGCGACGGATTTCTACTTCGTGCAATGAAGGTCGACAGAGTAGACTGAGAGGTGGAGACGTCCGTGTCGCATCGCTGGTGGTTGCTGAACACGTCGTGGTAGCAGGTCAAGGGGTGAATTAAAACACCGCCACACATGCGCGCTTTAAGAGCGTAGGCGGAGCGTAATAATGGCGGTGCACCGCACAAACGCTGGCGTTGCGCCCAGTGGGCGCTAGCGGGAACTAACGAGCGCTGATTGCAAGCGCAACGCGCGCGGGACGCGAGCGGAATGCACGCGCATTCAGCGCGCTGATAGCGTAGCGTTAGCGAAGCGGAATGCGCTTTATGTGTGGCGGAGGCTTAATACGTACCGTTGTACGGCGTAATGCAGGGCTCTCGCAGACGAAGAGGTACGATGACGGGCGAAGCAGAAGAAGGCGAGGTCACCGAAGGTCACTTACTTGGCTCCCAGGGGGTGCATACTGACCTCGTACGACAGTCTGTTGGAGTCAGCAGTTACTGTCGTAGTTACTCGTAACAGAAGAGATGTAGTGTCCTGCCATCGTACAGCATAACATAACATACAACCGAACTGTGCATAGCATATAGTGCTATGCGAACCTTAATCCGGCTGCATGTCACTACAGTCGCCAGCGCCACCACCTGTTGAAGATTATTTTCCATCGGAAGAGCTTTACTTCGTACAATGTTCCGATTATTGAAGGTCTTATCGGGCTGCAGATGCAAGCAAAACAGGGGCGATTGGCCTACAGCTATCGGCAGCTGTACGAGGTAATGCTGGAAACCAACCTCCCTCTGTAGACTACGAAAGTTGTGAAATTGATGAAATCAGGTTCTACGATCGAATCAAGCACTATATTAATTCAGTATAGTCGAGCCAGATGATAACTACTGAAGTCCTCCTGAGTTCCTGGCCCCTTTCGCTTTGAGCTGGAATCTCAAGTTCACTAAGGCGAAGCAAGTTTATTTTTCCCTATTTGTTTATTAGAGGCTCGGCGAATAAGTTAATCTCTCGAATGGACAGGGGGCGCCACAAGCCTCCGGGAAATCGTCGTGTACTTGGAACCCCCGCGGCCAGATTACTGATCGGTTTTGGTGTCCGCCCGGTAAACAGACGCACGCTCAGGATGCAGCACGCTGGCTCGAATTCAGATCTGGACATTCTGAAAGAGTTTTTTTTTTTTTTTATTCCGCAAACCTTTACGATGTCTTTGACCTACACAATGAGCGACGTACAGGAATCACAGGGTCGTCTCGCGAGGCGCCTCTCCGATTAGATAGCTCGCGAACATCGTCAGGACACCCTCGCAGCAGTGCGGCTCCTCGTCCGGTTATTGACGTCTTACCTCGTTCAACTATGGGTGGCCAAGCCACGTTAGGACGTAGCATCTTTAGAATTTATCTGTTCTCACTTCGGCGACGGAGGAGTCATTGGTCAAAATAGAGTGTAAATACTGTCGAAGTACTTCACGGGAACTGGAAAGAGAAGAGTGGATACCATAGTGTACGGGATGTCAGCTGATAGCGGCGCCCGGCGTCACATTGGAGGGCAGTATCAGCCTGGTCAGCAACAGAGTCTGCAACGATACCGTAGCAGACGGAGCCCGGATATGGTCGTGGCACCATTGTAGGGGAAGACAGTGCTCGCGGTGAGCGTGACATCTTAGGCGCGACGGGCGTTATCAGCGTGGCGGCTAGCAGTACCAAGGGACCACATCAGCAATCTTACCAGCTTGTCACTGCAGCAGACGATGTTACGTTCGGCGGTGAGATTGAGACGGCCGTCGTCAGCTCGAAAGGCGTCTTCGATGCCCCAGTCGCGTCACGCAGTATCGTGCTCGGTGGCCCTCTCGAGGTCGCCGCCGTCAGCGCGGGAGGCACCGGCGCCAGCATGACAGTCAGCTACATCGGTGAACAGCATCAACAGAGTTCGCGGCGTCGTCACGGCAGACGCGGCAGGAAAATTAGCGACGCCTTCGCGGCAGCCGCAGTATTGCGCTCGGTGGCGCGATGAAGGTCGCCGCGTCTGCAATCTTACCTCGTGCAATCGAGGCGACATCAAGGTGCCAGCATCAGCGTGTCGGCCGACGACACCGGTGGAAAACTTCAAGTAGCTTGCGGCGATGTCACGGCAGACGCAGCAGAAGGATTGCGACGCCTGTGCAGCGGTTAACAGTATTACGCTCCGCATCACCACTGAGGCTTGTCACGGCAGACGAACGCTCTGCATCACCATCGAGGCGCCAGCATAAGCGTGGCAGCCAGCGATACTGGTGGACAGCTTCAGCAGGGTCGCGGCGTTTTCACGGCAGATGAGCGCGCTGCATCACCATCGAGGCGCCAGCATAAGCGTGGCGGCCAGCGATACTGGTGGACAGCTTCAGCAGGATCGCGGCGTTGTCACGGCAGATGAGCTCGCTGCATCACCATCGAGGCGCCAGCATAAGCGTGGCGGCCAGCGATACTGGTGGACAGCTACAGCAGGATCGCGGCGTTGTCAGGGCTGACGCACGCTCTGCATTACCATCGAGGCGCCAGCATAACCGTGGCGGCCAGCGATACTGGTGGACAGTCAGCAGGATCGCGGCGTTGTCACGGCAGACGAACGCTCTGCATCACCATCGAGGCGCCAGCATAAGCGTGGCGGCCAGCGATATTGGTGGACAGCTTCAGCAGGCTCGCGGCGTTGTCAAGGCAGACGCACGCTCTGCATCACCATCGAGGCGCCAGCATAAGCGTGGCGGCCAGCGATACTGGTGGACAGCTTCAGCAGGATCGCGGCGTTGTCATGGCAGACGAACGCTCTGCATCACCATCGAGGCGCCAGCATAAGCGTGGCGGCCAGCGATATTGGTGGACAGCTTCAGCAGGCTCGCGGCGTTGTCAAGGCAGACGCACGCTCTGCATCACCATCGAGGCGCCAGCATAAGCGTGGCGGCCAGCGATACTGGTGGACAGCTTCAGCAGGATCGCGGCGTTGTCACGGCAGACGAACGCTCTGCATCACCATCGAGGCGCCAGCATAAGCGTGGCGGCCAGCGATATTGGTGGACAGCTTCAGCAGGCTCGCGGCGTTGTGGCGGGGGCAGAAGGTGGCCGCGCTGGTAGCCTGCATATTGACGACAGATCACTAACGGCGCGGCGCTCGCGTCGGGACAGCAGCAGACATACTTACAGCGTCGCACGCGACGCCTATGTGGCGGCCACAACGTTGTTCGGCGGCACCGCAGAGATGGCCATCGTTAACGAGGAGGCAACTTCTAAGTACGCAACTTCGGCGGCGCCGACGCGGCGGACAACACTGCCGCGGTCAGCGGCGCTATCGCAGCGCTACAGTAAGTTCCGGCGCCGACACGTGACTTGGGGCCTCCGCACCGAATCGGAAACCGAACATGTTCTTTCTAAAATAATATGAATCTGCTCACCCATTCGTCGGAGAAATTCAAACCTCCTTGGAGCGCGGTATTCCTCCACCGCGCCCTCCGCCGCCGCCGCCGCCGCAGCCCGCAGGTCGCGCAGCCCGCGGTCGCGAAGCACGTGGTCCCCGGAGCACGTGGTCCCCGGCGGAGCAACTTACCTACGTTACCGCTTATATTCTCGCGCGAAACTTTTAATACGCGGATAACACTTCCTACTTTAGTCTCGGAAATGCGAATAGTTTAAAAAGAAAACTGATTAACGGTAACGATTTTTGCAGCATGGAACTTTCTTACAAAAAAGTGGGTAGAATCATAAAGCACCGCTCGTTCATTTCTATCGTGAGAACCCCGAAAGACGAATAATGATCGCTAGCGAGGCATAATATATCTCATTATTCAAGACGAACGAGCGTAAATTAAAAGGGAAGAAAGAATTGACGGTGAAAATTGAAATTGAAAAATTTCATAATTCCGAAACGTTATAAGCCACTTTTTAAATAAAAACACGAATAACTCTGGTTTGACCAGGAGTAACAAGGAAATAGAAACTAAAAGATTAATTTCGAGACACCATGCTGTAAAAATGTTCGAACGGAATACGCGACAACCGGTCACTTCGGCGTTCGACGAAACAATGTGGGTGGCTGGTGGCGGGTCGGGGCGCGAGGAGCCTTATGTTGCAGGTGGGGAAAACGGGACTACCAACATCACGGCGGTGTGACGCCGGAGCGACTTACAACGAACGATGGCGCCATCTATCGGTCCGATGCGACGTCTACGACGTACTCTCTCTATATATAAGACCTCGGATATACAAACGGCACAAATAATAATTAAATGTATTTTAATTTAAATGTAGTTTGTATTTTAATACCTATCTATATGTAATGTTTACCACGAATAAACGATTTCTATTTCTATTTAAACGCTATCGAGCCTGGTCGAACGAAATTTATAGAAATTCAAATACAAACATATTTACGAGCGCTCAATTTGGTAACAAACGGTTTGATGCAACCACCCCTAAGATTAGAAAAACTACTAAAAACTAGCTGCTGCGATCTTCTGCCAACGGTACCCGGCACCGCCTTTGGGATGCTTGGCTAGAGCTGCCTCTAACGTTTATGACTCGTAACCCTCAACAATGGAAGGAGACAGTACCTTGGTCTTCCCAGGAACAGCTGCTGCGATCTTCTGCCAGCGGTCGCCGGCGCCGCCTTTGGGATGCTTGGCTAGAGCTGCTTCTAACGCCTTCTGTTGCTGCTGCGACCAGTTGCCGCTGCTCACTTCTTCTGTTTTACGTGTTTTCACCTTTAATAGAAACCATAGTGTTAGAATGGGATTTAGTAATATTAAATTCAAGATTGACGTAGAGTAATTAAAGAAGTTGGTATACTTCAGATGTCTGCTCGAAGGTCTGTTCATAAAATCTTCTTCTAAATATATAAAAGAAGAAACTGACTGACTGACATATCAACGCACAGCCGAAACCGCTGGTTCTAGAGATTCCAAATTTGGCACGTAGGTTCCTTATAAGGTGTAGACTGTAGAGGAGCACTAAGAAAGATTATTTTTAATTCACCTCCTAAGGGGGTGAAATGGGGGTCCAACCAAAGTTTGTATGGGAAAACAAGATTAGGTTAGTACGCGGGGGAAGCCGCGAGAAAAAGCTAGTAATAAATAACTGAGCAAGGTACCAATAAACTGAAATAGATACCATACACTATAAAAAAAATATTTAATAAAATAATTTGATTTGTTCCCTACAAGGTGCCAATAAGTTAAACTCGCTCCATTTCTTTGTGTCCCACTGCTGGGCACGAGTCTCCCTTTTCCTCCGCCACCCATTACGATTTGCCACCTGCTCCGGCGAGTCGCTGCAAAATGCGTCGAGAACATCCCGCCATCTTTTCTTGTGGTGTCCAGTTGAAGATTCAAGAAGTGGTTCTCTTGGGTGGAACTCAAAGACTTACCTTCTTGGGAACCTCCACAGGCACCGGTTCAGGCTCCTGTCCCGGTATCTTATAGCAGTTGTCCTTCAACTTGGCAGCCATGTGCGTGACCTCAGGCACTGAGCGACACATAGCTTCAGCGATGCGCTCCCAGCGCTCCGCGGAGCCTCCGGGGTGCTTCTTCACGAGTCTTATGAGCTCGGCTAGGTCGTCGTCCGTCCAGAGACCGCCGGTTATTACTGGTGCCTGGATAAAAAAAAAAAACAATGGTAAGTAATAAATGTAATAATTATGAAATATAAGTAAGTTGTGGTTACCTATAATTGGATAAGCATCAGTTTAGACTTTTGTAACTAGATTTAAGAGCATGTAAGATGTATTATCTGTTGGTAATCCTAAATAAATAAAATAAAATAAAATATAAAACAAATATTCAATATTGTACCACATCTTTTAAATGCCACTTCTGAAAAATACCGTACTGTAATCATGTCACCACATAAGCTATAACCTAACCACAAAATTAAAATTTTGAAAAAACCTCCGACCGCGACACAGTAGACCGATTTTCATGAAACATGGCTAAGAACACTCCCGACTAACTCAGCTTTCAAACAAAAAAAAACTAAATCTAAATCGGTTCTTCCGTTCGGGAGCTACGATGCCACAGACAGACACACACACAGACAGACAGACAGGTCAGACTTATAACACCCCGTCGTTTTTGCGTCGGGGGTTAAAAAAACAAGAGACGTCATAAAATAGTCAATCATCTTTTTCTTAGAAGAACCACACGGTTTCGCCTTGTGGGTCTAGGCCTCTAGATGAATTAATAAAGTGACATTCAGATGGCATATGCCAAAAGACAGTGTTGCCACATGTTGAGTAGGTACATCTGCCCTGGTACCATTTTACCTGTCAATTAGGATCGCAATTCAGGACTTCAATTTAGTTAATTTATTTTCAAAACTTTCCATATGAATTAACAGTATAACACACGAACCCGCGGGCCTTAGCTTTGACCGCTTCTAAAAGTAAGGTATAGCGTCCACGAGGACCACGAGGTGTCTTATATCAATGAAATGGTCTTGTACTTGAGGTGTCTATTTACTAGCTTCACAGGCACTTCATGACGTCATGGTGCAAACATGAGGTCTAACAGACATCTGTACACTGTAGATACTGACCGGTTTGACGGGAACCGGGACAGGCGTGTCGTCCTCAGCAGCCACGGGGTCGAGCAGACACTCCCGCTCGGGAGGCACGAAGCCGCGCCGCTTGCGAGCGCCCTTAGCTTTCGCTTCCTCCATGGCGGCTGCTTCGCGCTCCGCCCGCGCTTTCTCTTCCGCTTCCCTGTTTAACAAAAGACAGATTTAGAAAATTGTACAAGATTGAAAAGTAACTCCCAGGGCCATTTGCACCACCCGCTTAACTCAAGGTTATTGGGCTTAGTCCGTCAGTTAGATTACCAAAGAATTTTAAACACGTATTTTTTTCTTTTTTTCTCGTAAACGAAAAATAACTAACCTAATCTTGTTTTCCCATACAAACTTTGGACCCCCATTTCACCCCCTTAGGGGGTGAATTTAAAAAAATCCTTTCTTAGTGCTCCTCTACACCTTATAAGGAACCTACGTGCCAAATTTGGGATCTCTAGAACCAGCGATTTCGGCTGTGCGTTGATATGCCAATCAGTCAGTGTCTTCTTTTATATATTTAGATGTTTTGAACAATCCTTCGAGCAGACATCTGAAGTATATTAAACACCAACTTCTTTAATAGGCGAGACGACTAAAAAAACTAATTAGTCCGTCAGTTAGATTATCAAAGAATTTTAGACACGTATTTTTTCTTTTTTCTCGTAAACGAAAAATAACGACGGTACAGTGCGTTGAAGTTTTGCGTGACGTCACGCCTAGGTACAATTTTTACTTAGAAATGACGTCACAAGCCTCCACTCCGGAACTTTGATGCTCTATATCTTTGTAATTAGAAAAAGCGAAAAAAGCTTCAGTATTCTTGAACTATCTAACTGACGGACTAAACAGAATGCCATTTTTTATGTAGTCGTCATCCCTATTCCATATAAAATGGTAGGTTAACCTCGAGTTAACCCTCCATTTTCGGTGGTACAAGTTACCCTAACTCATAAAAACCTACGTCATACGACATGGCCAAAACTTTTTGTGTAACTCGTACCTAACATTTTCTCAATTATCAGGCTACCGATTGGCGTAATAAACTGTCCATAATGTTGCACAAACGATAACGAAATTTTTATTGGTCATCAAGAAAAATACAAGCTCGAACTTAATGTAATTCAGAAACGTTTTTCAAGTCTGACAAAATGATATGATAATCCTTTGCATCATTTTGAATATGTTGTAAAAATTTTATACAGGATTATATTATAAGTAGTTGCTTTTTGTGAATAAGGGATTCATCCATAGTTCCTTACCACTTTTTCTGCCTCTATTATTCCTCCTGTTTTTTCATCTGCATGTCTCCTCAGTTCTATGCTCCCCCATGTTAAGTCGACCATACTCCACCACACCATCCTCGGTATCAAGGCAGCATGTCTTAGGGCCCCCCACATCTAGCATCCCGCGAGTCGCGACTGTCGCGAGTGTAGCGTCTGGTCAACTGCATGGCAAAGAGTACAGTTGGCCCGACGCTACGCTCGCGAGATGCAAGATGTGGGGGAACCCTTACGTCTTATATCATCAGTATAATAACAACTTACCTCTTCTTCTGCCTCTTAGCTTCTTCCTCCCGTTCTTTCATCTGTCTCCTGAGTTCCATGATGCCCCGAGGTATGCCAACTATACTCCACCATATGAGCCTCGGTATTTGGAACGGCAGGGTGTCTTTGATGCTGGGTTTGGGCAACTGATCTAGGATCTCAGCTAGGCCGGTGTCAAAACCGGATTTCTTTGAGTGCTTCTTGCCTCTGCTGTTTAGGATTTGCTCCTGAGGACAAAATGGCTGGTTTAACTTTAACAATGATAAATAAATATTATAAGTCATGACTGTCAATCTGTGAAATAATATGGGTCCTATAAGGAGTGTTGTGGGTACAATTTTATACCTACATATTTAGTAATTAGTAAAATATGTAAGTATACAATTAATGAGTTGTAATTCACAAATTTGGACATTTTAGATGTAGTGTGTATAATCTCATGATGACTAGGTTTTAATATTATACAGCTCATGACGAAATTTTCTCTTATTGTAACAATATTTCTTGATCAATTAAATGTATGATAACTAAAAACTTACTGCAGTAAACCTCTTCTCAGCATAAGCCGCCCAGCCGACAGCATACTGCCCAAAGGTAATGATAACGAACAGAATAATAGAGCCCTCGGCCAGACCCATCTTACGGACGTGGCGGTAGTAGTATACCGCTGAACGCCAGTTGGGCAGACCGTTCTTAAGCACTTCATTGTACCTGAAAATAAAGTTAGTTTCAAACACAGTCGGAATAGATGGTAATATAAGTAAAAACAATTTTATTTAACAGCATATTCCTCATCATCTTAGAAGACAAAAAGGTCATAAAAACTTTTTGGATTTCGTCAACTTTCAGAGTTATAAGCATTAAAAAAAAACAATTACTTATTATTTTGCAGACCTAAATGCTGTTTTGATGGCGATGATGGCGTTATAGGACATAATCCAACAAACTTTGTTGATCATGTCAAAAAATAATTGGAAACAATAGTACATTACATCAGAGGCCGGGAAAATGAGGATTTCCGGCCAAGTGGGTATATACCGGATAGGGATACGAGGCCGGGAATCCGTTTTCACGCCGAGGCAAGTATAGTGCTTTTCTCAAACATACAATGAAATAAAAAAAAGGCTCTAAAGGACAATATTTTATAAAAAAAAGTTACTTTGCAGGCCTAGGCCTAAAAAATAATATGAAATCCCTTTACAGTCCTCTCGAGTTGTTGCGCCCAAAAAGCGATACTTCCCAGCCCATTTTAAGGAACGTAAAGACAATATTTCATTGCATGTTTGAGAAAAGTATTTTTTTGGAAAAACATGCTAAGTTGTTTATTTTAAGTGCCAGTTTTACGAATAACATTTACTTTTTATGTGAAAATATATCCAAATAACTAAAAAAAATGTTTTTATCAACAAAATTCGCATGATGTCATGTAACATTTTATCTTTATTTTTCCCTCTGAAATGCGTTGTTAAAATCTTTTGGTTCCCTCGTTTTACACCGTGCATAACAGCCCAGTGTAGGAGCACTATTATTATTTTTTGGGTTAAATGTGTCATACATACTTCTCTCTCTTTCCAGGATCTTTGAGAATGTTGTGTACGGAGACTAGGTTCCTGAACTGCACATCTGCATCCGGGGCGTCATTCTTGTCCGGGTGCAATTTCAGAGTCAGCTTCTTGAAAGCTGACTTGATTTCAGACGGTGTAGCTTCCTAATTAAATAAATTAAAGGTTAAGTTCACATGACATTCACATTAACCTTTCCAGGCCCATAGGTATGTGAAAATCTACACTAAATTTTGAATTACGCAAGAATATATTGAGGTGTCATTAAAATAGGGGCTCCAGTCTTAACTGCTCTGATAGCCAACTTCAATAGTAGTAATAAAATGCAAATAAGGAAGTGAGGAAGTACAGGAAATACTGAAAACATCTAACATAAACATAACCACCCAGAATAAAATATCTGTAGGTAACACTTTAAATATTTATTATTCAACCCAGTACCAAGTTAGCAGAACTGCTTAACAAGTAACTACCAAATTAATAAAATACATTATTTTATATTCCCTTATATTTCAGGGGATATACAAAACAGGCATGCAGTGATTACAGCAATCAAATATTTAACAATTTGATGACATGTCTAACATAGCTACACATTAGTGTTTTTTTAACTGCGCGTGTAACATTACAAACACAACGTTCCGCCGACAACATTACCTGTGTAACTCCGAGCAACTCGTAGAAATTCTGATTGACTTCTTCGACCACGTCGAACACCTCCAAATCGTCATCGTCCCAAGCCGCGGCGCCTAGCGCCAGCGACAACAACAGGAACGCACATACCCGCATTATACACGAATATAATATATTTACCAAGGAATTAATTTAGAAAAATTGCATTATTGTAGAAGAAAGTTTGTTGAAAATTTGACATTTCGCCAACCCAGCTGTCCTGCCGTCTTGGCTGATGTGCTGATGACTGTATGCAGCTAAAATTCTCGACATATAAAAAATATTATTATTATGTGTTGCCTGCGATGCGAAATATTATGAAACATTTTCACTATTTTGTAAAGTACTAATTCATGTATGAAATTGATACTAATCACATAATTATAAAATGAATAAGAAAAGCTATAGTATTTAATTTGTAAATTATAAATTCCAAAAATACTTTGGCCCTTTTTTTGCTGAGGTATTCCGGATCCAACGTGAAGTTAGCAAAGAATTGAAAGAATAAAAAAATAAAATTTGTTGTTTACTGTCTAATGTCAGTGATGTCAATGAATGTTGTACTTGTTAATATTGTGTATTTTTAGTGAATTTGTGCACGTAAGTGGTTTAATACAATGTTTTTAACATTAACGGTACACATTGGGGGTCTTAATGAATACAATTCGTAAGATGGGGTGAATAGAAAACATGGGGTACATCGAAACGAGCAATGGGGTTAATGGAGATTGTTGTGATTTTAGGTACATTATTTTAGATGATTAAATCGCAATAATTCGTTTTAAGCATATCGCTTCATATTACGAGTGCTTTGTGGTTGAATTTGAACGCAAATAAAGCTATTTTAAGATAAGATCAATAAGTATGGCCGAAGTGATAGTCTTTTTCACATCGTTTGAATTTGACGAGTCCCTATTTGTGCTTTAAAATCAGAACTTTACGATGGGCCCAGTTTACATCACAAATATGAGCATTAACTTTAAACAAATATTTTGGTTATTAGTAATAATATGGTCTAAAATGGCATCGCAACCATGGGTGCTCATTGTAGATATAATATATTTTACGTACGACGTTTAGATTCAGACATGGGGGTCAAATCACCGTTATCGGTAGGTGTGTCAGGCACCGCGGGGTTGAAAGGACAAGCTTAGGCAGTGCCCCGTGAATATCGAACATAAAAATCTGGCTCTAAAAAGGCACATATAAGCAAGCCCCGTTCAGCCTGGCAAAAAAGAGTAGAAATTAAACAAGTGGCAATATTATCGTGTCGTCTCGTTCTCTCACACGCAATGGTAAAAAATCGAAAACACGACGATGTTGCCACTTTTTTTAATTTCTATTTTTTGCCAAGCTAACGTTAACGCTCCGTAGCGAACTATACGCAACTGTTTATCGCACGAATACGGAAAAGCGATAACGAAAAATAACTAAGATACGCTTCGGAGCATGAACGATTGTACTCTTAGCTATAGGTCCAAAGTACCTTGACAACTTCACAATCGTTTAAGATTCGTAAGCGTATCGTAGCACTACTTATTGCCAGAACCCGGAATTTTCAAAGCATTTTTGAGATGTCATAGGGACTTGTTTATCGACTTCCGATTATACATTATTATGCTTCTCGTCCTCTGTAGTGGCGCGACAGAGCCAGACTGCGGTTCGATCGCCACGTAGTGTCAACGATTGTCACTTCCGCTAGGCCGGCTAAGCTGGCAGTAGGTATAGTATAGGCCACGTGCTCTTTGTCCCGTAGGTAATTCGCCACTTGACCTACACTTTCAGTACCGTATGTGAAGTGGTCTAGAAGTGCCTTCTATAAATTTAGTCCAATATTCCAATATCCTTTCATAATATAATCATAATTGCGCATTTCGCTGCATTTTGCGCGGTGTAATGGGAATGTCAAAATAACGCTATTTAAAGCATTTTGCCAATCCTTTTACACGTGTAGCCTGTGGACAAATTATACTAAAAAGGCCCTCAGTGCCCTGCGTATCCAGTATAACAATGGGTTCAGGATGCTGTTGGGACTGCCTCGTTATTGCAGTGCGTCAGGCATGTTCGCTGAGGCCCGCACTGACAGTTTCGGTGCTATAATACGCAAAAGAACTGCCTCCCTGATGCGTCGCGTGCGAGACAGCTCCAACAGCCTTGTGCGCCTAGTGTTGGAATCGCCTGCTTGTGCTATCTGGAGACACTGGGATGGTGTACATATGGAATCCAGAGGCCAAGTGTATAATTTATTATAGTTTTAGTTTTTTTTTTTTAGATGTAATAAATAATATGTAAATGTAACTAACATAGGTTTAAGGGAATGTACACTAACGCTATGGATTTTTTCCGAAATAAAAATTATTGAATTGAAAACGAGAACAGTCTGGTTAATTGGTTATCGGCTACCTTCGCCGTATACTGGTCGAGCTACTAATAGGCTAGGATGTTACAAGATGTGAAATTGAATCTATAAATACTGGGCCAAGGATTATAAACAAATAGAAATTGATTCTATGTCTCTATATTAAAGCAAAACTGGTACATGCTACAAAATTAAATAAAAATTCCAAGAAGTTAAAAAAAAAGTCTTGCGTAGCATATGGGAATATATTTTACTAGCTTTTGCCCGCGGCTTCGCTCGTTAGAAAGAGACAAAAAGTAGCCTATGCCACTCTGTCGCTTCAACTATCTTCACTTAAAAAAACACGTCAATTCGTCGCTCAACAAACTTCGGACAAACAAACAGACACACATACTTTCCCGTTTATAATACTAGTATGGATTATTAAAGGGATCGAATAAATGTTTATAATAGAAACTAGGAACTCGTTTGAAAAGTGCTTCGAATAGTTCTTATGAGAGAAACTTACATGGAATAAAAGTCTTGCATGGATATTTATGTGGATTCTTGTATAGGTAACTTTTAAATTATGGCCACATCAACGTACTAATTATTATTATTTAAATATCGTAGTTTTTTCCTTTGCAGATTGACAATTTTAAGCCCAACTATGGTGCGTAATTATAAACCAAGGCCTGGGGCCAGGCAATATAAAAAATATGACCCGGAAATAATGAAGAAGGCATATAGAGAGGTTCTTAATGGTGAAGGTTCATTAAATAGTGTTGCCAAGAAATATAACATTTCTAAATCATGCTTATACGGCCGAATCCATTATAATAGAACGAATGAATCTGGCGGTAGGAAAGCTTTTACTTTAGAGAGAGAAGAACATATTGTAAAATACATACATGTTTGCGCACCGTGGCAATACCAACTGCAAGTTTGGGATTTACAATTACTTATAAAATTTTATCTGGATAGACGTCCGGTTATTGCCAGAAGGAAATTAGAGAATAATGTACCAGGAACAGAGCTTGTGTCGAAATTAATAAAACGACAAGAAGACATTATATCACACAAAGTCCTCCAAAGCATTAACGATAACGGCGCAGTCACAATTGAAGCTGTTCACAGTTATTTTCACGAACTGAAAATGTTGGTCAATGATTTGGAACCGCAAAATATCGTTTGCTTTAATGATGTTTTCATCATGGACGAAATTGTGGATAAAAAATCAAAAGAAAGAGAATTTTTGAAAATAAATAATATGCTTGTAATGCTGGCAGCTTCAGCCACAGGAGAAGTTTTAGATCCTGTCATTTCGTACAAAGAGAAACCATGTTATGAAAAAACTCCAAGAAAATCTATAATGTCTAAGCATTTGCATGAAGAAAGAAAAAGGCTAAATACAAGTATTTTCGAAGATTGGTTCAAATCTATCATTGTCCCCTACTTTGAAGGAAAATCAGGCCTAAAGTGCTTAATTAGCTGTTACTTTTCGTCGCGTATTACTAAAGAGATACTTGGAATGTGCAGAGAACTAGATATACACTTTGTGTTTTTGCCCGATAACTCCAGTAGCTTGACGCATCCTCTTTACAACTTATCGCAACTGATACAAAGCACATGGAGCAGCATACTTCCTCAGGTAAAAGTAGACAGCACTCGATACACAATCTCGAAGCAAAGTTTTTTGGATATGACACAAAATATAATTGCTAATGCAACAGAAACTGTTTTAGAAGGGTTTGAAAAAACTGGGATAAAGCCATTTAATCCAGAAGCAGTATTTAGGCAGTTACCTGGTTATAATGAAATAACTATTGAAGATGTGATCGAAGACTTCGAAGAAAATGATGAGGAAGCAAGGGATATATCATTTCAAGTTAAAACAGAAATAGAATATAGTGACCAGTATAGTGACGATGACTACGATGACGAAATTTCAAGTAATCTAATAGAAAAAAGTAACGCTGAAGAAGAAAAGCTAAACACTGATAGTTTATCTGAAACTAAGCATGATGATGAAATGCCCGAAGGAAAAATGGAATTTAAAATGTCACCTGTTGATTTTGAAGAAGGTATGACTCTTGAAGATGCTTCTATAGACTACACGCCAAAGGATGAAATGGTGAAAAATGACTTCGTTCCAAAGTCGTCCAGAGGCCGTAAACTAAAACTAAAAAGAAAACATTCTTCTGATGCAGAATATGTCCCGGTAAGTTTTAGTAACCTGGATACAGATTTATCAATTATAAACGAATTAATCGCCATGATAAAAAAGTGTAAATTATATCTTACCATTTATTTACAGACAGACAAATCATCTCCAAAAAAACGCGTGGTTAACAAAAGACAATCGACAGGGAAAATGACCGCCAATGTAAGTATTATTTTAATTTAATGTATTTTTGGATTTTGTACAAACAAAACGACATAAACATACCTAAAAACATACCTTCTAAGTACCTATTCTATTATACTTATACCAACATTTAACAAGCATTTCTTCATTTTCGGGTGTCTTTGCGGCCGGAAATTCGATCTTCTGGTAGCTTCTGCGTAAAACATTCATTTTTTAGTTAAAGTGATAGAAATATTGAGATTATATAAAAATGGGACTACGTTGGCACAGAAAAGGTCGTCTCCTTTCCACGTAAATCATTTTCTTTTTTTTTCCAGGATTCTACGAACAGTACGGAAATAGACCCATTGTCGAGCGGCCAGAGTGGCGCCAACCTACACATCGACGAAGTAAAAGAAAACGGTAAGTAATTGAAAAAACTGTAATAACGCGTTGAACACTACCTCTAAGTTAGTAGTATATTATATTGGATATTGATGCAAATCCAGTAGGTGGTTAAAATAATATAATGAATAAAAATGTTTTTTAAACACTTAATTAAGTAAGCAACCTATGCTCATCACACAAATAAATATCGTAACTGGCTAGGCTAACGAATTGGCAAAACTAATACTATTTTTTATGCAGGTACTTCAGCCACACAAACACAGCTGCTAGAAGCGATCCTGACAACCGTGAACCGACAAACGAAACTGCAAGAACGCGCCACAGTTGCCATGGAAACGCAGGCTACAGCCCTGTCGAATATCGCTACGTTATTGGAGCGATTGGTCGCTAATAATACAAGTACGAGTATGCGTTGATTACATACAATTTGTGGAGTGTGTTTTCAAAAATGCTTTATTTTTGTATGAAATTTAAAGAGAAACAAGTCCTTTTGAAAAATCACTCCACATAAAAGGGCCCAATTATTATTTCGCTAAAAAGCATATCAGCTTTCCAATTAATCGCGAAAGGTAATATTGGCCAATAACTGACATACAAATTGGCCATAACTGTGAGTTTTTTAATTAAAATAATACTATAACTTGATGTGTGAGCATAAAATGTACATGAGAAAGCGTGATGCAGATAATGATGCCAAAATAAAATAATTTGTGATATACGAATGCCACAATACATATAAGTCGTGCGAGTGCGAGTTACCAGTAAATAAAAAAAAAACTAAATCGACTTATAACACCCCATCTTTTTTGCGTCGGGGGTTAAAAAGAGGTTAAATAATCGGGGTGACACTGACTAATGATTTTTTAAATCTGACATTTCCAATAGTTTCGTTACCTGCTGTCTGCAGCTTTGGTTAATCTAAGTATTTTAAATGTTTGCAATCTGCAATTTGGACACGATAACACTGGTAACATCTTCAAAAAAAAAATAGGATTAATTGCTATAGTAGATTTGCACTGCACAGCTCTTTTAAATACATAAGCTGTGTGAGCTGTGCTACCGAAAACGGGGCTACTTTGATTCGTGGGGTAAAATTGGTCAACGATTTTATTGACTTGAGATTTTTGTATTTAAATCAACAAATCTTGCATTTGTGGTACCTATACTCTCATTACTTGTAACAAATAAATTATTAAGAATAATATGAATGTATCGCTCTTTAAAAGAGTAATTGAAGTACAAAAAGCGTAAGATTAAGTCAATTATTTTGATTGTAAGAATATGGGGAATTGATCTTTATAATTATGTATATACGTATAAAAACCCTAATTTTGATCACTAATTGAATCGTTCATTCATTGTAAATTTCAGATAATTGTAAGGTAATAAAGACGAAAACGGAGACGGGTTGGTAAGAAAGTATAAAAAAGGAGTAGTGGAAAAATCAAATCGGGGAAATATTGCAAAGAGGCCAGGTCAGAAGTACTCGAAACTGTACAATCTTTTTGTATGTATGTATGTATGTATGTATGTATTAACTACTATAAAAGGTTAAATAAAAAAAAAGACTACTTACAATCTTTTTTTAAGAGTTAGATTAACCTAAAACACTGTTACTGCAATCCACCACCAATACCACCCAAACCGTAAACCACATCCTTTATAGACTATACCAAAGACATAAATAACTCCGTATAGACAGATACAGTCTAAGAAAAAAACGTACCTCAGTACCATACACAAAAAGGTACGGTGGCCTAGATGGCATTACACCTTTGGGGTATGCTCAGCTAGATGGCGCTAATACTAATATTTGACATTTTAACACATATCAGGCTAAGAATATGGGCCAGATTGTCAAAACTGAGGTTCGAAAGTTTTAAGCCTGTGTCAAGAGATGGCAGTCTATGCACTGTGATTACACATTTTACTTCGACAGTAACTCTCCTCGAATACTCGATCCTCTTTGAATATACTGAACTACTGTCATTTTATTACGTTACTAGCTTTTTCCGCGGCTTTGCTCTCGTTAGAAAGAGACAAAAAGTAGCCTATGTCACTCTCCATCCCTCCAACTATCTCCACTTAAAAAATCACGTCAATAAGACGGACAAGCAAACAGATACACACACTTTCCCATTTATAATATTAGTATGGATAATGAAAAAAAAAATTGCAGTCCCATAGAAATAATTTACATACAACATACAATCACGCCTGTATCCCATAAAGGGGTAGGCAGAGCACATGAAACTACTAAAGCTTCAGGGCCACTCTTGGCAAATAAGGGGTTAAAAGAAACCGAAACTGTGGCATTGCAGTGACAGGTTGCCAGCCTCTCGCCTACGCCACAATTTAACCCATATCCCATAGTCGCCTTCTACGACACCCACGGGAAGAAAGGGGGTGGTGAAATTCTTAACCCGTCACCACACAGGAATTTATACTACTAAAATTTTACTGTTAACTAATAGTTTATGACATTTTTACAAATTATTTTTACTAATAGGAAGTTGTTTAAAATATCCTTCCTGTCAGTTTGCGTTATATTCATCAGCTATGATATATTTTCAATTATCCATTTTGTTTCCGCCTCACTTGCCCCCGTCATATACGAGGACACATGGGACACCCCAGTTATAAATACTATCTAAGAGGATCGAGTATTATAGAGAGTTATTGTCAAAGTAAAATATGTAATCACAGTGCATAGACAGCCGCACAAGCTTAAAACTTTTGAACCTTAGTTTTGACAATTTGGACCATATTCTTGACTTCTTAGCCGAGCGTCCCCCAAAGGTATATCGCCATCTAGGTCACCGTGCCTTTTTCTGTATGGTTTTGAGGTACGTTTCTTTCTTAGACTTTATCTGTCTATACGGAGTTACATATGTCTTTGATACTATCTAAATAAATTGGTAAGCTAAATGAACTGGCACAAAAAATAAGGTCAGTTATCAGATGTCGTAGCAGTTGCTACGCTCGTAGGCGTCTACGAGCTACGACGTAGACGGCACGGCGCCGGCGATGGGCACAGATGTACTCGTAATGCTAAAAGATTTGCCTTCGTATTGTTACGGAACGTACGCCGCTTACGTGTCGCTTTTCGGTGGAGGAAAACATCGTGAGGAAACCGACTAATTCTAATAAGACCTAGTTGCCTTTCGGGTTGGAAGGTCACTGGCAGTCGCTTTCGTAAAAACTAGTGCGAAAGTTTCCGGAAAAATACGAAGGAAACCCTTTTCGCACTACATCTGGTACAAGTAATTTTCTTTTCCCCTCACTAGCTCGGAAACACGTGTTTTGTCCTTCACCTACTTTTATCAATTTTACAGCAGTTAAAAACGACTTTATTCAAATGGGTAAATTAATTTGACCTAGTGAATAAAATCGTTTTAACTGCTTATTAAAATTGATAAAAGTAGTGTTTCCGAATCTAGTGAAAAAGATGATTTACCACCTGTGGAACTACTGGAAGCAGTGATAAACGCATTTTTTGCGTTGTAGTTTCCTCGCTATACTAAGGGGAAAAGTTTTGTGTTACACTTGGGTGTAAATGTATTTTACTTCTCGTGTGTTGAAAAACTCGCAAGTTCAGGATTCTATTCTCGAACCACTCGCTTCGCTCGTGGTTCAACTATTAGAATCCTATCACTTGCTCGTTTTTCAATTCCACACTCTGCGTTAAAATACAACTTTGCCCCCTTGCATAACAAATAACTATTTTAGGATTTTGGTATACGAGTATGTATTATACTTAGGTTACATGTACATTGAGCTGTGAAATTACATGGAGAAATTATAAATGAATTCCTTCATTTCGCCATGCACTTTTGCAGCTCATTGTTTATTGGATACATGTTATTTTTGCTGACTGCTGAAGGGGTTATGTTTTTAGCTTTGATTTTTGAACGCCAAGACCAAGACACTACTAAAGTTGTCAATGTCAATGTTATTCAATTACAGTATCATGCTTTTTATCACTTATCCACGTGGATAAGACTTCTGTCACTCTCACACATACTTGGCGCTTATCCACGTGGATAAGTGATAAAATTATTAGATCAGAGATCGAGCATTATCAACGTACTTTTTTCTACTATTCTTTACAAGTTACGGTACCTCATCGATTCAGTATGAGCGACGTTCGTGTTTGTGTGACATAAAACATCCAGTAGATTTTTTTACACTTTCAGAATAAATATTAAGAAAATGAGATGGCGGAATTCAGTATCAAAATACGGACAAAACCAATTGGGGCATTTTGGCGAAAAAAGATCCAAAAACTTTTTTTCTAAAATAGGTAAATTTAATGTTTTTCCTACTCTGAATTACGAGCCCTTTTCATTTATGTTATGTTATGCAAAAAAAAGCGCCCCAAATTATTTTTTCCACTTCGTTACCAATTTTCAAACACTTTGTACCTACAGTGGTTACAAAGTGGTTGGTACCTATACAAATTAATAAAAATATTTGGGACCATTTTTTGTCTCTTTATTTTGTCCTAGATCGTAAGGGCTCAATACCGAGTAGGAAAACCTACAAACCTACCTTCGAAAAAATATTTTTGGCGATTGTTCTCGCGAAAATTTTATATCTGAATCTATTAGCTACAAAGCCTACGAACCTATGGATGGGTATGTGTCAATATAGGTACCCTACATAGATTTGGAGTTATTTTCGGTGAGTATATCTGCATCAATGGTAAATAAATAATATCCTGCTGGCATGTCGTTGCGCCAAATTGAATCGGCGGGCCAAGGCTGGACTTAGCTGGGCGCCATCATACATTAAACTTAGTCCAGTCAACGAGGTATTTCACTGGTTTATCGACCAATTTTCTGGCTCACTCACTAAATTGCTACCTAACTGCTTGAGCTAGAACTTTCAAGACTTATTTTATGGTCGGTGAGATGTGGTCTAAATCACTAACCCCAAATTCATAAACGTTCACTAGAGTTATCAAGCCGATAAAGTTCGTTTGTCCCTTCCGACGTTTTGGTGTGATAGAAAGGGACAAACGAACTTTATCGGCTTGATAACTTTAGTGAACGTTTATGAACAAGGGGTAAATCGATGATGATGGGCGAGACATATTTTTAATGTAGACCCTTTATGTAGTCTAGTTCCATACCTACATACTTACCTACCTACACACAATTGGCGATAAATTAAAACACGACCAATGTTTTAAATCGACACGAATTAAGAGTTTCTTTTTCGCACGTGTATCGTATGATGTTTTACAGCACATAATGGCATTATGGCTCTTTGAAGTTTCGACCTAAGTAGTGCGGAAAAACACCATTCAGCAATCAGCAACACACTATCAGATGCAAAAGTTAATGGCGAATTAATCAATGAATTCATTCATAATTTCTCCATGCGTTTTGCAGCTGTACTTACCTAATGTAAAAAAATCTGCCTATACAGTCAGATAAATATCATTTGTATTCAAAGTGTGTAGTACTCTCGTTTATTTTATTCAATTTCCTCAGATGTTTCATTCCTATGTACTGTGTATTCATATAAGGTGCCTACTTAAATAACAACGTATCTCAGTAAAACCTAAATTACTACAAACCAGTCTACAAACTCGTACCATACCAACTATTATATATTCTGTGACCATACTTCCCCATTTAGTGCACGAATGCTACAAAATCCTTTCGTTCCATTACGAACAGCAACATTGCGCCAAAGTAGGTACCCACCATTAGGTAAGTAACCACTTCGATTCCCATCCACGTCGCCTACCACACCACGTGAATTTACCGCCCGCGCGCCCTATAAAAACAACCTTTGATAACACTTCTAATAACTTATCTGCTTATATGTACAGAATAGCAACCCATTTGCCATCCACCGATCGCGTTTCACTACGATTTTCAATCTTAGAACGAGGTAAAAAGAGTAATCTCAACCCGAAGCGAAAACGAAGTGTATATTTAAATTTGTAGCCGCGAGAACGCACTGGCTACTATAAAAAGATCCCTAGCTATTTGCGGACGAGCACCCGTTTCGCGAATACCAACGCGAGTGAGGGCAACCTCAGGGGTCTAACCAAACTGGGTTACAGTAGGCTTGCCTCAGTATGGCCCGCGATAGCAGAGGGGTAGGGCGTAAACTATGCTCCACAAACCCTGACCACCGGTGCACCTGCACCTAATGTAACCTCATGTCTCCTTGTCTGAAGCCTGTTTTGATATTAGCCATGATTTTCACCGCCGCTGCCTTCACGATACTTGGATTTTTTATTTTCAGCCCTATACATGTGAGTGTTGTTTTTGGAATTTGTGTAGTGTTTTAATTTTAAAGGGTGAATGTAGTTTGTATTAGACACACGCAGTATCATATAGGTATTTTAAATATTTAAAGTACGTAATCTACCTATACACTAAACTGTAAGTACAAATTGATTTTTATTATTTTTAAATTTACATTTAAATCTGTTTAGATTTCGGCACAGAAAATGCAATTGAGTAGAAAATATTACGTAAGTAGATAATTTATATTTTACTTTTAGTCAATAGTTCTTTAGTCAACCAGTTTTACCATTGAAACGACATAAAAACAAACGCTACCTGGCATTTCTTTAAGTGTACTTCAAACCCAAAACTTAAATAAATTAAAATAAATTCCATATATAGATCTCTACTACATTTCTGAATTTATAATTCAGTCATATTTACAGACTTGTCGTTGCTATTATAAAATAAAACGATAAGAACATTTCGTATAAAATTGGCATCCATATTTTTCTCCATTTTCCTACATCATATAATTATCCTTGTCTCATCTTATATCTTAGGGAGTTTCTCCAAAAAATGACATGACAAAGTAGTGTGTTTTCTTTTATGATAGAGCGACAGAGCGTGCTTGTTTGACAGTTGTATCGATCTTCCGTCGCGTCTGCGCTCTAAGGCCACATTCCTCTTTTATACAGCTTTCATCTTTAAAAACTAGTGTAAGAGCATCCTGTAGTTCTGTATTAGACATGGGATATCATAGATCAAGTTATAATGGTTGACTGAGATGCGCGACGATGGTTTTGACAGCTTTGTGAGCTTCTCAGGACGTTTCCCGCGCAAACTTTTATTATCTTTGAGCGGAGTCGAGAATTTATTGATGCTCTAGATTCTAGTTTGCGATAACTATAGTTTCATAATTAGTTATTTCGTAGACCATGGTTTGTTATGAAAACCTTTTTTTAGGGTTCTGTAGTCAACTAGGAACCCTTATAGTTTCGCCATGTATGTCTGTCCGTCCGTCCGTCCGCGGATAATCTCAGTAACCGTTAGCACTAGAAAGCTGAAATTTGGTACCAATATGTGCAAAAATAAAAAGTGGAAAGAAATGTTTTATTAGGGTACCCCTCCTACACGTAAAGTGGGGAGTGATTTATTTTTCATTTCAACCCTAACGTGTGATATATTGTTGGATAGGTATTTAAAAATGAATAGGGGTTTACTAAAACCATTTTTGATAATGCTCATATTTTCGGAAATCATCGCTCCTAAGGTAAAAAAAAATGTGCCCCCCCCCCTTTAACTTTTGAACCATAAGTTTAAAAAATATGAAAAAAAATCACAAAAATACCTATCTTTATAAAAACTTTCTAGGAAAATTATTTTGAGCTTGATAGGTTGAACAGTTTTAAAAAAAAATACGGGAAACTACGGAACCCTACACTGAGCGTGGCCCGACACGCTCTTGGCCGGTTTTTAAGTTTCTAAGTGGGCGCCCAGATGGGGCGTTTTTGATCAGTCTTATTTAATTGCCAAATAATTATGTAGTGGAACGCATAGAATTAAAAACCAGATTCGTATTTAAAACTTGTATCGGTATAATTCTGGTTTCGATACAACCTATAACCTGTTTTTATTTGTTTATGTGAATATTCGCAGTATTTAATAAATAAATAAATATTTCAATAATGTAAGTAGCTTTGTATTCACCTGACGAAGCCTGCGTTGCGGATTTCAGAATATGGTTTCTGAATAAATACTATGAAGCAAGAACGATTTAATACGGAACTGACTAAGCCCATACAAAAGAGCGTACCCCTGAAGTGTATGGGCTTTTTAGATTCAGATTCAGGGGGTAACTCCAGCCAGCAGATCCTGCTGCAAAGACTAGGAAGGGGAGACTACAGGGGGAGGAGATTTTGATACGTAATAGCGCTGTAAACTATGATTGAGCCTATGAGGCAGCGAGTCGTTGAATATGTCTGCGTCACATCTCAACGACTAAGACTCGAACGCAGAATCAGACAGAGTACGTTTGCAAACCGGCTCATTGCGCAGCGACCCCTGCTGCCCCAAAGTGTATGGGCTTTTTAGACTCAAAACTAGATGGCGCTGTTTCGCAGGCTGGAAGTGGCCAAAATCATATTTTCCCCAAATATTTTTGCGTGTTTTTATTTTTTAGAAGAACAAATGACATATTTTTTTATTTTAAAATCATGATATCACGTCAATACCTACGCAGGCTACGCATTTTGAAAAAAAAAATATTGTAGGCATAATCAGTGTAGTTATGATAGTATTTAATAGGTGGCGCTAAAAAATCAAGGTACGATTCTTAGTATGAACTGTATGAAGTATGTAAATCCTTTATAAATAATCCTTGCCATGAATTAACCCACTCAGGGCCGGTTGCATCAAACCTTCTGTCACTGTTAAAGCGTTCGTTAAATTTTATGTAAAGTTCCATAGACGTTTGTTGCTTGACGATGATGTGTCTGTCAAATGTGGTTGATGCAACTGGCCCTTAGGCCGTTTTCACATTATCCGATCCGATATCGGATGTCGGACAGATATCCCATACATTACAGGCGCCATTTTGGATTTTTTCTATCGAAATCCTTCCGACATCCGATATCGGATCGGATAATGTGAAAACGGCCTTAGTAGTAGTAATACACTTTATTGTACAAAGATAAGAACACACACCGTAAAGAAAAAAAGAACACACACATCATTTGTACAAAGGCGAACTTATCCCATTAAGGGATTTCTTCCAGTTAACCTTAGAGCAGTTAAAGGAGAATTGGAGATGGTAGACGTTCCTAAGCTAAACCTATACCTAACCTACAAACTACAGCAATATAGACGTTATATCATATAAATAAATACGTTATACATAATTATAATACAGTTTTATGACTACCCTACATACATACACAATCTACCTAACCGCAAACATCTTTTAGATTAAGATGCGTCCGAAAGCCATAACTTTTTTAAATTCGATTTTAGCGATGCGACCGATTGACACTGTCGAAGGGGAGGTGGCAATGAATTCCATAATTTGACAGAGTAAACAGTAAAGGACTTGTCATAGGATCTATGTTTGTGAGGTGGGATAGGCAGGGTGAGATCTGCACTGGAACGAAGGTTATAGTTTTAACATAAGGCTCGGCCGACGAACCGTCTATAAATAGCAGATCAATATGAGCATGCACTTGCACTATGTATCCCGATTAAGATCCTCACTGACTGCGCCAGTGAAAACCCTACTGACTACAAAATAGAGTTCATTTTCCCTCGTCATTGACCATCCGCTTATCCCTACTGACTGCGCCAGTTAGACTCTATTTAGTAGAAGATAGAGATGAGTTTTGCTTCGTCGTTAGTTGCTGAGGAATTCTGAATGAACCAGTGCAAACTAGATCAGAAAGGTTGTTGTCTTCGGACTGGGTTACGTAAATATAAGCTAGTTTTCTGCTTAGTTTTATAACCATTAATACCTTTAATTTGGACCTACCCTATTTTTTGACATGATTTAAAATTTATTATTTTGTAATTTCCGAAGGTAGGTTGGTCGAATACACTGACACTTCCCTAGTTTTAAGACCTATTATGTATTTACGTGTATTCTTGCAAAATAAAAAGTTTGAAGTTTGAAGTTTCAATGTTTCGATTGCTAGGTAGACTTAGATAAGTCAGATATTTGACAAGTCTTTCAACTTCTTAAAAAAATTAGCTAAATCACTCACTCACATACTTACAAACATGAACGCTGAAAACAATAGGAAGGTACACTCTTTTTTGGGGCAGTCGCATCTTCTTCTTCAACCTAGCGTTTTCCCGCCCTAGCGCCAGAGTCCGCTTTCCTGTTCAGTCTTCTTCATTTTGCTCGGTCTTTGGTATGTCAGGTGTGAGATTGTTCTCTTCCATGTCCGCTGTCACGACGTCCAGCCAGCGCTTCTTAGCCATATTTATAAAAAAAAACAGAACGATACAACGCTGTGATATTTAATTTCTACAATTTCTTATATCTGTGATTGGTGCGACTGAATCCGAACTTATTAATTCCATTTTTGTAGTCCTTCACAGTAGGTACCTACCTACTTATGTAAGCGTAGATATTTGTCTTTAAAAAAGGTTGTCATTTCGTTTATTATCCTAGGTAAGAAGATCAAGTTTTAACTTTCGTTTAGACCTAAATAGGTACATATACTTAAACTCCAGACTAAATTGTCTTGCCGAACATTTGTTCATTTTTAGGGTTCCGTACCAAAAAGGTACAAACAGGAACCCTTATGGTGCGACTCTGTCCGTCTGTCTGTCCGTCTGTCACATTCCTAAATATCTCGAGAACTACTAATGCTATCAACTTGAAATTTGGAATAGTTATGAACATTGTAAACCTCTACAAATATTTTTTTTTTTAATTTATGAATTTTAATTGTAGAAAATGGCCAAAATGAATGGGGGGCAAACTGTAAATTTCAAGTTACTAGATCAAGTGGGATATCGTTAGAAAGACCGCAAATTGAACGTAACTAAACTATTTTTTATAATTTTTTTGTTGAGGAAAAAAAAAGAATTTTGAAGGAAAATGTAAAAAAAAATACCGTTCCCCCCCCCCCTTATCTCCGAAGTTTACCAACTAAAAATTATGAAAATTTTAGGAAACATTGGTTTTATGCTAAATATTACAGGAAAAATATAATCGTGTTTGTATCTTGGAAACTTTTCTTTTTAATTCACAAAAAACTTTTCATATTTTTACTTTCATGTTACCCACCCTTGCGAATACTTCAAATTAATACGAGATGTTAGGCCGTTTTCACATTATCCGATCCGATATCGGATGTAGGAAGGATGTAAAATGTAAGATTTATGCGCTTCCAGGTCTTCATTTATGTATTTAATAGATCATTATTACTAAAAAACGATATAAAACGCAAAAAATGCGGATTTAATGCCGATGGTACTCTCCTACAACAGTTTTTGTCCGAGGCACCATGGAACTGCCGATATCGGCAGGACACTTCCGACATTTTTTGGCATGCCGGACCCCGCGCCAGTTGTCGGCCGATAATATTTATTTGTGTGCGTATATAATGTATGTATACGTTTGTAGTAGTGTGCGTGACAAAAATGGCGTCTATTAAACAGCTGCTAATGATCGAAATTCAAATTAGTTGACAATTTCCATTGAAAAAAAAGGTTGTAATGCATCGGTCCGAATTGCGGATACTATACTAGTTTTTTTATCTTTTAGTAGATATAGTTGAATGTAAAATTAATTATTTTGCCTGAAACTCTGAGTATTTTTTATGCTCGGTATTTTAATTTTACAATATAATATTTATATTATAGTGCTTATAATTATGAAATATAAAACATTTTTTAAATATTTTTTGATACAAAATCATACTTCATTGATTTGGACCAATGCGTTTTATCGGACCGACATCCGACACTATCGGGAGCGTTTATCGGATGTAGGATGTCGGTCCGACATCCGATATCGGATCGGATAATGTGAAAACGGCCTTACGTAAACCGTCTTCTTTCCAATAAAGTAAAAACTGTTTAAATCGGTTAACATTATAAAGAATTATCCCTGAAAAACCAACATAGTATACAGGTCGCGCAAATTATTTAGTTAGCGAATTCACGAAGAGATGGCGCTATACACAATAATGCTCATTAGTACCTATACTTTTGTCTTCTAGTCAAGTCATTAGAGTTATATGAAAACATGAGATTATTTTAACTAGGTAGTTTAAAAGAAAGTTTGTACGGGACCCTCGGTGGGCGAGTCCGACTCGCACTTGGCCGGTTTTTTTTTCCATACCTATTATGCAGCGAAGTTTTATTTTCAGCCAGTATTACTTACTGGCCCAGTAAGCAAATCTGGGTAGACTTAGATCCCAGTATAATAAAGAGTACTATCGTACAGTATGGCCACTCCCGCTCCCCGCTGAAAGTGCCGCCCACCCCCTCTCGGTTACCTCACAGTTACCGCCTGTCAAAAACGCGAACAGTCGGCCTGTCATATTTCACTCCATCTACTTACACGAGCTTAGACTGTGTGCTAGAAACGCGCCTCTTTCATATATTTGATCGCCAGTGTCCGAGGTGTGCCTAGATAGGCTCCAGACGGCTTAGCACAGACTGAGCTAACAGGCTTAGGTTACAGGTCATCGCCCATTAACCTAGTGCTTAAATCGATAGCCTGCCACCTAGACAGGTGTATTTTTATTATAGGGTCACTGGATTTTTTGCAAACCGCCTTGGCTTCGCACGGGTACTTTTTATTTATTACCTACTAGCTTTTGCCCGCGGCTTCGCTCGTGTTAGAAATAGAGAAAAAGTAGCCTATGTCACTGTGAATTTCCACTTAATAACTCACGTCAATACGTCGCTCCGTTTTGCCGTGAAAGACGGACTAACAAACAGACACACACACTTACCCATTTATAATATTAGTATGGATGTTTTGTGTACTTTATGTTGGTCGTGCAATAAAGAGTTTACTTACTTAAGAATACGTCCAACAGAGATAGAGAGAGAGAGGTATGATCTCATTGCAAAAGTCCTTTTAAATGACTCTGTTTACAAAAGTGACATGAATAAACAGGAAAAGTTTACGTAATGGGTCAAGAAAAGCGAAACTAAATCTCTCGGAAAACAATCCGCCCGAGCTATCTGAGCTTAGCATTACTCATCCCTGGCTCTGACGTAATGGAATATAAGCGGTGGAAGCTGACCGTCGTGATTAAATTATTTAACTACCTATTCGTAGACTTAATTCTTAGTTATTTATTTTTGTCCACTTTGAAAAAGATAATTTCGAGTCACTTTCTAAAAGTGACCGGGCCGGTGCACGGTGTACTTTTAATTTCCGATAATCAGCTACTTTATTCGTCTTTAATAAGTTAGGGCGTATTACGTCCAAACTCCAGGGGTGAAAGGTGTGACCTAACTGGAAGAGTCCTTTTAAATGGCTCTGACAGTAGGGTTTCTGCTCGAGAGTCTCGAACTCGAGACTTCTCGAGAATTTCGGCTTCATTCGAGACGAGAAAAAAATGACAGGTACTCGAGACGTCTCGAGTCCCGAATGTAAAGTACGACCTGAAGTGAAATGCAACTTTTTACCTTCTGCCCGGTCTCATCGCGAGGCGGTGGGGACGGTGTCGAACGGCGGCCAGAAATTATAACGAGATAAAGCGATCTAACCTCTCATTCCAACGTAAGCTGGCAGCGACTTTGGCTAGTTTTGACAGCCTCGTGTTATTTAAAAGCAGTTCGTCATTACGAAAAAGTCAGCGCGTTTATGTATCCTGGCCCTTGGGTCATTGATAACCTGCGAAGAGTGCTATGGCTAACTTCGACAAGATTTGGAAGAACAGAGGCATCCGACGTCAAAATAAAGTGCGATTATTTCGATCTCTTGTCTTCTCGATAATCTCGATATTTATGTATGGTGCCGAAACTTGGACCCTGAATAGTTTTGATGTGGCTAAGATTGACGCTATTGAGATATGGTGCTGGCGAAGACTGCTACAAGTATAACTTGAAAAGCTAGAATAACTAACAAACATCTCTATTTTGCAAGAACTGAATATCACCACACGGCTCTCCAAAATATGCCAAGAGCGACCCTTAGATTTTTCGATTTAATCATCCCTGGCTATGACGTAATGGAATAAGCGCTGGAAGCTGCAAGACTTTGTCACAAAAGAGCCTCTACCGTAGGTTTTGAGGTTTTAGAAGAAAAATAAAATAAATGTAAATAAATAAAAGTAAATATTATAGGATTTATAGGACAGACCACAAATTGACTGAGTCCCACGGTAAACTCAAGAAGGCTTGTGATGTGGGTACTCGGACATCTATGTGTAATATACATATATTAATATTTAATACATACCTACGTAGAAAATATCCATGACTCGAGAACAAATATTTGTGCTCATCAAACAAATAAATGCCCTTACCGGGATTCGAACCCGCGGCTTTACACGCGTTCGGCGACATGTTTCGAGTCATTCGGAGACCCGTCATCCAACGTGAGTTCATTCATAATTATATTAAAATATTTGAATATATCTCACGAAAGTTTAACGTCTAACGTCAGTCGCTCGGAAAATAAAACACGTAGATCTAGCAAAAACACCATTTTTTAAACGCACAAGGTCACCGAATACGTAAGTTCGCAAAATAAACCTTTTACATTCAGCAGCCATTCAGGCTTGTTTGCTGGCTGTCTGGCTATTCACTGGGAAATGAGGTTGGCTTTCATGAACAAGGGATACCTAAGTTAAAACGGGATTGCGGAACGAGTGTTCCGTACGTTTTTTAGGTAATTTACCTACTAGCAAGGACCATAAAAAAAGCGTACCCCTGAAATGTATGGGCCTTTTAGGCTTAAAACTAGATGGCGCTGTTTCGCGGCCTGGAAGTGGCCAAAATCATATTTTCCCGAAATATTTTTGCGTGTTTTTATTTTTTATGAGAACAAATGACATGCTTCTTTATTAATAATATCATGATATCACGTCAATACACGTGTTGAAAAAATAATAATATGTAGGCATCATCAGTGTAGTTATGATAGTATTTAATAGGTGGCACTGAAAAAATTAGGTATGATTTTTCTTAGTATGGAGACTGTAAATCCTTTATAAATTATCCTTGCCTACTAGAGAAAAAATCTCAAAATAACTATTCGAAACGAAATAAACCCTTTGCACTTATTTGCTGCTTGTTCTGTCTATTCATCGGGAAATGAGTTTCGGTTTCATGAACAAGGGATAAGTTAGTTTTAAGGCTTAAGAAACGAGAGTTCCGTACGTTAAAATGGGGGTGGGGAACCACGGATTCGTACCATTTTACATAATTCACAAGTTAAAGACAAAAACATAACAAAAAATTTACGATATTCACTAATTTTTCAATTAAAAAATGTTACTTATATGTCATTTTCTCAAAATTCTATAATAAATTTGTAAAAAAGTCTATCGCGTTCTAAAGTTTTAAGTATTCATCATTCTTAATCTTTGCCGTAAAAATTTACGTACATAACGTAAAATTAACAAAATTTAGGTACTCGGTTTATGTAGGGACAAATAAGTTTACTTAAGTAAAGTTACTCAAAGGACAATGGAAGTAGATTTGCTTGTAGTTTCTCAACGACATTAAATACTAAATGCAGGGCTAACTACTTATATGTGTAAACATAAAAGCAGTTCCACCTACTTACATAGAAACTAGCAAGGTTACCTAGAAGTTTAACTTGTGTGCTTGTGAAGATAATTTAAGAACTTTATAACCCTTTCTGGAGTTTTATTTACCGCAAATATTGAAATTCTTAGATCTTTGGGGAATGATTTAAGGCCAGTACGGGTGGGCTGTAACCCAGCTGTGATTTGAATCGAAACCGTGCAGCCGGCGTGGGATTGCCATGAAAATTGTAGTCATTTCGATCATTTAACACAAAATCATATAAACTAATAAGAACTAAAACAATAACATGAAAACTAAAATTAAACCTATAAATATAACTAAATAACAAACTACATATAAAAAAAATTGTCGTCTGTCTATATAAGATTACGTACGAGTATTTCTTTCCCATCACGGAAATAATTGGATATTCCGGACTTTTTGAGCGTTTTCTAATTATCCGATATAGGATGTTATATATTAAAGGCGCCATCTTTGGTTTTCCCTTCGCCATCCTTCCTACATCCGTACATCCGATATCGGATCAGATAATGTGAAAACGCTATATGGTACCAAGCTGAAGCCAACACTTAAAGAGACTCTTTTCATACTTTAATTAATTTTGAGTAGTATTTTATTACTATAATATTTGTTCGGGTTTCCATATTTTCGTTGGGGAACCCTAAAGAGTATGAAATGCTTGAACTGAACGTTTTAATTAAATCTCTTTGATTTCGCATTCAGACATTTAATCAAGTTTTTTCGTCGGATATAATGGATTTGCTCGGATAATGCTGATTAAACGAATGGACTGACTTTTTAATATAATTCTAAATGTATGTCGAGTTTTTTAACCGCCTTCCAAATCTCAAAGGAAGGGGTTATCAAGTCGTCTGTATGTTTTTTTTTTTTTTTTAATGTTTGTTCCTCGATATCTCCGTCGTTACTAGACCGATTTTGAAAATTTTTTTTTATTGAATGTATATGCATACAGATTGGTCCCATTTTTCTCAGAACCCAGTTCTGATGATGGGATCCTGGAGAAATCGAGGGAACTCCTCAAATCTGAAAGGCATACATATGGTGATTTTTGTGTTTTTAAAGGAACAGCATGCATTTACGTACGGAACAGTGATATTTGGTGCAGTGGAATTGCTGATGATGGTCAGAACGGAACTCCTCAAATCTGAACGGCACACTTATAGTGACTTTGGTATTTTTATAAGAACAGCATGCACTTACGTCCAGAACAGTGACATTTGGTGCAGTGGAACTGCTGATGAAGAGTGAGCCGCCCCTGGTTAGAGTTCCGTTCTGATAATCATTCTCAGTGTGATACTATACAGCACGACCACGGATGATTTTATTAATTCTGATGCGGTACAAATTCACGAAAAAAAATGTACTTTTTTGTACTGACGTTTAAAAAAAATGTACCCTTATGATTTTGGAGTTTCGACATAGGGCCCGTGGTCGTGCTAGGTAGGTACTCCCTGGCACGACCACACTATATTTATGTTTAATTTGATGGTCAAATGAATACTAAACAAGTGTTTTGAAATTGTACTATGTAAACTACTTCAAAAACTTAGTGCGGTCGTGCCAGGGAGTACCTATCTAGCACGACCACAACCCATGTCGAAACTCCGAAACCATGAGGGTACTTTTTATAAAAAGGTAAGTACAGAAAAGTACATTTTTTTCGTGAATTTGTACCACTACAGAAATTAAAAAAATCATTAAATATAGTGTGGTCGTGCCAGGAAGTACCACCTATCTAGCACGACCACACCCCATGTCAAAACTCCGAAACCATGAGGGTATTTTTTTTAAAAGGTAAGTACAAAAAAGTACATTTTTTTTCGTGAATTTGTACTGCAACAGAAATTTAAAATCTCATTAAATATAGTGTGGTCGTGCCAGGGAGTACCTACCTAGCACGACCACGGGCCCTATGTCAAAACTCCAAAATCATAAGGGTACATTTTTTTTAAACGTCAGTACAAAAAAGTACATTTTTTTTCGTGAATTTGTACCGCATCAGAATTAATAAAATCATCCGTGGTCGTGCTGTATAGTATCACACCATTCTCATCTGTAAGTACCTCAGAATCATCCAGATTTCAAAATTGGTTCAGAAATGACGGAGATATCGAATAACAAACATTAGAAAATATACAGACGAATTGATAACATAATCCAACATTTGAAAGTATTTATCACCAGAACCCCAAAGGAGGGCGGTTTTTTTTTTCTTAAAAATTATTTATGTTGAGTTTTTCCATTTCCAAAATTAAGAATCCCTTTGTTTCCTGGAAATTGTTCGAAAGCACCTTCAACTTGTCTTCAACTTATTGAAAAATCCTAGTTCACACATCTGAAAATATGGGATAAAATCAAATCACAGTTTTGCCTTTTTCACTCTCTCTCACCCAAACCAAAGAGGATCGACTATTATAAAGAGTTACTGTCGAAGTAAAATGTGTTATCACAGTGCATAGACTGCCATCTCTTGACACAGGCTTAAAACTTTTGAACCTCAGTTTTGACTTTTGACAATTTGGCCCATATTCTTAGCTTGATATGTGTTAAAATGTCAAATATTAATATTAGGGCCATCTATTAGCTGAGCGTACTCCAAAGGTGTAATGCCATCTAGGCCACCGTACCTTTTTCTATATGGTACTGAGGTACGTTTTTTCTTAGAGTTTATCTGTCTTTTCGGAGTTATATATGTCTTTGCCCAAACTAAGGGTTACCTCAAACCTACATATCGACGCGGAATGCGGGCTTTAGACGACCAAAAATAGCTCGTTAATATGAAGACGCTTACGCATCATCGTCGCTAAACGCAGCCGTACTCATATTAATACTAACGAGATGCTAACGAGCGATGTTTGGTCGGCAAAAGCCGATTCGGTGTCGATATGTTTAGGGAGACCTTTATATAATGAGCAAAACAAGATCAACATCAGCTAAATCAAATCTTCGGTGTTTCAGCGGGTAGCATCAGAGACGCCCTGTCCTGACGGCCGGTTCTGCCCACCTCACTGGCTGTGCTGCGAAGTTGGGTGCTGCGCCCCGGCCACAGCGCCTCCGAGGCGGGATCAGGAGGTTAAGGAAGTCTACCGGTACCCGTGGTATGCTCAATGGTAAGTTCTAAGTTTGCTTCTGTGTTATGCTGTGAGGTTTGGCTAGAGCCATGGAGAATGCCCTGCTATGATGGCCGGTTCTGTTCCTCACTGATTGTGTGGTGAATCTGGGTGCTGCGCCCCAGCCACAGCGCCTCCGAGACGGGATCAGGAGGTTAAGGAGGTCTACCGGTACCCGTGGTATGCTCAATGGTGAGTTGGAAGCTTGAGTTGCTCCTGTCTTACTGGTGTAGTTAGAGCCCTGCCTAGACACCCTGGCCTGCAAGGCGAGTGCAGTGTCCCGTGCAATCATCACTTGGATGGTCTATTGTAATGAAGGAAGCAACCTGGATTCTCCTCTGTACAAGAATATTTAATTACATACTCTAAACCTTCTCGAAAATAACCAAAAATGTACTGCCTAAATGATTTTGCTATGATGACGTCTGACGGGGAAACACATCTTGCCTTTCTTTGGCCCTGCAGTAAGCGCTCGGTAGTGACATTGATCTCGTCACAATCCAAGTTTCATTTCACCAGATATTTGTCTTCATCTTCCAGGCCAGTTCTCTTCCTCCTCGGCACACTCGGCGGTATCCTGATCTGCTGCGTCTGGTGCCTGGTCTTCAAGCGGAGTTCACACCGCGTATACATGTGTTCTCTGTCGTGCTGCGCGCGCCGGCCCGCCTCGGACCATGATTCGGCGGGATCGGTGTATCCTCCGCCGAGATATAGCCGCTGTGGGTCGTTTCATCAGGCGCCTCCGCCGTATTCAGAGGTATTTGTCAGGAAATTTGAAACGCTTACTTATTCTAGGCACAGGACCGGGCAGGTATGTCGAGAGAAAACCTCGGTTCGGTGACCACGTGATGATTTCACAATACCTCGGCTAATACCCTGGTGCACCTAGTGTACCTTGATTTGACCTAGACGACTGATGGGTTTCAAAACGTGGTTAGTCTGAAAATTCCCGTAATATACACTTATACAGGTTGAATAAATAAAAGCTTTTGAACAATCTGTTATCATTAACTTGAACAAAAAATATTCTTAGGTACAGAAGCTGACGAGTCCAGACGTCGGCTAACATCAATCCACCTTCTTTCTGATTAATTGCAGATAAATGTTTACTGGTAAACAATTTATCTATTCCTAATGCCTTCAGCTAATTTAGGATCCTGTCTAAATGGTGTTACTGGACCCAACAAGAAATCTTGACGTTTATTACCAATCTTCTGGTGGGCACTATATAAACTCTTTCCAACAGGTGACAAGCAAACCGGACTTATTTCCACTGGTCATCACGTGCGAAGAAGGAGACGGAAAATCAGGAGGGAATTACCTGATGGTGCACTACTTTAGGAACTACGTCATTCGGGCGCCGGGTAAGGATTTTTTTATCTGTGATTCTGCCATGGTATAAAACTATGGACAGCAAGTGTACTTTAGTTAGACCAAACTAAGTAGGCAATAATTTTACCCGGTCTGCTGAAGACCAAACTATGTAGGCAATGATTTTACCCGGTTTGCTGGGGACCAAACTAAGTAGGCAATGATTTTACCCGGTCTGCTGGAGACCAAACTAAGTAGGCAATGATTGACTAAGAAATGTCAGCATCTACGCAACAACGGTTTAATTAAATGACATATTTTTTTTTTTTTCAATTTATTTAGGTAAACAAACAGTCACTACAAAACAGGCTTATTTTAAGTATAATAATAGTGTTTTCCCCTCACTAGCTCGGAAACACGTGTTTTGTCCTTTAATACCAGCCGGTAAAAACGCATTTTATCCACTAGTGGGTAAAGTAATTTGACCTTGAATAAAGTCAAATTAACTGCTTTAAAATTGATAAAAGCAGGTGAATCTAGTAATAAAAATTATTTACCACCTGTGGAACTACTGGAAGCAGTGATAAACGCATTTTTTGCGTTGTAGTTTCCTCGCTATAGTGAGGGGAAAAGTTTTGTGTTACACTCGGGTGCAAATGTATTTTACTTCTCGTGTGTTAAAAAACTCGCTAGTTCAGGATTCTATTCTCGAACCACTCGCTTCGCTCGTGGTTCAACTATAGAATCCTTTCACTTGCTCGTTTTTCAATTCCACACTCGGCGTTAAAATACAACTTTGCCCCCTTGTATAACAAATAACTATTACAGTATGTGTGACCAACACCGTTCACCACTTACTAAATACAGTACATTAAATCATTCGGAGGGTTTTTCATTCGTACTTATTACTAAGGTAGGTATAATACTGGAGCTTAAAGCTCAGTTAGGTAACAAAGATAATATAATGAACAGAAATACAATACTAGATTCTTAAGAAGGGGACATGTAGATGCAATTTACTTTGAGTTACAATTCATAAATTGAACAAATACTAGGGCTAATGAATCGAATACGAGAACAATTATTATTATGTTTAGTTACTAGTTTTAAGTATGTTCGTAATATGTCTTTTGTTCATGACCCCTGGATCCGCGCATGAATGTTGCCAGCTCGAAGTTTGAAATACCCCTTCTTATTTTTATTTCCACATTACAAAGTAGCACTTCATCCGCACGGCGGACTCCACACACTATTTTTAGACTTCTAGACTAAGATTTTTGCAACCACTTTCTCTTCAGGATAACTTATCAGCCTCGATCTCCATGAGTTAAAAAAACCAGGATGTTTATACCTCCTTCCAAAAAAGGCATTAATTAAGCAGCTATTATACCAAACCGCCAAAATTCCTTGCATTTGTCCAAAATAATTTCCATTCCGCGGTATACAATTTATAGTCTTAACTATTTGGCGGTAGGTATATCGTGCCTAGACGCCATAAAACGCGAAGCCCTGGTATTTAGCCAACTGAACTGACGTGTTGTTTCAGGCTCTTTATCAGCGACGAGTACTGCAGAATCTCTCAACTCCAGTTTCATATGCAACGCGGCAAATGAAGTGAGTAATGTGTTTATTAATTATAATTAAACTTTTACGTGTTGTTAATCGATACCTTTATCTTCGATTGTATAAAGGGTGTAAACCTAATACGGGCGAACCTCTTAACGGTGGTGAGTATAGGACATAAAAAATGGAATTAGATAACTTTTACTTAAAATTGAAATATTTTTTTTATCCATACAAAATAATTCGGCCCGCAACGTAATGCAAACACACTCGCGTTAACCGCTCGTTGACAGTTGTCATTGATTGTCATCGCAACCACGTTTACAGTACATTGCTGCTGGGAAATTTTTCAAAAATTCATTATGGGGTGAAAATTCAGAGTATCTCAAAAACACCTCTTAATTGATGATAACAATATTGAATTATATGCCTGGTTTCATTTATCGCCCTTATTAGGTTTACGCGCTGTATAGTAGTGTATTCGTTTTGCAGAGTAAGTATATAAGTATGTAAATTATATATAATCTCGTGAAAAACTCTAACTACGTCAATTGAGGAATAGTTTACAAATGTGATTTCTTTTAAGATATGCAGTAGGTACCTATAGGTAATAATCTAAATGTTCTGTCAGAACGGAAGAAAAAGTGTTTGGTAAAATAATAATTAAAAATATATCCAACATACAACTTTTTGTATGGAACGCTCCTTCAATATCTGAATAAAAGTTTGAATACCCATTATCCATCAAACTTGCACAGTATCTTATTAACACCCTCAAATCAAATTAAAAAACTTTCCTCACCTATAGCATCAATTTATTAATATGAACAAGTTTACACTTATAGAAACTATGGGTCAGTTGCGCTAAACCGTCTATCACGGAATTTAGCGAAATTTTTGTATGAGAACTTCCATAGACTTCTGCTTCGTGACGCTGATCTGTTTGTTAACTGTGTTTGATTGATGCAACTGGCCCTAAAACACTTAATTTTAAGTAGGCAAATCATCATCAAACCAATAATGTTGTAAAAGGTCTCCGTGTAACCTTCCAGGCAAATTCGGTCGTCCCGCCTCCGTATTCCACGGACTTTGAATCGTTCACCGGCTGCGGCCTGCTACGCTCGCTGTCCTCGCTAACTGAGAGGGAACCCAGGGCTCCTCCCAGGTCCCGAACTGTTCCTGAACCTGCACCCAGAGAAACATCCTTCAGAGAGAATCTGGTTACATCACCTGTTCAACCCATGGTAAGTGGTTTTGCTATGTGGCATCGAATACAACCCTAAATTTTGTGGTACATTAGACTTCTCACAACAACACAAGATAAAAGTGAGGTCAAGCAACCGTAATTATACAACCGTAAAGTTACAGGGAAAATCTGTTTCCATCGCTCGTTCAACCCATGGTTAGTAATTTTAAGGTGTAGCGTCGAATCGTGGTAACCCATTGTAAGTTTTTTTGCTATGTGGCATCGAATACAACCCTAAATTTTGTGGTTGGAAGTGACAAATTTAAAGTAATCTTAAGTACAATAAGGAGATATTTGACTGCTATATAACAAAATCATTACAATAAGTGACTTCGCTAAGGCAAACATTGTAAGTAAATTACACTTTTTTTCTTTTGCCCGTGGAATGCATCGAATGCAACCCTAAGCTTAGTCGCAGCCACTAGTACGATGTCATATATTTGCTGTTCTCGCTAACGCTACAGTTAGCGTTCGTTCGTTCGCTACCTCTTCAGTAGAGGAAGCTCCGGAACTTCCCAGTTCCCGAATTTTTCCTATCTGAACCCTTATCCAGAAACAGTTTAGCCTGCAGGGAAAATCTGCTCACTTCACCAGTTCAACTCATGATTTTTTTTTATCCTCCCCATCTGGGTGGAAAAGCCAGATAGCCATCATGCTTATTGTAGATATTTTTGTCTAAACTAATTCCCCGAACCCGCATCCAGACAAACTATAGCCTTCAGGAAGAATCTGATTGCACTTGCAATACCCATCTAATCTAACCCATGGTTTTGTTAATATCGTTATTTTACCAAGTGCATCGACTACCACCCTAAACTCTGTTGTTATACCCATACAATCTATCCGATGAATAACAATTTGGTACACGTTATTAGCTATAACTAACCATTTACTAACAAATCTAATTTTACCCCGTTACAGCAGGATCCCTCCTTTGACCTAGAACTAGAGCTGATAGACTGCGAGATGTACTGCGACGGCGCCTGCAAGCCGCGCCTCGGCGCCTCGCCGCCCGCGCACCGCTCCCCCGCGCGCGACGACAACTACGAGCACGAGGCCTACGGCCTGCGCCACCTCTTCACCTGCCCCTCCACGGAGCTAGCGGGCGCCTGCGAGTCCCCCCCACAACCCACCAGCCCTACGCAATCCAGAGAGTCCACCCTAAGGAGACCCAGCGACGAAAGAAGGCACCGGAGGATAGACAGCTTGAAAAAGACTCCGAAGGCCAGGAAGTCGAGCTTATACATGCCTTTGTCAGTGGCTTACCCTGTGAGGACTTCGAGAGTGTCGCCCGGGTCTAAAGTTTCGTCCCGGTCCGCGCCCGCGACCCCGTGTGGTGCTCTAGTGCCGAATTTGCTTCACTTCAGCCAAAGAGTGTCGGCGACGAGACACGGCTCGCGCTCGTCGCGGTGTGATGAAGAGAACGATCCACTCTTGGACGCAGAGACTGAGACGCGCGCCGATCACAAGTTTTAATTTGACACGCTAAGCTGCTTGGCACTTTTTTACTTTTTAACCCAGTAGCTCGGTTTCCCCAAATATGGTGCGGCTAGAATTTATTACGTAGATAAAATATTGCCCTTTAAATTTGTAAATATCACATTTTCAGAGTACGACTGTTTTATATACGTGATAAAAACCGGCATAGCAATACTTAATGAGAAGATTAACATTGTCAGTTTTCGTAATTTACAGGTCTGATATAGGTACTTATAAGTTCCGTTGAATCTTAGATTCTAAAGGCCCAATATGGGAGCGATGGCATTAAGCCAATATACTCTGAGTACTGAGTAAAACACTCGAAGATATTGAGTTCGATCAAACTAACTCGGCGTGTGTTTGAATATATTATGTTGTTCAAGTCGTTGTAAAGTTAGCTTCGAAGGAGTCTCATGAATCTACAAGAACCAATCGGACAACTTAATTGACCAATGTAAACACGCTCTTAATGCCAAATGGAAGAAAGTTTTCGGAGATGACTAGTTGTTGTGCTAAATAATGAGGAGCATAAGACACGAAAACTGACTACGGCGTCTTCAGTTTGCTGTAATGTTTTAAGGTCAATATGTAGAAGATCGGCATTTTGTTAAATGTTAAGTTTTTGATAAACCTCATAGGGCAAGAAATTTGGTATTTTGCACAGACACAAATAGAAAGATTAAAGAAGAGTTTTATTCTATATTGATTTAGACTATTTTGCTCAGACACAAATAGAAATATTTGATTAAGTAACGACGATGTAAGTGTTTACGCGATTAAGTCCCGTTTTGTTCTAAAATTATGAGAGTTTTATTCTATCTGCTGATCTGCTCTTAGTGCGTTTTCACATTATCCGATCTGATATCGCATGTCGGAAGGATTTCAATGGAAAAAATCCAAGATGGCGCCATGATATCGATATCCAATATTCGATATCGGATCGGATAAATCGCACGGTGAAATAGCACTTACACTACACTATATAAAAGTTGAAAAGAAGAAAAGTTTGTAGACGATCCTCTCCACATTGACCTTACCGAAGTTTTAAACGTGCGGCCTAACGGACCCCCGACTGTTTTGTAATGTACTCTAATTGCTACCACTCTTTTCAACGTCACTCTCTTTTATTATTGCCAAATATATAGTTGCCATCAAATAGATCGGAGTCAAAACTCTCACTAATCTGAATGCACTTCTCTGTCAAGGCATAAGTGTGCATGTTCAGCATTTTTAGCACCCTATAGTCTTATACGGTCAATCAAATCTTAGCTCTAAAAAATGGCGCAAATTTCAAATTTTATATGGGAATTAATACTTCGCCCATATATTTTTAACCCCCGACGCAAAAACGACGGGGTGTTATAACGTTTGACGTGTCTGTTTGTCTGTCTGTCTGTCTGTGGCATCGTAGCTCCCGAACGGATGAACCGATTTAGACTTAGTTTTTTTGTTTGAAAGTTGAGTTAGTCGGGAGTGTTCTTAGCCATGTTTCATGAAAGTCGGTCAACTATGTCGCGGTCGGGGGTTTTTTCAACATTTTAATTTTGTGGGTAGGTCATTAATCAATTTTTAAGTGTTATGGCTTGTCGATTCCGCTAATGTCAAGGTTTAGGAAGGCACGCATTTTATGAAGACCGGTGTACCTTAAATTATTCACATTTGTCGCCTTTAATGGGGGCAAGATTTGATTGACATTTTATACCTAAGGGCGACTGTAAAATTTCAAACGAAGTAAACTAACGTCGGAGAGATGGTGGCGATTGGAGGCAGTCTCCGTGTGACAAAGTCCCACATTCTCAATGTTGTGAATGTCAATTTTATGCTCATTATTACCGTAGGGCGTTTTACGCAACCGTGTAGTTAGTTTAAATGTTATTCGAGAATTATGATATTATTATTGCATTTAAATTTAAGGAAAAGAGCTTGATGGACCATTGTTCACATGCCTTCTAAATAAGAACCTAATAATGCGTCTGTTTCGTTTTATTATACAAATTTCCTTTCTGATTTTCCTGACTCCTACAAATTTGGAAGATCCGTTCGAGTAGAAAAAAAAACAAAATAAGTTTTTTTTGCAAAAATGTCATTTTTGGCACAAGCTTTTATCGCCGACTGTACCTTTCTTTCAACAGTCATCTACTGCTCTCCGAGACGTTTTTAAAACCCCCATGCTCGATGGGGATACGACGTTTCATAACAGAGTGCTTATGACCACCTTTTGCTCCATCATCAGATCAGCTCCATGATACCAATAATATTGCATTGTCACGTGATTTGCATATCTGTGCAAAATTTCAGCTCAATCGGAAACCGGGAAGTGAATCAAAATTAGCTTCTACGTTTTGACCCAAACTAACATACTAACAAGACAAGTTAAATCAAAGCTTGTAAAAATGTAAGCAACAATTATCTTTATTAACTAAAATACTTTTTTTGCATACATACAATTTCCATTTTAACGATTTCATCGTGGAGTTATAGTCTGAATCTAAATCATATTCTCAGCTAGGTATTTTCTTTAACAAGTGGAACTCCAGTTAGTAAACCTAATAGAAGTAGCAAGTGTGCGACGATAGCCGCGCCTCTACCACCCCTTTGCTTGTTCCTGGTCACTTCTGAATCTCCACTGACTTCACCTTCAACATCATTCTTTTTACCAGGATTTATATTGCCCCTACAAATTTCTAGAGCTTTCTCCAAATCTAAATCTTCCGTTTCGAGCAAAACCTTACGTGTGTCATCTTTACGGATACCACAGACTATACGATCTCTTATCAATCCCTCTTCCAAATGATCAAATCGGCACTGTACAGCTAAATTCCATAAGACAGCTACATAATCATCTATGCTTTCATCTTTTTTTTGATTTCTAGTAAAAAAGTTATATCGCGTGATAACAGAACATTGTTTCGGCGTAAAGTAGTCGTTGAACTTCTGAACAATTTTCTCGAAATCTTGTCTATCCTCGTCCCTTTCAAACATGAAAGATGAAAATATGTCGTATCCTTTAGGGCCTATTAATTCGAGTAATAAACCTGCTTTAACGTCGGATCCACCTTTGTCGCCGCCGGATGTTTTCAGAAAAGCTGTGAACTGAGAATACCATTCTCTCCAAGCTTCTGTTTGGTTGGGGACTCCAATCAAAATTAGTTGCGGTGGTGGCCTAGAGTTATACATATTTGATGAGTTGATAAACTTTAAACTATTCTCTGGACGTCACTTAATTTCACAATAACCAATTATCTGCTAAAATTTCCGTGAATGAATAATATAAAATGGAGAGGTGCGCTAACAATAGGACGAGTAAGGTCGGTCAAGGTCATAAAACTCGTAAAGCACATGACATCTTTAGTTGCTTAGTAACCGAAACTGAAAATAAATTTATACATAGGTAATCTAATAATCTTTACATTTTACTAACTCAGTCAAGATAAAAAGGCACGAAATCCAACTTTTTGACGATGCGACAACTGTTCTATGGGACGATATATAAATTACGTATGCGCATAATTAAGCATTATAACATTTATAACAGTCGTGTTATCTTATTATGAAACTCGCCTTTTGGTTCGTTTCATAAAACAAGACTCGTGTTTTAATGCCTCGTATTATGTACCTGTCACATAAGTAATTATAACTGTAAGGTTCAAACACAGATCAATACAACAAGATGGCCCTTACAGGGCGACTCGCGGTCACCAAGCATACGACAAATCAGGTTTATAAAAGTTTGAACGCGTGCGACACCGATCAGTAGCGCCCAAGTATACGACCCGCTAACAGTGTCCGTGTCCGCTCGGGAAAAAATTTTAAATAATCAATTTTGGTTGCAAACAATGGTCTCTTACAGCATAAAGTGGTGTGGCAAGTCTTCTAACACTTCTACATGTAAAAAAGATGGAACAACATTCCACAGTTAAGTCAAATTAATTATTTTGTTGAATATTGTTTATTGTCCGCGGAGTTCATTTATACTGGTCAATATGGTTGTGCTGAGCGGCGCCGAGGCGCGTCCATCCCTCTTTACCGAGTTAACAATGTGATATGCTATCCCTTTCACGTAAACGACTAGGTATGGGGCCATGTTAGTTTATGTCTGTTGCGGGAACTTCGTACTGCCGTTCGTACCATGTGCTACCATTTTAAGAAATATAAAAGAAAGCAGATTTGTAATAGTGAATAATTATCTAGAATCTGTAGAGTCTGTAGTGGTATTTAGTTCATTGATTAGTTTAGAATATTTAGTTGGTTATTTAACTTAGTAAACGTAAGTAAAAATGCACAGTTTAGTTATTAGTTACTAGAATGATTTTTATTGAGATGCTATCACAATTATCATCCTCCTTGCGTTATCCCGGCATCGGCATTCGCCACGGCTCATGGGAGCCTGGGGTCCGCTTTGGAAACTACTACCAAGATTTGGCGTAGGCACTAGTTTTATGAAAGCGACTGCCATCTGACCTTCCAACCCGAAGGGTAACTAGGCCTTATTATAATTTAATTATAATATTATAATTTGTTGCAAAACAAATTCACCACAGTACTGGTACCGGTACCATTGTCTATAATAGACATGTCCCATTCCCATCCCTACTGCTAATCATAAAGGCGCGCCATTATTTGAAACGACCAATGGCAGCACCGTGCGCGCCCGCCTCACCCCGCAAGGATTGGTGATTTGCGTCTCGAACAATATCGCTTGCATTTGGCTTCTAGTGGGGTGTTCTGTGGGTTCAAATCACCCACAGATAATTTGAATTTCGCGCCTTTTTACGCGCGATTTGCTTGACCTGTCTATAATCGTTATAATGTTTAATTTTGTGTTCGGAACGCTCCTAAAGTTGTCAAGTTGACATTGATAGTTGATTTGACTGACGCTTGCGTTTAAGGTTAGAATTTACGCGATAGCTTGTATTTTGTTTATTTTGGTTTAGTATTAATTATTTCAATTGAAAATAACATTACAATGAGTTTACCCACAGACTTCGGGCCGGATTCAGGTGGACGAATAAAGGTATGTCTGCTTATCTCGGGAGTTTTCTTAATTCAAAATTATCATTGCTAAACCAACGACATACTTTTCAGGGTCTTACAATCGTCAAACCAATAGTCTACGGCAACATAGCAAGGTATTTCGGCAAAAAGCGAGAAGAAGACGGGCACACGCATCAATGGACGGTGTACGTGAAGCCTTACGCGAACGAGGACATGTCGAATTACATCAAGAAAGTGAACTTTAAATTGCATGAGAGCTACGCGAATCCGAACAGGATTGTGACGAAGCCGCCATATGAGCTCACGGAGACGGGGTGGGGAGAGTTCGAGATCGTTATCAAGCTGCATTTCCATGATCCTAATGAAAGACCTGTGAGTAAACCTTTTCATTACCATTTATCAACATAAGTACTTGGAGTTCGGAGAATGCATTTCTTCAGCCAATTTATTTGCGAAAATATAAGAGAAATTCGTTTTGCACATTTACTGTTTTTTTTTATACTATGTCGGTGGCAATCAAGCGTACGGCCCGCCTGATGGAAAGCGGTCACCGTAACCTATGGACACCTGCGCAACTCAAAGAGTGTCACATGCGCGTTGCCACCCCATTAGAAACTTGTACATTCCCTTTTGCTGTGTTAAATACACAGTAAAAAGGAGTGCACAAGTTCCAAGGAGGGTTCGGGTTGCCGATGACTCAAAGGACAATAGATGGAATAAGTCAGTTCAGTAAGTCCTCCCGTCATCAGCACACCGCACCCTTGTTGAGCTCTGGCAGCCTTAGTCACCGGCAGGAACACAACACTATGACTCAACTCAACTCTAGTGCTATTTGGCTGTGGTCTTCTGTAAGGCGGAGGTACTACCCCAGTTGGGCTCTGCTCTAGATTCAAGCAAGATGATATCCGCTGTGCTGTGCCCTACCACACAAACCTTTTCTGTTATGCCCAAACATTACAAAAGAAGCAAAACATGTATTAAAGATGCTTAAATTACTTTTCAATTTGTCACATACAAATTTGCTACTAGTTATGTTACACATTCAAATTTATAAATAATACAAACATTTCTAGGTAACACTCTACCACATCCTCAAGCTCTTCCAGTCGCCAGCCTCCGAGGGAGCTCCTCCGACGGTCGGCCGAGCGCTAGTTAGCGAGTCCTATGAAGAGATTGTGTTTCAAGAGCCAACGCAGCTGATGCAGCACTTGCTTACCACGGTCAAACCGGTTACCAACGGCCCATGGACTCATGACACTAACTGTAAGTCACCTATGTCTCTTCTTCTTCGTGGAAACCTCATGACTGAGGGTCGTGACCACCATAAGGCCTGATTTAGACGGCGTGCGAACTCGCATGCGATTTTAGTTACATTGCGGGCTGTTGAGGTGACTAACAATTTTGCACAGCCATCAAATATCGCAATGTAATAAAACTCGTATGCGAGTTCTCGTACCGTCTAAATGGGCCTTAAGTCGCTGTACGTTGCAGTGCTCTCCACTCAGGCCGATCTTTTGCCTTCCTAAAGGATCCCTGGAGCCCAATGCGCGTGACCTTCTGTATTGTGTTGAACCAGCGCGTGGTTGAAGTCACCTATGTGCGAGCTTGTGAAAGCCCTTTGTACCTCCGGGGTGCCTTAGGACAACAACCTCTATTGTAATCCTTATGTGGATGTGCTTTATCATATTTACGATGTCTGCATTGCTGGTTTTTCTTATATGATTAAACTATAATTTATAAAAATACAAATTTAAAAATAAGCAAAGCTGAGTTTGTCGCATTTGTGGCACAACATGCCATGAAAAAAAAAAATGTACATACAGTAAAGGCTCAAAACATTTTTAAAGCCGTGTACATTTGTAAGAATGGCTAACTTATTGAATTCATACCTGATTAAATACAATTACCTACAGTTCGTTTGTAATCAGCCAAAAGATTACCTATGTACCAAGAAGAGTTAAAATATTTTATACATATTAGCAAGACCATGTAAATCTTATACGAAGATAAGTTTGTTTTTACATTATTTTCTCTGTAGCCTTACCCCTGTAAATGGCATAAACTTAACTTCAAACGCATCTTTTTTTAGAAAATAAATTTTACTTTACAGTTGAAGAAAAGAAAGAAAAACACTAGAAAAGATCATAGCAGCGCAAGCCAAGGTGCGAAATGAGATCGCCGAGCTGAAGGAAAAGTTGCAGCTAGCCAAGGAAACCGGGGCCAAGTTTAAGGAGGAAATCGCTAAGCTGCAGAACAGCTCGTCGTTGCTCTCTGTTATATAGGGACCATACATACAATATGTCGTTTCATGAATGCTGGCACAAATGGAATGAACAAATTTTTATTATAGGAGTGACACATAAACTCTTAAGAGCCGCCATTTTATTGTTATTCTGTCACAAAGATAGACATTTTCATTCACTTCGTTCTATTAGTGCTAGCTCTTGTGAATTGACCTTTAGCACAGTATAATAAAGAGTACTATCGTACAGTATGGCCACTCGCGCTCCCCGCTGAAGTGGCGCCCACCCCCTCTCGGTTACCTCACAGTTACCGCCTGTCAAAAACGCGAACAGTCGACCTGTCATACTCACTCACACAAGCATGGTACGCGTTCACCTACACGAGCTTAGAATGTGTGCTAAGAACGCGCCTCTTTCATATATTTGATTGCCAGTGTCCGAGGTGTGCCTTTAGTAAAAGAAATTTGTAGTAAGTATGTGTGGAATCCATATAGACTTACTGCGTTTTAACTTTGTGGCGCAATGTGAGAGACGAGATTTTTTCAAAGTAATGACGATGTACCGTTAACCTGTTAACCCTTTGATTGACAAAGATTTTGATCACATTGGTCAATCTTTACAGATGAAAGAGTAAAGTGTTAAAACCCAAAATGCGCGTATCCATCCATACTAATATTATAAATGGGAAAGTGTGTGTGTCTGTTTGTCCGTCTTTCACGGCAAAACGGAGCGACGAATTGACGTGATTTTTAAGTGGAGATAGTTGAAGGGATGGAGAGTGCATGACATAGGCTACTTTTTGTCTCTTTCTAACGCGAGCGAAGACGCGGGCAAAAGCTAGTGTGTTAATAAAAAATATTAAGTTTAGTTAGTGATTTAGGTATTAACTTAAGACTGCATTATCTAAGAAAGAAAGCATGAATAAAACTTTATACCTACAATATCTCTTTATTTTTTCATTACCAAAACATTACCATGAGGTTTTTGCACTTTATTGTGAGTTACATTATGTTTGTTTTTTTGAGAGCAAAGTAAAGATCTTTTCACCACACCAACTGGTAAAGGTTTACTTTGCTATTCGAAAACAGATAGCAAAATTGCATTTTATCCACAAGAGTGCAAAGTAATTTCATACAAATTTTAACTTAATGTCTTAAGCTGGATGGTAGAATTTACCTATAAATGATAGAATAGAATAGAATATTTTTTTATTCGTAAGCATGATGATTTTGAATCATATAAATATTGAATAGATTGATGGATTTGATTTAGTTCGATATTTTATAGTCAATATTTTGTGTGTGGTGAAAAATTTTGTGTTTCACTCGGTGGCAAAGTTTGTTTAACCTTCGTGCCTTGAAACCCTCGCAACGCTCAAGATTCCACTTTTTGAACCTCTCGCTACGCTCGCGGTTCAATATTGGAATCTTTCGCTTGCTCGGGTATCAATATTGGCACATGTGGTTAAACAACAACTTTGCCCCCTTGTAAAACAAATAACTATTCTAATTTTAATTGTGTTGGCCAGTCACAATACTTTTGGCTGGACGACTCCCGGCCCATTACTTCAATCAAATTTGAAATTTAATTAGGCATAAGGTACAGCAGGGCAAATCTCGACTGGGGGGCAAATGTAACTGGTCCATTCTTTCCATGTTTTTCAATGTTTACATTATTAAATAGAGTGTCCACCAGATATGGTAGGCGTGTTCAGTGAATACATGTAGAACTCAACATCATAGTGTAATAATGGAAAAAATTGATCAGTTATAATTGCCCCCCAGTCGAGATATACCCCGCTGTACCTTATAGAATAAAATCAAAATTCCAGTAGCTTAAAAATTTGTCTGACACTCGAGGAGACGCACCATCATTAGTTGCCCCGTCAATAGGCTAGTTTCCTATACTTACAATAAAATATTTTATGCAGTGCACGAAATAAAGCACCACATAATTAGAAGAAAAATATGGACAGTAGTTATTTTTAAACATAATTTCTATTTAATAAGTCAATGAGAAAGATATAAAGTAAATGAATTGACCGTGACGTCACTCCTCAGTATTTCATAGTAATTCCATATTAGCAAACCGTTTTGACAGTTCATAAAAAGAAGCTGATTTGACTAGTAGGAAACTAGCCTATTCTTGTACTTTTTCTTTTTTTTTGGCTTGGGTTCCTACTGTTTAAACCAAGTCATCTCATAGTTCAAATATTTGATCACCCAATTTACAATGGCGCCACCTTTGACCGTTGCCAACTCCATTGAACGAATCTCTAAATTCATGTAAAAACTTAGGCATCGCCTGCTGACTGTATACATTTTTACTTATTTTTTTTACATTTGTGACAGAAATAGATTCATTTTAATACGGTTTACCGACCTGGGCATTATGTTTGTTAAAAAAACTATTTTCCCAAGGACGTCTTACCGGAAATCTATTCCCATTGTCAATAATACCTTTTCTTTGGTCAATTCAATAACTATTTCAATTTGCCTAAAAGGCTGACCGTGAATATCAATGCCTAAGGTCGGTTATATTGAAAATTTATTTCATACAACTTGGCAAAAAGAGTACAAAATAATAGGGGCACCACGGTCTATATAAACTGTTTCGTATGTGTCACACAAATAAATGTGGTATCACAAATAAATGCCCTCACCGGGATTCGAACCCAGGACAGCGGCTTAGCAGGCAGGGTCACTACACGCTAGGCTAGACAGGCCGTCACCACGATAGTTTTACTTCTGTTGTATACCACAATCGATCCATAACTATCGAAGAATAGTCCGATTGTCTATGTCCGGAAACTTTGTATGCTAAATACAAACCTATAACGGTGGTTTTAAGGTCGTCTCATGACAGTCTAGGGATACATGGTAATTATAGAGAGTAATTGGCGTTTGAAGGTGACTTTAAATAATTGGCGTGTATTTATGTATATCTAACATGAAATATAGATATTGTTAGCATGTCTCTTAGTTAACAATTTTTTCAGTACAGATGGTGTTTTTTTTACGCACTAGTGCGAAAAGTGGTTCATTTTTTGTCAGGTCGAAACTTCGGAAGACCATCTGTACTGAAAAACGTCGTACGATACACGTGCGAAAAGGAAATTCGTACTTCCTTTTTTACGCACTTGTATCGTAATCGAATGTACTATTTCAGTACAGATGGTGATTTTTTTACGCACTAGTGCGAGAAGTGGTTCATTATATGCCAGGTCGAAACTTCGGAGGGCCATCTGTACTGAAAAATTCCTCTTTTTGCGCTTGTATCGTAATGTATTATTTACGCCTTACGCAAAAACAACGTGGTCTGTCTGTCTGTGTGTGTGTGTGTGTGTGTGTGTGTGTGTGTGTGTGTCTGTCTGTGGCATCGTAGCTTTGCGAACGGATGAACCGATTTAGATTTAGGTTTTTTTTGTTTGAAAGCTGAATAAGACACTGGTCCCATTGCGAGCTAGTATTAAGCTATGGTCTATCGGCTATAAAAACGAACAAAAGATAATCACTCCCGTGTAAATAAAAGAGACACGGCGATGTTTATAGTTACTCGGCCAGCGGTGAGCTATCAATATCGCCGTGTCTAGCTCACCGCTGGACGAGTAACTATAAACATCGCCGTGTCTCTTTTAATTACACGGGACTTATTATCTTTTGTTCGTTTTTATAGAGCTCATAGTTTACTAGCTCGCGGTGGGACCAGTGCCTATGTCGGGTTGTTTTTAGCCATGTTTGATGATCGGTCTTATCGGGAGATTATAAAAATTTTAATTTTGTGTAGGTAATAGTGGTTATCTTTAGATTGGATTTGATCTGCAAGCCACAGCGATGTGTGAGCAAGACATTTCAGTTGATTTTTTCACTTCCCTTTTTCACTGACAAATTTAAATATTTAAAGGTACTTACTTAGAGTACCTTTATAAAATACCTATCACTCCAAAAGTTAATCGTGTACTTAAAAAAAAATGTGGTTGTTGATTGATAAACTATTTATTACTAGTAGCTACTTAAATACCTACCTACTGAAATATGAATTAGCTACGGCCCGTGTTGCTTCTACTTTTTAATTTTAAATTAATTTTTTTCTGATTTTTACTTTCTTTACCGTCACATTCAGGAAACTTTTCATTCACGATCAGCACGAAAAAATCGATAAAATTGACGTAAGCGGACGACAAATATGCAATGGTGTGGGCGTGTTATCTCACTACCACATCGAGCGTGTCTAGTATATAGCAAACATTGTTGTTCATTCGCTTTTTGTATAAAAGAGAACCTTGCTTATAAGGATTACGGTGGATTACAGTTATAGTTAGGAAAAACAAGTGAATTGGCTATAACTATTTCAGCTTATATGTAGGTACAGTCAACCAATTGGAACCCTAGGCTCTACAACCATGTCAAAATGACAAGCAGTAAAATATTTCTTACAATCTGATTTATAAGTATGATTTTTCATTTCGAAGCACCTACTCTTTCTGATTATGTTTTTTTTATTTCCGCTACCCAAAGGTTGTCTGGTAGAGATCGCTTTTTAGCGATAAGACCGCCTGTTGTCTGCCTCTATTTATAATCATTTGCTTTGTCTCCGCTGTATCTTTTTTCTGTATCTCTTGCTGAGGTGTGCCAATAAAGAGTATTCTATCTATCTATCTAACGTCACTGACATAGTTCTACAGTGGCCTAGGGTTCCAATTTGTTGACTGTACTTTCTATATTTATAAGGTGAAATAGTTGATATCCAATTATACACCGGTAGCCGAGCCGGGAATCGAACCCGGATTTTCATACGCGGCTAATCCTACCGACTGCGCCATGTTCTTGATTTATTTTTCTTCAATAAAACTATTGATGCGGTCTTCAATGGTGTACTTATTATTGAAATAACTTAGTTATACCCTTAAATGCATAGTGATGTATATATGCATCATGCACTTTTGACTCTATTGACAACATGTAAAAATTCAAATTTGAAATCTTTGTTAAGGTCATGCATTTATGGGTTAAACTTAATTAAAAAAACAAATTAGTCTTAAGGCGGATACCATTCTACTACAGCCTTTTGTCACAGTATAATAAAGAGTACTATCGTACAGTATGGCCACTCCCGTTCCCCGCTGAAAGTGCCGCCCACCCCCTCTCGGTTACCTCACAGTTACTGCCTGTCAAAAACGCGAACAATCGGCCTGTCCTATTTCACTCATACAAACATAGTACGCGTTCACCTACACGAGCTTAGACTGTGTGCTATGAACGCGTCTCTTTCATATATTTGATAGCCAGTGTGCGAGCGGCCGGGTGGTCTATAAAGTAACGATGCTGGCCGCGTAAGCTGAAGACCCGGATTCGATCCCGGCTGGGCCACCGATGGACTTGGTTGCTTTTTCTCTCGTACTGAAAAATGTGATCAAAATAAATCATTGTTCCCAAAGTTGGATTCAGTAAAGTTATTTCCAGTTGCTATAGTTTAGATTTAAATCAAAGTACTCGCAAGACACTTGGACTAGCCAAAATTATGTAATTAATTATTGTTTTAATGAAAGTATTGTCTATATATTGTATGTTTATGTAGTTCAAATTTAATTGCACGAAATAATGGATTATTTTTGTAATTTTTGCATGCTCAGTTGTGAGTAGAGTACACTGTACCACTGATTGTATGTTACCATCTATGCACCCACTGTATTCTGGCAAATAAATACTTTGTATCTTGGGTCAAGACATCTCTGTATGTAGGTCGAGCAAACCTTTGCAAGGATCTGTGATCGACATCGCGTGTCTCGTGGATACATACCGCCTTTACAATGTTCTATTTGAACCATATAACCTTCGAATAAGGTCCAATATTTAATTTACTCGTAGCAGTAGGCAGGCACGAGGCATCAATTCAACTTGGGCTGTAATGCGATGAAATTAGGTTTATATGTAACGAAATAGCGGGTGTGAGTTCGAAGCACATTGAAGATTGTTTACCTTTGGAAAAGCGCTTTTCATTTCTTAACTTTCGGAAGTTAATCCATATAAAAAAGGAATAAGTATTATCCATACTATATATATATATATATATATATATATATATATATATATATATATATATATATATATATATATATATATATATATATAATATTATAAATGGGAAAGTGTGTGAGTCTGTTTGTTTGTCCGTCTTTCACGGCAAAATGGAGCGACGAATTGACGTGATTTTTTAAGTGGAGATATTTGAAGGGATGGAGAGTGACATAGGCTACTTTTTCTCTTTCTAGCGCGAGCGAAGCCGCGGGCAAAAGCTAGTTAACATATATTACTTTAATTTGTGGCCCAAATTTTTCATATAAATTCCGAAAAACTGCCTGATAGGTACATCATATTTACCGGCCGCCGTGGTAAGACCTAGGTTTTATCGTGGTTTTACCATATTAAAGTCGGTAAAATCCCGAACAACAAATATCTCTTACATCGGGGAATATTAACGCAATGTCGCAGTTGGTCCTAAGTATAAAATAATGCCTTATTTGGTATGATTCATTCACCTAGGCAATGGCACACCTCGGACACTAGCGATCAAATGAAAGAGGCGCGTTCCTAGCACACAGTCTAAGCTCGTGTAGGTGAACGCGTACTATGCTTGTATGAGTGAAATATGACAGGCCGACTGTTCGCATTTTTGACAGGCGGTAACTGTGAGGTAACCAAGAGGGGGTGGGCGGCACTTTCAGCGGGGAGCTGGAGTGGCCATACTGTACGATAGTACTCTTTATTATACTGTGGCAATGGCTAAGGGCTGGAAAAACACCGTGACCTGAGAAATGTCATTCTTCATCGGTAACGATGGATCATTATAGAAATGTCAGGGCGATGAGTGGTCGCCAAGGTCAAGGGTTTCCTTCAATTATTTTTGTTATTGCGACTTACAAAAGAAGTTGATTATGAGTGTACACAAGTACTTATAAAAAAACTAGCTTTTGTCCGCGGCTTCGCTCGCGTTAGAAAGATACAAAAAGTAGCCTATGTCACTCTCCATCCCTTCAACTATCTCCACTTGAAAAATCACGACAATTCGTCGCTTCGTTTTGCCGTGAAGGACGGACAAACAAACAGACACACACACTTTCCCATTTACAATATTAGTATGGATATGCATATGCATAATGTAAATGCGTAAAGTTATCGAAACCTTGAAGAAAAGTTTAAATACTTTAAATACTGTCGACAATTTTACAGGAAATAAAGGAAACTTTAATTGAACGGGTTACAAATGTATAAAACATTATAAAGTCCGAAAATTCTCGCTCTGAAAATTTTTCAATCTGACAACATAACAATGGTGTTATGTTCTGTACCTACATAATAGGCTAGTTTCCTACTAATCAGAACTGTCAAAACGATTTGCTAATATGGAATTACTATGAAATACTGAGGAGTGACGTCACGGTCAATTCATTTACTTTATATATCTTTCTCTTTGACTTATTAAATGGAAATTATGTTTAAACATCACTAGTGTCCATGTTTTTCTTATAATTATGTAGTGCTTTATTTCGTGCACTGCATAAAATATTTTATTTTAACTATAGGAAACTAGCCTATTACAATGTATATGTAGGTATAAAGAAAATCCTATTTCAACAAGCTGGTATCGAAATATAAATTGGATGTTTTGATAAAATTTGGCAGCCTAGAACAGGTTTACAAGTTCGTAGACACTAGACGTTTATAGACGTCTTCCTAACTTCTTTTATACCTAAGGTTTCCTCCCGCGGACGCTCCGGCTGTGGAATGAGCTCTCTGTCGAGGTATTTCGGATGAACTACGGTATGGGGTTCTTCAAAAAAGGAGTAGGTATACAAGTTTCTAATGGGTCAAGTACGCGCATGTGACACCCCTTAAGTTGCAGGCGTCCATAGGTTTCGGTGACCGCTTTCCATCAGGCGGACCGTATACCTGTTTGCCACCGACGTGGTAAAAAAAAAAGTCTAGAAAACCTCAAGGCTCCGAAGACTTGAGCCTTCACCGCTCTAATTGGAGTTATTATAGAAATAACTCGATGAATCTCCAAGGTCAAGTGTGTTTTCTTCAATTGCTCCTGTTATTTTCACATATATTATTCACAAACTTGCGGCTAAGGTATTTGTCAAAGCAAAGTACAGTCAGGTACAAAGATAAATACACAAATCATTGTCATTTTCTTGACAGTATTTTTACACACTACACCTACTACATAAACAGTCTCCATTTTAACGTTTTCCCGGTTACTAAATCAGCTACTACTACTACAATAAACAGTATGAATATAAATTGTCTCAATATATATGTAGTTAAAAATATACGGAGACAGTCAACACATACCTACAACTAAATATACTGGTATTTTTTCCTAAACTCACACGGAATGCCTACAATATTTTCGTAATATCCGTTTATTTAGTATTTTATTTTTACCTAACAACACTATTTTTGTCACTAGCCTTCACATCAACTAAAATAATATTTCAGGAATTTAAAATCAAAAATGTTTATAAAAGACACACACTTTAATAAAACTTTTTAAACACCAAACTTGAGCAATATGAATATCTTCGTATACATTTGAATAATAACAAAATAAAGGACACTTTTTCACTTAAATTGCTTCTGCGTAATCACATAGAAAACACGTAAATAAACTCTCTTATACACTAATTAAAACCAGCTGTTCTCTTTCTTCATTTTGTCCCGGTACCTTCCTTTCATCTCGAGGTTTTGGAAAATCTCGGATAACTTATTTAGTTTTTCTACAGGACTTTGAGGTAATCGCTCCAATCTACATGACTTGTCTTCGTTCTGACATAAATTAAACGTTTGTCTTTCTCGCAAACACAATAGCTTCCCTGTCTCGGGTAGGGATGATAGCTTAGCCACTTGCATAGCTGCATTTTTAAACCTAGTTTTAGGAGACACTTGCTCACTGTCATCCAATCTGTAGGTTTCCGGCGTCCGCTTCGAACTCGACTCCAAATACACCGGCTCTAACACATCGTACGTATTTTCTCTTAACAAATGAGGTTTTTCTTCAAACGTATCCTCTCTTCTTAGCTTTTTATCATGGAACGTATTCTCTCTTAATAACTTCTCAGGTTGTTTGAAGCCGTGGATCCTTAGAGGTGTTAAAGGGTTGAGTAATCTCACTGGTTTATCAGGTTCCTTCTTCAGATCGAAAACTATGACTTTAGTTTTGGTTCTCTCCTTCTGTCCAATGTCGGGTAGGGGTCTGAAGGGGGAGAGGGTAGGTTTGATATCGTTGTCGATCATTCTGTTTTGGGCTGTTCTGTTGGGCCTGGTGCGTAGTTTCCTAGGCGCGTAGATGGTGGTGAGCGCGCGCGTTTTGTGCGGGTCGAGCGGCGCGAGCGGGGCGGGCAGCATGGGACGAGTGGCGGCCCGCGCGGGCGGCCGGCGACTCCGAGCGCCCTTGGGTGGCGTGGCGAGAACACCACACAATTATTGGAAAATTTTAGGAGCGGATTGACATTGACGGACACTTTCTTTTTATTAATGACGTGGCCAGTTAATGAAATTGATTGATGCATAGTGACGGACACTACAATTAAGTTATTAATACATATTTTATTAAGTTTAGAGGTTAAATAATAATAAAGACATATTTTAAATCCTTTCACTCTTTGCCACATCCATTGACATGTTTCAAGGACTTTAAAATTTTGAAAAGTACGTACTTCTTTGGTTTTTTAAGGAAGTAAAATAGTCTTAGGATTATCTTAGGGTTATCGGCACCTCTCGTTGTCGTTCCTTTTAAAATAAAGACTGTATCGTTAAGTATGAAGACAACTTTGAGTAGCCGTATTTATTTGCTATTATATTTTTTTCTTATAACAAGCCATTCTTAATAAGCACATAATAAGGTACACATTTTGTCCTAAGACGTAAAGCATATGGTTTAGACAGTATTGACTTAATCCTCCCGTTTACGATTCCGGACAAATGCTACTAGAAAATTTACAAAGTGCGTAAAAGACGATACGATTGCGAAAAAAAATTGTATGGTGCGAACCTCAACGACACATGATCCACAAAGCAGAATATCTGGACATAGTCTAGCCACAGTTATTTAAAAAAAAACTAGTTCAGGATCTGTGTATGGCGGCCATTTAGAGAATGTGGCATGGTGCTTACTCTAACTCCGACTTTGATGTCGAATTTGACTATCATACATTGTTTATATCGATCTGGTTTAAGCACTGTTCAAACACCATGAATGTCAATTAGACTTTGGCCTATGGCTAATTTTTTTATCTGTTTCTCTCATCCTGCTAGCATCAAAAATTTACGGCAATCCGGAACGTTGCTCAAAATTGCGTTTTTTTAAATTATATAAATTTGCCGCATTTATTCTACAAGTACCCAATTGGAAAAACCATGAAGAAGACTCTTAAAGAATATATTTTGGCAGCATATTAACCTTTGTTTGTTGAAATCGTACAAAGAGTCATTGAAATATTCTCAAATTAAGCCAGATAGGGGTTGTCCGAAATTTATTTGCTAGACCTTAATGAAAGTACCATAAAGTCCCTAAAATAAAAAAAATATCAGACCTTCTTATATCAAATAGTACTTACCAATACCTTGAGATCATACTCTCGGAACATAATAATACAAAATTATGCACATGTCAACATTTAGACGAGGTTTGTTTTGTCCTTATACTTAACGATACACTTATTCATAAATGGTTTTATGCTCCGAAGGAATATACCTACATACATATGAGTATCCCCTAGGCACCCCTAAGCTTGCCCTAAGCATAATCCATACTTAATATTATAAATGGGAAAGTGTGTGTGTCTGTTTGTTTGTCCGTCTTTCACGGCAAAACGGAGCGACTAATTGACGCGATTTTTTGAGTGGAGATAGTTGAAGGGATGGAAAGCGACATAGGTTACTTTTTGTCTCTTTCTAACGCGAGCGAAACCGCGGGAAAAATCTAGTACTTAGTATATGTATACTTGGCTAGAGAAGGTTGTACATAAACAATTTAACCACAACGAACGAACGAAGAACGTTGTACATAAAACCACAATTACCAATAACTGCTAGTATAAAACAGCCATTAGTACCGATGCGCATATATACCTGTCACACGGCATATGTGATACCATAAATTACCAAACGTAGTAACCACCTATAGACAATGTTCTTACAAAACATTATCCGATGGTGACCAATGTTATTAGACCCCTGAATTGTTACATCATACAGCATCTGGCTTTCTTCTTCTTTGTTAGGGGCTAAGTAAGGCTTCTTAGCGCTTTATGTGTTACTGCGACCATTACTGATCTTATTGTGATCGCCACCTACTACAACTCTCGATCAAGTCCTACAAATTCGAAGATTTGTAGTATATTTTTGAAATCCAGATACCTCACATCCTCTGGGTGTATTTGGTAGCTGATAGGAGAAAAAAAATTGTCCCAAGATTTCCATACATTTTTCAAATGTTCCGTTACCGCCATACAAAATGTATGAAAAAATGGTAACGGAATTAGAAAAAAACCTTGGAACACTTTTTTTCTCCTATTAGGATTGAAAGGGCTCGCGATTCTGAGTGGAAACACATAAAAATTTCCAAATCCAACAAAAAGTGGGGTGGACAACTTTGAAAAAAATGGCCCATAACTACTATACGATGCCGCGAGGGTCACCGTTTGCATTTGTGGCTAAAGCACGTAAATAAGTTCGCCAATCGTAGACGTGTGTTAGTTCTTTTTTCCCATTATCCGATCCGATATCGGATGTTGGAAGTGTATTACTACTACTAATACTAAAAAGAGGCCAAGATGGCGTATCTGTTCCCTTTTCACATGATCGATATCGGATGTTGGAAGGACTTCAATCGGCGCCGACATCCGATATCGGATCGCATAATGTGAAACGCACTTACAGCCTGACCAAAAAGAATAGAAATTAAAAATTGGCAACATTATAGAGTTATCTCTTTCAAATCAATATGTGTGAGAAAACGGGACGACACTTTTTACTTTCTACTCTTTTTGATCAGACTGTATAAATTACTACGTTTTACGTCCACTTTCCCGGTGCGTTTCTGTCCTACAAGAAAACATTTTCATCTATCGTTTGTAATCTTCATCGCTCAACAATATTGTATCAATATTTTAGATTTGTAATAATATGTTTGAGTTTTAAAAAACACATGTTTTGATGAGTTAGATTATTCTTTTGACTACAAGGTTTGTGATTATAATTCAACGGCGACTTTAGATTTGTAAAAAATCATTCTTAAGATGCATCCAAACATGCAGGAATTTAACGAATATTAGTGATCTATATCTAGAGAAAAAAAAAATCGACAACGTGTTTATAACATTTACAAAATCCATTTATTGTTTAATAGCTTTTGCTCGCGGCTTCGATCGCATTAGAAAGATACACAAAGTAGCAAATGTCACTCTCCATCCCTTCAACTATTTCCACTTAACAAATCATGACAATTCGGCGCTCCGTTTTGCCGTGAAGGACGGACAAACAAACAGACACACACACTTTCCCATTTATAATATTAGTATGGATTTTTACCTACATGGCGCAGTCGGTAGGACCCTTTGCCAGCTCTCTCAAAGGTATTCATGCGGTACATATAATTGTTAAGAATTTATTACTACTACACTGAACTATCAACTCTTCAAGCAATACAACACAAACAGTTACTACCTTTGGTAGCTGCGATAGCCAGCGGCCAGTCATCATGCCAGCATCGATCCACTGACCTTCACGGCGGGTCAAATATGGACTAACAACTAACACTCGCCACTGACCAGATATGACTCATACGCCTTTGTGATAAGTTACACAGCAGTGCAGTTGGCAGTTTGGACGATGGGACAGAACTGTTGAACCTGTATTGATTGGTTTAAACTGTTGTCTGCGTCGTTTAGTTCCTTAGCCTTTGTAATGGTGTGTAAGTTTAATGATATTTTGTAATGGTGTCCAGCAGGGCTAGCACACGATTGGAGCCACAGTTTATCACCGCAACATAGATCTTTTTTTTTCTAATTGTATATGACGTAAGGACGAGATAATCTCCCACCAATCATATGCTAGCCCTGCTGGTTTGTAGATTCTGGAAGCACTCGGGTACGTGGAATCGCTACTCTAAAAGAGTTACATTGAATAGACGCAATTTATTATTTGTATGTCTTTCCCATCACGGAGCAATGGTGTTCCGGACCTTTGGGAGGCGTGCGCGGGGCCGAAGCCAGCGCGTAGAGACCCTTTTGACACTTTAATGAAATGTAAGGGGTACACCGAGCGGGTGTTGCCTTTACCCGTATCATGGGACACACGCAGAGGCAACACCCGCCAGGGTGTAAGGACTATTTGAGAGTTAATGGAACCTAAAATGAACTGGGCTATTGGATGAAAGTGATGGACTAAATACTGGGCTATGGGATAAAAACCGGACGCCTGCCTAATAAAACGGTATCAAATTTTATTTCTGGCAGACGGTGACTCGAATAGACGAAATTTATTATTACGTTCATAACAGCAGATAAAGTACAACGGGGCAAATCTCGACTGGGGGGCCATTGTAACTAATCCATTTTTTCCATTAAGTATTTACACTATGATGTTGAGTTCTACATCTGTCCACTGAATACGCCTACCATATATAACTGGTGGACACTCTATTTAATAATGCAAACATTGTAAAAACATGAAAAAAATGGACCAGTTACATTTGACCCCCAGTCGAGATTTGCCCCGCTGTACCTTATCTACATACTTATTAAAAATGCATAGTGGTTTACATATATGTGCCTGGACTAGGATTCTTTAGACAAAAATCACTGCATATGAAACCCATAAGAATTCGATAAATGATAAGCAGGTAAGCGATTTTGGTTTGTTTTATCATCGTCCATGTTGCGCTATCCTGGCATTTGCCGGCCTATTAAAGCCTGGGGTCCGCTTTGCCATCTAATTCCAAGAATAGTCGTAAACACTAGTTTTTTTCTTACATCATAACGATTTGTCTTGAACGCTATTAATTACCTACTCCTCTCCTCTATCGTACAAAAAATAAATTTTGATAAATGTTAGGAACATGTGTACTTCTGAATGTCAATCAATCGATTTAATTCTGGGAACCACACCATACCTGGCGTTTATTATATCAATCAACCATTATAGCCAATCAGTCTAGCTATATCGCAGCTACACAAGTATAATAACAGATCAATTGGAACTTTGCAAATTATGTGAATGCAAGATGGCGTCATGAACTTGACTTTGCTTGATGATAATAAACGCCATTGAGTAACTCAAATATCAAATGAAGCGATCGTCAACTCTTGAGAACATTACGTAATCCATTATCCATACCAATATAAATGGGAAAGTGTGTGTGTCTGTTTGTTTGTCCGTCTTTCACGGCAAGACGGAGCGACGGATTGATGTGATTTTTTTAAGTAGAGATATAGTAGGGGGAAATTAGCTAAAATTACCGCATAATTAATGGAAGGTTTTTTTTAATTGAAATATGTACGTTATAGACCGAAGTTATTTTTCATCAACCCTCCCCACTCTTCCCTCCTCTGCGTCACCCCTCTACCCTCCCTTAAAGTGCCGAAAATGCGGTTTTTCTCGATTTCTGACAAAACTGTTGAAGATACAGAAAAAACGCGTAGGAACGAAGTAATCCTTAATAAATTTACTACAAATCATTCATTAACACTTTGGTTCTAGCACTTATAGTTTACGCGTGATCCGGCGCGAAAGTTGGTCCTTTACTGCAATTTTCTTTAGTGAATGTTAAGTTTTCGCCCAAAATGCATACGAAATCGTCGAAATTTGTTTGATATAACTAAAATATTGTAACTCATGACTAAAATAAAATTAAGGGGGAAAAATCACTACCATGGGTGGAATTTCCAATATGTCTTGGAATTCCAGTAACTATTTAAGACGTAATATTTTCACGGTAGTAGTCGCTAGGAGTACCATTGATCTATATAGTGTATCTATGACTGGGGATGAGCTTTTGGTAGCTGTTGGTAGAGCCCTGGAGTATCAATCCAGTAGCCGTGAGTTCAAGTCCCACCCATGGTAGTGATTTTTCCCCCTGAAATTCATTTTCAGTTTATAATATTTTAGTAATATCAAACAGATTTCGTAAGCAATTTGGGAGAAAACTTAACATTAACTAAAGAAAATTGCAGCAAAGGACCAACTTTCGTGATGGATCACGCGAAACCTATAAGTGCTAGAACCAAAGTGTCAATGAACGATTTGTAGTAAATTTATCAAGGATTACTTTTTTCCTACACGCTTTTTCTGTATCTACAACGGTTTTGTCAGAAATCGCGAAAAACCGCATTTTCGGCTATTTAAGGGGGGAAGAGGGGTGACGCAGAGGGGGGAGGGATGGGGAGGGTTGATGAAAAATAACTTCGGCCTGTAATGTACATATCCCAATCAAAAAAATTCTTCCATTAATTATGCCAACATTTTCATACATAACTTTCCAGAAGCAACGGACTAATAGTTGAAGGGGTGGAGAGTAACATAGGCTACTTTTTGTCTCGTTCTATCCCCCCACTTCCCTAAAATGGAGGGTGGAAGTTTGTATGGAGCATTCCGCAATTTTCTAATTTTTCGCGACCGAAGCCGCGGGCAAGAAAGCTAGAATATGTCATAATCTTAATAGTTATTTGTTATACAAGGGGGCAAAGTTGTATTTTAACGCCGAGTGTGGAATTGAAAAACGACCAAGTGAAAGGATCCTATAGTTGAACCACGAGCGAAGCGAGTGGTTCGAGAATAGAATCCTGAACTTGCAAGTTTTTTAACACACGAGAAGTAAAATACATTTGCACCCGAGTATAACACAAAACTTTTCCCCTCACTAATAGCGAGGAAACTACAACGCAAAAAATGCGTTTATCACTGCTTCCAGTAGTTCCACAGGTGGTAAATCATCTTTATTACTAGATTCACCTACTTTTAACAATTTTAAAGCAGTTAATTTGACTTTATTCAACGTCAAATTACTTTACCCTCTAGTGGATAAAATGCGTTTTTACCCGCTGTTATTAAAGGACAAAACACGTGTTTCCGAGCTAGTGAGGGGAAAAGATAATGTTCTTAATAGCAACTTGCATGGGAATGTCCTCATGAAAATTTCCAGTAATTTACAGAATTCTGGAGAATGTTCTGCAATTTGAATAGTGCTAATAGTGTAAAGTCCCAAAAAGTTCGTAGACTTAAGCTTACATCGAAACCTTTTCAGGGACCTGTATAAACTGTCATACAGTTTGGCGAAAATACTATAATTAGAATAATACTGTGTAACCTTTTTTGAGTAAATAAAAAAAAACAAACGAAAAGGAGTGCCACGACATGGCCGCATTAAGATGCTTCCAGCGCTGATCTTCCGATGAGACCATAGACGTTTCAGTTCGGTGGCATTCTGTCCGTGCTGACCCTTGCCTACGAATCATTGTATGCTACGAATCATCTCGTAGCACTACGAGACGAGCGTAGCTTGACAAAGAGTGTTAGATTATTAATGATTAAACGAACTTACCTGAAGTGAAGTTCTATCATAATTATCCGAGTTGCTTCGTCGACTACCCATATAACCATAATCGGTCGCCGTTCCTACGCAAATCCTCCTATTTTGTGTACACACAGGTCTTCGGGTCTCAATGCTTAGTCGCAGTACGGTCGACGTTTAGTCGCGGCGACCCAAATGGGGACGATTGGTAACAGGCACAAATGGTCACAGAAGTGACAGAAGTGTGCACTACGCGTGCACACATTGTTACCGTTTGGCGACTACTTTCCCAAAATCATTCGTTCATTTCATTCTTTTCAAATGGCGACTGTCAGAGACGTCAAAGTAAAAAAGAAATAAAATCATTTGACATTAAAATGTAATGGCGTAAGAATTTGTTAAAGATAAATATTGTTTGCATTTGTAATATAATGTGGGCTAATTACCATGGCCAATTAAATTGCTCGAGTGATTTCATAAAATAAGTCTAAATTTATCAACGCGCCATCAATTTACCTCAGTTTAACCAGTAATAATATTATTGACTACTCGGTGTTTGCGTGTTATGTATATTGATTGGTGAAGTTTTAGTGCTCCGGTGCATATACTATACTGAAATAATAAAAATAATGCCTAGAAAACCAATAAAGTTGTTAAAATATGGATTAAGACGGTAATATTCCATGTAAAAAACAGTCGCCAAACGGTCACCAAACGGTCGACAAACGGTCGCAAAATGGTCGCAGCGTACACGCGTGACCGAAAGCAGTGAATATTTATTGGCTTCTTGTATTAATTTTTTCCAGGTATCCTCAAACTTTATAAACAATTAAATATGCCGTCGTACTCAGTTGCCCTCACTAAAGAAGATTAAAAAAAATTGTAACGTGCGTACCGAGCTGCTGGGTTGTAAAGGATCGGGGATCATATTATTATGGTCTTCTATAGAGCAACTAGTATTTTGCGGCATTTCACAATTGACACTTGTTGAAGTAGTCGTCATTAATATTACTATCAACATTAATTTCAGCGATCTGTACTTCTTTTGTCAAGATTTTTGTATAGATAAGTGTCTACAAATTTGTAATGTTAAAGAGACATAAATAAAACGTAGTAGAGTAAATAATGTGTTTTTTTGTAACCCAAACAAAATACTTGTAGATACGAGTGCGGAAAAGAGGAAAATCGATACAAGTAGCGATAAATTAATACACGAACGAAGGGAGTGTTTTAAATCGACACGAGTTGTGAATGTCCTTTTCGCACGTGTATCGTACGACGATTTTCAGAAATCTAAGCTAAGAGTTTCGACCAGACAAGAAATGAATCATTGCTTGATTTGCTCGCACTACTGCGTTAAAAAAAGCAGCATCTGTACTGAAAAAAACTATCATTGCGCAACAGAAATTCTATTAATATCACAGTAAATACTCTATTTCATTTGATTCCTACTTTTATTGTGTAAAGCAACACTACACTTCATTTTTATCAATAAGAATTAAAAATTATATATTTAATACATTAAGTAACTATAAAGGGTCGTACGAAATCCTCGAAAAGTGCATTCGGCGTTTAACAAATGCTGCTCACATTTCTAAATTAAATGAAATAAATAAATGGAGTTATTATCTTAAAGAGTGTGTCTACAACTTTTGACTATTCAGAATCTCTAATTATTAAAGGTATAATAAATAAACCCACGCAAAGTTGACCTAAAATGAGAAAAACGTATGTCGCCGTTTAGTAAACTTTGTTAAAAAAATTCAATACTTTAGTTATAACATTAAGTGATTCTAAAAGCCAGATAAATGGACTAGAAGTTTTGAGGTTTTTTATATTTTTCCTCTCAAAGGCAACAAAGAAATTTTACCTTAAATTTAAACTATCGTAAAATTTCCATACATTCGCCATTGCTGTCAGAATTCTCCTTTCGATTAGATGCCGTGAGCGGCTCATCGGAGGCAGACGTGTCGCCGGTCGCTCCGCGTTGACAATTAAATTTGACAAATATTTTGACAGAAAATAGTGTACGTACACGAAAAACCATACCAGTGTAAAACTGTGCTCAAAATAAATAGGGTAAATCAAATATGTCAGGTGGAGATCCAATCTCATTTAAAATTTAAAGGTGCATGGCTTGTGCATAAAAAATAAATAAAAATATATCACATTATTAAAGAAAATAACGAACACAACCGAATGAGTATAAATGATTTCATTCTAGTTCGGTTAAATTGAAAAAAGTTTCATGTTTTGTTTTACTCATTGGAATACATTTTCATTACGCTGGTATTAACAGTACGTCATTTTAAAAATATATATGACAGTACCTACGTCAAATTTTGTCAACCAAACTTCACAGGTTGTATGTAAACAATTACAATTTAATTTATTCATACATATTCAGATACGTATTAATCGATTCTTACTTAGAATAGAAAAAAGGGAATGCGAGCGGGTATAGGTATAGTGCTTCTGGTTCAAATTTAATTGTGTATATAAAAAAATGACTCAATTTCATTAAAGATTTACTCTGTGCATACCACGAACACGTAACCGTAAGTTGAAAACAATAATAATTATAAATCACCTAAATACATCGTTGTTTACAAAGCGCTTGTTTTGAATGGCACTTCTCCACTCAACTAAACCAAATATTCATGGAACACCAGCTGGTGACCAGCATAAATGACTATGAACAGCCGTGCAAAAATATCTGATTTTCTATAGGGGGCTATAAGTATATGACGACATGTTCCCGGCAAAAATTTGTGATGCTCCGTGACCGGCAAAAACATCGTCTCTCTTTCTAGCGTCTCGCAAGCGTATAGCGTCGGGCCAACTGTATGGAAAAAGACGCCGCGTCAGCGCGGCTTAGCCATACAGTTGGCCCGACGCTACGATCGCAAGACGGTAGATGTGGGAGGGTCGTCCTTATCCGCATACTTACATATCTGATCGGGTCGCTTAAAAATATTTGATTCTTTATAAAAACCTAAATTACACTCTCACCCGCATAAATATCTATCCATTGTTAAAGCAAATATATATCTTACGGGCTAGAAATCATTAATATGTAATTAAAGTGCAATAATAAACCCTACCTGGTTGCCTTACAGCCGTAAATTGTATGAGTTGATTTGACAGTTCACGAAAACGGTATAGACTTGTGTCATTGGATATGTCTGTCTCATCTGTTCTTAAATTATGACAAGTAAACTTATTGCAAATCTAGTATCAGAAGCCTTTATAGGTACAAGCTTTTATTCAACTTGCCTTGTTAGTAGGTATGTTAGTTTGAGTCAAAACGTAGAAGCTAAATTTGACCCACTTTCCGGTTTCCAATTGAGCTGAAATTTTGCACACATATGTAAATCAAGTGACAATGCAATATTATGGTATCATGGAGCTAATCTGATGATGGAGCAGAAAGGTGATCATAGGAACTCTTTTATGAAACGTCGTATCCCCATTGAGTCAGGGGTTTTTAGAAATGTCTCGGAGAGCAATAAATATTTTTTTTGCAAAAAAAACTTATTATAAATTGGGAGGTGTAATTTTTTATTATCTCTTACATAGCATTAAGAAGAAAAATCGACCAAGAGCGCGTCAGTGTAGGGTTCCGTAGTTTCCGACATTTTACATAATGACAATTTAATAAATACCGTAATTTGGGGTGAAAAGGGTTCCGGGGGTATATAATGTTATTATATTTCTTGACATATTCCTTCTATTTTCCGCAATCAAAGTAGGAAAATAATATATTATGTTTTTTTTTAATTATTATTATTGGTATTTAGGACAACAGCCGTAAATATTCAACTTACATAGGTATTTTTACATAGTCTTAGGCCAATAACAGTTACCTGTTGAGTGAAAAGTATTATACACAATATGTTACTAAAAAAAAATGTGTTACATATTTAAAATTACAGTGAAAATGTGCAAGCCACACATTTTTATTTACAGTTTCATGTCTGTCAAAGTTGACGTTCAAATTTATTGGATTTTTACTCATTTTAATCGTTCATTATCCTTTTTTGAATGTGTATAGTATACACTTCTAAAGTTTATACTGTATAACAGAAAATCATAAGACATAATTTTCATTTTTATAATGGTTTTCATGAAGAAAGCGATACAACTGTGTTGGGGAATTTTTACGGGATGAATAAATATCCGCGGCCTGAGGGGTGAATGGGATCAGGAATGGGGGGAATCGGGTCGCAAAGGGGGTGAATAGGTTTACGAAGGGGCTGATTAGGGTCGGAAGAGGGGTGAATTGGGATGTGTGGTCAATGCTTGTCACATTGTATAAAATATATATAACTTACCTAAAGTGGTATTTTTATGAATGACCTCTCTGTATATGGACGCAATTTATACGTCAATGTATTGCTTCGTAGTTAGACTAGATACAAGAAATTAACACTTAGAAATGTTAATCACACTTCTGTCTACCTCCACGTTTCTACTTAAGTCCGCAAAAATCACCCATGGTTGCTATAATATAGACGGATTACTTTAAAATAAAAATCATAAGTATGAAACTATACAACTAGGGAAGAAATAAAAATATTTTATTGAATCATTTTTGATTTGTTCTTTTTCAAGTTTATATAAATAATAAATTTTCAATTCGCTCAAAGGTTGGAAGAGATCCCTTATAGGGATAAGTTCGCCTTTGTACATTATAACTATACTGTATTTTTATGTCCTAACTTGTTTTATGTACAATAAAGTGTTCACATACATACATATATTGAAATAGACATCATACACGAAAGAAAAAACGACAAGGCCCACGGTGGCTGAGCCGGGAATCGAACCCAGGTCTTCAGCTTATGCAGCTAACGTTATTACCACTAGGCCACCAGGCCAGGTTAAAAAAACCGGCCAAATGAGAATCTATTTTTGCACAATTGTAAAACTAAATTATTTTTACTAGTTACCTCCAAAATACCAAATAAAATTGGGCTACATACATAGTACACGTTTTCTGAAGATTTTGGGTTCATGGGGTCGGAACGGGTATATATAACTAACGTAATTTATAATGAATAGGGCCAAAACCGACTTTTGAACGTCGATAGCAGTTTTTTTATATGTGCCATACTAATTTTTTACACAAAAAATCTTCCGGCAGTGTGAATTTCGGTTTGTCTTTGAAAATATGTCGTTTTATTTAGTAATTTTCGCTCACCCTAACGTTGGAGTGAATAGGGTCGGGAAGGGGGTGAAAGGGTTGACTTTTTCGGATTGCGAACAAAATATGACCTGTCACGAGCGTATTATATTTATTTTACCAAAAAATAAGGATTTAATATGTTATGAGTGGTCGGTAATGAAATCTACACATATTATGATAACCCTTAACCAACCTTTATAGTTAGATGGTGCTCTGACGCGGTGAATAAGTAAGTATGGTCGTCGGCAGTGCGGATAACGTGTCAAAATATAAGCATAGTTTGTTGCTATTTTTCATGTTTAAATAAACTTCTAAACTAACGTAATGGGTATTAAAGTAAAAGATTCACAGTGAATATTAGGTTGCCAGAAATGTGTTTAGCTATACCATTGTATTGAATTTTGTATCATAAAGTCAAACTAGGTATTTACTACTAATGATTTACTCTGTGGGGTGTCTTTGATCACTTGCATGGGGTAACATTGACCATAATGACACATAGTTAATTATTGTCTGATTTTGTCACGGTACTTGTTGAGGCTGATAATTTGATCGCTTCATGTGATAAATATTGAAATAATTGCAAATAAAGTTGGTTTTTCGAAGATGTTAATTTTTATTCTTGGTCAAAGTAACCCCAAAATAGCGTTAAAGAGTTGTAATATTTGACTGCGAACTATTTTTTTTTTATCTTTTCTTGACATAAAATACTTTTGTAGGGATTACATTCGATTATCATTAAAAAAAATATATATTGTATCAAAGTAACCCCAATGTCAGTTTATGTTTGATCATATCGTTTTTTTCTGCGTACATTATTTTATTTATTTATTCCTTATTGCACATAAAAAAAAATGGTGGACATAATGCCTTAAGGCATTCTCTACCAGTCAACCACTGGGTTAAAAAGAAACATTTCATACGTGCAGGCATCGTGACAGAAAACAATAATCCTGATATCACTTATTTTGTTACCTTTTTAGATTTTTAGCAGGAAAAGACTAAAAAAGTTGATGGTCCCATTTTTTTTCTTCCTTAGTTACGTTACGTTGACCAATTTTGGAATTTATACTTCTAGAAGCTAGAGAAGTTTAAATTCCCAAATTGGTCAATGTAACCCCAGTTTACGGTAAACACCGTCAACCTATTCTAATAATTCTCTTTTTATTTGAAAGAAAATTCGTTACGATAATATGCATATAAAATATGCAATCTAAGATAAAAAATGCTTTTCATATAGTGTTACAAACTTAGTTCAGATTTTTTTTGTACAACTTTTAAAAATTGTTCTATCTATCAAGTTCAAAATAATTTTCCTAGAAAGTCTTTTTTCTACTCCCGAACTATTATTCGTCATTTACAGGGTCGTGCATAGATCTTTAAAACCCTACATAAAAGTCTATTCCCCAAAGCCAGTGTCCGCCGGCTTTCCGCGCATGCGCGCAGTATCGAAAAAACTGAAAACGCATTGTTTGGCTCTGTAACCATGGCAACGCCTTATAACGATACGGCGCGCGTGCGCGGGAAGGCTTTGGGCAGCTGAGCTGACAGTGCAAACCTTTGCGTCAAAATACAGGAAACAGTGTGAATTTCACGAAAGTTATTCAAGAAACCTATTAAAAACTAAGTGCATGGTCGTAGAAGAAGTATTGTATGCAACGGTGTTTAACTGAGTCAAAAAATACTCGTGGCGTCTTAATAACAATTTTCGGCTTCGCCTCAAATTGTTACCCACGCCACTCGTCTTTTTTGATCTCCTTTAAACGCCTGTTGCATATAATACTATTTAAAGTTCTGCTTTTGAGATTTTTTTCATATTTGAGAAAACAGCCCTTATGGCCTGAAATACGGCATACGGCAGTGATATTGACATTGACATATGCTTTTTCGTATTTTGATGGTATTTTGACTGCACTGTATTTTTTGCCGTGCTAATTTGAACCTTATCTCTGAGCGATGTTTTTTAATTTTCATTACATCACAGATGTGTATGACATGACATCTAGGTATTTAGCCATTTAAAAGAAACTACAAGGGGCTTTACAGACGTGGCGACTGCATTTGGTACAGGGCCTAAGCCATAATTTAAAATTATATTGTGATTTTTATATGTATTTGTGGTTTATTTAATACTAAGTATGAGTTTCAACATTTTCAACTCAAGGAACTGAAATTAAGAGAAGGGACTCGGAAATTGGGTAAGATCAAGAGTCTGATGCAGATGCCGATGGCAGTATTGGATAAGATAAGATATGCGTCGATATTCCCTGTCTTTCTTTGTGTCTCTGACATGACTGCTGCTAGCTGTACTCTATTCATTAGGTTTTTATTTTATACACATACTTTATTTTTGTATCAAAATAAATGATACATTGATAAAAAACCTAACGACCAAAAAGAATAAAGTACCTATCTGTTAGTCTTTAACACCCCGCATATACGTAATGCACAGCACAGGCCTCCGAAGACCGGCAGGGCAATCATGGTCGCGCGATAAATGGTATAACATCGGGCCGTCCCTATCGCACTTACAAATAGTGTGATAGGGCTGATGTTTTATCATTTATCGCGCGACCATAATTGTCTGCCTGGAGGTATCGGCCTTTAGCCCTTCACACACGTCTTTGAATAATGTTTGCGGGGATAGACAGGCTGACGATTTCTAATCTAAGTATAGAAAAGTACCGCAAAATGAAGTGCAAAGTAATTTGAAATACACCTTGATAAACAATCAATTGAATAAGGAACGTTACCTACATATTTAGGTAAATTTAAGTCACATGAGACATGAACAGAGAAGGAAAGCTAGATGATGCGTATTTTTTCTCTGTCTTCTTGTATGCTACCTTTTTTACAGTTTTAATTTCTCAAAGGAGGTCAGTAGTTGACTACAAACTCAAAATAACACTCTTGAAAAAAATTAAGGGTCACTGACCTTTCACAGTAAATTGAGGTAGTGTGAGTGAAGGGTGTTTGTGTGTGTAATGGGGTAATTTGACAGATTCTGAAAATTCTCCCTGCTCTACCCCCTCTTAAAGAGACATAAATAAAACGTAGTAGAGTAAATAATGTGTTTTTTTTGTAACCCAAACAAAATACTTGTAGATACGAGTGCGGAAAAGAGGAAAATCGATACGAGTAGCGATAAATTAATACACGAACGAAGGGAGTGTTTTAAATCGACACGAGTTGTGAATGTCCTTTTCGCACGTGTATCGTACGACGATTTTCAGTACCTAAATCTAAGCTAAGAGTTTCGACCAGACAAGAAAAGAATCATTGCTTGATTTGCTCGCACTACTGCGTTAAAAAAAGCAGCATCTGTACTGAAAAAACTATCATTGCGCAACAGAAATTCGATTAATATCACAGTAAATACTCTATTTCATTTGATTCCTACTTTTATTGTGTAAAGCAACACTACACTTCATTTTTATCAATAAGAATTAAAAATTATATATTTAATACATTAAGTAACTATAAAGTGCTTATCTATTTGTATTATCATTCTGCACTTTTCTTAACTTTCCCACATTTCTATAAAATGTCGAAGAGTGCTTAAATGGTCGTCGTCGTTTATTATTATTTAATTCGCTCATATTTAAATGATTCAAAGCAACCAGTCCACAACTTCACAAGACAGTTTGAGAAACCTTCGTATTTCAGATTGTCATTTGCGGATACAGTGGTTTAGGAGCAGTTCGGTAATCAGACCTACATATGTGTGTACAAATTCTGTCAATGTCACTGTCAGAAACCGTTCTGACAGTGACAATGACAGCCACAAATTCGTCCACATGTTGTTACCGTTATGTGTGCAAACGTCGACTAATAAAGTGTCGTTAAAAGTCATTCTGACAGTGACATTGACAGCCACAAATTCGTACACATTTTGTTACCATAACGAGTGCACACGACGACTACATTTTGTTATTGTATCAATACGGTCGCATTGTTTGCACGACGTTACCACGCGTTATGTCACATTTGACAGTTAGTTACTGATTTGAAGATTTTGCGACTGAAATGGTTGTATGGGTAGATTAGAATAAACACAACCCCAGTGTTACAGGCCAGCATTGCGTGAAACTACATTGTGTTTATTTATAATCTACTTGACTGGTAGAGAATGCTGTCTGGCATGAAGTCCGCCTTTTGTACTATAAGTTTTTCTTTCTTTGTGTACAATAAAGATTAAATAAATAAATAAATCTAGAAGTCGAAGCAAAGAGGATAATGAGAAGTAGAGTTGGAATGGGGTTAAGGACTAAGTCCTCTAGCCAAACTTGCATTCGTTGAGATCTCCGTTTCGTAGTTATCTCTCTCTATCACTCTGCCGTATATGCGTGACGGAGCCAGTTGTGTTTCCTTGGCTAGATGTTTAGGACTTTGTATTGGCTTTCGTTCAATTCGTACTAACTAATACTAATATAACCGCGACAACATGTATATGCCATTGATTTCTGTAGAAATCGTACTGTGGTGACTAATCTATAGAAGAGTTATTTTCGTAAGCTTATAAATAACGGAAGCGTAACAATAAGCAAACACCTGCGTATTGTGGGTAATATCTGAAATCAATCTATAAGTAATATCAAAATATTAACTACTAGCTTTTGCCCGCGGCTTCGCTCGCGTTAGAAAGAGACAAAAAGTAGCTTATGTCACTCTCCATCCCTTCAGTTATCTCAACTTAAAAAATCACGTCAATTCCTCGCTCCGTTTTGTCGTGAAAGACGGACAAACAAACAGACACACACACTTTCCCATTTATAATATAATAATATTAGTAAGTAAGTATGGATTGGATTAAGTAGGTACTAGATTTTGTCTGCGGCTTCGCTCGTGATGTTAAAGTCGAAAATTGGGGAATGTTCCATACAAACTTCCATTCCATCACCACCACCCCCCATATTTCAGGGAAGCTGGGGGTTAGAAAGAGACAAAAAGTAGCCTATATCACTTTCCATCCCTTCAACTATCTCTACTTAAAAAATACGTCAATGCGTCGCTCCGTCCTCCGCAACAGACACTTGAGTGCATTTTTCATTATCCGATCTGATATCGGATGTTGGACCGATATCCCATACATTACAGGCGCTATCTTGGATTTTTTCCATTGAAATTCTTCCGACATCCGATATCGGATCGGATAAAGTCAAGAAATTACAGTTTTTAAACCTAATATCAAAGATCCATTACGATAAAAAAACACTACTTATTTTAAAGTTACCATCGATAAGGACTCCCTTTTCAAACCTTCTCATCAACAAAACTAGGTCGCGTAAATAAATCAGGCATCAGTCACATCATGAGGCAATCAGAAGCACGTGGACAATTGGGTCAAGCGCAGGGCTGGTATTATGTACAATCATTTGCGCGTAGCCGAGCGATCGTCTCAACAACCAATATTTCTTTGGGTGAAATAATTGACTTCAAATAATTTTGTTATACAAGGGGGCAAAGTTGTATTTTAACGCCGAGTGCGGAATTGAAAAACGAGCAAGTGAAAGGATTCTATAGTTGAACCACGAGCGAAGCGAGTGGTTCGAGAATAGCATCTTGAACTTGCGAGTTTTTTAACGCAAAAAAATGCGTTTATCACTGCTTCCAGTAGTTCCACAGGTGGTAAATCATCTTTATTACTAGATTCACCTACTTTTATCAATTTTAAAGCAGTTAATTTGACTTTATTCAAGGTCAAATTACTTTACCCACTAGTGGATAAACTGCGTTTTTACCCGCTGGTATTAAAGGACAAAACACGTGTTTCCGAGCTAGTGAGGGGAAAATAACTATTATTAGACCAAAGGCTCAGAAAAGATCGATTACAATGCTAAATTTTGTACTAAGTTGTTGACTGTAGCAAAAACTAAACACTGATTTTGGTAGTGTATACCGGGTCTCAACCAAAACCTACAACTTTGCGGGTCAAAATCTTGAATTAGTAAGAGAAACCATCAAATCAAAGATATCAATAAAATAACTAGGTAAGGTACAACGGGTCAAATCTCGACTGGGGGGCAAATGTAATTGGTCCATTTTTTCCACGTTTCACAATGTTTGCATTATTAAATAGAGTGTCCACAGGTCAAACATGGTAGGCGTGTTCAGTGGATATATGTGGAACTCAACATCATAGTGTAATAATGGAAAAAATGTATCAGTTACAATTGCCCCCAGTCGAGATTTGCCCTGCTGTGCCTTACTTTCTTAATAAGTAGAAAATGATCCATGTAATGGGTTGAATTCCCACGTCGACACTTTTACGGGTGGAAATGATTGTCCAGAATTTTCACCGATGACAAAGCCTCAATAAAATTGGTCGGTTTGAGGCAAAAAGCCGCCGTGCGTAAGTTACTACTTTAACGCAGGGCCGGCCGGGCCGAGGACGGGGTAGGTATCATAATAACCAAATAATAACGGTTGAAGGACTAATGTTGTGTAACTTGCATGGACGGAAGGTGTGGGTATAATTTAGTCAGAAAAATGGTAGTTGGGTTTTTATGTACAATCAGCAGAATTGATTTTTTTATACTACATCGGTGGCAAACAAGCATACAATCCGCCTGATGGAAAGCGGTCACCGTAACCTATGGACGCCTGCAACTCAAGGAGTGTAACATACGCGTTGACAACTCATTAGAAAGTTGTACACTATTTTTTGCTGTGTTAAGTGCAAGTTTAAAGTGATTCAAACATAACTGACCGCAGTAAAAGTATACAAATCACGGTGCGTCCTTTTGCCTTTGCCCTATACTAAGTGCGTGAGCAAGCAAAGGTTTCATGCGTGATTCATTCACTGATTCAATTCGGAAACGTCTGTTAGAGAACTAGAAGAGACTCGAATATTTTTTCAGGAGGTATAAACCCAGCTCGTATTAGTTTTAAATAAGTTTTTCGGAATTTAAGTACCCTACCCTACACACAAAATGTCATAAGATATTTCTCAATGGAAGAAAATATCGTAAGGAAACCGTGTCAATACCAATGCCCAGTTAGCCCTCTGGGCTTTGGTTTGAACAATCAGCGGGCGTAGCACACTAGTTGGATAAACTTTATCGCATCGCTGCATCCCTATCGCACTTACAAATAGTGCGAAAAGGACGTCCAACCCTTTAGCACAACTTGCCTTGTCGCGCGCGAGTCCATACATCAAGCGTGACTTCAAGTAGGGACTCGCGCACGACAAGACAAGTTGTGCTAGAGGGGCTGACGTTATATGTATCGTTTATCACGCGACCACGCTTGCCTGCCAGGTGGCAGTCGCTTCCGTAAAACCAGCGGCCCCAATGCTCTCCGAAGGAGCCGTGGCAAAATTATGGGATAACGCAAGAAATAATTTATGTAGGTACATCGAAATTCGTTGTACATCATTCACCGGCAATAACATCGCACAGAAAGAAGGCCGCAAACATATCTGACACAATATTTTTTTTCTAGCCATAAGTGCTTTTTCACATTATCCGATCCGATACCGGATGACGGACTGATATGCCATACATTACACGCGCCATCTTGGATTTTTTCCATTGAAATTCTTCCGACATCCGATCGGATAATGTGAAAACGGACTAAAGGTGTGTCAGATATTCATGCAGATGTCATATTCTTTCATATGTGTGGGTAGATGAAACAGATTAAGAATGGGTGAGATCTAGTCTTAAACCAGCTTATGTGTGTTCTATACTCCCCAGTCTCAATACATATTTAACATGGCGCAGTCAGTAGGATTCCGCCATCTGTTTTTTGGTCTGTCCGAACTCCGGCCTGCACCGTTCATGGTGTTTCGCGGATCCTAGTTATGAAGGTGATCAACCTTTTATATGATGATGTATTTTGTGTGGCATTATCTCCGATTCTGGGGCTTCTGTTCTGCACCTAATTTAAAGATTTGAAGCAGTCATAAAATGGTTAGGTACGGAACACACGTTGTGTAACCATCGGTTTACAATTTCCGATCCCTTTGGTCCACATCATGCTCACATAATAGGGTGTTGGTTTATTTGGTATTTGCAAGAATTCAACCAGTGTGGAATATACGGATCTGGATGCAGATCAGGCCCCATAGCCGAATAGCATTTCTGCGAAACGAAACGCCGCAGAAATGTAGTCTGGCTCTGTCGCGCCAATACGCAAGAGCGATAGAGACAGATAGCTACGAAAGATATTATCGTGAGCTTTTCGTGAGCTTTTGTACATTCGGCTACGCACACAGAATTGACAATTAGACTTTAGGATTGAGGGAGGATATCCAAGGGTTTAAACGTTCTTTTTGTACGATGCTATTGCCGGTGACTATAAGTACCAAATATATCGTTAGTCCGTTTTCACATTATCCGATCCGATATCGGATGTCGGAAGGATTTCAATAGAAAAATCCAAGATGGCGCCTGTAATGTATGGGATATCGGTCCGTCATCCGATATCGGATCGGATAATGTGAAAACGCACAAACCTCCGCCACACGTAAAGCGTTCTGATCATCGGCATCGGTGCATTCACGGCAGCGGTGCACCGGACGAACGCTGGCGTTCCGCTCGTTAGTGCCCGCCGGCGCCCGCTGGCCGCAACGCCAGCGTTCGTCCGGCGCACCGCTATCAATGCGCTCTGCTGAACGGCCAACGCTTCTAGCCTCATTTTAGTTCACGGCCTACTTGGCCTTGACCTTCAGCCGCTGACCCCACCGGATATTTCCGAGAACCGGCACGGTTATTAACCGGATAGCTTATGTAGGCGGTGGTTTCAAGGAATCCATGGTAAGTAAAGTATTTTTTTTTTTAGTATGGATAGGTAGACGTTTGACCACGATCACACCTGATGGTAAGTGATGATGCGGTCTACGGTGGAGCACGCTTACCTATGAGATACCTATTTACTCTTGCTTTAAAGAGACCTGGATTGTACTCGTAAGTAATGTAAGTAAGTTGTGTCTGTATTGTAAGTAAGTTTTACATTACGGGGTACGTAGCCAAAGGCACCTTATCTCTACTTATCACTCTTCCGCATTGGTGCGACAGATAGAGACTACATTTCGAGCGCGTCTAGACGCTAGCGTCAACGATTGTTTCGCAGGCAGAGTACGGGCAAGGCAGAGTACGGGGTGGAATGCTTATAGTGACCCTGCGACACTCCACCCAAGGCGGAGACGGAATTCGTTGGTGGTTTTAGACGGTAGTCCTACACTGGTTAGTCCGTCATCGCCCCTGCTCCCCCGGACCGGATGGCATGTGTAAATGCATTTCCCCAACGTAAAAAAAAAGGGCGGCAAGGCAGAAGACAACCTAAAAACCCGTTCAAAGTAATCCTACTTTTGAAATTTGAAATACAATTTTACAGTGAAATTAAATGAAGATGGACACAGAGCCATGGAGCATGCCATGCTCGGTTCAAGATGCAAGATCGAGTGAGGAATGCGTATCCGACGTCGATCGAGACGCAAGACGTAGATTTCGTTCGTACCAAACTAAAATGGACTTGGGCGGGAGTTGTTGCTAGGCAGAGTGATGGCTGATGGACTTAAATGTATCGGTGGCCGCTTACAACATGTAAGAAGTGCCTGGCATCCGTTGGGTCGACAACATATGAAAATTTGCCGGTCACAACTGGATGCGACGCGCTCAGGACCGAGAGAAGTGTGGCGTCCGTCTTTCACGGCCAAACGGAGCGACGAATTGACGTGATTTTTTAAGTGGAGATAGTTGAAGGGATGGAGACTGACATAGCCTACTTTTTGTCTCTTTCGAACGCGTGCAAAGCCTCGGGCAGTTATTCGCATAACTGTCCGAGAAAAACGCACATATGCGGATCGTCAATAATCTTAACTATCTGAAGTAATCTAAACTATTCGTCGTATCACTCCCCGCCATGCAAGCGAATATAGAATATAGTAGGTAGTACAGTCAATGAGTCTAGTACAAAGTCCAGACATTGATAAATTGATGGAAATACTATTGCAGCACGGACAGTCGGACATTGCACTAACGAAGTGACCAGTATAGTAAAATTAGTAAACATATAATTTTTGTCCTTTATATGAATATTAATAGTGAGAAACCGTACGTTTTATCTTGACCTACAACTCATGACATTAAACTAAATTACGTGAACTAAACTATTAAGAGAGATTTATTAAAACTAAAATGAATGGACTTCTACAAATGTGCCATAAAATTCAGTCATTCACTCGCGCGCTTGCCAAACTACGCTAGTGTCGTGAGCGTGACGTCATACCACGTTGTATAACAAAAATATACGCTCGCACTACCGCAAACTTATCTATGCAGGCGGACAAAACTCGAACCGACTCCGTGACATACTAAATTAGAATGTTTCGTAGCAAGTGGCGACCTCACAGACCGCAAACATAAAATTGTATTACTAAGTCTACATTTCTTTCATAAAAGGTCATGGTTTATTTACAAAAACTCGTCGCTTAAGCCGTTTTAAAGTTGGCGTTGAATGACGTAACGTAATAATTTCAATGTCACAAGATACAGACGATAGCAAAGGTAAAGTGGCGGTGATAACTCTCCGTCCAGACGTGGATTTTGTTAAAATGTGTGAGGTTTGATAAGGTTTTCAGTAAAATCCAGCAGTGTAGTGTTCCGTTCACGTTATATTTTCAAGGCCACGGTAAGTGAACTATACGTATTGTAGTATCTATAATTAGAAACCTGTATATTATGTTTATTTTGGCCGTGTCTCATTAAATGTGATATTCACGAGTAATTTATTAGTTAGAAATAATTTTAGCGCGCTCTGTGATAGTGTCTTAACTTTGATAAAGTTTTCAACTCGTTCGATATTATTTAAACTAGGTTACCTGTGCGTTGTCTATGACCAGGTTAAAGTCTAGCCAATTGAATGTCATGCATGTGGACATTTCCGCTTCCTGAAATTATGAGAATTGATTACAATTATTTATCATTTATTGCTACATTTGCTACTGTATTTGTAATTTTTGAAGCAATAAAAAACGTTGCCTAGATTATTTTAATAGTTAACTGACAGTCACTGTTTGCATTGTGATAAATTGATAATGATAATTTTTCCGTATCAAATGATAAGGAAGAAGATTTTCTTATTTACATTAAACATTTTAAATTCATGAATGAAAAGACAATTTTTATTTAACTATAATATGACTCTAGATAGTAACAAGCTGTTCTAATAATCTAATCTACACATGTAGGTCATTTTAATAGTACTATTATGGCAATGAAATACTTAGTCACTTTACCCATGAGAACTGTTAATGATTTGTACCTCCAGTCATATTATATATTATTTAGTTTGTATTTTTTTTGAAATACTAAGTCGGTGACAAACAAGCATACGGTTCTCCTGATGGAAAGCTGTCACCGTAGCCTATGGAAGCCTGCAACTCAAGGAGTGTCACATGCGCGTTGCCAACCCATTAGAAACTTGTATACTTCCTTTTTTCTGTGTTAAGTACACAGCAAAAAGGAGTGTACATGTTCCAAGGAGGGTTCTGGTTGCCCACGACCCAAAGACCCAAAAACGGCACAAATTAGTTCCTTTAGGTCCTTCCGTCATCAGCAGACCGCACCCTCGTTGAGTTCAGGCAGCCTTACTCACCGGCAGGAACACAACACCATGAGCATGTGATGATTTAGCTGTAGCCAGGAAGTGCGTAACGATTTTCGCGAAATAAGAGTCCACTTCGCAAACCAACGCTAAAAAACAAGCATACACAGAAAAAGGAACTAAAGATTCCACTGATCTAAAGATTAAGTAGTTACTCATTTGAGCACATCATTTAGATCCAAAAAATCCTAACCCTTTACTGCATACTCGTACTAAGCCAGGATGGCGGGATAATGTTCAACTCAATTGAAGTTCAAATTTCAACAACAATTAATTAATTAATTCACACTTAATATTATAAATGGGAAAGTGTGTGTGTCTGTTTGTTTGTCCCTCTTTTACGGCAAAACGGAGCGACAAATTGACGTAATTTTTAAGTGGAAATAATTAAAGGGACGGAGAGTGACATAGGCTACTTTTTGTCTCTTTCTAACGCGAGCGAAGCCGCGGGCAAAAGCTAGTAATCAATATAATAATTGTAAGTACTGAAATCCTATAATTTTGTTCTAAAAGGTGAAGGAGACACCATGGACTTCGTGATCGGTGGGCTGGCCGGGGCAGGAGCCACAGTCTTCACCAATCCCATAGACGTGGTGAAGACTCGGCTCCAACTACAAGGAGAACTACAGCCTAAGGACCAGCAGGTGATCAATGAATCTTCGACAATCTAGCGTTTTCCCGGCCTAGCGCCAGGGTCCGCTTTCCTGCTCAGTCTTCTCCACTTCGCCCGGTCTTCGACATCCTTAGGTGTGAAATTGTTTTCTTGCATGTCCACTGTCATGATACTCATGATGTCCAGCATGCACTTCTTAGGTCTACCGGGGCCGTGTGACTTACTGGCTTTGGACAGTAAGATTTCAGGTGATCAATGACTATAGGCCTATTTTACTGACTGATGTTCTTTTAGGGTTCCGGACCAATCTGGTACAAAAGGAACCCTTATGGTGGGACTTCATCCGTCTGCCCATCTATATTAAAGGTAGGAGTGATATCATGAACTAGTGATTGTGGGCTGAGGGTTCGTGCAGGAGCCACAGTCTTCACCAATCCCATAGACGTGGTGAAGACTCGGCTCCAACTGCAAGGAGAACTACAGCCTAAGGACCAGCAGCTGAACAATTACTCTTCATCTTCGTCAATCTAGCATCTTCCCGGCCTAGCGCCAGGGTCTGCTTTCCTGTTCAGTCTTCTCCACTTTTCCCGGTCTTCGAAATACTAATATATACCTACTTACTTACTAATATTATAAATGGGAAAGTGTATGTGTCTGTTTGTTTGTCCGTCTTTCATAGCAAAACGGAGCGACGAATTGACGTGATTTTTTAAGTGGAGATAGTTGAAGGGATGGAGAGTGACATAGGCTACTTTTTGTCTCTTTCTAACCCCCCACTTCCCTGTAATGGGTGGTGGAAGTTTGTATGGAGAATTCCGCAATTTTCGAATTTAACGCGAGCGAAGCTGCGGGCAAAAGCTAGTACATAATAAAAGGAAATTGGAAATAGTTGTGCGACTTTTCGCGCTATCTAAAAATTAATGTTGCCAACTCTAACAATTCTAGAAGATGTAGCCATCAGAACAATCGTCTAAGCCCAAGCTGTATTTCAGAAAATCCTCTTGCGTGACCAAAATTATTTCAATGGCGTCACCAACTCGTCTTTTGGTCACGCTATTTTGGCGTTCATAATTTCGTGTCTATTATGTTATTATGTCTTATTTATGTCGCACACTGAGTTATGCTTATGTTTAACAAATACTTTATTTTAAATGCAATGTATGCAATAAATATTCTGTGGGTCTTAGTGCGTTTTCACATTATCCGATCGGTTTTCGGAAGGATTTCAAAGGCAAAAATCAAAGATGGCTGCTTAAATGTATCGACCCTACATCCGATATCAGGTCGGAAAATGTGGAAACGCATTTACACTGTAATTTTAGCGAGTAATTATTAATTAATGAAACATATTGATTTTCTTTTTTTTTTTCTTTAGGTAAGTACTACATGTTATTTTCTCGCATTAATTTATAATTTCGCACTTAGATAAACATAAGGAAAATTATAGACCGTCAACCAAATCTTGTCACTAGAAAAAGGCGGCAAATTTGAAAAATCGCGGGCTAGCAACACTAATAGTTTTGAAAATCGGTGGAAATTCGCGTGTCATTTGTATCTTATCTGTGGAAATCTCCAACGTACCAAAAAGAGAAATGACTAGCACATATCCGTCCCTTTTTAATACATTATCTAATTCGTAAGGAAGGAGGGAGCCCCTTGAAAAAAAAATATCTGTGGCTGTTTGACGTACATTGCTGGTTTTTGTGCGTTTCATAGGGATACCATACTTTAGTTTGATGTACATTGTTACTGCTAAAATTTGGTTGACAGGCTATACCTAAAATCTCTCTCTCTCAGACGTTGAACGTGCCATTTTGTTGAAGGGCAGGTGGTCCGTTACCGAGGCATGCTGCACGCGATCTTCGTCATTGGACGTACAGACGGCCTCCTGGCTTTGCAAAAAGGCCTCGCTCCAGCCCTTGTACTTGGATTCACAATGAACTCTGTCAGGTAACTAGTAATACTCCTGAATTATCCTCATGCCCCCTTATTCATAAACGTACACTAAAGTTATAAAGCCGTTAAAGTTCGTTTGTCCCATTCTATCGTGTTGGTGTGATAGAATGGGACAAACGAACTTTATCGGATTAATTACTTTAGAGTACGTTTATGAATAAGGGGGTTAGTCGTTAAATAAAAGGGCAATTTTATTGAAGGTTAGGTTGTTACCGAAGTTGAACTGATGATCTCTTCGCGTTGCGGAAAGATCTCGCTCCATTTTGTCGCTTGTTAATTCGTCGTGGTGAGCACGATCGGACATGACATTAATGATTTTTGGCGTTCAAAGTGTTAACCCATTAGGTATGTCAGTCTCACATCGGTCTGTTGAGTCACCAAAATGGTATTAGTATAAGTGCGTTTTCACATTATCCGATCCGATATCGGATGTCGGACCGATATCCCATACATTAAAGGCGCCATCTTGGATTTTTTCTACTCAAATCCTTCCGACATCCGATATCGGATCGGATAATGTGAAAACGCACTTACTCTCATTTTACAGCATAATTCGTCAGCACTAGACACAAAGACTAACCCCTTATTCATAAACGTACTCTAAAATCAAGCGGATAAAGTTCGTTTGTCCTTTTCTATCACACCAATACGTCAGAAAGGGATAAACGAATTTTATCGGCTTAATAACTTGAGTACGTTTATGAATAAGGGGGTAATTGTAGGGGACCTAGGTGTTTTAAATCCGGACCTGACTAGATGTTTTCACTGACAGTATTTTGGTCATTACAGATTAGGATTATACCACATATCAGAAGTCCGTGGCTGGACCACCACAGACACCGGAGAGGTATCTATTAGCAAGGCAGTGTTCTGGTCAAGCGTGAGCGGCATCGTCAGTGGGGTTGTTGGCAACCCTGTGTCCGTGCTCAAGACTAGAATACAGGCATCATCGCATCCGAGTATAGCGGTGGGGAGACAACATAGGTATAAAGGTAAGTCTGCTCCCGGAAGTGATTGAGAGGTCCTACATCCATACTTCCATACTAATATTATAAATGGGAAAGTGTGTGTGTCTGTTTGTTTGTCCGTCTTTCACGGCAAAACGGAGCGACGAATTAACGTGATTTTTTAAGTGGAGATAGTTGAAGGGATGGAGAGTGACATAGGCTACATTTTGTCTCTTTCTAACGCGAGCGAAGCCGCGGGCAAAAGCTAGTATTTTATAATTAACAATAGGTAGTTGAGTACTACACCGATTTGATCTTTGAACCCAAGGGTTTACAGATTAAATCCAAAGGTTAAAGGATATCCAAGGATATCCTCCCTCAAATCCTCAATTCAAATGGTCAATTCTGATCTGCTCAGTTTAAATTGTCAATTTTGATCCTTATTCAGATTCGCATATTCCACGCTGGTTGAATTCTGATTGCAAATACCACAAATACCAAATAAACCAACACCTTATCACACCTCGGACACTGGCGATCAAATATATGAAAGAGGCGCGTTCCTAGCACGCAGTCTAAGCTCGTGTAGGTGTACGCGTACTATGCTTGTATGAGTGAAATATGACGGGTCGGTAACTGTGAGGCAAAGACCTATATAACTTCGTATAGACCGATAAAGTCTAAGAAAAAAACGTACCCCAAAACCATACAGAAAAAGGTACGGTGAGCTAGATGGCGATACACCTTTGGGGTACGCTCGGCTAGATGGCGCTAATATTAATATTTGACATTTTAAAACGTATCAAGCTAACAATATGGGTATATGGGCCAAATTGTCAAAACTGAGGTTCAAAAGTTTTAAGCTTGTGTCGAGAGATGGCAGTCTATGCACTGTGATTACACGTTTTACTTTGACAGTCATTCTCTATAATACTCGATCCTCTTTGCTGTGAGGTAACCGAGAGGGGGTGTGCGGCACTTTCAGCGGGGAGCGGGAATTACCATACTGTACGACAGTACTCTTTATTATACTGTGACCTTATTATGTGACATGTGAACCAAAGCGATTTCCGACCGTAAAGCAATGGTTACACAACGTGTCTTCCGTAACCATTTTATGACTGCTTTAAATCTTAGGCGCAGAAGCTACAGAATCGGAGATAATAGAGAACTAGACTGCAGTTAAAATAAAATATTTTATACCATGCACGAAATAAAGCATCAGATAGTTATAAGAAAAACCGGCCAAGTGCGAGTCGGACTCGCCCACCGAGGGTTCCGTACCTACAAAACTATTAGGTACTTTTACGTTACTCACATAAGTCTAAAGACTGGGCTAGGCTAGAAGTATAGGTTCTCTAATGAGCATAATTGTGTTTAGCGCCACCTCTCGACGAATTCGCGAACTAATTAGCACAGCTTGCGTGAGGTCTTTTATAATGTTAACCAAATTCAACATTTTTTATTTTATTTTAAAGTAGGTGTTTTATGTAAAATTTCGTAGCTATAAATTTTAACACCTTTATTCATAAACGTACACTAAAGTTATCCAGCCGATAAAGTTCGTTTATCCCTTTCTATCACACCAATACGTCGGAAAGGGACAACCGAACTTTATCGGCTTGATAACTTAGTGTACGTTTATGAATAACGGGGTGAGTATTACCGTACTGTAAAAATGTAATGTATAGTTGTATACGGATTAATGAATTTAATATAGATAGGTAATTATTGATATGTGGCAAAACGAAGGAAATTGTTTACACCTTCGCAATAAGTATCTAATGATATTTTTTTAATTTACCATGTTACTTCACGTACCTACTTAGGTACTTATTTTAAAAACTCTGAAAATGTCTATTGAGTTTCTGTCGCAGACCACCATGTGGCTTCTGCATATTCTGCGCTTTGATAGAGTTGCCATAGTAGGTATGTATACCTATATTGTATAATAGGCAATAAGAGGCAAAAAACATATTGTGCTAAAATATTTAAAATACCTACAGTCATTTCCGAAACGTGTGAATTCATGTCAATACTTTCTTTTATCAGTATTACACGGAGTAGGTAAACGTTTCGTGGTAGCGGCAGCGCACACTGCAGAGAGCGCACGTGGACACCGGCGCGGCGCCACAGAATATATAATAGCACAAGTAAAGAAGGCCCACTGCTTTGATGTTTCCGAAATGCCGCCTTTTTAAATACCTACAACATTCTTACAAAGAAACGAGCCGCACGTGCGCGGCGTCCGGTGATAGGGTTACCAATGGATCCAAACGAATTAATACTCACATTAAATGTTATATTATTATATTCAAGTCTTGAGTACTTTCTAGGTATCAGCGTATATACCTAGAAAGTACTTATATATTTTTGTTCAAGGTTCCAACATCACAAGCCTTATTGAACTTTTCCGTGGGACTTAATCAGTAGTAGATCTGTATAAGAATATCTTTTGGTATTTATTTTATTCAATATGTCTATTTAATTTAGTATTATTAGCCATTCCACCCGCGGACATCGCTTAAAAAACCTCGCGACGTAAAGTAACAATAGAAAGTGCGAACGTGCATTCCGTGAGAATGTGCGCCACCCCTGAGTAAGCCGCGAACTCGCGGCCACAGCTCGCGGCCGCCAGGATATACTTGTAGCGCGGCGATAGGATAGCGGAGTGAGCCGCCCCTGGCGGCGCCAGCGGAGGCGTCTGTGTGCGTGAGCTAGGTATGCATACAACTACAACTGCTGTAGGCACCGCCCCCCCCTCAGCGCGTCCTCTGCGGCGCGGCGATAATCACCTAGCCCTAAGGCCCTGGTTTCTCTGGCCCGTCACACGCGCCCGGCGGCGTTTGGAATGTTTGGATGTGAGCCGCATGTGCCGCTGTACCACACGCTGTCGACCGCGGGTGCGTGGGTTTTCTGACCCTTGGTCACCCGTCGTCGGCGACGGAACTCAGAAGCTCTGGTAGACTGATTTTTGAACTGTTGTGTTGTGCTCTGATCAAAATGAATGCAAAAATACTTACATTGTAATTCTTAGAGGAAGAAGATTATACGCGACTTAATCCGTTTCCATATAAATATTGATATTACCCAAAAAAAGAGACAGTCAAACGATATTTTTGTATGAAACCGGCAAAAAGAAAGTGAAATTTTTAACTTGGTACTCAAACACTTTCATTGTAGTAAAGAAAATTTTACATCATATATTCGATTAAGTATATCGAAAACAGATCACAGAAGTACAATTCATCTATTGAATTACTATGTACTAACATACTAGAAATTACACCCCAAACAAAGTCTGTGCTCCGGCCGGCAGCGCGCGGCGCATGCGTCTTAGTGTAGACCTTTTTTTATAAATAATATAATATAAAATAAAATAAAAAGCCTTTTATTTCCTGTTATTATGTACAATGAAATCTTTGCTATTTGTTAGTAATTGTTTTTTTTTTTTTTTGTAATCTGTCAAAGTGACCTGTCACGGTAAAATCTCGCTCGCGAATTTATACGTGTTGTGGCTAAAAAAACTACGCAAACCCATATAAATTTACTTTCTTTGGGGAAAAAAATAATTGTGGACTCTGTGGAAGCGTTATCTATGCTGAAAACTTTGATATAAAGTGAAAATTGTGTAACTTACTGTTCACTTGACAATCAGTGCCTGTGGAGTTTTATCACGTTACCCGCAATCATTAAACATTGTTGACACTGACATTTGATAGTGTTGCCAAAGAAAAAAAAAACACTATACCCAGGATACCCAGGTTTTGGCCAGACAGGGGTCGTTCCAAAACGAATTAAATATGGATCTTTCGGACGCAGCATTAGATAAAATTTTCACACGCATGAGATTTGAGATGGAACAACAGACAGAAACGATTTATCAACGAGTGATCGATTCTTTAAATGTAGAATTAAAAGAAATGGAGGAAAAACAAAAAGAAAGCAACGAAAAAATAGAGACCCTGGAAAATAAAATTTCTTTTTGGAAAGTAAAGAGAGACAGCGACCTTTTTTTATACTTTTTGTAAAATACTAACCCCCTTATTCATAAACGCACACTAAAGTTATCAAGCCGATAAAGTTCGTTTGTCCCTTTTCGGCGTATTGGTGTGATAGAAAGGGACAAACGAACTTTATCGGCTTGATAAATTTAGTGAACGTTTATGAATAAGGGGGTAAGTAGTTTAATTTTAGCACTATCATACATTGTGCTATGTTTAAGTTCTACTAAGTGAAACAAAAATACATTATTGATTTTTTTCATATACCTACTTTAATTGCCCTTGAAGAAAATCATAGGTTATTATTGTATGAAAATATCGATCACAACTCGTGTTAGAACTGTGTAGTATTCATAGGTATAACGTGAAATAAATTTAACATTTCTCTTTTATATATTACAAACAGAATATAATCACAATTACTATACTTCATTACCTAAAGTCTGTGCGATTATGATGCGATTAATCTATGATTTCGTTCAACAAAATGACAGCGATAGCTTCGCGTTTGAGGAGCGCGTCCCTTCATTGAAATAATTACTTAAATAAAGATCGATTAACATAGCGTGTATACTAACCGAGACGTCACGACACGTCGACACGTCAGTTTTATTCGATTTTCTCGTATGGCTTAAACAGGTTGCGCAGGAAGGCATTTTTACATTTTATTTGTGTGCAGGCATTTTATTTGTAGCGCAAACGTTTTGCTCGCAGTGTCCTCTCTAGTATTACCTCAATGAGTTCATCATTATCTTTAGTGAAGTCAGTCATTTTCCATATCAAGACGCCACCCGCCGTCCGTTGCTATTGTACAAAACGAATACAGACCGTCACGTGCGGCGTGTGACCTTCGCCCGTCGAACCACCCGCCACCGGCGACGTTTCAAAGAAACCACCGTCAAACATTTCCGAACAAAACATTCGAACGTCGTCAGTCGCGGACCCGCGTAAAAAACCACAACACGTTCTATGAACATTGGTCAAGTGCGAGTCGGTTTTCGACTTTTCCATACAAAGAACTCATGAGCGCCTGAACGACTGTGATGGCAAAGTTAACTTTTCGCACTTACAAGACTTTACGTATATATCTCGGAAACGATAAGAGATAGAGCAAAATGAACTTCAGATTTGGGCTGTCGTTGCCACAAATTCTATGTTTTCGTCAACAGAGACCTTTTTTGGACCGATTTGAACAAAATTTTGCTCAGTCCACTTACAAACGGTCTTAAGCGCCTCCTTTTTAGTAGGAACTTAAGTCATTTTGGCAAATGAAAAAAAAATAATTGAACAATTTCTAAAAATAAAAAGACAGAAATGAATTTCTTTCTACCTGTCCATCACGCTTACAAAATTTTAAGACGTTTAGTAACTGCTTGCAGCGTCAGTGAGTGAAAATCTTAATTTGAGTTTTTTTCTCGTAAGTCCGACTTACGCTTGACTGTAGATTTCTAATAGGTTTTCCTGTAATCTACAGGTAGAGGGCTATCTCGTGTATTTTTTTGAAAATTTTACGCTAAGTAGTTTCGGAGATAAGGGGGGGGAATGGTCATTTTTTGTCTATTTTCTTAAATTACTCCTAAAGTACAAAAATTAAAAATTAAAAAAAAATATATTTCAAATGCTCATAAAATGCTCTTTCATTTGATATATAACACAATATAGTTTTAATAACTTTGATTTTTAATTTTCAAGTTTACCCCCCAAAAGTGACCCCTATGATTAAATTTCATTTAATTAAATTACATGTCCGTCTTTGGGCCACAGGTTTACATATGTGTACCAAATTTCAAGTAAATCGGTCCAGTAGTTTCGGAGAAATCGGCTGTAACAGAGGGACAGACAGACACACGAGTGATCCTATAAGGGTTCCGTTTTTCCTCTTTGAGGTGCGGAACCCTAAAAACATGGACAAAAGGTATTTTTAAATCCAATTTATATTTTAATAATTCGGGTAGAAATATATAAAGTAACTAAATTGACCGTGACGTTTCGTTTTCATATAAATTCCATATTAGCAAGTCGTTCAAATTAGTTTTGACAGTTCTTAAAAAGAAGCTGATTGACTAGGAGGCAAGTAGCCTATACTATACCATACAAAATATACCGTCATGTAAAAGGTTTATCAACGTCATAACTAGGACTCGCGAAACACCATGAAAGGTGCAGGCCAGGGTTCGGGCAGACCAAAAAAGATATGGAGGGATCCTACCGATGTATAAATATGTATTGAGACGGAGGAGTAAATAACACACATTAAGCTGGTTTAAGACTGAATGCCACCCATTCTTAATCTGTTTCATCTGTCTACACATATGAAAGGACAACCTGGGCGTATTCTACCCATAATGGTGGGAAAACGCCGAAGACAGGGTCGAGTGAAAAAGGAGGGGAAGTCTTTGCCCAGCAGTGGGACACTTAAAGAGGCTTAAAAAACGTAATACTTCCCGCCACGCCACTCAGCTATGTAGGTTCTTCGCCAGTGACCTTTGAATGTCTTGTCATTTCACATCAACCGCTTTTGAAGAAAACCAGGCAAGCAAGCTTGATCGCGCGATAAATGATAAAAGATCAGGTCGTCCCTATCGCACTTACAAATAGTGCGAAAGGAACGGTCTGATCTTTCATAGGTGCCGTTCCGACAAGCTCGTGCAATAGGCTACTTGCCTCCTAGTCAAATCAGCTTCTTTTTAAGAACTGTCAAAACGAATTTCAACGTCTTGCTAAAATGGAATTAATATGAAATCGAATTGAGTGACGTCACGGTCAACTCAGTTACTTTACATATTTCTACCTGACTTATTAAATAGAAATTGGATTTAAAAATAACTTCTATCCATGTTTTCTTATATTTACCTGGTGCTTTATTTCGTGTATGGTATAAAATATTTTATTTTAAGTACAGTAAAGTTCCTTGACAGTCGTTCAGTTGCAATCTTTGAGGGGTTAACAGTTTGAGACTTGTCATTCCAGGCATGTTCGACGGCATGTCCAAGATCTATTCCTCGGAAGGCTTCAAGGGTTACTTCGCGGGCGTGAACGCTGCCTGCACAAGGCTGGCCGTCGGCAGCGCTGCGCAACTCACTACGTTCTCCAAGTAAGTCTTATTTATAAAGTTTAAAGTCTCTCCATTTTTTGACCACTTACTCCGTTTTCACATGATTCGATCCGGTATCGAATGTAGGAAGGATTTCAATGGAAAAAATCCAAGATGGCGCCTGTAATGTATCGGATATCGGTCCTACGATATTGGACCGGATAATTTGAAAATGCACTTATGATTTGTGATACTCGTACATTTTAGCCACATAGGCTTTTAAAAAATTAAATTCGAAAAATTCTAGGCTCAAGAAGAGAAAGCTTGTCAATTTTATAAAGCTGAGTTTAGACGAGCAAGTTATTGCTGCAAGTTTTGAGACAGAAGTATATGCAAGAAAGAGATGCAGATATTTGCCACTCACTCTTACCTATAGTTGCATCTCAAAACTTGCAATAACTTTCTGGTCTAAACTCCGCTTAAGCTTTCGGGAAGCTAGATAAGGGCATTAAATAGACCCATATTGAGACGAAATTATTGACCTTAAGACTGTAGCCTAATGAGCTGAAAGGAACTATAACGTAAGATTAAGTTCCCACAGACAGTCTTAAAAATTCATAATCTTAAAAAAAAATTGTATGCAAATTGACACTGACAGATCTGTCAGTGTCTTGTCAGTGTCAGTTTGAACTGTCAGATTGCATACAATTTTTTTTTAAGATTATGATTTTTTAAGACTGTCTGTGGGAAGCCTAAGATATTTAGAAATAAGGATAGCATGATCTTGGAAAACTTTCGTACCTACCTAGTTATTTATTCAATGCATGAACCTACTGTAGATGATTCATTATTTCGCCATCAGCTATAAAAATATGTACCCATATTTTTCTCCAGAGCAAAAGAATGGCTGGCATCGCACGGCATATGCGATCGCTCACCCTTCTGGCTCTCCGTCCTAGCCAGTGCCATAAGCGGCGCCGTGGTGTCTCTAGCCATGTGCCCCTTCGACGTCACCACCGTCCGACTATACAACCAGGGTAATAATGGCTTGTTTGTGTGCAGAGTTAAGCAGGAGCTGGAGGCAAGAGGGATCGGCAAAGATCCCGTGACGCGGGCACTCCTCGCGAGTTTCGTGAGCAGTATTTTCGTTGTGATGTTGGAAACGCCGTTCGATGTCGTGAACACCAGGATTTACAATCAGGGTATGGAGCTATCTTAAGCTTTGGAGCTTTGTCTTTGCCTCTTTCCTGCTGCTTTATTTTTAAGTTTCTCGGTCTTCAGTTTGCGGAGTCATCTAGATTCTTGTGAACACGGTTTTGAATTTATGCACGATTAAAAATTGGTAAGTCCGATTTATTTGGTTGCTGGTTGTTAAAAGGGAATCTACACTTGGAATATTATTGGGAGAGGTATTTATACGTATACGTATACTGTATGTACTAAGGCAAATTTTTAAGAGCACTCAAAATACCCATTTTAGAACGTTGACTAACAGCGATGGAAATTGGAATTTGCACTGAACCTGTACAATTTCCCATACATATCACGCAGGTTTATAGCAATTTGAGTCAATGCGCGGCAAGTTTAACATTTTCAATTTAAATAACGATGCAAGCTAAAGTGGTTATTTATCTCTAAATGTGTTGCTTAACTTCAAACTTAGGTATATTCATTCTGCTTTAAGGTTGAATATAAAAAAATATATTGATCCGAAAGATAATCAACCTTATAGCAGAATGGATTTACCCAGGTGTGAAGTTAAGCGACACAAATAAGTGTTACTTTTATACTTATGCATAGATTCATTCATTTGCCGCTGTAGTTCAAATAAACAATCAATGAAGTCGTGACTCACATTACTTTTACATGGATTCACCCAAATCAATTTATTTTGATAAAACAACATCAACCAAACACTTCCTTTAGCCCTAAAGCTCCACACATTTTCAACATACCTCTCCCCAGGTACCGCCGCCAGCGGAGGGCTCCTCTACACAGGGGTGTTCGACGCCCTCTGCAAGATCTACAAGACGGAGGGCCTCCACGGCCTCTACAAGGGGCTCGGGCCCCTCTACATCAGGATAACGCCTCACACCACCCTCTCACTAGTCATATGGGATATGCTGAATTTGTATATGAGCGATAAAAGTAGCTGATAGGGATTGTTTGGTTTTATTATCCTCCTTTTATATTAAACACTATGGTAGTTATTTCTTTTACAAGGGGCAAAGTTGTTGTTTAGCCGCATTATTGGCACCTGAGAAAGCGAAAGGTTTTAATAATTTGTTAGTGTTGAATTATTGTGAGTGTGTTTAGTAAAACGTCCCACTGTCGGTTACCATTAAGGCGAGATTTACTTGTATCTTTATATGAATAAACGAATAAAGTGGGACGTTTTCCCGTACAGTACACCTCACAATTTTGTGTTTGCCTTGACACCCTTGCAACGCTCAACATTCCATATTTTTTGAAAATATTGCAATTGTGTGATTAAACAACAACTTTGCCCTCGTGTAAAACATAACTAATTCAGTTCGCCGCAGTCAGATAAATAAGATAAAACTGACAGACACGGTGCTCGTGAGCATTGCGAGAGACTTTAAGAGCATACTCCTAATCCCATTTTCAGACTAAAATGTCATATACACTTTTCTACATTTAGTTTCAGAGTTAGTCCGTTTTCACATTATCCGATCCGATATCGGATGTCGGAAGCGGAAAAATCCAAGATGGCGCCTGTAATGTATGGGATATCGGTCCGACATCCGATATCGGATCGGATAATGTGAAAACGCACTTATGACCAATAGAAAAAAAAATTCAGTGCTAGTTTTATGAATAACATTTACTTTTTATGTGAAAATACATTCGAAAACAGTAAAAAAAAAATTTAAAATTTTTTTTTTGCCCAAAATTTCCTCATGTGTATTTAAAAAAAATCTCTCAGAAATGCGTGGTTAAAATCTCTCGCAATGCTCATGAGCACCGTGTATAACACTAAGTTCTCGCGCTTTGTACACATATTTAAAGTCGCATACAATCACGTTAATTAATCGCGTTCGACCTGTATGTGCCTTTAAATATTTAAAACTGACATTTCGTGACTTTGATCACAAGAATTAAAAACGCGTTTTAGTCATAAATATGTTTTACAAGAACGAAAATGAATGCGGCGTCATTTGATTTTTTATAAATTTTCAACCGTGCGGTCCGAATGCTTTGTCCATTGCCAATCAATAGGTACTAATTAGCTTCTGATACGAGCATTTGGCGGTGAAAACTGAATCTCCCAATCCAGATCCAGAGAACTGCCGTCAGAATCCTGTTCCTCGTCAAGCTCGTCTTCGCAAGAACAGCTTTCATTCATGGAGCGACCATCACCTTGATTATCATTATCAAAAACACCCAGAATCTCTTTGTAACCTCGAACGCATGTCTGCTGACAAACTTCTGGGTGATAAGGATCACTGAAATCTTTCATCATATTCTTGATTAATCTTTTCGCCTTCCTCTCCCTTCTTTTGACCCGTTCCTCGTTGCTTGCAGAAGCAATTTTGTACACAAGTGGATCGTACACGACGCAATTCTGTGCGTTCTCGGATGTTACTTGCATTTCTACTGAATATTCTCCATCCGTCTTTTTTATGACGAGAGTCGGTTTTTCGCCGCATTTCATTTTGGATTTCTTCGCCGGCGCACTATCCGTCACAGCTGCGGATCTCAATTTTGCTCGCTTTAATTTTCTTAGAATAAATTTGGACACAGCGCCAGGCTTCCACCCTTGTGCTACCTGGAATAAAATGTAATTATTCAATTAGAAAATGCTTAAAATAAAAGGCGGACAATAAAAAAATAATAAAAGAAAAAAATCTTACTGTTAAAACTTCATTATACACTCTCTGCGACATCGATATTATTTGAAAGCACTTCAGAATATATCACTATGAATTATGAACTTTTCTAAAAAAAACTCTCCTCTTTAAAGTTATCATAAAATACAATTTAGTCAGCCTAGGTCAGCGTCTCGATCGCTAACAAGTAAGAACTAACTGAGATGTACTTTCCCGTAACCGAAATTGTTTTAATTATCGTACAAAATAACTCGTTTGAGTAAAACGGATTCAATAAATTTTTACCTACTTAAATATAAATACGTTAAATTCACTCATATGTTACGAAATAAAATGCCATCAAACTAAGTATTAAGACTATATGCTTCTTAACTTACAGTTACAAAACGTTACAAATTTCACTTATCACACTACCAAAATTAAACAATACTAAAATTTAGGCAACGCACACTTCAAATGACACTAATATGTATTATAGTCTCGTGCTCGTGTGTGGGGCATCATCACGACGACCCGCCGCTTGTCGCGCCGCTTCTTAGGGTGGTGACTCATGTTCGAATGGAAACACGGCTCATGGAAGGTGCTCAAACTCCTACCTTGCTGCTCCAAGTCATGTATGCGCATCTTTGAGCTTAGATTTACAAATTCCTTCGATCTAAAGTAGGTACGCGAGCCGTCCAAATTTTGGATGACCCCCTTTTGCGATGGCTTAGGGTGGCGGCAAACTGATCTCTCAGAGTCTGAGAGTCCGCGACCGGCTCTCTGTCGCTGCCTCGACCTGCCCCTCGCCGGGGACTTCGGCACTCGTGAAGTCTGCGGTATTTTCACATTCACGCCCTTTCCAATTAACTCTTTCAGCATTTTGTTCAGCAGTTTTTTATCCGGACCGTGCCCGACTATCCCCATCTTGGATAAGACTACCGGAGAAGTATCCCCAAAGCAGCTAAACGTTGGTAGGGATTCATCCTTATCAGCTGCCTTGTTTTTGTTGTCTGTAGCAGTTTTTGGAGATTTTGACGGTAAGAACTTCTTCTTGGTACGAGCACCTGGTTTTCCTGCTGCGGGTTTAAAAGACCTATAAGACTTCCACTTGTTGTTGGCATCGATATAACCATCGACACCGATTACGAGCCAATTGCCTTTCGAGTCCTGGAATTTGCCAGTGTCAGTATCGACTTGTTCTCCACTGGGACCAAAGAAAGAGAACGGAGCCCATCGCCCATCGGGGCCAATGAGACCGTCAACATTAATTTGGAGCCAATGATGATCTGGGCTCCAGAAGCCCCCCAAGTCACTACATTGTTCTTTCCCATCAGGTCCTTTAAAGAATCTTGGAACAGCATTTCCGAATCTATCGACAAGTTTCACTCTATAGTCTAAGTACGTGTACTGGGTCTCGTTGTCTACTGTTTTAACCTTTGTCCCTTGGTATTTGGGATCAAAGTAAGCGTTTGGAGGGGTGAATTCTAATATCCATTCGTCAGAGTCTGTGTCAGATCCTAACGAGTCTCCATCACCGGAGCATGAGCACGATCGATCTTCGTTGACTCGGCCGGGGTCGGGTAAAGGCGGGTAGCATGCGCATTCTGGGTCTTCAGCATCAGGAAGAATTCCTAACGCCTGCTGGTACGTTTTCAAACATATTTCCTTGCACATGTCAGTAAAGGCACTTTGAATGAACTCTCGTTGCTCCCTCTCTAGTCTTCTAGCAGCTCGTTCCTTTTTCTGCCGTCTTTCTCGGTTTTCTTCTTCTGTTCTCCCTATAGTGTAAGTCAGAACCGGTTTGTCGTCATAAGGCTGCTGGTTTAGAGTTCTCGGTTTACTATAGTTTTTCATGGTTTCCATCGTGACAGTAAATTCACCATCTTTTTTGTGGACGACCAGGAGCGGTCGCTTGAGAGGACGCTTCTTGACGCCCGTAGCTCTTCTACGCTTATTGATAACCTCGCCTGGATGAAGGGCGTTTTTGAGCTTTCTTCCTACTACCTTGTTAATTGCACCAGGTTTCCACGAAGGACGAAACTACAGAAAAAAAAAGAAAAAAATCAGAACTGATACCTATGTACCTATAGGTACATAAGTACATTACTTTCAATGAATGTAGGTGACGTATTATATCATACCCGACAGAACTATATTTATTACCTCTACTTAAACATACACCCTGTTTTTATTGAATCCCGTTAACTTTAAGGGAAGGTCCTTTAGATCAAGTACTATTAATTTGTCTAAGACGCTTGTGTCTTAAATTTTACGGTTATCAAGTTATTAAAAATATTTAAATAATTATCTACTTAACACGTGTGTGACCTTTACCAATTCCTAATGTTTTGACATGTGCCGTCAATCAGTTGACACTAACTTGAAATTTCTAAAGGGTCTCTCACAACTAATAAATTCATTTATTATGTATGAAAATGATGAATATTTTTTTTGCGAATTTAACTAAACGTGGTATACAGGGTGGTTCCTGATAATGAACCTAACGACGTGTCGAATTTAACGGAAAACAAATAAACACGGTGTATACATATGTTTAAAAACGTCAAAAAATATATCTGATCTTGTTACTTTTAGTCCACGACGCGAATAATTAATCATCATTAATTACGTCGAATAGAAAATGAAATAAACATACCATTAACCCAGGGACGTTATCAGCAGTCCAGAGCCAGCCCATACTTTTCGGAACGTTGGACATAGTTCCAGTGCATGGCAAAAAGCACCGATCGTGCCCAATCTTAGGAGCTACAATAAAAAATAAAATTATATTGCTATTACATTAAATCAAGTAAGTACACAATACATACATCCAAACAAAAAAAAATTAAAAAAAATTACGTACGTATACCTTTGTAGCCGTAGTTAAATTTGAATCGATCATTTTTATGTTTTCTTTTTTCTTTTTCCTCAGCTTTCTCAGGCGCTTGGCTCTTTTCCTTTTTTTCTTTCTCTGGTTCCGGGCTCTTTACTTTTTTCTTAGTTTCCTTCTTACTATCACTTCCGGAAGTGCTACCAGTTTTGATTCTACTAATTTTGTGGTATACCGGACATGGATCTGGCATGAGATACTGAGGTCTACCATCTAAGTCTTCGCCCCGTTTTTCAAATCCCTTGCAAATTTTGCAATAGGTAGTTTTTCTTTCGAAACCAAACGTACATTCGCAAGCACAGTAACATGGATCCCCGATTTTTTCGCCAGCTTCTCCTCCTATAACTTCCATTTTTCTTTCGATTGTGTCAGTTATGCAACATGAATGTTTAACACTTGTTATATCCATAAGAATCCTATCGTCAGGCTTCTCTAACAGCGGTCTTTCCTTTTTGTAAATGCAGCTTATTGTATCACATTTGACTGTAGTAGTTAAATCATGATCTAAAGAAGTCGATGATTTGCTTGTGCTCTTTCCCGGACTTTCAGTTGCTGGAGGACTGGCTGAGGTAGCTGACGGAGTTTTGTCACCACTCTTGCCCATGTCGACGGTAGCATACCCAACTGTATAAGTCTTATTTCCGAATGGCCCATTTCTATCACCAAAGATGTAGTCGAACAAATTGATCTTTTTAATTGCTGTGCAAGATTTTGAACTCAAGTTCTTTATTATATAATTATCTAGTTCTATTGGTTTTGCAATATTTGAGTCACTTCTGATTAAATGCAATAATATATTTCTGTTGATTTTATTCGACTTCACAATCCTTTTTTCAGTGTGTGCGTTAACTAATGTCTGGTCTCTATCTTCAACTATTTTTGCAATATTTGCTTCTCTTTTAGCATTACGTTTTCTAATGCTACTTCTCTTTCTCTTTTTGCCATCACTATATATAGTTTTTATAGTACCAGTGCCTTCACATAACCTGGTATTAGTTGCCTGATCAATGCATGATTGATCGATATCCATCTTGATGAAGGTTTTAGGATGTTTGTCAGACAAAGGTGTAAATTGGTTTAAATCCACATGATCCGTTATGTGTAATTTGATGTTTAAGCGTAGTGCTGCCATCCGTTTCGACGTCGCCTCATTGAAGACGTTGTAGACGCACTTCAGAACTGCGGGGGCGGGGTTTGCTTCGTGATAAAGGCTCATCATATACTCAATAAAAATGTTATGCCACGGAACCAGAGCGGACCCTATCCTTTCTTCTGGGTCATATTCATTGCATAGACATATTTCCATTGGATATTGCATCATGTTTGCCATTAGAGTATCTATATTACCTACAAATAATAATGTCTGACCTTTGTTTGATTTTTTGGTATGACCTGCAGTATCCGTTACCTTAGCATCTTTTGCTTTGGTTTTATCCTTCGCCGTCTTCCTTTCGCTTTCTCTTCCGCAGATGTGGTTCAGGGCTATTTAATACCAATGAAAAAATATCTGCAAACTGGCTTCTAATAACAAACTTTTTAGCTGGCACAAAGCTCCTAAGGTCTTCGACAATTATATCGAACAAGAACGCTAACCCCGACAGGGCCATCTTGACGCATATGCTAAATATTTACACTTTTCTTTTATTACTTTTACAATACACGAAGTGTGCGTCTTTATATATTTAATTAAATCAGTATTCTTACATTACCTAAATATATATCTAGTTGAAATTTTTAATTATTTAAGATATAAGTTACTTGAAATTTAAAATTTTGCCAAATGATGTCATGTTTCAAAATAGAACAAGTATATATTTGTAATTTTTTATATTTTTTTATTAATGACATACGTATCTAGTGGGTTACTATTTTTATAACAAACTCTTTGCACAAAAATATACCTGCCTATGGTTGTGTCATTATAATTCATTTATTATACCTCCATGCTGCCTTTCAATAGACTAGTACTATACCTACAGCATTTTTCACCTATATAGGTGACCTGTTTTCACCTGAGGTAGTATTCTTCAAAGAGAATATTAATCACTACGTTTTGTATTCTTGGGCATTTTGCATAGTGTACTCCGTGCGGGTCAAAAAATCAGGATTTCTCTTTAGAGCCCAGCGATGGATATGTGCGAGGCTGCGAGGGTTTACCAACTTTATCTCGTAACTATTTATATTACTATGCCAAGTTTACATATAAAAATCCCATAGGATAGGATGTTTTCTATATCTAAAATAATCCCTTGGCTCAAAATACGGAGGAGAAATAAAAAAAAAACAGACTTTCTGATGAAGCATTTTTTTTAAAGTTTTAGATTTTCACAGTTAATTTATTTTATTTCTTATAGCTGTATTTTTAAGTGGACGAAAACGTAAACACTAATTTAGGAATTACGTTACTATACACGCCACTCGTACTATACATAATTAGGTACACACAGAAAAAAAAACAATAACAAATAACACATTTTTATTTTGTTAAAAATCGGCGTCGCGTTAGTTGAAAATGAATTGATTAACAGATCGAAGTATTGGTATTGTTCTCAAATGAGCAAACAGGTTGGATCTGGCTCAACTTTTCCTGGCAATCATAAAAGCTCTCGTTCGGTGACCGCTGCCTGCGAGGCGTGTTACATGCCCTGTTCGTCTTCAGTTTCCTCCCCGGTTTCTTAAACAAAGCTATATCAGAATATTCTTCGAGAGGTTTCAAAATCTCCTTGAACCGAGCCAACTTTCTAGCCTCTAGGTCTCGACCACGGTTCGACAACGGAGGCAACTTAACCGAATGCCTTCTAAATCGACGTCTGTTCGGCGCACTGAAGTTTGCCGAGATACTTGTCATCACTTGATAATTAGTTTGCTTCCCTGGTTCCTTTGTGCTAACTGTTCGTTTTACATTTGATTTTGGTTTCGCTTTAGCAATTTTAGCATCCCCAGACCCACTCTTCCCCGCTTTAGCATCTGTCCCTGTGGCTTTGGTTTGTTTTGCAACTGCAGTCTGTTTCGTAGGGGACTTCTTACCCCCAGTTTTGCCCGTCACGTTGGATTTGGATTTATCTTTATCTGGTTTCGCTTTGAATCTTGAGTACCATACCCACTTACCGTCCTTATCTATGTAGCCATCGACGCCTATCTTCAAATAATTTCCATCCTTATCAGCGAAACCTCCTTCCTCCGATGAGTACATCATACCATCAGGTCCAATAAATGTTAAAGGAATCCATCGACCATCCGGTCCAATGTATCCGTCTTTGTTTATCTCCAGCCAGACGTGATTAGGGTCCCAGAAACCGCCCAAATCGCTACATTCAGTTTTGCCGTCGGGTCCTTTGAAATACCGCGGCACGGCATTGCCTTGTTTGTCTACGAGTTTGACTTTGTAATCGAGGTATGTGTATTGTGATTCATTGTCTGCTGTAGCGGGTGGATGTTTGACTTTAGCATCATATTTGGATGCCGGAGGAGAGAATTCTATAATCCAATCGTCTCCATCTGTGTCACTGCTGGATATGGATCCTTCTTCTGAACACGAGCACGAGTCTATCGGAGGACTGATGGCATCCGCCGGTCTGGTGTTGCACGGACACTCAGGATCATTGGGGTTCGGGAGGGGTAGTATACCAATCGCCTGGTTGTATGCTTTAACACATATTTCTTGACATTTATCCCTAAAAGTAGATTGTAATAGTCTACATTTTCTTCTAGTTTCCCTTCTCTCTCGTCTTTCGCGTTGTTTTTGAATTTTTCTCTTCTCTTCCTCTGTCTTTCCTATAGTGTAAATCAAGGGTGGTTTTTCTTCATACGGATATTGGAAAAGCAATCGTTCTTTTGAATACTTCTTGAAAACTTCCATTTGGACTGTGTATTCTCCATCTTTTTTTGTGACTGTTAATAAAGGTTTACTTTCAGTTTTCTTCTTCTTTGACAATAAAGCTCGTTTCTTCTTAGCAATTATGTCAATGCCATCTCGTAAGGCTCTGTATCTTCTGACTAGAGGCTTTACAGCTGCACCAGGCCTCCAATTTGGACGAGGCTAAAATAATGACAAGCAACCCGAATAACCCGATTCATGAACCCCTAAATATAAATTGACGTTATAAATATTTTACTAACTACAGTAATGTTAACATATAGTCAGTATGAATACCTTTAATCCTGGAATGTCTTCAGCAGTCCAATTCCAGCCCATGTTAGCTGGAACCGGAGGGTAAGGGTACTTCGATTCCCTTTTTTCGACAGCTTTCCCCTCTGAAACGGGTGATAATACATTACGATACAAGTGCGAAGAATACGATATTCTTAACGAGTAGTGATAAAATAAAATACGAATGAACGAGTTGTGAATTACTTATTCGCACATGTACCTATCTATAATACAATATTTTGCAGCACATGGCAATTTAAATTTTAGACATAGTGACGTACCTAATGTGCGAATTATTACACTGCACTAGTGGTAAAATATGTATTGCGCCATATGCTTACTGTAAAATATTTTTGTGATTTTATATTTTAACATGGCATTTTATGGCAATTTATATATTTACCTTCCAAAATCAATCGAAAAGCGGAATTAGTAAGTAGGTACAGATTTTTTTAGTAACTTAGTAATGGTATATGTAAATAACTATCCTATTGTTTTAATGTTGTTTGTACCGACACCTGTGTCTATCTACGCATCTACGCACCTTTTTTTTCAACGCCGGCATTGCCTTTCTGGGACTTCTTTTTAACAGACTTATCTGTTGCTTTCTTTTTTTCTTTTTCACCCCCTTCATCTTCAAAAAATGAATCTTTCTTAGCCATGACAGTGGTCAATTTCTGCGATCTATTCGTCTTTATACTAACTTTATCGATCGTTTCGACTTGATCTTCATCAGGCCATGGATTCTCCGTTTTTATATATTTCTTATCATACAGTTTGTGATAAACTGGGCATGGTAGAGGTTGTATGAATGCCGGCTGGTTTTCCATATCATTTCCTAGGCATTCGTAACCACCGCAAACAGCGCAGTAAGTTGTATCTTTCGTGAAATTAAAATCACATACACAGTCGCAATAGCACTCATTGTCATTCTTTTCATTTATCTTTTTTTGCTTAGTTATGCCATCGACAATAAAGTCTTTAACTGTTTCGGCTACGTCGCAAGTTGTGGAGCAGCATGGATTGTGTATATCGTCAAGTTCTATTTCAATGTTGCTGTCTGCTGGGCTGGGAGGAAATTCACCCTTCATGGGACACGGATGCTCAGGGCATGGCTTATCTTCTTTATTAGCAGCTGGACACACGCCTTTTGTACACAAAGTAATTTCTGTCGCAGCTTTCATAGTGGGGCAGTCTTTTCCACAGAATTTAAATCTATCTTCGTCAGTATTTGTTTTGTCACTTTTGTTATCTCCGGCTACCGGTGTGGATTTGCCGGAAGAGGATTTACTTGTCTGATCAAGTTCTACTGTGAAATAATACACATTGTACACCTGTTGTGCTTGTCCAGCAAATGGACAACCTTTTCCTGCACAAGTTTCATCAGGGTCATCATCACCCTCTTCGCAATTTTTGCTACATATACTTTGACATGATTTTCTTTCAGTCAGTGCATCTTGCATTTTCTGTATACATGCACATTGCGTAGTGAGACCTTCTTTTGTAGCGCCTTCTGTGAACACTCCTTCACGCCTAAGGAATTCTTGTATTTTTTCAGCCACAGTACAAAGCTTGCTACCACACGGACCAATAATCTCATTGATATCAACCTCAACTTTGTCTTCTTCGATCAAATTTTCAATATATTTCTTTAAATATCTTGCTATCTTACAGTCTGCTTTTCCGCAAGGACCTCGTATGTTTGCTATGTCGAAGAAGGCTCCAGGGCCTTCAACACCTCCTGCCCCTGGGCCTCCCATTTTGCCAGGTTCAGCGCAGACAGCACACGGTCCGCTCTGAACTTCCTTTTTGTACTTCTCAGCTAAGGCACTTTCTGGCCACTGCGATTGCTTACAATAACAAAGTCTGTCAATTTCTGTTGCTCGGATTTTCGGAGTTATAGTCGGGCGGGGCGTAAGCATCCTCATGTTGTCATTACAGGACGCTATTATCTTTCGTACATAATCAATAATGAATTCTATTGTCGGCACAGTGTTTGGCGCTGTATATTTCGATTCGGGAGGTTTATCCGCATTGTTCATGCAGCAGTAATCGCCTTCGCTGAATTCTACGAGATTCGCTCCTGGTGCGTTAGTGTAGTCAGCGAACAAAAGCTGTGGTTTCGGTCTATCCTTTACGAAACTGTTTTCTACCTTATTACAATTCTCTTCAAATACTTCATCAGTCGTCTTCATTGTACATATGTATGACGTTGTTTTGGAATTGATACCCGTATATAGAACCTTTTTTACCGTAGGATCTTCGGACAAGGTGCGAAATGCTGTAGTGACTTTGTCTCCTAAATAAGACAACTTTATTTGTAGGCCAATTTTTGCCATCAGCTGCGCTGTGTTTTCTTCGAAAACATTGAATTCGTCATTCAAGGTTACAGATTTTGGACTTTGGCAGTTAACGATTAGTTGTAAGTAAGATATAAATATGGGATCCCAAGGAATAACGCTGGCCCCAATGTACACAAGATTATCCTCTTTACTCCATAATGTCACTGTGAGAGGACACCTCTGCATTAATTTTATTAAAAACTCTGCGCTGCTTGTGAATAGCACTGATTGTCCCGACTGTATTACTGGCTCTGGCGGAGGAGGCGGGGGTAACGCTCCTTTCTTTGGTTTTTTGGGTTTAGGAGGTTTCTTTTTCTTTCCGGGTGGTTCTGGCGGCAAAGGCAGAGGCTCCGGAATCACTATGTGCATTTGCTTCGGATCTTTTAGTTCGAGAGAAAATATGTCGGCGAAATCACTACGAATTACAAGCAACCGACTGTCGACCAAGCTTCTGACATGCTCCACCACCACTTCGAATATAAACATTGCATCCGCGACGGCCATTTATGCTATTTTTTTTTCGTAGCAAGAAAGATACTAAATTTACATAGTTATGTTAGACCAATTCACAAAAATTTTTGTTTTCAAAATATAACCCAAACGAAACTAGGCATGACAATTAATCAATCAAGATGACAAAAGATTTTAGTCATAATCTAGTAGGCATTATTTCAAACCAGGGTAAGTAGGTTTGAATCACTGCGGAACACTGTGCAACACTGTGACCTGTAGAATCACTGCTTACCATCAGGCGGGTTATATGCTTCTTTGCCAGCTTAGTGGCAATTAGATAAAAAAAGCACTAACGAGGAACAAGCGATGTGTTAGAAGCAATGAGGTAATTTTTTTCGTTGTCTTAAGCAGAGGTTTATATCTAGTGATTAATAATCAAAAAATACAAAACTTGCTCGGATAAAAATACAAAATACATAGAAAAGGGTAATAAAGCAATAACGGAAATTAAAAAGTGCGAAAATTAGAATGAAGCGAACGCACTGCTTCTGAACGCACCGCCAGCCGTCAGCTGATATGTGTCACTTTGACGTTCCGTGCTTTGACGTACATGTGACGTCTCGTGAGTTTTCATTACGAAACAAACATGCTATAAAATGAGTTTTCTATGGAATTCTCCAGCGCAGGCCGTGCGGCGGGCGGCCCTACGAGTTCGCAACTAGTAAATATTCAATATGATAACAGAACGTTTCGTGTGAATAACTAAGAAAGCAAAGGTAAGACCCAAACTTACTTGTAAATATTTTGCGGCATTCTTGGCATATTTCAGCAAAAACGTGCATGATTTCGCGCATTTCTGATATTATGTCATACCGTAGTGCAGAGATCAAAGATCGGGCTTTTGGGGAAAATGCGGTGTTTCGTCTATTTTTGTAACTGAAAAACACCTGATTATAAAAATATTTGGGGACCTTTTGTTATAAAACGACAACGACGTCGATTTCTTACTTGCGGCGATAAACAGAGTAGATAATTCTATTCGCTTTTATTATTTAGGAAAATAGGTGCTTATAGAATATAACCTGCCTGTGATAGACTAATAAAAATAGTATAGATTTTACTTATTATAAACTAAGTACGTACTTACACGTATAGACTGGATGTGTTTGTCGAATAACGATTTTATACATGTTGTGCCATGCGTTTTAACTGGATTTTTTGCTAAAATTTGCTATTAACATGATTTTGTCTGAAACTGGAATTTTTTTTAATCTTACATTTTTTTATCCTAAAACTTTTTTTAAATAATCTTTTTTTCAGTTTCAGATAAACTCTTCTAAGACAAACGATGAATTTGGCAAACATTACAGTTATGGCAAACAAAAATCTCCAGTCCTAACCTAACAGTATTACGTTAAAACCGCTGTCCGTATTTCAATATGGATTTCGTGGTGGGAGGTATAGCGGGTGTGGGCGCCGCTATCTTTAGTAACCCGTTTGACGTGGTGAAGACCCGTATGCAGTTGCAAGGGGAGCTTCGGGCGCGGAGCCAGCATGCAGTGCACTATAAGAATATACCGCATGCGATGTACACTATTGTGAAACATGACGGAGTGACTGCATTACAGAAGGGTCTTGTGCCGGCTTTGTGGTTCCAATTAGTGGTTAACGGTGTCAGGTAAGTTAGGTTGTTTTAGTTTTGTATGTGTTATTAGATTTGTTTTTTCATCTGTAATATGAATTTTTTCATCTGTAATAAAAACAGTAAAAATATTTTTTTGTTGGATTATGTATCATTCCATTATTTCTATCAAATCACATAATATTTACATCTCACTCAGCTTACTCTAAATACAAAAACTAAATTTTTCAGGTTAGGCATATACCAACAAGCCGACAACCAAGGTTTGCTCCGCGATGAGAAAAACAACACAAAGTTCACTAACAGTTTAGTAATGGGTGCTTTTGCGGGCATGGTTGGAGCGTTCTTCGGCAGCCCGCTGCAGCTGGTTAAAACGCAGCTAATGTCTTATTCTTCGGAGAAGATAGCCGTTGGCACACAACATGCTCATTCGGGCATGACATATGCGATGAGTAAAATTTATAAGAAGAATGGTTTGGGGGGACTATGGAGAGGCGCTCATGGTATGATGATAAGGAACTCCATAGGATCAGCAACGCAGATTGCTTCTTATGCTGTGTAAGTATTTTTTAGTCTTTTTATGTTTATTTTTTTTTTGTGAAACTTCTGATGCAACTTCCAACTGACAGCGTTAAACGTTCAACAATCAGTGCTGCCAACTCAAATTTCGAAATACCTCAAATACCCTTTTCTATACTTTGTCAAACAAGGCTGTCAGTAAATAAGAACAAAGAAAACTATATGCATCCTTTTCTTTACGGTGCTATAGAAAAGGATACCTATAGTTTTCTTTGTTCTTATTTACTGACAGACTTGTTTGACAAAATATATTTTATTTCCGCAGTACGAAGTTTCATTTCTTCCGTGTGGAGGGACTCCACACTATTTTTTTAAGTGACGTGTCGTATTGTCAGAAATAACTATAGAACACTAGATCAACTAGATGTATATAATTAGCTTCCTACTTAGATAATGATAAGTGTCATGATGTAGTATTTTGCCTATCTTATCATGTTATGCCAATCAAATGCTATTGTCTAATGTTTATCTTTTTATACTTCAAATACATCATCATTTTTTATGATATACATATGTATGTATACTTTCTTCAGGCTATTTCTGTTAGTAGAGTAAGCTGCAAGTCTAAAAAATGAGTTATATTCCCATAGAAAATTTAAATTTCGCGCCTTTCTCTACTGACAAGCTTTTCGACCGGCTATAGTTTGTTAGCCATACTTCTACACACATCGAGGATTTTTAATATTGTGCACATGTTTTGAAGGCAAAAAGGATCATATTTTGAAACAGTTATTTAATTTCAGGTGTAAAGAATGGATGGACGACAACGATATGTTTCAACAGTCGAAGTATTTATCTGCATTCGTCGCCAGCAACATAGGGGCGGTTGTTAAAACTATCGCTTTGACTCCCATGGACGTGATCATGACGAGATTATACAACCAAGGTAATTTCAACCTTACTTTATTTGTACTCCTATTAGTATGAGCAAAGAGGATCGAGTATTATAGAGAGTTACTGTCGAAGTAAAATGTGTAATCACAGAGCATAGACTGCCATCTCTCCAGTCTCCACACTAGCTTAAAACTTTTAAATCTCAGTTTTGACAATTTGGCCCATATTCTTAGCTTGATATGTGTTAAATGTCAAATGTTAATATTAGCGCCATCTAGTCGAGCGTCCCCAAAGGTGTAACGCCATTTAGACCACCGTACCTTTTTCTATATGGTTCTGAGGTACATTTTTTCTTAGACTGTAGCTGTCTATACGGAGCTACATATGGATGCTGATTCGCAATAATGGTATAACACACAGATGTCATATAAACCATAGATCAAGCAAACGTATCTACTTAGCGTGTCAAATGAACTCAGTGAAATCCACTGAGTTGTCCGTCTTTAATCGCAGCTTGCAGCTTTCGGGCGTCAATTTTTGTAAGTTGAAGTCAACAAAAACATTAAAAATGCCTCGTTACATGATATTTAATTGCAACAACATAAAACTTATCAACACTCAAGGGCCTGAGACATATTTAAAATCACAGGCAAGTAACAACTTCAGTAACAAAATCTGACACGCTCGGCCGCCATACAAATAAATGAACTCGTTTCTTCTATCTAAATCTAATTGGTATAACACATGAATTTTGCAATAAAATGGCAATTTTAATCGTCAAAGTTTTGAGTTGACATCTTATTGCAAAATGCATGTGGGATGACACATTATTGCGTATCAGCATCCATGTCTCTGTCATCAGTAAACTTACGCAAATAATTTATCAATCTTTTCTTATTTCAGCCGTCGACGTAAACGGTCAAGGCCTCCTCTACAGCGGCATATCAGACTGTGCCAAAAAGATCACCAAGACCGAAGGTCTCCTAGCCTTTTACAAGGGCATGGGGCCCTCCTACCTCCGCCAGGCGCCCCACACCGTCCTACTACTTGTCTTCTGGGACATGCTGAAGGATTTACAGAAGAGTTTTGAGATGGAGAAGGCGTGATGATGATGATGATTGGTTTGGTATGTCTTTGACTGATGTGATATTGGAAATTTTTGTGACTTGTGATGTGAAAATTTCTCATATTTCTGTGTGAGAATTGAAAGATTTCAGTTTGCAAACTTTTCGAAAATTTCACATCGGTAATAGGCTAGTTTTCTATTAGTCAAATCAGCTCCTGTTTAAGAACTGTCAAAACGATTTTCTAATATGGAATCACTATGAAATACTGAGGAGTGACGTCAAGGTTATTTACTTTATATCTTTCTCTTTCACTTATTAAATAGATATTATGTTTAAACATAACTACTGTCCATGTTTTTCTTCTAATTATGTGGTGCTTTATTTCGTGCACTGCATAAAATATTTTAAGTACAGGAAACTAGCCTATTGTAGGTATTACCGGTATTTGGGTTGTTATTTTATTAGTTAAGTATCTAATTTATATACGTAAAACTCAATTTGATCTGTTCCTAGTCAATTGATAATTACAAGACACTGAGGCAGTTGTTTTATAGAAAAGTACGACCTAAGATTTGATTGGCATTTCCACGTGAAAGGTAGGTACTTTTCTACCTACCTTCAGTTCAATTTTCAATATTTTATTATTGTTTTAAAGATGACGAATAAAACATTATTGTCAATTTTTTTCTATAAAATAATTGCTACCCATAAAAAGTTACATTCAGTATGCGAAAGATTAAAAAATAGATGTAAGATTTACTTTTTTACTAAGTAGGTTATGTTATCTACGACCCATGTGATTCAAGCGTTTTTTTATCTAGCAAGTTTTTTTATCTAATAGGAATTGTATTAATGCAATTAATAGGTTACCGTGTTTAATCATGCCTCTTTTGTATACGAACCTACATTTCATATTGGTATTAAGATATTTTCAATTGTTTCAATGCGATAACTGAGTCGCAAGATATTTTCGGTCTTTTTTATTGGAAAAAGAAGAGTAAATATTATTATATGAGTGTGTTATGACGGTTTGCGGTAGAGGCTGCCACCTTGTGGCATAAATTAGAGTTAATAATTTGATAATTGACATTTATAATTTAAAAAATTTTTAAACATTTACCCTTTTCCCACTAACGTATTTCTGCGGCACTAATGTCTTCGGCACATTATCATTATTACTACGGCGAGGTTAGGAGGAAGGTTAGAAGACCTTAAAGTCCTTACAGACGGTCGTACCAGATCTCGAAACATCACCTTTTTTTATTTGACTGATTATTACGACGTCCTTGATTGACGTATAACGTACCACCACTCAATCGAACAGGCTTCGGGCCTTCGGGTCTCCATTCGGTACGCCTGTCTGTGAGCACTATAAAGTTCAAGCACATAATCTGCCATTCAAATAAACAGACCTAGGATAACAGTATTTCTTACTTCCTCTGGATAATCAATCAGTATAAAGTAAATATCGCATATGATTATAATAATAGCCAAATGTACCCCTTACAATATTACTTTAAAGTTAAGTTTAAATATAAGACGACAGTTTAAAATATTCAAATAATGATCGAATGGAGTTAGTTTATATCATTAACATTATTATAAAACCACCCAATGAAACAATAGAGTATTAATATGTAACCGAAGTATTTTACCAAATAATATATTTGCAATATTAAACGTAATTTCTTATAGATATTTTCTTCAAAGTAACAATTATACGAGATAGTACGGACACCGTCAAATACGAGTATATGGAAGCGGTCCAGGTACTCCAGGTTAGTGATGTGCAAGTTGCAGAAACTTTCCAAAAAAATCTTAAATTTTTTGAAAAATTCACGAAACTTTCACGAAAAATAAAGGGAATTTAAATTTATGAAATGGAAAGTTTCCATCCGTACAATTGTCCATACAAAGTATGGAAAGTTTCCGAAGTTTTCCTATGTGAAAATTTCAGAATTTTGGGAACTTTCCGTCGGCACATCAGTACTCCAGGTGCTCTAAAACATCTATCAACCCACTCTAACGCCGTGTCTTGCGTGGGCGACGGTCGCGCGACCGTCGCCGTCGCGTCTCATCGCATCGTCTACTTCCATATCGATAAGGTTTGATTTCGTATGCGTCGCATCGCCGTCGCGCGACCGTCGCCCACGCAAGCCACGGCGTAACGCGCATTGACCAAATGACCATGAAGACGAGTTCCGATTCGATATTTGTGTAGCTTAACTTCAAACCTGGGTAAATCCATTCTACTTTGAGGTTGAATATATAAAAAATATAATATGATCTGAAAGATAATAAACTTATACCCAGTTTTGAAGTTAAGCGACACATTTGTAGATTTTGTAGGTCTTAGCTGCTCCGATGCATCTGATAGTGACTAGTGACTACACGACTTGCAATAGTAATTTATGTGACTACTACATAACGAAAGGCATTATAATACAAGTGTTTATGGAACGAGGTATGTTTTATAAAACCGTCACATGTGTATTAAATTCTACTACAATATTATAAGTAAATTACCAAAGTCAAATACCAAACTATAGTATAGATAGGTACCGTAACTTTATGACTTGCCATAGATATTATAGAAAACAATTGATATTATATATAGTATTGATGAAAATCTTAGCGCAAAAATTTGCTGTAAGACAGTTCTTAATCAGAAAAAAATCACATTTAGCTTCTAAAGTAAGGCTTGAAGCCCAGTGATCATTTGCCTTTGGTACTTAAGAAATAAGGCTTATATGCCAACAATAATATTAGTTAAGCCGTTCGTGGACTACGTCGAATACACTCACTGGCATAAATAAGTGGTGATTTCTTCTTTTAATCATTTGACAACTTCGTACTAGTATGACATTTTCACTGTCGCTTTTCGGTGAAGGAAAAACATCGTGAGGAAACCGGACTAATTCCAATAAGGCCTAGTTACCCTTCGGGTTGAAAGGTCAGACGGCAGTCGCTTTCGTAAAACTACGCCCATGAGCTGTGGCAAATGCCGGGATAACGCAAGGAAGAAGAGTACTCGTATGACATTTCAAACAAGATGTGATGTAATGTGATGTGTGATGTGACAAGGTACAGAAATCATCACTTATTTATGCCGGTGACTGTACAGTAGAAAGTCGTCTATAGACGTCTGATGTCCGCGAACGTGTTATTACTACTCGTAGATTCTAGACAATAATTATTTTATCATTATTAGAATAACGAAATACTTTTTAGGTAAGATCTTGTTAAGACGATCTTCTTAATTCTGTGTTGTATTTTTTATTTATTTAAGCTATTTCCTTAGCATTTTTGCGATTGACATTTTCCCAATTTATATAGATAATTCATATTACAAACGGGACTTGCGTAAGGCCTGAGTGCACGCCCATATTAGGCGTGCAGCGTGGCGGGGCGTGCGGCGTGCATGTCAAACAATTGAAGCTCATACAAGTGCCCTGAGTCGACGCTGCATAGCGTGCAAACGGGCGAGCCCTTATTAGCACACCTCGGACACTGGCGATCAAATATATGAAAGAGGCGCGTTCCTAGCACACAGTCTAAGCTCGTGTAGGTGAACGCGTACTATGCTTGTATGAGTGAGATATGACAGGTCGACTGTTCGCATTTTTGACAGGCGGTAACTGTGAGGTAACCGAGAGGGGGTGGGCGACACTTTCAGCGGGGAGCGGGAGTGGCCATACTGTACGATAGTACTCTTTATTATACTGTGCCCTTAGTTATAAACGATTAAGTCCCGTTTGCAATTTTTATTATTTTCATAATTATTCCTTTCGAAATTCGTAGTTTTGACGCATTATAATGCCAAATGCTTGAAATACCTACCAAATAGATAAAAATGTAAACGGGAAGCATGGTCGCGCGATAGACGATAAAATAGCCCGTCCCTATCGCACTATTTGTAAGTGCGATAGGGACGGCCTGATATTTTATCGTCTATCGCGCGACCATGCTTCCCGTGCTGATATTAAAATATGTAACCATATTAATCCTTAACAGAGATCACAGTATTAATTTGCCATACCAAAGTAAGAATTATTATAACTAACTATTAATATTGGGGGACACCTCACACAGATCACCATAGCCCCAAACTAAGCAAAGCTTATACAGTCACCGGTCACCGGCATAAATAAGTGATGATTTCTGTACCTTGTCGCTTTTAATCGTTCAACAACAGGCGACATGCCTCCTAGTCAAATCAGCTTCTTTTTAAGAACTGTCAAAACGAATTTGAACGACTTGCTAATATGGAATTTATATGAATTTAAATTGAGTGACGTCACTGTCAACTCAGTTACTTTATATATTTCTACCTGACTTATTAAATAGAAATTGGATTTAAAAATAACTTCTGTCCATGTTTTTCTTATGATTATCTGATGCCTTATTTCGTACATGGTATAAAATATTTTATTTTAACTTCAGTCAAGTTCCCTATTTCGTAAGACATTTCAAACAAGACGTTAATGTGACAAGGTATAGAAATCATCACTTATTTATGCCAGTGACTGTACTCGGTGACGGCGAGGCGACTATATACGTACTTATGAATATTCAGCATTTAACTTTATTCTAGATATAAATAAGGTCCTATTTTGTTTTATTTCGACGGCCACTTGCGGATATCAGTTGTTAATGCCGTCATATCTCTTATTTATGAACTCTAATAAGTCATTGGAATGATTCAAATATTGCTTAGCTTTTGAAATTATAGGACAATAAGTAGAATGAGATTTTTTTGTTTTTTCTAGTTATAAATATAATTGTTATTATACCAAACTTATTTATAAATGATTATTATGCAATAAGTTTTATATTTATTCGTGACCCTTTTACTGCGTATGCTCACATCTGACGTAACATTTTAGGCGCTAAGCTTAAAAACACAATAAAAATGTAAAATGTTTTTTGTTATAGTTCCTCCGTTTGAAATTACGCATATTTTATTAGTTGTTTATAAATAAAATGTCATAGAATCATGTTCAAAAATGGTAAATTGTTACTTGAAGATGTTATATTAGAATTGATGATAATTTTAAACTTATCTATTTAAAGTTTGTGAATCTGCGTAGAAATCTCATTATACCTCTAAATAATGCCATATTTCTACAGCTACATTTTATAGTTAGTGCCTTTTAGTATGTATTTTACTATTGTTGAAATAATTTATTGAATAAATTACTGCTGACATTATTATTTTTATTTTATTGATACCCCGACGTATTTTGTTACTTTGTCACAGCATAAATAACTAAATAAATAAATATTGGGGACACCTTACACAGATCAACTTAGCCCCAAACTAAGCAAAGCTTGTACTATGTGTGCTAAGCGACGTTACACATACTTAAATAGATAAATACATACTTATATACATAGAAACCATCCATGACTCAGGAACAAATATCTGTGCTCATCACACAAATAAATGCCCTTACCGGGATTCGAACCCAGGACCGCGGCTTAGCAGGCAGGGCCACTACCGACTGAGCCAGACCGGTCGACGTAAATAAATAATAAAGAGTACCTACTATCGTATAGTATGGCCACTCCCGTGCTTTGGTACAAGATTACTTTATAATTATGTACTCGTAAAATAGACAGATAAACAGATTTAGTCATATGAAAGTTTCTATCTTGACATATACATATTATTTGTGCCGTTTGTATATCCGAGGTCCTTATAGAGAGAGTACGTCGTAGACGTCGCATCGGACCGGTAGATGGCGCCATCGTTCGTTGTAAGTCGCTCCGGCGTCACACCGCCGCGATGTTGGTAGTCCCGTTTTTCCCCACCTGCAACACAAGGCTCCCCGCGCCCCGACCCGCCACCAGCCACCCTCATTGTTTCGTCGAACGCCGAAGTGACCGGTTGTCGCGTATTCCGTTCGAACATTTTTACAGCATGGTGTCTCGAAATTAATCTTTTAGTTTCTATTTCTGGTCAAACCAGAGTTATTCGTGTTTTTATTTAAAAAAGTGGCTTATAACGTTTCGGAATTATGAAATTTTTCAATTTCATCCGTCAATTCTTTCTTCCCTTTTAATTTACGCTCGTTCGTCTTGAATAATGAGATATATTATGCCTCGCTAGCGATCATTATTCGTCTTTCGAGGTTCTCACTATAGAAATGAACGAGCGGTGCTTTATGATTCTACCCACTTTTTTGTAAGAAAGTTCCATGCTGCAAAAATCGTTACCGTTAATCAGTTTTCTTTTTAAACTATTCGCATTTCCGAGACTAAAGTAGGAAGTGTTATCCGCGTATTAAAAGTTTCGCGCTAGAATATAAGCGGTAACGTAGGTAAGTTGCTCCGCCTGGGACCACGTGCTCCGGGGACCACGTGCTTCGCGACCGCGGGCTGCGCGACCTGCGGGCTGCGGCGGCGGCGGCGGCGGAGGGCGCGGTGGAGGAATACCGCGCTCCGAGGAGGTTTGAATTTCTCCGACGAATGGGTGAGCAGATTCATATTATTTTAGAAAGAACATGTTCGGTTTCCGATTCGGTGCGGAGGCCCCAAGCCACGTGTCGGCGCCGAAACTTACTGTAGCGCTGCGATAGCGCCGCTGACCGCGGCAGTGTTGTCCGCCGCGTCGGCGCCGCCGAGGTTGCGTAGAAGTTGCCTCCTCGTTAACGATGGCCATCTCTGCGGTGCCGCCGAACAACGTTGTGGCCGCCGCATAGGCGCCGCGTGCGACGCTGTAAGTATGTCTGCTGCTGCCCCGACGCGAGCGCCGTGCCGTTAGTGATCAGTCGTCAATACGCAGGCTACCAGCGCGGCCACCTTCTGCCCCCGCCACAACGCCGCGAGCCTGCTGAAGCTGTCCACCAATATCGCTGGCCGCCACGCTTATGCTGGCGCCTCGATGGTGATGCAGCGCGCTCATCTGCCGTGACAACGCCGCGATCCTGCTGAAGCTGTCCACCAGTATCGCTGGCCGCCACGCTTATGCTGGCGCCTCGATGGTGATGCAGAGCGTTCGTCTGCCGTGACAACGCCGCGATCCTGCTGAAGCTGTCCACCAGTATCGCTGGCCGCCACGCTTATGCTGGCGCCTCGATGGTGATGCAGAGCGTGCGTCTGCCTTGACAACGCCGCGAGCCTGCTGAAGCTGTCCACCAATATCGCTGGCCGCCACGCTTATGCTGGCGCCTCGATGGTGATGCAGAGCGTTCGTCTGCCGTGACAACGCCGCGATCCTGCTGAAGCTGTCCACCAGTATCGCTGGCCGCCACGCTTATGCTGGCGCCTCGATGGTGATGCAGAGCGTGCGTCTGCCTTGACAACGCCGCGATCCTGCTGAAGCTGTCCACCAATATCGCTGGCCGCCACGCTTATGCTGGCGCCTCGATGGTGATGCAGAGCGTTCGTCTGCCGTGACAACGCCGCGATCCTGCTGACTGTCCACCTGCTGTAGCTGTCCACCAGTATCGCTGGCCGCCACGCTTATGCTGGCGCCTCGATGGTGATGCAGAGCGTTCGTCTGCCGTGACAACGCCGCGATCCTGCTGACTGTCCACCTGCTGTAGCTGTCCACCAGTATCGCTGGCCGCCACGCTTATGCTGGCGCCTTGATGGTGATGCAGCGAGCTCATCTGCCATGACAACGCCGCAAGCTACTTGAAGTTTTCCACCGGTGTCGACGGCCGACACGCTGATGCTGGCGCCTTGATGTCGCCTCGATCGCACGAGGTAAGATTGCAGACGCGGCGACCTTCATCGCGCCACCGAGCGCAATACTGCGGCTGCCGCGAAGGCGTCGCTAATTTTCCTGCCGCGTTTGCCGTGACGACGCCGCGAACTCTGTTGATGCTGTTCACCGATGTAGCTGACTGCCACGCTGGCGCCGGTGCCTCCCGCGCTGACGGCGGCGACCTCGAGAGGGCCACTGAGCACGATACTGCGTGACGCGACAGGGCATCGAGACGCCTTTCGAGCTGACGACGGCCGTCTCAATCTCACCGCCGAACATAACAGCGTCTGCTGCAGTGACAAGCTGGTAAGATTGCTGATGTGGGCCCTTGGTGCTGCTAGCCGCCACGCTGATAACGCCCGTCGCGCCTAAGATGTCACGCTCACCGCGAACACTGTCTTCACCTACAATGGTGCTACGACCACGACTATCCAGGCTCCGTCTGCTACGGTATCGCTGCTGACCAGGCTGATACTACCCTCCAATGTGACGCCGGGCGCCGCTATCAGCTGACATCCCGTACACTATGGTATCCACTCTTCTCTTTCCAGTTCCCGTGAAGTACGACAGTATTTACACTCTATTTTGACCAAGGACTCCTCCGTCGCCGAAGTGAGAACAGATAAATTCTAAAGATGCTACGTCCTAACGTGGTTTGGACACCCATAGTTGAACGAGGTAAGACGTCAATAACCGGACGAGGAGCCGCACTGCTGCGAGGGTGTCCTGACGATGTTCGCGAGCTATCTAATCGGAGAGGCGCCTCGCGAGACGACCCTGTGATTCCTGTACATCGCTCATTGTGTAGGTCAAAAACATCGTAAAGGTTTGCGAAATAAAAAAAAAATCTCTTTCAGAATGTCCAGATCTGAATTCGAGCCAGCGTCCTGCATCCTGAGCGTGCGTCTGTTTACCGGGTGGACACCAAAACCGATCGGTAATCTGGCCGCGGGGGTTCCAAGTACACGACGATTTCCCGGAGGCTTGTGGCGCCCACTGTCCATTCGAGAGATTAACTTATTCGCCGAGCCTCTAATAAACAAATTGGGAAAAATAAACCCGCTTCGCCTTAGTGAACTTGAGATTCCAGCTCAAAGCGAAAGGGGCCAGGAACTCAGGAGGACTTCAGTAGTTATCATCTGGCTCGACTATACTGAATTAATATAGTGCTTGATTCGATCGTTGAACCTGATTTCATCAATTTCACAACTTTCGTAGTCTACAGAGGAAGGTTGCACCGCTGCAGTTTCCAGCATTACCTCGTACAGCTGCCGATAGCTGTAGGCCAATCGCCCCTGTTTTGCTTGCATCTGCAGCCCGATAAGACCTTCAATAATCGGAACATTGTACGAAGTAAAGCTCTTCCGATGGAAAATAATCTTCAACAGGCGGTGGCGCTAGCGACTGAAGTGACATGCAGCCGGATTAAGGTTCGCATAGCACTATATGCTATGCACAGTTCGGTTGTATGTTATGTTATGCTGTACGATGGCAGGATTACATCTCTTCTGTTACGAGTAACTACGACAGTAACTGCTGACTCCAACAGACTGTCGTACGAGGTCAGTATGCACCCCCTGGGAGCCAAGTAAGTGACCTTCGGTGACCTCGCCTTCTTCTGCTTCGCCCGTCATCGTACCTCTTCGTCTGCGAGAGCCCTGCATTACGTCGTACAACGGTACGTATTAAGCCTCCGCCACACATAGCGCTAACGCTACGCTATCAGCGCGCTGAATGCGCGTGCATTCCGCTCGCGTCCCGCGCGCGTTGCGCTCGCAATCAGCGCTCGTTAGTTCCCGCTAGCGCCCACTGGGCGCAACGCCAGCGTTTGTGCGGTGCACCGCCATTATTGCGCTCCGCCTACGCTCTTAAAGCGCGCATGTGTGGCGGTGTTTTAATTCACCCCTTGACCTGCTACCACGACGTGTTCAGCAACCACCAGCGATGCGACACGGACGTCTCCACCTCTCAGTCTACTCTGTCGACCTTCATTGCACGAAGTAGAAATCCGTCGCATCGGGTTTTGGATTAGGTAATGGATTACCCTAAGAGTCAATGACTGACTTGAAGAAATCGACTGATACCTCCGTCCAGTGTAGTAGCAATCGACAGCGCTCGTACTTTTCATCTTCTAGGCTAGTTTTACCGAGCGATCGGTATCCTCAAATGCCCTCACTAAAAAGAGTTCAGAGTTCAGGAGTCTCGCTTGCAACCGCGCTCGCTTGACGCGAAATAGTCTGATCGAAAAAACCAGTATTGTAACAAATAGCCCTTGGGCGCGTGAGTGATGACCTTTTTCTGTGTTTGATATGGACGTAAGACGTTGGACTTTAAATAGTCATATCAAAGCTAATATTGATTTAGATAATTTTTACGAAGGGTTGACAAAAGCAGTATCAATTACGTTACCCTGCTACAGTACATATAGTTACACTACTTTTACAGTTAATTTCCACACTTTGTGTCTGAAATTGGGTTTATAACCTGATAAAATAACGTGTCTGTTAATAATAATAGTGTATCTAAGGTTTTTGTATCTTGTTCAAGTCAGCCTCGCCTACATCTTTTTTGGTTTTGATCTGCGATGTATAATAATGTCATTTCTCTAACTATTCGCTGACTAAAGCTAAACGTCATCACGAAAATCTCTTTAGGCGTTTCTGGCACCGAGATATTCGCGGATCGAAGGCTATTTCGACTGATACATCTGTCAAATCGGTTCAACAACTGATTCACTTATTTTTCTATGCTATGCCAATAGGGCTACCAAAGGCTTGCGCGCCAGCTGACTCGCCACCAGGAGATAATAAACAGGTCTCTATAAGGACCTCGGATATACAAACGGCACAAATAATATAATAATTTTACCTTCCAATAAAATTGTTATTATTTTGCCTGGTATATCCGAGGTCTGAGTGATGCCTTCCTGGTAGGCTTAATATACCGTCGGCACTTCTCCTCAACAATGAGGGTGGCTGGTGGCGGGTCGGGGCGCGGGGAGCCTTGTGTTGCAGGTGGGGAAAAACGGGACTACCAACATCGCGGCGGTGTGACGCCGGAGCGACTTACAACGAACGATGGCGCCATCTACCGGTCCGATGCGACGTCTACGACGTACTCTCTCTATAAGGACCTCGGATATACCAGGCAAAATAATAACAATTTTATTGGAAGGTAAAATTATTATATTTTACCCATTTGCCTACGCACCTCGTAAGGCCCACCATAGTTAGATTTTCCATTTTGAATTTGAACCTTGTTCTATAAGTAAATTGGTAAGATTTTCGTTTGTTTCAAAAAGCAATGTAACAAGGAAATTTCTACTTTATTTGGTTCATGAAAGATTCAAATTCGTTTGCAACAACTATGTACATTGTATTGTACATTAGGCCTTACGAGGTTAATAATTAATTCGAAAATACATTCCTAATCAATTTTTATGAAAAATTTACATCTGGATTTTGCATCGTGTTACTGACTGGCAAATATGGTAACTTGTTCATTATCGGTAACATCATAAATTAAATATAACAAGATCATACCATCCCATACATTAAAATGCGACCGCCTACGAACGCGCTTACATTCCACCACACATAGATGGCGCCCTTATACCCCTGTTACATTGCTGCTATACCGCTTTTAAAGCACTATGTACCCTTAAGGCTGTCTAATTTGTGCCCATTTAAGAGTATTAAGGGCTGTATTAGCTATTATAGAGCTTTTACATAGCTCTTGTACCTTTAGTACAGCCTAAAGCGTTAAAAAAATGCCTTTATTCAGCTGTTATACAGCAAATGTGTGTTACTTGGGCTGTGATTTTAAATATGTCTCGGGCCCTTGAGTGTTCATAATTTTTATGTTGTTTCAATGAAATATCACGTAACGAGGCATGTTTAGTGTTATTGTTGACTTCAACTTACAAAAATTGACGCCCGAATGCTGCAAGCTGCGATTAAAAATGGACAACTCAGTGGAATTTACTGAGTTCATTTGACACGCTAGGTAGATACGTTTGCTCAAAGAGGATCGAGTATTATAGAGAGTTACTGTCAAAGTAAAATGTGTAATCACAGTGCATAGACTGCCATCTCTCGACACAAGCTTAAAACTTTTGAACCTCAGTTTTGACAATTTGGCCCATATTGTTAGCTTGATATGTGTTAAAATGTCAAATATGAATATTAGCGCCATCTAGTCGAGCGTTCCCCAAAGGTGTAAACGCCATCTTGGCCACCGTACCTTTTCCTGTGTGACTTTGAGTTACGTTTTTTTCTTAGACTTTATCCGTCTATACGGAGTTACATATGTCTTTGGTTTGCTTGATCTATGACGTGTACTAACAATTTTTTTACTTTTAAATCCCTAGATGGCGCTAGCACGTGACGCTACCGACATGCTAATGGGCGGTACGTCCGCCATGTTTGCTACCATCTTCACCAACCCCATAGAGGTTGTGAAAACCCGACTTCAACTCCAAGGGGAGTTGAAAGCTAAAGGACATGAAATACACTACAAAAGTGTGCCTCATGGGCTGTTTGTTATTGCGAAAAACGAGGGTTTTGGATCGCTACAGAGAGGTTTAAGCGCGATGCTTGGATTCCAGTTTTTCCTTAATACTTTTAGGTAAGTTAAGTTGGTATCTAGTTTGACATTCTTTTTTTCAACCCTATAGAAGCATTGAAGACACGACTCCATCTCCAAGGAGTTGAAAGCCAAACTTTTATTGCTGCAGTCAGCACAGTACAGTTACAAACTCCATAGTAGCGATGAGGGCCCTACTCTAGGGAGACACAGACAGACGCATTACGAGTAGGTAAGTATAATAGTTTATTGGTATTTAATCGTTCAAAATCAACGGCTGCTTAGTATACTCAATCTTGCTTCATATTTAAAAACATTTGAGTCGCCGTTGAAAACACAAATAGGTACTTATTTTTCCCCTCACTAGCTCGGAAACACGTGTTTTGTCCTTCAATACCAGCGGGTAAAAACGCATTTTATCCACTAGTGGGTAAAGTAATTTGACCTTCAATAAAGTCAAATTAACTGCTTTCAAATTGATAAAAGTAGGTGAATCTAGTAATAAAGATGATTTACCACCTGTGGAACTACTGGAAGCAGTGATATACTCTTTTTTTGCGTAGTAGTTTCCTCGCTATAATGAGGGAAAAGTTTTGTGTTACACTCGGGTGCAAATGTATTTTACTTCTCGTGTGTTAAAAAACTCGCAAGTTCAGGATTCTATTCTCGAACCACTCGCTTCGCTCGTGGTTCAACTATAGAATCCTTTCACTTGCTCGTTTTTCAATTCCACACTCGGCGTTAAAATACAACTTTGCCCCCTTGTATAACAAATAACTATTAAAGGCGTTCCCTGCGCCAATGACCTTCGATTTGAATCCATTGATATTATTATCGTTTCTAAAGCCTATCATATTAACAGCATCGTCTTTAAACAAAATAGTATCTCATAATTACTTCATACCTCATTGTTTCTGTGATATTTGGCTTCAAAGTTGAACAATTTTAAGGTCAAAAACTGTTTTTTGGTCATAACTTTTGTTTCAATTAGTTTAAAATTAAAATCTCTCTTGAATTTTTAAAAAATCCAAAATTAAATCTTAACATGTCGATTTTATGTAAGTAATTTAATTAAATTATAATAAAATTTCGATAAGTCTTTTTTTTTACCCTGCATGTTTAAAAAAATAAGTATTCATTTTTTTTTAAATATGACTCTTACGAATAAAGATGAAAGATTGAAGAACCAATGACCGTTAGGGCCAGTTGCTTCAACCCCATTTGACAGACACTTCATCGTCAAGCAGTAGACGTCTATGGAACTTCCCATGCAATAAAATTTAACGAACGCTTTAACGGTGACAGACGGTTTGATGCAACCGGCCCTTAGTCATATAATTCTGTTTCTGTAGTGCAAATTTAGGAGTTTCAACTCAAAATTTGTCAAAAATCGTTGAAAACCGTGTGGAGCCCCTTAAGCAAAAACTCATAATTCCAGATTAGGAGTGTTCCGGATATGCGAACGCCGTCGCCTTACTACAGATAACACAGGGCGAACGTCAATTCTCAAGGGCGCCGCGGCGGCTGGCGTCGGTGGCGCATTAGGATCCATCGCTGGCACGCCGTTCTTTTTAGTCAAGACTCGGTTACAAGCACAGGTATGATATAACATAGAATATTTATTAGAGAATGCCGTAATCTAACCAGGGTCAGATTGTTGCAACCTATGTAAACTACATATGTTCTATATCATAGATATTACCAAAGAGGATCGAGTATTATAGAGAGTTACTGTCAAAGTAAAATGTGTAATCACAGTGCATAGATTGCCATCTCTCGACACAAGCTTAAAACTTTTGAACCTCAGTTTTGACAATTTGGCCCATATTGTTAGCTTGATATGTGTTAAAACTTAAATTGTCAAATATTAATATTAGCGCCATCTAGCTGAGCGTCCCCCAAAGGTGTGACGCCATCTAGGCCACCTTTTTCTCTAGGGATTTGAGGTACGTTTTTTTTTAGACTTTATCCGTCTATACGGAGTTACATATGTCTTTGTTAATGTGTAGCTTTCGTTGTGATCAGGTCAAATTTAAAAGTCTACACTCCTTGATTATTAGCCGCCTTTACACAGACGCTCTATCGCGCGTGATTGCGCAATCGCGTATGAAAGAATGCGCGTGTAAAGACGACGGGAGGGGAAGGGAAAGAACGCGCGATTGCGTGCGCTGGAGCGGACGCGCAATCGCGTGGTTGAGGTTGTCTTTACACGTACGTTCATTCGCGCGCGCAAGATGGCGGACATACGCTCGTGGACTAAATAATTATTGGTTGAATTACTTGCTCTTTATAAATCGATACTATTAATAACAATTCACAATAATAACCAGTATATCGCGCACGATTAGCCTTTACACGCACGCTGTTTTCGTTCTCAAAAACTTCGACGCACAATCACGCGCGAAAGAACGTGAACCTTAAAAACCAACAACACGCAATCGCGCGCGATTGAGCGCACAGGCTTAAGCGCGCTATCCTGTACGCTCCGGGAACGCGCGATAGAGCGACTGTGTAAAGGCGGTTATTGGTTACAGGCTGCACAGACGATCTCCGTGGGCCATCAGCACCAGCATACCGGAACCTTTGAAGCACTACGCGATATTTATGCTAAGGAAGGCTTTAAAGGTATGTACTATGTAATTAAATTTGGATGTTCACATCATAATTCTTGACTTGTAAATTGTAAACTACATGGCATATTTGGAAAGCTCTAGTACAGTAAAAAAGCCAACTCGAATGTTTAAAACAAGTTATCAGTGTTATCACAGATGATATCTACAGGGAAAGATTCATAAGGTTTTGTAGTAGTGCAATTTATATTTCCTCACTTCTGACAAGCGTTTGTTAATAAAGATTTCCAACTATTTAGAATTATACAATATAAAAACTCATTTAAAAATCTGCATTACGTTCCAGGTTTATTCCGCGGCGTGCAACCCCAAATCCCCCGCGGTGCGGTTGGCAGCGCTTCCCAAATGGTGTCATTCTCTTACGCTAAAGAATGGCTAGTGGCTCACGGGTGGATGACCAACTCACCCATACTGCTGTCGTTTGCTGGAGCTAATCTGGGAGGGCTCGTCATGACAGCGTGCCTCAATCCATTCGATGTTGTTGCTACCCGACTTTCTAATCAACGTAAGTTCCTACAATAAGCGTATACATATCGTGTAAATATCGCCTGGTCCCCAGGGTCTAAGAGTGACAATGTCGTCACGAAAATTCGTTAGATAAGTAACAAGAAGTTTGATTATCGAACTGAAGAATGACATGATCTATTAGAAGGGCTATGAAAAAGTGAAAATCATAAATGTTAGGAACTACTAACTATTCCGTTTTTTCAGCTGTAGACGCAAACAATCGCGGCAAGCTATACTCCGGTATGATCGACTGCTTCTACAAGATGGTGCGTTCAGAAGGCGTCAGCTCGCTGTACAAAGGCACGGGGGCTAACTACATGAGGCTAGGGCCGCATACTGTTCTCCTATTAGTGTGTTGGGATCAGCTGAAGATTTTGGAAGATTATTTGAGGAGGTAGCCAAGTTCAGCAATCTATATCGCGGGTTGTCACATTTTGACCTTTATCGGGACAAGTTCAGTGGCTTATTTCACAGCAGTGACACTTTGCCGTTCATTGCCTGATACTTATCAAACCAGAAGAAATAGGCGCAGAATTGTCAATGGCACTATGGTTAAACAGCCCACAGACTGCCCAGCGGTCAAAAGTACAGTCAACCAATTGGAACCCTAGGCCACTGTAGAACTATGTCAGAGTGACGTTATAAATCAGATTGTAAGAAATACCTTACTTCTTGTCATTTTGACATGGTTGTAGAGTGGCTTGACTTGAATTGGTTGACTGTACCTTAGGGACTTGTTGGTATAGTAAGTAGTTTTGAGAATTATTAAAATATATAGCTACTTGTGATCATTAATTCTTAGAGTCGTCTTATTATATATACACGGGTTTTATACATTCATCAGGGTTTTAGATTTTAAGAGATTTTATTTTTATCAAACAAAATAACTAATCATACCTACATATATACCATATATATATATATATTGAAATCATTCCATATATAGATTAAAGATATATTAAATACCTCATAAGAGATGTCCATTTTATTTTTTACTATGTACAAAAATTTATATATTATTTTTAAAAATATTTATTCATTTCAAATTAAATACAATATATGTTATTTTTTATTATATAAACATTTTACTATAACTTATCAATAAACCATGATACCTCGGTTGTTGTTTTATTCGAAAATAACTCATAAATGTCTAACAATATAGAGTTGTGTTTCGAATGTAACGTTACTAATGTTTCATGGGAACTTAAAAAGCAAAATGAAACAAACATTATTTCAGCAAATATTTATTTTAATCGCATAAATTATTCGGCAATAATATATTATTTTAATTTTCATATTTTTACGATATTGTTTTGAAAACAGAAATATATAAGTACTACTTCTTTGTTTATTTAAGGGTTGAATCTATATCTTATTTAAAACAATTTGGCATATCTATCGTTAAACCTTAAAAATATCTTAATACTACATCCAGCTAGTTATAAAAAATCATCTAATTATAGATTAACATTATGCGTTTCAGAAACTTTTATAGATAATAATAATTCTACCTTTTTGCCAAAAAACGGCATGTATTAAAAAAAACGTTCTACAGATCTAAGCGACGGATTCATTGACGAGAAAATTGGTGTTACAGCATAATACGCTATTTTAACTATTTTTATAATATAATATGTAATACATAGTAATTAGTATAGAATTGGACGAGAAAAAAAATTGACCTCATAAGGTTATTTTAAGTATAAGGCATTTCTTTGGTGGCAAATACAGATGTAGTGCAACTTCAAACGTGGTTAAATCCATTCTGATATAAGGTTGATTACCTTTCAGATCAATATTATATTTTTTATATAATTAACCTTAAAGCAGAATGGATTTACCCAAGTTTCAAGTTAAGCGACACATTTCACAGACTGACTGAAATAGCCACGCTCGCTCGTTTCCATGAAAATACCAAGGAAAAACAGTTTGCACTAGATCTGTACATCCTTTCCATATCTTGGGCCCTTTCCGAATTGATTACTTCCACCTAACCTACACCTATTGCCATACGTTGGCACCTATTAGCCATATCCAAAAGTGTATTAACCCTTAACCACCTACCTCCCGTCTCACAGACACCTTCAAACTTAAAAATTTTAATATACCTAAAAGCGGGCGGCCGAGAAACGTCTAATCCTTGTACCTTCCCCCACCTGCCTCATAGGTCATCGCACGCGTTTAGTTTTGGTGAGTACATCTTTGCGCCAACCGTCCGTGAGACGGGTGGTAGGAGACTATGTAATTTTTCTTAGGGTCAGGAGACGGGTGGTAGGAGGTTACGTAATTATGGATTCTTATTTTCGTCACAACCGATTGATTTAGTAGTGCTGAAGAACGGTTGGAAACACGAAAAACCTGCTCTACTTGCGACCCGACGAAAAAACGCAGAACCCAATACATGTGCTTCGAATGCAAAAAACCAATTTGCCTTGAATGCTCCCACAAATTGTGCATTCACTGCCGCGAAAGACAGTAACAAGGTGGCCTGCAATTTTATTAAAATATTAGAATTTTCATTGTGATAACGTATTAATTAGTTTGGTTAATTAGTCAATAACAAAAAATAATTAGTTAGAGTTTTATAAAAAGTGATTTTTTAAGTTGATCTCATGTTACAAAGAACTTAAAGTTTTAAGACTGAAATTAAGGGCTGTTGATTCATGATATTAGAAGAAATATGTTATGTTAATTCTTTTTAATAATATTATTACATAAATAAATAATTGGACTTGTATATATTGTTGTTTTTATTACAAATAACCTATATGATCCATAATATTTAATATACCCATGAATCAAGTCAAGTCTCATAAAACAAAACTTGACAAAGCTTTGATGGCGCCATCTATGCCAACCTTTGATAGTTAACAACCCCTTTCGGCTATCAGCCTATGACAAAACATGGCACTATCTTCCGCTGAAATTTTCGGGACATAGGTATTCTTTTAGACATCTTATACAACCCATGAGCTAGATGAAATGAGCAATATTTTTTCGTTTAATTATAAATTATACTTGAGCTTTCAAACTGAATGAACACAAAATAGCATATAGTTAGTATTAGTGAGATTATTGTATCCTTAAAAGTATATTGTACTAAGAACAAAAAATTAAATATACAAGCAAAACCACACTGCGAGATAAAAAATCTGTTCGGAACAAAAAAATCAAATTCACACTAAACTTAAGTTTATACCATCCTTAAATTATTTAAAAAATAGACCGCTACTTTTTTCTGGAAATATTTTCTGAAGAAGATAGATAAGACTAGATTTGGAGTGTGATTTAATGAAAATTAAGTACTTAAAAATAATATTCGAGAATATATTAGCAGTTTCTTGTGATGAAATCGTCAGACGTCATCCAAAAACCAGGATCAATTGGAACCAAGTTATTAGAAAGATCTATGTATTTACTTAAAATAATAAAACAACGTAGTACTAAACTACACATATGCCCATTTATGGACATTGACAAAAAAAAGAAAATAAACTGACCAAATAACAATCAGAAAACATTTAAGTACATTATTGAAGTTAATTAGAGATAGAATAGTTCCCAATGTGTGTTATAAGTATTGAAATAAGCTCTGACCTCAAAGTATACACGGTGTGACATGAGGAAACCGAAAGATTTTAACTACGCATTTCTGAGGGCAAAATATAGATAAAAATAATGTTACACGCAGTCAAACAAATTTCGCAAAAAAAAAATATGCATTTTTTTTTAATGTATTTTCACATAAAAAGTAAATGTTATTCATAAAACTGGCACTTAAAATAATTGTTTTTTCTAAAAAAATATTTTTTGTAACGAGTCACTATAGTCACTAGTTACTTTTTGATATCTATCAACGAGGATAGTTAGATAATGTCCGATACCGGCATCGTCGCCATCAAAACAGCTTTTTGTTTTGACAAATATTAAGCAATTGTTTTTTTTTAAATGCTTATAACTCTGAAAGTAGGCGAAATCCAGAAAAGTTTATGACATTTTACTCTTCCAATATGATGTCCGAATACTCTGTTAAAATTATTCGGTTTCCTCATTTTACACCGTGGATAAATAGGTACTAGAGAGCGGACAAGCCGCGAACGTGTCGCAGTTAGCTAATTGAGCATACAGTTGTTGGTATGTGCGTGCGTATTACGACTCGCTGTTCGCATGTATCTAGTGTCACAGACCGTCACTACTTCTAAAAAAACTTGTATCTTCGTCTGTCAATGAAAAGAAAATTGTAGAAGTATGTATGGATTTATGGAATGCATATAGACTTACTGCGTTTTAACTTTGAGAAGCAGCGTGAGATACGAGATTTTTTCAAAGTAGTGATGCGTGTGTATTGCGCAATAGCCCAATAGGCTACTAGACTCTTATCTTTTTTGGCCCAATAAATGATTGTCTTCTGTAATATTTCACGTAAGAAACCAATCATTTTTTTTTATTTAATGTGTAAGATGACTACGTATTTTTAATTCGAAAATGTGAGTATTTTTTTTTTATTTTGGCCACCGAAAACGCTGTCGGCCGTGTAGTGACGTCATAGAATTCATGTCAAATCAATCACTGACATAATGACCTTTATGCCTCGTACTTAAAGTGTCAGAAAGTGTTGTTTTCGCACTGAATGACTTCATTCACAGAAAATCTATAGATGACATGGCTGATGTTGTTTTTGCCTGATTACGTAAAAGTATTCTTTAAAAATATTTTTTGCGGTTTATAACTCATTATAAAATATAGTGATACTTTTTTCGGTAATTTATACAGTAAGTAATAATATAAGACAAACTTTAAAAAAGGGTCAAGTAGCCTATAGGGGCGTCCATCTACAAGTGTGCGTGGATTCAAGAACTTGCGACATGCGTAGTCTATTACAAATCGCCTGGCATGTCTGGCCCCTTAGATAAATGGCATTTCTGCGACGCGAAACTAAATCGAAACGCCGCAGAAAGGTAGTCTAGCTCTGTCGCGCCAATACGCGAATTGTCGCCAACGGTATTTCCGGACCGATACGACCTTCAAACCTTCAAGAAAAGAGCGTACATCTTAAAGGCCGGCAACTCACCTCCAACACTTCTGGTGTTTCGGGTGTCCATAGGCGGCAGTGATCGCTTACCATCAGGCGACCTGTCTACCTGCCCATAAAAAAAACGCAAGAGCGATAGAGGTAAATAGCGACGAAAGAGTTATTATCGTGAGCGTTTCGTGAGCGTTTGTGCATACGGCTACGCACACAGATCTTCCTTCCTATACACCGTGTTTTTTTTTTATTTTATTTAAATTCGACACGTTGTTAGGTTCATTATCAGGAACCACCCTGTATATCAGTTTTGTATAAATTCGCAAAAAAAATTTTTTCATCGTTTTCATACATAATAAATGAATTAATCAGTGTGAGAGACCCTTAAGGATAACATTGAAGTTAGTGTCAAGTAATTGACACGTGGGAGCAAATAACATGGGGAGTGGTAAAGGCTGTCACACACGTGTTCAGTAATTATTTTTATTTTTTTAATAATTCGATAACCGTAAGAGTTAAGACGCTAGTTTCTTAGAGAAATTAATTGTATTTGATCTAAAGAACCTTCCCTTAAAGTTAACGGAATTAAATAAAAACACGGTGTATATGTGGTTGTTGTACTCTTAGTTAGACGCTTTGTCGGGAGAGCGGTCGTGAGCGGAGGCCGCGGCTGCATATTTGCGATACTTGAAGTGGGGTCTTGCCACGTGTTTCAGGAAGTATAATCTGTGAGCAAAAACAGGATTTTTCATGTCCGTTGTTGGTACCATTCATATTTCATATCCATACTAATATTATAAATGGGAAAGTGTGTGTGTCTGTTTATTTGTCCGTCTTTCACGGCAAAACGGAGCGACGAAATGACATGGTTGATAGTTGAAGGGATGGAGAGTGACATAGGCTACTTTTTGTCTTTCTAAGGCAGGCTACTTAGTCGCTCCCGTGCAAATAAAAGAGACACGGCGATGTTTATAGTTACTCGCCCAACGGTGCTATCAAAATCGTCGTGTCTCTTTTAGCAATCTTTTGTTCGTTTTTATAGCCAATAGCTCATAGCTTACTAGCTCGCGATGGGACCAGTGCCTAATGCGAGCGAAGTCGCGGGGGGCAAAAGCTAGTTACATTTATAAATGGCAAAAATGCGAGTGTCTGTATGTTTGACCATCTTTTACGGCCAAACGGAGTGATGAATTGACACATTTTTTCACACACGGCATAGGCTGCTTGTAGTCTCTTTCTCCCCCCCCCCCACTTCCCTAAAATGGGAGTGAAAGTTTGTATGGAGCATTCCGCAAATTTCGAATTTAACGCGATCGAAGCCACGGGCAAAAGCTAGTAGGTACTTATAAGGTCCTATCCTATTGCGTTTTTAAAAAAAATCAAAAATCAAAATCAAAATTCTTATATTCTTACCTGCATATTTGTCTTTAAATTGTCTTTTTAGACTGCATATGACTCGAGGAGTTAAATGATAGATATAAAGCCTACCTTTGGAACACGAGGAGGCCAAATGTGACAGAAGAGAAGATGACGAAAGAATAAGGTCCATTGGCGTTCCTCACGACTGGGATTGTCATGCCAACGAGGAAGTTGCCGGCCCAGTTGTCTTCCAAAAGTCTTTACAAACCAAATATGAGCAAATATAAACTATGAAATAAAACTACGAACCTTTGGAATATGAAGAGGCCAAATGCGACAGAAGAGAAGTTGATGAAGGAAAAGGTCTAATGGCGTCCCTCACGACGGGCAACGTCATTCCTACGAGGAAGTTACAGGCTCAGTTGTCTTCCAAAAGTCTTTGCAAACCAAATATGAGCAATATGAAACAAAACTACTTACTTTTAGAACACGAAGAGGCCAAATGTGACAGAGGAGAAGATGATGAAGGAATAAGGTCCGATGGCGTCCCTCGGAGAACATCATTCTTACAAGGTTCTTGCCAGCTCAATTGTCTTCCAATTGTTTTTATTGACCAGATATAACAGAAGGTACTAAAACAGTAGATAAATATAGCTTACTTTTGGAACACGAAGAGGCCAAATGTGACAGAGAAGATGATGAAGGAAAAGGTCTAATGGCGTCCCTCACGACGGGCAACGTCATTCCTACGAGGAAGTTGCAGGCTCAGTTGTCTTCCAAAAGTCTTTGCAAACCAAATATGAGCTAATATGAAACAAAACTACTTACTTTTAGAACACGAAGAGGCCAAATGTGACAGAGGAGAAGATGATGAAGGAATAAGGTCCGATGGCGTCCCTCGGAGAACATCATTCTTACAAGGAACTTGTCAGCTCAATTGTCTTCCAACTGTTTTTATTGACCAGATAGAACAGAATAACTTCTGAAGCGGCCAAAGGTGACAGAGAAGATTATGAAGGAATAAGGTCCGATGCCGTCCCTCACGACGGGCAACGTCATTCCTACATAGAGTTGCCGGTCCAGTTGTCTTCCAAAAGACTATAAATCAAATATGGGCTAAAATATATAATAAAACTACGTACTTTTGGAACACGAAGAGGCCAAATGTGACAGAAGAGAAGATGATGAAGGAGTAAGGTCCAATGGCGTCCCTCACGACGGGGAAGGTCATGCCAACGAGGAAGTTGCCAGCCCAGTTGGCCAGCGAACCCCACGCCATACCAGCGCTGCGGGGCGGCACTTCAAACATTTCTGAAAAATAAACATAGTTTGTTAATTAAATTCAAACATTAATCCATAATATCAAATGTGTGTTTTTTTTAGTTTCAGTCATATATATATGCTTATTTATAATCTACTGCGACGGTTTCAACATCTCTGAACTACTTAAACGAGACACAGTTACTAATACAATACTGTGCAGCAAAATTGGAAAACAGTAGCTAATTCAATGGTTTTAATAGATACAAGTGTTGGAGGTGGCAAGATATTAGCAAAATATTATCTAGTTTAGTTATGATCCCTTCACACGATAAGAAGAAGAATAGCTACTTTACATACAATTCAATACTGTTTATACTTGGTGTAACATTCTTTAGGCAGATTTACTTGTTTTTTATCTTTCTTTTCAACTTGTTTTTTATTCTTTCTTCTACCTCTATCTAAGTCCTCTCTTTGCATCTCATCCCATCATAAGTTTCACTACTTTAATAACTATAACCTAACCACAAAATTAATATATTGAAAAACTCCCCGACCGCGACATAGTGGACCGATTTTCATGAAACATGGCCAAGAACACTCCTGACTAATTGAACTTTCAAACAAAAAAAACTAAATCTAAATCGGTTCATCCGTTCGGGAGCTACGATGCTACAGACAGACAGACACGTCAAACTTATAACACCACGTCGTTTTTGCGTCGGGGGTTACAAATGACACATGGTTACCTGAAGCAATGAAGTACGGGATGGGCCCAAGTCCGAAGCCATAAGCGAGCACGTACGCAAACACGGCTGCCATACACACGTACGGCATTCCTGCGATGGCGTCCTGAAATGACCATAAATAATCAATATTATAGGAAATTCGTACACTGACTGAGACCCAAAGATGTTCATAGCCCCGGTTGTGCAAGGGTTAAGTAAACGTCATAATTTCATCAAAGTTTGATTTAAAATAACATCTTCACTGGCGAGGCTGTGAAAGTCGTTGCAAACTTATCGTGGATTACCTATAGCTCAAGAAAGTTAGTGATGTGGGACACTCGACGAATGTTATACATATAAAAAACTTAAATACTACTCTTTCCTCTCATTTACTCAAAAGTTAACTGGAAGAAATCCCTCTATGGGATAAGTTCGCCTTTGTACTTCGCATCTCAATGTATGTACTACTACTAATAATACTACTACTACTAAATACATAGAAGACATATGGGGCCAGGAACAAACATTTTTGACACTAACAAATAAATGCCCCTATCGTGATTCGAACCCATGAGCCAGGAACTTAGCGGGCAGGGTCACTATCTACTAGGCCTATCTAAAAAACGGAATAAAATATGTTATTCATCAAGTGAAACAAATACTTGAATGGTGGCATAATTCTCTGGCTAATTTTGAGCCTTAGTAAAAACTCAAACACCTATGTGCTATTTCGTCAATATCATCGACCAAGATAATATTTACTTACTAAAACTTGATAGAGACCGCTAAACATATCGCTGCCGCTAACATAGAGCCTAGCAGCAACGGTCTTCACCCACATTTTGGCAGCAACTTTATCATCAGTAGGGCTGTACAGACATTGATAGCGCCTTAGCCTATGGTGGCGTATTAGAAGCCCCTTTTTTGGCTCGCTTTTTTGTTAAATATTATCGATCAGGATTAAAATTACTTACCAAAAACTTTATAGACACAGCTAACGCAGCTAAACATATAGCAGCAGCTAAAATGGATCCCAGTAAAAGCGGTCTTTGCCCGCACTTTGGCAGCAACTTTATCATCAGTAGGGCTGTACAGACATTGATAGCGCCACAGCCTATGGTGGCGTATTAGAAGCCCCTTTTTTGGCTCGCTTTTTTGTTAAATATTATCGATCAGGATTAAAATTACTTACCAAAAACTTTATAGACACAGCAAACGCAGCTAAACATATAGCAGCAGCTAAAATGGATCCCAGTAAAAGCGGTCTTCGCCCGCACTTTGGCAGCAACTTTATCATCAGTAGGGCTGTACAGACTTTGATAGCGCCATAGCCTATGGTGGCGTATTAGAAACCCTTTTTTTGGCTAGTTTTTTGTTAAATATTTTCGATCAGGATTAAAATTACTTACCAAAAACTTTATAGACACAGCTAACGCAGCTAAACATATAGCTGCAGCTAAAATAGATCCCAGTAATAGCGGTCTTCGTCCACATTTTGGCAGCAACTTTATCATCAGTACGGCTGTACAGACGTTGATAGCGCCACAGCCTATGGTGGCGTATTGTGAGCCTTTAGGCGATAGGCCGGCGCCTCTGAAGATTATGTCGGAATAGTAGAATACCTGAAAAGAATGATATAATTGATTATACCTACAACCCTAGTTGTATCTATACCCTAGTATAGATCGATTTAAATGAGGTAATTTATAGGTCCAAGCGTAAATGAGGACAAATATACTTCAAGAATAACATGACATATTTAATTTATGTCAGACATATTACTTTTCTTGTTAAAATATCCAATAAGTTATTTCATCGTACAAAAAACGTAAGACGTTTAAGCTGAAGACCCGGCTTCGATTTCGGCTCCCCGCCAGTGGACTTGATCGGTTTTCCTTTGGTTTATGGTACATATTTCAACGTATTTTGCAAGACCGGGGAAAATGGTACACGGGTCGGTCGACGGCGCCCCACCTACCAGTTGGCATTTTTATGGCAGAATTTGTACTTTATTTTTAAGAGTTTTAAGACGATGTGATTCATAATAAGTTTTACACAGCTTGTTCTGGAGCGTGTTCAGTGCAGGTGTACTCACAGCGTTGATCCCGCTGGTCTGCTGGCCAGCCTGCATGGCGCAGGTCAGCTGCAGCACCAGCTGCAGCCTCCTGCACACTTGCAGCATGCTGCACTGCTGGCTGAGAGCTGGAGCGTGTTCATTGCAGGTGTACTCACAGCGTTGATCCCGCTGGTCTGCTGGCCAGCCTGCATGGCGCAGGTCAGCTGCAACACCAGCTGCAGCCTCCTGCACACTTGCAGCATGCTGCACTGCTGGCTGAGAGCTGGAGCGTGTTCATTGCAGGTGTACTCACAGCGTTGATCCCGCTGGTCTGCTGGCCAGCCTGCATGGCGCAGGTCAGCTGCAACACCAGCTGCAGCCTCCTGCACACTCGCAACATGCTGCACTGCTGGCTGAGAGCTGGAGCGTGTTCAGTGCAGGTGTACTCACAGCGTTGATCCCGCTGGTCTGCTGGCCAGCCTGCATGGCGCAGGTCAGCAGCAGCACAGCTGCAGTCTCCTGCACACTCGCAGCATTCTGCACTACTGGCTGAGAGCTGGAGCGTGTTCAGTGCAGGTGTACTCACAGCGTTGACCCCGCTGGTCTGCTGGCCAGCCTGCATGGCGCAGGTCAGCAGCAACACCAGCTGCAGGCTCCTGCACACTCGCAGCATTCTGCACTACTGGCTGAGAGCTGGAGCGTGTTCAGTGCAGGTGTACTCACAGCGTTGACCCCGCTGGTCTGCTGGCCAGCCTGCATGGCGCAGGTCAGCAGCAGCACAGCTGCAGTCTCCTGCACACTCGCAGCATTCTGCACTACTGGCTGAGAGCTGGAGCGTGTTCAGTGCAGGTGTACTCACAGCGTTGACCCCGCTGGTCTGCTGGCCAGCCTGCATGGCGCAGGTCAGCAGCAACACCAGCTGCAGGCTCCTGCACACTCGCAGCATTCTGCACTACTGGCTGAGAGCTGGAGCGTGTTCAGTGCAGGTGTACTCACAGCGTTGACCCCGCTGGTCTGCTGGCCAGCCTGCATGGCGCAGGTCAGCAGCAACACCAGCTGCAGGCTCCTGCACACTCGCAACATGCTGCACTGCTGGCTGAGAGCTGGAGCGTGTTCAGTGCAGGTGTACTCACAGCGTTGATCCCGCTGGTCTGCTGGCCAGCCTGCATGGCGCAGGTCAGCAGCAGCACCAGCTGCAGCCGCGGTTCCTGCACCACTCGCAGCATGCTCCACTGCTGGCTGTGAGCTTCTTCTGCAGCTCTGGATTCTTCTCGCAGGAGTTCTATGTCTTCTGTGAGTATGCTGGGGGATACGGCGCGGAGACGGCTTAGCGCTGGAACAAAATTAAATCCAGGTTCAATCCAGGCAGACCGACTTCGGCGTTCATTCGAGATTTTGAATTTCGAACAAAACTTATAATTAATCGAAGATGGACTACTAGATATAAAACACCTTCATATAAATCTAACTATTTAACTAACCTTTTATGTGTGGGTGGACTATATTGGACTCAAAAACAGAGTGTCATATAAAGCAAATAATATCAGTCTGTGAAAAAAAATCGTGATATCCGAACCGCGTTGTCTTTGTCATGCGTCCAAAAGGTTAAGATAAAAAGAGCTCAAATTTTTCGTAAAACATATTTTAAACTTCAGTGGATATTATTGTCTATGATTAGTGATTACCAACACAGATGTCATATATACCATAGATCAAGCAAACGTATCTATTTAGCGTGTCAAATGAACTCAGTAAAATCCACTGAGTTGTCCGTCTTTAATCCGCAGTTTGCAGCTTTCGGGCGTCATTTTTTGTAAATTGAAGTCAACAAAAACATTAAAAATGCCTCGTTACGTGATTGCAACAACACAAAAATTATGAACACTCAAGGGCCTGAGACATATTTAAAATCACGGGCAAAAGTAACAACTTCAGTACAAAATCTGACACACTCGGCCGCCATACAAATAGATGAACTTGTTTCTTGTATCTAAATCTAATTCTGTGATTACCAATTTGTGATATTGTCTCAAATCAATATCACATTGGATTTGGTTACCGTGATAGTCACAGTTGATATAAAACTATTTTATACAAGTAGAAAATGACGACATTATTAAGTGTAGTAGCACGGATACAGCAAATTCCGCAGCCCCCGAGGAGATCTCCGATGGCCAAATGGACGACCAGGGCTGGGAGGTACCACGTAGCCGACACCAACGTCGCCGCCATCTCAGTACGTTAAATATAAAAGGATCCGCTGAAAATACTGAGATCCGAGGAGTGGAAATCATCAAATACCTCCATGGGTGTTATTTCAAAAAGGAGTCGACACCCGACGGCATTATAAAACACCTCAAAACCGTCTGTGATGACTCGAGGTACACAGCTGAACTCATACCATCGAAAAGGGACACCTATACATCTTTTAAAATAGGCATCCCATCTGCCATCTACGATAACTTCAAGGTCGCTTCGGCGTGGCCCCTTAACACCTGTATATCGGAATGGCGGCCCTTTCTCCGACCCCGGGAGCCCAAGTCTCCCAAAAACTAGGAAGCAGGACAGACCAACGCTCAGACAAAGTAACCCTACGGCAACAACAACAGAAACAAAAATAAATCAGATACATATTTTACACCAAAACATCAACAGGCTTGAAAATAAGACATTTAGACTCGAAAGTGAACTTCAAACGCAAACACCCGTCGACATAATCTGCCTCACAGAGCATTGGATGCAGTGTAATCAAATATCTTTAATCAACATATTTAACTACAACCTGAGAGCTCAATACTCAAGACAAACAAAAAAGGAGGTGGCGCATGCATATACGCCAAGTCGGACATAATTACAATAGAACGCAAGGAAATCGCTGATATGTCACTAGAGGCCCACTTTGAAGCTTGTGCAATTGAGTGTATTGGATTAGACCTCGTGATTGTGTGTGTTTATCGACCCCCAAACGGTGATGTACCCCTATACTTTTCTAAATTAAATGAACTGCTAAGCTTACAGGCTATTCAAAACTATAATGTCGTAATTGTAGGTGACATTAATATTGACTTGATGGCTAAATGTCCTAACAGTAAGCACCTTATTAACACTATCAAGCGATACAACTTTAGACAGCTTGTTGTTACACCTACAAGGGTAACGCATACGTCAAAAACATGTATAGATCACATATATACTAATGTACATCTAAGTAAAATTGAGAAAGTATTCTCAAAAGATATTAACCTATCTGATCATTTGAGTATTAATGTCATCATAAACATTCAAAACAGTGTACCTACTACGATGCATGCATTAAAAAGAACGTTCTCCAAACATAATATTGCTAATTTTATATTAAGCCTTGAGTTGTACGATTGGGACAATACACTTGCAAAAAATCAATGTCCTAACTATAGAACCACATCTGTAATAAACGTTATCAAACATTTTTATGATATTTATTTTCCTGTTAAGAAACAGCTGATAAAAAATACCTTTAGCACTTGGGTCAATGACCGCGTGCGTCAATTACGATATAATATACGTAAAACTAAAGTAAAATTATCAAAACAACCGGATGACAGCGAGTTATGTTTGAGCTTGTCTAGACTTGAAATAGCATACTGGGCAACACTACGAAGCGAGCGTAAGGACTATGTAAATAGCAAAATAGCGTGCTGTAAGGATGGCAATGTGAGTCGTACTATGTGGAATATTATATCCTCTGAGACATGCAAGCGCAGCAACAGCAGGAGCGGCCCGATCGACGTGCTCGTGAGCCGGGCGGCGGGCGACTGCGAGCGCTCGCGCGCCGCGGCCGCCGCCGACCAGCTGAACCACTACTACATTCAAGCAAATAGCATCGCTACACAACCGTGCGCTGATGATGCGCTTGCATATTTAGAACTATACTTGCCTTGTTTACCACCTACATTTGTTTTTGAACCGTTTACCTTAAACGATATGATCAATGCATGTAAAAAGGTAAAACGAAAACAATCAAAGGACATAAATGACATGTCAACGCATATCTTAGACCTTCTTCCACCTGTAGTAATATCATTGCTCCTTTTCTTGTTGAACGAGTGTATTAGCGCTGGCGTGTACCCTGACATCCTCAAGTTGGTGAAAGTGCAGCCTATTTACAAGGGGAAAGGAGAAATGCATTTACCAAAATGCTTCAGACCAATATCGCTCATTCCTGTGGTATCTAAAGTTTTTGAACGTTTATTAAGTGCAAGACTGATGCAGCACTTCACATCTAACAACCTTTTGAATAGGCAGCAGTACGCCTACCAGACCGGCCGGTCGACGAGGGATGCAGCCAGTGATGTGTTCACGCGGGTGATGACGCATCTCGAGGGCGGGCGACAGGTGGCAGCGATATTCTGCGACCTGTCGCGCGCTTTCGAAATGATCGATCATGCCCTGCTCCTAAAAAAATTAAATCGCTACGGCTTCGAAGGTAACTTCTTGATGGCACTAGCTTCTTTTTTGTGCAATAGACAACAGAGTACCACTGTTCTTGGTGAAAAATCAAATCTTGAGCCCATTGGAGACTGCTCAGTCCCCCAAGGGTCGGTAATGGGGAATTGCCTTTTTTTATCGTTAGTCAACGACATAACAACTGCTTGTTCCGAACCTGAATACATCATGTTTGCTGACGATACATGCATAATAGTTAACGCAGACAATTTTAATAACTTAAAAATCAAAGCCAACATTGTTATGCATAATATTGCACAATGGTTCTTATCTAACGGCATGAAATTGAACATTGACAAAACTAACATTATGCACTTCCAACTGCGTAAAAGTGATGAACATTCATTTAATATTGACGTAAATGACATTAACCTCCCTCAAGTTGATCAGGTGAAATATCTAGGCTTCACGATGGATTCAGGTTTGACATGGTCCCCTCATGTGGACGCACTTTGCGACAAGCTAGCATCTGCCTGTTTTGCCTTGTCCAGACTTGCCCCCACGCTGACACCTAACAATCTCAGGACTGCCTATTTTGGGTATTTTCACTCAATCCTCATCCAAGGTGTTGACCTATGGGGTACATCAGCGGACTGTGACAGACCATTTAAACTTTACCTATGTAACAAATTAAATTGTATACCTAGTACATCCATAAGATTTTTGACGATTCGAATCACAGTTTAAATTGATGATACGCTATATAATCCGTCAAAATAGTTTCATTTATAATCTTATACTTCTTCTGGTATTTTATTCAAACTCCTATGGATTGTTTCGAGTATGTTTCGAGTAGGGTGTGCAAACCGGTTAACCGAAAAACCGGTTACCCGAGACTTTTTGGCCTCTGTTAAAAACCGGTTTAAGTTGTTGTTATCTAATAGGTACTATTAGGTAACTGTAAGTTAAGTACCAACCACACCAGTAATACCACACCAGTCAATATTGAATACACAAAAAAATATTGTTCATATTATATTAGTCTCATACGCGCAATACTAGATTGTGTAACAAGGGAGCAAAATTAGATATTTACGGGGAGGCCTTTTTACATTACATCACGGATGTGGTAATTTATATGTTATAATTAGATATTATTTAAAACAAAAACGCACTTTCTACCACGTACCATTCAAGTAGGTACGTGTTTTTTTCTTAAATACTGACGAAATAGTATTTTCATAAAATGACTGAATAGATGGTTCCACAATATTTAAGTAGGTACCAAACTTTCGATATCTACCTAAATAAAAAACAATTATTTGGTTGCAATGTAATTAATGTCGTTACAGGTAAATCCTTATTGATTTTAATGCGCCATTATAGCTTTAAATCTCACTTTTACCTAACACTGCAAAAATATAAGTATAACAACCACTTACTTTTCTGGAATTCTAGGAATTGTGAAGAATGTTATATCCGCATTTTTAGAACTGTTCTCCATACATCCATAAACACTACAGTAACGAAATGTCCTCGGCACTGACGTCATTTTCACACACACGTCAACACAGCGCGCAAACGCGGCCCCGACTGTCCAACCCAATTCATCCCAGTTTCGCATGTTTTCGCTGCATGCGAGGGTAGTTTTTCGACACACCGCGCGGCGTGAAGTTTGTAAGAAGAGTTATTACTGCTTTATACTGTGGTGATAGTATGAAAGTACATCCGTTTATTACGACGCCGATTTTAACGACCAGCCGCTTTTTACGACACATTTTACACAGAATCCGTCCGTCAAGTCCGGTTGCAACGACGAGCGACAAAGTTTTTAGTTATACTAGTAAATTGAGGAAACAAAGCTAAGTACCGAGCACGGCCCCCTGTCTTGCCTACAACAAGTAGCAAGATTATATTGTGGCCATGTAAGTTTTTGGAGTATTGCTTTTAAAATTTTAACAATTTGTTCGCCTCGGGTCTAATCTTATAAGCTAAATAGAACCCAATTTGTATTTTTCGATTGCGTATAAACTAGCTTTACTTACAAATGATGAGCAGCACCCATACTAAAAAGGACTTTTCTAACTAAACAAGTCACAATAAAATAAGGAATTAATACTATGATAATAATAGCCTGTAAATAAAATCTATTGATTGAAATGTTTTAGTAATAGAGATGTAGATATTACTTTTAATTAAAAGAAATGAAATTCGTTTTGTACGACATCCGGTTAGTACGACGTAATATCAGCGGTCCCTTGAGCGTCGTTGTAACCGGAGTCTACCGTATATTTCAAACTATATTTTTTAAAAGAAAGGTAAAATGGAGATCTTGGTTTTCTTACATCAATTGCTTGTATTACTAGGGGCTCTGGAAGCTGTAGACCTTCGCGACATGCCTAGAAAACGCAAAACTGACGAATCACATTCAAACCCCACAAGCCTTTTTTAACAATTTCCGCATTTACCAAATTTCCAAAGATTGGATAAAAATGATCTTCATCGTGCAAGTAATACCTGCTACGATATCATCAACATCAGAATTCTTAAAGGTAATGGTAATTATTGCGTAGTACGGCCATTTACCAAAAATCCTCAAAACCGGTTAATAACCGGTTAACCGGTTTTGAAGGAACAGTCTCGGTTATTAACCGGTTTTTTAAGTTAACCGGTTTTTGCATACCCTAGTTTCGAGATATTTGACAGGACAGTTAGACACATTTTTCTTTACTTTACTGAGCACACGGATTTGTATTAGCAACATTTATTAAAATAAACCATTATATATTGTAAAATATACCATTTATTATTAAACCAGTTTGCGTTTTGTTACTAGCAATATTTTAAACCTGTATTTTAGGCTTACCTTTTAAAGCAGTTTCCTCTTTTCTCTTAACTACGTAAAGATATTTTGGACTTTCTGGCAGTATAAAAATAACCGGTATACAAATAATGACTAGCACAGCATAGGCGGCAAGGAGATATGGCCAATCGTTGACTCCACCTAAAAAAAAAAGAAAAAAATTAGTGATTACAGATTTATTGCGAAATGTTTTTCTTTCGTATTTTCTCGGAAACTCACGAATGTGTCATGCTATTTCAATCAGTCTCATTAAAAGAAGTATATATGTGAGTGTGTTTAGTAAAACGTCCCACGGTCGGTTACCATTGAGGCGAGATTTACTTGCATCTTTATATGAATAAACTGACAAAGCGGCTTTATAGCAATCGACAAAGTGGGACGTTTTCCCGTGCACACTCACATATACTAACGTTGGCCGAACTATCGCGACAGATACTAACGTTTCCGAGAAAGAAAAGTCAATCTATATTCGTTTCAGGATTCATTTAAAACATTATTAGAATACACCACTGAAATCAATCATCATCAAGACGCCCGGGTTTCAACCGCGTGAGTCGTGCATGGGACTCTTTAACTTTAAGTATGTGGGCGCCGAAGACGCCCGGTTTCAACCGCGTGAGTCGTGCATAGGACTCTTTAACTTTAAGTATGAGGGCGCCGAAGACGCCCGGTTTCAACCGCGTGAGTCGTGCATAGTACTCTTTAACTTTAAGTATGAGGGCGCCGAAGACGCCCCGGTTTCAACCGCGTGAGTCGTGCATAGTACTCTTTAACTTTAAGTATGAGGGCGCCGAGGACGCCCGGGTTTCAACCGCGTGAGTCGTGCATAGGACTCTTTAACTTTAAGTATGAGGGCGCCGAAGACGCCCGGGTTTCAACCGCGTGAGTCGTGCATAGGACTCTTTAACTTTAAGTATGAGGGCGCCGAAGACGCCCGGGTTTCAACCGCGTGAGTCGTGCATAGGACTCTTTAACTTTAAGTATGAGGGCGCCGAGGACGCCCGGGTTTCAACCGCGTGAGTCGTGCATAGCCCGACTCTTTAACTTTAAGTATGAGGGCGCCGAAGACGCCCGGGTTTCAACCGCGTGAGTCGTGCATAGGACTCTTTAACTTTAAGTATGAGGGCGCCGAAGACGCCCCGGTTTCAACCGCGTGAATCGTGCATAGGACTCTTTAACTTTAAGTATGAGGGCGCCGAGGACGCCCGGGTTTCAACCGCGTGAGTCGTGCATAGGACTCTTTAACTTTAAGTATGAGGGCGCCGAGGACGCCCGGGTTTCAACCGCGTGAGTCGTGCATAGGACTCTTTAACTTTAAGTATGAGGGCGCCGAAGACGCCCCGGTTTCAACCGCGTGAGTCGTGCATAGGACTCTTTAACTTTAAGTATGAGGGCGCCGAAGTCGAAGACGTCCGGCTTTGGACCGCGTGACTCGGGCTTCACACGACTCTTTAAATATGAGGCCGAAGACGCCCGGTGTTGGACAGTTTCAATGGAAAAAATCCAAGATGGCGCCTGTAATGTATGGGATATCGGTCCGACACCCGATATCGGATTGGATAATGTGAAAACTCACTTGGGTGGGTTAAAGAACTTACCCAAAATGACGTCAAGGCCCATGACCTGTCCCACTAGCACCCCGACGTTGACCCCCATGGGGCACACCACCCCCATCGCCCCCGCTAGGGCCAGGGGGGCCAACTCCGCTAAGTACATTGGCACAATGCTCGTGGTTAGTCCTGAAATTAATGTCACATTACTAACAAGAGTAAATCGAGTTAAATAAATCGCGAATGCTAAAGGAGATGATTTTAATCATTAATAGGGCAGGGGGCATATATTTACCACCTTAGTTTAGACTTTATTTGACAATTTGACAGAATTCTGACTAATTTCCGAAATTCTTCTGCCCTATTATGGGTTAACCCTTAACCCTTAAATGCATGATTTTTTTCTTTTAACTAGAAATTAATAATGTGATAGACAATGGTTTTCTGACTCTAGGAAAAATAATAAAAAAATATTTAACATCGATTTTAATACTAAATCAGTGTTAGAAGTAAAATAGGCTAAATCTTACTTATATAAATATATGATTACTAGTAAAATTTATAAGAAAACTTTTACTACTATTAAAAAGGTACACTATTTGAGAAACCCCTATGATAAAATGATTAAACATAAAATAGTTACTAACTCTGAAAAAATCTGCCTGAATCATGTACTAAAAATCACCATCATCCAGTTTTTTCACACTTTTCCGCCATTTTTTCTTAAATGGTTGGAAATAATGTTTTTATTTAGTAATTGAGATGTAGGATCTAAGAAAAATAAATAAAAAAGTCCAGCTTATATTTTGGCTATAAACTAGCCAAAATATACATACATACATACAAAATATACAAAATATACATACATTGTAGCCAAATGGCAACAATATGCATTTAAGGGTTAAATGCATTATGTTGCCATTTGGCTACTGACTTTTGTATTTATTTTCCCTAGGTCCTACATCTAAATAACTCAATAAAAACTTATTTCCAACCAAAAATAAATAATCGTGCATTTAAGGGTTAATCTTTTTCGTGAAAATTTGTGACTCCTATTCGAGTTCAAAATTTTATTATTTTTATTCTGAATTCCAGAAGGAGAAGGTCATTCTTAAGTCCCTTATACAAATTTTATATTTTATAAACACACTAGCACACTAAATGTACTATTGCACGCAGGCGGAGCGGGGGTTATAAAAAAAATATTCTACAGAGGGAGGTATGAAATTGAAATTTCTAGTACCCTGTTTAGTCTACCCCATTTTTTTATCTTTTTACATACCTATTTTTATATTGCAAGTGTGATGTAAAACATTGTAACTGAGGGCGTAAGAATATTGTAAACTCGATTTAAACTATTTTTTGTATATGTACATAACTTACCGGCAGAAAGACCCACGATGAGTCTGCCCAATATGAGCAACTCCACTGAGTTTGCGACCTGGCATGTTAGAAATAGGACTGCGCCAACCACCGAAATCACAGTCGTTAGAAGTGTTGCTTTCCGCCTGAAATTTCAATGTTATTATTATTATTTTACATTTTATCTGTTGCTGAAAGGATTGTCATTAATAAAATCAAAAAGGCATACAATAACAGACATGTGCTACATTCAAATTACGCAAAAAATAAACTAGAAATTTGAAACTATTTATAATCTGTAAGTACACAGAAAAATGTGATATGCCTTCCCTCGATTCCTAACGGCCCAGCCACGACATTGGTCTAAGCGCGACAGCGGTGAGCGGCGGCCATACATTGGAGCGAGACACAGCGATGGGACTTTCATTCGCACGTATAGCTGCCGCTCACCGCAGTCGCGCATAGACCAATGTCGTGGCCAAGCCGTAAGGCGTTTAAGAACTGAGGGAAGGCATGGAAAAATCGGCACGCATCCAGCAGGCCTTCGTGGCTAAGTTATTTATAGCTGCTCCAGCAAAGCAGGTTCGAGTCCTGCCGGAGGTGTGAATTTTTCCATTTTTTCTTTAAATAATAAATACACTGCCAACCTGCCAAACTTGTCACACTCCCTTATGAAACCTAGTTGATCAGATCAAAGAGGGTCAAGTATTATAGAGAGTTACTGTCAAAGTAAAATATGTAATCACAGAGCATAGACTGCCATCTCTCGACACAAGCTTAAAACTTTTAAACCTCGGTTTTGACAATTTGGCCAATATTCCATTCAATTCAATTCAATGATTTATTCATAAAATTTACATTTTATACGTCAATTATTCTTATACATATTCTCAGCTTGATATGTGTTAAAATGTCAAATATAAATATTAGCGCCATCTAGCCGAGCGTCCCCCAAAGGTATAACGCCATCTAGGCCACCATACCTTTTTCTATATGGTTCTGAGGTACATTTTTTTCTTAGACTGTAGCTGTCCAGACGGAGTTACATATTATGTCTTTGATCAGATTTATGTCTAGGCCCACTGCTCATTCAGTTAAAAAGATCCTAACCTTCCAAGTTTGTCAGCCAAAGAAGCTCCGAGAATAGATCCCACGCATCCACCTACTATAAATATGGCGACTACGGAAGACCAGAGCACGTTCATCCAACTCTTCGTAACAACCACATCGTAATGGTCAATCACGCTCTCGTTTACGAAGTTTTGGATGATCTGGAAAGTAAAATAGTTATATGACAGACGTTGCGAGATGTGTGTAGGTTAAAACAAAATCATAACATAGGCAATCAACATCAATAGGCTAGTTTTCTACTAGTCAAATCAGCTTCTTTTTAAGAACTGTTAAAACGATTTGCTAATATGGAATTACTATGAAATACTGAGGAGTGACGTCACGGTCAATTCATTTACTTTTATATCTTTCTCTTTGACTTATTATATATAAATTATGTTTAAACATAACTATTGTCTATATTTTTCTTCTAATTATGTGGTTCTTTACTTCGTGCGCTGCATAAAATATTTTTCCTCTCACTAGCTCGGAAACACGTGTTTTGTCCTTTAATACCAGCGGGTAAAAACGCATTTTATCCACTAGTGGGTAAAGTAATTTGACCTTGAATAAAGTCAAATTAACTGCTTTAAAATTGAAAAAAGTAGGTGAATCTAGTAATAAAGATGATTTACCAGCAGTGGAACTACTGGAAGCAGTGATAAACGCATATTTTGCGTTGCAGTTTCCTCGCTATAGTGAGGGGAAAAGTTTTGTGTTACACTCGGGTGCAAATGTATTTTACTTCTCGTGTGTTAAAAAAACTCGCAAGTTCAGGATTCTATTCTCGAACCACTCGCTTCGCTCGTGGTTCAACTGTAAAATCCTTTCACTTGCTCGTTTTTCAATTCCACACTCGGCGTTAAAATACAACTTTGCCCCCTTGTATAACAAATAACTATTATTTTAAGTATAGGAAACTAGCCCATACTATGGGTTGAATAGCTTTTCCACAACATTTTTGCCTTTTTACATAACTCGATCATGTTTTACGACCATGTGATTCTGAAGAATACACATTGACAGAAAAAAGGATTAATAATGACCATATTAAGTATAATCAGATTAAGACTAAGAGGTCTACGTCTTCCCACGATCAGTTACTAGTAGTCAATAAAACTAATACCTCCATCTATTCGAGACTAACATTTATGGCATATTGAAAAAGTATGGTGCAACTTACGATTTTTGTATCACAATTTTTGAAATGTACATATCAATTTTCGAATCTTTATGTGATTCTCACTTCACTCCGTGCACTGAGCACACAGCAGTGAACAATCATGCCTGACGAAGATCACCGACCGAATGATTCGAAACATATCGCCAATAATAATAATTTAATTAAATGCAGTGTTAGAAGTATAGGTATATATAATTACTATTTTATGTAACTGTCCAATCTGTCCATATATCTTCCTGCAGCTGTTTTGTTACTTTATTAAATTTTCATAATATAAAAAAAATCGAAGCGATGTCCTAATAATATGATACGTTAGTAAGCGATTCGAACATTTTTAGAAACAATCAACCTTTATAACATTGATAATAATAGCGGTGGTTTATTCCCTGACCCCTATATGACAGGTTAACCTAGTTTAGGGCTCAGGACACTATTCCGAGGCTATATTTACATTAACTCCATTATGCATATGTACTTTTAGCAATAACATACATTTCATGTAATAAGCTGACATTTTGATACACATCAAACGTGAGCTGCTGAGCCTCCATTTTTCAATCTTTAAAATATATTCCACGAGAGTTAAACTTTTATAACAATAGACTTACCGCAGCGGGTGTATTGATGACACTAATATTGTAGCCGACGGGGAGAGAACAGCCTAAAGTAGTAGCGACACCAGCTAGTACTAAGTAGAAGGACCATCCACCCTTGTACGCGCTGCTGTTGGTCAGCTGTTGATGCTCGTTTGTGGGCTGTAACCACATTGAGAAAAGGTAGAATTAATAACAGAAGACTAACATTATATTCATAGGTTTCAGGTCAGAGAATCAGGTTTAAACGACCCGCTGTCTTAAAATACTACGAGTGAGTAGATCGACTCTTGTCCACTTTTAATCAAAACTATATCTTAAGACGGCTGGGTTTTACGGCGGCACTAAGCTGTGTTTTCTTTCTTTGTAGCTAGGCCAACGGTACTTGTGTAAATACCAACGTTGGGTCATCCTGTTCTGTGGCGACGCAGCACCGAAAACTAGAATTAACTACAACTAAACGCAACGTATCTACCACACATTATATGAGCTCGCTCATATTACTCACAAGCATATTCTATCATCTAAGAGCGCATATAGCAGAGGCGGCAGACATAATATCCGCAGCTGCAGGCAAAGCAGCTCGGAAGACTAAAATCGATCACAACTAACCGCAAAACGCAATGCTAGCTGACTATCCCAGTGACAGCACGCCCATATTACTTACAAACATATTCTATCGTCTAAGAGCGCATATAGCAGAGGCGGCGGCCATAATATCGGCAGCTGCAGGCAACGCGGCTCCGAAGACTAAAATCGGCCACACCCAGCCGCAATGCCAGCTGCTTATCACACCGTATGTGAGCGCGGCGCACGCCGCCCCGTGGCAACCGATAGCTGATATGTTGTTCAGGAAATGTAAAAGCAACCAACTGACTTTCGATGGGACTTATCTGATCTTCGGTGGAACTAACAGACCATCGGTGGACTTAACTGATCATCGGTGAAACTTAACTGATCTTCGGTGCAACGTTTTGTACATAGAGGGGTGAGTGGTCAAACCCGATAAACCTAAATTAAAAAACAAATTTGCTCAACTTATTGGGTTTCATCAAATGACCAGTTAGCAAAATTTAAGATATGAATCATATTTTTCTTTTAATTCAATGTAATTTGTATATGTAGGTATATTGAGTGAGCGTAATTTGTAACTTCCAAGTTGTTAATGAAAAAAAAACATCACCACTTTATTGTTATTTAGTACAAAAACAGTATGATTGGGTAGTAAATAATATATTAGGATGAGAGACATAAGCAGAATGACTTGAAGATTGAAGTTAAACCATTCGAGAAACAACACACATGCACAATTCAATAACAATTAATACATTAGGTAATTAGGGTTAAACCCCATACGTCAATCTAAACAATAGGTGATATAAATACATAAGAGTATATGCGTAGACATTGAGAGCTGACACTTGAGACGCGCACTTGACTAATATACAGTGCAAGTACAGATGTAGTGCATAATCGTATTTTCTCGGAAACTTTCGTATTTTGTCGTGCTAGTTCGGTCAACGTTAGAGCAATTACGCACTAAAATCCGTAAAAATAATAGTTATTTGTTTTACAAGGGGGCAAAGTAGTTGTTTAACCGCACGTGCCAATATTGATACCCGAGCAAGCGAAAGATTCCAATATTAAATTTCAAAAAGTGGAATCTTGAGCGTTGCGAGGGTTTCAAGGCACGAAGGTTAAACAAACTTTGCCACCGAGTGAAACACAAAAATTTTCACCACACCTACACGAACAAAATATTAAGTATAAAACATCAAATTAAATCAAATTTATCAATTTATTCAATATTTATGATTCAAAATCATCATTCATAGGTGAATTCTACCAGCCAGTTAAGACATCAAGTTAAAATTTGTATGAAGTTACTTTGCACTCTTGTGGATAAAATGCAATTTTGCTATCTGTTTTCGAATAGCAAACTAAGCCTTTAACAGTTGGTGTGGTGTAAAGGATTTTATTTTCACGGTTGTGTATATAGTCAACCAATTGGAACCCTAGGCCACTGTAGAACTATGTCATAGTGACGTTATAAATCAGGGTGCGTAGCCGAATGGCACAAACACTCACGAAACGCTCACGAAACGAAACGCTCGTAGATATCTATCTCTATCGCTCGTGCGTATTGGCGCGACAGAGCCAGACTACCTTTCGCGGCGTTTCGTTTTCGTTTCGCATCGCAGAAATGCCATTCGGCTACGGCACCAGATAGCAAGAAATCGCTTACTGCTTATCATATTTTAACATGGTTGTAGAGTGGCCTAGCCTAGGATTCCAATTGGTTGACTGTACCTAGTGGGTAAAGTACCATACAAATAGATCTACGGCTATGACGGATCTTATTTGCACGGATTGGGATGGATTTGGGTCGGATGTTGTGTGAAACCGCTCTACGTCTCAGCCACGACATTGGTCTAAGCGCGACAGCGGTGAGCGGCGGCCATACATTGGAGCGAGACACAGCGATGGGACTTTTCATTCGCACGTATGGCCGCCGCTCACCGCTGTCTCGCTTAGACCAATGTCGTGGCTGGGCCGTTAGTAGGTATTGTACTTACACTGACTGAAATATAAGTCGTTCGTAAGTTTACGTGAAAATACGAAGCAAAAACATTACTGAATCTGTAACAAGTCGTCCCCTGCCTGCTAACCGGTCACATCTCAAAATTGTTGATTTTTTGAGATTTTTGCAGATTCGCGGGTTCAGAATCATTAAATTACGTCATTAATTCAGAAAAAATAAAAATGTATCCTGTAAAGCCTTTTTAGAAGATGCATAAGGCCACACCTTCACAAAAATTGTCAACTTTTCTGCTCATTTCAAATCGCGATTTCTCGAAAAAATGTTTTTGAGACGTGGCCGTTTAGTAGGCACGAACGGGGCGAAGTGGACATATTCAGTACAGTTCAAAGGTGACTATAGTATAGATTGACGTATAGAAGATATGAAAGTTATTGACAAAGGATACAGATCATAGAGACAGTGGGTGAGAACATAGTAAGGCCGAGTATGAAGGTAGTCAGTTCAATCAGAACGAGCACTATGGACGCGGCGTATGCTGCGACCAACCTGCAACATGCAAAACTTCTTGGCTTTACGTTTTCACGAACATACGTGCGAAGGGATAGATTCCATGGAGGTTTCCCTTCTATAGGGATATTTTAGAGAATTTTAAGTGTCGCTTTCGGTACGGGTAAGATGAAAGCCAAAAAGCCGTCCGCATATTACGTCAGGTCATGGTTTTTTTAACACTATCCCCCTTACGCTGTGACGTAATATGTAGATGACTCCTAATAGGATGTTAAAAGTTGACAAGTAGGTTTGCTGGGACGTAACGGAAGCGTTCAGAATCAGGCACAGCTATAAGTTAGCATGCTCTCATCGCGCCCCGCTCACGTCACGCTCTCAAAACGCTCATGTGTGGTGGAGGCTTAAATGAGTCTTAGGTATAGGTTATCGCGGGCTTGGTGGCCGCAATTTTATAATAACATCAATTGCTGTAAAGTTATTGTTTATTGAGTTAGAAGCATTTTTTTACCGGTACATGTGCGATTCATGCTCGATAAAAAAACACATATTTTCAAATATTTTGTAAACAGTTACATTTATGACTATTGTTATTTATAAACAATTATAGTAGGTTTAATAAGCTTTCAAATGACACCTCGCACGAACAGATTGGTGCTATAGGACTCGAGATGTGAATCAATGATGGTCGGTCGCCATCTTTCCCCCCTTTTTCTCGGCCCGTCCCCCCCTCCTTAAACTAAAACAGGTCAATTCGTAATCTGGAGAGAACGAGGAACACATCCATAACTGTTTTAGGTATTTAGAAGAGATGTCGACGAAAATCGTGAAGGAGACGACTTTTGGCCAAATTGGCTCTAGACTACATTAACTGCAATTACTATGGGAACATGCAGTAATTATCCTTACGGATAAACGTTATAAAAAATTACAGAGCTTTGGTATTTTTTGTAAAATCTCCGTAAACGCAGACATTTAAATAATAAAATATACATACATTTAATAAAACAAAGCCACCATGACTACACATGGAAATACGTTCAGCATGCATGCAAGTAAAAACGATGAAAGTGGACATAAGCGGAACTTTGATCGTTTCTGCCGTGGCGTATGTTCTGTTGATGTGTTTGTATACTTAAGATTATAATATCTAAGCTTCTGACTTATAATTGTAAATAAATACAATGCGAAAAGTGTACATGTTATATACTTCAGGTAACATGTTAATGTAAATTCTAAGTTAAAATAGGCAAATCAAAAGTAATAGGCCTGTGGACGAGTGCCGAGTAGGCACTAAGGACTCAGCCAATGCCACTCCATCGCAACTCTACCTAATCGGTACATGCAACCAAGGTATAAAGAACTATGTCATGCCAGAAAGACTGATAAGCAATTTTCTAGCGCACACAGCCGACTTGAACTAATTTCATATCAATTAATTGGGTATTCGCATAAATTGGAGCAATGCAACAAGACGCAATGTTGTAAGCGACATTGTTATCTGTGACCTATGCAACTAGGCAATCTAGATTGATGGCCATCCATTATCAGTTTATATTTGATTTAAAGCAGACTTATTCCAATGAATTTATGCCATTTAATAAATACAGTGGAATGTCATAATGTTTTCTCTTCGAGGAACGTAAAAATGCGATCACGCTCTTTCGCTCTAAAACAAATAAGATCGTATCGTATCTGATGTTTGAATGAAATTAATGAATTTAAAAAAATTTTAAAATCTCTAGATTCTTTAGGCATGCTCGTATCGTACTCTATTTTCTAGTTTTTGAGACATATAATACTTCGCATATAATAAGCGAAGCGCAATCGCTTGGCTCGTCTTGGCCCCCAGATTACATACATACTGAAGAAAGTCTTCCGTTTTTCAGTTAACTATCAAATTTATAGCAGCTTAATTTTGGTCTGTCTCTGCCAGTGTTCTGACTGTTCTGAGTACGTATTTAGCGGAATGTTTACTAATATTACCGGAAACAGGAAACCCAATTAAGACGTAACTAGAAACTGTGATACCTACATAATTATACATCGTATTACCTCTGTTTTGTAAATATACAGCAATCTACTTTATTAAGTTAACAAATTGTATCTAACGAATTAATATGTGTGCCCACTGCCCAATCACTTTAGACTACGCAACTACCTGCCTACTGCGAAACCAGTATGTCTCAACCAATAATGTACTTTTTAGATAGACCTCTGTAATGTACATGCAAGAAACTGACGGTATAAGTAACGCACTGGCATTACAAACTCCTCTTTTTCTTTTCTTCAAAATGATAGAGTTAGTACAAAAAAGACAGCGCTTCCTACAAAACGGGGCACACCCAAGGCACACCGTAAGTAAAGTGTGCGTAGCCGAATGTACAAACGCTCACGATATTATCTCTTTTGTAGCTATCTATCTCTATCGCTCTTGCGTTATGACGAGACAGAGCCAGACTACAGTTCTGCGGCGTTTCGGTGACGTTTCGCGTCGCAGAAATTCCATTCGGCTACGGGGCCTGGTTCAAACAGCAGTGCAACAAACAGGTGCGATTACAGGTCGATCGATCGAATACCGCAACGTTTTGCAAATCACATGCGATTTTCGGTCACGTTTAGGGAGGAAAAAATACACAAACCTCGTACTACACTCACGAAATTGCATTTTTCACTAATATAATCGACGTTTTCACTATTCCCTTACCCTCAAACGGCAACTGTTCAAACAGCTCAAAGCAGTGCAATACAATTTAAATTGCTAATACTCAGACAACTATTTATATTCGCAAAACATTAGCATAAACATTAAGAAATACGCAATATAAACCGGATTTTCCACATCCAAATTCACTATAAATAAATACGTGTATAACTAGAAACATACCGTTTTCTCATTATGTTCACGAATCATTTCACTCGATCGGAAAAGAAAAAACAAAATAGAACACGACTGTCCGCGCCGGTTGACGATAAATAATGCATTTAAAACCAGTTGAGATTATGTACCTAATGGCTAACAACTCCAAACTGATCATAGGTAGTCGACTTACCTTGACCTCTACTTAGGTGTTTATTTAAAAAAAACAAAAACACGAACACATTATATAAATTCAAATAACATACTTCACTCCATTCACTCGATGACGTAGAAGCCGTAGAACCCATAAATTTGTCGGCGCGAGTCTTAAAATACAACACGTTTTCGCGCCGAAACTTTGTTTTTAAATACCAAAGACAATTAATGAATGAATGGTGTTTTTAAACTTCTTTACACGATATTTCCGGCCGGAACTTTCTTATATAAATACCAAAAAGAATGAACGAATGAAGTATTAAAATTCCCGCCAAAACCCAAGTTTTTTTTTCAAGGGCAAAGGGTAAGCACAAAAATCCAACGGCACGTGAAGGGAGTTCACGTGCAGCAATATTACCGTCGGGGTCGGCTGACTGCCCGCACTACCGTCTTTACGCTGCGTGTTCGCCATAATACCTCGTGTTTTGTAAACTCTTCGGCAGGTATCAACTATAATCGGATACAGCCAGTTTTCCTCTGATCGCGCTAATAAGGGTCACTTCTCTTCTGTAATATTTAATTATTACAGGAAAAATAAGGAGAAGACCGATTTGTAGAGCAACTACATTAACAATGCTGTGTTCAGGATAAGGAAAAAATTACTCAAGTAAAGACTGCTTATCAGTATAAGTAATTGTAATATTGATATTTCAAAATAAATTAACTGTCCATAAGCTTAGCAAGGCCACAAGAAATGGAAAAATTAAAAATTTGGAAGAAGCTAAGGGTTATCTCTCAAAAGGGTTCTGAAATATTTTTTCTGAATATGTTTTGTTAATGTTACATATTAATATTTTTTGTTTTGTTACCCAGAAAGCAACGTTTTTAGTGTTATTTATTTATTCATCTACAGTGGCTACTGTAAGTTGCCTACAGTATGCAACTTTGCAACTGCACATAGTGTGAAAAGAATCACCTTTAACCCTTAATTTGGCAGAGACTCTGGTGACATAAATTTTCCGATTTTACTTAATATATTGAATAACAGGTGTTTTTAAAGCGTCCGAAAAATATTTAAAAAAATCTAGATTTATTAGTTTTGGAAAAAATATGTCCGCCACAGCGGACTCTGCCAAATATTGGGATAAATTAATATGTCCGCTGAGGCGGACACTGCCAAACATACGGTCATTTAAAATAAACAAGTATTTCTTAACATATATTTATTTTAAAAATTAACAAATATAATAATTTTGTATGAAAATCAAACTGACACATATTTATAGTCAAATATCATTATTTTAACTTTTTCCGACTTTTTGGCCAGGTTGCACAGGCCGTGATCACGACAGACTGATGTGACAGTGATGTCCCAGCAAAATGTCGTCGAAGATGTAAACAACACAAAACTACCCGAAATTAATTATATCAATGTTCGGGGCAGACAAAGAAATTATAAATTTTGATCTACCCGGTTTTCTTTAATGTTTATTGCCCCTCGCGCGACATGTAACATTCACAATATCCGCGCACTACGTATACCTAAAAGTGCCAAAATTTTAACTGCTTGGTCCAGCACCACACGCTGTTGGATTAAATAAAAAATCTAAGCATAAAAGCAGGCCACCAAAACAAGAAAATCAAAATAATAAACAAAACAATATAATAATTTGTTACAACACGTGTCACCGCAACATTGGCATAGTCCGCCACGGCGGACAAATCGTATTTAGTATATATTTGGCACTGTCCGGTGCGGCGGACAACTTGTTTAGATGATGATTATGAGTATTAGAAATTGAGAAATAAATTGAAAACATAACCACTTGCAACTATTATGTAATATATTTTATTATTTATACAACAGAAATACCCTGTTCTTACAAAAACCAAAAGAAAAACGCATAAATATTTTGCTAAAAACAGTTGACTTCTGATGCGGTGCCATCTTGACGAGTAACTGTCAAACGAGTGTTGACAGTGGTCAAATAGTATTTTTATACAAAGCATGTATCATAAAAGAGTCTCTTTCCATATGTTAAATTAAATAAAATTCTACCTAAAAAGCGAAATATTTTTTTATCACCTGTCCGTCCCACCGGACTTTGCCAAATTAAGGGTTAAAGTCTACTAGTTCTGTCATCAACATCATAGTTGGATTATTTTTAGCATAAACAAAATAGTAAAATCAGACCAAAATAACTGTGTTTATATTAGAAATTTAATGAGATACAGTGACAACCCTAGTCACAAACACATACCCACACTCCGATACAAACTGGTTTAAACTGGTAATACTACGGAGTATGGTGCACTTATGCAATATTATGCATCATATGCATGTTTACAATTCTTATTCAGGATAATGACCCTATATTCATAATAGAATAGAAAGAAGTCATGCTAAGCAATGCTATTAGAAAGAAAATCTAATTAAAAATATTTTTTATGTATGGGTTTATTTGCCTAAAATTAAATTGTTGAATTGAAAAGACAATACTAAAAATTGAATCTTATACAATTGGATTTAAATATTATGTTTCCAAACATTATATTTAAATAGTTTTTTTTTATCTACCTCTGAAATGAATTTAATTGCCACTAGAATGGCAGTAATACTCCTACCTAAAAATACTATTAGGCTACTTTTTATGAACCATAAAGGCATTTTTTTTCTGTATCATGGTTCCAAACAATGTTGTCCGATGACAAAGCAAAACATTATGACTCACTTAAGGACAACAACACAACTACAAATTAATCCTTTATAAACAAGACTATGCCTACTTACTTACATATAAATAAACACTAAGATAATCTTTGTTTTCACTAAATGAGTTAATTAAAGATAACATAAATGCATAAAGTAAATAAACATAAATAATCAGTTTATTCACTGATTATTATAATAACCATACATTATGAGATAAGTCAACGGTCAAAAGCGTGTATGTAGTGTATGATAAGAAAAAGTTCACTTGATATTATGCCCCAATTATTACGTGAACAGATAGTATATTCTATTAACCGCATAGAGGTCAATAACCTCTGCACCCTGAGAAATTTCAATGTCACTACTGCAGTAAAATGCTTCTTCGAATTGTATGACTATATACATATTATGTAAAGTTATTTGGTTTTTTATCTATTTGGTCTACTCACCGACTGTGATAGGTTTCGAAATAGTTTTGGTGATACTGGCTCGGTAAACAGTGCTGTACGCTCTGCTGGCTCTCCCATATCAAGGAAACTAGCACACAAAGGTGGCCTATTAGTGTCAGAAAACGTGCTGGAATCAAAGTTTCAGCGCCTCTCATGCCGCGCCAGTTACAAACTAAGTGTAAAAAAAAGCTTATTAAGTACAATGCGCGCGTGCGAAAAAATTCAAAGCTCACAATTTGCAGTGCGTTTGGTTTGTTCAGTTTGTTGTCAGTGTCAACTGTCAAAATCGCGATGGCAACGAATAGTGACGCACCGTACACGTATTCCGGTCCTAAAACGTAGTGATTCAATGATTCAATGTATAGGTCCAGTGAGTCCTTTAAATTTTGGGAAATATTGCCCAATTTGAAAACAGTCATCATCATCATCATCAGCCCGCTGCAGTCCACTGCTGGACATAGGCCTTCCCCAAGGTACGCCACAGAGCCCGGTCTGCTGCTTTATGCATCCAGTTTCCGCCGGCCCCCCTATGCAAATCATCCCGCCATCTAGCCAGAGGGTGTCCCACACTACGTTTACCAAGACGCGGTAAACGCGGACATGACGCGGACGCAAGACGCGGTTGAAAACAGTAGTTTTCTCTTATTTATAAACATAAAATTCCATTAAAATATAAACTGTTTGTTATCATCATATATTTTAATAATTCTTCTTCTTCCTCCTACCCTTATCATACGTAGTATCTTCTTAGTAGTTTGTGCCCTTATCCCACGTTATGTGGGGTCGGTACAACATGTCTTCCTCTTCCATTCTCCCCTATCTTTCGTCATCTCAACACTCACATCTTTCTTTCTCATGTCCTCTTTCACACAATCCATCCATCGTTGTTTGGGTTTACCCCTCCCTCTCCATCCATCAACATTCATCTCCAACATTCTTTTGCCTATATGACACTCATCCCTCCTCATTACATGACCGTACCACGCCAACCTGCCACTCCTCATCTTTTCGTTATAGGCGCAACTTTCAAACTTCCCCTAATATACTCATTCCTGATCCGATCCATTCTGATCACTCCACACATCCATCTCAACATTCTCATTTTCGCTACGTGCACTCTCCTTTCATCCTCCACCTTTGTCGCCCAGCATTCAGAACCTGTTTGGTTTGGTGAAACCGTAAGAAAAAAAATCTGTTGGGCTTTAGGTACTGTCTTCAGATATTTACTAAAGCTACAACTGGACACGCCAGAAAGCGATTCCAGGAGAAGTGTCTCGTGATCATGCGCGGATGCCAGGGATCATGGGGGTCATGACCACCCCCCTGGAGCCTAGGTTGGCCCTACAAATTTACCACGTGCTTCCCTTCCTGAAGCCTGGGCTAGGCACACACATTGACCACATGACCCCTCCCCCTGAGTACGAAGCTGGATTCGCCCTTACTTGTGATTCCATAGTTAGATATAAATATAAAAAAATGTTTTTGTGAAGAAATAATTGGAAATAAAAATGAATTCAAAATTAAAGCGAACTATGCTACAATTGCAAGAAGGAAGTGAAAAACGAGATACTTTCGCGGCGCTCCTGTAAGCTCAGTAGATAAGGGATGATGGGTGTAAGGCGTGACTCTTTTAATTAAGAACTACTACTTATAACTACTACTACTTTTTTTTTAACTTCGAAATCTTCGCATTGTCCTAAAATGTCCTAGCTTTGCTTGTGCATGTGATATGGAGTAGATAATTGCAAAAAAAGGAGAATAGTGGAATGTGCTAAGGGAACTTAAAAAGTAAAAGTAAAAAGTATTTATTAAGCAAACACAAAATAAACATATTGGTGCGTGCGTGCGTGCGTGCGTGCGTGCGTGCGTGCGTGCGTGCGTGCGTGCGTGCGTGCGTGCGTGCGTGCGTGCGCGCGTGCGCACGTGTGTACGTGAGCCGTCCGTATCAGCATACGAGAGTTCCAGTAACCACCTTTTCACAAACGCCTTGAGCTTATTTATTGTGTAGCTAGCAATAAAATGTTGTTTGCATATGTTATTATACGTTAATATACATGCGTAGATGCATGTACCAAGGTGAGCGCTGTAAATGCGGATCTGTTATTTGGAAGAGGTACTCTAAAATTACGTCGTTCGAGAAGTGGCGCAAGGACTGGCAGAGGTTTGACATCCACATGAGCTCTAACTATGGCCTTTTGGATATAAAGCCGTCTCACGCTCAGCAGCTTCGTTTGGCGGTAAAGATCATCCGTTGGGAAAAGAAAGGGTTTCCTAAACATTACTTTGATTACAGCGCGCTGCGCTCTCTCCAACCGCAGCAATGTGGTCTTGTTAGCGCTACCCCAGACCAAAATCCCGTATTGCAGCATGGATTGGCAAAGAACGCAGTACACCTGGCGGAGCACTTGCTCCGACGCGCAATCGCGTAGTTTTTTCATGACATATATGCATTTCCTCACTCGTCCACATAACATGGAGATATGCTGCTGAAATGATAAGAACTCGTCAATTAGCTTTTATGACTCTTTTCTATTTAGCAATTCTAGAAATAACCCACATTGTCAGTAGAAAAAAGTGCGAAGTTCAACCGGGTCCACCCTGTAACATTGTGATATTAAATAAAGCCATTCTATGTCTATGTCTATGTCCCTGCACGTTTACATTACTTAAATTTGCCGCTCATTTCCACTAACGGAAATAGGTTCCGTTAATCTGTTTTGGAACCCTGGAATTATTTTCGCATGGCAATAGGTCATGAGTGTGTTCTGAAATTAAATACTTTTGTACGCTTTTAAACGGATCTTTATTTTGTATACCTACAAAATAATTATATTTTATTGCAAAATATTTGTTTTTATATATATTACTTTTTAGTTATATTTTTATTTAGATAAAAAGCTTTACACATAAATAAAAACAGAGTAGAATGATTAGCACTATTTCTGAATCAAAGTTTCGGAACGGATCTAGTTATGCCGGCAATGTCACTGACAGCTCTTCTTGAGATAAATAGTGTAATTTAACCAATAATTCTATCATTTTTTTACCGTATTTTAGCATCTAAAACTATAGATGAAGCTTCTAAAACCCAGTTGGGTTAATCATGATGGTAAGTTAATTAATATTTCGTACTTTTTCAAACCTCAAAATGTTATTGACCCTTTCTAAAGTGCACTAGCCTTGCAGTTGCAACAATAACAATAGGACAAAATTAGCACAATGCAAAATATTATTCGCTTTAAATATGAACTCTGAGAGCCCTTTTTTATTTATCTGTTGTTCTTAATTCATTGTTCAGTGTTAATTATATACTTAATTAGTTTTAAATCGCGGGTGCTTGACCGTTTACACATTTAAAAACAGTTTCTTCTTGATTTATGATATAAGTGAATAAATATGGTCTAATTCAACTCTGTAAATATTTTAGCTAACTTGGAATATATGTTTCAATGAGCATGTCAGCAGTGTACTACTCTAAATGTAAATAAAATCTGAAAATATGTAATAGTTTGACTTAAAAATGTTTGTCTTGACTTGGCTGTTGTCCAGAAAAATAAAGTATCATTAGCAAGTAAAACATTTACGCCATAGTGTTAAATCGTGACTTTTTTGTTTTTAGATAAACCAATATTTTCTGTTGACATCCATCCTACGGGGAAGAGGTTTGCGACTGGTGGCCAGGGTGGGGACTCCGGGCGAGTTGTTGTGTGGAACTTGAACTCGGTATTATATGAAAATGTGGAGGTTGATCCGAATGTGCCGAAGATGTTGTGCCAAATGGATAATCATTTGGGTAAGATTTAATTTGCATTTAGATATTTGAAATGTAATATAGAACATTTTAAGCAAGTTAGAGCAAGTTTAAAGTAAAGATATAATGGACACACTACCTAGAACTATTGTCACATAATTGATGTAACAAATAATATTAGTTATCTGAGACACTACAAATACTGCTGTCCATGTGTAATTTGTAATTATTCAAAAAGGCTCTAAACTAGAACACAGATTATAAAAATATTCCTAGTAAAACAAACCTTAATAGAAAAGAATGGATGGAGGAGTTGGACAGAGCCGCACCAGAAGGGTCCATTTGTACTTTTTAGAACCCTAAATCACTGAAATAAAAATCAGTTTTAATCTGGGTCCCACACTGACTGAGCAGCCTCGAGCACAAAACGTCCATGCTCATTGCATGATCTTTGAGTAGACGTTTTGTGTGCAGGGCTGCTCCATCAGTGGGGATTGAGCTATTGTTTGTCTACATATCTACCGGTGACCGGTCTGGCGTAGTTGGTAGTGACCCTGCCTGCTAAGCCACAGTCCCAGGTTCAAATTCTGGTAAGGGCATTCATTTGTGCGATGAACACAGATATTTGTTCCTGAGTCATGGATGTTTTCTATGTATATAAGTAATTATGTATACATATATTTATCTATATAAATAAATAAATAAAAAAGCCTTTTATTTCTAGTTAGACAGTAAATTTTACAGAAATTGGAAAAATATATATCTTAACGATTAAAATAATGTCACCCCAGAACCCTTTATGAGGTAAAGGCCTCTTCCAGATCTATATAAATAGTACTTTTAATTTATATGTAAGTGTTTTGGTTAAGTACTGTAAACTTACGTATTTGAATAAATAAATTAAATTAAATATGTATATCGTCGCTTAGCAGCCATAGTACACGCTTGCTTAGTTTGGGCACACCTCGGATACTGGCAATCAAATATATGAAAGAGGCGCGTTCCTAGCACACAGTCTAAGCTCGTGTAGGTGAACACGCATACTATGCTTGTATGAGTGAAATATGACAGGTTGACTGTTCGCGTTTTTGACAGGCGGTAACTGTGAGGTAACCGAGAGAAGGTGGGCGGCAATTTCAGCGGGGAGTGGAATGGCCATACTGTACGATTTGTGTAAGGTGTCCCCTAATATTTAATTATTTTTTATTTATTTATTATTAGTATACACTGAAGAAAGCAAAAGAAACTAAATCTACATTTCACCATCCACTGGCCTAAACAAACCTTTGTATAGTGTATATGTCTGTTTGGGGAAAAAACTTCTAATCATAAAATACAAAATATGATATTTCTTCCAGCCTGCGTCAACTGTGTTCGGTGGAGCAATGCGGGCCGATACCTGGCTTCCGGAGGAGATGACAGACTGGTCATGGTGTGGGGACTCAGTGTGGTTGCCAATGGCACTCCGGGGAAGCTGAAAGCTGAGACTTGGAGGTGTATAGCTACTTTGAGAGGACATGCAGGTAATGGGTTAAAAATGCCTGTGAGCTATTTTAGAAAAACAAAACGACCCAAATTTATGTTGAAGATTGTTATGATTTAAATAAATTATTACTTCTTTGTGGCTATTTACCTATATATTCTAATTTGAGCCCCACAAGACATACAAAAGTTTAAGTTTTATTCATTAAACAAGGTACATCATCAGCATTGAATACATTTGACAGCCAAACGCCAAATATATTGTAACACATCTTGTTAACTGTTGTTAACATAAAAATAAGGATAAAATGGTGTGATATTTGACACTTTATAGGTCACAGTAGATAATAACCACAAAATTAAAATTTTGCAAAAACCCCCGAATAAAATGAAACATGGCTAGAACACTCCCAAAACTCAGCTGATACAAAAAAAAACTAAATCAAAATCGGTTCATCCGTATACTAGACAATACACACACAGACAGACAGACACGTTATCATTATTGCTACAAAATGTATTTATCATTATTGCTACCCTTTATTGCCTTGCCCCTATACTTTTAGGTTAACTGGAAGAGATCCCTTAAAGTGATAACTTCACCTTTTTACTACTGACAAGCATTTTCTCTCCCGTGTTGTATTATTTACTAGCTTTTACCCGCGGCTCCGCTCGCGTTAGAAAGAGACAAAAAATAGCCTATGTCACTCTCCATCCCTTCAACTATCTCCACTTAAAAAAATCACGTCAATTCGTCGCTCCGTTTTGCTGTGAAAGACAGACAAACAGACACACACTCTTTCCGATTTATAATATTTAGTATGGATTGTACAATAAAGTGATTTATTACTGTTGTTGATCGTCCTAGGGCACCCCATAGGTTCATAGGGCCTCCACAAGATCCTTCCACGCCTTTCTATCTTGAGCCACCGCCTTGGCCTCGTTCCAGCTCAGTCCATATTCCCTCAGCTCGTTCTCAACACTCCGCCTCCAGGTGTGTACGGGGCGTTTGCGGGCTCGCTTTTCTCCTTGAGGCCACCACTCAAACGCGATACTGGCGCTGTGATACTGATTTATTACTACTACTCTTCAAGGTGATGTCCTGGATCTGGCCTGGTCTCCGCTGGACAAGTGGCTGGCCAGCTGCAGTGTGGACAACACCATCATCATCTGGAACGCGGAGAAGTTCCCGGAGATGGTCTGTGTGCTCAACGGCCATACTGGGCTGGTGAAAGGAGTTGCTTGGGACCCTGTAAGTTGTTGATTTTTGTTCCACCCATTTTCAACTCAAAATGCAACTGAATATGTATGTAATGTACAATAGGCTATTTTCCTATACTCGAAATAAAATATTTTATGCAGTGCACGAAATAAAGCATCACAAATTAAAAGAAAAATATGGACAGTAGTTATGTTTAAACATAATTTCTATTTAATAAGTCAAAGAGAAAGATATAAAGTAAATGAATTGACCGTGACGTCACTCCTCAGTATTTCATAGTAATTCCATATTAGCAAATCGTTTTGACAGTTCATAAAAAGATGCTGATTTGACTAGTAGGAAACTAGCCTATTATAGGAAAGTACCCTATTCTCATTTATAAGAATTGATAAATATGTATGTTATGTACAATCATTGCTGAAGATCCTACAGTAAAACAACTCCTGAACAAAAAATGTAAAACAGTAATTACACCAATGGCAGTATTTTAAAGATTAGCATAAGATGTCAATGTACTCAATGTAAGTTTTTTTGTGTACCTTTTTCCTTGCACCTACTATCCCTCGTGTAATAAAAAAACAACATGAAAAATGTTTCAAATGATCAAAGAAAAAGCAAGAAATTTGCTACACCACCATGATTACCTGCTAAATATTGATCTTATATAATTTCGTTCTAAGCTTGTGTAGGTGAACGCATACCATGCTTGTATGAGTGAGATATGACGAATGGTCGCGTTTTTGACAGGCGGTAACTGAGAGCGGGTGGCCGGCACTTTCAGCGGGGAGCGGAACTGGCCATATTGTACCATAGTACTCTTTATTATACTGTGGTAAGCCACCCCGGACAGTGGCGATCAAATATATGAAAGATGCACGTTCCTTAGCACACAGTCTAAGCTCGTGTAGGTGAACGCGTACCATGCTTGTATTGAGTGAAATATGACAGGTCGACTGCTCGCGTTTTTGACAGGCGGTAACTGTGAGGTAACCGAGAGAGGGTGGGCGGCAATTTCAGCGGGGAGCGGAGTGGCCATACTGTACGATAGTACTCTTTATTATACTTTGGTGGTAATAAAATATTAATAATTTCAGGTTGGCAAATACCTAGCATCGCAGTCTGATGACAAGTCACTACGGGTCTGGAAGACAGCCGATTGGGCTCAAGAAACAGTCATCACTGAGCCTTTCGAAGAGTGTGGTGGTAAGTAATCCTTAAGGCTACAGCCAATATTTGTCTTGTGGAACCCTAAAAGTAACTAACTACCTTAGAAAGAAGTGTTTTGTTATATCCAGAGCTCAAAAATCAAAATTTACCTACCTTAGAAAATAGTACATTGTGCAACAAGGGGAGAAAGTTGAATTTATTTTATTTATTTTCTTTATTGGAGAAACAACAGAAGTAAGCACAAACAAAATTACATTAGATACGATATACACTGTTCAAGAGATGTGCACCTACCTCCTAAGACGCTCTCACTGAGAACTCTTCAAAATATAGATAAGACACTTATATTACTACAGTAAATTAAGCTTAACGCACTTAACGGCTAAGTAATGTTGGAACTAATGACGTATCTCTATTCCTACAGCTTGTATATAAACACAATAAAGTGATTAATACTACTAATACTAATTAAATTGTACAACTAAAGTATCAAGTTGTCTGTGCCAAAGTATCAAGGACTTGTTTCTGGAAACTTGTTCTACTTGTATTGAAAATGTCTACGGCCGTGAACAGCTTGTTGTACGTATTACAAAGGCGGCGTAAAGGTGCACGAATTCCAGCGTTAGATGAACATGTCGGGACGGCGAACAAGGCGTTACGTCGGGCAGTACTGCGTGCGGGGACCCTGAAACGGATGCTCTCAAGCAGTTCCGAGCAATTGTACTTGTCTCTGCATATGTTGAATCTTACTAACGAGAGTAAGTTGGTAATATTCATGCTTCCCGAGTTACACAATGTTTTTCATCACACTTGCATTATAAGAAATTGGTTTGCAAAAAGGTAAAAAAGAGTTCAATACAGTACTAGAAATTTCTTAACTCCGTAGGGAGAACGATTTTTCTATAACTCACGTTCCGCCTGCGCGCAATAGAACATTTAGTGTGCGAGTGTGATGAAGAATATTTTTGGTGATTGTTCTCGCGAAAATGCCCATACGAAGTATCGTACCGTCTAAACTAGCCTTTATTCTAGTTACTTAGTTCTAGTTCTTATTGTAATTTTTTTTCCCCCAGGCACGACCCATGTACTTCGTCTTTCATGGTCTCCCGATGGTCAATACGTGTTATCTGCCCATGCTATAAACGGAGGTGGTCCCACCGCGCAAGTGGTAGAAAGAGACGGCTGGAGGTGTGACAAGGACTTCGTCGGGCACAGGAAAGCTGTCACTTGTGCTGTGAGAAAATAAATTAAAAATAGCCTTTATTTGCGACGACCGGTCTGGCTCAGTCGGTAGTGACCCTGCCTGCTAAGCCGCGGTCCTGGGTTCGAATCCCGGTAAGGGCATTTATTTGTGCGATGAGCACAGATATTTGTCCCTGAGTCATGGATGTTTTCTATGTATATAAGTATGTATTTAGCTATTTAAATATGTAATATCTGGGCGACCGAGCTTCGCTCGGTTCTATTTTAATATATCACGTCTTTAGATAAAAAAAAACTTATAAATACAAAAACAAAAAAAAAAGGCAAAAAACAAAAACTTAATTTCTGGCCGGGATTCGAAACCCTGACACCTACGATCTATCTGCGTACATTAGACCGACCTCGTACGACTGAGCTAAGCGGAATCGAAGCGCGCGCGGCGAAATTAACGACCATATTTTACGTTTACTAACGCGCTCGGTTCTATTTTAATATATCACGTCTTTAGATAAAAAAAAAACTTATAAATACAAAAACAAAAAAAAAGGCAAAAAACAAAAACTTAATTTCTGGCCGGGATTCGAAACCCTGACACCTACGATCTATCTGCGTACATTAGACCGACCTCGTACGACTGAGCTAAGCGGAATCGAAGCGCGCGCGGCGAAATTAACGACCATATTTTACGTTTACTAACGCGAAAGAAAAACTCATGAAAACGCCAAAATTCGCGTTTTCCGGGATCTAAGGCTACGCTAGATCGATTTTTCACCCCCGAAAACCCCCACATAACAAATTTCAGCGAAATCGTTAGAGCGGTTTCCGAGATCGTCGGTATAAATAAATAAATATACAAGAATTGCTCGTTTAAAAGTATAAGATATCGTCGCTTAGCACCCATAGTACAAGCTATGCTTAGTTTGGGGCTAAGTTGATCTGTGTAAGGTGTCCCCAATGACTTGTTATCATTCACAGCGTTTCAACAACAACATATTCGTGAAAGAAGGCAAGAAGTGTTGCTGCGCGGCCGTAGGTGCCCGAGACAGGGCGCTCTCCATCTGGCTCACATCGCTCAAGCGCCCTCTGGTGGTGGTGCACGATCTGTTCAGCGACAGTGTGCTGGACCTGTCTTGGAGCTCCGACGGTGAGTCACTTATACATGACTCTCTCTACACAATATATTAGAGAGCGCTCATCTGGCTCACATCGCTCAAGCCCCTCTAGTGGTCGTACCCGCGACTGCGTGTAATTCGCACGTTATTACCGCTGGGCCACCAGCGTTATCTCGCTACCAAATGCTGGAATGATATACCTCCGCGTTTTGAGACAACACAAATAAAAAAAAAAATTGAAAATCACCTTATAAATATTCGCTGTGATTTAATTTGCATTTTTGGTCACAGATTTTATCTACTGAACCATTAATTCGATGTCGACTTTTAATAACAAGAAATTATGCATCATGGCAGTCCGAGCCCTGTCTATCTTGTTTGCCTTTGAATAACACGGAAATTCAGTCTCATATCATCATGCATCATGCTGAGTTGGGTCCATTTCGTGATGCGCACTTAATGTTCTGTTCACTGTTTTTTGTTCTTTTCTTGTGTACATGTACGTACGTGTTTGTGAGCGTCATGAATAAATGTCTTTTATCTTTATCATATAGTTTAGGCAGTAATAAACAATTTATGTGACATATATAATTTGTTGCAGGTTTGAATCTCCTAGCATGCAGTTCGGACGGCACGGTCGCTTGTATACAGTTTACCAACAAAGAAATTGGCACACCTCTCACATTGGACGAAAAGGTATGGATTTATCTAAACTATCATTTTTTTCTGCTATACTTTTTTATACTACAGTAAACGGCCATAAATAATGCACATGATGCCCCGTAGCCGAATGGCATTTCTACGACGGGAAACGAAAACGAAACGCCGCGAAAGGTAGTCTGGCTCTGTCGCGCCAATACGCAAGAGCGATAAAGATAGATATCTACGAGCGTTTCGTTTCGTGAGCGTTCGTGCCATTCGGCTACGCATGCTGTTTTTCGTCTTCGTAGAGCGTCTCTTTCTTGCTTATGTGACGTTAATGAGGGGGCACACTGACGTTTTATCCCGCCAGGCGGCGCCTGTGCATGTGCCTAGGCATGTCACTGTCATTCATATGTCAGAGAGAGAAAAAATATCATCTTCTCGCTCTCACGTTTTATCCCGCCAGGCGGCGCCTGTGCAAGTGCCTAGGCATGTCACTGTCATTCATATGTCAGAGAGAGAAAAAATATCATCTTCTCGCTCTCACGTATGAAATTTTTTATCTGCGCAATGGACTGGCGCCATCTGTCATAACCTTTGAATGTGTCTCCTCATTGTTTCTTTCCAAAGACCAATATGCATTCTTTATGGCCGTTTACTGTACTTTCCATGTCTTTCTTTTGTTTTTTTTAAATTCTATCTTGCATGTTACCTTACCTTAAGATTTAGCCCTTGTCCTTAAAACCGGGTAGGTGCTGCCTCTGCGTGCGTCATGACGCGGACATCATTTGGGTCAACAGTAACATGAGTCACGATTTTATGGCATGTTCCATTTACTCACGATGCAAGTTCAAGTAATAATCTGTCTCTAAATAAGTGTTACTTTCCCGATATATGCATAGATCCTTTCATTTGCAGCTGTAGTTCAAATGAACACTCAATGAAATCGTGACTCACGTTACTTTTACGTGGATTCACCCATTTCATTAAATTATCAAAAAGGCCTCTAGATAGGGTTACCCTCATCTGGCAGAATAATTTTGGTCAGAAACACACTTCGCATAACATGTTTCGCAGAAAAACATTCGGTCGAATGGTAATTTTGCAGAAAACTTAGTTGGCATTATTACTACCACGCATACGATACATTTGGCAGAATATTGTTTCACAGAACATTACTTTGGTCGACTTTGATTTAGCATAATTTTATGTACCATGATAATCGTATAGCATACTATTACAAGAGCAGAATTATGACATGCTATCGAAAAGGAAATACTGCCCCAGAGCCCCCTTAGGTACGACGAAGCGAAGCGAGGAGGAGTGTTAGGTATCTTGCATCCCCAACACATCTGACTCGCTATCAAAAAGCAAATTGCAACTTTATGCCGCCTAAATATTATGCACAAATATTATCTGCGAAAGTACTATTCGACTAGAAGACTATTATGCTCATCAAATATATGCGAAAAAAGTTTCTGCAAGATAATAGTGAACCCTCTAAATGTTAGCTTCGGCTCTTGGCATACCTCCCAGAGTCCGAAACACCATTGTTCTGTGATGATGAAAAAAAAACCTTGTCATTTGTAGATGACTCTAGTTTTTTTTTTTACTTTAACTTAATTTATTTTAATTTCATGTGTTCGTGTGTATGGTTCATTTAAATGCGTACAACAGTAAGTACTAACATGGTTATTGTTATTGCATTTCTGTAGTACTAACAATCTTTAGATACGTATTTTCAGCTCTACACATAGGTAATAAAGTTATTATTTTGCCCTAGCGTCCACCAATTCTACGGGCCATTTTTTTTAAGGCGTCCGCTGGGCGCGACGCCAGCGTTCGTCCGGCGCACCGCTATCATTGCGCTCCGCTAACGCTCCGCCTACGCTCTCAAAACACGCATGTGTGGCCTACCTTTAAGGTCTTAGAGACCTGTTCAAATATTTTTAGCTACTTGGGGCGCTCTGATATTTCTGATGGCGATTGCACTCATCATCAAATGATTCTTTCTACGATTTTATTAGAAAATTAAATCAATTTAATATATTTCCAGAATGCCTTCTACGAAAAAATCTATGGCAAGTGTCCGGCCAACGACTCCGCTCTTTCCAACTTGTTGGTAGAGTGTCCAGAGATCCTGCTCGCTAGAGAAAAACCTGAAACCCGCCAAGAGTGTCGAGACAGCAGAGATGCGTCGCTTATCAGTGAAAAGTCTCAGGTATACGGGCATTTTCAGAATTTGGAACCCCCCAATTAGCGTAAGTTGTTAACAAAAATTAACTAACTGTCAGTTTTGTGGCGATAATTAAGTATGAAATTTCTATAAAAATATTGTATTTGTGTTTATTACATAAACTTTAAGTGATAATCTACATTCAGTAAGTAAAAAAAGTAATTTTTTAGACAGATTTTATGCTTAATTGTCGTCACAAAACTGACAGCGAGTTAATTTTTGTTAATAACTTACGCTAATTGGTGGGACCCAAATTCTGAAAGGCCATACTCCTTTCTAAGTGCGTCTTTTACATACTTCTCTGACGACCTTTGGCAGTTTTTGTTTCCTAAAATAACCTCGTGGCGCCCAATGTACTTTCTAAAGTACATCATGGTTTCAATGAAATTTTAACTTCCATGTAAACAAATAAAATACAATTTCTTTTGTTTCTAAAATTTTTCTAACAAATGAAATTGAATTAAATCTCAAGTACAATAAGAATCAAAATTCCTAGCAAAAATTTTGTATGGTGGGCGCTACGAGGATCAAAAATAAATAAATATTGGGGGACACCTTACACAGATCAACCTAGCCTCAAACTAAGCAAAGCTAAGTACTATGGGTTCTAAGCGACGATATACATACTTATATGTATACATAGAAAACATCCATGACTCAGGAACAAATATCTGTGTTCACCACACAAATAAATGCCCTTACCGGGATTCGAACCCGGGACCACGGCTCAGCAGACAGGGTCACTACAGACTGAGCCAGACCGGTCGTCAAATAAATCCTTACTGTTTTCTGAAAAGGTTTCTAATCATTTGTGAGTGTGTTTAGTAAAACGTCCCACTTCGTCGGTTACCATTAAGGCGAGATTTACTTGTATCTTTATATGAATAAACTGACAAAGCGGCTTTATAGCAATCGACAAAGTGGGACGTTTTCCCGTGTACACTCACATTTGTTTAATTTATGTTCAGCAATCCAAGCCGGCACTCACAGCGTCGCCCGTATCTCTGCGACCAGTGGACCGGCAGATTGAAACACGAACCTCGGATGGCAAGCGACGCATTACACCTGTCTTCATACCTCTTACTATGGTCGCTAGGTTAGTAAATAAATATTTCTATAAAATCACCCAGATTAAGCTGACGACTAGTGTGACTGCTAAAAACACAACTGTATATGAAAAATGTTGATTTAAAATGTGTAAGGAATAAAAATCCTTTATCTTTCAAATGGCTGGATGCGATTTCGTGCAGAAACAGTTGGCATATGTGTTTGAGCAGAAATTTATCAATATATGTCTTGAATCAGGGCAGATCTTTGACAGTAAAATTACAGCTTCTTTTACAAACATCTAAACCTTTATCCCAAGCAAGATGTATTCATAATTCAGATTCTTTCTTTTTTAACAGCCTAGCGTGTCTCACTGCTGGGCAAAGGTCTTCCCTGTGTTCCGTCACTTAGATTCTTAATAAAGTAATTAATTCAGCAACAAATTATTTTTGTATGATTTCAATCCTGGTCACGGCACCTCCATCAAACATGTGGCTCCTAAGATGGAAGTTTTCTACTTATCCTTTTGAGTTTTTTTTTCTTCGATACATAAAATCCGGATTTTGATCCTACGAGTTTACTCGATACTCATACATATCCTTTTGCATAAACATTAAGTACTGTATTTAACACCTTTTTGTCATATTTTTATTATTCACAGCGAATCTCTCGGCTCAATACCGAGTGGCACAGAGAACTGCTTCAGTACGTCATCTCAGAGCAAATCACGGATCAGAGTCGAAAGGCGGGACGACATAGTGATTCATCCCAATGTGAGCAACCATGGAAATTCGAGTCAACACAACAAGAGTGCAGATAAGTGAGTACACTAGTAGATTTGTATGTTTTTTTTTTAAATATAATGTTATAATATTTGTTAAAAATCTTAAGTTTGCTTAGCAAATGTGTTTTAAAAGTCTACTTACATTTTGTCGCTTAATGCGGAGCGTTTTGATTTGAAACAACACAAGTAACGTTATTCTTAATGTCCTCCAGGTTATATTTTGTATGATTTGAAATGACTTAAAGCCCCTTTTTCTGCCAAAGCGTTTAAGATTGTTATTTTAGCACATTTTTCTGCTTATACGTAGGTTTAAAATTTTTAGGTAACGACTGTCACCGATATATCTATATATTTCTGAGCTCATATAACTCGGCAACCTTCAAATTAAGGGTGAACAGGCATCTTCTGGGCGGGCTCACTCCATCGTAGGTCACGTTTTTGCCTCCGGCTAGTCTGTGGCCAAGAGTGAGCCTATTTATAAATAAAAATACGTCTCGACACTTCATAGTTAAGATAGTATAGGGTGTCAATATATTTTGTTATAGTGAGTGTTATTCTAGCTAAACGTGTTTTTGTTATTCACGACTCCTTTTTATTTTCAGCGGCCTCGACCAGCGATTACGCAAGCGTTCAGCACCTTCCCTCCCGGGCCCTAAGACTGAAGAAGTCCAAGTGAAGAGAAGCGCCAACGGCGCCTCTCCTCCCGCCTTCCAAGCCTTGCCCGCGCCCGCGCTCGGCAGCGCCGGGCCCGTCGTGCGCGCCGCCGGGGCCCTCAGGCTGCAGGTGCTTATAAATATTACAGATACTAGGGTCTGGCTAATGAAACTTGAGCCCGAAAAAACGTGGCAATTCCAAAAAAATTGGAGCCGGCCACACATTGATAACATGGTTTCTTTTTTATTATTTCTAATTTATTTACAGCACTCACTTTACCAATTTTTATGGTGTTATTCATTATTATTTATAGATTTCGCTGTTACCTTTTACCGAAATTCGTTAAAGTGACAGTCACACTGACAGATGACAATCGATGATATGACATCCAGAGTTGCTGTTTTAAAAAAATACTGGGTTCAACTTTCATTAGCCAGACTCTATTCTACATATTGTACTGGCAGAGTCGCCATGTTAGGAACAAAATTATGTGAAACAATTGATTTAAAACTCGAAGTTCTCGCCGCCAAACCTCAAAGACTACAGATAATTAACACACACTTTTCTGGTGTTTCACATTCTGACTGGGTCGCCATTTGAGAAAAAGTAGTCTCCTATAGAAGAATGGCAATGGCGCCTTCTCTCCCGCCTTCCAATCGTTACCTACCTGCACCCGCCTTAGGCAGCGCCGGGCTTATCGTACGCGTCGCCGGCGCCCTCCACCTGCAGGTACTATTCTAACATATACAGATGTCACTGATACTATTCTGGCAGGGTCGCCATATAGCAAAATATAGGTTATCCTAAGGACAAGTGAAGGAAGTGCCGACGATGCCATTTTTCTCTTACGCCTATTATAGTATGTTATGAATGATTTTATATGTTGTGCCTGTGTGGCGACGGGTTAAGAATTTCACCACCCCCTTTCTTCCCGTGGGTGTCGTAGAAGGCGACTATGGGATATGGGTTAAATTGTGGTGTAGGCGAGAGGCTGGCAACCTGTCACTGCAATGCCACAGTTTCGTTTTCTTTTAACCCCTTATTTGTCAAGAGTGGCCCTGAAGCTTTAGTAGTTTCATGTGCTCTGCCTACCCCTTTATGGGATACAGGCGTAATTGTATGTATGTATGTATGTATGAATTTCAGCATAAAATTCATTATTATAATTTATCATTACAGGTGATAAACAAGGCGTGCAACACACAGTACGGAACATTGTCGCGGTTACAACTGCTGCCCAACAACTCAGCCTCCAGCGATCCTGTCTGGGAAACATATTTAGGTATGTTGAAACTGCTTATTATTTAAATTATTTCTTATCCTTTTTAAATTACTCCCTCGTTTAAGCTTATTTGATTGTATAAGGCTCACTTGCACCAAACATTTAACTCGAGGTTAGTGGGCTGTCACCTGTCAAATTCCATATAAAATGGTGGGTTAATCCTCGGGTTAACCCTCCATTTTCGTTGGTGCAAGTGGCCCTAAAACTGTGTAATAACAAATACATACATATGTAACTCCGTATAGACGGATAAGGTCTAAGAAAAAAACGTACCTCAAAGCCATAGAGAAAAAGGTACGGTGGCCAAGATGGCGTTACACCTTTGGGGAACGCTCGGCCAGATGGCGCTAATATTAATATTTGACATTTTAACACATATCAAGCTAAGAATATGTGCCAAATTGTCAAAACTGAGGTTCAAAAGTTTTAAGCTTGTGTCGAGAGATGGCAGTCTATGCACTGTGATTACACATTTTATTTTGACAGTAACTCTCTATAATACTCGATCCTCTTTGGTAATAATTATTTCAAGTATCAAAAATTCTCAAAACTTGTTTAATAATTGACCACGTCACCTTTAAACTGCTTTTTTTTTAAATTATATCTTAGTTGGTAAAAGTTATGTGATATAACTGTATTTGTATGCCTCAGGTTCTCCAGTAACGTGCATAGCGTGTGACGCGCGCTTCGCCGTGGTATCTTGCGCAGACGGCACCCTGCACGCGTGGAAACTCGCGCGCACCACCGCGCACAGAGCGCTCCCGCCTATAGGTATATCTATAGGCCGCTTATAGGCTATAACCCACCTTCACACACTGTACCCTACAAAAATAATAACCTAACCTAACCACAAAAAAAACCCGACTTATTGGACCGATTTCCATGAAACATGGCTAAGAACACTCCCGATAAATTCACTTTAAAAAAAAAACGAAATCTAAATCGGTTCATCCGTTCGGGAGCTACGATGCCACAGACAGACACACACACAAACAGACTGACACGTCAAACTTAATAACACCCCGTCGTTTCTGCGTCGAGGGTTAAAAATGAAATGAAATCAAATGATTTAATCATGCATAAATTATTGTCCACCCCACTTTTTTGTAACATGGGTATTTCTTACGCGATTAATACTCAGAATCGCGAGGTCTTTCGATCCTGATAGGAGAAAAAAAATGTCCCAAGATTTCCATACATTGTTTCAAACCTTCCATTCCGTTATCGCCATACAAAATGTATGAAAAAATGGTAACGGAACGGGAAAAAATCCTTGGGACACTTTTTTATCCTATGATATTTGAAAGAGCTCGCGATTCTGAGTGGAAACCACATAAAAAATTCCAAATCCAAAAAAAAGTGGGGTGGACAACTTTGAAAAAAATGGCCCTTTAACGATTTTTTATTGTACCTCATAAAAATAAAAGATGGACACCTCTAAATGAACTATGGAACTCCCCAATTTTCCCCAACCCTTATTGCTGCACCGTACTTCTCGACTAAGGTTCACTACATTATACATATACATCCTAGAACATCGATTCAAACTGTTACATTCTTAGTCCAAAATGGCCGCTCATGTAATTGTTTACTACTTTTATGTACTAAGATTCTATCAAATCTTTCAGCACTAATGTCGCCAGCGGCCAAACTGACACTCTCTGGTGACACCTTAGCCGCCGTGACCACATCAGCCGAGCTCGGTATTTGGGACCTCGCCAACGCTACGTGCATAGTCAAGCCGCTGTGTTTTAGAAGCCTGATGGTGCCTGGGGGTAAGTTGTTCTGTATTGTTCTGAACATTTCAATATTTTTCATCACACCCGCACTTTAAATGTGTTATTGCACGCAGGCGGAGCGTGAGTTATAGAAAAATCGTAATTTCTTGTACCATACTTAATTTTTTTACATCTATTTACATATTTTTTTACATTGCGAGTGAGATGAAAAACATTGTGTGCAACTCGGGAAGTATGAATATTACTAACTCGAGTCTTTAAATCGCTCCGGCAAGCCGTCGCGATTTAACTTACTGTCGTTAGGAATATTCAACTTCCTCCCCTTGTTGCACAATGTACTATTGTAACAGCAAAGTTGTACTTTCCCGACTTTAGTAGAAAATTTTTGAATTTAGAATTCTCTTAACGCCTTGTCAAGGGGACAGAAGCTACTTGGGACGACGATATAGTTATGAAATAAAACAATGGAAACGGATTAAATCGCGTATAATGAATTTAAAATACATCCCGACGTTTCGAACAAATATTATTATCCACCCTGAAATATATATTAAATATATATTATGTGTATTTTAAATTCATTATACGCGATTTAATCCGTTTCCATTGTTTTATTTCATGAGTAACTATCGCGGTAACCGAAGACAATATGACGATATAGTTGTTGTTTTTTTTATCTTAATATTGAAATCTATATCAGCCTTTAAAGCGACCTCTCCATTCCTCCACGCCTACTACAAATACTGTAGCAGTTTGTTAGGGTTCCGTACCAAAAAGGTACAAAAGGAACCCTTATAGCCACGCTCTGTCCGTCTGTCTGTCTGTCTGTTTTTTATATGATGTGTGTCAGAGAGTTAGAAAGAAGATTATTTTTTGAGTCTATTTCCTGAGTGTCAAGTTATCACAATATTCGTGACATTGCAAAAAAATCGTGCCTGGAAATGATCAAATTACATTTACATTTAAAAACAAAAAAAATATAAAATTATATTTATAAAAAAATAATATTATATTTATGTTTCAGTATCAGTAACAAACTGCTCTCTATTGGAAGACGGAAATCCAATGATCTCACTTAGTAACGGGAAAAGTTATATCTATTGCAAGAAATTATACGCGTGGTAAGTTCAACTTAATTATTGATTTTTCAGTACAGATTGTGTTTTTTTTACGCACTAGTGCGAGAAGTGCGTCATTATATGCCAGGTCGAAACTTCGGAGGGTCATCTGTACTGAAAAACGTCGTACGATACACGTGCGAAAAGGAAATTCGTAACTCGTGTCGATTTAAAACACCTTCCTTCGGTCGTGTTTTAATTTATCGCCACTCCTTTCGAACTTCCTTTTTTACGCACTTGTATCGTAATGTACTATTATACAAATAGCCGGATCCACACACAGCGAGGCACGCGCAGCAATGTGCTCACGCGGAAAACGTCCAATGTAGTCGTGCCTCGGCTGAGGCAGCTTGCTCGGCCGAGCAACACGCGCGCATGCCTCGGCCAAGGCACGCCTACATTGTATACGTGCATACACAGTATTATTCTAATCATAGTATTTTCGCCAAACTGTATGACAGTTTGTTGGCGAATGCAAAGCGCTTACTATTATTTTCTTATCGTCTACTGTGTAAGGTAGGTAGTAGCAGCAACACACTTGTCCGACCAGCTGGTGGCCATTATCTAATAACTTTTTAAAGGCGGTCGGAGAACTGTGAAACCGTTACACAATTTTGATCCTGATTCATACTTAATCTAGTATTAAACTATATAATTACTTCTTCTAATAATAGTATCTATATCTTTAAGTTAAGAATGCATTAAGTTTACAAAAGTCCTAATAAAATTTGTGACTGTTATAGTCACGAATTAAATAGACGTTATCACTTATCATCATATTTTTATAGATATTTTGAGCTATGATTATCGTGTCTGAACCATTGTTGATATATTTTATATGCAGGGTGGTTTGGACGGACGCCCGGGACCCGGTGTGGAGAGCATGCGGCGGTCACGCCTCCACAAGAGCGCCGCGCTCCTCACACAATCTGTACCCAGTGCAACCGAGAGCCACACAAGCTAATACAGGGTAAGTCATGCAGGATGCTTCAGTCCTGTATACAGGGTGGTATGGACGCCCGGGAGTGCAACCGAGAGCCACACAAGCTAACACAGGGTAAGTCATGCAGGATGCTTCAGTCCTGTATACAGGGTGGTATGGACGCCCGGGACCCGGTGTGGAGAGCATGCGGCGGTCACGCCTCCACAAGAGCGCCGCGCTCCTCACACAATCTGTACCCAGTGCAACCGAGAGCCACACAAGCTAACACAGGGTAAGTCATGCAGGATGCTTCAGTCCTGTATACAGGGTGGTATGGACGCCCGGGACCCGGTGTGGAGAGCATGCGGCGGTCACGCCTCCACAAGAGCGCCGCGCTCCTCACACAATCTGTACCCAGTGCAACCGAGAGCCACACAAGCTAACACAGGGTAAGTCATGCAGGATGCTTCAGTCCTGTATACAGGGTGGTATGGACGCCCGGGACCCGGTGTGGAGAGCATGCGGCGGTCACGCCTCCACAAGAGCGCCGCGCTCCTCACACAATCTGTACCCAGTGCAACCGAGAGCCACACAAGCTAACACAGGGTAAGTCATGCAGGATGCTTCAGTCCTGTATACAGGGTGGTATGGACGCCCGGGACCCGGTGTGGAGAGCATGCGGCGGTCACGCCTCCACAAGAGCGCCGCGCTCCTCACACAATCTGTACCCAGTGCAACCGAGAGCCACACAAGCTAACACAGGGTAAGTCATACAGGATGCTTCAATCATTTGTGTATCACAGTGTAACACCAGCAGTAACTATAATGGCCGCTGTACCCATGTGGCTAACGGTTCCACCAACACTTGGTGGAACCCCTTGGCCAAGATGAGAGCCGCTTTTTACACATTGGCGAACCAATCACTTTGCATTGGCTATTCATGAAAGATGGACGTGGAATGGAAAAGGCTAGGAAATTCTAGGTCATTTACGTTGTCAGCAAAATTTGATTAAAACATAATAACCCCGTAGTATAAATTATTTGAAATATTAACAATTTTTTGAATATTCTGATAACCACATTTATCTTTTTTAGGCAATACATTAAACATTTGCAAGGTTATTTTATTTCCTAAAATCAACACTATTATTGGCATAGATAAACTTATTATTTTCGTAAATATTTCACTACTGTCCTCTCTGACGGCTGACGACAAATTGAATGAAGCGCCAACGTGTAAACTCAGTTGGCCATTGGCGCCAAGATCCTTTGATGTGTGGACAAAAAACCGACACCAATCGGTTGGCCGGCCAGCGCTAGCGCCAACTGCCAACATACGGCCAAGTAGCCCTCTACACGCTTGGCCAAGGGGTTCCACCAAGGGTTGGTGGAACCGTTGGCCACATGTGTACTGCGGCCATAACTACTTACACGCAAGCTAATACAGGGTAAGTCGTTCAGGATAATCAGGATATTTTCACCCATTTTTTACCACCCACGATTTTTCTAAGGAGTATAAGAACCCGGAGTTTGTCAACGAATCCCGAGAGGTCAAAGCAACTGCCATCTGATCTCTGTCTTAATATAATATATATACACGGTGTGACATGAGGGAACCGAAAGATTTTAACTACGCATGTCTGAGGGCAAAATAAAGATAAAATGACGTCAAGCTAATTTAGCCATTTTTTTTTTTCATTTTTTTGGATGTATTTTCACATAAAAAGTAAATGTTATTCGTAAAAATGACACTTATTTATTTATGCAAGCGTTATGGGTACCTTTGCATCGGGAGGCTCACGGGGGGGCTTGCTAGGTTAGGTTTAATTATGTATCTGTGTAGGTTTTTGTGTGTGTGTAATTAGGTTAGATCTAGTTTTTAAGTGCTTGCATGTATTTGCTGATTTTGAATTGTTTTAGCTTTTAGATTAATGTATACTTATTATATTAAAGACAAATATACTATTTTTTATTATTATATTTATTATGAGCATATTGTGTCCCACTGCTGGGAAAAGGCCTCCCCCTTTCCATTCCTCTCGGTTTTGTGCAACAACTGACCAGTCTCTCAAAAAGGAGTCTTAAGTTATGGCACTTAAAATAAAAATATTTTTTTTTCTAAAAAAATACTATTTTGCATTCAGGTACTAATTATTTTGTGACATCAACGAGAATAGTTAGATTATGTCCGATAGCGGCATCATCGCCATCAAAATAGCGTTTTGTTCTTGGAAATAGTAAGTAGTTGTTATTTTTTAAAATGCTTATAAGCTTATAACTATGAAAGTAGGCGAAATCCAGAAAAGTTTATAAGACAGTTTACTCTTCTTATATGATAAGGAATACGCTGTTAATTATTCGGTTTCCTCATGTTACACCGTGTATTTAAATACGTTTCACTAAAGTTTAACGGCTATATTTTTAATATTACAGCAGCTACAGTTCAGACGCGGCTCGGAGCTGGCTAGAAGGTCAAGTGGCTTCATGCTTCCATCTTAGATTAGCAAAGGACTACCGACATTGGATCACAGCACTATTCGGACACCTTGTTAATCACGGTAAGCGTTTTTAATTATAATCCTCTGTACTATAAAGCCTCCGCCACACATAAAGCGAACCATCAATTTTTTTCTAGCTAAAAAGCTATCTAGTAACTGAATGTTTTTATCACCTCGAGGACTTTTTTCATCAAACACAATTTATTGATTAACACGGATGTATACTTACTCTGACTATTTTCGACATTAATTATTATGTAAATGAGCTGATATAATATAGATTTATAATGAAATGAGGTATTGAATAATAATGTAGTTCCTAGATAATAATGTACCTGACTGTTTTTATTATTTAAGATAAATTTTATTTAGTTATAGGAATAATTATGTATATTGTATACCGTAAAACGGTTGATTGTGACACAAGCTATAATTGTTTATTAATACCGTAACATCTGTAAACTATGTATGGCATTGATAAGAATATTTTGTACATTTTCAAATTGTTTTTAAATTGTCTCGCAATGTCTTTAGGTAGCTTATTTTGAATTCTGTCCATCATGTTTTCAGGTAACGAAGACCAGCTGAGAACGATCTTAGACGACATGCTGGGACCCAGTCATTGTACCAGCACACCCAAGAAGTGGCAGTCCACAGTTCTGGTAAGTTAAACACACTATAATATTTTTGAATCGCTTGTCTTCGAACTGACTGACAGGATTAGAAACTCCATCTTGCGCTCCAAAACCAAAGTAGCCGACGTAGCCCTGACAGCCGCTAAGCTTAAATGGGACTGGGCCGGACACATCTGCCGCACGCCAAACGACCTGTGGGCCAAGAAAAGTACCGAATGTACACCGAACATAGTGCGGCGTGACGGCAGACCGCGAAGGAGATGGCGGCACGATCTTGACGTCTTTCGAAAAGATTGGCCAAATATTGCCTTAAACCGAGACGCGTGGAAGAAAGAGAGGGAGGCCTTTGCCCAGCAGTGGGACACAACAGCCTAACAAATAATAATAATAATAATTGTCCTCGAAAATTTGCTTAACCTCACCTCACGTGCGAAGAACAAATTCGTAACTCGTGTCGATTTAAAACACTCTCTTTGTGTTTCTATTTATCGCCACTCGTTTCGAATTTCCTCTTTTCCGCATTTGTATCGTAATGTACTATTTTTATTACAGCTTTTTTAAGTAATACACTGTGTTATATTTAATAGCATTATTCACCATGAATTTGTACAAAAGTACGAATATACGTCGCTTCTCTATACATGTTCATACAAAAATCACAAATGTAATTTTACTGACCATTTTTTTTACAATAAGGAAGAGCAATACACATTGACAGTAAGATTCATACATACATACAACATACATACAATCACGCCTATATCCCATGAAGGGGTAGGCAGAGCACATGAAACTACTCAAGTTTCAGTGCCACTCTTGGCAAATAAGGGGTTGAAAGAAAACGAAAATTGTGACATTGAAGTGACAGGTTGCCAGCCTCTCGCCTACGCCACAATTTAACCCATATCCTACAGTCGCCTTCTACGACACCCACGGGAAGAAAGGGGGTGGTGAAATTCTTAACCCGTCACCACACAGGCACAGTAAGATTCAGGTTTTGAAATTTGACGTACTTCGTCACTACTTTAAAAAAAAACTTGTATCTTCGTCTGTCAATGAAAAAAAGAAAATTGTAGTAAGTATGTATGGAATGCATATAAACTTACTGCGTTTTGACTTTGAGGAGCAGCGTGAGATACGAGATTTTTTCAAAGTAGTGACGATATATGCATTATAACATTTTTGTTTTTTTAATTGCAGGGTATAAAAAGCACGATATTCTAGACGACATGTTGTCGCTATTAGTCCGTCAGCTGCGCTGGCAGCGCCTGTACAGTGAGTACGTGGACCAGCTGAGGGACCTCCGTCAATCACGTGAGACCAGAGAGAGGCCCATGCTCAACGGACACTGAGAAGTGAGACCTAATGTGATTCGTAACTGTGTAACTTACTATTAACACCGTCAAACAATAGAAATAATGGTCTCTGAATCTTAATAACTAATTAAGGAAAGAGTGTCAATGCATTTTAGGCGCGATCCGTGCTTAATAGAAACTCTAACGTGATTTCAATACGAACATAAGGTTATAACCTATTTTTATCATATTAAAAAAGCGATAAAAATTGTGAAAGAAACCCATCATATTTAAGTCTATAGATTGAGACAGATAGCATGACATTGATATATTACAATTCGGCTGATTATAATAATAAACGTACAGCGTTCATAATGTTTATCTTGATCGCTTTATCGAAAGCAATACTAGTATACAGCACAGCGTTTTTGTCGTCAGAAAAGGCAGTAAATTCAAAAAATACTCCTACAGGAAATTTGATTTTTACGGGATTTTCTACGCATTCAATTGCTTCATATTTTTTAACAAGATTCAGTTACAATGGATTCTATTATTAAGTAAAATAAAGGCGACAGTTGTTGACTAGTGCTACCAAAACCAATGGCTATTGACAAGTTGTCTCTGTTTTAGTACAATTTGTCTATATTCTGTTTAATACAGTATATAAAGAAGCACGATATTCTAGACGACATGTTGTCGCTATTAGTCCGTCTGTACAGTGAATACGTGGACCAGCTGAAGGACCTCCGTCAATCACGTGAGACCAGAGACCCGTGCTCAACGGACACTGAGAAGTGACACCCAATGTGATTCATACGTGTAACCTATGTCTGTCATATATAATGTCAAGAACAAGGACGATATATACCAGGACTGACAAAGCCCATACAGGGAAGTGTACCACTGAAATGTACCTTTTAGGCATAAAACTAGATGGCGCTGTTTCGCAGCCTGGAAGTGGCAAAGATTATATTTTCCCAAAATATTTCTGCGTGTTTTTGTTTTTTATAAGAACAAATGACATATTTCTTTATTTTAATATCATGATTTAACACTTTCGCTACCAAGAACCCGACTGTCGGGCACACCGCTCGTAGAAGCGTAGCCGATTACATGGGGAAACCCGTATGTAGCGAAAATGTCGTAGCGCCGCGTAGAGCCCGGTTTCGAAAGTGTTAAAAAAATAAATTTGTGGGCACCATCAGTGTGGTTTTGATAGTATTTAATAGGTGGCGCTAAAAAGTTGAGGTACGATTTTTAGTATAAAGATTGATGTGTTTGGTGTATGAAGATTGTCAATCTTATATAAATCATCCTTGGTCAAAAATAACTGCTTTTCATCTTACTTAAATTGATACAGAAAGAAGCAGCTGGCGCTATATTACCGCACTAGTGCGATAATTATCGTATTACGCAAAATTACTGATTTTTATTTATTTAAATCTATTGTAAACCCACAAAAGCAAGAAATAAATAAAAATTAAATGTGAAAAATGTAAATGGCTATAATGTACTGTAAAACTTTGTATGATACATATGCGAATAGAATAATTTATCGCCACTGGTTATAAATTTCCTGTTTTCCGCATTTGTATCAAAATTACGTAACTCTGTCACACATTTTCATTTGACGACGGGACAACATTGATCAACGGCGCTAAGACCTAATGTGATTCATACGTTACTTATTTCTATCGTATAATATTACGTCCAAAATATATTAAAAAACATCTCATGTAAAAAGATAACTAAGGAAAGTCTGTTGTTGCGTTGGTAGCGAGGATTTAAGGCGTTTTCACATCATCCGACTCGATATCGGCTGTACAGGCTGGCCCAAAAATAAGTTGACAAACGTTTGTATATATATTTTTTGTCCTTACACGAATTATTGTCCTACAAATTAAAATCATCATCATCATCCTCCTTGCGTTATCCCGGCATTTGCCACGGCTCATGGGAGCCTGGGGTCCGCTCTGACAACTAATCCCAAGATTTGGCGTAGACACTAGTTTTACGAAAGCGACTGCCATCTGACCTTCCAACCCGAAGGGTAACTAGGCCTTCTTGGAATTAGTCCGGTTTCCTCACGAAGTTTTCCTTCACCGAAAAGCTTCAATTAAAATGTGAAACCTTAATAATATTAGAACAAAAAATTAACGCACCTCTAGTATGACTTTCGACTAACTTATTGCACGTATAGCTTGTAAAATATCCTAATTTTTGTAATCAATAAACGGGCTAGGGTTTTAAGATTGATTACAAACTATAATTTATAGTTTTAAGTAAGGTAAATTTACCTAAGTAGGCTGAAACTATCTAGCTTATGAATCTGGAAAATATGTCTTTACACAATTGGTCTACATTGCAAACCTTGCAAATTGGACATGAATTCCGTTGAAATATCCATGGTTAATGTAGAAATATATATAGGCCCAAAAAATATTTTCGGTAACTTCGATATACATACATACATACAATCACGCCTGTATCCCATGAAGGGTTAGGCAGAGCACATGAAGTACTCAAGTTTCAGTGCCACTCTTGGCAAAAAGGGGTTGAAAGAAAACGAAAATTGTGACATTGCAGTGACAGGTTGCCAGCCTCTCGCCTACGTCACAATTTAACCCGTATCCCACAGTCCACACCCACGGGAAGAAAGGGGGTGGTGAAATTCTTAACCCGTCACCACACGGGGTAACTTCGATATTTTGGTTTATTTCAACATTTCCCTATTCTTTGTCAACGTAATTTTGGACCACCCTGTAGGAACAATGTCGAAGGCGAATGACAAAGATGGCGCCTCTAATATCCGATATCCTGCCAGATGGATTGGCCTAGGAACAAACTTGTATGACCTTGATCGCTAAAGATCGTTATCAGCGTGCTGTATTGGTGGCAGAGTATGGTTGGCAAAAAAAAAACAAATACACATGTATTTAAAACATTACATACTTAACAAATTATGAAATATATACATATTTATAAATACTTATCTAAATTACATTGAATAAATAACTAAAATTTGTTCAACAGATTTGGCTATCAGTCGTTCACGTCGATTAGAAAAAATACATTTTAAATAACTGAATGACCTTTCTACGTTGACAGAAGTTACAGGAAGGTAATTTAACTCTTTAAAATACTTCACGCAATTTTTGTTGACGCTCTCCGGCATATCCACCAGTGAATATTTAAATGTAAGTATTTGTTTTTTTGTCAACCGTACCATTTGCCACGAAAAGTGCACCTTGATAACGATCTTTTGATCGCATATATGCGATGCTGGCAGTAAATGTGTTAAATAATTTTATCATAATATGTTTTTATTCATATAAAATTATTAATTTCAGACATAGATCTGTCTCTATCAGTAAGTATTAAAGTTATAATTAAAACTAGCTTTTGCCCGCGGCTTCGCTCGCGTTAGAAAGAGACAAAAAGTAGCCTATGTCACTCTCCATCCCTTCAACTATCTTCACTTAAAAAAATCACGACAATTCTTCGCTCCGTTTTGCCGTGAAAGACGGACAAACAAACAGACACACACTTTCCCATTTATAATATTAGTATGGATTAGTTACCCAATACGAATGTTTGAAATGATCGTAAAAGGGAATAATAAAGTGAGTTTTATTTGCACTGAAATTAATTCAGGTGTTTTTGATAATTGCAGTTATTATTCTACTGCTTAAATCCAATAACTATCGTTAACCAGGGTCCAGGGTTACCTACATGTTTATTCAGTAAATATGGGCATTTTCAGAATTTGGGACCCCCCATTAGAGTAAGTCGGTGACAAAAATTAACTCACTGTCAGTTTTGTGACGATAATTAAGCACGAAATTTTAATAAAGATATTGTTTTTGTGTTAAATACATAAACTTTAAGCGATAATCTACATTCAGAATGTGAAAAAAGTAAATTTTTAGACAGATTTTATGCTTAATTGGCGTCACAAAACTGACAGCGAGTTAATTTTTGTTAACAACTTACGCTAATTGGGGGGACCCAAATTCTTAACCCTTAAATTCACAGTGATGTATATATGCATCATATATTTTTGACTCTATTGACAACATGTCAAAATTCAAATTTCAACAAATCATTGTCAAGGTCATGCATTTAAGGTTTAAAATGCCCATATTATTCCCAGTCTATGCCTAATTATCCTGGTTATCAGTAGAGTAGATAAGATACTTAACACTTCGAGTCCCAAGCATCTATATGTATTTACTTATATTTTACTGACATCATATGATGTCGCTGGGACTCGAAGGGTTAAAATTATGAAAAGAAGAGATTATAATGTCAACTACCCTGTATATTTTGGTCTGTTTTTGTGATTTTCAATGTGTTTTATTGGTTGTGTTTAGAAATCCTAAATTCGTGTCGATATTAAGTGTAAAGTGTTCATATCAGTCTTATGAAGTACCTAGGTTTTGAATGAAGAATGCATTGAGAGTACGTTATAGATAGTAGCTATCAATAGTGAGTGTACACGGGAAAACGTCCCACTTTGTCGATTGCTATAAAGCCGCTTTGACAATTTATTCATATAAAGATACAAGTAAATCTCGCCTTAATGGTTACCGACAAAGTGGGACGTTTTACTAAACACACTCACAATAGATTCTTAATTATGGACGGTCGATCAAATCTTGGCAAGAAGGTGGCAGATTTGAAAAATGTAGGGCTCAGCGGCTAAACGCGTGCCTTCCTAAACCTTCACGTTGGCGGAATCATCAACGAGCGAAATTGAAAATGTAGAGTCGAAGGTTTAATTGCCATACAAAATATGAATTTCGCGCCTTTTTTAGTGCTAAGATTTAATTGACCGTATGCTAAACGGTACGATTCGAATTTTCACAAGATAAACATTAACTGTAGATATGATGTTAGCGTCAAAAATAACGATTTTTCGACAGGAAACGTCACTTTTGACACGACATATCCTATCCACATCTTAAAGTTCGCATCGCGCCGTCAGTATCGGTCTTTTACGTCACCTTTTTTGCATGTACAAGAATCATAAAAAATTAAATCATAATCATAATTTTACAGACAAATAGTTTCATCATCTAATCAATCTTAAAAATCAAAGATCCTCCTGAGTCCAGGCAGGCAATTATGGTCGCGCGATAAGTGATAAAATAGCAGGCCGTCCCTATCGCACTTTTTGTAAGTGCGATAGGGACGGCCTGATATTTTATCGTCTATCGCGCGACCATGCTTCCCGTGCTAGAAGCAATTGTTTTGTTTTTAAACCTTTTGTTGCTTAATAAAAGTACTAAATATTTTTAGTGAATATGTCCAAAAATTTGTATACGAGGAGTGAGGAGGTTAAATATTTCAAAGCACCTAAGGTTTTTATTTTATTAGACCGATACTAGAACTAGTACATAACAAAAATACTGCCAAGTAATTAATAATAATAACGTTCAGTTTTACTGAAGTAAAATGTAATCTCTATTATGGCGATCTCACAAAAAAGGTATCGCTATTATATCAATGTGTTCGATTTCCATGTGTGTTCCAACCCCTTATTAAGAACAAAGTGGTAATTTCGTCTTAGAATCAATATCCTCTAGCAGCCCAGAGGCCAAAAAAAGGTATACATTTCCATCGTATTAATGTAGACAAGATAAAATTGCGTTTGTCTTGGCAAGTTTTAATGTGTGTGTTTTATAGAGTGGCTAGACGGCATACAGTGTACAGTATAAAGTATCATTTTATTTCAAATATTTGAGTTGTTTCATCCCTCTTGTTAAGGGTCCATTTACAGGGTGCGATTCGCATGCGAGTTCTTGCATCGTCTAATAAGACCCATAATGTCCCTAAGTCGAAACCAATGAGTAAATTACTCGCTCACGTCTAGCCGGTATTTTACTTTATAATTTAAAAATGGTTTCATAAAATAACTACATGTAATGTATTGTTGAAAATGCCAATGCAGTATCTTAAAAAATCCAGGGTTTTGCTAACGATTGTAGGAAACTTAGATTTTTTATATAATCCTTGGGTTTGTAATCAAAATGAAAATATGTAAATTGTTCCTGGTATGATTAATAAATACAAATGATTTTATAATATGGAATTTATTTTATTTATTACCACATAAGCACCAACATAACCCGGCAACCTTCAAATCAAGAGTGAACAGGCATCTTCTGGGCAAGCTCACTCCATCGTAGACCACGTCTTTGCCTTTGGCTGGTCTGTGGTCAAGAGTAAGCCCATTTATAATAATAATAAAAAAACACCGTAGCTTGCTAAGGTTCAATTTAGAATGGACTTTCAGGGAAAGTGACTAGATTACAAATCATCAAAGCTCGCTCAATTGTGGCATTTAACCCTTAACCCTTAAATGCAGTGATGTATATATGCATCATGCATTTTTAAATAAATAAATAATAAATAAATATTATAGGACATTCTTACACAGATTGACTGAGGCCCACGGTAAGCTCAAGAAGGCTTGTGTTGTTGGTACTCAGACAACGATATATATAATATATAAATACTTATATACATAGAAAACATCCATGACTCAGGAACAAATATCTGTGCTCATCACACAAATAAATGCCCTTACCGGGATTCGAACCCGGGACCGCGGCGCAGCAGGCAGGGTCACTACCGACTGCGCCAGACCGGGCGTCAAAACAACTTTTGACTCTATTGACAACGTGTCAAAATTCAAATTTGAAAAAATCTTTGTCAGTCATTCATTTAAGGGTTAAACTACACAAGTGCATTATATATGGAAAAGGTTAACGCTCTCAGTTCAAAATGACGATCTTTCACGGCACATCGTCTTTGTATTAAAAAGGGTTAAGGAGTACAAACAAAACAACCATAATTTTATATCACAATAATTTATTTTTACAAATTAGTTATGGATCACAACAGCTCTTACACCACGACAACGTCGACACGTCAAGAGCGTTCGCAGGTCGCACGGCTCAAACTCAACAGCCCAGAATCGGGTAAAATTTCAATATCGTACAAACACGAACAACATTAAGGAATTTGCGACTAATTTTGGTCCCACACAGGGTCAACGCGGTATCCTACATACCTACGTACATCTGTTAAAATCATCTAAACACTTAGACACTACAATATAATGTCACTAGATGTGATCGACACATTAACAATTTTAATATCTAAGTAAACGCTGAGCGGCTTGGAGCCTTGGGCACACATCTACTAATAAAATACGCGTGAGTTTAAAGCTAGGCGCCCACATCCCACATGATCGTATCGGACGCATCGTATTTCGTCCACTGATATTGGGGTACAGATGTTGTGCGAAAAGGGGTTCGTATTTGTCATGCTAGTTCAGTCAATGTCAGTACATATTGTACTGAGACTGACTGAAATAGCATGACACGTTCGTACGTTTCCGTAGCAATTCGAAGGCAAATCTTTTCGCACTACGTCTGTACATACGGCGCACTTGTACGACTTTAAATCGTCACTACTTTTAAAAAAACTTGTATCTTCGTCTGTCAATGAAAAGAAAATTGTAGTAAGTATGTATGGAATGCATATAGACTTACTGCGTTTTAACTTTGAGAAACAGCGTGAGATACGAGATTTTTTAAAAGTAGTGACGAAATACAAAAAAATACTACGTACGATGCGTACGTCGTGTAGACTAAAGCCTAGCTTAAGATTGCCTTCACTTTTTAAAATAGTGTGCCGAAGGCCTAACGAGGGCAGTATTTACAATGGCCAGCCCAGCCCAGGGTTAAACTTAAGAACACATATGCAAGCCCTCCGATGTTGCGTATAATTATGCATTTTGTACCATTACTGTAGGAGCGCGATCGCACGCACCAGCCCTCGAGTTAAGCGTAATCTACAACTAAAACAAAATAGATACTTCATTTCCTTAAACATTAAAAAAAGGTTCACCAGAGCTGTCACTGCAGCGACATCCCTAAGCAACCGAGCTCGAAATGTACACAAATCTATAACTACAAGTATATTTGTACTTCAAGCTTATGTATTTTCGATTAGAAATTAAACGTTAATTCTCCTTTGTTCGGTGTGCGTGTAATCGGGCCCCTACCACATTAAAAATATACAACTCGTGAGACTAACTTAAATATAACTACGTATTTACATCACTGAGCGTGCTATAGGTACTTCCTTTTCTGAAAGTGACGGAGTCAAAAGGTCAGAGTTGGGTAGAAAAGTAAACTATCTTAATGACTCGTCATTAACACAATAATAGCGTCCGATATGAGTTGATGAACTACATTTTTAGCCAGCCTAAACCATACAGAAATAAGTAAGAAATTCCTCATTCCATAAATCAGTTGTTATAAAACGATTATTTAATGTCGTTTTATATATAAACCTGCCGGGCAAGCACGGTCACGTGATAAATCCTATCGCGTCAGACCGTCCTTTTCTCACTATTCATAAGTGCGATAGGGTCGCATCGACGCGATAAAGTTTATCATCACGCTAGTGTGCTACGCCCATTGATGTAAAAAGTGAGCACTAGGTATATTTACTTATTTCTCTGTGGCTAAACTTAAGCTAGTCAAAAAAAATATCTCCACTTCTTTCTGGACATGTGTGTTCGTAGACGCTTTCAAAATTGAAATAGCCTACTTCTCTATTCTCTGACCGCTACACGCTAGTGCATTCGTTATCCTTTTCTAATGTACAACGATAGAAAGAGCCAAGTATAGGCTAGCGTGTCATCGCAATTTGCGTTAATCAACATGCATCATGGGGTTAAAAACTCATAAGAAATCTCATTCATCAATACCAAACCACAGAAAGAAAATACCAACGAATTGATATTGAAAAATTACCCATGAAATAACGTATATTTGAATTAAACTTTTACCGCCAAGAATGAATCGTCATGAGTTGTGTCCATAACGCCAAAAATAAGTTGTTAAAACGTTATGTCAATGAAAAAAACCTACTTTCAAGTAAGGTTTACATTACCGCGTATCAGTTTGTGATTTTGGCGTGTGAGTGAAATTTTTGACATTTTATCGACGATCATAAGAAATTAAATTGAAATAAAAATCTGTGGTCTGGTCTAAACTGAGCTAAATGTTTAGAACCCCATAGGCACGACATATCTGTCGTACTTTAAAATGGCCTCTTGCACAGGCCAGCACAATACCTAAGTACGCTTTCATAATACAGGTCATTAAATGGCGACTGCCCGGTGTATGCTACTACTACTACCTACTTCGTCGTTTTAATTTTGACAATTTTCTCGTGTAGGTAAAACGACAAGGTTTTAGTTGAATAGCGACTTTTACAAACTCTTAATATCTTATGTAACTGTACTGCAAATAATAAGTATCAAAACATTCGCGCGTCCCTTTTATGAAACTCACTTCGTTTGGACATAGATTAAATATAAGATCATACCATCCCGTTACTTATTAGCAAACATAGAAGTCGCGGTAGCAATAACATAGGGACATCCTTCCGAAAAAATATATCGATAGCCTAAAGAACGCGAGCTAAAAGTTCACTAATACCATTACTGCTTTTAATAGATGGCGCCACAAAAATTAATGATTGCCATCGATTATATTTTGTAGATTGGCGTTAAGTATCACTTTCGAGCCATAAATCTATGTCAAAAGTGATACTTAACGCCATCTACAAGTATAATCGAAAGCTAAAAGTGACACAACGATTTACAATTTTTTTTTTTGTAGCGCCATCTGTGTGGTGTAGTGTATGCATGTTCTTTGGAGGTCGCGTTTTAATGTATGGGATGGTATGATCTTCTTATATTTAATCTATGGTATTATGTATCAGTTACATAAACTACTATTAAGAACTAGGTTTGTAACAGCAGTGAACGAAAGTGATAAATACACACGTATGTACAGTATTTTACAAATAAGCTCTACTTTATAAACTCAATCTCAAATTCATGATCAAAGTTCATAAGTTACACTTGAACTCTTTAGCAGACAAATGTATACATCATATGTATAGGAAAATATAAAAATATTGATGGCCAATATTATCAGAATATTATAGTTATACATAATTTTACAATTTCGACTACAATATAAATAATATAGATATAAATACAAATTTATAAAAGGCCACTGGGATCTGATAGATATTAAACATTGTTTAATTTTTTTTATAAATCACTTATCTGTTACATTTTTATTTTTTGTTAGAAATAGTACATTACATCAGAGAGCGTGCGAGCGAGGCGGATAGGGATACGAGGCCGGGAATCCGTTTTCACGCCGAGGCATGTATAGTGCTTTTCTCAAACATACAATGAAATAAAAAAAAATGCTCTAAAGGACAATATTTTATAAAAAAAAGTTACTTTGCAGGCCTAGGCCTAAAAAATAATATGAAATCCCTTTACAGTCCTCTCGAGTTGTTGCGCCCAAAAAGCGATACTTCCCAGCCCATTTTAAGGAACGTAAAGACAATATTTCATTGCATGTTTGAGAAAATGCAATTTTTTGATATACTTAATAACATTTGATAAGGTAATTTTACAGATTTTACACATACTTTAGTACAATTTATTTTATTATTATTAACCATTATGTTTCGTTCACTTTACATGTTGTAAGTAGTAATTTTATCATTTCACATTGGTACTGAAATATCAGTAGTATTTTTAATAGGTCAAAGACATACAAACATATCACTTTCTTCACCGGGCAGTTTTTTAAATCTTTCTCTATTTTCAGAATTGACAAATATTAAGTTATTGACCGAAATCAACTTAAACGGCAACTAATATGTCTCTCGTTTATAATTAATTTCTTTACCGGTCAAAAACTTTAAGTACTGTAAATTATGAAAAAGGGGATCACATCCAAGTTCAGTAACTAGAGCGCCCTCTAGTTTGCTCGTGCCAGAAACATTGGCGCCGGCAGATGAGGGTAGGATCTTAAAGATGGACTTTTGAGCGAAGCATTTTATGTACGTTTCAGTTAAGCGATGGTGAAACTTAAATACTTATTATCGTCAGGAAAACGTTTTACAATTAAAGGAAATAATACAACCGTAAATCAATTCGAATAAGTTAACACGTTGTCGTCGTGAATAGTATAAAATTTTTATAAATATGGCGTTTATAACACGCTCAGTATTAATTAAATCGGTGTAAAGTTTTCTCAAATAGATTTCCTACTGACGAGTTATTTTCGGTCGGTGAAACTAGATTCCGCATTCGGGGAAACCTAACGCTCAAAATGCCATCGTATCAAGACGTCACATCTTTATTTCAAGCGGGTGATAGACGTGCGAACGAGTACGCGTACCTATGGCTCGACGACCTTTTTCGATTGCGTGTCACCGTAAACTTTAAAACCGCCGCGACGATGCGATCGGTTCGAAATTTTCGTCGAGTCATAAGTACTCGCTCGTAGATTTGTCGCCCGCTTAAAACGGATAAGTGTTCGCTGTAAAGCCCACCTAAGTACAGCGCCCTCTAGTAGGCCAGCGCAGACAAGAGGCGCCAGCAGTAAGTAGGCGCTAGCAGATGAGCGCGCGGTCCTGCGCGGCGCGCGCGGGCGGCAGGCGCAGGCGCAGGCAGGGCGCGGGCGCGGGCGGGCAGCAGGCGCCGCACTCGCACGGGCAGGCGCGCGCCGCCGGCTTCTCGTAGTCGGGCTGGAACTTCTTGCACAGCGCCAGGACCGACGGCGGCGAGGGGAGCGACTTGCGGGACACCTAGGGAGAAGTAGAAAGCTTAAATGAACTGCTGAATAAAACAAGACGCTTGAATGTCAGGCCGGGCCCGACCCTAATGACTCTGATTTGCATCATGTAAAAGCACGCTTTGCACGCTCAGATATCCCCATAGGACCGAATGTCCTACTTAATGTAAAAGTGCGCTTCGCGCACCTGAATGCTGAATGCCGATAACTGCATTGCTACGCCGATCGCCTTTGGTATAACGGCATTGCAATACGCTTTTAAAAAATCTCGTATTCACGATTCCTCACATTAAAACGCAGTAAGTTTGAATTCCCGACATACTACAATTTCTTTTTTGGTTGACAGACGGATAGCAATTTTTTTAAAATTTGTGATATATTACTCTTCGAAGGTTGCAAAAACATGTGAGACGCTCTTCCTGTTCCACAAATAAGATGTTGTCAGAAGTTTTATCCATAGAAAAGCAACAATAACAACATATTACCGCGTGTACAATTTCTATTCCGGTCTCGAAAAGCATTACAAAAAAACAAACCACGACAAGTATAAGGTCGCCATCAGAGCGCCCAACGTCAAAAATATGTATCTTAAAACGCCTATAACGATCAGGCAATAAAAGCGTGTTCAGATATTTGTAAACACCTCAAGCGCTCCGATATATCTGTCTGCGGCTGTACAAGATAGATGAATGAGCATATTACCACGATCCTCACCTTGGGCGTGGAGGGCGCGTCGGGGAAGGGCGGCGCGGGGTCGCGCGCGTGCGCGTGCTTCAGCGGCGGCAGGCGCTCCTCCGCACATGGCGACACAGCCCGCTCTGGAAGTATATAAAAACAAAAATCTGAAACTCTGTAAGTGGACTATTTTTTTCAAAGTTGTCCACCCCACTTTTTTTGTAACATGGGTAATTTTACGCGATTCTTTCGATCCTGATAGGAGAAAAAAAAATGTCCCAAGATTTCCATACATTTTTTCGAACCTTCCATTCCGTTACTGCCATACAAAATTTATGAAAAAACGGAATGGGAAAAAACCTTGGGACAGTTTTTTTCTCCTATTAGGATTGAAAGAGCTCGTGATTCTGAGTGAAAAACACATAAAATTTCCAAATCCAAAAAAAGTGGGGTGGACAACATTGAAAAAAAAATGGCCCAAGTAACCACTATTGACGAAATATCCCCATTCATTTAGTTATGTTCGACGTTCGTGTACAATGTTTAATTAACCAGTCCTTAGAGATTTCTCCTTCAACCACATGTACCTATCATGAAGACTATAGTTACATCAAAATAATATTTATTTAGTTAGTTGTCTTTCTTTACCCCGTTGTAAAAAAAAAACAATTATTATACACGGTGAAATAAAAAGGACCGTTTTAACTTTGAATAGTGACTTTTCAGGTCATAATGAAAAAAAATTATGGGAAAAATGCTAAAATCGCAAAAAAATGGCTGTGTCATACATTTCGACTGTCATGATGCCGCTCATTTCTATGGAATAGCCAATTTTTTTTCGCGATTTTAGCATTGGTTCTATAATAAAAAAGTTGTTCATTATGATCTCGAAAGTCACTAAGCAAAGTTTGAACGCTCCTTTTCATTTCACCCTGTACCTATAGAACATGCAGAACACGCTCGTGACACCAACCTTTTTCCTCATCATGTGTCCCATTAGTCCCGTTGCTGTGTCCATTGACCCCATTGACTCCATTATGTCCATTAACACCATTGCCGTTGACTCCGTTCTCCGTCTCATCGGAGTCACTGGCCGCCGTGTCGAACCCGAGGCCGACGATGGCTCGCGGGATGTCGGTGTCGTCTTTGAGCCAGGGGTGCTCCAGGCACTCTTCCACTGTAAGACGACCCCTGGAAAAGTTACACCAGTTAGATAAAAAGGGAAGCTGAGCTGGCACTGTGCGATGTTCAGGTATATCTCCTGCTTCAGATACCTTGAGAAAAGACAATCAAACTCACTTAGGATCCACGACAAATGTATCTCTGATGAACTGCATGGCTCTCTGCGAGACTCCTCTGAACAGGTCTCTCGGGAAGCTGAGCTGGCACTGTGCGATGTTCAGGTATATCTCCTGCTTCAGACACCTTGAGAAAAAATAAGGAAACTCACTTAGGATCCACGACGAGTGTGTCTCTGATGAACTGCATGGCTCTCTGCGAGACTCCTCTGAACAGGTCTCTCGCGAAGCTGAGCTGGCACTGAGCGATATTCAGATATATCTCCTGCTTCAGATACCTTGAGAAAAGACAATCAAATTCACTTAGGATCCACGACGAGTGTGTCTCTGATGAACTGCATGGCTCTCTGCGAGACTCCTCTGAACAGGTCTCTCGGGAAGCTGAGCTGGCACTGTGCGATGTTCAGGTATATCTCCTGCTTCAGATACCTTGAGAAAAGACAATCAAACTCACTTAGGATCCACGACAAGTGTGTCTCTGATGAACTGCATGGCTCTCTGCGAGACTCCTCTGAACAGGTCTCTCGGGAAGCTGAGCTGGCACTGTACGATGTTCAGGTATATCTCCTGCTTCAGATACCTTGAGAAAAGACAATCAAACTCACTTAGGATCCACGACAAATGTGTCTCTGATGAACTGCATGGCTCTCTGCGAGACTCCTCTGAACAGGTCCCTCGGGAAGCTAAGCTGGCACTGAGCGATATTTAGATATATCTCCTGCTTAAGATACCTTGAGAAAAAACAAGGAAACTCACTTAGGATCCACGACGAGTGTGTCTCTGATGAACTGCATGGCTCTCTGCGAGACTCCTCTGAATAGGTCTCTCGGGAAGCTGAGCTGGCACTGTACGATATTCAGATATATCTCCTGCTTCAGATACCTTGAGAAAAAACGAGGAAACTCACTTAGGATCCACGACGAGTGTGTCCCTGATGAACTGCATGGCTCTCTGCGAGACTCCTCTAAACAGGTCTCTCGGGAAGCTGAGCTGGCACTGTGCGATGTTCAGGTAGGTCTCCTGCTTCGTCTCGCCGGCGAAGGGCGAGTAGCCACTGACCAGCACATAGGCCAGCACGCCCACCGACCACATGTCCGCCGCCAGGGACAGAGGCTCGTAGGAGAGGATTTCTGGTGCTGGAAAAAATAATAAATTGGGTTCCCTTTATCTTGCAGAATATCGATTGTCCGAAATACATTTGGCATAGCAGCTTTCGCAGAAACATTTTTACCCCAATGATACTTTTGCATAATTGTACAAATAGCATAACTGTCATATCGCATATCATTCATTTGGCAGAATTCTGGATAGCAGAATACTAATATTGTCGATTTTAATATAGCAGAATTTGTATATAGTATACATTACATTTCACCGAATTAGTAATTTCATACTACTAATATCGTCGACTTTAATTTTGCAGCATTTTATGTCGCATAATACTCATGTTTCTGACTGTAATTTTGCACCGAATAGACGTTCCGCCGAATTTATTTTGTCATGTTGCCAGAAATGTACATTAGGTTAGAACCCCTATCCAGACAAAATACTCACACGACACGGAAATCTTATATGTCACAGAGTCGGTTTAGGTGCGACGACGAGCGAAGCGAGGAGGAGCGTGTTAGGTTGACAGTGAGTAAACCAGAAAACCCTTTTAAGTTTAAAAAATAAATAAAACATAAGTGACATTATTCTCCGCATCAACATTATGCCAATGTATTATTCTGCCTAAGAGAATTGTGCGAAATGACAGTATGCCAAGTCAATAGAATGCGACACAATTTACGACAAAACAATTAATCGATTATACGACTATTATACAATTTACCATTATGCCATTGTATTACTCTGCCTTAAATAATTCTGCGAAAAGACAGTATGCCAAGAAATGTATGCAAAAAGTCATTCTGCGAAAAGAGGATTCTGCCAAGCGTTGTTATGCGAAGGTAAAATATGACAAAAAAAATTATGCAAGATCATTATCTCGGATTACCATTGTAATCCGAATAAATTGTTAAAGACCAATAAACATTATCTGAGTTGCTTAAAATGTTTGGGTTTGTCCAACATTCTTCTTCTTCCTCGTTTCCTTGTGAACTTATGATCCATCGCAGCGATATGTAGTTATCGTTTCTGCACCAAGGCTCTACTCTTTAGCCCTTATAAAATAAAAAAACCGGCCAAGAGCGTGTCGGGCCACGCTCAGTGTAGGGTTCCGTAGTTTTTCGTATTTTTCTCAAAAACTACTAAACCTATCAAGTTCAAAACAATTTTCCTAGAAAGTCTTTATAAAGTTCTACTTCTGTGATATTTTTCATATTTTTTAAACATATGGTTCAAAAGTTAGAGGGGGGGGACGCACTTTTTTTTCCTTTAGGAGCGATTATTTTCGAAAATATTAGTATTATCAAAAAACGATCTTAGTAAACCCTTATTCATTTTTAAATACCTATCCAACAATATATCACACGTTAGGGTTGGAATGAAGAAAAAAATCAGCCCCCACTTTACATGTAGGGGGGCTACCCTAATAAAACATTTTTTTCGATTTTTTATTTTTGCACTTTGTTGGCGTGATTGATATACATATTGGTACCAAATTTCAGCTTTCTAGTGCTTACAGTTACTGAGATTATCCGCGGACGGACGGACGGACGGACGGACGGACGGACGGACAGACAGACATGGCGAAACTATAAGGGTTCCTAGTTGACTACGGAACCCTAAAAAAGCGTCTGTTAACAAGCGTTCTTTATAACATCGTTGGAGTTTTTTTTACTTGCTTGATTTGGCGGTTAGATTTGTAGGCGAGACTATATTTGTGAGTGAATTTAGTAAAACGTGCCACTTTGTCGATTGCTATAAAGCCGCTCTGTCAGTTTATCCATATGAAGATACAAGCAAATATCGTCTTTATGGTAAGCGACAAAGAGGAAGGTTAAATACACTCACATTTTAACAGTAAGCTTACTAATATTCATATTTTTTTACTCTCACCGGTTCTATTTCTCACCACGAATATAGCCAATGCAATACGCAACACCAACATAAAACGAAGTATGTGCATTGCATTACAGAAGAAATATATTAACATTAACTGCATTCCTCCACGATTAGTCAATTACTTCTACAAAAGGCGCTAATCCAAATGCAATAAAACTGATCTCATAAAACTGTTCAATCAGATCAGGCACGCGTGAACTTTCTACCCCAGAATTTTACAGACCTATTAATAACTCCATCTAGTCTAGATTCGCTGTCGCAATCGCGTGCGAACATCGCGTAACTCAGCGGACGTCGTCATCGAGAAATGTAATTAAGAAATGTAATTGGAGCCAGATTTGTCTCCAACGGGATAGAAATAGAATTGACCGACTGGGTGTTTTTGAATTGAAAGTTGGTTTGGTGACAGTGGCAGTGGAGATATAATTGAAATTTATTTGCATTTGGACAAGTAATATAATAATTCAACATCCTTACTTTCTAGTAGCCACAACGAAGGTACCTCTGGAATTGTTATTTAAGGTAAAATCTCTCCAACATACAACTTACCAACATAATCCCTCGTCCCCAAAATTTCTCTAACATGCGCTCCAGGCTGAATAGCGCGACTGATTCCAAAGTCGCAGATAAGTAGCTCTTCGCCCCCTCCAGTGAGGAGTAAGTTCTGTGGCTTCAAGTCAAGATGTGCGATGCGTCGAGCGTGTAAATGTGCTAGGCCCTCGAGTACGTGACGGAGCGCCCGGCGCGCGGCGCCTTCGGAGAGGCGCTCCTCCTCGTCCAGGAGGCGTTGGAGCTCGCCGCCCGCGCACAGCTCCAGGACTATGGCCACTTCCGAACGGGTCTCGTACACCTGGAAAGAATGAGGTTTAGTGATAGGTATTTAGGAATTGAGGCGTTGGTAAACAATGAAGAGTCACAACTTGTATTAGTAGTATGCTTAGATAGGCCCTCTTGCACCAACCACTTAACTCAGGGTTAGTGGGATGTCATCTGTCAAATTCCATATAAAATTGTGGGTTAACCCTCCATTTTCGTTGGTGCAAGTGGCCCTTAAAGTGTTTCTGTGGAGACAACCTGTAGCGTGTTCCTAGTTGGATATCAGAGGACTCATGTTTAAGTTCTAAGTTCGTTGGGACACATTACATAAACGGACCAAAATGTTGCTTGCCTCAAAAGTCGTTCGAACAGCGACAGCATCCTGAGTCATTCTGGAACTGTTGGCAGCATGTCTCCGTTTGCGGATGGACTTGGAGATAAGATGATGGAGTAGAAGTGTTCCTCACCTCATGCAATCTGACGACGCGTGTGCAGCCAGCGCACAGCGCTAGTACGGCGACCTCATGCTGGATCTCTCTGGAACTGTCTGCAGCGCGTCTCCGTTTGCGGATGAACTTGGCTGCGTACTCCTCGCCGGAGACCAGGTGCCGGATCTTGCGGACTGATGCGAACTTGCCCCTGGAAGAGAAGGTTCTTTATTAGCGTCAGTGTATGAAGAAAATACCTAGTTTCTCGTTTGGGAGATCCTTTGAGATATCCAGGATACCTGAAAGAATCCCAGGGAATTTAGCCAATTGATAATTGCTAGAAAACGCCAAAACTTTCTCCAATAATTGTATTTTTGACTGTAAATACGAAACGTAGGTAAACTATCCTAAGTTGACTAAACAATCAAACAATATATTCTGTCAAACAAGTTTGTCAGTAAATAAGAACTAAGAAAACTATAGGTAACCTTTTCTCTAGCATCCTAAAGAAAAGGATGCATATAGTTTTCTTTGTTCTTATTTACTGACAGACTTGGTTGACAGAGTATAACTACACATCGGTAACTCGTGGCATTTTGGTGGCACTTGACAGTTGTTAACAGACTAGTCATGTGACAATGTTTTTAGGGTTCCGTAGTCAACTAGGAACCCTTATAGTTTCGCCATGTTTGTCTGTCTGTCCGTCCGTCCGTCCGTCCGTCCGTCCGTCCGTCCGTCCGTCCGTCCGTCCGTCCGTCCGTCCGTCCGTCCGTCCGTCCGTCCGTCCGTCCGTCAGTCCGTCAGTCCTTCAGTCCGTCCGTCAGTCCGTCCGTCCGTCCGTCCGTCCGTCCGTCCGTCCGTCCGCGGATAATCTCAGTAACCGTTAGCACTAGAAAGCTCAAATTTGGTACCAATATGTATATCAATCACGCCAACAAAGTGAAAAAATAAAAAATGGAAAAAAATGTTTTATTGGGGTACCCCCCTACATGTAAAGTGGGGGCTGATATTTTTTTTCATTCCAACCCCAACGTGTGATATATTGTTGGATAGGTATTAAAAAATGAATAAGGGTTTACTAAGACCGTTTTTTGATAATATTAATATTTTCGTAAATAATCGCTCCTAAAGGAAAAAAAGTGCGTCCCCCCCCTCTTAACTTTGAACCATATGTTTAAAAAATATGAAAAAATCACAAAAGTAGAACTTTATAAAGACTTTCTAGGAAAATTGTTTTGAACTTGATAGGTTTAGTAGTTTTTGAGAAAACTACGGAACCCTACACTGAGCGTGGCCCGACACGCTCTTGGCCGATTTTTCCTGTACCTATGAGTCGGGAAAAAGAAAACAATTAAAAGAAGGAATGGTGTAACAATAACCCAACCTGTTTCTGAAAAAAAATGTTACTTGTAAATTCATTCAAAATATTTTTAAGTAGTGTACGTAAAATGCCAAGAACCTAGTTTATTACTTAACACATTTACATTACTAGAAGCAACTACTTTACAAGCTTTCCACGAACTGACACGTTAAATTTTCAACACATCATTTAACACTAAATTCTGGGCATGTTCCAGACATTCTAATTATGCTGTTACGTGTAATATGCGCATTCCGTTTGATTCATTCGCATAATATTTAACCCAGTTGCTATTATATCCCATTTAAAATAAAACTATGTTTTAATACTTTAAACGCTAAAGAAGTCAATACACGCGCGCGATTACAGTCCAATATCACCCTTCGTACTTTCTGACAAGGCTCGATGACGCTTGATCACGATAGCCATGGCATTTCAAAGGTTTAAGGACCATATTATCAGCCTTTGGCATATTTATAGCTAATACATATAACAAAGTTGCTTTACATTGATTGAAATTTATGTAAGGAAAGTATTTGGACTTTATCAGCCATTGACATATTTATTCCGACTTGTATAATATTTATATTTCAATTTACGTTCCAAACCATACTAGTAATTGACATATTTATTTTAACTGTTGCACGTCACTGTAATACTTAGATAATGGAACTTATATCTTTGAAAATAAGGTTTAGTTCATTAGGTAACTTATATAGCACATTTCAGTGCAAACCAGCATTCCAGTAGCCTTAATAATCCGCGACCCCGCTCGGGAAATCGTTCCAATTAAATACCTAGAAATGTTTAGAATATCGACCAGTGAGTCACCCGCCTAAAATGGAGATAAACAATCCACCCCAACATGGCAACACTGCCCTTGCGGACACCGCAACTCACATGAGTATTATCATTAATATCTACCCGTGAAGTCACCTTACCGCTTTGAAATACAGTACATATATTGATAGATATTTATGACGGTTGGTTCTGCGTTCTTCATTAAGATCGCTTTGGAAGTAAAGGTCGTAAGCGATGGTAAATTAGTATGGAATGAAGACGCTTTAGAATGAACAGAGTGGTAGGAAATGAGGCTGGCCAAAGGACGCTGGACTAGTTTACGCGGTGCTTTATCGCTAAGTAATTGAATTAAGTGTTGGAGTTGTAGATCATTTTCTATTTGTTTAATGGAATTATCTAAGCAGTGAGAGATAATGTGCTGATATAATTTGTCCCTATAAATAAGTACATAGGTAGTATAGGTACAGTGAGCTGCAAAGTTTCCTGGAGAAATTATGAATGAATTAATTGATAAATTATTCCATTCACTTTTCCAGCTCACTATACCTACATATGGTACCTACGTACTACGTAGATAGTGGCACTCCACAGAGAAAGGTAGGTACAATAATTTAATATTTTAAAATAGTCAAATAGTTCGAAAAACTAAAAAAAATATTTTTCCCCTCACTAGCTCGGAAACACGTGTTTTGCCCTTTAATACCAGTGAGTAAAAACGCATTTTATCCACTAGTGAGTAAAGTAATTTGACCTTGAATAAAGTCAAATTAACTGCTTTAAAATTGATAAAAGTAGCTGATTCTAGTAATAAAGATGATTTACCACCTGTGAAACTACTGAAAGCAGTGATAAACGCAGTTTTTGCGTTGTAGTTTCCTCGCTATAGTGAGGGGAAAAGTTTTGTGTTACACTCGGGTGCAAATGTATTTTACTTCTCGTGTGTTAAAAAACTCGCAAGTTCAGGATTCTATTCTCGAACCACTCGCTTCGCTCGTGGTTCAACTATAGAATCCTTTCACTTGCTCGTTTTTCAATTCCACACTCGGCGTTAAAATACAACTTTGCCCCCTTATATAACAAATAACTATTACAGTTACAATTAGTTCATAATTTAACCAATAATTTGCCATTTACTATCAAGGGACATCCGACACCAGTAGCCACATTTTTTTTAAGAGGCGAAAGCCACGGAATCGTCGGCCAACGTCAGAATAATTCCTCACCCCATGAACGTTGGTCCCGCGTTACATTTGAAGTTTCGGGACTCAGTCTCAGGACATGCGTCGCCTGTGTGTGGAATTGTGGATGGTCCCTAACGATCCCTTCTCACCATTTCCGGGCCTCGTGGCCTACATATTTATTCTAGGGCAGAATTCTATTGATTTTATCGCAAGGGCTTACTGTGTTTTCTTTTCACATTATCCGATCCGATATTGGATGGGACAATGTGAAAACGCAATTGTGGTAAAAATTAGGGTTCAATGGGGTGGTTTCTTGCCAACATGTATTTCATTTTTGGTTCCAGTAATTAACCGTTGGGGGTGTTGTTCACTTTGTCCATACAATTCAAAAATTAAAGCGAAATTTCATCAGTTTAATTTCATTTTTAATATTTTTATACAATTATCTAATATTCAGTGACTTTTACGATATAGAGTAACGTATTAAAAATTCATGGTAGCCATACAGGTGTTACTACCCTTACGTAACCGGGGGCGGTGACCGGGTCAGTAAACCGGCACGGGGTTGCGGGGTGGGGTTGCATAGTACGCCCCGCGACATCATCATCCTCCTTGCGTTGTCCCGGCATTTGCGACGGCTCATGGGAGCCTGGGGTCCGCTTTGACAACTAATCCCAAGATTTGGCGTAGGCACTAATTTTACGAAAGCGACTGCCATCTGACCTTCCAACCCGAAGGGTAACTAGGCCTTATTGGAATTAGTCCGGTTTCCTCACGATGTTTTCCTTCACCGAAAAGCGACTAGCAAATATCAAATGACATTTCGCACATAAGTTGGCCTCTTTATACACGTGGTTAGCCCCACTTCATTATTTATGTTAGATGGGTGATGTTTCACTTTGCTTGTAGACTTACTTTTTTGTAGATGGAGTTAGTTTTTATCAAAGCAAGGTTTTGTATAAATATAACTACCCTTACGTAACCGGGGGCAGTGACCGGGTCAGTAAACCGGCACGGGGTTGCGGGATGGGGTTGCATAGTACGCCCCACGACATTGGCCTCTTTATACACGTGGCTAACCCCACATCATTGTTTAAATTCGTCAAGTGCTCTTTGACTTTATGCTGTAGTTTTATATTGTTTGTGTAGATGGAGTTATTAAACTATCATTCATCAACTTTACTAATTAGTTACGTAAACGTATTGTTCTTAAGTTTCAGTGTAGGTATAATAAAGACTGTATCGTTAAGTATAAACACAACTTTGAGTAGCCGTATTTATTTTCTATTATATTTTTTTCTTATAACAAGACATGGGCTTAATAAGTCACATAATAAGGTGCGCATTTTGTCCTAGAAACTCGACGTAAAGCATGTGGTTTAGACAGTATTGACTTAATCTTCCCGAGTACCAATTACGATTTCGGACAAATGCTACTAGAAAATTCACAAACTGCGTACAAGACGATACGATTGCGAAAAAAAATTGTACGGTGGGAACCTCAACTACACATGATCCACAAAGCAGAATATCTGGACATAGTCTAGCCACTGTTATTAAAAAAAAATAAAGTTTCGGATCTGTGTATGGCGGCCATTTAGAGAATGTGGCATGGCGCTTACGCTAACTTCGACTTTGATGTCGAATTTATCTATCATACAGTGTTTATGTCGATCGTTTAGGGACTGTTCAAAGTAGTTCAAACACCATGAATGTCTAGTAGACTTTGGCCTATGGCTAATTTTTTTATCTGTTTCTCTTATCCTAGTAGAGCGGCGAGAGGGTCTCGGGAAAAGTTGATGTGACTGGAGAGTATACTGCTGACAAGTGGTATCGTTGTGATCGGTAGACTTTACTGAGTACGAAATAATGACTTGTCACTTTCTCAGACTGTGGGGGGGTTAACTATGACGTCACAAAGATCGCGGTCCCGGGTTTAAATATTTTGCCAATTTGTCTAGAACCCCTTATCCAATTTTGAAAAATGAGGTGTCGATTGAAAGCGTATAACATGCTGATTAAGATTTATTATATGTGAAAAGTATAGTTTTGTTAGTTATTTTTTGATTTTTGTGACTCAAAAAGGCAATGAAAACGGCCACTTAGCTAAAAAATATGTTATATAAATCATTTAACTACATTATTAAGCTATCTGTTGCTTTTTGAATTTCTACGATCGGATAATAAATGAGCAAACTACAACCACATACCTGTAGGCGGGGAGTACCGCTTGACACGCGTTCCCATACATTCGGCGTCTACCAAATTACACCTCGCGCAAAATTCGTTTCAAGCAGATATACCTCTAATCTTATTCATCGTAACCTATCAATATTGATATCATTTGAAAGCACAATTAAAGTACTTTAAAAAACAATGTCAATCATTTTTTTTAAATCAATAATCGCCAGTCTGTGGTGGTTACAAAGGAAAAAGTGGGTATGCAATTTGACTGGTTTCCTAGGTTTGATACCCTAGACGAGTTTAAAAGGGGAGGTAAAGGTGACATATGGGTTTTTCTCTGGCCTAAAAGCTACACAGAGGGTCAGGGAGAAAAAACTAGGGTTTAAGTTTAGTTTTAAGTTATTTTTTCCTTTATTTGTTGATTTTATTGTGTTAAATTTTTTTGTAATTTTATCAAGGATACACGTTGGTTTCTTTTGCTAAAAGTTGCCTTTTTTATGAGAAATGTTATGAATTTTATGGCTTTTTCCGATAGAGACTAAAATTAACTTTCAAATAAGGCCACATAGTCATACTTTTACTTATATAATATTAAGGGTATGACTATGTATCAGTAGGCCACATAGTCATACTTTTACTTATATAATATTAAGGGTATGACTATGTATCAGTATGACTATGTGGCCTGATTTGAAAGTTAATTTTAGTCTCTATCGGAAAATGCCATGAAATTCATAACATTTCTCATAAAAAAGGGAATTTTCAGCAAAAGAAACCAATGTGTATCCTTGATAAAATTACAAAAAAATTAAACACAATAAAATCAACAAATAAAAGAAAAAATAACTTAAAACTAAACTTAAACCCTAGTTTTTTTCTCCCCTGACCCTCTGTATAGCTTTTAGGCCAGAGAACAACCCATATGTCACCTTTACCTCCCCTTTTAAACTCGTCTAGGGTATCAAACCTAGGAAACCAGTCAAATTGCATACCCACTTTTTCCTTTGTAACCACCGCAGACTGGCGATTATTGATTTTATGAAAATGATTGACATTGTTTCTTAAAGTACTTTAATTGTACTTTCAAATGATACCAATATTGATAGGTTACGATGAATAAGATTAGAGGTATATCTGCTTGAAACGAATTTTGCGCGAGGTGTAATTTGGTAGACGCCGAATGTATGGGAACGCGTGTCAAGCGGTACTCCCCGCCTACAGGTATGTGGTTGTAGTTTGCTTATTTATTATCCGATCGTAGAAATTTAAAAAGCAACAGATAGCTTAATAATGTAGTTAAATGATTTATATAACATATTTTTTAGCTAAGTGGCCGTTTTCATTGCCTTTTTGAGTCACAAAAATCAAAAAAGAGAGTAAAAAAAAAGTATTTTTTGCATTATTATTAACAAAACTATACTCTTCACATATAATAAATCTTAATCAGCATGTTATACGCTTTTAATCGACACCTCATTTTTCAAAATTGGATAAGGGGTTCTAGACAAATTGGCAAAAAATTGAAACCCGGGACCGCGATCTTTGTGACGTCATAGTTAACCCCCCCACAGTCTGAGAAAGTGACAAGTCATTATTTCGTACTCAGTAAAGTCTACCGATCACAACGATACCACTTGTCAGCAGTATACTCTCCAGTCACATCAACTTCAAAACTAGACGACTTTTTTCAATTCCGCCGCCTTACTATCCTGCTTGCATCAAAAATTTACGGCAATAGGAAACGTTGCTCAAAAATGCGTTCTTTTTAAATTATATAAACCATGAAGAGGACTCATAAAGAATTTTTTTTTTTATTTAACAAAAAAGACAATTATACACAAGCATATCATTAAAGTTTCGCCAAACTGTAAAACAGTTTGTTGGCGATACTGTAAAATAGTTTGTTGGCGATATGTTTTGGCAGCATATTAACCTTTGTTTGTTGAAATCGTACTAATGAGTCATTGGAATATTCTCAAATTAAGCCAGATAGGGGTTGTCCCAAATGTATTTGCTAGACCTTAATGAAAGTACCATAAACTCCCTAAAATAAAATCAATATCAGACCTTCTTATATCAAATAGTGCTTACCAATACCTTCAGATCATACTCTCGGAACATAATAATACAAAATTATGCACATGTCAACATTTAGACCACGTTTTTTTGTCCTTATACTTAACGATACAGTCTTTAAAATTAAGAGCACTGAAGAATTGTCATACTGAAATCGATTGATCAAGTCTACAGAAACCGAATTCGAAATATTAAAAAAACATTTTACCTACCACCAAATATAGAACAAAAAAAAATATATATTTTTAAACTTTTTGATTTATTCGATTATCTTTCTGTCCTTATGAGCTGTGCAGCTTTGTACCCGTGTTAGCTTTTCTTCTATAGCTTTTCTTATATAGATATACAAGTTAATGTACAAATACAAATAGATAGAAACTACGGGTTAAGAATTTCACTACCCCCTTGTCTTCCCGTGGGTGTCGTAGAAGTCGACTGTGGGATTTGGGTGAAATTGTGGCGTAGGCGAGAGGCTGGCAACCTGTCACTGCAATGTCACAATTTTCGTTTTCTTTCGTTTTCTTTATTTTTTCGTTTTCTTTCAACCCCTTAATTGCCAAGAGTGGCACTGAGACTTTAGTAGTTTCGTGTGCTCTGCCTACCCCTTTATGGGATGCAGGCGTGTTTGCATGTATGTATATAGATAGAAACAATCTTCTACTCATACCTCATAAGTCATAACTAATTTCATACGCTTGTCCTCAACTCCAATTTCTTGCCGTCACATTCCCCGGTTAGGTTGATTTATCCCCGCGACGAAGTTCCCACTTTCCCCCGCGTTTGCGCACGCGTTGACAGCTGCCCGCGGCAAAAGCGGCGCCGGCTAAACTAGGTGAGATAGATTAGATACGTCATCCGAAACTGAACGTTTGCAATTTTAAAGGTGAACTGTCATGTCCTTTAGGATCATTCCATGGGCCGTCCCATAAAAAGGCATTGTATGTAGTGTGTTGCGATTTTTTTTCAGCATTTAAAGCAGTAGGCGATCATTTTTAACCCCCGACGCAAAAACAACGGGGTGTTATTAACCCCCGACGCAAAAACGACGGGGTGTTATAAGTTTGACGTGTCTGTCTGTCTGTCTGTCTGTTTGTCTGTCTGTCTGTCTGTCTGTGTGTGTGTGTCTGTCTGTGGCTCCGTAGCTCCCGAACGGATAAACCGATTTAGATTTAGTTTTTTTTTATCTGAAAGCTGAGTTAGTCGGGAGTGTTCTTAGCCATGTTCTTAGCGTTTCATCAAAATCGGTCTACTATGTCGCGGTCGGGGGTTATTCATGGACAACGGTAGACTTATTCATGGAATGGCTCCTCATATTGTAGCAGTTAGAGCGTTTTCACATTATCCGATCTCATATCGGATGTAGCAGGATGTCAAAGGCAAATATCAAATCGGATGATGTGAAAACGCAGTTAGCCGTGCTAATTTTCATCCATACGGTAAAAGCACCTTTCTACAATTGTTTACTTTGAACCCGGTCAAAAGAAACTTGAAGGAATACACTGGAATATTTCCAGTTTGTAAATCCCATGTTTGAATTGAACTATCTATCAAACGACCACAATGTTATCACCTGCCAACACTTCTTTGCCCATATTCGTCAACTTGTCCATTTCGCAACATTGTAACCAAACATAAAAACATTGCACATTTCTAAGGCGCGGCAAGAAACAACAGAGATTCGCATGAATCTCCGAACCGGATTTTTGCTTGATTACTTGAGACACGTCCAAAATTATCTATACATTTTATAGTCTTACTACTGTGGAATATGTTTACATATTTTTGAAGTTATACAGTAAATGCCGCAGGCGGCATGCCGCCTGTCAGACCCGCCGAAATTCGGCGAATCGTCAGCACCTGCTTGCCATCTGCTGGCCGATTCCGAACCGACTCTCACCATCATCCCGCTTACACCCATTGCATCTAAAAGGGATAGAAGACGCGACAGCCACAGTTTTCGGGATGACTTGCTCTGAATAGGGCTACCGTACCGGTTTTCTGGAGCGCATGGTAACAGTAAGGATGCTGTTCGCGATGTATTGAGTTTTTTTTAATAATCATTGTAATCATTCAAGTTCGTTTGCGAACCGGTCAAACATGAATTTTGATCCCGAAATATGAATGGATTGGGATTATTTTGTGAACTTCATACAATACTTTTATGCTCCAGGGAGTGACAAAACTCCTATAATTGCGCTAAAATATAAAAATGCAACGAAATATAAAATACAAATAGATCATTCATCTTTAGTCCTCGCACAGCTAATCTGTGGAATGAACTGTTCAGGCGGTAGACAGCCTGCGGTATATCCCAACCGATACGACCTTCAATCTTTCAAGAAACAGCGTACAGCCATCTTACATGCCAGCAACGCACCTCCAAGCCTCTCTGGTGTTTTCAGGTATCCATGGGCGGCCATGATCGCTTACCATTAGGCTTGTCTGCTCGTTTGCTCGTTTGCTTTATTTTCCTAAAATCCCATTTCTATTTTCCTAAAGAAAGTAAAATATTACACTACTTAATATAACATATTCCATAACCTACTTTTATCAAGAGAGCAGTTTTAAAAGTGTTCTACTAACGACAATGAGATCGTTCAAAGATCTTCAATTACGTCAGTTCCACAATACAGGACCTTATCAGTCCATCGACTACGTAAGCCTATCGGCTAGAATTCGCAACGGCTTACCTAACCTAATTGCGTTGCGTTGATACGTTCGAAACGTTTATCGAATTGCAAAAATGCTATTATAGATTACTGCTTTTTATTCGTTATTTTTTAATTGAGAAATGAATGACGGTCCAAAGATTTCAGAAGAACGGATAAGACGACTCATATAATTCCTACTGAATATTCTCATTACATGAGCATTGATGGAAAGATGGACCGCAACAACGCGATTGATTAAGACTACATGTTAAACTTGTTTTAGTGTACAGCGGAGTTAATTTAATGACACATTTTTGGCACCGGTATGCCACGTCCTTACAAGGTAAGAAATAAATCAATTTTATAAATCATATTTCAAAGTGAACTCTTTTCTGCGGTACATTTTAAAAAAGTCATAAGTACCCATTGATTTTATAGCTACTTATCTCATTTTACTTATCAGATATTAAAAGCATAAAGATGTTAAGAGATAGGTATCTCCTCTCACCGTTCGGCTTCCATTTCTGCCTAAACAATGGCCATTTATCAATACATCTTAGGCCTCTGAGATACATTGATATTGTGTAACTTCCAGTAGGAAACTACTGTTGCCTAATTTGTAATATAATATCCTAAGATTGTGACATGGTCAGTTATTAATTCTGTATGATGGATATTGTCTTTTATTAATATTTTTATTGAACTTTCGTATGTAATATGTATGTTCAAACCTCGATTAAGATGTACGGTCGGTGTAGATGTACCTATTAGAGGAGAAGAAATATTTCTGAAGTAGAAACTAAATGAGAAAAAAAAATGGCCGGGTAGGTAAGTGCGTTTTCAATATTTTTAATTCCTTTAAGTCAAAAGTCTTCTTGGTTTACCCATTTTATATTAAATCCATATACTAATCCATACTAATATTATAAATGGGAAAGTGTATCTGTTTGTTTGTCGGTCATTCACGGCAAAACGGAGCGACGAATTGACGTGATTTTTTTAAGTGGAGATAATTGAAGGGATGGAGAGTGACATAGGCTACTTTAAGTCTCTTTCTTACCCTTCCTCATAATGGGGGTGGAAGTTTGTATGGAACATTCCGCAATTTTCGAATTTAACACGAGCGAAGCCGCGGGCAAAAGCTAACTAGCTTAAGTCACTGTCATAAGTCACTGAACTCGAAGAAACATTACATATTCATATTCTCGCATTACCATTTGATTAAACAGCGCGGATAAAACCAACAAATCATAACGATGTGCCCACTTATCAGCAACTAGTAGCTGCTGGTGGCTATTTGAACTGAACAATATCAAATGGTGGCAGACTCTGTATCCTCAAGTGTAATTGCTTAAGTTTATCACAGTCTGTGTGGTCGGGGATAGGGATGGCAGAACATGTAGTCCCGGAGTCCCGGGATTCGCGAAATCCCGATTTGGTACAGACTTTATTTTCTTTCAACTTTGTTACAAAATTAAAAAATTGTACAAATCTTCTTCTCTTTACAAATGGCGGACTTAATGCCTTAAGACATTCTCTATCCGTCATAGTACTAATTTAGATAACCCCGGAATAGCGGGAGTCAGAACGCGCGTTAAATCGAATTTTCCGTTTCCTTTTCTTCTCTGTTGCTATCAAACATTCTACAATAAATAATGATGTTTGGAATTTTTGGTAATCTGGATTGTAGAAGTCTCAAGCTTCAAACAAATAAAGGCTCAAGAGGAAATAGACTCATGAAAATGAAAAAAAAAAACTATCGACGTTTCTTGTGAAATTCTACCCAGATTTAAGAGATTAATATAGGCAGAAGTAGCGTAGCTAACTGTCATACATAAGTAGGTATAATAAGTTTTGTTTAGAAATTTACAGTATCTCTAAAATTCCCGTAATGTGCTACTAAAAGAGTACCAACATGCAAAAGATTTCACTTTCAATTATTCAACTACGATTTTGCGGTAACTCGAAAAAACCGCTCCACTCCGTCGTTAAAAGTCCCGCAAAACCGGGATCTAGACATTCCACCATAGTCCCAGCAATTGGAAGCGAAGCAAGCATTATTTACGATACGTCAGCCTCATGAATATGCGAGCTCTGTATGTTGATAAAACGGTCATTTTTTCATATAAAACCCCTACAAGCGCACCGACAATCATATAAATCACAATCATCACGTGATAAATCCAGTTGAAATCATGATTGCGGCGGATGATTGAAGTCGGCGTGTTTTTAATCAGTGCCAAAGATTCTACTCGTAATGAAGACGCGGCGAGCAGTGTTGCAATCGACTTTTTTATTTCTTGAAAGCTTATGATTGAATGATTATACTTGGTTATATTTGTAGCTAGCTGGTTTAAAAAGCAGGGGAGATTCAAACATTAAATTCTATTACTAAAACATCGGGTTGTAAAAGAGTGCATTAAACGGATTAACTTTATTTCTAGTTATTGCTATGGCTGTACAAAAACGAATTATCGGCTATTAAAACACGAATAAAACATGTAGTTTTTACAGATGCGTCCGTTGGATTAAGAAAGTCTCGATTAGTAAGCAAAAAGCAATAAATGAATGCATTATGTGCATTAAACGTTCACTTTCGACGTCGCGCGCCGCGCTCATCCCAGAAATGTATGCAACTATGCAAGTTGGGTGCGCCTGCTGTCCATTTGTTCTTTAGTATATAGTAAGAATGTAACTTTTATATAGCTTAAGCCATGGCATACAAATATATCAGTCCTTTGTAGACTTAATAGAAAAAAAATGTTGTGTTGCCATATTTAAGGCATTGTGACGACTTGCATGTTTCTAGAAGTACGTATTATGTTCAACCACTAATTACGTGCTCCTAGAAACATTGCCCTAGTAGTCTAGTAGAAAATTACTGTAAATAAAATAAGTACTAACATAGCTCTTAAGTGAATACTAACCAGAGAAATGCCATTCGGCTACGGGGCCTGGGGCCCGTTTCTCGAAAGGTACAAGCCTTTTGTATTACAAGTGTGTTTCCACGACAACCCATACGATTTGACAGTTCGCGCACTTGTAATACAAGGCTTGTACCTTTCGAGAAACGGGCCCCTGATGGTAAGTGATGATGCGGTCTAAGGTGGAGCACGCTTACCTATGAGATACCCATTTACTCTTGCTTTAAAGAGACCGGGAGAACTCTCAGCTATCGGCACCATCCATCGATTACGTTGCGCAACGTCACTGCCAAGGACGGTTTTAGCCGGTCAGCGAACTGTGCGCTTGCGCAAGACACCCGGTAGCTGAGGCGTGTGAAGGTGGGGTGAGATTTTTTAAGAGTAAACTAATTTTCCAAGGGATTTTGGTGAAAAAAAGGATACTTAATAAGATACGTCAATGTGTTGTGACCTTTTAAACGTTTTTAGTTTAAATAATCCAAAATTTGGAAGCAGGAATTGCCAAGTTATATGTTAAATTGTTAAGCTGACCATATTGACACTGACAGAACAGATCAACAATAGAATGTTACTAAATAATTCTTGGATATTGTCCAGAGGTTTTTGTTTTTCATAATACCTCATTCCGATATGATTTTCCTTTCGCATGATTGTTTGATGTGCGATTGATATTTTGGATAAGCTTCCTCAATCTCCTGATCTCATAGGTATTTAATTTAATAGCATACCCAGTCAATGAAAAACGAAAACTGCTATAATATGTATAAGAACTTTAGACCGTAGGTGGCGTAGGTAAGTAGAGATCGTAATTTCACCAGCAAATTTTGAGCTTCGCGGAGTTGTTAGCCGGAAAAGCAGCCTTCTTTAATTTGGAGTCATTAAAATCCGTGTGGTGACGGGTTGTGAATTTCACCACCCCTTTCTTCCCGTGGGTGTCGTAGAAGTCAACTATGGGATACGGGTTAAATTGTGGCGTAGGCGTCAGGCTGGCATCCTGTCACTGCAATGTTACAATTTTCGTTTTCTTGCAGTCCCTTATTTTGCCAAGAGTGGCACTGAAACTTGAGTAGTTTCATGTGTTCTGCCTACCCCTAATTATAGGATACAGGCGTGACTGCGTAATGTGCGTATGTTAAAATCAGCTTAGGAGGTAATGAAATAACTGTATTTATAGACGAAATAACAATGGTTGTTAATTTCTTTGCAATCGAAGCTGGCGCCGGCGTCAGCACTAAAAAGGCATCGCTTAGAAGCCGATGTGGAATAATCATATTTGATACCCGATTAGGTTGCGAGCGAGTGTCTTGCTGTGATTACACAGTTTAAAGATTATTATCAGTTTTATGACTTCGATAAAACTGCTCAATATTAGATCGGCGGCGATCAGTAGGGGTTTGTAAAAAGCTATTTAAAAGATGGGCACCCGATATCTACGATCTCGAGATACCAGTATTGGAATCCCGTATGGTTTGATTACTTGAAAGCTGTTTGCTTGTAGAAATTACCGGCAATTCATCTTAACTGGTTAGGTGCAAATTCCAAATGTTAGAATAGGTGATAAATGCAAATCTTTCAAAGCCGCTTATTTTGCACAATTCTTGCTAAATGAATTTACTCAAAAACGACGGGGTGTTATTGCGTCGGAGGTTAATAGGATCACGCTTTGCTTCAAAAGTCGCGCTGCGCGTTCTCGCACTCTCGCGCTGATATTACTTGTTTGTGCGAATCTTTTCGGGCGTTTATTTAAAGTCATAATACTGCTCTGATATCTATTTACTGTGATTAAGTGTGGATAAGGAGTTCGAAACGGGGCGACCTTGCCTACGTTTAATTGCTATAAACAGTGAGATGCGCGACCTTCGACCAACTGGGCTTATTTATTACTTATAATGCCACTGAATAAGGTTTGTCTACATGTATGTATCTAATTTAACAGTGAAATGGATCTCCTCGACAGAAGGTACTACTTCGTAATGATGTAACAACTTAGATAACGTGAACTTAAGAGTTTTGAATGATTCACGGTTATTTTCATTAGACTTATATTGACCGGGATATAGACCGTGATTACCTTTTTGATTTTCGCCTACCTTACCTTTACCTTTTTGGTTCGCTGAAAGTGAACGCAGCCGACGCGCGCGAAGGAGGGTAGATCGCGCGCTGTCTATACAACTTTAACATCCACCCGCCTTCGTCAGTTTTCCGTGATCATGATGCATGCAACTGCGTCGAAATATCGGGAGCTCGACAAAAATCAAAAAGGTAATCAATAATATAAGTCTAACGTGAACTTTTTGAAGAAACACTTCAGTATACATGTATGTTACATACACCTAGTAAGTTCCTCCTTTATTTAGGTTTAGTGCTTCTTCTTCTTCAACCTAGCGTTTTCCCGGCCTAGCGCCAGGGTCCGCTTTCCTGCTCAGCCTTCTCCACTTTGCCCATTTAGGTTTAGTGCTTAATTAATTAAATTAAGGTGCTTTAATAAATATTTCTTCTTAAAGTAAAAATTTCATTTATTATAGTTAGCACACGTTATCCATACTTAATAAATGGGAAGGTGTGTGTCTGTGTCTGTTTGTTTTTCCGTCTTTCACAGCAAATTAAACGGTGCGATGAATTCACGTGATTTTTTATGTGGTGACAGTTGAAGGGACGGAGAGTGACATAGGCTATTTTTTATCGCTTTCTAACCCCCACTTCCCTAAAATGGGGATGGAATTTTGTATGGGGCATTCCCCAATTTTCAAATTTAACGTGAGCGAAGCATATTTGTAAGAATACTTTAATATAATAAAATACCATGACAAAAAGTACAGCTTATGAAGAAAAGTCATAAAAGTTCCGGAAATAGCCGAGAGACGGGGTGCGAGTATTGATTCGTTTATAAAATCTCCATCGAGTCGTTAACCTTTATGGTCTATTTGCAGTCCGCGGTTCGATTCCTGGCCCTTAATCTAGGGTTACCACTTACCGGTAATAGTAGACAATTACGAAAGTACTTCAATAAAAAAAAAAAAAAAAAAAACTTAACCCTCCGCCTTAACCTTAATTAAATAAATAAATGCAATTTGCCGCAATAGTCGTGAAGTCAAGCATTATTCACATTCAGTTGTTCTCTCATATCGGCCCTTTACATGGCGACCGTGACAGGACTCTGTTTCACTAGTAACTCTATTATACGTAAATATGCAGATTTGGCCTTTTTGGGGTTATCTAACTAAAAAATCGCATGACTTGCAGTCATTTCTTTGTACACGTAAAGATTATGCCGGAAATGCAATACATGTAATCATTGTATTAAGGACTCTCACGGTCGACCCTCAAACTTATCATTTCAAGCCTCTTCAACTATTCATTCCAAATTTTCAATCTTTTTTCTCTGTCCTTTTTTTTAGCCCAATTAACTGTCTCACTCCTGCACAGGCCTTCCCTCAATTATTCTACTCAACCCTGACCTTTGTACATTCCTGACAATTTGGATAAAATGCAGCCAACCAAGGGTGCCGCATCTCTTTTTCGGTGAGCCCTGGCCTGATTATGTGGTTAAATGCAAAATTTATATAATGTGAAAATTTGTAACACCATGTATGGTAACCCTGACAACTAAACTTTAATGCGCTTGCGCAGCGGAAGTCATAAAGCTCATAAAATGACCGATTGGAGGTGACTTCCACTAGGGGCTGGGTGAAAAGCGTTGGTAATGATATCATAATTTATGTTACAGTAAACGACAATAGAGAAAACATCGGTCTTTGGAAAGAGACAATTAACGTCATATAAGCAAGAAAGAGACAACGCTTTACTAAGACGAAAAACCCATGTGCAATCATTATCGCCGAGTACTGTACTCATACATAAAGGACACTACTTCTAGTACTTCTTAATGACCTATTTGCTTGTTTCGCACAAAAATTTGTTCCTTCGAAACAGTAGTGTATATTAAGCTTGTTATAATATCATTTTGACAGAAGCGGTTGGACTTATTAATTTTTTTTATTTTTCTTGACACCCAGACGCCTGCTTGATAAAAATAATAATATTGGGGACACCTTACACAGATCGACTATAGCCGCAAACTAAGCAAAGCTTGTACTACGGGTGCTAAGCGACGGTATACATACTTAAATAGATAAATACATACTTATATACATAGAAAACATCCATGACTCAGGAACAAATATCTATGCATTGCTCATCACACAAATAAATGCCCTTACCGGGATTCGAACCGAGGACCGCGGTTTAGCAGGCAGGGTCACTATCGATTGAGCCAGACCGGTCGTCAAAAGACTTTTTACTCAAGAGTCTTGTTTTGCGCAACTTGCCGGTTAGGAATCCGTTAACTTGTGTCCTAGCTGCTCACGGTAAATACTGTTTCCAAGATCTGATAATGGAGGGTCCCGTGATGTTCCAGTTTACGCAACGTGCGAACAATAAATCACGGCGTTTGTTCGGTGCGCGGGCGCAGATAACGCGGGTATTCATGTCACAAGCGCTGGCGATAGTGTGTAGTAGCATCTACTAAGAGTTTCCGTCAACCCAACTCTATGGCTGCTTGCTCGACGCAAGGTCAGCGCAACTGCAAAGCAAAACCATTATTATAACGCTGACTACTAATGAGTTTCTCGTTCACCCAAGGAGCCAGTCAGGGCCGTTGCCAGAGTTGAATTTAATATAGGCCAACTGTTATAATACGCACATATATACATTATGCACAATCAAAGTCGATGGAACTTAAGGACCAAATGATTTTAATGTCCCTTAATGCGTCCGGGTGATATTCATTTCATCGGCCACAATTCTGATTAAATTGTGTGCATTTCGAAACATCTTCTATCACTCTTCTTAAGAGTATAACTATTACAAAATGTTCAATTATCTAAATCAGATTCCTCATTATTTATAAGTTATAACCGCTTCATCCTCAAACTTGAACCGCTAGCGTAATATCAGATAGCGTTTTGTATTCTAATCTAAGGTGGCGCAACGGTTTCACAGCTAAATAAGTTTTATATACCAAGGCAATATATAACACGTTATTTACGGTGCTTCTGTGCAATCAAAAGTTCAGCAATGAATATGACAGTGATGGAACTAATTTGCTTATGGGTAGACAAAGAGTTAAACTAACTACTGTGATGATTTTTATAGTTATATAGACGTATAGACGAATAATTAAAGGTCAACGCAATAATGTCGTATTATAGCGGGAATATAACAATGTAAAAACTCAACCAGCTTTGATGAAACTGCTGTTTAAGGTAGTTTGGTCCATTTGCCCCAATACTTTCGTACTATTTAAATAAATTCTCTGTAATTGTATTCTTGTAGATACAGAACAGGGAAAAATGTGACTTACTTTTACATCAACAAGTAGCTTGATTCTTAGCAAAAATTACTCATCATTAGCTTGCCCTTATCCCAATAGGCTAGTAAGCTCAGTATCCTATACCTAAAATAAAATATTTCATGAAGAGCAGAAATAAATCACCACATAATTAGAAGAAAAATATGGATAGTAGTTATTTTTAAACATAATTTCTATTTAATAAGTCAAAGAGAAAAATATAAAGTAAATGAATTGACCGTGACGTCACTCCTTAGTATTTCATAGTAATTCTAAATTAGCAAATCGTATTGACAGTTCATACAAAGAAGCTGATTTGACTAGTAGGAAACTAGCCTATTACTTGGGGTCGGCGCAGCATGTCTTTTTCTTCCATACCTCTTTCTATAGGAGGTCATTTCATCACTTAGGGCCCATTTAGATGGTACGAGAACTCGCATACGAGTTTTATTACATTGCGGTATTTGATGGCTGTGCAAAATTGTATGTACCCTCAACAGCCCGCAATGTGACTAAAATCGCATGCGAGTTTGCACGCCGTCTAAATCAGGCCTACTTGCATCTTATCAGCACTTACTATGTTTTTGTGTTCGGTCAATACCATAAACCAGTAAGACCAACACAAAATGTAAAATCCGAATCGGACTAAAGCGCAACAATGTAGTTCCAAAGGATAATCTTACACTCCATAAAATAGTCCATTGAAATTACACCTACAAGGTCTTAAAACGCATTTCTAATTGCAAAGTCCTTAACTAGTGTCAAAATAAGTATGTGCGCCCACCATAAGTTGTACAACAAAGTAGTGCGAACATGGGCTAGGCACGCTATGCTCGCCTCGCTCGCTTCGACAAGACCACCGTGTCGGAGGACATGCAAATAGGATTAATTAACATTCTTACTCTTCCTACTTTGGAATAAATGTATGTTTGCTAACACGGTGGTTTAGGAGTATTATTAATATTAAGGCGAGCCTTTTGGCTAGGCTAAAATATCTTAAGCGTCTTTGAGGCGTTACTTTGGTAGGAAGTCTGTCAAAATTACATTTTGTTTATGACATTGAAAACGGATTACTGCGTATAATTTTCGTTGTAATTTGTTGTACTTACCTAATGGCAAAACTGGAATGAACCCGGCCAGACGAGCATCGATGATTATTATTAGTGTTCATTTTGGAAATCCAATTTTAAAGTAAATTATGTTCTCATTAAGTGTTAAATTCGCATCATATTTAAAGAAGCCGCAATAAAAGATTCTAAAATTAAAATATATTGCAAGCCTCAAGTTGTATTGTATTTTAAACAAAAAGGCGTATCTCCACAAGATTTACAAACTAATTCAGACCTTTTGAAAGTAGAGTGAACGAGTATTTTTATTAAAGGTGTAAAGGCAGGTGCAAATCGCGTCGTGTTTGTGATTTTTAAGCCGCCATTTTAAGAGGAAGCAGGTGTGGCGCGTGCGCTTGATATAAAAATACCGATTTTATTCATTTACACGAGTTTTGTTTTCTCTTTTAGCGATAACGCAAGGTGCGCAATATCATTCAGTTCAGTCCACATGTAGTTTAGACCTAGACAGATCAGTAGGTATTAAATCCGGATCTCAAATAAGTACCTACCTCAAATTATATAAACACCACGAACTTACTTTTAGATTTTTTTCCTACAATCATTATTTTCCGTAATTTTTATCCTTTCGAATATCTATGTTTTAAGAATCTGTGCGGAAAGAGAAGAGTCGTGGAACGTAAGGAAGCTCACATTGACAAACGTCTGACGATTCTTCTGTTCCACAAATTCTTAGATATGTATGGTCATAAATTGGGTCATTTTATGTTTTACACTTGATACGCAGTCTTGTACATTTTAAACACGTGGGTGTTTGAATATAGAACTGTGGGTTCTATATACCTACAAACAATAATTCACGCAAAACTTCCGACACCCGCGAACAAATTCGCGCCGAAGGCAGGTCGTTCGAATAACAAACGAGCATCGCTTTATAAAGCCAATTATCAGCTGGACACAGCCACAATAGCTGGACACGGCATCCTTTACCTGTCGCGCCCACTACATTGTAGTGATCAGGTTCATAGACATAGACAAACATTGGTAGGGTTGCCAATTGGAAACATGGAATACCCTGACAGACACCGCTCTAAAAATCCTGAATGTGACTGCTACGGACGGCCACTAACCCGAATACTGCCGTTACATAGTTACCAAAATTTTTGAGACTAGTTCAGAATAGGATATGTGCTATAGCTGTAACACTGGACTGGACTATATAAATAGTTGGATCAGTTGGGTGGTTTTACGGCTATTAAACTAAACAAGGCTAATATAAGACCTAGCCATATCGCCCCCACTAGATATTCTAGGATTAGCATAAATCTGAATGTAAATCGCGGAACTGTAAGCTCTAATGCTTCGTCAGGTAAATAAATATAAGAACAATCGACAATTAACTTGATATTTATAACTAGATTCCGCCTAGGACGCTAATGTTCTTGGTAAAATACGCGTTGAGTTGAAATTATACGCAGTTTTGAGCTAAATGCAAACGTTTAAGCTGTTTAGTAAAGGAGACATTGAAGGCAAATCAGGAGAAAGTTTCTCGAGATTGTGGCTTTTGCGAATAGTTTTCTCTTTTTTAATTAAAAGCCTAAGAAATTTTCAGGATTACCATCCCGGTTTGTACTTTCACAGCTGGCCAACGTTTTCGTTTTGGCATAAGAATCAGCTGAAGAACATTCGCCGACTGAACTGGAGCGAAACTGCTTCACTTTGATTTGGGCAAAAATCTTCAAATTACTGCACAACTTCTTTACCAACAGCCACTGATAAAAGCAAACTATAGTTATATACAATCAATAAACAAGTCAATCATCACTCATCCCGCGCCGCGGAAGCGCCTTTACGCCCCCGCGGCGGCTTCGAGCCTCACTTAACGTATACTTAGCCGTGCTTAGCCTCTGCTTAGCCTAACGAGGCATTAATGTATCAATCAGGCCTTCCGCATCCCGTGGGAGTTGGGATTTTGTCGTTTTGCCTTCATTAGTATTGCCGGGATTATTAGGTTCGATGGATAATGTTTGCAGCGTCTGGTTGGTCGGTGGTCCGTCATCAGTGTTTTAGCAAATACATCGATCTTCAAGTAGGGTATTCTTTTTCCAGACTACTGTTACTTAATCCAAAACTTATTAAATGTTTTCTCTGTGTTGCATAGTTATATTTCCTTAGTTTCTTTCTACATTTATTTAATCTGGACTTCTTAGGGCCACTTGTTCCATCCGCTTATACTCAACTGTCAAATTCCACATAAAATGGTGAGTTAACCTCGGGTTCACCCTCCATTTTTGGTGGTGCAAGTGGCCCTTAATGCAAATTCAATTCTGTCCAAGTTTTCCTAACGATTAGTAGGTACCTAAAGATTAGTGGTGATGTTGTAAGTCGTCAGCATCAAGCAGAGACGAATCAAATTCGAGGCTGTTTGATTTTCCTATACTTATTTTTTTCTAATTTTCTCTTCCATTTATGATTTAGTAATTATTTCTTCAATGTTAATTCCCCGCCACGAAAGAGAGAACACTTATTTCTGGGTCGACATGTAAATGTTCTAATTAAGTCAGTAGTTCAATCACTTGGAAGCGGAAGTGTTAGATGGATGGTTGTTTCAATTGGCAGCCTCCATCTAATTAGAAAGAGCAAGATTCACACGAGAAACAATAGTTTTGAGCGGAATAGGGCAGTGGGTTGTCCGGTGCTCTGGTTTATCCAAAATTGCCCAAGGCTGTTACGAGTATTCTATACGAGTACCAAATCCTCAAACGAATAGTATATCTCGGACCCAAAATTCTTTGAAATTGTTAAACTGTTCTGCTTCGCGTACAGTCAAGTGTAAAAATATAGGTGTACACCTCTTACTCAAAAATATGTCCCACAGCATCTTAGTCCGGTGTAATAAGAGCGTAGTACCATATTTATGAGACGATTATTTCGATACATATTTTTGCACTTGGGTGTTTTTTGGGCAAAGGTGATACTGTAAGCTAATGAAATATCCATAAAATAATGTAAATACGACTCATACTACATTCCAAACAGGGGATTGGGAAGAAATTGATATATTAGATACAGAATACAGTGTGAAAACACAAAATGGATGTAATGATTGCGACAAAATCTTGCTAAACCACAAAATTCCGGAACAAAATCAGTAAAACTAAAGTTACAAAAGCATCAAAGAAAGCTGTGGCAAGGTCGTCAGTCCACATAAAGCACAATGGAGGAGAAAAGTGAAGAATGCGCTCCCACGGCGCTCTGAGTCCGCTCTAAAAACGTGCATCGCATCAAGTCACGAAGCATCCCATCTTCATAGACACCTTGGACGACATATACCTTTATAAACCTACAGAATCACAGGTATTCTACAATCTTGGCTAAAAACAATAGAGCAAGTTTTGGAAATATTTCATTTACACTGTACGGAGATATCTCAATTCATTTTAATTAGTTTATATTGCATTTCCTAACAAACAATCCGTGTAAAAGTAAGAATTTTTAACTGAAGAACAATTTCCAACGCCCGAGAGAGATGTTACATGCATACTCTTAGAATTATACGCAAAAATTCCAAAAAAAACACGAATCACATAGCGGAATTTGCAAACGCAACAACATGTTGTTTCTTGAATGCCGGCTTTTTCTAAAGTCTAACCCCCTTATAAAAGTTACTGAACTGATTAGTTAAAATGTTTTGTCCCTTTCTCACAGATGCATAAGCCAACATGACAGATAATGACGAACGGTTATTAGCTAATTTAGGTTTATGAAGCGTTCATGAATAACCCCATAATTATGTAATAAAATTATACAATATGATTGAAGTAGGTACCTAATTGGTTATTGCAGCCATTAGATTATTTACTTGGTCTTGTCGGAACAAGCCCTAACTATAAATCAAATTGGCATGATTGTCGGATGTCATTACGTCAAGCAACGATTTGCCATGCCAGAAATATAAATCCAATGGGCCATTTGACATTTCATCAGTAATAAGACGGAAGAGTTGGGAATTACTTCCTGTAGGGGCACTCTAAACTTTACAGGTACTCTGCTTACAGTAGGTGGTAAAACTGTAAAAAAACTAGCGTTTGCGCAAAAGTCCAAGGTCGATCGATCCATATACAATGGATCGTTGTATGTTCGTGTCAATACCCAATATACTAGGAAAAATGCATGCTTCACACCATTATAAGTGAGAATCTTGCCTAGGTTCATATACATATCTATGAACAGAAGCTATCTCAGTTATTTGAATCCCATTTACTAACCAAAAAGCGAGACCGCTATATATGTTCTTCTTACCTCTATAACCTATCCAGAGATTAGACAATAGAGCATCACATTATGTGACGTTATCTGAATAATGGATCTTATGTATATGTCAAGAGTCAGATTATGGAACATTCTCGCAGGCAAATGCAATAACATTTCTGCCGTGTAAATGACGTTTATGAGACCACTTTTAAATTTTACAAGCAATAAGATGTCTTTTCCATAGAACATGTCGAATTCCTGCCTTTTTTCGCAAGTCTAGCCAATTACGTGGACTTTTCCTTTTAACCGCCGGTCGGCAATTAGCGGACACACCGCACGGACCGCGCCCGACCGGTGTCTGGTCCGGCCCTTGCCTGTTGCTTTCTACGCCCGGTTTGAAGCCACATGGGCGTTGTATAGGGAATATTACAACATTCAGATTGCAGCACTAGCATGTGCATTGTGCATAGAGTTTGCATTATCCGACGGGTTTTTAATATTGGAATAATTCGGATAATACAACTTTTATTATTCGAATATTCGAATAATTCGGATAATTTCGGATAATTTATTAAATGGAACAAAATTAATGTTCCAGGTGCGTATAAGCGTGGAATTGATAACGGCTGAGATAGATGAGCGCCATAATGCGAAATTCACCGACATATTTTATTTATTTTTAGTGTAAATCAGCAAACTGTAGAAATTAAAACACACCTAGCTCTATCTTTAGTTCTATGACTAGAATCTTGCAATCAGATAGTGAGCTGTTGATATAAAACAGTTAGTAGTAGTGATTAGTGAGGTGTTAGGTATAAGGAGAAGTTTTTCTGACAACACCTTTACCATGGAAATGGATGGTAGAGAGGATGGCTTGTGTAGAGTGGGACGTGAGACAACATCATTGGATATGGTGATGGTTATAGGGCTATACAGCGTTGTAATATTATCCGATCCGATATCGGATGTAGGAATGATGGGCTCATGGGTAGCTCTCTGATGTCCTTTGGTACTAGGTAGCCTTCTCCAAAGTTCTTCATTCTTTGTCTGGCGAGGGCGTGACATTCACACATTAGATGTCTGACGGTCTCTTCCTCTTCGCCGCACATGCGACAATCAGTGTAGTCAGCGTGTCCCATCTTGGCCAAAATTCCTTTGATCCCGTAATGGCCTGTGAACAACCCGTTATAATTTGGTGTTGTCTTTTGCCTAGCTTTCCTAGCTTTTGCTCCATCCAGAGTCTGCCCTCCGCATAAAGAGCTTTGAATGCTTCAGACCTACCAGGGCATCCCACTCTTTTTGGTGATTAGCCTTTGTTTGGTCTTTCATAGCTGTTTTAATGGTTGCTTGGGAAAGGCCCACAAAAGGTTCCGGACCTATGAAGTTGTCTTCAGATCTGGCCTTGGCAAGTTCATCAGCATTTTCATTGCCAATTAATCCTTCGTATCCCGATATCCATACCAGTTGCACCTTGTTTTGCCTTCCAAGCTTGTCAAGAGCTTGGATGCCGTTTAATACCAGTCTAGAGTCAACTCTGGGCTATGTGAAGGCTTTAAGTGCCGCCTGACTGTCGCTGAGTATAGATATTCTTTCCTTGGGTTTTTCTAACTATATTCTTATGTACACAGGTAATTACTGCGTATGTCTCGGAGTCTCGGCTTGGAAGACAGTGGCATAATTGCCCATGCTGATCCTACCACTGTAGTCACTAGTCATTTGTATAAATGCCTACGCCCGTGCCAGATACCATCTTGAACCGGATCGGATACTTAATATAAACAATTGAAAACTCTTTTCGTAGGCTCTAAACAAAAGCGTCCTGGTTAGGGTCTTAGAACAGGAATGAGCAGGTACTCGTTCAAAACAGAATAACCAAAAAAAGAGAAGACATAGTCGAAGACGCTTCCCATCCAGGTGTGGATCATTTTAGACCTTAGTTGCACAGTGGCTGGGGCCAAAGTACCAATGGAAAGAGGTGATAAATAAGTAAGTAAGTAAATTCTTTATTGTACCATCAACATAAAATATACAAGACATCAAATTTAAAAGAATGAAGAAGGAGGAGGTACAAAGGCGAACTTATTTAAATATTCAAATCCAAACCGCCTCAAATTGCTCAGCAGCGATTTGATGGGTTTTAGTTTCCAATCCAAGCTAATCAGTAGATCGACTAAGATTTCAAAGTATAAGTAGTAAATGTAACTAAGGACTTAAAAGGAAAATACCTTATATTTCTTAGTGAAGTGGAGGGAATTCTGGCGTACTAAATTGCTATGGAACTGATAACAGCTAAATTCGGAGTGAGGCGCTAAATTTCAATTTCAAAAAAACAAGGGACCAGGAAATCTAGGTATAAATCTCCCTTATTAAGTACGGTTTTACAGATAACTTCACGTTAGCTATTTAGCAGTATTGAGAGTAGGTTGGGGTAACGTTTTCATATTAAAATATAATAATTGAACGTTTTTCTGTTTTTTTTTTAATCATTAAATTAATCGAATATTCGATGAGAACTGAGTGCGTGGGGTGAGGCATTCTGCTTACTTCTTGTCCACGAATGCTTTCTTTGTTTTGTAAATATTAGTTTGATTTGGAAGATAAATAGGTGTTAACTTGTAAGCAATAACATTATTCGTATTAAGAATTGATCGAAATTGGTTTCAGTGACGCTGACGCGTCATGACGTCTATCTATTAAATATATTACTTATAAATAAAAAATAATGTTCATAGAAATTATCCGTTTATCCGGATAATTTCACTTGGATTATTCGAATATTTTCGGATAAAAATATTGGCGGATATTCGAATAATTCGGATATTCGAATATCCGGATTGCAAACCCTAATTGTGCACTAAATTAAACCATAGAGAACTTAGACATATTGAGAAGATTTGAGAAGTTTTGATTATGACATTGATGTGCTGCATTTGGGTTGGCTCATGAAAAAAACACCGAGCAGGATGTCAAATTATCAATGTATTTTTGACGCAAAAGGACAAGAAAAACTCGAGATGTTATGTCTCGTTTTTTTTGCTTGCTGTGTTTTTGTTGGTATTTTGTCTTTTGTTGTGTCTTACTTTTTGGTGTATTTTACTAGTAACTCTAACGTTTGGAGATCTTGCAACACCAATTAATTCAAGTCCTAGTAATATAATTTAGTGCTTCTGCGACTAGAGATACCTCACATGTCGCCACTAGTTTTCGCATTCAACCGCTTGTTTAAAATACCAGTGGAACCTTTGGAAGTCGAGGAATCTTATTGGCCAAGCAGTGTAGAAAGCAGGTCTTTTGCATACGGAATTACCATAGAAACATGCATGCTTTTACTAGAACATGGCAGTTTAAGTCAGCAGGTTATAGTGCAGTAAAGTCGGATTGGATAACAAATTGTGTAAATTGCTAATGGGCGGAAAGGTGTTTTAATGTTACCTATTTTGTTACAGTAGCCACATACAGTTTACCTAATTAATGAATGCGTAGCAGAGACTGAATAAAAGATCTGGATATTATTTGAGAATACAGCTGTTTGATAGTTCAAAATCGAGTACGAGAATCAGAGGATTCCATCACAGGACGTCTTTGGCAGTGATTTTAATCCATCCAGTGGCCAACATTCGTAAGTCTGATTTATTAAACCAAAATATAACAATTGGTCAAATGACTGCATTTTCTGTATGATCCGACAGGTCCTGACTGTCTTAAATTCTGTGACGACAGATACAATACTGTCAGATCTATAAAATCTAGAAGATTACTTTGCTAATCCACGAATAGCAAATGAATGTCAATTTGCAGATTAGAAAAGTAATCGTCTAGATTTTGATCATGATAGATTTCCGCAAAATAACGCCTGATTCCATCGATTACTGTTAGATTCAGATCTGTTAAATCTTCTATGATCTCCAGGATTTTTTCGCAAATCCCAACCTTTTGGAACTTTCTCCGCACAGGGGTTCTTTGTGCGCTCGTGAGGTCAGCAGATACGATCAGCCCCCGCCTGCGAAAGGTTATCGGGAGAAAGTGGCCTCACGACCGCCGCCTGTGGGGCCCGCGCAGCCCGAATTTTGCCATAAACATGGTAAGTCAGGTGGATTATTGATGAGGGTACAATAGATAATAGATTATCTATTGAGATGCTTTTGATAAACGGGAATATATTAAGATATGGTATAGAAGGAAGCGTCTGATTTAAAGGAATTGTAGTAATCATGAATAACACTAGTAATAGTAATATAAAACTTTTTGGAGAAAACGAAGTAACGCAACTCTTGTTTTGCGCAAATAATTTTCTTCAATTGTAGTTGCTAGTTCAGTTCGTAAAGCTACAAACGCAACTACGAAAAGACAGGAACAATGCAATCATAATAAATTTATATCCACGACAGTTATTTCTTGGGATATAAAAATCATCTTACAAATCTTCAATAGTACCTATCTCTATCTAACACGACAATGTCTACAGTGGTTGTTTCTTCCCAAAGTAATTTTATTCTGTTGTTGTTTAGTAAGTTCTCTCATATTGCAAATAAGTAGCAAAAATTAACTTAAAATTGGCGTCGCAAATTAAACAAATGCCTTGTAAGGTCGTCGGATTTTGAAAGGCCATAATTGAAAAGATAATTTTGTGCCGTGCCACTGGCGCCACTTCGCACTAATTACTATACTACCGTTTGTCATATAGCTGTTGTAGGTTAATCATTCGTATTAAACATTGTTTTAAACACTGGTATGGTTCCGTGAGACTTTGAGATTATTAATAGGGAGCTCATTATTTGTCAAACAATGAAATTAATCTAATAATATTTTAATTCAAATGTAAGTTTCTAAAACAATAAATAAAGGGAAAACTTTAGCAAGATCTAGCTTAAGTAAGACCGGACCAATTACGGGAGGATTTTTCTTTCTCATGTTAAACAAACATGTCGTAATAGTTTGTATAGTTTCATGCAGCGCCTTTCGTAAAACTTGTGTCATGTAAGCTTAAAACAATTTCCACCGAAAAATTTATTAGTACTTAGACAAGAGATTCTAATCAGACCATTGTAAATTTTCAAACAACAAAAGAAAAGAAAATAATCAATGGGATGATAAAGTCCTAGGACTATGTCCAAATGTTATCAAAGTTTTGATTCTCATTTTTTTACGTTACTTTGCACCTACAAGTTTACCCTCAAGTGCTAACAAAAAAAGAATGTCGAGTGAAAAAAGCCATAGTCTTGACAGCAAAGGAACTCTAAATTGGAGTCATACGCAAGGTCGCCTGTGCAATGGCCGCTGACAGCCGATGATTAATGCGCCCGCGCATAATTGGAAAACTCAACTGATATATCATTCCCGGCTAATTGTGAAGTGCCTTTACTATGAGTTTTCTAACGTGTTAGGATATGACACTCTACAGTGTAGACGTCACGGAAAATGACGTGAATGAAGAAAGAGGGCGTGCCAAATATCGCTGGTGTGAACTGCGAATGCCCTAACTCCTCTTCGCTCTCGGTAACTGGCGTGAAGTGGCGCAAGATAGGGCAGAGTGACCTAAACTTGTGTCCGATCGGAGGCAAAGATCCATTTTGGCTCGCTGAGCCAGTGAAGGCAAGTAAAGAAGGGAAAGTGAACACACTGGCAGTGGCACTGTTCCTAAACCAAATATTACATACAATTTCCGTGAGGGACGCTATCGAGTTGCTTATGGTAGAGGCTCAGGAATCTTGATTACGCTGCATCTAATGTTTAATGAGGGGGCATATATCATTACTAAGTGCCTACTAAAAGTAATTTCATGCAAATTAAGGATTTGACTGTGAGAAGGGTTGAAGTTTGGAGTGTGTCATGGCGTGCGTTACGGATTTTATAATTTGATTACCGAGCAAGGGTTCTTGCTGACAACAATTAAGAGATTTTTAATGTGGGAGACACGGGTCAAATTATAGGTTCAAGCAGAGCAGAGCGCAGTGAGTGGTCTCAAGTATAAGATATCTCATCATAATTCCGGGACGGGACTTTTTGGAACCATCTTTTACATATTTCTAGTTAGTTGAATTTGGTTATAGATTTATAATTTATGCTTATTTTATATAATACAACATCGGGATCGGGACTTAAGAAGATAGAACATTTTAGAGCGTCTTCATTTCTTTATTTCAAAGTAACTACTTTATTTCAAGGTACTTCTACATATCGTTTAATTGAAATTAAGAGCCCTTCTACAGTGGAAACTATACATATAAGAATTCACTTCAAGATAACTTTGAATAGAAGACGGATGGAACCAGACACATTCAAACTACAAGAATTTTTCGTCGGCCGTCAATGTCGCCTATAATAGACACCTTTTCACTATTCGGTGCTCGCACCCGGGAGCATGCCCGGTTCTCGGGTTACGTTACCACGTGGGTAGCTTTCACTCTCCATATGTAGACTATTCTTGTCTATATCCGACCATATTAGGATCCTCAGCCATATTAGTACAGGCATTGACTGTTCAATGATTTGAATATTTGTATCATCAACGTCATTAGCCTATATATGACTGACACGTCCCCTCTTAGGTACTTAATCTTTTCGAAAATTATTCATCACGGGTATTTTAGGAAATGAAAAATTTCACTGCGCTCCAAATTTCTTCATGACAAATGCCACAACTTTGTTTGATCCAAGGATCTATGGACACGATGATTTTTATGAAGGATATGGTAAGGATTTCATAATCCTATCGAAGAGTAAAGTAAGTAAATATTTCTATTTAACGTCAAAACCGTTCTTGAGGTTCTTGACCGTATGCAAGGAATGCCATTCATGCGAAGGCCGCAGAAATAAAACAAACGCGAATCGCCGCCAGCGCCGGTCTGCTACAGTTTCCGTTGTTCTAAATTTAAAATCTCACTCCAGACTATAGACACGGAAAAACGGATCTGCATTTTATGTGTAAGCTTTAAGATATAATCTCGCACGTGTGTTTAGAAGCTCAGCGGGAGTCATCAGCACAATAGACGCGATTCACCAGAGCATGATTCACGATTTATGGGTTTCAGCGCTTTTGTCAGACTTACTACAGACGGTACTACAGGATCTTGAAGTTTTGCCAATGGTTTCGTAAGCGATTATCGTAAAATGGCGCTGGCAGTGACCTATATAGTAGGTCAGGGGCGCTAGACGTAATTTCAACTGTTTTGTGAGATCCCGACTCATCGCGCTATTCCGGTGGAGATAAGCCTAGTTTACGAGTCTTTGATGGTGCAGCGGGTGGAATACCAAATAACTGTTTTCAAGTAAAAGATCATAAGTTTCCTTGTGTTTTGAGAGAATATAATACCTTTGGACAGTAGTCGTCGCGTCGGCGCCGCGTTCAGCTCAAAGGCTGCGTGCTCCGTATACGTACGAGGCAAATGTGAGATTACCAAGCGTATAACTGTTCATCTGCTTAGATATGGACTAGTTTTGTCTCGAAACAGGATCTTGTTGGAAGAGTGATCTAGACTAGAGCATTAAATTCTTCAATGTAAACTAGATTTCATTTGTTATAAACTGAGGGTGTAAGGAATACCTGGACAGAATTCAAATAAGCTTAAGACCTTTATAGTTTTTACTTCATCTCAAAATTTATTTGCGTTAGCTATAAAAGTTTCGATGTTAGTTTTCTAAAAATTGTTGGTTATTTAGATTTCTTCAGCAATTTCCATGAAGGGCTGTAGAGGGCCTGTAGGCGTTAATGTATATGGGACTAATCTTTACAACTCTCCTAAGACAAGGCACACATTAAGTGTTATCTTTATAATCTAATTCTAAATTAATGAATCCAGTATAAGCGTTATAAACTCCGAGATATACTTGTGCTATTTTCATTCTCTATCCGTTTCTGAACATAAATTCGCACTAAGCGTTAAAATAATATGTTTATTGGCCGACAGGGCACTTACTAAAATGGCTCTTAAACCTTTTATTTTATTTCACATGTTTCTGATTTTATCGGTGATATAATTACTTATTTATTGATTGAAAAACAAAGTTCTCCAATAAACTGAATGTGTACTTAAGTCTATTAGTAGGTTTAAATGTGAAAATACTAATAGGACATTATAGTAGAGTGAACAATAAAGATATGAATACAGCCAAAGTGTAATAAATATGTATTCACGACCTTAATATACAGGCATTAAAGTCCTGTATACATATATTTGGCAGTTCAGCTGTATTCATATATTTGATGATTGTACTAATTGCTTGACGAGGAAAGCTAGTACAAGGGCTTTACCGGAATAAGGTAACAGCCGTGATAAAGTGAGAGTGAAGGTTTTGTCATAGTTAACTGCGAACGAGTACTAAAATATAATTTGATATTTTAGTTATTTCCGAGTCACGAGTGGTTACTACGAGATAATTATATAAATTTATTATGACTTAAGGCTAGAGAAATGTATTAAACTAAGAATCCTTTCGAAAAGGTTTCAATTTATGTTTTTTAAATGTATTGAATATGTAGATAGAAAATATAGGTAGGTACTTATGCAAAAAACTATTGTCTTTCATCTGCTGAAATAGAGTATTCACTGTAATTAACATAAATGTTATACGATATATTAGTCTATGCAAAAAAACTCGGATATTTTATTGCATTCTGATACATAATTCAGACACAGTAAACCAAACATAATTGGACAACCTCACAAAATATCATATCTCTCTTTATTGACATCCTCAATTAAAAATACACCTACAAATTGAGGAAGTGTATTATTAGCCACGATTTAAATTACACAATAAAAACTTAATTCGCGATTATGCGATTAGAAGCAGTTAGGCAAACCTCTGCCCAGAAACTACAAGTTTCCAAAAAGTCATATAAACATTTAAAAACCAGCCATCCTATACTATTTTGGAAATGTATATGAATAGCTCGGAAAGAAGGACTTAAGTGTAAAGAGGTTTATATGAAATCGTTGCGCTGTCCATTGCCGAAGCAGAGTAGAGTACACTGATTGACTAGTCACAGGTGCGCCTACGCATGAGTCAGCGAGGTCGACAATCGACGGTAAACAAAGCAGAGGTGCGAATTCAGTTCCGGATTATAAACGGGATAATAATATAAACTTTTAACGCAAAAAATAAACATGTGTGAAAACAATTGAATTAAAGCATTCGCATGAAGGGAATTAATTCTTCATTCATTTCTGCTGCGTAGAAAACGTTACACACCGTTAAATCTAGGACTGTTATAGATGTGAAAGTTGCGGAAAGTTTCATAAAGACGTAAAAGTTGTTAAGATTTTCAAGAAATGTTCGTTAGAGAGAAAGGAAACATACATTGAAATTAAAAATTTTGACACATCAGTACTGACTTCTACGCGTACGAAATTCTATGTTGAGGAACATGTAGCTTGAAATCATTCTGTAAATGAAAACAAATCTAATTTGATTCGATGTATATTTTCCCAGCAGGACTGACAGAACACGTGCCATTCAATAATTCCATTTAGTTGTACACAACTGGTCGACAGATGATCTTGATATCCGCCATAGCGAGCGAGATATTTGCATGCCCGCCATATTGGGACGATTTTATGATACGAGTAATTGGTCGAGAATTAGATTAATTATAAAAATTACAATGGTTAGATTTATCGTGTTATTAAACGGTCTGAGATATTTGTTCCGCGTTTTTTTATTCGTTTATGTATTTGTATATAATGGGACAGAGAGATATTTCGCACGATTGCGTGCTTGGATATGATGGTTGCATGGCGTTTTGAAATCGATACCATGAGCACAGTATAATAAAGAGTACTATCGTACAGTATGGCCACTCCCGCTCACCGCTGAAAGTGCCGCCCACCCCCTCTCGGTTACCTCACAGTTACCGCCTGTCAAAAAGACGAACAGTCGACCTGTCATATTTCACTCATACAAGCATAGTACGCGTTCGCCTATTACACGAGCTAAGACTGTGTGCTAGGAATGCGCCTCTTTCAATATATTTGATCGCCAGTGTCCGAGGTGTGCCATGAGATTTGATTGAAAATATGTGTAGGTACACACCCATTCTTATACTTGTGCTAAAGGCTAGAAAAAATCGAAAATATTTTTTTCAAATTTTGTGTCTGAAAGTAGAAGGAGTAACTGACATTTAAATTTAACCTGATAAAATAACATCGAGGAGTATCTACTGCATCTGGCAGGCAAGCATGGTCGTGTGACAAACGATATAACGTCAGGCCGTCCCTTTCGCACTATTTAAAAGTGCGATAGGGACGCACCGATGAGATAAAGTTTATCCAACTAGTGTGCTACGCCCTCTGGTTTCCCTAGGTATTTCAGTTTCTAACACACAGCTGTTACTCAAACTATAATAATAAATACAAATAATTTGCATCATCATAATAATATGACTCAGATACACTCAGTCCAGCGTCACCGACCTTTTGAAGTCCTCTCAAATTAATGGCATCTTCAGACCGATCACTTATAGCTGTTCAAATTACCTGCAACAAAAACGAGATGAATTAGAATAAAGTGAGGTAAAAAACGTGTTAGCTTTGTAACATCGACCTATTAGGCGGGTGATAAATCAAACATGCCGTGGGACGATAAAAGTACGCTCAGAGGTTGAGTGCAAAATTTTAATTCTCTTAGGTTCCGTGATGTAAAAGTGGGTATCTTCTAATTTCGGAGGTCTTTGCACTAAACTACCTTTTAACTACTTACTGGAAAGCTTTTTCGGCCATCTGTCAGACGCAGTTTCAAGGGCTTGGAATTTGGTACTTGATATTCTGGTCAAAAGTCCTTCATTCTTTGTTTGGTTAGCCCTAGACGATCTAGTTTTTAATTTTGTCCGTCATTGATATTATTGGGAGATTAGGAAGCCTAGTACTGGGGACGCTATTGCACAACACCCTGCATTTTATGATTAAGCACTGAGACTTGGCACAGGTTGTTCCTTGGGTGACCCTGAGTAGATAAAGATCGGGAGGCATTGAGAGCCCCCCTTAATTTAGGAGGGAAGAGGGGGGGATGGCTGGCGCCGCCGCGCTTCCTTTGAAACCATATTTCTCTAAAACTATACAAAATAGGGCATGCGATATATCATTTTCGGATAAATGAAGGACGAGGAATTCATTTTTGGAACAAAAAAAATGTATTTTAGAACAAAAATACAAAATAAAATGGGAAAATCTGAAAACGAGATTTTTTTTTATACATATTATTGCACATTTTATGAAAACTGTAATGGTTTTTTCTAAATAAAAAATATTATTTAATAGCTACATTTATCTAGTTTTAGAAAATGTATAATTTGTTATAGAAATATATTATAGGACGAGTGATAAAAAATAATTTACATCGCCCGATAGGGTGATTTGAATGCTCATTTCAATAAGTTTTGTCAATGATTTCAGGTATAATCACTATTTTTAACACACGAAAGCCGTAATCATTGTAGTTTATGGCTATTTTAGTGATTAATGTACTTAAAATAAAAAAAAATACAAAATTTTTAAAAAATATTAAAAATGTGATAATTTTTTTTAACATTATCCTATTTTGTTCTTTCTACACAATATATATATCTAAAAGCAATAAATATCAATAAAAAGCCACATTTATACAGTTTATAAAAATATATAGTTTGTTATATAAATATATTACGAAACGCGAGATAAAAAATAATGAAAATGAAAATTTTAATGTACATCTTACGTTGCATTATTCGATGAGGTGAGGTAAAGGTACTACCCGCTATGCAGTGGAGTTCGTCTAGTAATACAGAAATATACTTATTCTAATAACGTTTACACATGTAGGTATATCACGACCCAGTACAGAAAATTGTAAAAGTCCTATAATATAGTTTATTTTGATTGTAAAATAAAATTGCATGTGACTTATATTGCAAAAAAATGTCTTAATCACGTTCTCCTCTCCTAAAGCAGTTCTGCATGCATAGGCTTGAAGATTTTTTAGTTTACTAGCAGAATTTAGTTACTTCCTTTGGGCCCCCTTAAATCGGTTTTACCCATCCATAAAAGATAAAATAAAAATCGTCATATTCTTCCTTTCAGTATCAATGATAGTTAGTTATTGCGCAATAGTGCCATAAAAAATAAACTAGATTCGTATTAGCATTAAACATTAATGATTTTTGAACTAAGACATTGCTTTTGTACAAAGGAGAACCTCAAAAAATGGTCTGACTAGACGAAAACATGTGTATCGGGGTTAGTGCTCAAGGCTCTCAAAAAGTGTAGCTATTTTGAGTTATTCAAATAAAACAACATGAATAGTCTGAATTTAATTATGTATATATCAGAACATCCACTGCATAAGCACATCAGCTCCGAACATTTAATTTAAAAAGTATTTTTTTACGGTTACACCTTACGCGGCACTGTTTTTTATTACACCTGCATCCGACAATTTCGAGGCATGTTTCTGCAGCAACAGGCAACGTTGCGGGCAAGTAGGCTCCCAAATCCCAATTGTTACAGACTTTCGTCCAGCCACAAGTAGAAAATAATGGCAAATTTTGAATTGGGTTTAGTTGACCCCATACATGGACACCTTGATATACCTATAACCCTTACAAAAATGATGCAAGGCAGCTTTTGTCGGTGAAATGCTGTTAATTTGGCGGTCTTTTTTGGTTAATAACTATTTTCGGCACTCGTTAACCAAAGTACAGGACGCAGATCTGGAATAATAAATATGTCAAGTAAGAATTATCCATAAATTATGCAAATCATATAGATAACTACTATTTCACAAGATGTATGTATTAGGATCAGATGTATATATCTGACCTATCATATCAATCGATCATTTCATGTAATATAAATAGTTAAATTCAGACTATATAGGAGTATGTTGTTTAATTTGAAGTACTCTAAATAACTACACTTTTTGAGAGCTTTGAGTACCTTTACCTCACCTCATCGAATCATACAAGCTGACCCGTACCGTACATCAAGATCGCCCTGCCACGTCACTTTCATTATTTTTTATCTCGCGTTTCGTAATACATTTATATAACAAACTATATATTTTTATAAACTGTATAAATGTGGCTTTTTATTGATATTTATTGCTTTTAGAAATATATTGTGTAGAAAGAACAAAATAGGATAATGTTAAAAAAAATTATCACATTTTTAATATTTTTTAAAATTTTTGTATTTTTTTTTATTTTAAGTACATTAATCACTAAAATAGCCATAAACTACAATGATTACGGCTTTCGTGTGTTAAAAATAGTGATTATACCTGAAATCATTGACATTCTTATTGAAATGAGCATTCAAATCACCCTATCGGGCGATGTAAATTATTTTTTATCACTCATCCTATAATATATTTCTATAACAAATTATACATTTTCTAAAACTAGATAAGTGTAGCTATTAAATAATATTTTTTGTTTAGAAAAAACCATTACAGTTTTCATAAAATGTGCAATAATATGTATAAAAAAAAATCTCGTTTTCAGATTTTCCCATTTTATTTTGTATTTTTGTTCTAAAATACATTTTTTTTGTTCCAAAAATGAATTCCTCGTCCTTCATTTATCCGAAAATGATATATCGCATGCCCTATTTTGTATAGTTTTAGAGAAATATGGTTTCAAAGGAAGCGCGGAGGCGCCAGCCTTCCCCCCCTCCTTCCTCCTAAATTAAGGGGGGCTCTCGATGCCTCCCGATCTTTATCTACTCAGGGCCACCCAATGAACAACTGTGCCAAGTCTCAGTGCTTAATCATAAAATGCAGGGTTCCCATACAAGACATAGCAATAGCGTCCCCAGTATAGGCAAAATACCACCAAATGCGAGAAAAAATATATCGGAATGAGATAGTCTACGCTACAAAAAAGGTAAAATGTCTTATATGTACATTTTGTTTAACACACACAAGAGGTTATAGGTTCATGATACATAAATAAATAAATAAATAAATAATATAGGATATTCTTACACAGATTGACTGAGTCCCACGGTAAGCTCAAGATGGCTTGTGTTGCGGGTACCCAGACAACGATATAATATACAAATATATAATATATATATACAAATCGAAGTACATAGAAAACATCCATGACTCAGGAACAAATATCTGTACTCATTACACAAATAAATGCCCTTAACGGGATTCGAACCCGGGACCGCGGCTTAGCAGGCAGGGTCACTACCCGCTAGGCCAGACCGGTCGTCAACATGTTCGATGGAACCCTAAACAGCAATGTATTTAATAGCCAAAGCGTTGCCCGCCTCCGTTGTTTGCGCATCAACGATGCAGTAATGGATTGTAAAAATAGTTGCCAGCGTCGTTAATCCGTGCCATGTCGCAACTGGCAACCCAGGCGTGGGCAGCGGTCACTCCACCTCGCCCACACCATAGATATTTTGATAACTTTTTAAGGCGATAGAACTGGCTGGCAACGTTGACAGTTCAAAAATCGCAGACTCGGAATTCCAAATATGAATTGCGATCTTTTGTTTTTTTAAATGTCAGACATAATCAAGATGTTAATGCCACAGATTAATAATATTGCGTGTATACAGTTTAATTTTAAATATCTGACTCATTTAAAAAAAAATTATTTAGATAATTAGCTAACAATTAAGAATAATGGTGAAACAAGCATGTTTTGTTTTGTTTTTTTTTAATGTCAAAGTCAAACATAATCAAGATATTAATGCCACAGATTAATCAAGTCAAATATCTACGTCATTTTAAAAATTATGAACATATTTAGACATGCTCACATGCAGTAATTTCGCTAACAATTATGAATATACGATAATTTGTAACATACCCTTGGCACTAAATGCAAACGATTCTTGTTCACGTCCGATAGAACGTAGGCGCGTTTCGTCATGGTTGTGACGAAACATAATCATGACGATTGTGACATGCGATGTTTACAGAAATTACTGTAATGACAGCCTACCTGTCAAAGGCAGTAATTTGACGGTAGCACAACGGCAAATGGCGATTTGATGATTCGATAATTGTGATGATTTGTAAAGTCAGCGATGTTAATTCATTATACAGATGCAAGAGTAGCATAATTATGTTGCATTATTACGACATTTTTAATCTTTATTTCAACGTCTTCTTACGAGATAATTAAGTATTATAACGTTTGTGTAGGGTTACTAAGTAAAGTAAGTGTATTGTAAATTCTTGTACGAATTTAATATGCAAATTCTATGCTAATTTAAGATTTTCTCTTTATTTTTACACTACATTGACTTAAGGACACCGTTGTAAACAACACGGAGACGCTTATAATAATGAATTAGAAGCTTTCTGTGGTGGGGAAGTTGAAAAAACTATTAAAGTATTCAGTCTGCCCTGTCTGCCAGATTTTATACGAATTAAATATAGCTAAATACGTTTCGACAAAAGGCTCAATATCTCGTATATTAACTTAAAAAGTCGAACTACACCTACGCTTATTTACACATAAAGGTTAATATTTGAATTAATGACTCCGAAGTGTGATTTGATACTGCAGCGTATCGTTTTCGAAACACGGTGCGAATCGGTTTCGTATTTGAAGTTGATTGCCCCATAACGTGTGTGTTTTGGCCTAGGAATTACTTACTAGTGAAGAGTAATATTTATTCATTAAGTATATGAAATAAGTCCTTCTACAATTTTAGATTAAAAACGCTAGCATTGACTGAACTTCCGCTGCCTCTTTGAATGCAGGCCTCTTTTTTTAATACTACGTCGGTGGCAAACAAGCATACGGTCCGCCTGATGGAAAGCGGTCACCGTAACCTATCGACGCCTGCAACTCAAGGAGTGTCACATGTGCGTTGCCAACCCATTAGAAACTTGTACACTGCCTTTAGCAAAAAGGAGTGTACAAGTTCCAAGGATGGTTCGGGTTGCCGACGAGTCAAAGGACAATAGACGGAACAAATTAGTTCCGTAGGTCCGCCCGTCACCAGCACACCGCACCCTCGTTGAACTCTGGGAGCCTTACTCACCGGCAGGAACAAAACTAAAACGTATATCTAAGTTTTAAAATATTCTAAAAGCCGGCGAAACGAAGGAAAGTCGCAAATTACAAGTCAATGACAGACACCTCATTAAACTTAAGACCCGTCTTAAGTATAAGTAAATATAGTGTCCTAAGTATTAAGCATGTAGGTACCATTCCTGGTCGTAATTCTTGCATGTCCCGCGCCGTTTGACGCGATAATTTGCTTTCCCACGGGAATTCTTAAAGGCAAATACTCCCCAAAGACGAATGCCATATGAAGATACGGAGTTTCATACTCATAATGCCGTCCAATTAAATGCCTGATTTCTCGTATATGTTGAGATTATGGCTCAAAGAATGCACTAAGCGACTAGTCATGTGGCAGGTCAAATATATTAAGTTGGTTTTTCTTTAGACATTTTACGCTTTATGATAACTGTTATGCTTTTTCAATTAGATAGAAGCGCAGTATCATTTGTACTGGTACCAGGTGTAGGACATTACCAGTAGTACCACACACTACCATGTCAAAAAGTTAAATAATATCCGAATACGACAGGATACAAGCTATCACGAGAATAAAAATAATTTATGATATAAGACATTTGTTCGTTTATTTTGCTCAAAGCGAAACGCATATTGATGACGGGCTCTTATTTTAATTACTTAAAGTTCCAGTTTATTTTATTTTTTTCAAGTTCCAGTGGCAGGCAAATTGTTGGGTAAATGTGAATACCTTCTAAAATTAAAATTTTGAAAAAAAAAACCTGACCGCGACATAGTAGACCGATTTTCATGAAACATGGCTAAGAACACTCCCGACATACTCAGCTTTCAGACAAAAAAAAAACTAAATCCAAATCGCTTCATCCGTTCGGGAGCTACGATACCACAGACAGACACACACACAAACAGACAGATAGACAAACAGACATACAGACAAACAGACAGACAGACATACAGACGGACAAACAGACAGACACGTCAAACTTATGACACCCCGTCGTTTTTGCGTCGGGGGTTAAAAATATTCTGGTGAAATTTGACTTCGACATCAAACAAGAGGGAACTGCCTCTAAGATAGATAAAATACTCTTTATTGACGCACCTCCGCAAAAGATACAGAGAAAGGGTACAGTGGAGACAAAACAAATGATTATAAATAGAGATAGACCACAGGCGGTCTTATCGCTAAAGAGCGATAACCACCAGACAATCTTTGGGTTGGGTTATAAAAATAAAAAAATAAACAATCAAAAAGAGTAGGTGTTACGAAAGCGCGGTGTGGCTCTACTGTCACAGATTCCATTTTCATTGTGACCAGTATGACCACCTTTTGAAAATTCAAGCGTTTCTTTCATACTTTCAGTGTAACAAGCAATCTAGACGCAATTTGTACGTGTTAGGTCTGACTAGAGCGTCTAGACGGTCGCCGGTGGCGAGAGGAAATTAGGTTCATCATCTTTCTTGATGTTCAGAGATCTCTATTGGTAAAATAATAAGGGCCAAGAGTGGTAAGAAAGTGGCAATTGAAGCTAGGTAGTTTGCTGACCCGAGATTCGAATAAACGTTTTATGGCAGCACTACATTTCAATTTGACCGGACTTTAAGTTGATTTTATAGGATACTGACATATAACAATTTGTTTATTGTCTGGGATTGCAGCTATGAAACGAATCTATTTATTTCATTGTCTAATGGTGCATATTTGTAACATACTACTCGTAATTTTACATGAACTGTTATGTTCTTTTTGTGTCTATTCTATTTGTAGTAGGTACTTAGGAGCGACACCAATCTCCCAATCTCTGCTTTGCCTTAAGGTTATCTATTTAATATTTCTTTTGTGCAATTGAGATCAAATAAATAATTTTGAAACTACTTGCCTTCATTTTTTATATCCATTATTTACTCTTAGATTGAAATACAATAAAACTATGCAAACCAGGAAGCTATTACAGACAACGTATCCAGCGAGTTCTATTTGAATCATCCGCGAAAAAAACTGCACGTGTGTCCGCCATCTTGGATTCCGTCTGTATTTGGTGTGACGATGCGCTTATGGAAATAGACGGAGCCTTCGATATTGTTAGTTATTGTTAGGGATAAATTAATAGTGATGTATTGGCATGAGCTATTTTTATTAATAGAGATAAATAAGATACTAGTCAGTAGTCAGTTAATGGTGTGCTTAATAACCAGAGGGCGGAATTGCTCATGGCAAAAATCAAACGTCAATCGAGTTGGAACGTTAAATTTTATCGACTATCGATTGAACTGAAATTATTGAGTGATTGATTGAAAAGAACTGATTGAGTTGTTTTCGTCGTAAGTAAGACGAGGATACTTCTTTATCCATTTGTTGACTGTTTTTCGTTTTAGATTAACCATTTTTTTTTCAAACGGTTTTGCAAGAGGACTAGTGTCAAAAATGGTAATCAAATGTTATACAATTTACTTTTAATCTAGTCAAAGAGGTCAAAATCTTCTCGAATCTTCTCGGTCGAATGGCTAATCAGAGGTCAAATAAAGGCAGAAATTTAAAAGGTGACTGTTTTTATCGATAGCTGAAAATGTCGATAAAATTTAACGTTCCAACTCTATTGACGTTTGATTTTTGCCATGAGCAATTCCGCCCTCTGTTAATAACAAAGGCTTATTAAAAGTTGTACATTTAAAAAAGTTACTATTTAAGAACTACGTGATACTACTTACTTAGTTTATAGTTAAGTGTTTTTTACTGAGGTGTGCCAATAAAGATAACTATATTCCTATAAAGGCAAAAAGATTTACTCGTGTTGCTCAGGTTCAATGCGATCACAATAACAGAAACAAATCTTAAAAATAAAATACAAAAAGAAGACTCTGACAGCACATCACTAAACCCATAATAACACCAAACATGGCAAGCCCATCAACACTCAATCTCACACCTCTTAAGGTGTCACAATTCTATTGAATGGACAATCTTTGGACATAATTACAATTACTCTGTAATTTATCGTTCTTAAACAATACACTTCAAATCCGAAGTGACTCAACTTACTGTAAATGTTTAAGCTGTTCTAGGAGGTTATGTTTTAGTCATAAGGGTTACAAATACAAGTAAATTTAAAAGGATTTAAGTAGTTTTGAATATGGGGTGTAGTATTAATGAGTGCCTTTATTTTACCATTAGATAGATAATTAAATACAAGGGTAATGTGTGTGGGTCTTGCAGTAAATAGGTATTTGAGATAAAGATGGCATTTAATGGTACCTTTCATCCATATTGTGAGTCACCATTGAAATGAATTTAATGTAGTTTGCTAATAATGCTAATGCAAGATAATAACATCGCTGGAACCCGTTGTTTTATCGTACATTTATTGAAATGATGCTCCCGACTGAATTTATTGTTACTATTAGGCCCACTTGCACCTACCACTTAACACAGGGTTAGTGGGCTGTCATCTGTCAAATTCCATATAAAATGGTTGATTAACCCTCGGGTTAACCCTTCATTTTCGTTGGTGCAAGTGACCCTTAGCAAACTATACTTATTACCTGTAATTGCAACAAGTAGTACAAAAAGATGGAAGTAGGTAAGAATTTAATTTAGTGATCTGTATAACTACCCAGTATTCAAATTTATTTGTTTCTATAAACATCTTTTACAAACATGACTTTAAAATTACCCTCTACAATAATTTCACAATGATAATCAACGTTTCTTTAAAATATCCTCCATTTTGATACACAAATTGCACATGTCTGCGAAAATTATCAACTGTAGGCGTCACAAAAAAATATACTTAAAGAATTTTTGGCCCACCCTGAAGCCATCTTAAATTCATATTTTTTTCCAATTTACCCAACTTCATTACTCCAATTTGGATTATTTTGCGTGCACCCAACAAACGCAAGTTCGCCACCATAAATCTGTATGAAACAGCGCATTGTGGGACCGAGTGAATGGGCCGGCCATTCATTGCCGGCCAAAGTGGGCCATTCACGCACGGCCCACACGGATCGGATGTCATTGGACCCGCGCCACAGACTACAGAGATGCGCTACAAGTGCGCGTTGTCACCAGACATGTCCAATTTTACTGATATGTCCATGTTCACCATACACCAATCATATTCAATGAATGTGAATGTGATGAAGAAAGAATGAAATGTGAATGAAAAGTGGGAACGGGTTCGACTAAGTTGATTGGTGGATATCTCTGGTAGCGCATCTCTGGTAAAAAGGCACCCTAATACGGCTAATACCACGATTTGAGCAGCACACCTGAGTAGCTCCTTACATCATTTCATAAAGTGAATCATATTACATACCAGGGGGCCGATTTTTGAGTCTCACGGCGCGCGGCGTTCGAATTCAGAAAACTGTCACTGAAAATAATAGGCAATTCACCGTTTTCAACCGGTATTTTAGTGACAGTGAGACTCAAAAATCGGCCCCCAGGTTCAACCCTAAAACTCATTTTTATAAATATTCCAAAATTGCACGAGTCCTGCTTGTAAATGTTGACACAACTAATAAATTACTCCATTCCTCCATCCATGCAAATTAGATTCATCTAATAAATTACAACGAGAGATCACACTGACTTTGAGTTCGTTTGAATGCTCCTTCTAGTCTTATTAGTTAAGGTGGTCTGTGTCACGAGCGTAGAGAGAAATAGGATAACTTACCAATACCCCTATCCGACTCTAAAGTTAGTTTAGAATTTGAACTTTAACACAGATAGCTCGTAGTTGAAATTTAAAAGCAAATAATAAATAGATATGGAAAATAGAAGTATTTATATGGAATTGACGTCTGTTTATTGAGAATAAACGTTCGTTTTGAGCGTTCAATGAATTGGTGGCAATGTTTGAGGCGGACAAATTTAGAGTCTTTACTTAGGGTCATAGTTTACATAGTTTACGTTTCATTGAGAGACAACGTGAATGGTGTGTGAACTTATCTAATAACTTAATGCTTTGAACGGGTATAGCTTTCGAGTATGTGCTGTAAGGTACAGCGGGGCAAACCTCGACTGGGGGGCAATTGTAACTAATCCATTATTTCCATTATTACACTATGATGCTGAGTTCTACATGTATCCACTGAACACGCCTACCATATATAACCGGTGGACATTCTATTAAATAATGAAACATTGTAAAACATGTAAAAAATGGACCAGTTACGTTTGCCCCTCAGTCGAGATTTGCCCCGCTGTACCTTACAAAGAAATATTTCTCTAGATTCTCTAGTATCATCGAAATAATAACAACCATTTTAGCATCGATAAAGATATATCTATCTGACAAGAATTAAAAGATAAAGATAAGTATAAGAACCATTACCTAATACCTCCAAAAAAAATGTTTAATATTTATTTGGTAAGCGTCAGAGAACTCAGATTACTTAATGCTAAACATTTCTAAAATAAATTATTTCTGAAAGACGTACAGCTATGCCAATAATTCCACAGCCAACAGTGCAGAAAACTTATAAATAGCACGTGCAAACAAAAATGTTTACACCTGCATGTAAAAAGTCAGAAACAAAGAGTATTTCGCACCGCGTAATGTAAATATTTGCCTCACACTTCCTTCATAAAGTTCCTGAACGGCCAAAGCACTCATAAACATCCAAACATACTCCTAAAGTTGCGTTTTCACTGTTCTGAACAGTTCTGAGCGAGCATTGGTTCGTTCGTGCACGGACAAAGGTATGAAAGTCAAGTGTCTGCATTTTGACGACCGGTCTGGCTCAGTCGGTAGTGACCCTGCCTGCTGAGCCGCGGTCCTGGGTTCAAATCCCGGTAAGGGCATTTATTTGTAGATTAGCACAGATATTTGTTCCTGAGTAGGATGTTTTCTATGTCCTCAAAGTTAAAACGTAGTAAGTCTCTATGCATTCTATACATATTTACTTACTACATTTTTCTTCATTGACAGAAGAAGATACAAGTTTATTTCAAAGTAGTGACGATACGAACGAACGAATGCTTCCTCATAACTGTTCAGAACACTAAGTGAAAACGCAGCTTTAATGTCTTGATAAGAGAGGCTTTGTACAGATACTTGTGAGCACCTTGAACGCTTCAAAATATCTGTTACCAACTGACATTTATTTGTCTCAAATTGTTTTAATTGACATATAACCGGCCTTAAACTTAAAGCGACCTCATTGACTTTGGCAATTGGTCATTTAAGGATCGTAAAGCGAACAATAGCTTTGAGGTTGTACAAACCAGTGAAGGCCAAGGATTCAACGAGATTGATATCTAGCTGTAAATTGAAGCGACATGACATTTAATTGGTCCATTTCTTGCACTTTAAAAATACATTCCGTCCTCTTTGCAAGGTTTTATTTCTAAAGTTATTGTTGGAACTATGTTGTGGTGAAGTGTGTGAAAAGAAACGGCATAAGTACCTTACCTTCTCACAGTTAATAAAAGTGGAAGTTCACGACAGAATAGATGATAAGTTTGACCATAACACGACATGTTCATGACTGCTTCAAAGACATATCGTCTCTACTTTTAAAAAATCTCGTATCTCACGCTGTACCTCAAAGTTAAAACGTAGTAAGTCTATATGCATTCCATACATACTTACTACAATTTTCTTTTCATTGACAGACGAAGATACAAGTTTTTTTAAAAGTAGTGACGATATTTAGTATGGCTTGTGGAAATCCTGGGATGGTAGATCTATCAATTCTTTAGAACGTATAAACAAAAATGCAAACACTTAAGCTTAGAATATGCATCTAATAAAAGTAAAAAGCTAGGAACCACATCATACATAAATAAAACAAATCTTGTTCTCTCAAGGAAGTACATATCTTTTGATAAGATATGAGATGGTGCATGTTGAATGTTGATTATCCAGATATTGATTCCGAACCAATACTTGTCGTAAGTGTGGTTACGTTTCACTTAAAAATGCGAGTCATTTTGGCTTCGATTCGGTTAAGGATCGTAAAGAGAAGGCCAGATTGGCGCCAGGAGCACCCTTGATTGCTGACAAGGTCTGTCTAGAGGTCTTATCGTTTGACAAGATGATAATGCACTTTCTAGAACAATACTGGGATATTTTGTAATTTCATTGTACGTAGTCACGTAGTCGTTCAACTAGCAATAATAGAGTAGGGAATAAAAGAGAACCTTGCAGTACGCCAAAATTAAGTTTTATGACATTATTTAGGTAGGTATAAATGATAAATCTAACAAGCCAATGATAATGATTTCCTATCCGAGCTTGTGATATTTGTGCAATGGAAGACAATTTTTCAGTTTTATGTAGTTTGCAGTCAATTGCATCAAACCATTCTTTAAGTTTTATTGTGTGGGAAATTTTATAGTTTACTTAAGTGACATTTGTGCTTAGTAAAAAGAAAGATACTACTACTTGTTTACGGCAATAGACCGGCTGTCAAAGTCGGTGGCACATTCTGTGACGCAACTATTAAAGTCTTGCTGAGGTGAAGCGGTGCACATCCCTATCTGACCAATTAACAAAGGATCAGACAGGAAGAAAGTTGAAGCGTTGAAATTTTTAAATGGCTAAAAGAGTGTCTTTCACCGCAATATACCGGCTGTCGAAACTCGTGGTACATTCTGTCCTGTGACGCAACCGACCACTGACCTGAGGTGACTTCAGGGGAGAAGTGGTCAACATTTCGACCTTCGTAGAAAGAAACAAAATGTATCTGGAGGTTGCTAAATTTTATAAATAAAATGGTGTCTTTTACAGCAATAGACCGTCTGTCGAACTCCGTGGCACGTTCAGTGACGCAACAACAGCCTTCACCTTGCGGCCAGTGACCTGGGGTGGCTTTCTGCATTGAAGTGGTCAACATTCCTATCCAACATTTCGACCTTCGTAGAAAGAAACAAAATGTATCTGGAGCTTCTAAATTTTATAAATAAAATGGTGTCTTTAATATTTAGACCAGCTGTTGAGGTCTGTGGCACGTTTAATGACGCAACAACAGCCTTCACCTTGCGGCCAGTGACCTGGGGTGACTTCCTGTGGAGCGGTGGACCGGAAAAATGCTCCAACATTACCAGTTTGTACTCAATGGGATGGTCGCGTCTCGGTAAACCTCTATTAGAAAATAATTGAAGTGAGTCATTGTGTTTCATGGACTTTAACCCTGAGGTTACTATTGTTACTAAGCACAAAAATAATGAATTTATGATATTTGCGCTTCATAGTATACAAAAACATACAAGCGAAAAATTTCACACTGGTCTCTAACAATCTTCTTCTGATAGAGTCTTCCTAAATGGGTTTTAATATTGTCAATTAAAAAAGTCGAACGATAAGACCCGCTTTTTTATACACGTACTAGTTTTTTCTATGTATGATAATGAGCCTGACTGAATTTTTTGTCAATTTAGAACTTTGAGCCCTAATTTTTCTGGGCTACACCAAGCACAATCAAGCCTCTAATTTTGACCAACATGTACAAATGAAAGGTGACTCGTAAAACATTCTCTCATGCAAATAACATATAAAATTTGACATCCAACTTCCACTGTACTAAGAAATAAGTCTAATCCGAGCGAACAGCGATTCCCACTCTGCAACCGGGGCGTGGGAAGGCAAACAAAAGTGACCGTGCCATTACAAGCGTCCGACTGAGCTATGGCCAGCTTTATGACTATTGCGGTCGGGAACGTGCAAGTCATTATGTCAAAGAACTTTAAGCTGCTCACGCGTAAATAGATGCAGATACTTCAATATTAGATTTTGTATTAAGCGAGAAGAACGAGCTAAATGAGATTGAAGACTGTTTCAATAGAGATTTAAAAGAATTTGAAAAGGTTATTGAACATTTGTCTCTGCTTCGCAAGTTTTGCAACTGCTGTCTTTCAATCACCTTTCATCTGTCGGATTTTTAGGGTTCATTTCAGAAGTAAGGTACTTAAGCCTGCAGTCACTATGCAATCTGGATTGCTGACTGCATACACAAGGTTTGTATTGCCAATTTGCCACCGTGAAAGTCAAATTGCTATGAAAAAATGAAGTTGGAACTGAGTGAACTGACCTTTTTCAGTCCAAGTTGTGTAGTTTCTTAACTTGAGTGGTTTGTCCGTCAGTGAGTAATTTCTCAGTACGAATGTCAAAAGCCACCGCAGAAGGAAGTGGTCAGCCCGTTAGACGGCCCTTAAAACCGTACAAATATTGAGCCAAGCCTCTTACGGGCCAGGCATGTTTGCTCGGGTTTTGCAAGCTTTGTTTACCGGCGCATTTCGTATTACCGGCATTCCTGATTTGAGACGAAAGAATCGGCGTATAAGAAGTCTTTGTTCTAAACTCTCTCTGTAATGTTTTGGAAATTTTGTGAATTTTGCGCGCCTGAATTAGCCACAGAAATGGTTAGAAATAGGGGAAACCCTCCTTAGGACCGTCCAGTCAACTCCAGTCTGTGCGTCTGTAAAAATGTGCTTCAAAATTTTCAAAAACAAAGGATGTGTTAATATCGATAACTTACGAGAACATTAAACTAGATGAAGTCGGTTAACTAAATTATTCATAGATTACTGTTAATCTGTCATATTAGCAGAGAAAGCTCGTTATAGGAGATACTTTTTTTTTATTTCCTCCAACAACCTACTCGTAAACATTTATCCAGATTCTGTCCATTTCATAACCCTTTTGACACAAACCGTCATTCACAGCTATAACCGCAGCCATAATTGCTTCCCGATCAGTGTGTGTGGCCCCTGGGCCGGTGTCGAAACGTTTTGTGGTCGATTTTAATCTTTGGTCGGTACGTGGTCCGTAAGCGGTTAGAACTGTAAGAACTTTGACTGCAAGATGTTAAAGCCACAATTTACAAAATGTATTTTTTTATATCTCTTTAACAGCAAATCAACGTGTGAGCCATCAAACGATAAGCACTTTTGTTTTGGTAAATATGTACAGTCACCGGCATAATGTCATGATTTCTATACCTACCTTGTCACATTAACGTCTTGTTTGAAATGTCATACGAAATTGTCATACGATTAAAAGCGACAAGGTACAGAAATCATCCCTTGTTTCTGCCGGTGGGCGGTGGCTGTACTTTAGCAGTTATATATCATAAGGGTTGATTTAGACGGTACGAGATCTCCCAGACTTCCATAGGTACGAGTTCCATTACATTGCGTCATTTAATAGATCGGTGTATCTTAAATCGCATGCGAGTTCGCGCGTCTAAATGAGCCTCGTCCCTGCCAGTCACGGTCCAGGTAAAGGTCCCGATTGGCCAGAGGCATTGTTCGCGAAGGGCCGGCCGTAACGGGCCCGCTGGCCACATCGATTACCAATTGAAATAATAGCCGTGGAAACTGTTACTATGGTATGGTGCGTACAGTACAGCTTGTATTTCAATTGGCAAAGTTATTAATCACTTCCGTCCTAGCAAAATTCTGGAATAACGCAAGGAAGACAGAGCACTCCTAGATTTTAAAATAGTCCTAATTGGGTAGACTAGGGTTCAGACCTTATTTGTTTCGAGTCTTCCTTGGGAAGAAACATTTCAAAGAATTACATAGGTGCTCAGGAAAATTTCTGGACTATATTATTGAGTTTAAAAATTTCGTATTTGTTAAGTACCGGATTAGCAGGAATTTACAGTTTGTTCAAAACAACAGGAAAGAAAGGAGAAAGCAAGGGGAGGAAAAAAAGAAGTACTCGAATTAATAAAAAAATGCGAAATTGCTTGGACGTGCATATTTTCCCGTCAAGTAATTTATAGCGGCGCGACAGTCGCAAGCGCAAGTCCTAATGCCTGTCATCGTGAGACCGCGCTGACATATGTCACTCGCGACTAAGTCCATATTCTTTATTACGCCGGGCAGTAGTGCATAAATATAACCCGTTTACGATTTCTGTTAGCAATAAACTCCTGGTCGCCGCAAAACAATCGAGTTTACACGCTCATTTTGAAACGACGAGTCACAGACACTCGTACATCTGAAGTTCTGAATCGATTTGGTTGTTTTTTTTAGGGTTCCGTAGCCAACTAGGAACCCTTATAGTTTCGCCATGTCTGTCTGTCCGTCCGTCCGTCCGTCCGTCCGTCCGTCCGTCCGTCCGTCCGTCCGTCCGTCCGTCCGTCCGTCCGTCCGTCCGTCCGTCCGTCCGTCCGTCCGCGGATAATCTCAGTAACCGTAAGCACTAGAAAGCTGAAATTTGGTACCAATATGTATATCAATCACGCCAACAAAGTGCAAAAATAAAAAATGGAAAAAAATGTTTTATTAGGGTACCCCCTACATGTAAAGTGGGGGCTGATTTTTTTTTCATTTCAACCCCAACGTGTGATATATTGTTGGATAGGTATTTAAAAATGAATAAGGGTTTACTAAGATCGTTTTTTGATAATATTAATATCTTCGGAAATAATCGCTCCTAAAGGAAAAAAAAGTGCGTCCGTCCCCCTCTAACTTTTGAACCATATGTTTAAAAAATATGAAAAAAATCACAAAAGTAGAACTTTATAAAGACTTTCTAGGAAAATTGTTTTGAACTTGATAGGTTCAGTAGTTTTTGAGAAAAATACGAAAAACTACGGAACCCTACACTGAGCGTGGCCCGACACGCTCTTGGTCGGTTTTTTATAGATAGGTTTAGTTCCACTCTGTCCCAGGAGGGCTAGCACATAATCGGCGCCAGATTATGATACGCGTATGGAGATAGATACATAGATTAAACCATCCGTCACGGCCTTAAGCAGTCTCCGGCCAGTCGCTAAGATATGAGTTCAGGTCACCCCGCCATCTCCGCTTGGGTCTGCCAGATCCTCGCCCGTCTTTTGGCACCCAAACTGTGGCGACCTCTGTGCGACCTTTTGCCCACCTCTGTGGCTGCAAGCGACAGACATGGCCGGCCCAGTCCCATTTCAGCTTCGCGGTCTTAACCCCGACATCAGTAACGGCCCAGCCACGACATTGGTCTAAGCGCGACAGCGGTGAGCGGCAGGCATACGTGCGAATGAAAAGTCCCATCGCTGTGTCTCGCTCTAATGTATGGCCGCCGCTCACCGCTGCCGCGCTTAGACCAATGTCGTGGCTGAGCCGTAATGCATGTTTTTGAGCGCAGTGTTGCGGATTCTGTATCAGTTTCACTCCTAGCATTCTGCGCTCCATAGCTCTCATAGATGTCTTTACGTATTTCTGTATGGTCTAACAGAGCAGTCTATTAGATATTACAAAGTTACGTTTATGCATATATGGAATAGCATTACGCAACATATCGGCGCCAATATCAGGATTCCTGAATACGTTTATCGCATATGCAAGTGTTTATGTCGCTTTGATTGTCCGAGCTTATAATAAGGCTAGTTTATTTTACATGTACGGAAAAGGCATGTTTTTATTATGTCTGCGGTTATGAAATTGTTTGATCTTAACTATGCGATTACATAGTAAACAGCTATGATAATATCTATTAGCTTTCTTAAGTTATTCATGAAAAAAAAATCATTAATATCGTGATACTTACTTGATCCAGCTATTTCATACCAGTAAGTACATGATATCATACGTGTATCTATAACTTTTTAATTTTACGCAGGTATGTACATACTTACTGATATTATAAATGGGAAAGTGTGTGTGTCTGTTTGTTTGTCCGTCTTTCCCGACCAAACCGAGCGACGAATTGACGTGATTTTTAAGTGTAGTTGAAGGGATGGAGAGTGACATAGGCTACTTTTTTAACCTTCTCTATTTATAAAGTGGGGGGGGGGGGGGGGGTGGAACTTTGTCGAGCGAAGCCGCGGGCAAAAGCTAGTATTTCGTATAATGATAAGTGACAATGCGTTACCTTTTTCTTGAGAACGGCACATTTATGTTTATATCGCAAAAAAAAACAATACCCATAAATAAAATCACACGGTCACATATCAAATCGCTGTCGGAAGTAAAAACGCAAGCAAAAACAACGGCCGATGAGAAGCGTGTAGTTGTCAATCACGTGTGATCGCTAAACGTGCAGTCTGTGAAGCCCAGTCGATTCGGTGTCGAATGTCGACATGTGACAGCTAATGGCATTAACCTGTCTAATTTGTGCCATGATAGGAGACTATCCATACTAATATTATAAATGGGAAAGTGTGTGTGTCTGTTTGTTTGTCCGTCTTTCACGGCGAAACGGAGCGACGAATTAACGTGAATTTTTAAGTGGAGTGGAGTTAGTTGAAGGGATTTTTTTTAGATGGATCGCATAGTTGAAGGGATAGAGGGCAAAAGCTTAATAATTGTCTGTGGTCTGGCCTATTGGGGCTGTTGTGACAATTATCGCTCGACAGTGCCACTTCGCCGTTCATTGCCTGTTCAATGTTACTTATTCGTATAATAATGGCTTTCTGCTACCAGGGCACTTTGCCAATGTCAAGTAAATTACAGAGATATATAAAACAGTATTAGTAGTTTTTTTTGCGAACGAGGCCTTCGCGATGCACTGGAGGATAGCTGGAGCAGCAGTACAAAGCATGATGGCGGCCGGGACCATGAACTGCCGAGTGATGTCCGTAGAATTGGATATTCGCATGTCCAAACGAATTCTTCATCAACTGCACTATAATATTCTATTAAACAGCAGAATGCAAAAATAAAAAATACATATTTGGAGAACGATCCGCCATGTTCCATGGATCAATCGAAAGTTCACAATGTTACTTAATAACCCAGAAATAGGCAGAATTGTCAGTGTCAAGCGTCATCATTCTCACTGAGGTGAAACAGCCCTGCAACGCCACAGGAGTACCTAGTTGTTTTTTTTTTTTTAGATGGGTCACGATGGGTGTACGGTACGCTTCTTTCTAAAAGATTGTCGTATCACTTGTTCCAAAGCTTAGCTGTGGGAATACGGAAGGAAATGTCGATGTATGAATGAAACCCCTTATTCGATGTTGAATGTCGACATGTGTAATAATGTGTCTGTGTAATAATGTCCTATAATATTTATTTATTTATTTTATGTGACATATAATATTTATTTATTTTATGTGACTGTATTAACCTATCTGTCTAATTTGTGCCATGATAAGAGACTATTCAGACGAATCGCATGACGGTGAGCAATAGCTAACGTCGAAAAATATAGGAATGGCAGGATTTGCAGTTTCTTTCACGCCCCTATATGGGGATAAGTACAATATTCTCTTCAAGGTTTGAAAATTGAACTGATAGGGCTTTCCACTAGTTAATTTACTACGAGAATTCTTAAAATAACCGGCCAAGAGCGTGTCGGGCCACGATCAGTAAGGATTCCGTAGTTTCCCGTATTTTTTTTTAAAACTGTTCTACGTATTAAGTTCAAAATAATTTTCCTAGAAAGTCTTTATAAAGTTCTACTTTAGTGATTTTTTCCATAGTTTTTAAACTTATGGTTCAACAGTTAAAGGGGGGGGGGGGGGCAGACATGGCGAAACTATAAATAAGGGTTCCTAGTTGACTACGGAACTCTAAAAAAGGCCGAAACAGCAGTTATGATTATTTTTCTAGGAATCGGTATCATGACATACCTTTTTTTTTTGACGGAGTGGGAATGCTGTTACGCACGATGTGTGGGACTCGCCGTTTCTTTCCCCTCCCCTATCGAGAGGGGGGAAACTAGGATATTGTAACAGTGCCACAATTCTATACTCTAAAAAAACCGTAACGGACAAAATGCCGTTGAACGGATACCAGTATGTCGGCACGTGCCCATACCGCTGTGGTAATAAATGCCATAAAGTTATTGCTAAAGATATGACGCCCACGCTATAATAAACCGTATAGCCATATATGGCGGTAAATATCGCGAAATTGTGACGATGTCTTGCTTGGATTCTGTTTACTTAGGTTATAATAACAGAGGGGCTAACCAAACTTAAACGCTAAACCAAAAGAAAAATGTATCAGTGTGGTAGACGGAAAAGTCGCTACAATATCCTGTTTCGTTTGACTTTTTCTGTCAATCTTTGTCGTTGTGGTTAATAAGGTTGTGATCAATCATCATTTCTACTAACTAACCAACAAAAAAACACCAGACCAGAAATTTGGCAGGCCTCAGTTCAGAATCTGAAAAACTTAGTAATCGGAAAATGCTGAAAGTGCATAGGATAGGACCTCACGTCACGAGAGTATTATTTAATCAATCTTAAGACAATACGATACAGGTCAATTCTCCATACAAACGCTCTCGACTATTTCCTCCCTGATTTCTGAAGATAGAGCAATGATTTTTTCAACACAGATTATTTTTATTTTTATCTGTGTCGGAACGTTTCGATTTTTTTGCTATTTTTATTTTAAAGGACGTTAGAGCCAATCAAACATTTCTAAAAACGGCCCTTTTCAATACGGCTCAAAAAAAGGTGTGATACTCGAGATCGGTAACAATTAGGCAAGAAATCTAAACGGTCCGACACAGATTATTTCATTGTTATTCAGATTCTCAAATTTCGTTCCGTTTAAATAAGTTTTGAAGGAGGAAACAGTCGAGAGCGGAACCTCGATTTTAATGATTTTTTCGCAATATCTTTTAACTGAATTGTTCTTAATGGACATTTTTTTCGATAAATCTAGTTAATAACACTAGTGTATTTAACTGAAATTCCCAAATTAAAAGGGGGGCTCCTTTCCATTTTAGCTATTTCGCTCCCGTAGGGTCTTAAGAGGAAGTTGTAAGGCCTTCAGTCTTTTTAACACTTGTTTTAACACTGAATATGTCACAGTCACAGATGACAGACAACACGCCTCCGCATTAGAAAGCAGACTTAGCATAGTTCAATATGTGCCCTAGCACTCCGAGATAAGGTGGAAGTGACAAAAATGACTTCTAACACCTCGAGATAAAATGCTAGTGAATTAAAAAAAATAACTGGCTATAATTGCCGTTTAAGGCTTAATTTGTTTAGGTGTTATTGGTGCAAGAAGCCGCGGATGTGATTGTGGGGCGCAGAGTACTTCCTCGATAGACGGAGCGGAGCATGTAAATAAAAACTTGCATAATGACGACTGACGACGCCAGGGTGGCTAGCCGAATGGCACAATCGCTCACGAAACGCTCACGAAACGAAGCGCTGGTAGATATCTATCTCTATCGCGCTTGCGTATTGGCGCGACAGAGCCAGCGGCGTATCGCTTTCGTTTGGCGTCGGAGAAATGCCATTCGGCTACGGGGCCAGGCCTCTTCACAGTCTTCACACTTGCGTGCGAATTGCGATAGTTCATTTTTAAATTTTACAAAATAAAAGTATATTTTACAAAATAAAGCATACTAGTTGGATAGACTTTATCGCATCGGTGCGTAACTATACAATGCGAAAAGGACGGCCTGAAATGATATCGTTTATCACGCGACCAAGCTTGCCTGCCTGATCACTAAAATATATTTACAATACGAGTTAACCACCTAACCCCAACTAAATTCACTGTGTTTTTTCTTTTTTTTTTTTCAAAATAAATTAATAGAATAGAATAGAAGAAATTTATTCAGAAAACGCTTAAATTTAGGAATTACATAGACAGTACTAGTTTATTATTAAGCGTCACTGAAAGGGTCTCCACTCAGCTTAATGTCAAGATACCCAAGAATCTCGACGCTGGTCTTCCGTGGAAACCCTTCCGAGAGAGCGCAACTACATGCTAAAGTACATAATAGTGTTTATATATAGGTAAGTGCAAAACCTGAAATAGATACCAAAGATACCATACACCAAAGAAAAAGCGATCAAGCTCACTCGTATAGGTAGGTACAAAGAGTTTCAAAAATTAATAGGTAAAATCAAGCTGCAGTTTAAGTCTGTATAAAACAAAAACATTAATATGAAGATACAACTTATGCCTATAGCTTCCCGAATTTTCTTCCCGATGCTTCTTAAACAATACTAACGTGTGTTTGTTTTCCCATGTACAATATAATATTTCGTATTTCCACTCAGCCACCAAATTAAGGGCCAATTGCAAAAGCACGTTCCAAGGTTAGCAAACTAACCCGGGGCTAACGATTTATATACAGTCCACTCCGGGTTTAGCGTTAACTTGGCTAACTCAGCCGGCCTAGCCGAAATGACAACCGTTGACGGCTGCCGCTAGACGCTGATCGAAACAGTCTGGCTTAGTCGCGCCAGATAGCTACACGAAAACGGTATTTTCGTAAGCGTTTGTGCATTTGGCTATACCCTGGAACGTGAAAGTGTCCCCAAGATGTCTTAAGAGTTTTTTTATCCCAATGCGGAGTCCATATCAAGTGATCTACGTTGTGGGTCAATGGCCTGCCTTTTCTGGCACATCCTCACTTTGCATTCAGTACTGGAAAGTCAAACTTACATGTAATTCGAAGGCCATTAGGGCTGCGTTTGGCTTTTATAATAGCCTGAAAAAGTTTATCAGTGATTTTCTTGACGGTAAAAAAAAAGAAACCGGAGATAGTATACTCAGTTCAAATAATTAGCAATAATGTGTACTCTAGGATAGTTTCCAAAAAATAGGTAAGGTACAGAGAGGCAAACCTCGACTGGGGGGGACAAATGTAACTGGGGGGCGATTTTTGAATCTCGGCTATTCGATATCGTGAAATTCATTCAATAATAAATCTCCACTACTAGCGATTTAAATTCTACCAACAAAATCGAAATTGAGTTAGTCATTACCACTAGTTTTGAAATTACTAACCGTCCTTTTTCAAAAATAGCATTACGTCGTTTTCCACAGATTTTCGAATGGCGAATTCGTGCGCTCGAAATTCAAAAATCGATCACCTGGTCCATTTTTTCCATGTTTTACAATGTTTGCATTATTAAGTAGTGTATCCACCACTATGTGGTAGTTATAACTATGTGGTAGCAGGGGCGGCTCACTCCGCGATTGTATCGCCGCGCTACAAGTACGTGCTGGCGGCCGCGAGTTCGCGGCCTAATCAGGGGTGGTGCGCGTTCTCACGGAATGCACGTTCGCACTTTCTATTGTTACTTTACGTCGCGAGTTTTTTTAAGGTTCATATGCGATGTCCACGTGTTGAATGGCTAATAATGCATACTTATAAATAGACATCATGAATAAAATAGGACAATCTTACACAGATCTTATTGATTAAGTCCCACGGAAAAGTTCAATAAGGCTTGTGATGCTGAAGGCTTAAACAAAAATATATAAATACTGTTTATATACCTAGAGAGTACCCAAGACTTGAATATATAGTATAACATTTTATCTGAGAGTTAATTCGTTTTAATCCATAGGCAACCCTATCATCCGACGCTGCGCACGTGCGGCTCGTTTCTTTGTTAGAATTTTGTAGGCATTTAAAAAGGCGGCATTTCGTGAACATCAAAGCAGTGGGCCTTCTGTACTTGTACTATTATATATTCTGTGGTGGTAGGCGTGTTCAGTGGATACATGTAGAACTCGACATCATAAAAAGATTTGCCCCGCTGTACCTTACATAAATAGAAAAGGTGCGAAATTAAATTGATCTCTGGCAGTTAAATCCTTCGCGCTTACACATTTTTTTTTTAATTTTCTGCCTTATTCTACTGGTAAAGTGAGGTCAGAGTTAGCATTTGACTGAATACGTTTTACTTTATAAGCATATAATCTAAGTTCCCTATACCATAACCACACCTCGGACACTGGCGATCAAATTATGAAAGAGGCGCGTTCCTAGCACACAGTCTCAACTCGTGTAGGTGAATGCGTTTCATGCATGACAGGTAGACTGTTCGCGTTTTTGACAGGCGGTAACTGTGAGGTTACCGAGAGCGGGTGGGCGGCACTTTCAGCGGGGAGCGGGAGTGGCCATACTGTACGACAGTACTCTTTATTATATGTGCCATAACCGACATAAATCAACCAGGCGATTCCATTATCCCATTGTGCAACTAGCATTCCACAGAATCTCAATCGTAATTGATTTTGTCCAAGCCAGAGTACCAATTTGTACAGATAATCGTTGCCCAACGCGTGACGAAATACTATATCTTATTTATCTGTGGCATCTCTTGGGACCACGGCGCTTCGGAGTGAGTAGTCAAGGTATTATTAAATACCGGGCGACCGAGCTTAGGTCGGTTCTATTTTATTATATCACCCCAAGTAACATTTTAGTGCTATAATTTTGGTTTTCGACGCCAAAAGCTACTATAGATGTCGTATAAAGGTTTTCGGCGTGACCGCTTGTCGTATAAAAGCCTCCAGTAACACCTTTTAGCTCTATAAGCTTATACCGCTAAAAGGTGTTATTAGGAAGTGATGTAAACGTTTATATCACCATTTTATAGAGCCGCTATAGGCCTGGTCTATAACAGGATCAAATATGACTACTATAGATCTATATTATTGTATAATAGTGTTAGGAATCACTGCTATGCAATTAATTTGCGCTATTAAGGTTCCCGACAAGCCGCTATAGTTGTTGCGTTATACAGCTAAAAGGTGTTATTAGGAAGTGATGTAAACGTTTATATCACCATTTTATAGAGCCGCTATAGGCCTGGTCTATAACAGGATCAAATATGACTACTATAGAACAATATTATTATATAATGGTGTTAGAAATCACTGTTATGCAATCAATTTGCGCTATTAAGGTTCCCGACAAGCCGCTATAGTTGTTGCGTTATACAGCTAAAAGGTGTTATTAGGAAGTGATGTAAACGTTTATATCACCATTTTATAGAGCCGCTATAGGCCTGGTATATAACAGGATCAAATATGACTACTATATAACAATATTATTATATAATGGTGTTAGAAATCACTGTTATGCAATCAATTTGCGCTATTAAGGTTCCCGACAAGCCGCTATAGTTGTTGCGTTATACAGCTAAAAGGTGTTATTAGGAAGTGATGTAAACGTTTATATCACCATTTTATAGAGCAGCTATAGGCCTGGTGTACAACAGGATCAAATATGACTACTATAGAACAATATTATTATATAATGGTGTTAGAAATCACTGTTATGCAATCAATTTACGCTATTAAGGTTCCCGACAAGCCGCTATAGTTGTTGTGTTATACAGCTAAAAGGTGTTATTAGGAAGTGATGTAAACGTTTATATCACCATTTTATAGAGCCGCTATAGGCCTGGTCTATAACAGGACCAAATAACCTACTAAAGAACAATATTATTGTATAATAGTGTTAGGAATCACTGTTATGCTATCAATTTGCGCTATTAAGGTTCCCAACAAGCCGCTTATAGTATTTTTAGTAGTAGTATTTTAACAGAAATTAAAACCTAACTATACCACTATTTTGGGATATAGTGGCTTTGGAAAACACTGCTACAGTATTTAACACTGTAGTAGTGATATGAATACCATTATAGAGCTATTTTGCTGTATAATGAAGTTTTCAGGTTACGTTTATATAGCTTTGAAAAGCGTTAATAGTAGTTTTCTAATGCCTTTTATATCTCATCGCCGTATACGTCACAATTACTCTTTTATATCACAGAACTGTGGAATAATGGTTTCGGTATCTCTTTTAAAACACAATAGCGTTATAGCTGAGTTTACTATATGTTTTATAAAAAATAAAAAACTGTTTAGAAGATCTTTCTATAGTAAAACATTGAAAACAAGTATTGTTTTCTATATAAAGAACTTATAAGTTAAACTGGATCATAGTTAAAGTCTCATGCAACCCTAATTGAATCCACAATGGCGGGCTTATGGCAGTGAATGCGTATGATAAGTGACATAGTCGAACTATAAAAGCGTATGTTTTACTTCTTGGATCCATAGTAGAAACTATGGTGCCAATAATTTTATTGTATTAAATTATATTTATTTATTTTATTCAAAACAGGTATAAATCGAGGGCGCACTTAAAATACTCCATTAAACTAATATTCTTTTAACGGTAAAATTTCCATCGCATACCTTTTTGCAGTAATGATGGAATTATACGAAATCCAAATTATTTTGATTGACACTAAACTTCACAAGTTCACACGCCACTTTTCATAAAGTTCCTCGTTTAGAACAGTTTTTGTTAAAAATATTACACACATTAAATTATTTTAGAAATTTCATTCATTCGCATTAAAAGGGACGGCAACTGCTATTACAGAACAAAAAACCTGTATAACGGAATCTCAAACGCTACTATAGCATAAATTGATACTATAATAGCGTTACTGTGTCCTCTATGTCAACAAATTAGCACAATAGTCATCATCACATCACCATTATAGACCTTAAACGTCACGGATGATACTGCTATAGCCCTATATATCACTAAATGGCTGCATAATTGCGCCAAATCGGCTCTACAGTACCAATATAGACTATTTATAGGACCATTTAATGTGATTTAATTTGGTGCTCTCGACCACTATAGGACCAGAAATTGTTACTTGGGACGTCTTTAGATAAAAAAAACTCTTATAAATACAAAAAAAAAAAACTTAATTTCTGGCAGGGATTCGAAACCCCGACTCCTGCGATCTGCCTGCGAACATTAGACCGAACTCTTACGACTGAGCTACGCGGAGACGATGCGCGGGCGGCGAAATTAACGACCATATTTTACGATTACTAACGCGAAAGAAAAACGCATGACAACTCGAAAATGCTTTTTTCGGGATCTAAGGCTATGCTAGATCGATTTTTCACCCCCGAAAACCCCCACATAACAAAATTCAGCGAAATCGTTAGAGACGTTTCCGAGATCGTCGGTATATACAAATAAATAAACAATAGATTTACAAGAAGATAGATACGAACAAAGTGCCAAAGATATGTATGCACACTATGCACGACTTTATTGCTTATACGTTAAGGTTTGTTTGGCACTTTGTTCGCATCTATTTAATGGCTTGACTGTACAAGGGATTACGGTCAAAATAAGTCGAACTACAAAATTACATATTGTTTTGAGTATATTGGCCAATTGTACGATTACTGTTCTTTTGGATTGGATTTCACGATATATCCAAAATTAATGACAGAAGGAAATTGGTCCTTAGTCTGTCGAATATGTTTTATTTATGTTTCATTTTCAGTTACCTTTTTTTTTAAAGCCTGCACCCACTACTCTTTCTGTTTAGCCTGTTGGTTGACTGGTAGAGAATGTCTTTAGGCATTAAGTCCGCCATTTGTACTTTATTTGTTATATTGTGCAATAAAGTTTAAATAAATAAATAAATAATATGGGAAAAACACCAATATTTTTCTTATAATTTGATAGAAGTAACTTTTGTGTATCTGAGACTCGGTAAACTAGCTTTATCTGTAAACAAATGGCGCTGAAACAACATTTTCTATGCGAGAGAGGGCAACTTATTACATTTTTATAATTTTCTTTTGTCGCTAAGTACTTTTTAGTTTAATTAATTTCTACTGACAGAAATGGCTTTGGCTAACCATAACGAAATAGCTGTCGCCTATCAGTACATATACTACCTAACCAACCACACAATAAATGGATAAAGCCTGACCAAAAATATATGACTATGCGCCATGTTGCGGAATTTCATTGGAACTATTTTCTTCATACTATACTGAATTGACAACCTTTCATATTTTTGAGTACTACTTTTTATTGTTTGGTTTGAAAGAACTTAATACTAAAAGATACACGTATTTTTTTATTTTTCCAAAAACTGCTATTTTAATGAGAAAATCCCTTCTAATTACTACTTCGAGCAGAAAGAGCGTAAGTTACAAACGTCGACACAGCTTCGTGACGTCACATGTGTTGTTTCATACACCTAAGAAAACGACAAAATCATTTCTAAAAAAAAAGTTTTAACAGTCAGCTCAAACAGTCCGGTATGTCTGACTGTCAAGTGTCACTGTCAACCAATAGTGAATGACTACGAACCATGAAATTTTTAATATCTTTGCTACGAACTGTGATAAGTGTCAGAACTGTGGAAGATTTTTTTGTTATAGTGGCAGCTCTAAATCAGCTATTTGACGTCACTTCCACTTTAAACAATTTTTAAGGTTTTTTATACTAAAAATACGAAAAAAAATTAAAAAAAATATTATGTGATCTACAAGCGTATATCTCGAAATGGTTTTCGATTTAGGGACATTGAAAATTTTGAAACGTTGTCAATTGTCACCGCATACCTAATTACCTACATCTGTGATAATAGCGCCATCTTGACAAAGACTTAATTTTGGCCAGGTTTTATATTTTTGTGTGGTCTCAATTTGGCATTATTTGTCCATTTCAGCAGAGGTCGTAAACTTTTTGCACCTAATCCAAACGAGGGTACGACAGCGATCAACAACCTTCGGTCCGGATTTTACCATCGTGGCCGAATAAGGGCAGGTCCTTAATTTAAAAATGCCATTTTTACTTTGTTATAAAAAGGATACAAAAATGGGTAAGCTTTAAGCCTTTTACATTTCATTATGCTGTTAAGATAAAATCGAAATGTACAAACGAATTTAAGGTATGTCTGTTTACTAAAAAAAAAATATTTGCGCTGAAGACAGAAGTGATCCTCCACCTGCTATCGAAATACTTCAGATGTTTAAATTAAAGAAAAATGGAAAAATTCACACCTCCGGCAGGACTCGAACCTGCGACCTACTCGAAACACTTTACAGGCTTCACTTCTTTCCGCATCTGAATCTGATTATAGTAAGACTTTAGCCTAATTCTGATACATAAAAACTTGGAGTGACTTATAGGTATGGCCTATCTATACCCTCTGGGTTGTAAAGTCAGATAGATGGTAGTTCTTTTAGTAAAAAATTCTCGGGATCGGCCCATTAAGACGATACAGGAGCGAAAATGCTAAAATGGAAAGGAGCCCCTCTTTCAACTTAGGAATTATAGTATATTATACTAGTGTTATTAACTTGCTTTATCGAAAAAAAAGTCCATTAAGAACAACTCAGTTAAAAGATATTGCGAAAAAATCTTTAAAAATCGAGGTTCCGCTCTCGACTGTTTCCTCCTTCAAAACTTAATCAATCGGAACGAAATTTGAGAATCTGAATAACAATGAAATAATCTGTGTCGGACCGTTTAGTTTTTTTGGCTAATTGTTACCAATCTTAAGTATCACACCTTTGTTTACACCATAATGAAAAAGGTCGTTTTTTTGGAAATTTTTGATTAGCTCTAGCGTCTTTAAACATAACAATTTAAAAAAAAAATCAAAACGGTCCGACACAAATAAAAATAATAATAATCTGTGTTGAAAAATCATTGCTCTATCTTCAAAAACCAGGGAGGAAATAGTCGAGAGCGTTTGTATGGAGAATTGACCCCTCCTGTATCGTCTTAAAGAAGAAAAAGCTTAAGGTATTCTCACCTTCTGTGGGACCAGTGCTTAAGCTATTGCATTTTCTAACGCAGCATGGGTCTCGTCTCGTCTCGTTCGAGTTTTTCCTGGCTAACCGTTTAATTGCAGCGTTGGTATTAATATTGCATGAGCGCCGGCGCCACTGCTAGTATCTATAATAAATAGCCAAGTGTTCCGGACTCGGGAATCGAAGCCGGACCTGCGTTTCCAGTTATTTTAAGACTGAAGAAGAAATATTTCTTCGTTTAGTTTGAGAAAAATAGTACTACCGTACCTATTGACATTCTGTGATTTGTTTTGATAATATAATCTTACCACATACAGTACAAACGTGTCTTCCTCAGTGGCTCTTCAGGATTTTTTTTAAATGCGTTACCTGAGAACAAAAAATACAATTAGTAGGTACAAATTCATTTAAACCAATTTTTTTTAGTTTTAATAGTAATAAACCAAGTGACTCTTATAAATTAGTAAACGTGCTACATAAAGGATGAAGCGAAAATGTGAAAATGCAAAAAAATCATGAAAGGAATGCGAGACCGATTTTGATTAAATCACTACAAGTTTCCTTCTATAATCTATGATTATCTTTTAGATATTACTCTCTTCGATTAACCTTTTAATTTGTGACATTTTATGCGGTCAATCATACTTTAGACACACCTTGGACACTAGCAATCAAATATATGAAGAAGGCGCGTTCCTAGCACACAGTCTAAGTTCGTGTAGGTGAACGCGTACTATGCTTGTATGAGTGAAATATGACAGGTCGACTGTTCGCGTTTTGACAGACGGTAACGCTACCGAAAGTGCCGCCCACTTTCAGCGGGGAGCGGGAGTGGCCATACTGTACGATAGTATTCTTTATTATACTGTGCTTTAAATGTCTAGAAACAATTGTTTGTTGTTTGTCATCGTTAGTTACAAAACTACATTGCATAAAATTCACTCCCACCATCTGTATTCCTTGATGAAAACGAGGCATCTTCAGGGCTTTTATACCTACTTGATAAGAACGCAGTACTTCGGATATTTACTCCTAATAATGTGAATAATGTGACTGCGTTGAACCACTGATCGCGTTGCGACTGCTGCGAGGCTGTCGACACGATAACGACATATTAAAAACACTGCTTAATAAAAAGAAGACGGATGCGCTATCCTGTCATTATCACCTCATTATCCATCAACCATCATACGCCCGCATTTAAAAAAAACTTTCGTGCGGTTTTGTTGATGTACGTGTACGATGCGTATGTACACTTGTACAGTGACCATCAATAGTAGCGGACGAAACAACGTCCCAAAAGTTGCTGACATCCTAAATAAGTTTTGTAAATATAAATCTGTAGTTCGCGGTCAGAAGTATCATATTCGTTTTTTTAGACAGAAGTCTGTTTTTGTTTAGCTGTTAGGCAGCGTCCCCACTTAGGCGTCGCGTGTCTCGCGGCGCGCAACGGACGTCTCCGCCACGCCGCCTGGACGTCTGTTGCGCGCCGCAAGTCATGCGTCTTATGAGTGTGGATGATCCCTTACAGAACCGAAGACACTTCTGATTCTGAAGCGTTGTTCGCACTGCCTGTACTATCAGCTGCAAGCTGCAAAAGTGCATGACGAATTGAAATTTTATTGTATGGGAAGTTCCATAGACGTCTGTTGCGTGACGATGATGTGTCTGTCAAATGTGGTTGATGCAAATGGCCCTAAGTCCCGTCGGTATATCCTCAGAAGTTCAGTACACCCGCGTGGTTTGTCGGTTCGTCACACCACATGAAAAACCTCGTTTTGCATCTGGCGTTTTTTGCAGTTAAGTGGCGTGCCGGTCGTGAACCTCGGGTCGGTGACCTTTCAGACGAAAAGTTTTATGCGCGATTTTAGTGGTTGGTGGGCGCGGAGCCTTAATGTGAGAGTAGGCAGCTTTTTTTGTCTAATATTATAAATGCGAAAGTCTGTCTGTCTGTCTGTCTGTCTGTCTGTCTGTCTGTTACGCTTTCCCGCTTAAACCACGCAACCGATTTTGATGAAATTTGGAACAGACAATCTTTAGACCCTGAGACAGAACATAGGCTGAAAAAAAGGGATGAAGGGGTTGAAAAAGAGGTTGAAACTTTGTATGGGATTTCTTAATTTTAAAAGATAAAACCATGAAACTTTATATTTTAGCACTTGATAAGAAATCATTGAACATCTTGATAACGGATAGGGATAGGGATAGGGATTGGGATAGGGATAGGGATAGCGATAGCGATAGCGATACGGATACGGATAGGGATACGGATACGGATACGGATAATATGGGTATCGTTAGAGGGATACGGATAATCGGTCGGCGGTCTCTTTACGACCAATGTGCTCTAAGACGATCGTTGTTTGCTTGCTTGAAGATTACGTTTGCGATAAGTATAAGCAAAATGTAAAAATTTTTAAGGGATAATAGAAAAAAGTACTTTTTACCCACCGATCATAGTGTCGAAATACGGGCTATGTGGGATGTTTATAAAGGTTTCCCCAGCGTATATAGAATTACCTACGCTGTGGTCGATGTGTAATATTTCTACAATCATTGCAAGCAACAGTATTATGTGCAATCGAAATAATCGCAGATAAATATACCATATTATATACCTACTTACAGAGAAACCTCAGAAACCTAAGGATCCAAATGAAAATCTTAATGAATACTGTTATTACGCGGGCGAAGCCGCGGGTAAAAGCTAGTATGATATAATGCGTTAGTCGGACAGTTACCCTAATTGTATGTATGAGTATGAGAGGATAATTAGGTTTGATTTTATTGAATAGAGGACTAGAGGTCTCTTTAAAGCAAGAGGTATCTCATAGGTAAGCGTGCTCCACCGTAGACCGCATCATCACTTACCATCAGGTGTGATCGTGGTCAAACGTTTACCTATTCATACTAAAAAAAAAAAACAAGATTAGGTTGAATAAGTCCCTCTATAGACATGTTTCTTTTGCCACTTATGCCAAGTAGATTTAATATCATCCTACAATTCTCATAGATTTCTTCACGTCTTCACTCAACCTTGAATTTGGGGAATTTGTTCAATCGCTCAGCGTGAAATGGCGTACAGAGTGACGTAACATCGTCCCATTGAAGATTAGTTCTGCGGTCATTGAGCAATTACCGCCATTTCCGCACGCACGGACTCTAATCGATTTATATTTGGAGATAAAAAGAACTAAATAAAGATGGTGCTTTGGAGTTGAAGAATTTTGAACGATTAACGATGAATTTCTTTAAACACACCGATAGCACAGTATAATAAAGAGTACTATCGTATAGTATCGCCACTCCCGCTCCCCCTAAAAGTGCCGCCCACCCCCTCTAGGTTACCTGACAGTTACCGCCTGTCAAAAACGCGAACAGTCGACCTGTCATTTTTCACTCATACATAGTACGCGTTCACCTACACGAGCTTAGACTGTGTGCTAGGAACGCGCCTCTTTCATATATTTGATCGCCAGTGTCTGAGGTGTGCCTACAGTGCAATAGCTTATTTTTTTATGATACAGGAGGCAAACGGGCAGAGGAATCGCTTGGTAAACAATTACTGTCAAAAGAAAAAAATGGAACCATTTTTTTTATCATAGTAACACTTAGTGCCCATTTAGACGGTACGAGAACTAGCATACGAGTTTTAATACATTGCGGTATTTGATGGTTGTGCAAAATTGTAGACACCACCAGAAAACGTAAGCTCTTGTAAGGTTTGAAAGTCCAGTATATCACATCAATCAGATGATACAATATAATACTCTTCTCTTCGACTTAGTACTCGTAATACCAGTTACTGGCAGTCACAGTGACATTAAAAACCTCACAATACTCGTTACTCATAACCTAACAGTCACAGCGACATTAAAAAGCTAACCATCGAATGCGCAACGCGTGTACTCGTGTAGCCAAGTTCATTGCCGCGCGATCCCGCGATAAAAGCCGCACGTAACGCGGTGCCGATGCCGTAACACTCGTAATATCATTTCACCATAGTAGGACATTTTACAACAGTATATTTTTATAGCGGGGGCAAATATGGTGTTAAAATTGTAGTGAACGTTATAGTTACTTGGTCATTGGTCAATAACCTTATGTTTGTCATTTGTAGAATTGCTAGATTTTATTCGTGTCTGTTAAAAAATGTATATTTTGCTCGTTTCTATTAAATTGCAATCCAAATGATGAAGGGTAAGGCGTTTAAGATCATTTTTGAGGGTTAGCAGTGACGAGTGAGCCAAGAAAGTATATTTTTTGTACGGAACCCTTGGAACGCGAGTCCGAGTCGCACTTTGCCGGTTTTTTTTTGACATTCTAGCGCGCAAGCGAAAGCAAAATGCATTGTAGTCAAAACAAAGTTGGTATTAGATTAGAATGACTACCTCTAGGTAAATGTAGTAAAATATACAGAGTGATTTATGATCGACGATACAACTGGCTATCCTAACTGTAATATCACAAGTGAACCACGAAACACAATAGCTAGGAATCATATGCAAATATTTTCCCATACTATTCTGTGACCACAAAAGATTTATACAAATCCCAAGATTTAATACTATAAAACCCGTGAGAATTAATAAAAATAAACATAACATCAATCTTTACACTACCAGAAATCGGGTCATAACATTTCTGACCCAAAAACCGGACCGTTAATAGTTAATACCCATTCAATAAATGAATAAAAAGTCAAACTGAAAAATGGCCCGGGTACGCCCACAAAGAGTCGGAAAACGCCGGAGGAATATGGCGCCAATAAAAAATATCGGTTGTCTTTGGTCAAGATCGAGTCGGGGTTCTCATAATGGGTTTGAAATTGGAATAGGACAAGGACGTAGGTATAACCGTTAGAAATTATGTATTTGTATATTTCGAATGTATATATGGTCATGGTCAAACTTGTTTTAGCTAATAATAAAATTATTACAAAATTTGAAGTTGAAGTACATAATTATATCAAATTAAATTCTGCGGACCACCCAAAACTGTGACGAAATTTAGGTCAAAACCAAGTTGTATAATGTATACCTAAAAATACGAAATGTATTCACAAACGAAAACAAAAGAATTACACAACAAAATTATAAAAGTTATGTCATAATTGTTTAAAACCAAACGTTGCATTTTAAAAATCCGTTACGGATCACCGACGATGACCGTAAACGACCTCCTGGGGCGCCTAACAAAGAATTTAAAAAAAAAAGAAATTCCAAATTTTGAAAATGGAATTGGTTTAGAGCTGACACATTGGCGGACAAAAGCTTGAGTGTCGGTATCAGAACGGATTACACTATTACAAAGTTATCTTTGCGGTTACTTATGGCGCTAGTGTCTATGAGCGATAGTTACATATGAATGTTAGTTACTTGTTTGTCCACTGGTAGGTGCTTAGTTGGTGTTATAGTTGTTTATGAGAGTGCTGTTGTAATTTATTCGGAGACACGTTCGGAAACGTAGTCGAGCATGGGAAAGGTAATGGTTTGTAGGCGCGAATACAGAGAAAGTTGGACAGTATCGATGCGTTAAAGGCCCTCGGTAAACATTTGTGTACCAACTTTGTTGCAGTCGTAAATATTTACTGATAGCAGACACAAATTACGTATTGACATTACAGCCGTTTAAATATTTAGTAGTGGCTATTAGAGTCAATATGTTAAACTTTATATTCCTATTCAAGTAAACGTATTACAAAAATACTTATTGGCAGTCATGTTTATTCCCAGAAATTTACTTTTGAATATTGAAACTCGACAGTACAACATAAAAATTTGATAAACAGCCTAAAATATAATTGTTTTAAAACAGAACAGAGGATAATTAACAAAAAAAAACCATCAGAAACGTTTAAACCAGCATCACTTAATATTTACCAGACAGACATAGAAAGAACAAAGGACACAAACAAGAACGGGGTCCACAAATCAACGGACAGACAGAAAAGGACGAGCTATTGTGTTAATTGCGGCCGACCCGTAAAAAAACTGACCGAATTTAAAATGCGTTTCACTTTCCATACGGACTGCTTGATAAATCGAATTAAGTAGCATTCAATTTTAAAAAGGCTTGTCTGCTCTTTGACATGCTTTTATACCGGGTGCCCGGTAATTAATGGACAACCTTTTAACCACCAAGAGGGTCACCTTATACTGGTCTGAAAATCGACATTAAGTTTAGTAAAAGTCGCCTGGTTTTCGTCTGTGGCATTTAGCACAACTTTTGAAAATTTTAGATTTAGTATTAAAATTTTGAAAGCTGAGTTAGTTGGTTTTGTTTTAGGTATGTTTCATTAAAATTTTCCAAATGTCGAAAAGTCGATTTTCTGGAAATTTTAATTTTGTGGTTAAAAGGTTGTCCATTAATAAAATTACCGGGCAACCTGTATATTCTAAGCCTTAGGCCATTTTTAACATTACCCGATCCGATATCGGATGTCAGAAGGATTTCAATGGGAAAAATCCAAGATGGCGCCTGTAATGTATGGAATATCGGTCCGAAATCCGATATCGGATCGGATAATGTGAAAACGCACTAACCAAGGTGATAATAGTTGAAAGAGTTTTTCGATTCGATTCGATTGTCCTGTAAAGTTTGTAAATTTTGACATTTAATTTAATCCCGTAGTTTACAAACATAGTATTGTTAAAACAGTTCTAAAGGCTACTTAAAAAAAATGCATTTAAACAATGGGCCTGAGGCCTGAGGTCCGATTCATTCATACACGTGCATAATGAAAGTCCCACCTACGTTGCCTGTCACAGAAGGGGGTTGGACACTACACGTACGAATGGTCCGACGTATTGTACAAGTGGTAACGGATGGGGTACATAACGTACTTATATAGATACGACATATATGTAATAATTAAATAAAAGTGGATTTTCGGCGCCCTGATGCATCATATGCAATATTGACGCTTCTATCAGAATTTTATGTTATCAGGTAAGCTCAATAAGTAAGCGTGCTCCACCGTAGACCGCATCATCACTTACCATCAGGTGTGATCGTGGTCAAACGTCTACATTATTCATAATAAAAAAAGTATGTTAGCAGACTAAGCAAAAAAGAGGTCAATCTTTCACACTCCGTACTCCGTATCGTGGTTATCGCGCGCTCTTTGTAGAGGAGTATACGCAGAGTAAAAAAGTGACCTGCGTTTTCCCGAATCCCATTCACAGAATATAATTCCCCCGATTCGCTCCTCTCGTCAAGTTCATAACTTGCATCCCACTAACTCATCACATACACAGAAGATGTCGCATCAGTCACATATGGTAATGGACCAGGAGCTGGCGTGGGCGGCTCAGTGAGAGTTACAAGTTAATATACCTTGTTCACTACTGTTTTGCTTTTGTTTTGTGTTACTAGAAATTTCAGCTAAGCTCAATATGTAAATGACCTAACCACAAAATTAAAATTTTGAAAAAACCCCCGACCGCGACGTAGTGGACCGATTTTCATGAAACATAAATAAAAAATACTAAATCGAAATCGGTTCATCCGTACGGAAGCTACGATGCCACAGACAGACACACACACAGACAAACAGACAAACAGACCGACAGACAGACAGGCACGTCAAAATTATAACACCCCGTCGCTTTTGCGTCGGGGGTTAAAAAGAAAGGAGGTGACATTTAGGTACCAAAATATTATACATAATCAGTTTTTAATTTGACGATAGGTACGTTGTTTTTTTTTTCTTTCGAAGTTTATGAAATGACACATTGTTTAAAATATGTATAAGGTAAGTTATTATTTTCTTGATATTCGCCTAGTTTTATAAGCTCTAGTTGTGTTTCAGTAATTTCCCCTCTTAAGTTGGAAAATCAGATGGTACCCTCCCGTAAACTAGAGCCTACGTATTTTTTTAGATTAGTTACCAAACAGACCACAGGCTTACAAAAAGTTTGTATAACGGGAGGAAGATAAGACAAAGAGACAGATAGATATATGTATAGATGTTCAGCATTTTAAAATGATAATAAATTAGTAATATTCTGCAATAATGCTAATATCTCGTTATACAACGCATACAACTCTCACAGTATGTTTATAGTGTTTATACACAATGCACAGACGAGTAATGAGACGGAGCAATCACGCAAACGCAAGGACGAACAGACAAAGACGTTACATCACGATTACATATTACGCGGACTAGCGGAAAATTTTATAAGACATCCACATTGCATGTGTGATGGATGTTAGACTAGGGTTGCAAAAAAACGGTTTTCTGGCTTGAAAAAAAACCGTGAAAAAAAAATTGTTTTTTTTTCTGGAGTATGTTTTTTTTTCTTAAGTACGAAATCTCAAAATTTGCAAAGCAGTTAATATTCATATTCATATTCATTTATTTGTATTAATTATACATCGTCAGTCTTACAATTAGGTACATAGGTATATTATTTACAAAGGAAAAATACAAAATGTCAAAAATGATGGGTGTCATAATAAATATAGCAATGACTAAATTAGCATTTGATCTCAATTAAAACATTGAAACAATTTTTGTGTTCTATTGTTCTATTCATCCAAGAATTCAGCTACTGAATAATAGGCCTTTTGGATTAAATGGGATTTTAGTTTTAGAACAAACCCTAACTTGGTGCGTGCAGCTTTAATACATACTGGGATCTTATTATAAAGTTTAGGTCCCAATACATGTAAGGAAAGGGCGGTTTTTTTAAGTCTATGTATTGGCAATTCTAAATCGTATTGCCTCTGGTCACGGAAGCGATTGCTGGTCCAATTTTTTCTTGGAAACATACTTAGATTATGCCTCACATATTTGCCTACCTCCAAAATCAGCATACAGGGTAAAGTAAGGATACGGAGGTCAATAAATAACTGACGAGCCGGCGCATCAGGGGGGGGAGGCTCGCGCCATTTTTCTAATAATTTTCTTTTGTATTAGGAATGGCCTGTCCCTGTCAGCAGCCAAGCCCCACAAATCCAAACCATACGACAACACAGAATGACAGTATGCATGGTAGGCTATCATTAGGTTTTCCTTAGACAGGATAGGCATAAGCCGAGATATTATGTAATAGGCCGAATTCAGTTTTGTGCATATCTTGTCGATATGTTCATGCCACCTCAGACCAGAATCCAGAGTAAAACCTAAGAACCGCGCATGTGCAACAAAAGTGATGGTAGTATCTTGCACAAGTACCGAATTCGAGGAGTTCGCGGCATCCGCGCCTTGTTACAAGTTGAATTCTATGGAGCTTGTTTTTTCAAGGTTTAGAACCATTCCGTTTACAGTGAACCAATCCGAAAGGCGTTGAATGACAATCTGGACATTTTATACTTACTATAATAATAATACTTTTATACTTACGGTTTTTTAGACTTTAATCAAATAACTTTAATTTCTGGTCTTGTTAAAGTAACATTTGCGAAATCTGTAGGTAGTTATCACTATTTACTGTTGGCAACACCACCGCCTCTCCACGCTGCACGCTGCATCGGGGATTACCCAATAAACGTTTGCATACTGATACTGAATGTTAATCGAATTAAAATGTACGACATGTAAGTTATTGTTATTGAAACACGTTACAACTCACGAAAAACCGTTATTGTCGAATTATTTGTTCATCTGAAAAAAAAACCATATTTAGAAAAAAACATGGTGCTCGGTTTTTTTTCATAATTCTGAAAAAAAAAAACACATTTGGTTTTTTTTCTATTTGCAACCCTAGGTTAGACAAGCGGTCCTAATCCTAAGGACGCACTCTCTTCTCTAGAGGAAGAATACATGTCGTAAGAATTCAGTGTATCTATTCTAGTGAAAGTTTTTCGTGAATTTCGATAAAATTTGGATGGTTCGATAACATCCTTATTATGAACGAAAAAAACTGTCCAGAAAATATTGAATTCGTGATATGTGATAATATAACATTCGTAAGAAAAACCGTATCATCAATCTTCAAAATACTGTTTCTAAACTTAGCACTATACTATACAGCACGGATATAAAATAACCAGAATCGAAGCCGTGTAACTACTATAGGAAACACCGTGTAGATTTCAATCACATGCAAATCGTCCAAGAGGCTATAGATCAAAGGATTAAGTATGCAGATCTGCAGATTATAATGCAATAAACAAGGTATCCGTGTCGATATCAGATCTAATTGTGAGGAAGTGATTATTGCTTGTTTTCGTCCGTGTTTAATGACGTGTCATGATAGGTAAATAAGATGTAATCCTTAGGTACGTATTATTTGCGTTGGTGGAAATTATAAGTACTAATACTAAGTCTAGTCATAATTTCAGATGATAAGTAAGTTGTTCCTAAAGACACCCAACACAGATAAGTATATTTGTTAAGTTTTTGATCAAAAATATGTTTATATGCTTCTCTTCAATATCTCTTCGTTATTGTTACTTAGGTCTGTATCCTTTTCTTTCACGTCTATGAATTCAGAAGACAATTGAAAATTGTAATAAGTTAAGGTGTAGGTACGTCTATGCCTCAAATAAACATTCGAACGTCATCGTATCTAATCATATCCATATCACATGCATTCACCTCTAAAACGAGATTCATGTGAACTGCAAGATTCTCAACAATCCATATTCCATACAGTCTATTTCCCATTACTCTCAATACTAGTTCCTCTAACATTCAAATGTCACACTTCAATTACTTCAGTTTGCCGTCAGTCCGTTGTGCAACGTCCGAAAAAAAAGAGAACGGCGTAAGCGCCATCACAACTTCAAGTAGTTACGACGTTTCTCGCTAGATGGCGCTGCGCAATGCCCGCCCACGTGCGCCTGCGATTCTCACGGGTATGATAAGATAACGGCGCATCAAGTACAATGTGTGGATGCAAATGGGTTTTAGGTTCTTGTTGAGACATGAGCTTTATCTTTTGGAACTCTATGATGTAACTTCTAAGCGTAAAAAAAGTAGGCGCCATCAGAGTGGCCGTTGTCAAATAGATTTTTCTTATTTTCCTATTCCAAACTTTTATAAATCATTTACAACAATTCTGAAATTCATTCTACTCCAATTACCTGACAAATTTAGCCAGTTTTTTTTTTCAGAACATTTATCAAATAAACATGCTTTTGTATAACCGTTGTTACGTAGATTATAATATGTGTCAACTTGTCAATCACCAGAAAAAAATACACTTCAATCAACTTATCGAAAACTGAATCAGAAAACACAAAAGCGTTTTTTCCTATTTTTCTAAACCCGAATGATCAAGCTCCCACCGCGCCAATATCTTGCTAGACTACGCAACACAACACAACAGATCCCTTATTCAATAAGGTTAACGATTGATCAGCTCTGACGGGGCGAGTTGGAACAAAACGAACTGATGTCATGCGCGTGATTGATTCGTCATAATAGCTTGGCAAGTATTCCCATTGGTAGCGCAAACAAGTCACTTGAACTTGAAGAAAGACCAATGTAATGTGACCGGACCCATAAAAGCGAAGAAGCTTATTAATAGGAACTGTAGGTAGCAGATGAAACCAAAATTGAATTGAATAATGAAGTAAAATACATCAACGCAGTGGCGGAGGCTGGATAAGAGCTGCCGGCCTAGCCGAATTATGACAATTGTTGACGCTTAAATCCGATCAAAACGCAGTTTAGCTCTGTCGCGCCAAGGTGAAGAATTATAGAGGCATTTAGCTATGGTTACGTACCCTGGAGTGTTCGGTTTACGACGCTGACACCCTGAACCTTTAGACTATCACGAACTTCTCGAGACTCTTACAAAAACCAGAAGTACGTGCTTGTACCTCCTATATCCTGTCACCGCAAAAAGTGACTTTGTCAAGTCATAGTGGTATTGTTTTAATGCTCTCTATTTCAGTTTATATACTCCTAATGTGACTTTAAATACAAATCAATTCTTCCCCAAATTCCTTATACTGGTCTACAATATTTCTTGCCTCACGCCCCAAACGAGCGTAATAACACATGATCCTGTTATCCCAACCGTGGGATCGCCGCGGGCGCAGCCTTCGCGGAACTCCTCGTTACACCCAAACTGCTATCTTTACGCGACTTTAGCAAAGCAAAAGGGTTTTAAAAACTGTTGAAAGCCCCAATGCTTCTAAGAAACATCTTGGCCGATAGTCCAACGACCCATGATTATTCTCTTCTCCCTTTTTTGTAAATTTTCTAATTACTGACTACTCTGACCACTTGGTTTTGGATCTCTTGTGATGTCTTCATCGGTCTCAATCTCTCTTAGCACTTTTTTACAGGTTGACGGAATTTGACTGAAGATTTTACTTCAGACAGTCAGATCATTACTTAATTTGGTATGGGTCCTTAAGGTTACACACTATGTTGACACGCTTAAACTAGTTTCAATTTAAAAAATCTGCAAAGGCGCTATTACATTGAATAAGCTTCGATATAAACAAAACCCATTTGAAATCCATCTCCTAAGTATGTCAATGGAGCCCACAATTTATTGACCTCTTTGCTCGTATATTCGCCAGATGTTAATTGGCGTCCAATCACGGTGAAAGTGGACGGTCACGCGCCCCCAATGTCCTACTTCGATCAGTGGATATGGTGACAGTGACAGAAACTCTTTGTCGATGGAACAAGGTCTAAAAAAGATCTGAACAATGCTGTCCTCGTTTGATGAAAATTTAATAAAGTTAAGAACACAAGCATACGAGTAGCACTCCTCAATTTCTCGAGAAACTTCCAGCTAGTATGGAATCAACTGTCGCTTGTGGTATTTCCGGACAGAAACGACCTCCAAACCTTCGAGAAAAGAACGTACTCCTATACACCCATCTCAAAGGTCAGAAGCACTCTTTCATCCCCTCCGCCAGGCCGTCTGATCTTTTTTTACCGTTTTTATCATAATAAAAGAACAGCGAAGCGTCAAAAACCCATTTATAGGTAATTGCAACTCTCAAGCAACAAAAGTCTGAAGTCTTATTTTCTTGCTTTTAATTTTCCGGACTCCTTTAATGGCGCGTCATAAATATTTAACAGAGCAAAATAAAGCAAATTGGAAATAAACAAAAGAAGCGATTCTCCACGGATACAAGTTAAATCTGTATTTTTCAACCGCGTAATGATAGTAATTAGTCTGACTCAGACTCACCAAATCGCGAATCGAATTAAAAAACAAAAGAGTTAACCGCTTTTACTTGAAACGTTTAAAAAAGGAACTCGAACATTCGGATTCGGTTCGGAATGCAACAACGAAAAGAACTCTGTGCGATCTTCTTTTGTATAGATAAGACATTTTGATTCTTGAACTGTTTAGTTCGTTCGGGAATTCATTGCAGAAATGAAATTGCAAGTGTTGCGTAAGTGTCCCGTTATTTTAAAACTTTCCAATCATTGATTAATTATATAATCTTGTCACTTTTACTCTTAGCTGAAAATGACAAGGGTAGGATTTTTGGAACAAGTTGGCAAAAAATGGGTTTCGTTTACTCATAAAGAAAAGCTAGTAGCTAATAGCTATTGCTGGTCAATAATTAGTTTCTAAACTTAATAAACATTAAAAATTCTAATGATAAAGAAAATATAAAGCGTATGCGAAAATAATTTATCTTTTTCAATTCTTAACTCCGCACGTATTTATTAATTTCTTCTTCTATTCAGCACGTCTTGTAACAGCCTTAAGTCTGGATATAAATCTTTGGTGTTGTCCACTTCTTTGCGATATGCTGTGGATAAGACCTGTCTCACTTTTATCCTATTTGTGACATAGATACCATGTCTCGGTTTACCAAAGTAACAGTTAACACCTCTATAAATCTCTTGCTATAAATACACCATCTTTTTGCGATTTTTATTCTCAAACTAGTTTGCATCAACCTTGACTGGGTGTTTACATTTCTTGAGTCATTTGAAAGAAGTCTATCATTATTTCTATTGCACATTGCACCCAATGCCATCTTTGCGAAACATTTGAATGTTTGAATGTTTAAGTACAAATTGAAACGCTTGTAATGACTTAAGGAAAATAAGCGCACATTTCAAGTATCATCGTAACCTCTCAAAGTCGTCCCACGGAATGACAAAATAAAAGCATTTAGATAATCACTTTTAGAATTCCATCGTTCATCCTTCACATGTTTGCAATTCTGCTTTATTGACGATTTCTTTGTTTAAAGTACCAGTATATTTAAGAACTAAGGACTGGGAGTTGGGATCCAAAGGAGGCATATTGATCACATTCTAAAAAAATACTTTCGGATCGGTCTTTTCTGTAATTTTACCCGTATCTTGTCCATGCATTTTACAAAAGCGGCTGAAACGCCTTAAACTTCAGCTAAACGCTTTATTTATTATTAAGCATTACACTTTGGAGTTCTTTTTTGGAACAGTTCCATATACTATCTAGGGGTCAAACAGTAATGGCCAGAATTCAACAGACGAGGCAAAATCAAGTTCAATAAGTAGTACTATATTCTCTGCTGCCCTCTTGACCGGTAAAGGCTTTATAGTGTCTAGTTCCTTTGTAAATTTGTATTTGTACGCGTACTTGTGTTCTATTGTATTCGTACAATGTAACATTAAGTGTTATTTGCTTGCTAACTGATTATTGCTATTTAGCACTTTTGGTTTAAGTATGCAAATAATATTCCTTAACACTATTGTTGCTTCTTAACAATCTTAACATACCTAATGTTCAGGACCTAAATAGACAACATATTTGAAAATCTTAAGATGAATAAGAACCCGATTATATTTGTGTAATGAAATTGGCTTTAAAAACAAAATATTGAAATTTATCGTTGAAGATGAAGACTCATTCTCACGAATTTAATTGAGTGATCTTATTTCATAAAAACAGAGGTTATTCATACAATGTAGATTAGTATTCTACACACAAAACTATTCAACGGAGCAAGTTTGTTAACTAGAGAAAATTTAATTACAAATATTCAAAAACGAAGTAAACATGCTTGTTAGCAAAAAAGATCAAACAGTATTAAACTTTACGGAGATCTAAAATAGATCTAAATCGAGTATTTCCGGTGTCTAAACTTTTACTCCTTGAGATAAGTTCTCGTTTGTATAGATACTTTTAATATGTCGGGCCTCATTAAGGTCATCGGCGATCCCATGATCGATGGTATAACGGACACCTTCCGGTGTCTATAACAGATTAGACATTACTGCTTTTTAATAGGGGCTTAAAGAAAAACATTAGCGGAGGACTGAAAGAGGATTTTCTAATGAGGTGTGATAAGGATTCGGCACTTTCAGCAGATCGTTCGGATCCTGTGTGATCATTTCACACTGAGTCTCATGTGACATGAAATAGGCAGATGGACCGGAATTTCCTAAAACTAACTTATTACTAAAATCACCCTAGATTCGTTAGGTTGCTTTAGATACCCGAAAGATAAAATGCCCAAAGTAGGAGTCTCGCGTAGCGGGGTCCATAGACTCAGTGAAAGATTTTTTTTTCAAGATATGATTAGGATTTTTATGCTTTCTCCCAACCTGCTGGATGCCTGCGGTTACGATTAGCCACCGACTCGTTTTGTAAATATGAGGATACCTTTATCAATATGTAAAATACGGCCAACAAATTTCTCCCAACCAGACCCACGGTCATCCTTGACCACAGGTGCTAGACAATGGACGTAATGAACAATGCGCGCTAATACGAGGTGGGATGGGCATATGGGCACTACGGGCCGCCATTATACATGCCCACTTCTTTAATAAAGGGTTTCAGATGATGGGTATAATGTTTATGTTATTGATTTTGCGAAAATACTATTCTGGTTATGTTACTTCCAACTATAACTAGCTGAAAGTTCATTCATATATATGGTTCAAAACGAATTCGAAAATCTAATTTAGATAAGCCTTGAGCTGATGACAATTCTCTGGTAAAACATTTTCAGAAAATGATTAACTCAGAAAAAAAACTCCAACTATCTAGAAATTTACATATCTAATTGTAGTATTGGACAATAGTAGCATAAGTAGTTTTTCGGTATTGAAGTAAGTGACTTTCATCAATATGGATAAATACATTACCAGCTTTTCAAGTGACATCAAATTAGGTATCTTCAACTGCACTCGTTTTATTTGCTTACCTGAAATGAAAAAAAAAGAAGAGTTAAATCACTTGATTTATCACACTATTTAGGCGATGTTAAGCCAAGCCAAGCCAAGGGTGAAAGTTTCTAGTCCGTTCTATAGTTAACATAGGTTATATCAACAATAATCAATTGCATTGCAATAAAGGGCTTTGTACAGCTTACAATTCTGCAAAACTACAGAAACTTGCTTAAACGAAAACATTAACAGCATCCTTTATCAATCCTAGCGAAACGAAGCTGCAATAAACTACAATGTATCATAATAGTACAGCAGCGGTACTCGTATAGTACCGAGAATTTGGACCACACAAGTCAGTGTCGGGCATAGATGACTCAGGCTGTGAAAAGAATATTTTAAACAACCTTACTTAAATGAAATTATGAAAATTACTTAACACGAGCAAACACTACAAAGTATGCTCGGTCAAAATCTTTGACAACATAGCTTGATCTGTAGACGAACAGGTACAGTTGACATGGACGTCACAGCCGTCACGGGGTATCTAAGTTGTGGCTATTATATATTCTGTGGTTGTGGGCAACCTTTCTTCATTGGCGGCCAAAATATTAAGGATTTTTTTATTTTGAATGACCATTGGTGGACCGGATACAATCCTTTCGCGGGTTGTGTTTTGCCCACCACTGCTTCTTCCCTAACCACAATCATGAGAATAAATTCCCATTTGAATCAATTCTCAAATTAAAATCACCATGCAAGATATACCTCGGATTTGAAGTCAAGCATAGGTATGCGACTTAATAAGCGACACAAGAAACTTTTATTGGCCTAGTTTTCAATGCAATTGAATCGCATCTCGTTATCGGTACCAGGAACCCAGACCACACAAGGTAGAGGATTGACGGTTTGTAGATGGAGATATAGTAGTAAACATACAGATATAGGTAGGCGAAATATTGATTAACTGTGGTACAGCGACGTTGTTAGTAGTTAACCCTTAATAGGGCAGGGGGTTCACCACCATAGTTTAGACTCTATTTGACAATTTGGCAGAATTCAAATTTGACTATTTTCTGAAATTCTTCTGCCCTACTAAGGGTTAAAGGAACTTAAAAATGTAGGAGGCCTTCCCAATTTATCCATAGAAAATTGACGAAGATGTTCTTCATTTTTTCTCTGAAATATTATATAATTTCAGATTGAACTTCAACTTCAAGAAAATCGCCTTTTGTTAATGATATTTAGTTTATTATATATAAATATACCTAACCATATAATATGAATGTGTGCAGCATTAGTGGAAACGCGTTACATTCTTTATCGTTATCATTAATATTATCCACATTGTTTTGTCCAGGCAGGCAATTATGGTCGCGCGATAAATGTTAAAATAGCAGGCCGTCCCTATTTGTAAGTGCGATAGGGACGGCCCGATGTTTTATCATCTATCGAGCGACCATGATTGCCCTACTGTTCTATGTTTCTGATAGTCTATTAAAGATGATCAAACACATGTCAGGTTGATAAAAAGGTCGTCGACTTCTCGAACAAGTCTGAAAAGATCAGCTAACTTCATCTTTCGTCAACTCTGTACTTTTAATATCTTTAAAGCCAAAATCCGCAACTTCCTCTAAAGCCACTTATCTGGTGCAGCAGGAATGCGCTTCCGCCATATGGCCGGCGCCGGCGCAGCGGTCGCCTCTACAAACATGCGCGGAGACCGCACATGTCTATGAATAGGTACTATATATTTGTGTGGTGACCTGTTTACGAAAAATCGGAGGAGAATTACGGCAAAAATTCGGTTTGAAAAAAACTATCACTTTTATATGCGTTGCATTCTGTTGCATTCTAAAAATAAAAATGCTGTAATTTTTTGGGGATATTATTGACCGATATTGTAAATGTTAGCAATTCTAAGATTATTCAACACTTCAAGAGCGTAACTTACAAGCCACAAAGAAAAATTAGGTTAAGTGATCACTCAGCTGTTCGGATTACCGCAACGATTATCGAGGCTCTACTGTAACAGTAAACACAAAACTATAACAAATCGCAGTGAAATGTCAATGAATTTAGTCCATAACATCGTTTTTCAACAGTGAACATCGGCTGCCTCAACAACAAAACTGTTTTTTTTTTTTAATCAAAGCACCAAAGCAATAACGGCGTATTGGTAACATCACAAGGGCAAGTTCAAGGTTCCGATGACGGCCAAATCGCACATCGCGGTTCCGCGTTCCGTCTATGTAGCTTGTGTACACAGGGGGCTATTACCGCCTATGCGACAATGACGATCAAATTAGAGGTTTGGTGAGACCAAAGAACACAAATTTTCTTATTCCGTGGGTGAGACTTTCGCGATCCAAGACTCCGCGAGACGAGTGGCTCGGTCATTTTGGGCAATGTTTAATAACATAACATATTTAAGACGCTACGGGAGCGAAAATGCTAAAATAGAAAGGAGTCCCCCTTTTAATTTGGGAATTTCAGTTAAATATACTAGTGTTATTAACTAGATTTATCGAAAAAAAATGTCCATTAGGCACTGGTCCCACCGCGAGCGAGTAAGCTATGAACTATCGGCTATTTTCTAGCTCAAGAAACGAACAAAAGATAATCGCTTTCGTGTAAATAAAAGAGAGAGATATATATTTATAGTTCATAGCTGGCTTGTTCACACCGCCGGCGAAGACACTCTCCCACCGCCCGGCGAGTAAGCGATAATTCCATACAAAGTTTACTAGCCGCCCGCTGATTGTCAACTGTTTCTAGTACATAATTTTACTAGTTGATAGCCGAGCTCGCTGATAGTTGGCGGTGGGACCACTGTTTACTAGTTGACCGCCGCGATAAAAGCTATCGACTATAAAACTAGCTCAGCGGTACTCGCCGGTGCCTGCTTGGCGATCAGACCGATCATTTTACCTTATGAGGTGGATGCGAGTGCACGTATTTACAATGAATTTAAAACAATCATATGAACTATCTTTGTTGTCCAGTTCGGATGACGATGATGATGTAGCGTGATAAAGCGTGTGTGTAGTGGCAGTGGCAATTTTGAAGAGACGGAAGAAAAAAAAGATATTATAATTTTTATTATATTTTTGGCTGCGGCAATTAAATATACCTTGTACATAGTTAACCATACTTTGCAAGTGGTCGATCGAACTTATTATATAAAGGAAAAAATTGTGGGTTAATCGCATCTACCTGTCTCTGCCGCACCAATAAGGTACCTATTTTTGTAACACTCAATTGTAAATTTTTCTTCATAGTAAATGTACGAAAACATTTTTTTTTATTTCTGACTTTTTTGTACATTACCGAAAGCTGACCCACGGAAACTATTGATACTGGATAGGAATAGAATCGATAGACATAATAAAAAAGTTTGTCAAAAATTTTCTCGCACCCCGTATGTTTTTTCAAAAATCTTTAAACGCCAATCTTTATTAATTTGAAATAGAAGGAAGGTCTTCTAAGACCATTTTCGCTTAGCAGTACGGAATCTGGTGGCTGCACTCACTGACCCAAAATCTATTTCCACCCTGTATAGGTCATTGGCGAATAGGGCCCTCTTAAGTGTTTTACCTTTATGCTGGGCTACCCGGCTGAGCTAGTGGAGCGAATAATCGCCCGTCGCACGCAAACACTCGCTTATAGCTCAGCGTCTAAACTAGTAAAACTATACTCGCTTCTCGCCGCTCGCCCACTAGCTTGTAGTTTATAGTTTCACTCGCTTATAGTTTGTAGCCGGCGGTGGGACCAATGCCTTAAGAACAACTCACACTGAGAGAAATTTGCATTGTGAATTTAACAAGTTCGACTTGTTGCGGTTTATCCGTTTGAATCAGCCAAACCACGCCAAAAGTATGTTTAAAACAATACGTGTCAGGTTGTTTTTATAAAATCGACTTGTTGATTCAAATATATTGCCGATTCAAATGACAAGTAGCTTGTTGTTTGAACCAAAGAGCACGTAGGCGCTATTTTAACCAAAAAACTTGTTGAACGAACATGAAAACTGGTTGTATTTTCTCTCAGTGCAGTTAAAAGATATTGCTCCGGCACGCCGTCGCGACGCGATTTAACTTACTCTCGTTAGTAATATTTAACTTCCTACCCTTGTTGCACAATGTACTATGATTTTGTCCTACTTCTTACGTTACAATCAAAATGCATCACATTTTAGAGCAGTCTCAAGAATAATCAATTGATTTGATCTGTATTGTAATTAGTTCATTATAAGTTACCTTGTGAGCTCGTGACCTGTGTTAATAGAAACCTATCTAATCTTAAGAAATGTAATATACGGCTAGATATATTGTTAATTACAAGCTTTTATGCAATAGGTCAATAAACACGTTTTAAATACATACATACATATTACAATCACGCTCGTATCCCATAAAGGGGTAGGCAGAGCACATCAAACTACTAAAGTTTCAGTGCTACTCCTGGCAAATAAGGGGTTGAAACTGTTGAAAGAAAAAATGTAAAAACATCGCAGCGAAGAGTTGCCAGCCTCTATTAGCCTACGCCATAATTTATCCCAAATCCAATAGTCGCCTTCTACGACAGCAATGGGGAAAAAAGGGCGTGGTGAAATTCTTAACCCGTCACCAATGATTTAAAATTTAAATCAACAGACAATAACGTATTATCCTTAATGAATACGCAGTATATTTTGTACTACATCGTAGTAATACCGTAAATGGTTATCACGTAGAAAATCTGAACACCTGTGCGATTACTTGCAATTCTGACGTAAATTTCCGTGGGGCGAAACAAAAACAACAATATTGTAATTAGTAGAAAATGTACACTGGATACCTATTGAGGAAATGTTCTTCCTATTCTATTCCCTGTTTCTTCTGCTTGAGATATTCCAAAGCGATTAACTATATGTATTAAGAAAGAGGTAATAAGAACTTTTCACACATTTAGGGCCGGTTGCATCAAACCGTCTGTCACCGTTAAAGCGTTCGTTAAATTTTATTGTATGGGAAGTTCCACAGACGTCTGCTGCGTGACGATGATGCGTCTGTCAAATGTGGTTGACGCAACTGGCCCTAAAGCATCCGCCACACATAAAGCGTTTTGATAGCGTAGCGTTAGCGGAGCGCAATGATAGCGGTGCGCCGGCGTCCGCTCGCAATCCGCGCGCATTCCGTTCGCAATCCGCGCTCGTTAGAGTCGTTAGTTCCCGCCGGCGTCCGCTGGGGGCAACGCCAGCGCTTTCATTGCGCTCCGCTAACGCTCCGCTACCACTCCGCCTACGCTATCAAAACGCGCATGTGTGGCCGAGCTTTAAGGGTCGGTTGCACCAAACCGTCTGTCACCGTTAAAGCGTTCGTTAAATTTTATTGTATGGGAAATTCCATAGACGTCTGCTGAGCGACGATGAAGTGTCTGTCAAATGTGGTTGATGCAACTGGCCCTTAGTAACCTTTCTTCAACCCAACTTCGCAGCGCAGCGCAAGGATCCGCTTTCTGACTCAGAGAATATTGAGTCGGAAAGCGGATCTTTGACCGCTCATCGGCATCCTCTGGTGTAAGATCATTCTCTTTCATGTCCGTTTTGTCTCCATAAATCCTTATAAATATTATTTATTCATCATCAAACAAGAATTCTGTCTTGCTGTGGACACATACATAATAAACTGGCAAATCCCACATACAAATTTATTTGGCACACATTCTACGTAATTTGGTAAAGTTCACAAGCTCACCTAATAACCTTCCTCTAGACCTTCCACAACCATTTACAGTAATCTCATCAAATCTCCAAATACCTTAATAGATGATTAAAATTCCACAGGCCAGCCCAACGACACAACCGCTAACACTCTGTAGCGTATTATAGCTAGCTCTCTATCTCTCTTATACGGCGCGACAAAGCCAACTGAGATTTGATCGCCATGTCAACGATTGTCACTTCGGACGGCGGAACAATTTGAGCAAAACAAGACGCTCAATAAGGTGATGGACTGATGGAGCGTGCCGTTGACTCACATCAGTGTTATGTTGTGATGCAAAACGAGTAGAAATACATCCGTGATCCGTATTACACATTATTCAAACTCAGAGCAGTGGAAGGACCTTGCTATCTTAGCGTTTTGTGATCTTTGGCAGCAGCGGCAATAAGTATCAAGCGAGCGTCCTACAACCGACTTTAAAAACACACCTAGGTACTATCAAGAAATAAATTCCAGTAGAACGTAGTATCTTGTCAGCGTCACTCAAAGCCGGTGAGTCCTCATTATTGTGCGTTTTTCATCTGTGGCCCAGAGCTTCCTTCCGTACAATATAATATGTTCACACTAGCCACCTCAGCTATCAGAACATCATTTTAAAGTTTAATCCGAAAGACAAGGACAACATAATGTGTGTCTTAGAATTAAAAGTTTTATGCATAAGGACCTTCCTGGAATCTTGGAAGATAATATAGGTCGATTTAATTATTGTAAATTTTGATAATTGACATGTTTTAAAGACTGAGAAGTAATGTTTCTAGTCAATCTTTGCATTTCAGAGTTTTCAGACATATAATTAGCGCATCAGTCATCCACAAATCCTGACAACAGAATTTTGCATTTTTAACATCCAACATGTTATTTTATTATTAAGTCTCCTTTCTTTTTCTGCTATTTTTATACTGACTCTAAACCCTTTTCAAACTGATCCGGATTTTCGGGTTAGCCACTACAATAAATCATCCAAAAACGAGTACTAATTAATTCCTTAAGGGTCCGAACGAGGTCAAGTTTTATTGTTCATTTTTGGCAGTTCTGCGGTTCAGTTTTACGATAACGATACACCTACGTGGGTATTAAACCATTGTTTTGGCAACCGGGCCTCGTTGACCGACTGGCTTGGTTAAACGAATAGCTTTTTGGTTATGGGCTGTTAAATTCGTGAACACTCATAATTAATTTTACGACATCGTAGCCTAATCGGTACTGACCTTGCCTACGCAACAAAAGATCTCGTAAGATCTTTCATAGGTGTGTTTTTCGTACATACATAACATACATACAATCACACCTGTATCCCATAAAGGGTTAGGCAGAGCACATGAATCTACTTAAGTTTGGGATTGAAAGAAAACGAAATTGTGGCATCAATTGTGAATTGTTTTAGTCGAAGTCGATATTATTATTCCTGAAAGTTATGGATACGTGCTATTTAGGATATCTACTATATCTAGGTCTTTATGAAAATAATGATACTGTATACATCGTCGTCTAGAATTGGTGATTCCTTATATCTGTATAAGTATGTACAAAACTGTCCCATATATTTGCATTCTATTTAGCTTTTTACCTGTCTAGTATCATTCCTAACAATGGAATAAATCTTACAAAGACGACCAAGCCCAAAAACCACAAATTAAAAATGCATTGACTTTTAAATAACTTTCGATATAAAAATTCTTATGTGGCAATTCTTATTGACTATTAATATTATAATCCAATAATATTACGCCATAACCGTATCATTAATAACACAAAATAGTCTATATTTTGTAGTAGCGCTGGTGGCCGCGGTAGCAGCGGTAAGAGCGTGCGACTTTCAATCCGGAGGTCGCGGGTTCGAACCCCGGCTCGTACCAATGAGTTTTTCGGAACTTATGTGCGAAATGTCATTTGATATTTGCCAGTCGCTTTTCGGTGAAGGAAAACATCGTGAGGAAATCGGACTAATTCCAATAAGGCCTAGTTAGGTACCCATTGGGTTGGAAGGTCAGATGGCAGTCGCTTTCGTAAAACTAGTGCGCCTACGTCAAATCTTGGGATTAGTTATCACAGCGGACCCCAGGCTCCCGTGAGCCGCGGTAAATGCCGGGATAACGCAAGGAGGGCGATGAGTCTATATTTATCCATGGCTACCGCTCAACCCGTGAAAATGACGAATGCCCTACACCGCTTTCTTCGACCGTGTGGCGAAGACAAATGGTAATTTTTAAACTCTTGTGAGAGAAACGTATGAATATGAAATATGAGCGAGAGAAAACTATGAAATATTAGGGCGATTACTGCTTCCGCAGTCTGGCCAAGTCGCCAAATAGTGGAGTAAAAGTAAGGTACCCTGGACATAATTCAATAACTCGTCCTTTTTGATATTTTATTGGGTATTATTATTAAGCATCAAATAGTAATTATGTACATAGATAAAAAAAAATACGATCGTATTCATATCTTATAAAAATCATGAGATAAAGTACATTATCCCACTTTTCGCTAACAGCAAAATAGTTAACCGAAAACTTTGTTAGATTAACTTTGTGGTGCACTCAGATGCAATCAGTTATTAGCGATATTACACAGAAAATAAATCTGATTGTGTACTTTTTTTTACCGTTTTCATTTAATGTGAATATCTAGGTAGGTAAAAATGGTGACCATGATATATATATCAATTTGCATTGTATTAAGTATATATAGACATTTAACACCGATCTTAAACATATATTTTTAACGCTTAAATAAACATGAATTTCTCAGTAGGTATAAATTGTAACTGAGATTTTTTTGCTTAAGACCAGGTTTTTGTGTACTATAATCATGATTTTATCAAAATTAATACTGTGAAGGTCGCGCTTAAGAAACTGTAAATGTCAGTAATTTAAAAGGGTGCAAAGTTGTCGTAGAGCGGCTGTCGCGGGGCGGGGGAGCGCGCGGGGCGCGGGCCTGGGAGAGCGCGCCGCGCACCGGCCGCGTCACCGCGGCGGATCGGTTAATAGGTTAGGGACGTAAGGTACCGGCCACACCAGAGCGTCGCGTGTCTCGGGGCGCGCAACGGACGTCCGCGCCACGCCACCTGAGTGTAATTCAAAAATCGTCTCCTCAGTACATTTTGTATAGGAAGGACGTAAGACGCGCCCCAGGCGGCGTGGCGGCGGCGTGGCGGAAACACGGCTCGATGCGTCATTATACAGGCTGATTTCGTTGCGGAAACGTCTTCCTCGTCCGATGATGAAGATGCGTTTGCCTTGCTGCAAATTCTCAATATGCAGAGGCACAGGAGATATTGGGTTCACCCTATGCGAAAATTATCCGAACATTACAGATATTTCGAAACCATGGAAAAGTTGCATGAATATCCGGATCTTTTTCGTACAGTTTATAAAATGTCAAATAAAAATGCAAATAATAAACCTTTGAATTCAGATTTCTTATCCCTCATGCCTGTTTGCCCCACCCAACCATACCCAGGCTGGCCCCGACTCCAAAAATAATTGATTTGTTTATAATTTGGATGTTTAGATTATTGCAATACGATAAGAAATCTGAATTCAAAGGTTTATTATTTTTTGCGTTTTAGTTTCTCCGTGTTTTGTAACGCGCTTATTTTTGAAGGCGGTTTTATATTAAAGAAAAATTTATTTATTTATTGATTTTAGTGGTTCCTATTGATATTATATACGTACAGTAGTGAAAGAATTATCCTTTAACTCCTAACCATTGAGGAGTTGACCTTCCATCATCAGCTCAGCGACATTAAAAATTTTACCATCAATCGTAAATATTGGTGTACCTATTAAAAATACACTAAAAACATTACATGTGCCTATAACATTTGAAGAGTTCCCTCGATTTCTCCAAGATCCCATCATCAGACCCCGACTTGGTGCCAATAGGACCATCTCGGGGTTATACCCGTTCGATTAAAAAAAATAATTTGAAAATCGGTCCACGATTCTCGGAGATATCGAGTAACATACATACAAAAAAAACCGGCCAAGAGCGTGTCGGTCCACGCTCAGTGTAGGGTTCCGTAGTTTTCCGTATTTTTCTCAAAACAATTTTCCTAGAAATTCTTTTTATAATATAAAAGAAGAAGCTGACTGACTGACTGACTGACTGACATATCAACGCACAGCCGAAACCGCTGGTCCTAGAGATTTCAAATTTGGCACGTAGGTTCCTTATGTAGTGTAGAGGAGCACTAAGAAAGGATTTTCCAAAATTCACCTCCTAAGGGGGTCAAATGGGGGTTCAAAGTTTGTATGGGGAAACAAGATTAGTTTGACTATTTTATTCGAAACTTCACAGGAAGATTCCTTAAGACATATGACTGAATACATGTTTCAGGTTTTTTGAAAATTTAACCCCTAAAAGGGTGAAAAGGGGGTGATAAAGTCAAAAAATCAATATGGGTATCGTTTTTATGGTTTATCGGGTCGCTGATCACGATAAATACAACGTTTTTAAAATCTAACGAGGCGGAAGTGAAATACCTTCTCCCCTGTTGTGGTGCAATGGGGTTTAAATATCAAAAATATATATAAAAGAAGATATTGACTGACTGACTGACATATCAACGCACAGCCGAAACCGCTGGCCCTAGAGATTTCAAATTTGGCACGTAGGTTCCTTATGTAGTGTAGAGGAGCACTAAGAAAGGATTTTCCAAAATTCACCTCCTAAGGGGGTCAAATGGGGGTTCAAAGTTTGTATGGGGAAACAAGATTAGTTTGACTATTTTATTCGAAACTTCACAGGAAGATTCCTTAAGACATATGACTGAATACGTGTTTCAGGTTTTTTGAAAATTTAACCCCTAAAAGCGTGAAAAGGGGGTGATAAAGTCAAAAAATCAATATGGGTATCGTTTTTATGGTTTATCGGGTCGCTGATCACGATAAATACAACGTTTTTAAAATCTAACGAGGCGGAAGTGAAATACCTTCTCCCCTGTTGTGGTGCAATGGGGTTTAAATATCAAAAATATATATAAAAGAAGATATTGACTGACTGACTGACATATCAACGCACAGCCGAAACCGCTGGTTCTAGAGATGTCAAATTTGGCACGTAGGTTCCTTATATAGTGTAAAGGAGCACTAAGAAAGGATTTTTTTAAATTCGCCTCCTAAGGGGCTCAAATGGGGGTTCAAAGTTTGTATGGGGAAACAAGATTAGTTTGACTATTTTATACGAAACTTCACAGGAGGATTCCTAAAGACATATGACTAAATACATGTTTCAGGTTTTTTGAAAATTTGACCCCTAAAGGGGTGCAAAGGGGGTAAAGCCAAAAACACAATATGGGTATCGTTTTTATTGTTTATCGGGTCGCTGAGCACGATAAATACAACGATTTTAAAATCTAATGAGATGGAAAAGAAATTTTACCCCCTGTTGTAGTGCAATAGGGTTAAAATATCCAACATAGCCATAAGAGGAGCACTAAGAAAGGATTTTTCAAAGTTCACCTCCTAGCATGATAATTTGACAGGGACAGGGACAGGGACAGGGACAACTTCACAGGAGGATTCCTAAAGACATATGACTAAATACATGTTTCAGGTTTTTTGAAAATTTGACCCCTAAAGGAGGTAAAGTCAAAAACACAATATGGGTGTCGTTTTTATGGTTTATCGGGTCGCTGATCACGATAAATACAACGATTTTAAAATCTAATGAGGTGGAAAAGATATTTTCTCCCCTGTTGTTGTGCAATGGGGTTAAAATATCCAAAATAGCCATAAGTGTAGGTTTAGTTTTTATCTATACAAAGATTTCAAATTGACACGGAAGTTCCTTATAGGAAGGATTTTTCAAAGTTCACCTCCTAGCATGATAATTTGACAGGGGCAAGGACAGGGACAGGGACAGGGACGGGGACGGGGACGGGGACGGGGACGGGAACGGGATAGGGATAGGGATAGGGATAGGGATAGGGATAGGGATAGGAATAGGGATAAAAATAGGGGACGGGGACGGGGATAGGGATAGGGGAGGGACGGGGACAGGGACGGGACGGGGATGGGGATGGGGACAAGGATAGAGATAGGGACGGGGATAAGAATAGGGATTGGGGTCGGAAATTATTCCGGTCGGCAATCGCTATCTAGGCAGTGTAAAATGCAGGTGGCTCAGCGGGAAGGGATTAGTAAGTAGGCATCGGCGAGTATCCTGCATCCGTGATAACTATTATATTCAATGTGCTGTAAGAAGATCGTTGTTTGCTTGCCTTTTATATGTTTACATTTGCAATAAGCATAAGCAAAATGGAAAAAATTGTAAGCGATAATGCAAGGAAGTACTTTTTACCCTACCGACCATAGCGTCGAGATACTGGCTATGTGGGTTGTATGAAGTTTCCCCAGTATAAATATTTATATAGGTAAAATACATACATATTCGTACCTACTACCTACGCTGTGGTCGCTGTGTAACAATTCTACAATCATTGCAAGAATTTCTTTTAAAACAATAGTAATATGTGTAAGGTACAGTCAGCCAAAAAGCAGTGTAAGGTTCTTGGCTGACCGTACAGCAAATAGATCAGTTACAATGGCCCCCCAGTCGAGAATTGCCCCGCTTTACCTTAATCGAAATAATCGCGGACAGATGTACCTACAAAGAAACCTACGGATCCAAATGAAAATCTTATTTTTTTTAAACGTTTCAATAAGAATACTTTTATTACGCGGGCGAAGCCGCGGGTAAAAGCTAGTTCTTTATAAAGTTCTACTTTTTTGATCTTTTTTCATATTTTTTTAAACATAAGGTTCAAAATATAGAGGGGGGGGACGCACTTTTTTTTTCCTTTAGGAGCGATTATTTCCGAAAATATTAATATGATCAAAAACCGGCCAAGAGCGTGTCGGGCCACGCTCAGTGTAGGGTTCCGTAGTTTTCAGTATTTTTCTCAAAAACTACTGAACCTATCAAGTTCAAAACAATTTTCCTAGAAAGTCTTTATAAAGTTCTACTTTTGTGATTTTTTTCATATTTTTTAAACATATGGTTCAAAAGTTAGAGGGGGGGGGGACGCACTTTTTTTTTCTTTAGGAGCGATTATTTCCGAAAATATTAATATTATCAAAAAACGATCTTATTCATTTTTAAATACCTATCCAACAATATATCACATGTTGGGGTTAGAATGAAAAAAAATGTCAGCCCCCACTTTACATGTAGGGGGGGTACCCTAATAAAACATTTTTTTCCATTTTTTATTTTTGCACTTTGTTGGCGTGGTTGATATACATATTGGTACCAAATTTCAGCTTTCTAGTGCTAACGGTTACTGAGATTATCCGCGGACGGACGGACGGACGGACGGACGGACGGACGGACGGACGGACGGACGGACGGACAGACAGACAGACATGGCGAAACTATAAGGGTTCCTAGTTGACTACGGAACCCTAAAAACGATCTTAGTAAAAGTAAACCCTTATTCATTTTTAAATACCTATCCAACAATATATCATACGTTGGGGTTGGAATGAAAAAAAAAATCAGCCCCCACTTTACATGTAGGGGGGGTACCCTAATAAAACATTTTTTCCATTTTTTATTTTTGCACTTTGTTGGCGTGATTGATACATTGGTACCAAATTTCAGCTTTCTAGTGCTTACGGTTACTGAGATTATCCGCGGACGGACGGACAGACAGACAGACAGGGGGAAACTATAAGGATTCCTAGTTGACTACGGAACCCTAAAAAACATTCAGTCGAATTGAGAACCTCCTACTTTTTTTGAAGTCGGTTAAAAAAACAACCTTTATTGCCGGCCGGCAAACGGCTAACCGATTGAAACAGAAACATAAATGAAAAGAGAGGGCGAACGGCGACACCTGCGTGTCGGCGATTTCAAAGGTAAGCGCACGTGCACCCGATCTCGCTACCTACGCCCAGGTGCGGGCGCGGCTTTCGACCTTCGCGCCGTGCAATAGAATTTAATGTCGGCTGCTCGTGTGCGGTCTGTTTGTTTTATAGAGTGGCGGCATTTTCAACATCAAAGGGTGAGCCTATTTTGTGCAAAATTCTGTTATATCAATAACTTCTCACGTCACTAGATTATCGACTTTGAATGTCGAGTATATTTATAGTATCATCACTTTATTTCAGTGTACGAATTTCGTATGTGTTAAAAATCATTGTTGTAGCTTCATAAACCAGGGAGGAAATAATGGAGAGCGTTTATATGTCTTGTTTTGCCTTAATTCAATATCATCACATATTTTTGTTGCTGATAAAATAATACATCCTATATATCAAGGCCTTGTAGCTCAGCGAAAGAATCGTGATCGCGGAGTGCGCCGGCACTGATTATAATTATTTTGTCCAGTTATTATAATAACCTATACAAAAAGTACCGATAGAATAGGTATTCTAATCTATATCTGCATAGAACTATTTAAAACAAACCACAAAAGTTCATAGTTGATCGTTATTGGTACAGTCAGCAACTCAGCTGTGAATACAGATAAAGTGCCAAATATATGTATACACACACCTTAATGTACCAAGTACCAACACTTGTACAGGAAATAAAATACTCTATACATATTTTTGGCACTTTGTCTTGCCAGCTGTGTTGTTGACTGTCCACGATCTAAAAAGGAGCCGAACAGTTATTATAATTACGCGGTGACTTGCGTAGTCGGCGGCCGCGCGATACATAGTGCTGTCTCTGTTCAGGCCTCGTAGCCGAATGCCATTTCTCCGACGCGAAACGAAAACGAAACGCAGTCTGGCTCTGTCGCGCCAATACGCAAGAGCGATAGAGATAGATATCTACTAGCGTTTCGTTTCGTGAGCGTTTGTGCCATTCGGCTACGCACCCTGTTCTCACTACCACGAATTTGAAGAACAATATTGCTGTCTCTCTCAATCTTTAGGCGTCATTCATATATTACGTCATACTAAATGTGACAATCCATGTTAAAGGATTAAAAAAGCGTGACATTGGGGGGTCCAAATAGTAGTCCATAAACCACGTCTTTGACCAACGTGAGTGATATCTCTGTCACTCTTTACGTCTTTACTAACAGAAATTTAAATAACAATAGTGCTATCTCTGTCACTCTTTACTAACAGAAATTTAAATAACAAAAATGCTATCTCTGTCACTCTTTACTACCAGGAACTTAAATTATTATAGTGCTATCTCTATTCTCTGTCACTCTTTACTATCAGGAACTTAAATTGTTATAGTGCTATCTCTGTCACTCTTTACTACCAGGACCTTAAATTATTATAGTGCTATCTCTGTCACTCTTTACTGTGTGCGGGAAGTGCACATACCACGAGTTTGACTAACATGAGTGCTATCTCTATCACTCTTTACTACCAGGAACTTTAATTATGATAGTGCTATCTCTGTCACTCTTTACTACCAGGAACATAAATTTTATTATTACAGTGCTATCTCTGTCACTCTTTACTACCAGGAACTTAAATGATTATAGTGCTATCTCTGTCACTCTTTACTGTGTGCGGGAAGTGCACATACCACGAGTTTGACTAACATGAGTGCTATCTCTGTCACTCTTTACTACCAGGAACTTAAATGATTATAGTGCTATCTCTGTCACTCTTTACTTCTAGGAACTTAAATATTTTTTTCGGTTTCGGTTTTGGTCTTGGTTTCGGTGTCGGTTTTGGTGTAGGTTTCGGTGTCGGTTTCGGTTTCGATTTCGGTTTTCGTTTCCATTCCCGTTTCGGTTTCCGTTTTCGTTTTCAGTTTTGTTTTTGTTTAAACTAACAGAACTAAAACTAAAACCAAAACCAAACCAGAAACGGGAAACCGAACACGGGAAACCGGATATCGGATACCGTATATCGGATACTGGTTACCGGTTACTGTCTACCGTTTACCGGATACCGGTTACCGTCTACCGGTTACCGGTCACCGTTTACCGGTTAACGGTCATTGGTTACTGGTTACCGGTTACCGGTCACCGAATACCGGAGACCTGTCACCGGTTACCGGTTAACGGTTACCGGATACCGGTTACCGGATACCGGATACCGGTTACCGGATACCGGTTACCGGATACCGGTTACCGGATACCGGTTACCGGATACCGGTTACCGGATACCGGTTACCGGATACCGGTTACCGGATACAGGTTACCGGATACCGGTTACCGGATACCGGTTACCGGATACCGGTTACCGGATACCGGTTACCGGATACCGGATACCGGTTACCGGATACCGGTTACCGGATACCGGTTACCGGATACCGGTTACCGGATACCGGTTACCGGATACCGGTTACCGGATACCGGTTACCGGATACCGGTTACCGGATACCGGTTACCGGTTACCGGTTACCGGTTACCGGATACCGGTTACCGGGTACCAGATACCAGAAACCAGGTTTTGATTTCTGGTTTCTCATGTTACAACGTGTATAGATTAGTCGATACCAAGTCGGACACTTCCGATTAGGCGATTTCGGCTCGCATTGTTACGCAGCATTCGAGTGTTGAGTTTCTCACACATGAGGCCCCTAATAAAATTTGTACCACTCATATTATTGATTTGACTCTCGCAACACAAACACCTCATGCCCACACAAATACACACAAAATAAAATCATTCACAAACTTCAAATCATTCAAAAACTCAACAGTCACACGCGCTCCTCGCGGTCCTCTAAGAACTCCCTCGCGAGAGTCGACACTTCAAAATGAAGCGACATCGCATCGGCTCATCGTCCACAAATCCGAAAAGATCCACCGATAAATTTGTACCGGAAAGACCTCACCGCGACAATGTCACATTACCCAAATTACTTCAAAAATCCTCTGAAAGTGAAACAGTTCATTAGGTTTACCGTAAGAGTGAGTGAGACAGACACGCACTGTGCTTCAAATTTGCCTCGCCAAAATACGTTACACACGACTCGAAAGAATACAGTCTTAAGCGCCGCAAGCTTTCATACATATTACGTTGTTGTGATCCAAGCATCTCGTCAAGCTCGATAGGTACTATTATTGAGCTAACGACTTGACCAGTTTAACGTGACCTATCGGACTAATTGATTTGTATGACTTTTGTCACTTGTAATAAGGGAGCTCTCTTATACTGGACGGTGAAATATTTGTTATCGAAGCGTTTTGAAAACGCGGCGCCCTTGATATCGCCGTTCCCGCTACTACTATACTAGCTATACCTACTCTGTGCACGACCTTATTCTGCAGGTAATAACGTTCATATTAAAGCGCAAGTAAGAAAAATATCAATTAAGTAATGAATCTTACATATTTGTTGTTTAATTGATTTCGTATAGTACTAAGAATATATTAACGGCAAAATTTACCATCTTTCGATTTAGTTAGGTATTTTTCCTTTCCTAAAATTATCAATATTTAAGATTTTGAACAAGCGCCAAAAGTATTGGTATAAGTTTTAATAATTTATCAACACACGTAATATTATATTCGTAATAAATTGCAGGATTACGGTTAACAATATTTTCTAGTGAAATACGCCTGAAAATGTGTAACTTACTAAACCTTCTTTATAAATGATAGTTCTGTATGAATTATTTATAAAAATTAGATGTTTTTATATGAAATGCAGGTGTCACAACATAATACAAGCACTTTTTCCGGATTACATTTAATACTTTAGTTATAAAATCAAAAAATATTCAAAGTTCGTTTTTATTTTTTTTTTAATTGAATCAGAACCCTAATTTGATTAATAATTTGTATTTTAACTATCACTAATGATACTTTATACGACAGAAAAAGAAAATTACGGTTATCGAATTATGTCCAGGTCAAGCTATTTTTCCTGGTCTAAAATCTACTAGTGTTATGACAGCAGTTCTCGAAAAGTTTGTACAAAAATTAAGGAAAAAGTTAAATCTGTTTTTATTATTCCTTTTTTGTTACCAAGATTTATTTCATGAGTTGAGATTTTAGTAAGTTTTATTTGGTCATTAAGGTTCTCTAGTATCTATATTTCCTTAATTATAACAATTATCCTGTATATATCACGAAAGTCGACTTATATCACTAAATGTTGGTTAACAAAATAGGATCAATTAACATTTGCTGACGTGGCTATGTACAAAGTATTCGGGAACTGCTCATGATATGATGTTCATTCAATATTTTTTGTGTGTGTGTGTGTGTGAAAACGGAGCGACAAATTGACGTGATTTTTTAAGTGGAGATAGTTGAAGGGATGGAGAGTGACACAGGCTAATTTTCGTCCCTTTCTAACTCCCCACTTCTCTAAACTGGAGGGTGGAAAACCTAGTAGAAAATAAGTCTTTGAAAAGAACCCCGCCTCATATGTAGAAATCTCGAAGTACAAGCCAACCGGTCCCCACATCGTCAACATATCAGCTCGGTAAGTAAACACACGAATTAACTTAATGGTTATTATCAACGTGCATAATGTATGCGATATGTCACTTTATGTTTATTGTTATGCGTTGACTGTTGATCTCTACTTAGTATAAAAAGTTTCATAAATTGTACACAATTACAAAACTTTACAGTTCTTTTGAGGTTCATGTTTCAATGCAGTTTAGATATAAACTGTTTGTTATGATATTACGTTTCACTAAAATCTAAGTTTTTTAATAACATGATTAAAAATCAAGTTCATGCCAAGTATCTGGATTCAGATATAAATAGAAAATAGCATAATTAGCATAAACCAAAAAAGTTATGAGACTTATGATGGGCAATGGTGTTCTCCTAAAAATATATTTAAATTTTCAAATACCTACATATCTACACTTCTAAAGTAGGTAGGTATAAACATAACAAATTAATCAGAACTAGAACTTATTTAAAATTGAAAAGTATCACTTACAAGTAATTATTATACATGGAGTATATCTATACTATCCATACTAATATTATAAATGGGAAAGTGTGTGTGTCTGTTTGTTTGTCCGCCTTTCACGGCAAAACGGATATGAATTGTCGTGATTATTTAAATGGAGATAGTTGAAGGGATGGAGAGTGACATAGCGACTACTTTTTGTCTAGCTAGTAATTAATAAAATTATGAATAATAACCTTGTCAAAATATCCATGTTTCATGCATCAGCTGGCCATAATAAGTATGTATATGTCATACTCTAAATATAAGAAGGTCGCCAGTGAGAGGGCTAAAATAAAATCTACTCTAGGTCTTCAAATATAACTACACAATTCCGCACGAACAATCACTCATGCCTTGACACATCGCTTAAAAACAATGCACTTTACACCACACTCTAAAACTAAACCTTACTTTAAAACCACATGGTTGATTTTAAAGTGACTTATTAGAGCGTTATCTGTAGATATCTTAGCACGATATTAATTATAGCTGCACCTAAAACATTAGCACAGAATGCGTGCAATTTTGGCCTCTTGTGATTAGCGTAAATCAGCTCATAATGTCACGCATTAGACAGATAACACATAACAAAAACGTCGCAAGTTCATTTAAAAAATAACTCTAATCTCGACTCTATAACCTCGTAAGTCCCGGCGTACTTGTACAAGTACAAATTAAATTCGAATTTAGAACGCTTAAAAAATAAAAGAACGTTCCAAGTTCAACTTCTGTTCGGAAAAATTCACTTCAATCAATCCATCAAATATCGATTTAATATGATTGGGGGATTTTGTTTTCTTTTTGTTCGTCCGAAAGACCTGGCGCCTCAGTATAAGCCGCCTGGCGAAAAAACTATTCAGAATTTCATTGGTCCAGACACATCGTTCTAAAGTTGAAAATCGAACGAGTGTTGAAAGACACTTGTGTGCGTCAGCGTAGCGCGGCAGTAACATGTAACATGACATAATGTGACGTGGACAATTTGTGCGATCTTTATCGCGGGTGTGGCTGAATTAACGCTAGTGACAGTCAGTCCTGTAACGTATTACAACTCAAATGTGACAGACAAACAATTTTAATTATAATAAACTATTATTAACGTGGCATTGAAAGTGCTGATAACATCGGTGTTTAAAAGGTTTGAAAGCTTAGTAGAAGGGCTTAATTCACTAATGTACCTACCTAGTCGTTTACCTACATTTTTGGTTTGATCGTGTTAAGAATCGACCTCAATGCATCTGACAAGTCCCCAAAACGTCCAATCCAGGTTCTTATGTGCACACTTGTCTATGCACATAATTATTATTGACGTAAGTATTGTAAACAAAGATACATAACCGTAAAAGTTATACAATGGACTAAAGCAACTGAACTATTGTCTCTTCAGTTTAACGTAGCTATAAAGTTACGTAAACAATATCAAAACAAACCCACACTATTTCACGATAATATATCAAAGATCACTTATCACAATATGCCGTCATAATTTCCAAGACACAGGAATTTACCTTTGCCTTCTCCCGTAATAACTCACTTTTGCAAAACAAGAGCGAAACGCCAAATCTAACCTTGACAAACTCCTATCTACTCTTACTACGAACTCTCAAAAACTACCAAAGAGAACACAATTTAGAGTTAAAATTCGCGTGGTACAGGGATCAGTAAAACGGTTTCACGAAAGTAGGGATTGGTAGATTAGTATCAGAATCTGGAAGGGAGCGGTGACCGAAGGCCACAGCTAAAGTCACGATTAGAAAGACACAGAGTAGCGCCACGCGGTATCGTGGCAGCCGATAAACAGCCAGTATCCAAGGTCCGTCGTGACACTCGAATCAGAAAAGGTTACGGGTCACAGCTTTTCACAAGACATTTTGTGTTGTGGGCCTGTTCTAGTGTGATTTGACCTCGAGATAGGAGGTCCTGAAGTGACACACCAGCACTGCATGTTTTGGGAGTATGTCGATTCTGCGTTTAAGACAGACAGACATAATCGCTTCAAGGAGTATGTAAAAACTTTTCATCGTCTGGGTTATAAGATGGAGTTACTTCTCCAGCCAGGATTCTCCTATTCGATGTTCTATTCCATGAGATCATATTCTAAATTTCACAACGTTCAAACTTTACATTTACAGCTCCGATACTCTGAGGTAATTCAAGTAATTATGTATATGGAAGTACACTAGGAGGATCACACGCTTCTGGGTGCTTGTATATCCTCGCTAGCAGGGTTAGCATATGATTGCCGCGAGAGTATGTCGCTGCGAGATAGATCACACTTCTTCTAATCGTATTCATGACATAAGTAAGGCTGGGTAATCTATCTCGCGGCGACATACCGCGACAATCATGTGCTAGCCCTGCTACTGCTACAAAGCTGATCTTGAGGTGGCCGCCTATAACCCCAACTTCCTGATGAGTACGAGTGCATTATGGATATGTCAACAATGTCGGCAAAAGCCAAAAATTTTATGGACACCCCAGAGTCACATTTATACTGGTCCGTTTACGAATACAGTGACCAAACATTTTTGAATACCAATTCAGCTCGGGTTTGCAATTTGACAGTGTGACGAATGTCACAAGGGACAGCTTGCAAATTGAAAATTTGCAATGATTAGGATCGTTTGGCTACGTTACAATATGGCTGCCAAGTAGGGCATGGTAATAGTTAACTTCTGGGGGCCGATTTTTGAGTTCACGGCGTTCGAATTCAGAAAATTGTCACTGAAAATAATAGGCAATTCACCGTTTTCAATCGGTATTTTAGTGACAGTGAGACTCAAAAATCGGTCCTGGCCTTAAATATTTAAGTGAAATAATTCGATTAGCTGACAAGGTAAATGTCCTATTAATCGTCATGCCAATACCGAATAACGCCGTGTCTTGCGTGGGCGACGGTCACGCGACCGTCGCGCGACCGTCGCCGTCGCGTCTCATAATTCCATATCGATAAGGTTTGATTTCGTATGCGTCGCATCGCCGTCGGGCGACCATCGCGCGACCGTCGCCCACGCAAGCTAGTTTAAAGATATATTTTACTATTAAAGAAAAGTTATTTATTTGACAATCTTAAAAGCTTTTATAGAAGTCATTTTTTAATGTGCTCACACCTTTTTAACGTTCAATAATAAATGCCTGTTTAATGTATACAATTTTGTAATTAGTTTTGTCACACGCTTCATAAGTTTTTCAATAGTTTGTAGTGTCTAGATAATTAAATATGTATGTTATGTACTTATGTAGTAAAGTGGGTCAGGTATGGCAGGCCCAAGCAAAGATGGCGGAACGATCTTGACGCCTTCCTGAAGAACTGGCCGGAGGAAAGGGAGAATTGGGAGTCATGGAGAGAGAGAGAAATGCCTTTGCCCAGCAGTGAAAAAAAAATGTTGTAAAGATAGTTAATAAGATATGTATTGATCTAATTACATGGCACATCATTTATAATTATTAAAGATTCTCAAAAAGCAAGGCCACATCGTGATTCTGTCCGTCATTGCGCTACATTTTATCATTGGCCTCGATAATTTGCATACCGATTGGGCACAATTCGCGCGAATTCAAGCGAGCATATGAGCGGCGGGCACGCGCGGCGAATCGATCACGAATCGCTCTGAATCGAGAACAGAGTGAAGTTGATGACTGTAAGTAGTACATCCAGTGCGAAAATTTTCTTGGGAAGACCGACTGGTGCCCTCCGGTGGGTCGGCCCAGGCGGCCTAGCCGAATGACAATCGTTGACGCTAAACGCCGATCGAAATTCGAAACGCAGTCTCACTCCGTCGCGCCAATGAGCATATCGCATTTTCAGAATTTAGGCCAATTATCGTGAGTTGTTAGCAAAAATGAACTAGCTGTCAGTTTTGTGACGACAATTAAGAATAAAATCTGTCTAAAAATTTAAAACTCTTTTAACCCTTAAATGCATAGTGATGTATATGCATCATCTATTTTTGACTTGACAGCATTGACAAATTTGAATAAATCTTCGTCAAGGTCATGCATTTAAGGGTTAACTGCGATAACTTATTATTTAATTTACCCTATCTTAACAGGTATTTGAGGTATTGTTCATTAAAATGCTACCCAACAACGACAGTTAAAGTTACTCCGCAATTTCATAATCAGGACTTACTACTTCTTTTACTCTGTCACAAATTTCAAATAAGACAAAAATAAGCATTAAAGCAGCAGTCATTACCGTCCAGGAAACAAGTGAAGAGCACAAATCATACAAATTTGATGGTCACGCGCAGCTAACGACGTTGTGTCATAAAATTATGTTTCGTCATAATGATATAACTTTACATTATGATCGTATCTTTGAGATAAAAGAGGTTTTACGTACTACTTAACTACCTAATCATGCGAAAAGGAGGATTTCTCATTTGAATGGTTATTTTTTATGTTACGCGCAATATTCGGGTTATGGGAATTTTAAAATATGATTTATGAGAGCAGGGAATAAAAAGTCTGTAGAATTTAATTTTCTTACTTTTCATCATTCGTCATCAACTCATCATAATCAATATTGTTGACACCTATTTTTATAAATAATGAACTTAGTACTACAATAATGTTAAATTTGTAATTTACATACAATTTGCTAGGCCAATTCGAGCGTAAAGGTTGACATTAAAATTATGTAATTTTTCACCATTATTTCTGCACATAATTTCTGTGAAACAGACGCAACGGATGAAAAACTCAAGACCCAAAAATGTCGCAACTTACTATCATATACAAACAAACAAAAAAATAAAACCATCTTACTTATATCATCAAAGGTCACCGACCCCAGCTTATTACCGAAAGAATATCGCATCTCGAAGCGGAAACAGGACATCAAAATCAAATTAGCCTTTTTGCATGAGAATTAACCGGTGTTAATTCCGTTGGACTGGAACAGACTGGAACGCGAGGAGACAGCCAAATTGGCAGATTTACATACGAAAATGAGGCAGATGCGATCATTTGGAGATTATTATACATATGTATATGTTACTGGTAATCTAAATAACTCGACATTCATTAAAATACCTGGTATTTATTTATTTATTTAGACTTTATTGCACGACATAAAATTGTATAAATGGCGGACTTAATGCCTTAAGGCATTCTCTACCAGTCAACCATTGGATCAAACAGAAACCTTAGTACCCTTAGTTGGTATTTGTGTGATATGACTGGCCCCAAAGTCATCATCATCCTCTTTGCTTTATTCCGGCATTTGCCACGGCTCATGAGAGCCTGGGGTCCGCTTTGACAACTAATTCCAAGACTTGGCGTTGGCACTAATTTTACGAAAGCGACTGCCATCTGACCTTCCAACCCGAAGGGTACCTAGGCCTTACTGAAATTAGTCCGGTTTCCTCACGATGATTGCATTGCATATTAGGGCAAGGGAGAGAATGAGTCACGGTATGTAAATGAACCCGTAAAGTAATATTGAAGCTGGTGACTCACATCACATGGGAATGTGTGAAAAAAGACTAAAAAGCCTGAATTTAATCATCACTTTTATTTTTCACGGCAATAATGATGAACGACTGGACTACTCTAACGCCGTGTCTTGCGTGGGCGACGGTCGCGCGACCGTCGCCGTCGCGTCTCATAATTCCATATCGATAAGGTTTGATTTCGTATGCGTCGCATCGCCGTCGCGCGACCATCGCGCCTAATTAAGTAAGAAAGTTAAATTCAGATCTTGGGTATAGTTATTTAGGTACTGAATAAACTTTATAAGTAAGGTACAGCGGGGCAAATCTCGACTGGGGGGACAATTGTAACTAATCGGTTATTTCCATTACACTATGATGTTGAGTTCTACATGTATCCACTGAACACGCCTATCATAATTATATAACCAGTGCATGGACACTATATTTAATAATGCAAAAATTGTAAAACATAGAAAAAATGGACCAGTTACATTTGCCCCCCAGTCGAGATTTGCTCCGCTGTACCTTACCTTTATTAATGCAGTTAAGGTATTTGAAAGTAAGTGGACAGGTCAAATCAATGGAATTCAATCATTGTAGAATTTGACTCGGAAAGTTTGTAATTCATACGGTTTCTAACCTAAAACCTAAGGAGGGTGGAAATATTGTCAAGTGTTTATTGGTAGACGTTGTTCTAAAAAAACTAGAAAATCATGGTTCAATGGGAAAGAATGCTATTACCACAAGATGCACTTATGATAATGAATAAATCATAATATCAGTTTCCATGCAGTCCACGCAAACCCTGGGAACTAATATTCTTCAAAACTAAAACACATTAAGACCAAGTAACATAAACTACTTATTTTGAATCGAATGTATTTCATACTAAAGCACAACGGCTTTGTAAATCAACCACTTGATTCTCGTTTACCTCATAACGCCCACCATTCGCCATCTTTGCTAGGGAATTTCGATTCTAGTTGTATTTCAAATTGAGTTGAGTTTCATTTGTTCGAAAATTTTAGAAACAAAAGAAAGCAACTTTATTTGTTTACATGAAAGTTAAAATTCCATTGATACCAAATGTACATATCAATGTACATTGCGCGGCAAAAGGATAGACTTATAAATATATCAATAAACACAAGAAGCACCTTACGTATTTAACAAAAAGGATTACAATAGCTTGTCAGAGATAAAGATAAGTTGGCAGATGAGTACAGTCAAGGTATAAAATATAGATGCGGACAAAATGCCAAAGATATGTATACACGACTTTATTGCTTAGACGTTAAGAGGAGAAACGCTAAAATGGAAAGGGAACTCTTCAACTTGGGAATTTTAGTTAAATATACAAGTGTTATTAACTAGATTTATCGAAAAAAAATTGTCCATTAAGAAGAACTCAGTCAAAAAATATTTCAAAAAAATCTTTAAAATCGAGGTTCCGCTCTCGACTCCTTCCTCCTTCAAAACTTAATCAATCGTGACGAAATTTGAGAATCTGAATAACAATGAAATAATCTATGTCGGACCGTTTAGCTTTTTTGGTTGATTGTTACCAATCTTGAGTATCACACCTTTTTTTGCGCCACAATGAAAAAAGGCCGTTTTTGAAAATTTTTGATTGGCTCTAGAATCTTTAAAAAGCAGAATATCAAAAAAATCAAAACGGTCCGACACAGATAAAAATAATAACAATCTGTGTTGAAAAAATCATTGCTCTATCTTCAAAAACCAGGGAGGAAATAGTCGAGAGCGTTTGTATGGAGAATTGACCCCTACCGTATCGTCTTAAGGTTGCGGATACATGTTTTTGGCACCTTGTCCGCACGTATATTTAATAACCGTACGTAAATATAGGGCGTAGCACAAGAAACGGTGTCGGTAGCATGCGATCATACAAATTGAGTATACGTGTGAATTTCGCACATGTGTTTAATGAGATGTTACGAACGCCTAGTTAATGGCGTGACATCTTGGAAATTATGAGAACACTGTACAGTCTGCATCAATCAATAGGTAAATTGGTGAATGTTGTTAAGAGTTTTTTTTTTATTATAGTAGTACAGGAGCGTGTGAGCTTTTTTTGCAGCTGAATGTTTTGTACCCGCGGTGGTTTATTATTTGTATAAAGACAAAACAGATAACACTGTTCTAGATCCTAAGGCAGGCCTACGTCAGTCGCTCGCGGTCGCGCGTTAAGTACCTACCCGCTAGCCGTTCATTCGAATGAACAAGTGGCCGAGGGGCGCCACGCGCCCGCCTGTGTAGTCGCGTGGCACGCACCTACTATTTTTCTGAGTTTTACCACAGAATATATAATAGTACAAGTACAGAAGGCTCACTGCTCTGATGTTCACGACATGCCGCCTTTTTAAATGCCTACCAAATTCTAACAAAGAGACGAGCCGCACGTGCGCGGCGCCCGGTGATAAATGTGGTTTAAGATACGTTTTATGACGCTATATTTGACAAATAGAGCAAACAAGGGTTTTACAACTTTGTACAACCTGGCTGGTATTCGACTGAGTTCTACCAAACATCACAGTTCCAACATCACAAGCCTTATTGAATCTTTTCGGGGGACTTAATCAATAGTAGATCTGTGTAAACATGTCTTATGGTATTTATTTTATTCATGGTATCTATTTAACTAAGCATTATTAGCCATTCCACACGCGGACATCGCATATGAACCTAAAAAAAACTCGCGACGTAAAGTAACATTAGAAAGTGCAAACGTGCGTTCCGGTTCCGTGAGAACACACGCCACCCCTGAGTAGGCCGCGAACTCGCGGCCGCCAGCATGTACTTGTAGCGCGGCGATAGAATCGCGGAGTGAGCCGCCCCTGGTTTTACGTAGTAGGTAGTTACGTGTGCCTAAGGTTACTTACAGGTATCTTATGTAAAGGGATGATCGATTTTTTGCGCATTACTGCTCAGTAATTCACAACTAGTGAACTCTAGTATTTTTAGCCTGAAACACATAAGTGTTTAATATATGTGCATGTGCATAATGAATTCTATGGTGAGTCATACGAGCGACATCACAGGCATTCCTGCATAGAAAGCTTACAGCTCGTTAACCCTGATACCGCTTTGACCCGAAGGATGATGGCATTTATGGCCTTAATTTGAAAATATCTTCGCATCTCTAACAAAACCGGCCAAGTGCGAGTCGGGCTCGCGCACAAAGGGTTCCGTAGCAGCAAATATAATAAACTTATTATGTCAATTTATACACCTGGTGTAGTATATTTTTTGATCTATCTTATAAGGTTCAGCCATCGTTTTCAGTGTAAGCACAATAACTTAACCAAAATTACAGTTAAATCAACCTATCTCAAAAACTATAAGAGATACTTTGATCAAACCAAAAATCGTTGAAAGAGTTAATTAGCATGCATCACCTCTATTTTTTTTAGAATTTTATACCCCGTAGTTATAAAAATAGAGGGGGGGACATACTTTTTACGACTTTGAGAGCTGATATCTCAAAAACCGTTCACTTTAAGAAAAATGTTTTTTAGAAAACTTTATATCATTTTAAAAGACCTTTCCATTGATACCCCACACGGGTATGTACATCGAAAAAAAAATTTTCATCCCTCAGTTACATGTATGGGGGCCCCAACCCCCAATTCTTTTTTTTACTATTTAGTGTCATAATTTTGTAGCGGTTCATACAACACATATTCCCATCAAATTTCATCACTGTAGTACTTATAGTTTCCGAGTAAATCGGCTGTGACAGACGGACAGACGGACAGACGGACAGACGGACAGACGGACATGACGAAACTATAAGGGTTCCGTTTTTGCCATTTTGGCTACGGAACCCTAAAAACGAACCAACTTCAGTAAACAATATCAAATACCACGTACCTATAGATCTCGACTACTGTACTCGCTAATCCAGTGATACCTGTAGGCAACGCAGTATAATAAAGAGTACTAACGTATATGGCCACTTCCTCCACTCCCCGCTGAAAGTGCCGCACACCCGCTCTCGGTTACCTCACAGTTACCGCCTGTCAAAGACGCGACCAGTCGTCCTGTCTTATCTCACTCATAAAAGCATGGTACGCGTTCACCTACACGAGCTTAGACTGTGTGCGTAGGAACGCGCCTCTTTCATATATTTGATCGCCATTGGGGGCGATTTTTGAATCTCGCATACGGGATTTTGTCACTAAAATACCGGTTAAAAACGGTGACTTGCTTATTACTTTCAGTGACAATTTTCTGAATTCGAACGAGTGAGACTCAAAAATCGGCCCCAGTCCGAGATGTGCTTAGAATGGGCTTAAAGAAGGAACTGATAAATAAGTAGGTACCTGGTAGGTGGTGCAGAAAAAATGTTTCTTTCTCGACAAAGAGATCGTTTGTTCAAAATTAATTACGAATACGAGTAGTGTAAAACCGAACAGCAGGTATATTTCTTACTTTCATTCAGTATCAACTTAATACATGAAATAAATCTGGTATTCACTTATACACTAATTGACATCAGTCGTCTCTACACGATTCGGCGCCAACAATGTTAGTATAATGACTTGGCATGCGATCAATTCCGTTGCCAATTTGATTGCACATCTCAATCAAGATCTGGGTCAATCAACTTTTTGTTTACTCTACAGAGATCGAGCAAGGACACGACACGACTGATACATTTTATTAGAAAATGCTGTAGGTTGAGGTAGGTCGATTCATTAAATAAGTGGTTTCGATTCTGGAAAGATGTGTACAATACATTAGCCGAGTAGGCTAGGTATGTATATTATATGCGAAATGATACTAAGGAATGGAATGCGCTCCCGTCACTCATTAGTAGGTACATATCATACTATGTTTTTTTTTTATTATTATAAATGGGCTTACTCTTGACCACAGACTAACCAAAGGCAAAGACGTGGCCTACGATGGAGTTCTTTCGAAGTAGTTTCTGAGAAATATGACCTCGGTCCCTTTAAATCTAAAGTAAATAGATTATTCTTATTACTGAACCGATGAGCACCATCTTAGCCCCTCGTCTTCACTTTCCATCACATGGACTAGGGCAAAATATATCAAGAGCAAGAAATGTAAAAAAAAACAATTATACAGATTACAATATTCTGATAAAGAACCAGAGGAAGCCTGAAATGAAAGTAGCACCGATAGTAGAAAAAGTAAGAGCGAATCGACTAGCATGGTATGGAAATGTAATGCGGACGGATGAAAGGCATGTGACGAGAAAGATATTACGAATGAATGTGGAAGGTGGTGGAAGTAACGGGAGAGGAAAACCGAAGAAGTGGATGGACTGTGTGAGACGTGATATGGAACTAAAACAAGTTAATGATGAGATGACGAGTGACAGAGATGTATGGCAGAGAAAGACATGCTGCGCCGACCCCAAGTGACTGGGATAAGGGCAAGAGAATGATGATGATCATGACAAATACTGCTTGTCATTGACAGCCACAATCTGAGTCTCAAGACTCACAAGCTAATTTAAAAAAAAAAACATATATTTCGATCGTTATTCCCCAAATTACTTCCAATTCCAGTAAACACTGAAATGGGTAAAAAAGCTTGAATCTCGCGTTGGCGCGCGTACGCAAGTGGAGCGTGTGAACTGCGCCCGCGCACTCTGACATTAATTATCTTGCCACTCTTGCCAGCTTCTTACTGACGTTATGAAATCGACGTTTTGGTTTAAAAAAAAACCCGACATAGTGGACCGTTTATAATCAATCTGGCTTAGAACATTCCCGCATTCAGCTTAAAAAAAACGAAATCTAAATCGGTTCATCCCTTCGAAACGAAAGCTACGATTCCACAGACAGACTGACATATAACACCGCGTTTTTGCGTTAAAAAAACTTAAAGGTTCGAGAAAATGTATGAAGGGAAATAAAAACGAACCCCCTTATTCATAAACGTTCACTAAAGTTACCAAGCCGATAAAGCTCTTTTGTCCCTTTCTATCTCACCAATACGTCGGAAAGGGACAAACGAACTACAAAGTGCCAAAAATATGTATACAGAAGTTTATTGCCTGTACATTAAGGTGTGCATACATATTTTTGGCACTGTCTGTATTCGCAGCTGTGTTGTTGAGTGTACGCCAAAAAAGAACCCTGTGTGACAAAACATTGGTTTTTCGACTCCCCTTCCTCAGTATTCAATAGAACCCTAATGAGAGCTTAAAACCTAAAACCAGTAAGTCTAGCATACAAAACTTTGTACCTAAATTAGCCCATAATCTTCAGTACAAAAAGGGCGGACCCTTAACACACACACAGTTAAACGCCCGACAGCACACATGACGGCACAATGTCGGAACTCCGTCAGTTGTGACGTCTGTAAAGCCTCGTTACTAATGTCCGTCCGTCTGTCCGTGCGTAATGAGCTAACGAACTGAATAAGCCTATGACAAAGTGAAGGATTGTCTATACTGATGGCCGTTTAATGTGTTTTAATGGGACTGTTACGACTTATTTGTATTGTAGGTAAACTTAAAACAGTTTTTAATATTTTCCCACGTGAAATAGAAAAGACAGAGGAACTTCTTTACTTAACACTTTCGCTACCAAGAACCCGACTGTCGGGCACACCGCTCGTAGAAGCGTAGCCGATTACATGGGTTTCCCCGTATGTAGCGAAAATGTCGTAGCGCCGCGTAGAGCCCGGTTTCGAAAGTGAGGCTAAATTATGGCGTAGGCGAGAGACTGGTAAACAGCGGAAACCTGTCACTGCAATGTCACAATTTCGTTTTCTTTCAACCCATTGATTGCCAAGAGTGGTACTGAGACTTGAGTAATTTCATGTGCTCTGCCTACCCCTTTGTGGGATACAGGCATGATTGTCCGTATGTAAATTAAAGGCTTTTATGTTACACGTCAAGATTAATTGGTGCCTTTAAGTTCTGTGAAATTATGATGTTTGACTGAAATAGATACCATACACTAAAGAAAAAGCGATCAAGCCCACTGGTGGCGAAGCCGGGAGTCGAACCCGGGTCTCCAGCTAACGCGGCTGACGTGATAAACCGCTACACCACCTCGACCACCATATATATGATGTTTGAATCCATACTAATATTATAAATGAGAAAGTGTGTGTGTCTGTTTGTTTGTCCGTCTTTCACGGTCAAACGGAGCGACCAATTGACGTGATTTTTTAAGTGGAGATAGTTGATGCGATGGAGAGTGACGTTTTGTCTCTTTCTAACGCGAGCGAAGCCGCGAGCAGAAGCTAGTTACATAATACTTCCACGGTCTTATTTAATTATTTCGCGACATTGATGCTACTTACTTTTAAATATAATACGTTTATTAAGAAACTAATTTGACAAAACCGAATGAGGTAATGTACAATTCGGTCACGTGTAGTTTCCCGTCGTTTTTGCGCGTTTGCGCCGCGCGGGCGCAGCCATTTAGGCAATTAGGCAATTACCATGCTTTTTGTTCGGCGATTACAATCGTACGTGCGTTTGATCATTCGGAAAGCCGAAAAGGCAATGATCTTGATCGGGAGGCCAATTCTTACTTTGCAACATTGACGTGATATCTAACAATGTAATGTACTTGGTCGCGATCCGCGCGCATAATCGTATGTAAAAATATTAAGACGCTACAGGAGCGAAAATGGAAAGGAGCCCCCTTTTTAATTTGGAAATTTTAGTTAAATTTAACTAGTGTTAATAACTAGATTATCGAAAAAAAATTGTTCATTCAGAACAACTCAGTTAAAAGATACCTAATGCGAAAAAATCTTTAAAATCGAGGTTCCGCTCTCGACTGTTTCCTCCTTCAAAACTTAATCAATCGTAATGAAATTTGAGAATCTGAAAAACAATGGCCTTTTTGGAAATTTTTGATGGGCTCATGCCTCTTTAAAAATAAGAATATCAAAAAAATCAAAACGGTCCGACACAGATAAAAATAATAATAATCTGTATTGAAAAAATCATTGCTCTGTCTTTACTTAAAACCAGGGAGGAAATTGAAGATTTATTTTCACTATGTTACATATCTTTTGATTTTGAAAGAAAGCCTGAGGTAGTTCTGGACCGAAAAGAAAAGAGCGTGTCCATGGGCAGCAGTGATCGCTTAACATCAGGCAACCTGTCTGATCCTTTGCCTCCTACCTATCGCATAAAAATACACGGGAGAAGTTTTTGTCCATGTCTCTTTGCTTTATTTTTACACCAAAATGTACCTACTTTTATATGTATACTTATATTTTCAATTACCATGGAAACGTGTCCGGTTAAATTGTAATCTACAATTACAGTCCATTAAAATAGCTCAAGTCAATCCAAACACTTAGCGCGATGAACTTGAATTGTCTAAAACGCTCATTATTCTCATTGATCGTAGCGCACTAAACGGTGGCAACAAACGGAAACGCACAAAAACAGTCACGTCTCAAACCGATTACCCCGATGGGGTAATTACTTGGCGGAATGGGAAGACCGTCGGTGGCACTTGGCAGTATGAAATGAAATAAAATATTTTATTTTCCAAGTAGGCATATTACAATGCGCATATGAACGTCAAATACACGGAGAAAAAAGTCTCGTCCATGATACCTGAATAGTGTAATCTGAACGAGAAAATCTAGTAAATTCTGGGACAATTGTTCACATAGTATAAATAACTAAACTAGTCTGTTTAAATGCGTTGAGCTTAGTGAACTAGTTATCTTGTAATTGCTACACATTAAAATAGCGTGTATTACTAGAATATTTAGTAATCATAACACGTGGACCGTACAAATAAATAATATTTTCTTGCATAGCTTAATAAATGAAATGTGACCTTGACAATATATTCTTGTAAAGGTAATATATACATTACGTATCATAAAATAAAAATATTGTAAGGGTCACACAGTCAAATTGTGTGTATTACTAGATTATTCAGTATTTATAACAAATGGAGTGTCTAAATAAACAAAATAATGTAAACTCCACAAGAAATTCTTGTAAAGGTTATAAAACTTTAGTTAGGCCAATAATAGGTATCGTTAAGAATACAAGTCATCTGATATATATTACATTCTCTTCATTTATGTAAACTTCATTAAATGGTTGATAGAACAAGAAAGTTAGTTACAGCAACTGCATTTATGGTACTCTCTAATAAATATACAATTGCGTTAACGTGTTATATTTTTATCGGTACCTATGAATTTGTCTGTGCACTGTATAGACAACTAACATTTCTTGTAAATGTAAAAAAAGGTTTGTTGTCTATACAAGGTGGTTCAGTAGGATTAAAGGCCGAGCCACGCCAGATACGTGTACGTAGACGTGTGCGTGGCGTGCGCGCTGTAAAGTACGAATCTTTAAAAGAGATGATACACCGCTCGGGAAACACGTCACACAAGCGGTGTAATCTCTAATGAGGATTCGTCATTTACACCGCGTACGCTACGCGCACGTCTACGTACACGTATCTGGCGTGGCTCAGCCTTTAATCCTACTGTACCACCTTGTATAGACAACAAACCTTTTCTTATATTTACAAGAAATGTTAGTTGTCTATACAGTGCACAGACAAATTCATAGGTACCTACCGATAAAAATGCAGGTTGCTAGGACCAGTTCCAAGAGACAGAAGCCTAGAGTTGAAACTGGGATCCGGAAACCTGGGTCACCCAGCATATGGAATGGATGCTATGAGCGGTGAAAATTGGTGAATCTGAAAGTAAATAAAATAATTATATAATTTGTTAAAAAATATATTTCAACGATCCTTAGTGCAAGACTTTGTTCATATATTCGTCAGTGTTAATAGAACCGTCCTTCATTTCGTCCAAAATTTATATTTTGCAGAATTTTTCCACTTTTGTTCCACAGTATGGCATGGGTGACAGGAAACATGCAACCATTGTAAATCATCTGAAAAAGACATTAAAATTTCTATGAATAAATTTTACATTAAGTAATATTCTACGTCCACTTCAGATATATATAAAGACTGTCCACGATAAAAAGTGGTCATATATAACATGGTAAATCTTGAGAATAATGAGAATTTATAAGCAGCATGTTTGTCAAATAATTTGTAGATATTAAACTACATTATAAAAATACAAACAAATTATAAACTTTAGGTGGCCTATGAATTTTAGCAGTATGTATCTCATGATAACAATATTTTTTTGTACAGTGTCTTCTTGCAGTCTTTAAGTACAACAGTTTTAATGACAAAAATATTTTTTTAATGTTTAATTATAATAGCCAAAATATACCCTATTACATACTGATTTTACGATAGTAATAATTTTTCTGATTGTAATCAGATTAAGAAAGTACTGAGATTTTCTAACTTTGCTGAATTCGAATTTTTGACACTTTTTGGCTCTCCATACAAAAACAACTGTCAGTGCTTGGAGTAGAAAGTCTTCCTGACTACCAAAAGTCGAAATGAGTTTCAAAAAGTATTTTTTTGTCTGCTAAGATGTCATTCTAATGTGTGTAAAACAGCTTATAAAAATATAAGTATTTATAAAATTGTGCCAGGAAGCGTGTGAAGTTTGTTAAAAAACACTGTACAAGAAATGAAATGCTTGATGGTATACATTCGGCGAAACCTCAGACACACTAAAGCATTATAAGGAATAGCTTTAATTATTATATAGTTTTATGTATACAGATTTATCAAAATATAATATTGCTTCAAAATGTGCATTCAGGAAGAAAGATTTATCATGTTATGTATGACCACTTTTTATCGTGGACAGTCCATATTAGTTCAGTATTTAGATTTTGCCCACGTAATGTCGTATGAATTTGTATGCAATGTAAAATGAATACAACATTAAATGCCTTTTTACTCACCATTCTAATTATCTACTAAGTTCTACATGATGTACGGTATGTGACTCACCTGCTTTTGCCAACTCTGCCATCTCCCATCCTTGCAAGAGTTTTTGCACCTCTTCATCCATTTCCTAAAATGGAAACTACCAAACGAATGGATAATACGTAGTGAGTACGTTTAACGATAAATAATATAACCTATTGCGATCCGCGTCCACGCGTGATCTCTCATGACACGTAAATGGCCGCCGACCACGCCGCAAAACATTGCGTTTAGTTACACAAGCAAAACATTTATTTATGCGGACAATATTTTTGTTATAACAATTATTTTTCGGTGTATATTACGAGAATATCATTGTTATTTTTTACAAGAGGCGCAAAGTAAAATCAACTATACTGCTATAGCATTCACTAAGATATACAATGGTACTTAAACATGGCATTTCGTTACAAAAACGAAACACATATTTATACTAACAAAATACTTTTTCAACAGAACTATTTGTTCACCAGTATACATTACGAGAATATTATTGTCATTATTTACAAGAGCTGCAAAGTAATACCAACTTATAAAACAGTCATATCAACTATACTGCGATGGCATTCGCTACGATACAAATAATAGAGTTGACAGCGATGCGTACATATTTATACAAACTTAATATTTTTAAATATAACTCTTCGTTGAGTTTACATTACAAGAATATTCTTTTTATTTCTTTACGAGAACTACAAAGTAATGGCAACGTATAAAAAAGTTACAGGAAGTATACTGTGATAGTAACCGCTAATATTAAGATTGTAAAGATAATTTTTAATTTTTTGTCATTACAAGAAGCTTCTTGTTAATAGAATTATCGTAACCTTTATTCTATTAGTTGTAAATAAAACTAGAGTTCTCGTATATGTAATTCAAACAGAACTGTTTAGTGCATATTAATGTTTGCTTAGTTCTATTGAATTCAAAATATAGTAAACGTAACAATACAGTTGTTTTTATTACGAGATTGTAGTATCAGTTACGATAAATCTATTTTACTAAACGTTCTGGTAGTATTGTTAAAATATTTTTTTTCCGTGTAAGGCAGCGTCCCCACTTAGGCGTCGCGTGTCTCGCGGCGCGGAACGGACGTCTCCGCCACGCCGCCTGGCGGCATACATTCAGGCGGCGTGGCGGAGACGTCCGTTGCGCGCCGCAAGACATGCGTCTAAGGGACCGGCCACATCTAAGAGACGCATGTCCTGAGGACGTAAGACGCGCCGCTTGGCATATGGCATATGCAAAAGTATTCATCAAAAAAAATATTAACAGACTAAGTACCTACTCTATGGAAATATGGAAGTGGTTTGTCAACTAACTGGACGCATAATTTTTATTAAAAGAGAAATCAGTCAGCGTTGATTTGTCCAAATGATGACTAAAAGGCGGCACGAAGGGAAACGCACAAAAACAGTCACGTTCACGTCTCAAACACATTACGCCGATGGGGTAATTACTGGGCGGAATGGGAAGGCTGCCATTTAGTAGTTGACTGTCTTTGAAGATTTTGAACTCATATATAGTTTTGTCAACTAACTTGACTCTTACTTAGTGAACGAGAAGTAAAGACTGAATTGACTTGTCCAAAACATATTCTCATAAACGTTTGCGATTGTACCTGCAAAAATAGTTATGTCTTAAACAGATTACCCCGATGGGGTAATTATTTGGCGGAATGGGAAGGCCGCCAGTGGCAGATGACTGTATTTGACGAAGACATAAATAGTTTTGTCAAATAACTTGTCTCTTACTTTGTAAAAGAGTACATACAGCAATTCGGATTTAGACAAAGTAATTTAAAAATAAAAATATGAGTGAAAATCGTGTAATTTGCAACGATTTTGATAGCCCCGCCTCTGTAAGGGATAAGTAAATGTCATCATTTCATCGAAGTTTGACGTATAAAATAACAGTTACACCGGTGAGGCTGTCAAAATAATTGCAAACTTATCGTGGGTTGACTCTAGTTTAATCATTTCGAGTCAAATCTTGTGTAACGAGATTACAAGTCACAATACAACGATTTTCAAGATACATGAATCCTAACAAGCATTGAACTGCGTCAATACATTAATAATAATGTACATGTAGGAAACTAGGTGTGAAACCCAATTAAAATAATTGTTCCATAGCAAACATTGTCACTCGGCCCTTGTTAGGTAAAAATACGTCAATTTTCCTGTTGACAGTATTAATAAATATTGAACGTAAATTAAATTATAACTGGCAAGCAGGCGGAGAGTGAATATATTTACACCTGTTATGTGCTAAAGTTATCCGTTGTTGTATGCAACAATATTATATGACAATTATGACGCGTCAATTTGCTAAGTGCATGATGACTTCAAAATCCACTATACTTCGTTTCTTTTAAGATTAGAATTATCTGTCAAACGGGTAAACAAAGAAGCAGTGGTCGTAGACCTTCCTTCTTCGATTTCGGCCGATACCACTGATTTCTTGGAACTTATAACTTATGTACATAAGTTCCAAGAAATCAGTGGTATCGGCCGAAATCGAAGAAGGAAGGTCTACGACCACTGCTTCTTTGTTTACCCGTTTGACAGATAATTCTAATCTTAAAAGAAACGAAGTATAAGTAATCAAATAAATGTCGTTTTAATATGATTGTTGGCTTTTGAAGTTTGCTGTCAGAAAGACCTGGCGCCTCAGTGTCCCAGTCTGGCGAAAAAACGATTCAGAATAATTTGACGACCGGTCTGGCCTAGCGCGTAGTGACCCTGCCTGCTATGCCTCGGTCCCGAGTTCGAATCCCGTTAAGGTCATTTTATTTGTGTGATGAGCACAGATATTTGTTCCTCAGTTATGGATGTTTTCTATGTATATAAGTATTTGTATATTATAAATATATATCGTTGTCTGAGTACCTGCAGAACAAGCCTTTTGAGCTTACCGTGGGACCAGTCAATCTGTGTAAGAATGTCTCATAAAAAAAACTAAATAGATATCCTTTTACTTCTAATCCAACTTCTAAAGTTCATCTGAAGCAGTGGTGCTATTTTGCCCCAGATTTTAGTTACTGGGCCATTAAGAATTGTCCTAAACCGAACCAGCGCAGCATGCATGTTTCAATTGTTTCATCACACATCGAAACGGATTGAAACTTATCAGCCAGATGGCATTTGCAGTCGTGACTGCGAAATGACAAGTCGTGGCATTCCCAGCTCTTACGCCTTTGCGAAACAGTCGTGATCTGCAACTATAACAATAACTTATCTTACTTACACTACATCGTATCTTATACACCCTTACTACTGTAAAAACAACCGTAAGAAGGTTGAAATAGATTTGAAAGGCGAGCGATTTGAAATACCAAGATATAATGCTGAATAAACAGTTGACTAGATCCGATCGAAATGGGTCGAAATGCGAAATATATTAGCGCGGAATACAATCGGCTATTGGATTTAGACAAAGTAATATGTTTTCGCGATAAGTCCAATTAGATAGTAGATAAACTCAGGAAACTTTCCATAATATTTTCTACGTTTTGTTGTTGCCATTGGCTATAATTGGTATAAGGACATATAAATTGGTTGGTAATACATTGGATACACTGAGAGAAAATACAACCAGTTTTCATGTTCGTTCAACAAGTTTTTTGGTTAAAATAGCGCCTACGTGTTCTTTGGTTCAAACAACAAGCTACTTGTCATTTGAATCGGCAATATATTTGAATCAACAAGTCGATTTTATAAAAACAACCTGACACATATTGTTTTAAACATACGTTTGGCTGATTCAAACGGATAAACCGCAACAAGTCGAACTTGTTAAATTCACAATGCAAATTTCTCTCAGTGTATAAGGACATCGATGTCAACGATCTTAACATTAAAATAACTTATACTTTTTATCGTACTTATTTTCAGTTACCGACGAAAACACATATTTCTAGTACTGTACCTAACGTCACCGATGGTCTAGCATTGTTTTTTTAAATAAGTAGAAACTGCACATTGAAAAGAATAATCACTACTTTTGATACTAAATCTCTGATATTCATGGCAGATATAGACTAGGAGCGTAGACCTAAATATTCGAAGTCGAAATAGATTGATTAATTATTGACGTGATACTGATACGACACTGTTCCAAATATACATCGATAAGGTTGCTAAGGTATATTTTGTAATCTGCACATAGCAATAGAACTTAGGGATGTTTCTAATAAATCTGCATCTTTCACAACACCCGTTTCGTTTTGTAATGCACAGAAACGGAACAAGCACTTCACACTACGTGTGGTGTGCGCGTGCCGACGGTTTCAAAACGACGCGATAGCGAGAATTTATTAGATATACATCAAATTATTCAACTGTTATCCCAGATTTCTGTACATGGAAGAGCTCAAGCCTATTTTAGTTACAAAATGATTTAAAATTAATTATATGTCCTCCTCCTCCTTGCGTTATCAAGGCATTTGACACGACTCATGGGAGCCTGGGGTCCGCTTTGACAACTAACCCCAAGATTTGACGTTGGCACTACTTTTATGAAAGCGACTGCGCCCTTCCTCCTACCTCGAAGGGTAACTAACTACGCCTTATTGGGATTAGCCCGGTTTCCTCGCCATGTTTTTCTTCGCCGAAAAGTGACCGGCAACTATCAAATGACATTTAATAGAGAATAGAATACATTTATTCGTAAACACATTTCGCACATACGAGTAAGTTCGGAGAAACTCATTAGTATGAGCCCGGGTACGAGCCCGCGACCTCAGGATTGATTCAATATTCCTTATAGTTCGTCGATGAGACCTGGTTTGCGGCACTTGCTGACAAAAGGGAAAGAAGACACCATAGCGGAACGTCGCAATCGGTTGCAAGCTTCCCTTGTCAGCTGTGCAAACTGTGTGTGTAATAGCTTGTTGCTATGTGGCAAAATATGTCGCTCTCGCATAGGTCTCTTTAGTCATCAAAAACGATGTCTCTCGGACATTGCACCATAAATCGTCTGAAATAGAGGCCAGTAGTAGTATTATAATAAGTTACATCTTATCAGCAAGCCACATAGCTGCAATTTCTACCATGACATCCATAAGTACATACGACAATACTTTTTGTGTTGTCGAGTCTGTGGGTGCGCAATAGTCTGCATCGTTAAAGGATAAATAATCAATACTGATCAGTAATTAAACAACAAAGCTGACGTCCTTATAAGTAATTAATACCTGGAGAAAGAACTAGCCATCTAAAGGATTACTCTGATAAATACCTTTAAAAAACCGTTAACTGTCGCTAATTGCATTAATAGTGTCTAATTACCGTAATCATTCTTACACATTCCTTCGGTATCGAATGAAGAGGAGATGGCACGGCGGGATAAGGGACTGTTTATGAGTTTTTGCCCGTTATAGGTAATTTTATAGTTCCGCAGAAATGAGGAGAGGCTTTTAAACGCCAGCAATTATTAAAAAAACCTATTTGAAACGAATATATTTGCAGGGCTAAGATGTAAGGCTGTATATCATGTGTCACCGTTTCTGTCACGTTCTAGCAAACTGTATGTAAGTGCGAATCATGATATGACAACTTGACAAGTGACAAAAACACGACCATGATACGGCCACTCATCTCGTATTGAGATGCGAGTTTTCGACAAGCATGATAAAATTATGACGTTTTAATCAAAAACGGACATAGAGTCGTAACTGTCGTAAGACAGCTCACAGGTGCAATTCATTTTTATTTTAAAGATTCTATTTCTATGAAATTACTTCTATCAAAATCATTGCAAACTTAGCTTGGATTGGCTCTACATTACATAATAGAATCATTAGCTGCCAATATAACCAATCTAACGCAACCTATTTAAATATAGAACGCCAATAAAATGTCAAACCAAGTTTACGATGACGAAACAATGGGCGAAGATTCGATCCGCCATACAAACGCGATATCGAAACTATAATAATGTTGGCGACAACGAAGTCAAAAGTAAGGATAAGACTAAAATTCATATATTGTGTACTGCACTTTTTCGTGAGATGCGCCTCGATGGAAAGCCATGACACGATTGGTTGAGTGAGGTTGAGATCGCATCACGCGCGCGTTAGATCTCAATACTCAATATTTATTGCGTTTCAAGTGTACAGGTACACGGTACACATAATAATCTTAAGCTAAGTACAGTCTCAACATGAACCCTGTGAGGGCATAGCAACACAAACAATGTCTTGACACAATCTTTATATTATAACTAACTAAAATTACAACTTATTACGCATCCCATAGATTAGACGATCAAAGCCTTCGCACGCATTCGTGCTCAGCCTTGTTACTAATACCATTTTGGCGTCTGTGTGGCGTCCTTACGAATTAATATATAAGTCAATGTTAGCGATATGCCACGACCGATCACACTATATCTTACAAGGAATAAAAATGCACCGCACTATGTAGTTTCCGTGTAAGGTCCGTGCATTAATTACATAGGTATATAACAGATACATAAGAGACAACAATAGTACATACTTCTTGCGATATTCATATTTATGTATATATAAATATATATCGTATTTTATTTGTGTATTCGTGTATGTAGTTTATTTGATAATATTATTTAGTATTTATGTAGATTATTTACTTGTGGGCATTATTTTGGTTTATTTCTGACCTTTATTGTAACTTCTGTAAGTTTGTCTATCTTGCCTACTTTAATGTTCCTCTCATCTAATCTAAGGTTAGCTGGAAGAGATCTCTTATAGGGATAAGTTCGCCTTTGTAGTACCTCTGTTCCTGTAAACTGTATATGAATCTGTTGTACACAATAAAGTGATTACTACTATTACTATTATTCACTTTATAAATTATCTTAAATTTATTTCTGTTACAAAAAGATAGTTACAAAACGACAATACATTGGTATCACGCAACAAGACAGGGTCTGTTATATCAAGGACTATGTCAGGTAGAGGAAGGATTTGATAGGGCTGTGCCATCGTTTAGGCCGAAAGGAGTTTTTGAAGGAGTAGAATTTATGCCGCGTACCCCGGATACAATTACACATGCTTGTAGCACGAATTATAGAAATTATAATTTTCAATCTTAGCCAGCCCAAAACTATTTCTTTCACATGCCGAAGTAATCTCATAAGTGCTTCGTGAACGTTCTGTACGAAGCACTACTAAAATTGACGATCTACTTCCTCCAGTTCTTATTTAGAAACAAATCTATCACCCATTGTTATAATACACCCGACCCAAAAGGGCCTATTTCGAAACCACCAAGAACAATCAACGGACGTTTAAGTTTAGACTTAGGCATTGTGCAATCTCTTTGTGCCTGGAACCTAGGTCATTATTCACAAGCGCCAGTTTAAACCTGAACTTTAATCACGTGTAGTTGTCAGCACACAAGGGTTCTAGTGTTAGTGGTAAATCTAAATGTCTCAGTTACTCTGGTAAATTGCAACTTAGATGAATTACTTAACCTTTCCTAACCGTCATAGACTAAACAGAGTCTAACGCCAACCACTTTCGTTCGTTTATAAATATTCAAAAACGATTTAGTATCACCAGATTTCGTAAGATGCCTTTGCCGCTAGAGATGTGCTAGTGCTACGTATCCACATCAATCAATAAACATGATTGCTGGATATCATAAACATCTATGTATCACATATCTGGTGGAAAGTATCCTTAGATTGAATCAAGAAGAAGAGCTTTGGTTTACTTCCCAGCAACTCTGACCGCGTTAAAAATAGAAGTAAAATTATTAAAGTGTATACAAGCCCGGTATAACAGCAGAATAAGAGATATACATTTAAGCCTCACATACCTCTCAAGAAGGACACTGCGCGCCGCTATCGCTACGGTGTCGAAGGCGAAGACGCAGAGGTACTAACTGGTGTTCCGACTGGATCGGTATATGGCCCGGTCGGGTACATAATGCATGTAAATAGCATAACTAATGTGGTCCGCAACTGTTCAATATATATGTATGCCGACGATACATGCCTTTTGTATGCGGATAAAGACATGGATAAGATTGAACAATGTATACAGGAGGATTTTACAAATATTATTAAATGGTCGCATGATAATGGGATTATATTAAACGTAGCAAAAACTAAGTGTATGATCATAAGTTCTCCCTATTTGAAAGCGAATGTTCAGTCTATTAGTGTAGTTGGACACACCTATGATTGCCTGCATAGAAGAGAAAAAGAGTGCAATTGTAAAAGTTTAGAAGTCGTAGAATCATTTAAATATCTTGGCCTAACTATAGATAAACATTTCAGCTGGAAAAATCATGTAGACACACTTTGTAACAAATTGCGTTCAATATTATGTAAATTTATTAATTTGAAAAACGTAGCTAGTAAGAAAATCCTATGTATGATATATCATGCACTGGCAGACGCAGTTATAGGTTATGGAGCTATAGCTTACGGGCGTACTTTTAATACTTATCTTGACAGAATACTACAGTTACAAACTAGGATCACAGAATATATAATAGTACAAGTACAGAAGGCCCACTGCTTTGAAGTTCACGAAATGCCGCCTTTTTAAATGCCTACAGAATGATTACAAAGAAACGAGCCGCACGTGCGCAGTGTCGGACGCTAGGGTTGCCTATGGATTAAAAAAATTAATACTCAAATAAAATGTTGTGCTATTATATTCAAGTCTTGGGTACTTTCTAGGTATACGAGTATATACAATATTTATATAGTTTTGTTTAAGTCCCAACGTCCCAAGCTTGACTGAACCTTTCCGCGGGGCATAAATGACATAATTAATAATCAAACGAACTTACCTGTGAAGTTTGATTACAATTATACGAGTATCCAAATCCGAGACAACAAATATTATTTACTATGCAGCACACGGAATCGTACCGTCCAAAGTCACACATTTCAGAGATATAAAATTTAAAAAACAAGTTCTCGCCATGCATACCTACTACCTTCAACATAGCCCAGCGCCCTGCGGCGTAAACCCATCATTATTTTAGAGTAGATCTTTTTGTGTCGTGAAACCATTTTATTGTTATTTTCGGGGATGGGGGCGGGACTTTGTTGTCTCGGATTTGGATACTCGTATAATTGTAATCAAACTTCACAGGTAAGTTCGTTTGATTATTAATTATACTTCCTATCCAAATCCGAGACAACAAATATTATTTACTATGCAGATGTTCAGAGCCTTGCATGTCAATACAAATACTGCATGCGAAAATAAAATAAAGTAAGAACATCAAAATATGATATAGTGTTAAGTTTCGTATGAGTACCTACTTAATGGTATTAGTATCTGATGATGTGACGTCATGATGACGTCATTAAGCAAATTAAAAGTTGTTCCTATTATTTAAAGTTAAGTTATTCCTATTATTTTATATATAACCTATTGAAAATGTTATAATTATATTAAGCTTTATGAATGTTTTTGATATTCCCTGGTTATGGTAACACTGATTAGTTTGCAACTTCTTCTAAGGTCTTAGAACGGCGCTTTTTGGCTTTTAATGAAATGTTTTTAAATTAGTATTAATTACGTTTTAAAGTCAAGGTCATTATAGTTTCATCAGTTTTCATTTAAGGTTTTTCTGATGTACAAGAAATCTCATGTAAAATTATGCGTAGCAACAAATTCCCTTTTGTGCATTGGCAATGCAAGCAATAAGCATACGCAGTTACAATGTTTTATTTATATTCTAAGGTGAATTAAAAGTCAAATTCAGTTACTATGCAATTAAAAAGTAAGTCCATACAATGCCTTAGTATACTACTTTCTAAATATTGTTTTAAAACGTCATATCACTTTGTTCATATAACATAAGTAACCTGGTAAGTATTATATTAATTTATATAGATGCCAACAAAAAAGGCTCCTATACTTAAAAAGGAAGAAGTAAACTTAGCTAGTTACTAGTTTAATTATTATGTAATTATTGCCGATGTTTTGAGGACAAAATATACAACATTCAATTTTAACATCTGATTGTAAAGTTGTAAAGAAGGCAAATGAGCAGACAGATCGCTGTCACCCATGAACACCAAAAACCTGAAGCATTAGAACTTTATTAAAGGTGTGTTTGTCCGGTAATCCTTCAGAAGACACTTCTGCTTATTCCACACTTGCCACAGTTTCCTTTATTAATTAATTGAGGGAGTAACAAACAACAAACATACATACTAATAAAATAAAATAACGTTACAGTAAAGCTGTACTATGTATTGTGATACAAAACTACAATTAACAAGAAAGAAAATATGTAGTTGGGTTATACAATCAACTATCATAACTATTTAAACTTTCTAGTTACTAAGCGAGACTGTATGTCAATCAGGGATTTCAAATTTAAATATTAATTTCATTGGAAACTTTATTTTCTAATTGGATTTATTAATCTAGCTGTTCACGGCTGCAATAACTCTGCATAACTGCACAACTATATTGTGTGTATTAGTTTCCATCGGCGATTTTACGCCCCGGGTATATAGGCCTAGATAATGTGCACCACCCACGAGTCAGCCCCTGTTTTCCGTACCACAATTCCCCTATAGTTTAGAGCTCTAAATATTGTATTAGATTTCTCTTTCAATCGAGGTATGTCAATTAAAGTGTAGGATGTAGGTAGTTAATGCGTATGTGGCAACGTACAGGTACAGTCGTTGCTCGCCTGGCTCCGTAGCCGAATGGCATTTCTCCGACGCCAAACGAAAGCGATACGCCGCTGGCTCTGTCGCGCCAATACGCAAGCGCGATAGAGATAGATATCTACTAGCGCTTCGTTTCGTGAGCGTTTCATGAGCGTTTGTGCCATTCGGCTAGCCACCCTGAAAGGGATTTATTGCGCCTTGATTATTTATTTTCATTATTATAACTATTATAACAGCGAGTAATTAATGATGACACGTACTAAGCATTGTAAAGTGATTTGTGTAGGTATAGGCTGTGGTATAGGTCATAGAGCTATGACTGAAGGGTTAATACGGCGTATATTTTATTATTTTAGTGTATGCATGATGCTCATATGGTGTAGCAACATTATATTGTATGTCTTGTCAGAGCAATAGTATTAGCAATTTTAAGGAAAATAAGATTTACATTTTTGTTTACTGTTCAATCATTGGTTCATTGGTTCAATCCTTAGACGAAAGTGTTCTTATATTCATTCTGTATAATGTGCGTTAAGTAGGTAGGTACCTACATAAGTTATATAACAACATTACATTACATTAAATCTGATTAACAAGTCTCGAGATAATGTAAATCTCATTAACATTAACACTTTTAAAGCGGAGTAATGTTACTATCTTTAATTTGTGAGAGACCAAGGAGCGGAGCGGCCGAAGAATAAACAGATTGAATACAGCGAGGAGAGAAGCAATCTAAGAACGTTGGAGTTGCGAGCGAAGAGCGAAGTGACCGATGAACGTAGCGACAGAAGCGTGAATCCACCGAAGCGTAAACCGATTGAAAAAACACAGTGGACAATGCACTGTGAGACCGGAATTCTCAATGTAGTTTGAACGAAAGAAGAGCTCCTGAGACAATTTGTGGAGAAAATATAGTCATTTTAAGGTTGACTTGATGTGCATATAGCTAGAACGCTATAAATACAATGTTCTCTATAAAATGTATCTATAAAAGTGGAGCCATCGATACAGTTTTGAAGCAAAGATCACACTATTAATGTTTATTTTATTTATTTCCTAATAAAGTGGAGCCCACAAAGTTTCAACAGTCAGAGAGCGGAGATCTTGACTTCATTCGTGGAGAATTACATAGTAAGTTTAATTTAAAATGATAACATTTTGTTTTAATTTCTTGTGTTTTATATATATAATTATGGTTAGTATTTAAATTTATCATTATTTTTTGACTAAGTTGTTTAAGATTATTTTAATTCCTTATTTATTGTATTATTATTTTTGTATTTTTGACATGTTTTGTTTATGCCATTAAAGGTTTTGAATTGAGTTGAATGGATAGCCTATCACTGTTAAAATGTGCCACAAACAGCTACTACGCCTTAAGCGGAGCCTTCGATACAACTTGTGAACAAAGATAGCAACGTTACTGGTAAAGTAGGGCACATATAGCTACAACGCATTTAGCGGAGCCCTCGACACAATTCATGAAAAAAAATAGCCACGACACTGTTAAAGTGGGGCACATATAGCTACAACGCATTTAGCGGAGCCCTCGACACAATTTGTGGAGGAAAATAGCCACGACACTGTTAAAGTGGGGCACATATAGCTACAACGCATTTAGCGGAGCACTCGACACAATTTGTGGAGAAAAAATAGCCACGCCACTATTAAAGTGGGGCACATATGGCTACAACGCATTTAGCGGAGCCCTCGACACAATTCGTGGAGAAAAAATAGTCACGCTACTAATAAAGAAGGGCATTTTACTGTAGGTTCAGATATAATTTTGCATGCCATTTTTGGCTAAACATGTATTGCTAGTCAAAAATAGTAATGTACCAACTAATGTATACCATGTTTATCGCAATAAAGTAATTCATTCAATTCATTCACAAATGGCTACAACGCATTTAGCGGAGCCCGCGACACTATTTGTGGAGAAAAATAGCCACGCCACTATTAAAATTTGGTACATATAGTTACAACGCATTTAGCGGAGCTCTCTCGATTTTTTTTTTTTTTTTTTTTTTTTTTTTTTTTAATTGGGGTACCCAACATTGTAATCTCAATTTTCATCACTCATCAGGGTTTTATTTCTTTTCTACCCGATACTCAACCAATCATCCTTGACGCTATTATACTATCGGAATACTATTTCAAGACATGCTTACAATATTTATTATTGACACAAGTAAATCTTTATTTACAATAAGCTCTTATAATTATAATCTCTAATGTCTTAACAATGTCAAACAATATCTAATGTTCTAATGTCTTTATTTTTATTTCTTTATGATTTAATAAATTTTATAAGCGATTACTAACAATAATGAGATCAATGTTATCTTTATGAAATAAATAAATATTATATTATTATTATTATTATTAATTGCTGGACATAGACACATGTCATCCAAATAGTAGGTAATTACTTACAAAAAGAGACTTGCTCACATAGGGTACTTGTCTTCACACAAAACTGATAGAAAAAATTTTGATGTGACCATGATGCCGAGCTAGAAACCCGTAATGTTCGCATAAATCCTTTCGTCGGCATCGAAGTACGGCCCGTACTATATACAACAGCAAGCAACAGGCAACACTGTCAACACATTTGTGATCCCTATTACCACGGCATAAAGTCTAACGATAGTCAGTTAAAGGTGTTGCTGTTTGTGCCATGGATTCGGTATTAGTTAAGGCGCCTTAGGTAAGATCGTGCAAGCGCATCCTGTTTAAATGCATCAGTTACTGGCAATGTGCAGTCGGTCATTATATTTATTAATACATTATTGAATGAATCAACAGAAAAAATATAGTTTAATTATTGGTTCCAGTATTTGTAAATATTGCTACAACTATTGCTCGTTTGACTTATAAATATTGTTGAATGTTGTTACAATTTACATAACGATGCGTTTTTCTTTTAAACTTTTTATAAAAGGCGCTTTATCACCAACCAGAAAAAATATGTTTATAGATCAGACATGTTGTTAACGTATAATATACTGTTCTATACGCCTACGATATATACGAGTAAAATCATATTCGTAAATATTGAAGTCAGAGATCACATCGATTGTCAGTAGGTAGTTTAATAGTTACATATTACTGTAAGTAATCTGTGATTTACGTATTACTTAAACACATATACTAGTAATAAGGTAACACTACATCGTATTACTTTCCTACTGCAACTTAAGTATTCATACCGAAAGCCTTTTGTTTGAAAAAGAAGGTAGTCGTAGAAAATCCTATCGTATGACCAAATATGACCGCAAATAAATTTAGTATTTCGTTAACTTCTTAGTTCTAGTTATCAATAGGCAAGTGAGGCAAGCTACTTAAATGATAGTACAATTGTGTGTTAATGTGTAAAATCACATTAGCTCGTAGCTACGATCGAATGAAAAACAAAACTATTATACACTCGCCGATAACTAGACTAAACTCGCCGGTACTATACGGCGGTCGGCAGTTGTTCAAATATGGTTTGAATTCTATAATCACCATTTAGCGCACTATAGGTACATAAGTAGGTATTAAATCACTTACCGAACTTCATAAATTCACAACATTTACACTTTTAGAGGAACACTTATTTTGACGAAATTACGTGTGACTCGGACGACACAAAAACATGTAATGATGGGTTTACGCCGCAGGGCGCTGGGCTATGTTGAAGGTAGTAGGTATGCATGGCGAGAACTTGTTTTTTAAATTTTATATCTCTGAAATGTGTGACTTTGGACGGTACGATTCCGTGTGCTGCATAGTAAATAATATTTGTTGTCTCGGATTTGGATAGGAAGTATAATCAATAGTAGATCTGTGTAAGATTGTCCTATTTTATTCATGATGTTTATTTAACTAAGCATTATTAGTAGGGTTGTAAATAGAAAAAAAAACAAATGTTTTTTTTCAGAATTGTGAAAAAAAAACATGAAAAAAACCGAGCACTATGGTTTTTTTTCTAAATATGGTTTTTTTTCAGATGAACAAATAATACGACAATAACGGTTTTTCGTGAGTTGTAACGTGTTTCAATAACAATAAAATACATTTTAATTCAATTAACATTCAGTATACAAACGTTTATTGGGGAATCCCCGATGCTGCATGTAGCGTGGAGAGGCGGTGGTGTTGCCAACAGTAAATAGTGATAACTACCAACTACAAATTTCGTAAAACTTACTTTTATAAGACCAGAGATTAAAGTTATTTGATTAAATTCGTTTAATACTTAACATTAAGTCTAAAAAACCGTATAAAAGTATTATCTACTTTGCAAATTTTGAGATTTCGTACTTTAGAAAAAAAACATATTCCAGAAAAAAAACTGTTTTTTTTCACGGTTTTTTTTCATGTTTTTTTTCAAGCCAGAAAAAAAACCGTTTTTTTGCAACCCTAATTATTAGCCATTCCACACGCGGATATCCCATATGAACCTTTAAAAAAACTCGCGACGTATAGTAACAATAGAAAGTGCGAACGTGCGTTCCGTGAGAATGCGAGCCACCCCTGATTAGGCCGCGAACTCGCGGCCGCCCGCATGTACTTGTAGCGCGGCGATGGAATCGCGGAGTGAGCCGCCCCTGCTAGGATATTAAAAACCATATCAGATAAGAAAATATTAGAACAGTGCAACCGAAACTATAAAGTCCTATACCAAAAAATGGAAATCTTGCCGGTGCATGAAAAAATAAAGTACCTAATAGCAACGGACCAATTTAAAAAAACTGATTTTAAAAAGCCTAAATTATATACCCGTAGTTTAAGAGATACGACTATTCAAAAGTATGTTGAACCTTTGGCTAGTAACTATTACGGGAAGAGAACGCGCAGTTACCTGACACCCCGAATTTTTAACAATGTTTTCCTTGAAGAATCATGTAACAATAGTAGTAGTAAAGTAGTCTTTAAAAACAGAGTGAAAAAGTTCCTATTAGATACTCTCATTTAGATCATTTCAGTGTTAGTTTAAAAAACATAGATACATTTATCAATAAGTAGCTTCAGTATACTATGCTTCTTGGGAGGCGGCGTAAGATGTAAACAACCTACGTGCATACCTAATGTAGATTGTAGCATAGGATATGACTGGATCTGTTGACATGTTACGTGTCCTCCAAATTCAAATTCAACTGTTAGTGGTTAGTTTTGTATTAACTGATGGTGCATGTTGATGAATAGTTATAAGTATTTAATATAAGAGTGCATAACCTCGCCGTTAAACTTTGGTTTGGCGAAATTGTAGCAGTAAGCATCTTTATAGTGTTATTAGAAATAAATAAAAAAAAAAAAAAAAAAAAGATAGTTCCCCCTTCAGTAGTCACTGCAATCGCTGCAATATGCGTATATCACTGGCAATTCAGAGGTGTAAAATGCGGCCAGCGTAGAGAACCACAGGTCGGGAATTTCTTTTTATGGCTTATTTTATGCTTCTGCATCTTTTAGTATTTTATATTTTAAGTATATTTTTAAGTATGGTAAGGTCCTGAAAAGAACAGCATCAAAATTAAATACGAAATGGGGAAAACCATACTCGCAAATTATGTTTTGGTTGAAGGTAAAAGTCCAAATTTCCCTTATTCGAACAGTCTCAATAAGAGTGAGAGGCACCCGGAGACTTATAAGGGCCTTCGAATGTGAGGACGGAGCAGGGATCCTGTACTAGAGACGGATTCCGAAGAAACAGCCTTAATGAGAATATGTAAGTGATTTTCATCTTCTCAACAATCATGTTAATTTAACGTTCCAGATTAGTGTTCAGAGCAATATTGGATTTTCGCACCTGTCTCTTTATACCTACTGAAACTTTTCCCATAATTATGTACCTACATCTATATTTATATGTATACAATAAAGAATATTTACTACCATTAATTATTGAATTTGTGCCATATTTTTAAGTTAGTTATAATTTAGTTTTTGTATAGTTATTTTTAAGTTTTTGGTTATTAACTGACTAAAACTAACTAATATGGCTCTGCGATCCAAAGAGAATCTTGGCCTCCAAAACGCGAGCACGCCACCTATCCCGATCCTGCGCAGCTTCCTGCCAATCATCGGCTTGTAGCTGACACAGATCCGCCATCACACTGTCTTCCCAGCGGTATCTGGGCCGACCTGCCGGGCGTCCACCAGTTGGTCTTCCCAGATCAGCAATTCCTGTCAAATTTGTACAATGCCACGTCAGCAAATTTTAATTGATCCTATTTTGTTACCAACATTTAGTAATATAATTCGACTTTCGTAAGATATATACAGGATAATTGTTATAATTAAGAAAATATAGATACTAGAGAACCTTAATGACGAAATAAAACTTAATAAAATCTCAATTCATCAACAAAATTTTGGTAACAAAATAGGAATTAATAAAAACAAATTTAACTTTTCCCTTAATTTTTGTACAAAGTTGACGGGAATTGCTGAGATACGCTCTCTTATTAAGTAGCAGCCCGATCCTCTTACATTCTTAGTAAGTGGCCGAACCAGCGAAATCTGTGGGATTTTGTTACGCCGATGATATTCGCTTCGCCCACCAACTCCTCTATTTCGGCACTCCTTCTTATTCTCCACGTGCCGTCATCTCTCTTGATAGTTTCCAGGATATTGCGGACTTTTGGTTATTTGTTAAATAAAATTAGGTTCCTTACCTATCCTTCTGATGATAGGTTCATCTAACATAGTACCTACGCAGACTACCGTGTATGTCCACAGCCTTAGGACACTCAGGTGATCTGAAGCATACGTTAAGCTTGAGTGCGCATTGACATCGATCCCAGTCTAGATCGTACTTTCGCGACAAATGGAAAGTTCCGAAAGTTCAACAAATCAACCCTAGATAGTAGATAGGGTGGTTTATCGTAGTCGTTCTCGTGGTAAATGGGCTGTGTGTGGACAGATTTCGCCCACTTTCTTGTGGAAAACGGAGCTGGTTTCGTGTGTCGGGATCCAAAGTGTATCTATCAATTTTACTCATCTATTTTCAGAGGAATCTATACTAATATTATGAATGGGAAAGTGCGTGTGTCTGTTTGTTTGTCCGTCTTTCACGGCAAAACGGAGCGACGAATTGAAATGATTTTTTAAATGGAGATATATGAAGGGATGGAGAGTGACACAGGCTACTTTTTGTCTCTTTCTAACGCGAGCGAAGCCGCGGGCAAAAGCTAGTTGGTTATATACCTACAGGGTGAAATTAAAAGGACCGTTCAAACTTTGCATAAAGAATTTTGAGGTCATAATAAACAACTTTTATTATGGGACCAATGCTGAAATCGCAAAAAATAAATTTGGCTGTTTCATAAACTTCGACTGTCATGATGCCGCTCGTTTCTATGGAATCGCCAAATTTTTTTTTGCGATTTCAGCATTGGTCCCATAGTAAAAGTTGTTCATTATGACCTCAAAAGTCACTATGCAAGTTCGTTCATGTGTATAATAGGTACCTAAATACTTCATTGTGACGTTTCGGCGCCAAGAACATGCCGTGTTTTTGTAGAATATCGACGTACCTGGAACAAATAAAAACAATAATTAATTACAGAAACAGGAGTTAGTTCCATAATTTTGAAAATATATTATACAATGATTTTATGATCCAATCCATTATACATATAATCTGGCAAAATTTGTCTAGTAAAAATAAACGTATGTATTTAAAATCATAGTCTTTCATATCAATATTTGTGAGAAAACGGGACGACATCGACACTACGATGTTGGAACTTTTTAATTTCTAATTACACTTTTTTACCAAGCCATTAGCTATTAGGTACACTGTAAATATTAATTGTGCCTTAAAATGATTTATCCATACTAATATTATAAATGGGAAAGTGTGTGTGTCTGTTTGTCCGTCTTTCACGGCAAAACGGAGCGACGAATTGATGTGACTTTTTAAGTGGAGATAGTTGAAGGGATGGAGAGTGACATAGGCTACTTTTTGTCTCTTCCTAACGCGAGCGAAGCCGCGAGCAAAAACTAGTACACTATAAAACAGGTTTATTAAAAACATTAATTATAATTGCCTAAGTATTTCAAAACCATAACAATTTCCGTGCCACCATTTCTGGTTGACATTAATAACAAACAAAACTCGTGGATATAACATAAAAACAAAACATCTTAAAAATAGCGTTAATTTATAGTAATTATAAAGCCCGGTCTCAAGTATCGCGCACAAATTAAGAGATGCAATTACTCACAATCTCAGTTAAAATTATTTGTTTTAATCTCATTTAGTAAATGTAAAATGTTGATAATAATAACCATGTTAATACGACCTTTTTCAAATAAATTGTAAAGTAAGTTTTTCAACATGGTTTAATTTCAGACGCTTAGGCCCACTTGCACCAACCACTTAACTTAGGGTTAGTGGACTGTCAGCTGTCAAATTCCATATAAAATGGTGGGTTAACCCTCCATTTTCGTTGGCGCAAGTGTCCCTTAGCAATTGTGTACCAGAGCAATTCTGCGAGTCAGCCAAGATGACACTCGTACCTCGTACATCGAAAAACGACAAACCTTAATAAAGATTTAAGGACAACAAGTACGAAGTCACGGAGCAATTCAAGCCCCAAGATCTGTGAAAATGCATTTTATTGACGATTTTTACTACTTTATCAGAAGCGAAAACCTGTCACTTAAATGTAGATTATAGTTGCCAATTCGCATATATATAACGATGCAAAGATATCTTAAAAATTGTTAAATCTTCAAATCAAGGGTGAACAGGATTCTTCTGGGCTCACTCCATCGTAGGCCACGTCTTTGCCTTTGGCTGGTCTGTGGTCAAGAGTAAGCCCATTCATAAAATAAATAAAAAAATCTAAAAACCAATAGAATGATGCTAATTGGCAACACCGAGGTTACAGCAACACTGAATACTTTGAGTTGATTTCTCAGTATTCTTCAGAATGTCCCAGGAATGCCTCCATTGGCCGGTAAGCTCAATTAGTATAAGCTTTTAATCGTTAAGTTCTTTTTAGTGCAATTTAGTTGTTGAATGGCTTATTAATGTTAACTTGCGCGAAGTATGCCCATTGAAAGATCTTTCGTGTAAAAAACTAAATCGCGCTAACTTTAAAACATGCTTGTCTATGTTGAATTGTAAAACTATGGTATGGAAAGTCCTGAATCGTATGAAGTAAGTTTTTCGTGATATGCCTTTGTTTAGTGAAGTAACTTTGATTTACGGTAGACGAGGATTATTAGCCTTGGTTAAAGAATGCAGAATTATGGTGTAGATATTTTTGAAACTATTTTAAGTCGCCTCACTCTAAGTATATTTAATTACATATTTAGTTTTGACCAAAACAGATTTATAACAGAGACTTTTGAAGTTCTGACTTCAATTCTTAATCATTTATGACAAATGATGTTGAAAGAAACTTCTTGATTATCATTGAATACGCCAGGATTTTGGCCATTTGACAGGAATCCGGCCATGTCAGGAGTTTTGTCAGGAAATTCAAAATTTGTATTTAGTAATCCTAATCTGGATTTTACGCCTGCCGTATAAGATAAATTTATCTAGATACTTGTATCAGCCACTCTACCTCTAGCACAACTTGCCTTGTCGCGCGCGAGTCCATACTTGAAGTCGCGCTTGATGTATGAACTCGCGCGCGACAAGGCAAGTTGTGCTAAAGGGTCAAGTCATCGTAGGTGTAAAAAGGTGTCATTAAGGCCATTGTGATGGTCATAATATATATGTCATACCTCAAGGGACCGCCGATGAAAGGGCCCGAACGAACGGCATTGAGCGATTCGACACACAAATCAGATTTGTACCAATAACTGACAAGTATTTTCTATAACATAAGGTCCATTTATGATTAGTTAAGAGTTTTGCTTTGTCGCCAAAGACGTCAAAAGACGCGTCCGGATACAACACAATACGAACTTTAGTACATTTAGACAAGGTTCAGGATGACCCGCCGCGTGCGATAGACGATTTATTTCGTTCAAAAATACTATTAATCATTATAAAGACATCTAAAAACTTTTTTGTATTTTTATGGAATTTCTCGGCTTATAAATCAATAATTTTCTATAGAATAGAATGATGTACAGCAAGGGCATTGACCGCTAGGCGCCAGCTGATACAAGTGCGATTAGACTGGTGAATCAACTGTTAATAATAAAGTTTATTTACTTTATCGATTATTATTAGATCTATTAATACAAAACACTTGAATTACAATAACAAGTTTTCTTAAATTATTGTATATTTGTATAATACCTATTGTTTAGTTTAAAACCTAATACGTGTGTAAACCAAGTAGTGAGTATAATGCCTAAATATCTAATGCTAGTAGATCGATATGTTACACATTAATATTGAGGATTAAAACACACATCTGATTCTAATATGAAACTCATTTAGCTCGTTTCATCAACTCTCACTCGTGGTTTAACGGCTATCATATCATATGTAATGTATCTATCTAACAATTAAAAAAAGTATGTATGTTTCTGTACTGAAGTTTTCTTCGTTCTGTACATTTCCTAGTAGGCTTGTGTAGTACATGTACATTAGTACATGTACTACAAAGCCTACTGTATTGTAAATCTAAATGTATTGATTGTTATGTACTAAATGTACTGAGAGCAGAATCATTTGGGAGTAGTTCGGTCTAGTACAGTGCAGGCACTGTACTAGACCGAACTACTCCCAAATGATTCTGCTCTCAGTACATTTAGTACACTCACACACGCGCAACAAAATGGGATCGAAAGAAGCGAAGAGCCGAGAAGTGACAATGACAGCAAAGCGATCCATGTGATCCGATCCGACCGAGAGCGCGCGAAAACGGAGCGAGCGTTACTGTACGCCATTATGCACAATTTATCTCTCGCACTCTCGGTGTACTGCTGTACTAAGTGTCCTAAAAGAACGAACTAGTACACTTCGGAGATCGTACTATTTGGGAGCGATCTTTTCAGTGAACGAGCAGGCACAAGTGACACAACTCTATTTCCTAGCTAGTTAGCTAGTTTGGGAATTTATTGATAGCAACGCGAAATAGATACGATGTAGGTACACACATTTAATGGTCGGTACGGTACTGTATTAGCAAGCGTTTCGTGTGTCGCGCACTTAACATAAACCATTTGAAACCCGAAACACTGCAGCTGTCTAGACAGTGTTTTCTAGAACTGTCTGGGGTAGATAACAGATGATCAGACTGGAGTGCAACGTTCGTAATAATATTACCATTAGAATTTAAAAAGGACAATGTACTTATAAATTCATTAATTTGTACGCTATATCTAAAAAAATGGATTTATTTGCATTTTGAAATTTCATTTTTAGAAGACAGTGTGCACTTCAGTACGCACTTTTCAACTTTCTGAATTTGTGATAAGCCTTCATGATTAAATATATAGATATGTTTTTTTACAAATTATTCAATTCGGTATACAATTAAAGCACTTAAGAATCAACCATTGTGAGTTCACTAATAATTCAATGTACTAAGATCTTTCACTTTTACTTTTTCCAAGCTTATCGGAAGGTCTAACGTTGACAAGGACAGGGACATTAGTATAGGTTTTGTAAAAGTACCTTCCATTTTTAAAAGGGTACCTGCACTTAAATCAGACATAGGTACAAATACAAACTTATGTTTCAAAGGGTTAGTACTTTTTTCTGTCGCTTTTAGGATTTTAATACCCCTTTTGTAAGCGCTGGGGTTTGGGGTGAGTTTTCATTCTGAGTGGGATGAATTGAAGCACTATGCTTGCTACAGCTATGACATATGTATGACTATTTATTAAGAGTGCTTTTAACCAAGAAAACCACAGTATCACATTCTTTTTAACCGACTTCCAAATCTCAAGGGAGTAGGTTACCGAGTCTGTATTTTTTATTCGATTTATCCCTTATTTAAGACACATAAAATAAAAAAGCCTTACGTCACAAATGACATGCTTTAATACGCACAGGAAAATTGTATCTTCTCGCTTTATAAATGATAGCAAAATACAATCCATTTGCTATGTCTTAAATATGTCAATCACTAATCACTTACAAGTAAAATAAGTTACAACGACTTAATTAATACGGGAGTAACCCGCTTAAAATACATATTTTAAATAATTAAGCTTCTTAAAAATAGATCATTTGTTTCGACTGCATTTTCTGATGCATATAAATAGGTATATTATCACCACACCAACTGGTATTCGAAATTACTTTGCTATTCGAAAAAGACAGCATAATTTCATTTTATGCGCAAGAGTGCAAAGTATTTTTATACAAATTTTAACTTGATATTTTGAGCTAGCTGGTAGAAATTACCTATAATATGATTTTGAATCAAACATTGAGTAAATTGATAGATTTGATTTAGTTTAGTGTTTTATAGTCACTACTGTCAGTATTTTGTTCGTGTTGTTGTGGTGAAAAAGATATCTATATCTAACGCTAACACACTTGCCTACACTCTATTCAATCATCATAACATTAAATCTATGATAAATGATAATTTATTTACATAACAGAGCATCAGATAAGAATGCATTGAGCAATCACATAATAAACTTGTAATGCAGTGTGTAATCATCAATTTGCACAATTATTCCAGTTGGCTGTATTCTTTATGAGGAGCCGACATTACGCAGATATGGGTAATGCGAACCGATCGGCATTACCCGCGTGGGTGGTATAATCAAGCTAGTCAAGCTACCGACATCTCGGATCTCGGAAGACGACTAACTTGGTTTGATATTGTTATAACATAACCACAAAATTAAAATTTAGAAAAAAACCCCGACATATTAGACCGATTTTTATGAAACATGGCTAAGAACACTCCCGACTAACTCAGCTTTCAAACAAAAAAAAAACTAAATCTGAGTTGGGTCATCCGTTCGGGAGCTACGATGCCACAGACAGACACACACACACAGATAGACAGACAAACAGACAGACTGACACGTCAAACTTATAACACCCCGTCGTTTTTGCGTCGGGGGTAAAAAATCTAAATGTCGGGGAAAAATTGTGCGGTTTCAGAGGAATTTTCTCCCGCGGACGCTCCGGCTGTGGAATGAGGTATGCCGAGGTATTCCCGATGAACTACAGTATGGGGGTTCTTAAAATAAAAACCGGCCAAGAGCGTGTCGGGCCACGCTCAGTGTAGGGTTCCGTAGTTTTCCGTATTTTTCTCAAAAACTACTGAACCTATCAAGTTCAAAACAATTTTCCTAGAAAGTCTTTATAAAGTTCTACGTTTGTGATTTTTTTCATATTTTTTAAACATATGGTTCAAAAGTTAGAGGGGGGGGACGCACTTTTTTTTCCTTTAGGAGCGATTATTTCCGAAAATATTAATATTATCGAAAAACGATCTTAGTAAACCCTTATTCATTTTTAAATACCTATCTAACAATGTATCACACGTTGGGGTTAGAATGAAAAAAAAATCAGTCCCCACTTTACATGTAAGGGGGGTACCCCAATAAAACATTTTTTTCCATTTTTTATTTTTGCACTTTGTTGGCGTGATTGATATACATATTGGTACCAAATTTCAGCTTTCTAGTGCTTACGGTTACTGAGATTATCCGCGGACGGACGGACGGACGGACGGACGGACGGACGGACGGACAGACAGACAGACATGGCGAAACTATAAGGGTTCCTAGTTGACTACGGAACCCTAAAAAAGAGTGTAGGTACAAGTTTCTAAAAGGTCGGCAATGCGCATGTGACACTAACACCCCTTGAGTTGCAGGCGTCCATAAGTTACGGTAACCGCTTTCCATCACGCGGACCGTATACCTGTTTGCCACCGACGTGGTATTAAAAAAACCGGCCAAGAGCGTGTCGGGCCACGCTCAGTGTAGGGTTCCGTATTTTTCCGTATTTTTCTCAAAAACTACTGAACCTATCAAGTTCAAACAATTTTCCTAGAAAGTCTATATAAAGTTCTACTTTTGTGATTTTTTTCATATTTTTAAACATATGGTTCTAAAGTTAGAGGGGGGGGGGACGCACTTTTTTTCCTTTAGGAGCGATTATTTCCGAAAATATTAATATTATCAAAAAACGATCTTAGTAAAACCTTATTCATTTTTAAATACCTATCCAACAATATATCACACGTTGGGGTTGGAATAAAAAAAAATATCAGCCCCCACTTTACATGTAGGGGGGGTACCCTAATAAAACATTTTTTTCCATTTTTTATTTTTGCACGTTGTTGGCGTGATTGATATACATATTGGTACCAAATTTCAGCTTTGTAGTGCTTACGGTTACTGAGATTATCCGCGGACGGACGGACGGACGGACGGACGGACGGACGGACGGACGGACGGACGGACGGACGGACGGACAGACGGACAGACAGACATGGCGAAACTATAAGGGTTCCTAGTTGACTACGGAACCCTAAAAAGGACCATTCGGTAGAGACAAACTAGAACCGAAACTTTTGATAATGATGTATCGAAGACCTAGGTTAAGTATATCAGGAGTAATGGAGTTATAATTATTTATGAGAAGCCGACATCACGCCGATATGGGTAATGCGGACTGATTGGCATTACCCGCGTGGGTGGGACAATCAAGCTTCCGACATCTTGGAAGTTAAGTGGAGACAACTTGATTTGATATTAATAAGAATGGTAATATTTAAAAGATTAGCCTCAGAAGTCTGAAGATTAGTCTTCTGTAAGAAAGGATTTACAATTTTACATCTATTTAAAAATCTACATATTGTCACTAGGATGAAAAATCTCGTATCTCACACTGCTCTTCAAATTTAAAACGCAGTAACTCTATATGCATTCCATACATACACTACATTCTGTTCTTCATTGACAGAACAAGATAAAAAGTTTTTTTTTAAGTAGTGACGACATGATACATAAGGTAGTACTTACAAGAGTTACATTTAGGCAATAAAAAATCAATCGCAACTCGTTTCATACATTTATGATAAACACTCACTTGGTTAGTTGCGTTGCGTAAAATAACTTATATCTCGTCAATTCCTAACTGTTCTCCATCTTTGTTTTCAAATTTGAACACTATTGTTTTAAAGCTAAGTTTAAATTTAGGTTTATAGTGTTGGTCGAGATACGAGATTGCGGAAGAGTCGTGATTCTGGCGCCAACTGATGCAATTAATGCGTCTACGCAGGCGTATGCAAATCAGGGTGTCTAGCCAACGTCACAATTGCTTACGCTTCGTAAGCATATATTAGTTAGCTCTCCTTTCGCTTTGCTGTAGTGGCGCGACAGAGCCAGACTGCGTTTCGATTCGATCGCCACGTATAGCGACAACGATTGTCGCTTCGCCTAGGCAGGCAGGTATAATCGCGCAGACGAATAAGAAAAGGCAATCAATAACACCACCCTCAAGTCCACAAAAAAAAAAGGCAATCAATGTGGAATAGCGTAGACTCAATCAATTTATAGGTTAGAGCAAATAAGGGCCGTCCATTACATTTGGTCTTGAATTTTTATATTGCAAAAATGTGTGGTCGCAGAATAAGCGTACAGGTTTCTTTTGAAAACAACCTAAACACTCATGAAACGCCCTGAAAGTTTAACTTATAGAAATTCAAACCAATTTAAAATTCATACTTATATTCAAAAACAGTGGGTCGGTTACCTATACTAGCACAAAGAATTTCGCGACAGCTCTTTATACGATCTCGTAAATATAAGAACTCACAAAACTGTCAGACTTAAAATTGTGCATCATAATCATTACTTTTTAAAAGCCTTCATACTTCAACGCCAATTATACACATTCCTGCAATGTCTCAAGCAAAATCATAAATTAAAGATATCAGAGACATCATAAACACTCAAGAATAAACAAAAACAAATGAAAAATACGGACATAATGGCACTCCGGACACCATTAATATGATGAGGCAAATTCTTCAAGATCTTAAAAGCAGTGTAAATATAGAAAAACACCTTAAGCGAGTACATGAATCACTTCGCACATCGGGTCACTATTTCACCGATGACAGTACCATTAATATTGCATTATAACCAAAACGAGAAGAAATAATTTGCAAATAAACGTTTAAGAGGCGCCTTTACAGACAGACGACGCACTTTATTATTATTTATTCGATGTATATGAGGCTTAATTAATGTCTTCCTGGTGTTAACGTGTCTCAATCCATTTGTTTACATATATTAAGGATCGCAAAAACCCGCAGAAAGAACATCGCTCCTTGCAATCGAAGTTTTGCTTTCATTTTAAAAAGACTTGGTCAAATATCGCTTAAGTTGGATATGTAGCCTGTGTTACGGTTTTTGTTGCTACGAGTAAAATTGTAATTGATGAAAATAGGGAATCTAAGATAAACTTCATATGCAGAACTTTTTAAAAACATAATAATAACTTTGCACCCACTCAGAACGGTATTGCGGAGCGGTTAAACCGAGCTATTAAGTCAGGAATAAAAGAAGGCGAATATTTTTCCGATTGCTGCGTTTAAACATTCCTCACTCCATAGAACGATCGGATTCTAATAGTGTCTGATTATAAGGTACAACCGGTTTCTAGGATTTGTACTTGGTACGATCACTTTCACGGCCTGTAATGTTCAAGGTGTTTCCATTTTAATATAAGTAAATACAAGGTGAATTTGATGTGGAAAAGTCTTTCTGGATATTCTGTTTCTAGATTGCTTGACTGTTGTCGGATAAAGGTATATGATGACGACTCAATAATTAATATTTTATACCTTAACTTTGCTAGATAAAATAGGTACCCAAGGTTTTTCATTATATCTTCCGGCATACAAAACTTAGCTTCCTACAGTAAAATGAACAAGTCCAGTGCAACTATTCATAAAATGATAATCGCCAAACAGATGACCGTTGAGGAGTCATTGCGGACGCGTGGTGACAGCTCAGTTCGCGGACCCACTTGACCTGTGACTAATGGTGCCATAATGTTGGGGAATTACGATCATAACAATCTAGGTCAAGGATCCACTTATTTCTAGCATGGATGAAATGTATAATCTCAATCCGTGTTGTATGTATGTAACTTTATCGTGATAAAATAAAGAAATATTATAGACAGACCTTCTTACACGTATTTAAATCATTTTTGGCCCCACACTAAACTCTAAACCTTTAAATTTTGCCCCCAAAGCAAGAATTATGTCCACCACTAACCAGATTGGTTTAAAAATAACACTGCTTCTTCAGAAAAACAGCAAAAGCATTGTTAACGTTAGCGATACTTCTTACCAAACATGGAAAAACACCGTCAGTTTTCCACACCGCTTTTTTTAGCGTATACATTACGCCAGTGACCAAAACGTCTCTCATCCAGATTTATTGTCATGCACATGTATGGGAACTTGCTTATACTAGTTATATTATGTATAACGGTGATAAAATTCAAATATAACGTTTTTCGTCAACCGTTAGTCTGTTACGATAAAATAAATGCTAATGTGTTAAACAAAGGCGGCCTTGGGACTTGTAGACAGCTGTAGGTCTTTTATTTGGTAGTTTGTTATGCCATGTTGTCAATAGATAGTAAATTTAAAATACAGTAAAAATAGGTATGTCTATATGAGTCATTATGGTATTTCCGTTTGTTGAAAATACCATAATGACTCGAAAATAAATAGACGAATTGTAATTGTACCATTTAGGAATGAACTTGAAACAAAATATGGTCTGTGCATTTAATGTCCTTACGTCTATTACGAAAATTAGTAATGAAGTTTTTGAATTATTCAACAGAATAAGTAAACCTAATTGACAACAGCCCGAACTTACATCTGCGTGTCACTTGTAGCATCTTTCTGATATCATCGTCTGATGAATCTTTATTATTTTTTTTTCCATATAGATACTGTAAATCTAACCACTTCCTTTTTGTTATTTCAGTTAAATAAGTATTAACATTTGGTAAACGTAACGCCACTTCGCAAATCCCAAATATTCTCGATCCTAAGCAAACAACACGTATAATGTGTTTGTCCATCCAACGAGCGTAATCTGAACAGTGCAAACATACCGATTTTTGGCAGCCGCTTTTACAGCTGCGGGAACAATGAACTTTAGTTATGTCATTAAAGGGATATGAACTCTTGTGAAAACAGAGAATGGAGTAAGAAGTATGTTTGAAAAAATCTGGCAAATTATATTCGAAAGAGAAAAGGCAGATTATATCTTAGAAAGAGCGATGGGGAACGTAGTAGTGTAAAATCCAGTGCCTTTTTTATGATAATAAAGGAGGCAAACGCACACAGATCGCCTACTTAACTCAAACGAGTATTGCCATCCGCAATACCACAGGGCTTGTTGAGGTTGAACTTACGTGCTATCAGCAACTCCTCCTAATTCAACAACTCCTATATATTAAAACTTTCTGCACCTCGTATTCCATGTTACATTAGCACAATCCCAAGACAGACAATGAACTTGCAGTTGCAAATACCATACCATAACCAACCCCATGGCGCCAAAATCACCCCAACACTCAGCCCCCTAGCCACGTGTCAGTCACACGCACACACATTAACTACCTCTGTTTATACTTCACATTCGCTACACACTTTTAATTTTCACCCAACCCCATTTATTCTTACATAAACTATTTCTAAAAGGACGTTAGCGCCTTGATTCGGCCTTGGACATACGACGTTTCACTCAAATGAGTGACACGTGCCGATTTTAAGCATAAGAGCCACTGGATTGACACTAATTGCATATAAATTATAGTAATGCGATTTCCGAACGTGTCTTGAATAAATAGTGGGTTCTAATTATATTTTTAATGGGATTAAGAGATTGATTGTAATTTACGAGTATCGGGATGGCTCGTTAATTTTTGAAGAAGGGCAGCTATGTAGCTGGCTACTGTTTCAAGAACCATGAAAACTGTTTAATTTTTGTACAGGCCTGCTAGCCGAATGGCATTTCTGCGGCGTCAGACGCCAATCGAAAGGCCGCTGGCTCTGTCGCGCCAATACGCAAGAGCGATAGAGATAGATAGCTACGAAAGAGATATTACCGTGAGCGTTTCGTGAGCGTTTGTGCATTCGGCTACGCACACAGATCTCTTCAATTTTAGTAGAAAAAACAAAACAATAAACATTAAACCTTAAAAATAATTCTGATTAATATCGCGAGCTCCCGTAATTTTGCCTTAAAAAAAAATGTTACTTGTATAGGTTGTAGATGAGAACATCCGGACTAAAAAAACCGTCCAAGCTAAAAGGGAGATCGTTGCTTTCGATCTATCTCAGTATAGGTAGTAGTGTGTAGTAATTTAAATAGTAAAAAACCTATATGTAAATGCATAGGATGCACTAGCGTACCATGCATTATTGATGTCAGCCGTATCTCTCTTTACACTAATGGCCCACGTGGCTTCATATCGGCTAACCGTTTCATAAACAAGCTAACCTCAGTCTTACCAGTTTGAGGTATGGTGCATTTGCACATGAGTACAGTTTCGCTAAGTGTATTATAATGTTAAAAGTATAACCTTAAAGGGAAATGCTGCAGTTCAAGTTTGGAAGGACATAAGCTCCAGGAACGTTCTAAGGAAGTTGTCATTTACATATGAGCAAGTTTGGGATGTTATTAATGTCACTTACTTAGCTTTTGCTTCTTTTCAAGAGGTATATTTTCAATGTTTTCGCGGAATTCTCGATGTCACTGTCTCCAAATAATCTTCGAGAGAAAGGCTTCACGCAAACCCAAAAGCCTTAGGAAGCACCCCAACTTCATCCTTATGGGATAGAGGCCTAGGCAAGATAACAAGATAGGTACTTACTGAAAAACGTTAACTTTTACGACTGCGTGTCAAACACAAGCGTCCCTCAGGGCCGTCACTGGCATTTGTATTTTTGCCCGTTAGGCCGTCCAACCAAAACCTATGTTGAATTTCGCGATCTATTAAAACAGCATACTTTTACTGTGTAGGTATTTAAAATGAAAGCGAAAATCTTTATTGATAGGAATTGTTAACTAACATTATTTATAGCCAAACATCGTTTTCCAGAATTTCGGTATGTAAGTACTGCATTTTCGGGTTAAGGCTGCTTTCGAGAAAAACGTCAAAATAATGTAAAATTGATAGTTTTAGTCGGTGAAATACTACACTTTCCGTTATCTAATAGATATATTCAATTCAAGTTTCAATCAGAGCATCTTATTATCTTGATACTTATAAGACTGGATTTTAGAAAACTTACACACTAAATTAATTACGAATTTTTTTCTGATGCACGTTTAGGAAAACCCGCGTATAGAGCTGGATTAGTCGATCTTATTTGTAAAACTTGAACAATTTGGAATACTGAAACTGGTAAATTTATAATACGTGTATCCTGTACTACAAACTTCTCAGACTACATTTTTATTATAAGGTTTTTAAAAAGAGTAAACAAGGCAAAGACGAATTCAATTTTTTTCAGAAATTACCTAAAATTAAGTGACAATTTCTTTGAAAATCTACATCACATCGGAGTTATTCTCGTAAAAAAATTAATCAGCAACGTTTTCTTAAATTGCTCTTATGCCTTAGTGATTATAAATTTCTATTATTTATTTTGGGCAATTTTTTGAAAACGAGCCTTCCCCGTCACAATTATTGCCACTTCTGGATATTTTCTCATATTTTGTTAGACCAAGTAGAAACAGTCCTATAATATGTTATTATGTAAACTACTTGAAAGCTCTTTAATTTGATACCACATATTACGGTATGATTAAGCGCTCGGTTGCGATTTCTCTATTTTTCACATGAAAGCCCTCTTAATGAAATTTCATTGCTCATCTCCTGCTTAGGGCCGGTTGCATCAAACCGTTTGTTACCGTTAAAGCGTTCGTTTGTTTTCTATGGGAAATTCCATAGACATCTGCTGATTGACGATGATGTGTCTGTTAAATTTGGTTGATGCAACTGGCCCTTAGAAAAAGTTTGTATAACCACCTTTATGTTTTTACCATGCCGCACCGAAACTGCCAGCATTTTTTCGATGTTTGTATTGTATATTATAAACATAGTCTAGCAATGAGAATAACAAGCCAGGGTAGTAACACTAATGCGTTTCGTTGGTGCAGTTATAAATATGACGTATCGCGCGTGCGTTCCGCGCTTAATGGACGCTTCTATTTTTAAATTGACAACTAGATTAGGCTTAATAGTATTGGGTATACGGGCCTTGTGGTATAAATACATTGAGTTATAGACCGGCTTTGGTTAGGGTAAAGATAAACACATTTAAACGGGATAATAAATAACAACAAAGAGCTTTTAACATGAAAGTTTTAAGTTTTATGAGTGAGCATTCACCACCTTCACTGGTAAAGGCTCCCTTTGCTATTCGAAAACAGATAGCAAAATTGCATTTTATCCACAAGAGTACAAAAGTAATTTCATACAAATTTTAACTTGATGTCTTAAGCCGGCTGGTAGATTTTATAAATGATGATTTTGAATCATAAATATTGAATAAATTGATAGATTTGATTAAGTTTGATGTTTTATAGACAGTATTTTGTTCGTGTTGGTGTGGTGAAAAATGATGTGTTTCACTCGGTGGCAAAGTTTGTTTAACCTTCGTGCCTTCAAACCCTCGCAACGCTCAAGATTCCATTTTTTGAATCGTCACTCGTTTCGAAGTTCCTTTTTTACGCACTTGTATAGTAATGTACTATTTCCAACCTTCAAATCGCTTAGATAAAACTAAAGTAAACCTCCCGGTTACAAAATAAAATCCCGAGGCAAGTCCGCGCGTCCTTCGCCAGCGGCCTTGCGCAGGCGCGTCTATAAATAGCGTCGCCCTTGAGATCGTCGAACAGGATTTATCGGGCGCCTGCACGTACAACATAGCCAGGATATATCGCTAGTTCTACTACACAGGTGGAAAACTTACGCCTTAGTGACCACAGATGGCGCTTAACCGGCTCAGATTTGAAGGAGCGTTATTGGAATTTTTTGACATGTCGCTCTTGACACCGTCGAACAGGATTTATCGGGCGGCCCGCACGTACATAGCCAGGATATTGCTAGTTCTACTACACTGGTCGAAAACTCACGTCTACTTAGTGCCAATAGATGGCGCTAAGATTTAGCAGAGTGTTCCACATCGCGCTATCGAAGTTATCTTAAGGAAATTTGAATTTCACTTTTCGATTGATTAATTATATTTTGTAGAGTATATCCATACTAATATTATAAATGGGAAAGTGTATGTGTCTGTTTGTTTATCCGTCCTTCACGGCAAAATGGAGCGAAGAATTGACGTGATTTTTTAAGTGGAGAGATTTGAAGGGATGGAGAGTGACATAGGCTACTTTTTATCTCTTTCTAACGCGAGTGAAGCCGCGGGCAAAAGCTAGTAAACTATGATTATACTAAACTATGGTACTAAAGTGGATTGTCACTAAAAGGTTAACAACCAGTGTGTTATAGAAAATAAAGAGCGCGCGGCATGTTCTTGCGCTTCGGAGTTCGGACGACTTCCGGCAAGATAATGGACGTGACATGATTTGACAGTAATGCATCTGCCTCGTTTGTGGACCAGTTACCTATGGCACAGATTATTAATAAGTTACTAACGTAACAGATTCTTCACTCGCCCGCAAAACGACAAATGCCTACGCTTTATTTAACTAATACTAATAAGTTACTATAAGTAAAACTAAGAAGAATAGTAGGTATACGTGCCACGCGACGCGACTACACAGGCGGGCGCCCGCCCCTCGGCCACTTGTTCATTCGAATGAACGGCTAGCGTGTAGGTACTTAACGCGCGACCGCGAGCGAGTGACGTAGGCACGTAGGCCTGCCCAGGTTCAGATAGTTCTTATAGCCAGTTAAACTAAGCTCTTGGAAAAAAGATGTGACTACTTCATTTGTTCATTACTATTTATAGATAGATATAAGAGTAATCAGTAGTGAACTGGTGCTTGTGAAGCCGATGTTTCAGGATTCGAATCCCGTTACAGGCATTTATTCGTTTGATATGCACAAATCCTTCTTCCTGAATCATGGATGGTTTCCATGTATTTAAGTACTTGTATATTATATCAATCTTTATCTGCCTAGGTACCCGTCACACAATAAATGTCTTCTTGATCTTACTTAGCACTTTTGTCGAATCTAAACTGGAGCGATTATCGTTCAAAATCGTGTCGCGATCTCGGAAACGTGTAGGCGATGGCGAATGTCACTCAAAGCTAGGGCTTGCATTCCGGAATTCCGGAATCTCGAAATTCCGGAATTTCGGACAATTTTTCCGATATTACAATTCCGGAATTGAAAAAAGATATATTTTTGGACGAAAACGTGTAATATCAGCCTGGTTATTTTACAAAACTACCACCGCGTCTATAAAAGATATGTAAATTCATTAAGTTATACACTCCTCGGATTCAGGTAGTGCCTATTTTATGACCAAAGGGTTGCATCCAAGGCTAGTTAAAGCGAGATAGTGTAGTTTTAACCCGCTAATATTATACCATTGTCACTTCCTGGTTTTGCTCTTAATTGTTTTAGCTAATAAGTGAAATATATAATCATTTTAAAGTAAATATTTGTTGTAGAAAGTTTTGTTTTGTGATAATTTAAAATTACTAGCCGGGAGTTGAGTGCTCGAATACTGAAGGACAATTAAACATAAATAAATAACATGAGGTACATTATTAATATTACTATTTTATTGGCGTTATTTATGCTCAATTTATTAGATCGAACTTAAACAGTAATAATCTAAATTAATCGCTATTAAAGCGGCATAAACTCAAAATTTTACTTCTTTTCTCATAGCACTGAATATTTTAGGCATAAAGTCTTAAGTTCAGAAGCAAATCGTAGTATTTGGTATTACACTCATTCACAAGCATAACGTCGTAGTTACTTTATACACTTTTCACAAAGACGTGTGCATATTTTACTAAACTCTAAGATCTAAGTCTATTACCACTTACCACAAAATCAAAAGATTTGAGAAGCAAATGTATGGAAAATGATGTATATAAAAGAATGATTTATTTTTTGGTACCTAGGAATAAATCATAAAATCTGTCTTTTTGGGCTAGCTTGGATATCTTTTGTCCCTACTCGAGTCTGATAAAGGTAATTCAATTTTTTTTATTACAGTTATGTGAAGAAGACGCTATGCAGTTCTTGTAAATTATTACTTATATGTATATTATTTCCATGCTCAATGGATAAAAAAATAACTTTAACGTTGACCACTATCAGAAAACTGGCACTAAAACCTCGTTTGTATCGTTAACTGTAGTTCGAAATACCTTGCAAGACCGATTTTGACGCAAAATGGGCTTGCCTGTAAAATTACTAAAATGAAAATTTCAGTGTTATATGCTTTTCAGGTACGGAATTCTTGTCTTAAACGTCGATTTATAACAAATTTCAGTTTAACATTGTATTATTTCATCAAAAATCCACCAGAAAACCAAACCAAAAAAAATTGTTCAATTCCGGAACTAGTTCCGGAATTCCGGAATTGAAGTCCAATCTCGAAAACCAGTTCCGGAATTGAAAACCGTCCGATATTGCAAGCCCTACTCAAAGCTGGTTTTCGGTTGCAATAGGCGTTTTGACCTCATGACCCGTGAAATGGACCGTTTGAAGAAATACATATGTACATACATACATACAATCACGCCTGTATCCCATAAAGGGGTAGGCAGAACACATGAAACTACTAAAGTTTCAGTGCCACTCTTGGCAAATAAAGGTTGGTTGAAAGAAAACGAAACTGTGACATTGCAGTGACAGGTTGCCAGCCTCTCGCCTACGCCACAATTTAACCCATATCCCATAGTCGCCTTCTACGACACCCACGGGAAGAAAGGGGGTGGTGAAATTCTTAACCCGTCACCACACAGGCAACTTGCGTAAAGATATATGTATTTTTACTATCCACGCTAAAAACCGTTATCTTTACTTCAATAATACTGATTAGTACGTGATACTGTTTGTGAATTTCGTGCGATATTACGTACGTAGTGATGTAAGTTCCTGGTTCGTGTTGATTTTGGAACAAGTGTTATAGCAGACTGATGATATTTCTTGTCATAACACTTGGACAAGTGAATATTGATTGTCATTGAGGAAGGTTAACAAATTGATTTGGGTAATGTTTTGATAATGATTACTTACATCAAAGGCCAGTTGTATAAAAAGCGTCATGGTGATGCTGCTACACTTTTTATCGAAATGACTAAGTTGTAATACTTGTAATGCTTATTTCTATCTTTTAGACATGTTAGCGCTTGTAGGGTTGGCGGTTGTAATGCTTATTCTTATTTCTATCTTTTAGACATATTACTTAGCTTTTCTAGACTTGGAGAATTGTTTGAATAATTACCGCGATTATTTTTCTCTTGTTTACGTTATTTCAGAATCCCCACATTTTAGAAATATCAGAGGTATGTAGTCTTTGTTTATCACAATCAATAACCACTCAATTGATACAGGATAACCAAAATACGTGGACAAATATTTAAACCAGCATGCTGTTGTTAGAAATTTTATCAAACTTTAGCGCTTGCGTATCAAAGTATTTATAGTATTAAAGCTTGACCAGAAATTGACTACGAGCCATGTTGCAGAAATTCATTAGAACTAAAGTCCTTCTTCATATTATACTGAATATTATATTATATATACATACTTTTAAACGAGCAATTCCTGTATATTTATTTATTTATATATACCGACGATCTCGGAAACCGCTCTAACGATTTCGCTGAAATTTGTTATGTGGGGGTTTTCGGGGGTGAAACATCGATCTAGCGTAGCCTTAGATCCCGGAAAACGCGAGTTTTCGAGTTTTCATGAGTTTTTTAATTCGTTAATTTCGCCGCGCGCGCATCGATTCCGCTTAGCTCAGTCGTACGAGGTCGGTCTAATGTACGCAGATAGATCGTAGGTGTCAGGGTTTCGAATCTCGGCCAGAAATTAAGTTTTTGTTTTTTGTCTTTTTTTTGTTTTTGTATTTATATAAGAGTTTTTTTTATCTAAAGAGTCGCCCAGATTATTATACTGAACTGTCAGCGCATACATCAGAATAACAGCGCCCTCTTGACAATCCACATTAATATTATAAATGGGAAAGTGTGTTGTGTGTCTGTTTGTTTGTCAGTTTTTCACGGCAAAACGGAGCGACGAATTGACGTGATTTTTTAAGTGGAGATAGTTGAAAGGATGGAGAGTGACATAGGCTACTTTTTGTCTCTTTCTAACGCGAGCGAAGCCGCGGGCAAAAGCTAGTAGTCATATATTTCTGGCCAGATTTTAGAATATTTTGAAGATAAAATATATACCTGTGTGGTGACGGGTTAAGAATTTCCGCGTAGAAGGCAAAAATTGCTAGTAGTCATATATTTCTTTTCTTTCAACCCCTTATTTGCCAAGAGTGACACTGAGACTTTGCCTAGAATATTTTGTAGAAAAATATATACTATACCCGTGTGGTGACGGGTTAAGAATTTCACCACCCCCTTTCATCCCGTGGGTGTCGTAGAAGGCGACTGTGGGATATGGGTTAAATTGTGGCGTAGGCGAGAGGCTGGCAACCTGTCACTGCAATGTCACAGTTTCTTTTTGTTTCAACCCCTTATTTGCCAAGAGTGGCACTGAAACTTGAGTAGTTTCATGTGCTCTGCCTACCCCTTCATGGGATACAGGCGTGATTGTATGTATGTATGTATGTATGTATAAGCAATAATAGCTAGTATGATTACTAACGCCGTGGCTTGCGTGGGCGACGGTCGCGCGATGGTCGCGCGACGGCGATGCGACGCATACGAAATCAAACCTCATCGATATGGAAGTATGAGACGCGACGGCGACGGTCGCGCGACGGTCGCCCACGCAAGACACGGCGTAAGACAAAAGTTTAGTCGTTGAATAGAGACAGAAACAGAATCATGCTCGACATTGACCCGGTTCTTTGTTTCCATCGGACCTCATTTGTGGTTTTCCTGGTGTTGTTGTCGTAATTATACTTATTAACGATCCACGAATGGCCTCCAGTTAATCTATGGAGTCGCGAAAATATACTGGTTCGCTTATTTTTGGACCTTGCAGAGTTGCAGACCTCATCAAGTTGATAGTAGAATCACATCTACTTCTTTTTAACCCCCGACGCAAAAACCACGGGGTGTTATAAGTTTGACGTGTCTGTCTGTCTGTTTGTTTGTCTGTCTGTCTGTGTGTGTGTGTGTGTGTGTGTCTGTCTCTGTCTGTGGCATCGTAGCTCCCGAACGGATAAACCGATTTAGATTTAGTTTTTTTTTTGTTTGAAAGCTTAGTTAGTCGGGAGTGTTCTTAGCCATTTCATTAAAATCGGTCCACTATGTCGCGGTCGGGGGTTTTTTCAAAATTTTAATTTTGTGGTTAGGTTTTAAAGAGTCTTACATTCGCGATTAGATTTTTGTTCATTAGAATACCTACATGTGGACTAATACACCAGGACTCAGGACAGTCAGTACCAAACCAAAAGTATAGGTTCTTTATTTTGCAGACATTTATTAAAATTATATCGAGCGGGTTACTCACCTCAAAATACAGTCGAATGCTCTGCATGTTTCAGTTCATTTTCGAGAAAATATATTTAAAGTATCTCTCGAGATATTCATCATATATTTCATGTCTAAGCGGCAACCCACACCCAGGCGACGCATGTCGTAAGACGCGGAACGGACTTCAGCGCCGCGCCCCCCGAGTGTAATTTAAATAACGTCTCCTCAGTACATTTTGTATAGGAAAGACGTAAGACGCGCCCAAACATGTAGGAAAGACGTAAGACGCGACAAAACGTACTGAGGAGACGTTTTATAAATTACACTCGGGCGGCGCGGCGCTGCACGCTGACGTCCGCTCCGCGTCTTACGACGTGCGTCGCCTGAGTGTGGATAGTCCCTAAAGCTTTTTCGCCAAAGTAACTTTCTTTAAAAAGCGTCGTAACACAATCTCCCCAGATCTTGACGTATATATTTTAATGCCAATACGACCACAGGAAGCGTGTATTAAACCTTATTTATTGTCAGATTTTAGATAGTGTATAAGTTCGAATAAGGCAGATACTTAAGCCTTATATGCTCAATAAGGCCTGACATACCTATTTATCTTTTTAGTGGTACCGGCGGGCCTGACAAGTTTTCCAGTAGTCAGATAGGTCTAAAGTCTAAAAGACAAACGTTTTTCACATAAATACAATCGGCCTTCAGTAGCTCTAAGGCCAAATACAATAGAGTTGGCCAGAATGGCCAGTCGAAGCATACATGGCGCCTTCATAGCTTGACAAATGTCAATCCTTAGAAATGCGTGTTTTCTTGTATGTTTAAGACTATTTGTTTTTGATTGTCTGCCGGTTAAACTAAATCTTACAGAACAAAACATGAGACAGCGCCATCTATGTCAACCTTTGAGAGTTCCCATTTTGTACATATTCCATAATAAAACTAAACGTTAAATAATCAAGAGTTTCAAATCCAAATGCAAAACGCCTGGATCACAGGAGCTTAGATATTGTACGAGAGAGATAGGACGTCCGTTCTTAATTACGGGTCATCATCCTCCTTGCGATATCCCGGCATTTGCCACGGCTCATGGGAGCCTGGAGTCCGCTTTGACAACTAATCCCAAGATTTGGCGTAGGCACTACTTTTTTACGAAAGCGACTGCTATCTGACCTTCCAACCCGAAGGGTCACTAGGCCTTATTGGAATTAGTCCGGTTTCCTCACGATGTTTTCCTTCACCGAAAAGCAGCTGGCAAATATCACACATAAGCACATAAGTTTCGAAAAACTCATTGGTACGAGCCGGGGTTCGAACCCGCGACCTCTGGGTCGTAAGTCGCACGCTCTTACCGCTAGGCCACCAGCGCTGTGTAGTATTCTTGGGTATTAACTCGAAAATGGAATAGGTACGTCGGTATATCACGTTTTTTTACCGAACGTACATCAGTATGTTAACCGTTTGTATTCACATAAAACGGTGATAATTCACGGACGTAAAAGCGGCTCCTTTAGAGAGTTCAACGAAACGCATTAAAATTCGCGCGCCCGCGCACAAAAAGCAAAGGCTTTGAATTTTTACGATTGAAACTTGTGGTTGATTCTGATTTTTTTTTAATTCGAAAAAAAGTCATTTTGTGCCTGAGATGACAGATGATGTGCAGAGATGAACTGGACGTAATTACTGAACATTCCATCAATGAAAAACAAAAGTCTTTCATTTCAATGACAATTTCAGATGGATTGGAACGTTTCTGAGTAACTACGAACTATCAATGACAGATTTTTAAAAGTTGAACGAACCAGGCCGTTCCATAAAATCAAAGTTTCTATTCTCTCTTATTACGATGATAAAATTACATGAGAGACAGCGACTTTTTTTTGGGCGGCTTATTGACTCATTTATTACGGCGAAAGAAAAACTTCCAATTTAATTTTAATGCTTGATGACACGCCCTTGGTACGAGTAAGATGCAAAATGGCAAAACAACTATAAAATACAGAACTTATACAGTGCAATCTGTGCTATAAACGTATGCAACTAAAATTTTACAATGTCTAAACACCGCCACGGGAGCTATAAAAGTTGAATATTATTACACCAACATCACTAACCATTATCAACCATAACATCCTTGTAATAAAGTCTAAGAATTATCAGTGATATGGTAGGGGAAAACGGGGTAAGTTGATACCGCTCTCAATGACTTATAAGTCTTTACAACCGATGGTCATTATTCACGTAGAAACAATGTTTAAGCTTGGAACACATAGGGTGTAGCCCCATCGGGCTATAGCGTCAATTTTGAGGGGATGTGGTTAATCTCAGGAGATTTGCGATGTTATAACTTTAATTAAAATTGCTATTTGAATCCCGATATGGCATTAATCGTCAAAAACTTGAAATAATCTGGTCCTATTTAAATTTTAGTAAACTTTTATTTATATTTTCATATTTTCCTACCTATAGAGTACCAAAACGTCAACGCCGGAAAGGTTGATTTATTTCTCAATAAACGAATCGAGAAGGTTCAAGGTTTTGGTCTAACAGTGGGATACTTTTCATTTTGTTAGACTACGTTGCCCGGGTAAGTTAGTTGTACAAGTGAACGTTGATTTGTAGTAGAGATGGGCCGAATATTCGGTAAATATTCGGTATTCGGCATATTCGGCAAGATTTTCAATGTTCGTATTCGGCCGAATAATTCGGTAGCATTGCCGAATATTTACCGAATAAACAAAGTAAATAACTAATGAAGATCTTACGTAGTCCATTGGATAATAAGCTCCTATTTCAGTAGCTTTCTAAGGAACTACTAAAAAGAGTTAATTAATACATCAAAATATGTAAAAAAAAACCGTAGCTTAAGAGTTGAGAAGAGTTCAAAGTTGTTGTACCTAATAACTAAGTTTTAGTTATCCACTAAATCATAAGAACATAGTTGTAGTAACATATGTAACCATTATCATTTATCAATCATTTAATAGTTTTAATGAACATCCGCTTTAAAAATATGGCGTAACCGAATATTCGGCCGAATGTTCGGTTCGGTAAGAGCTGAACCGAATGTTCGGCCGAATATTCGTATTCGGCAAAGTCCATATTCGGCCCATCTCTAATTTGTAGTATATTAAGCGTAGGTAAATGATTGGTTTACAATTAAAAAAAACTCTCAATGAATGGAAGGCTGCAAGCTGAGTTCATCAGATTTGGAATTGTTTAGTTTTTTTACCACCAATGACTATTATTAAGTCATTATATCGCTAATTGTTTACGAAGACAGTAAAAAAACTAGTAAACAGTTGGTTTACATGCTTCAATAACGGTGAACATGAATGAACAGTGTGTTATGTAACTGTTAATTACAATTGTATAATGTGGTTGTTTATGCTTTCATTCACTAAATGCATCAATGCACATAATACCAAAACTTCATCGAGTGTTTTTAAACATGCTAGTTAGAAATATTGTACACGCATAGTATAGTATAGATAGATAGATAGGTGGCACAGTTTCGTTTTCGTTCAACCCAAGTATTTGCCAAGACGATACGGAAGCTTAGTTTCATGTGTTCTCGACTATTTCCCCTTTTTGGGATACAGGCGTGATTGTATTGTATTTAGATAGATTTTTAGGTGAGTCGTACACGTTTTGAAACTTCAAACTTTGTCGAATGCTAAAATTTAAAAACGGCCTTTGTCCGTTCATTCATATAAAGATACAAGTAAATCTTGCCTTAATGGTAACCGACAAAGTGGGACGTTTTACTAAACACACTCACAATTAGGTTTATTTATTTGTTAAATTGAGAATAACGCGGTATTTAACAATGTCGCAATGTTTCCAAATAACATGAATTCAAAAGATCGTCAGATTGTAAAACACAACAAAAATTCATGAAAAAATACCAATCAAATAAATAAATAAAAAATCAACCAAAAATTTAAAGCGAAGTCAGATACAGTGAAATTGGTAATTGGTAAAGACAGTAAGTAAATGCACCGTGCATTGGGGTAATTTCGAAAGTCACTTAAAAATCACCATTATTTCCATCACATTAAAATTACCCTTTCGAAATTACCCGAGAATTTCTGTGCTTCGAAATTATCCCAATGCACGCTAACTATAATATCTAGTTAATGAATTGTTTTGTGTGGATGCCATGCTTAATTTATATGTACCTATATCTACCTATGTATATGTATATTTTTTATGTATGCCCCTACAAAATAAGAATTCCCTATGAAATTTTCATGTTTACTTCTATATTCATGTTGTTATGAAACTAACATGAAACAGAACAGAAATATGAACATGGGATTTAAATTTAATTGTAGGTAATTTGTATCAACAGGTAACCAGTGTCAGGACCGTGGGAGTAGGTAATTAGGTATTAAAGAATGACAAGCAAATTCAAACAGTAAATAGCATCGCGAACTTTTCACATCGTCTCATGAAGGTTCATGAATTGTCTATTCCTTGCACGTTCTCCAGTGACATGGCTTTAGTAATCGATGTAGACACAGCCTTATACTATAGGTAGGCGGGGTAAAAAGCGCGGGATTCGCAATAGCACGGCTATATGGCACGGCTATTCCAAACGGGGTACTAGTCCTACCAGCGAATGGCTGCACAAAAACAAAATCAAAATATCTTTAGATGGTAACACAAAGTTTGATATTCTATATATCTTTGGATGTTTTAGGTTATGTTCAAAGAGATGCTGTCAACTTTTTGACGAACGAGCAGACAGATCGCCTGAAGGATTGAAAGTGCCAATGGATGCCTGAATCTTAAGCTTTTTCATTTAAGTACCACATCCGTCAGAAATACGACAGAAAATTCAGTCAATTTTTTTTAAATTTCCGTGGGCCACGTGACACGGGCATATTAAACATGTATGTCAAGACCGGGTCACATATGTATTTTAAACGTTTTCCAGAACCAATAGACTTTCAACACAAGGGGTTAAAAGTTTAGAAGGGAGTAAGGCAGCGTTCCCACTTAAGCGTCGCGTGTCTCGAGGCGCGCAACGGACGTTTCCGCCACGCCGCCTGAATGTAATTCAAAAAACGTCTCCTCAGTACATTTTGTATAGGAAGGACGTAAGACGCGCCCCAGGTGGCGTGGCGGCGGCGTGGCGCGCGCCACGCCACCTGGGGCGCGTCTTACGTCCTTCCTATACAAAATGTACTGAGGAGACGTTTTTTGAATTACATTCAGGCGGCGTGGCGCGGACGTCCATTCCGCACCTCAGGACATGCGTCTCTTAAGTGTGGCCGGTCCCTAAAATATCATTATACATTGGTTCCCAAGTTCACCTGCGTGCGCGGGAACACATGGCCAGTTTATCGCATAACTCAGACGGGTTTGGTAGGCGGGCAGAAAAACCGAGGCCGTTCCTGTTGCGGCCGCGATCTTTTTAAAACTTTCGTGGCATTTTTTCCTAGCCTATTTCTGTGTCCCACTGCTGGGCAAAGGCCTCCCGTCACTTATATTTGCTGTCTGCTCCGGCCAGTCACTGCAAAATGCGTCCAGGTGCCGTAGCCGATTGGCATTTCTGCGACGCGAAACGAAAACGAATCGCCGCGAAAGGTAGTCTGGCTCTGTCGCGCCAATACGCAAGAGCGATAGAGATGGATATCTACGAGCGTTTCGTTTCGTGAGCATTTGTGCCATTCGGCTACGTACCCAGGTCCTGCCATCTCTACTTTGGTGCGCCTCTGCCCCGGCTGATCGGCGGTGTCCAGTCAGTAGCCAATTTGGCCCACCGATATTAGGAATATTAAATCTCGATTCTTAGGAATATTATAACGAAGAATAAAGAATATTAAAACTCGAGTAAATTAAGTTAATGATAACGATAACATAGCGAAGAACACTTCAACGGGAGCTGCATAAGAAGCCATTTATGGCCGATATATGATATTTGACTCTATTGAGCACTATTAGTTTAAATTTCAATTGTTTTTATGGAAACGGACCATTACTACGAACATGAACGATGTACAGGATTTAAAACTTCTGTATATGTATAAAAATTAACGATACGCCATAATGACAATGGTTTTATATAATTATCAGTATAAAAGTACAGGGTCCGGTCCAGAACAGGGCAGGAAACAGGGGTACCGAACCCTGGCGGCCTTCGTGCGCGCGCAAGGACGCCATTGCATAACCGGCGCGCACGCATGCAATACGCATCGTCAAATAGATCAATAATAATTGTACAAAAATGTAAACAAAATTTGTGGCTTTCCACCACAGAAGAGAAGACGGTTTAGATGTTTTAAACTGAATATCCAACAGTTAATGCGTCCATATTGCAGACGAAATGTTGCCCTTTTAGGCATGAAATTATTAGACATGTACCGAACTTAAGCTACGACAGAGTCAAGTGAGTCATATACTAACTTAAGCCAAAAAATACGGATTGTTTGGCGTAATTTCTGCCAATCGTTACGCATATTTCAGAGAGACTAAGTCGCCATAAGTACTAATAGTGCTGTGCTAGTTCATGACGAGTGACTAAAGCCAGATGAATTTAAGCGTATTTTTGGCTTACAACTATTTACCAGAATGTTCTAATCTCTATAGGAGATCCGCAATCTTTTCTAACCCCTTCGGGAAATAAGTACGTTTACAATACAATAGGTAGCTACATATAATATATAAAACCTATGATATTATATGATATTGTATGATGCGCCGAGCACGACCGCCTTTGTTTGTATTCGAGCGTAACTCAATTTCCAAAAGAACATGCACTTCAATTGTTTTCTATGTACCGATAATGATTATATATACATACTTATATATAGGTTATAGATAAACAAATACTTTACTAAACTTAGGGTCGTTACATTCGTTACACGTGAAATTTCTTCCATTGCAGCATTTTTTAAATTATTAACTGGTAACCGCAACTTCAACTGCGTGGAATGAAATAAAAATCCTCTACTACCGAACGTTCTAGGTTCGAGTTCTGCCGGAGGTGTGAATTGTTCCATTTTTCGCAGTCGTTCCTGCATGATATAAAACAAAATTTAAGACTCCAGGATGTCTTTATATTTTATATACTCATCATACTCTCTTATTTATACTTATAAAACTGATTAATGATTAAATTAATATCATAAAAGGAAACCTAAGTTCCTAGCTTTTCCCTTTATTCCCTTCCTCAACATTTATCAGACTGCGTCTGCGGCGCTCCAGTTCCTACAATTATAGACGTCGCCAATTGGCCGCCATTAGGCTATCTAAGGCGTGTAAATACGTCGTGAATATTAACGCGGACCGAGACCAAACAATTATACAGACTGAAGTAGTGGATGGAAGTGGTCGTTGGGTGGACAACATTCGGAAAATTGCGGGTCACAACTGGATGAGACTAGCTCAGGACCGGGACAAGTGGTGTACTAGAAGAGAGGACTATGATGATGATGTTGATGAGTGGAAGTAGTTCGCCTATCGCTCTTTTCACTCTGGCGGATGCTACCGTGGGTTGCCAGATGGAATGGCCCCAAAATCGGAACAAAAGGTAATGCTTTTGCAAAGAAAGTTTGGGAAATTTTTAAATGTTTCGCAATCGGGAGGACATGACAAAAATTGGAAGAATCCCGTCAAGTTACTGACCACCTGTGGCAACCCTAATGCTACCTCTGCGTGCGCCCTGTGAGACCCATGACTAGGGCAATAGCAGTGCCCTTTCGTTTTAGCTCGATATATATCATCCAAATGTTCCAACTGAGAATACAGCGTGTGGAAGAGTGACCAGAACCGAGAGCGTGTGGAGAGTTGTATGTAAACTGTCACTATTGGCGACAGGACTTGCCCGGAAGTGTAACTAACTATAAAGGCATTGAGGCTCAACGTATAAATATAATGTGAACAGGCCCCGTAGCCGAATGGCATTTCTCCGACGCCAAACGAAAGCGATACGCCGCTGGCTCTGTCGCGCCAATACGCAAGCGCGATAGAGATAGATATCTACTGGCGCTTCGTTTCGTGAGCGTTTCGTGAGCGATTGTGCCATTCGGCTAGCCACCCTGTGATTTTAATCTTTACAACCACAATGATAGCGATCAACCTTATGGGAGTTACGGGAGACCAAATTTTGTATGAAGATTGTAAGTATTTTTATAAACTTGTCTATGTCTCGGCCCTTGAGTGCGAAAGCGGTAGGAAAATTCCCGATGCATATCTACGTTTTAAGGAAAATCTTATATGGCTAACGAGATACCTACAGCTGCACTCATGAAATACTTGATCTGTGTATAATAATGTAGTAACACTACTACGTCCCTACATAACAAATTGGTAAGTGAAATTTTGGCTCGTTGGGTGGATGATATTCGGAAAACTGCGGGGCAACTCTGGATGAGAGCCCATGAGAGCTCTGGATTAGCCCAGGACCGGGATAAGTGGCGTACACGGAGGCCTATGCTCTGGGCCATTAATGGCTGAACTGATGATCATGAGATCATTGAAGGCTGAAATGATGATAATGATGAAAGTGAAAGATTTAAAAATCTGTCAGACAATACTGATGTAAAATTGTAACTCAACTTACCTTTGTGGTCTTAGAAAGCATGATGGCAGTCACAAAGACTAAATTCTTACCTGAAACAAAAGATTATTTCGTTAAAATCATATTATTAAGTAAATAAATATTACAGGCAGTTGTAGAAAAAAATATAGGTATATGAGTTTTTTTATTCACCTTCAAATCATTAAAAATTTACCCCCTTATTCATAAACGCACTCTAAAGTTATCAAGCCGATAAAGTTCGTTTGTTCTTTTCTATCACACCAGTACGTCGGAAAGGGACAAACGAACTTTATCGGCTTGATAACTACAGTTAAAGAGAGCACGTTTATGAATATGGGGGTTAGTAATTAGAATAAATGTCACAATCACAACCATGGAAATTGATAGATATAATATAGGCATAGTCACAGTAGGTTAATTGCTTGATTGCCCTATAATGTCACTAGATTTGTCATGTCACGCGTCCTCTAGAAGAAAAATTAATCGTGCGCCATTTCATCATAGTAAAGAGAATGCGCCAGGCACATTTGTCACGACAATCGTATAATTGCTTACTATTGTCGTATCTCCAGTTACTTTATAGTTACATACGGCTTTTTGGTCTAAGAATCTTCTGGAATCTAGAACCTAGATGTAACAAATAGTCTAGGCAGTAAACAAAGGACTGAAACCCTATACATTGCGAAATTACTGCGGTTTCGTAATGCCGAGTGTGAAACGATTTACCTGACATTTTGGGAGTTGTAAAAGTATTATGTTTGTTATATTTGGATTGTTTTTGTGTAGCAAAATATCTCTCATGTACCTTTAATAAGTATAGTAGTACACAGAAATGTTATTAAAATATAATCAGACCGTTGTTGCAATTGAATATCACGTAACGAGGCATTTTTTATGTTTTGGTTGACTTCAACTTACAAAAATTGACGCCCGAAAGCTGCAAGCTGCGAGTAAAGACGGACAACTCAGTGGATTTCACTGAGTTCATTTGACACGCTAAGTAGATACGTTTGCTTGATCTATGGTATATATGACATCTGTGATCAGACCAATCTAAGTGTGCAGTAAATTCGATAGCAAAACATAGCGTTGTTTCAAACATCAATATTTCATAGAAGTCTGTTCACTCTCGTATAGTTATGCTACCAAAGTTCGCATTTATAAGCAAAATCGTTGCAGAGTTAACTTGGTCCTGATAGACGTATTAGTGATTTTGCTAATATAATCATTATACTACAAAATAGTAGAAGTAACAAGTCATCTTTGCTTACTGTACTTATTTACAAACAAAATAGTTGCAATAGTAAATGAACAACGCTTATTCAAACCATTGCACAAATAAATGATCTATCTGAACAATGCTCAATATCCAGGTTGCGTTTTGCGTTAAACCAATCCGATGCAAGCAATATTTCCATATAACGCCGCCGGCGCTTGCGCCGGTTACGTTCCTATTGCTATAGCGAGTCGAGTAGGGTAAATTTGTAGCAGATAATTATTGTATAATATTTAGAAAAAAGTGGAATATAAAACAACATAGATCTTATATCATGTACCTATAGATATAGTACTTTATATCCAGGTTGCTTTAGAAATTAATCCAAGTCCAATATTTCCATTGAACACCGACGACGCCTGTGTCAGTTATCTTCCTATTATGTCCAGCATCGAGCGACACGATTAAAAGTATAGACTTGTATGGAGCTGTTTTGACGTTAGCGACGGCCGCTTGCCGCGCCGCTCGTGGCGTCACGCATTGCGTTTATATTTTTTTATTATACTGGGAATTAAGTAATTCAACAAAAAAGTTTACGCAGTAACTAGGTAAGTACTTATAACATTTATAGGATTCCAAATTGTACACAATTCATAACGCGCATTCTTGATGTCATTAAGATTAACGAATATCATAATAAAACATAACGTTCATAAATGAATTATAATTATAACGTAGCATTAACATAATCGCATAGGAATTCGGTTTGAAGTCTAAAATGGCGCCATCTGATATCACCTTAGTTTCGTAATAAAGTGACATTGGCATTTGAAAAATCACGAGTGAGATGTTTCTTCTAGATTAATGTGCGAATTGGGTTAAAGAAAAAGTGTTAAGAGGATACGGTAGCGAAAATGCTAAAATGGAAAGGAGCCCCCCTTTCAACTTGGGAATTTTAGTTAAATATACAAGTGTTATTAACTAGATTTATCGAAAAAAAATTGTTCATTAAGAACAACTCAGTCAAAAGATATTTCAAAAAAATCTTTAAAATCGAGGTTCCGCTCTCGTCTCTTTCCTCCTTCAAAACTTAATCAATCGGAACGAAATTTGAGAATCTGAATAACAATAAAATAGTCTATGTCGGACCGTTTAGCTTTTTTGGTTAATTGTTACCAATCTTGAGTATCACACCTTTTTTTGCGCCACAATGAAAAAGGCCGTTTTTGGAAATTTTTGATTGGCTCTAGAATCTTTAAAAAGCAGAATATCAAAAAAATCAAAACGGTCCGACACAGATAAAAATAATAACAATCTGTGTTGAAAAAATAATTGCTCTATCTTCAAAAACCAGGGAGGAAATAGTCGAGAGCGCTTGTATGGAGAATTGACCCCTACCGTATCGTCTTAAGAAGGAGCTAACTAAATAATTATAAGTATTGTGTATTTACATGCTTTAAGCTAAGATATTTACCATAAAAACCACAGATAGATACCATATACTATTTGTAATAGAGCAGGACCTAAACAAAACATTGAAATGACGCAGTTGTACGACCGAAAGTAAATCGCGAAAATATGTATAATTTTAAAATTGGCAACCATTTTCAAGGATCGATTTAAATAACACAACATTACTAACTTTACATTAAAAAATCCTCATTCTAACCTCACTTTTAAAGCGGATTGTACTCTGCTACTCGCTAACTTAGTAGTAATAAAATAAAACTAAAAAAACTCCTGTATGCCCACCGATGTCATATATACCATAGATCAAGCAAACGTATCTACTTAGCGTGTCAAATGAAATCAGTGAAATCCACTGAGTTGTCCGTCTTTAATCGCAGCTTGCAGCTTTCGGGCGTCAATTTTTGTAAGTTGAAGTCAATCAAAACATAAAAAATGCCTCGTTACGTGATATTCAATTGCAACAACACAAAAATTATGAACAATCAAGAGCCTGAGACATATTTAAAATTACAGGCAAGAAACAACTTCAGTACAAAATTTGACACGCTCGGCCCCTATACAAATAGATGAACTTGTTTCTTCTGTCTAAATAAAGTTCTGTGTGTATGCCATAATTTCAGTAACTTACGACCCTAAACACGGGACCACGCATGCCGTAGGTAAAGAGTTTAATCCTATAAACTCACATATTAAGATCATATCAAATATCGTAAGTTAATTGAAAATATCGATATTCGTGAGAGCAAAGAAAAAGGCCGAAAATAACGATATTATGATCCTCCATATCCTTATACTATCGTATTATATCGAATATATATCGTAATTAAAATACTGGGTCTACCAATGAAGTTTATGGAAATCTTAAGATATTTAAAATTAAATGTAAATAATTATTAAGATTCTTAAAAAAATCATATTTCGTCGTGATTGACATATATATTGCAGCTTTCTAGTGCTAACGGTCACTGAGATTATCCGCGGACGAACGAACGGATAGAGAGACATGGTGAAACTATAAGGGTCCTAGTTGACTACGGAACCCTAAAAAAACTTTTAAATAACTTGCACATAAACAGTGAAAAAACAACGGGTCCAGTCTACATTTTAATTGGTAACGAACACGCGGGCAGGTGACATAAACCAGTGCGCGGAATCCGCTGACGAAATCTGCGCGCGCGCAATTAAGACTGCATTCCCTTTGTTAGGGCGCGCTGTTTTATGATTTGGACACCAGAGAAAAACATGGTATCTGATGGTCTAGGTTGTTTTAATACAAACACTGATGACTACTCTACTCTGGTGGTCTTTTTACCAGAAATGGCTATATCTGTGTGTGTGAAAGTGTAACTGTGTATGCATCTATCTACGATCAATAAAATTGTTTTGTCTAAGCTGTATCATTTACTAAGGCGTGCTAATAAAGAGTATTCTATCCACCTATTTATATATTTATTTATTTATTTATAGCATGCACTGAGTCGCTTATGCTGTCACTATATATTTATGTTTTGGTATAAGACAAGTCAAGCTTAAAAACCTAAGATTTGACGTTAGGTTTGACCACTTTGAATTAAACCTAACAGGGTGCGTAGCCGAATGGCACAAACGCTCACGAAACGTAACGCTCGTAGATATCTATCTCTATCGCTCTTGAGTATTGGCGCGACAGAGCCAGACTAATACCTTTCGCGGCGTTTCGTTTTCGTTTCGCGTCGCAGAAATGCTATTCGGCTACGAGGCCAGTTCCATGTAAATAAATAGAATAATCCATGTCATAACACAATTCCCGATAAAAAGAGGAGCAAGGCGAGATCGAGATCGAGAGCGCAGTTTCTTCTCGAAATATTTGCGGCGCGGGCGCAGGCTCTAATGAGCGCGTCCTTGTGGGTAGGGCTGCCACAACAAGGAAAAAAAAATTGCTATAAATAAAATAATAATAAATAAATAGTGGGGACACCTTACACAGATCAACTTAGCCCCAAACTAAGCAAAGCCTGTACTTGGGTGCTAAGCGACGTACATACTTAAATAGATAAATACATACTTACATAGGAAACATCCATGACTCAGGAACAAATATCTGTGCTCATCACAGAAATAAATGCCCCTACCGGGATTCGAACCCAGGACCGCGGCTTAGCAGGTAGGGTCACTACCGACTGAGCCAGACCGGTCATCAAAGTCTTCAAGGTAAATTATGTTCAGTAAGTCCTACTACTTAGTGCTATTTAATATACACCCCTCAGAATATGACAAACTATAGCCCAGAGACCATGCATAAAAAATCGTACCCTTTAGGCATAGAACACCACATGTCATCGACTATTGGAAGATTGGATTGCAAGATGACGGCAACCCTATACTAGCTCGGCCTCCATTTTTACGCCATCTAGGGGCGTCACGTTGCAAGTAACCATACCAGTGTCATCTCACCGTGTGCCCTAGCTTTATAACGTGCAATGGCGTACTTTTACCCATGTGTCCTTGCTTTACTCGTAATGAATATCTTACTTTTCGTTCCATGTGGTTTTTAATTTAAATTAAATGTAAGCACAGGATGATTTATGATGTTGATAGTGATGAGTAAATTATGGTTATCTTTTTTTTTATTGTTTAATTATAGGCTCTAAGATTTTGACCATATTTTTATTATGGAAAACTAACTAACTAATATGGCTGTGCAATCCAAAGAGAATCTTGGCCTCCAATACTCGAGTACGCCACCTATCCCGATCCTGCGCAGCTTCCTGCCAATCATCGGCTTAAGTTATATTAAAATTGACATATTTCATGAGCAAACGGGTACATAAATAGTAGTAATTGGATGATCGATTTAGCCAAGATTCAAATATCAGTAATTTTTTGGTGATAAGTTCTGAATCCGGTTCAAATGATGTTTTTTGTATTTACAGACGCCGCAGATCAATGATCATTGATCAATCAAATGATCAATTTCAACAAATGTCAAATTAGCTACATTCAGTTTCATTCGTTTTTTTAGCTTAGATATTTATGACGAAATTTTTATAATTCCTAAAGTCAATTATAAAACATGCATTGTCGAATATGAATTCCATTTAATAATAGCAATAGCGGAACTAAACTAAACTCATGTAACTATCTTACAACACACGCTTCAGTGTTCCCACATTTCCGCAAAAGGCAAATCGAATTAGTTGCGAGTTACTAGGCTTCCTAGTTTAGATATATAAACTGGGGTCCATTGTTAGGTCCGAACGAAAGTGCTCTGTTTATTCCCTTTTTTAGCTGAACCTTTGCTCTTTAGCAGGGACCTTTCTCTTGATTCGTGACATCGGGCCACTTTGTTCCACTCTTCAATACTGAAACTTTACTCTTAAGAATAAAGTTTAGAATGTATTTTCGGAATCTATTCGCTGTGCCGTGCAAAGGCTAACGATATTGTGGTGTAATTTGAAGAGAAGTTCCAACTTTGCCTTTATGCCTGTAGGGTTATGATTGTGTTTGCGTTGTTTGGTGTTGGTCGTGTCTCAGTTGCAGAGGGTAGCCCTTTGAACCGGCCGCGGGCGAGCACTGCTTTGGCAAAAAGGCAAGCTTCATACGGAGTGAAACAGTGTCCAGAAATAGTAATAATTTAGGTTGGAAGAAAATTCTGAAAGTTAATTTCTGAATCTGAATCTGAATGTTTCTAAGTTGGTAATTTGAAAAATACGTCGGAAATCAAAGACACTCTATATGTAGACCACGAAAATTGTAACAATACACAGAATATATTGAAGTAGGATATATTTTTTTGAGTTAATAACAAACTATGTATAGCTGTAGTTGTTCGATTTGCTATTCAATTCCTCTGCTATTGAATTTAAGCATTTGTAAAATGCTCGGTTTCATTTTTCGTATCGGTAGAGTCTTGGATTGTCCAATCCATTTTTTTGCATTGTTCTTAAATTCGTCTCTGCTTTCGTCATCCATTTCGTCGCGTTCACCAGTAGTGTTTTGTCATTAATGTCATCTTTAATCATATGAGTTGTCTTTTTCCTATTTATTTATTTAGTCGTATGGCATCAATTTGAATTTTTGTCGTTTTACAAGTTAATTAGCTCTTCACTCGGTCGGCTGCGTATTGACTTAGTTTATATGAGTCCAGAGGATCTCCTAAGTATTTTCTTTTTGGGAGTATTTTTCCAGTAGTAACAGGTCCACTCTGTATACCATTGCATACTTTGTTAATGCCATAAATGCAATTGAGCCGTGGCACGTCCGTATCGTCCAGAAAGGTGTCTTAAACGCAGTAAAACTTTATAGGCCGGTTATGGTACCATGGTCACGAATTTGCAGTATCAACATTTTATTAGGCTCATTGGGTTAGCTTTTATTACAGAGTTTCAAAACTAAACTATGGCCTGGGAACCCTGCAAATCCGAAAGACCAGAGTCAAGACACCTTATAGGTAACTTGACAAATTGCTGAAGGGAGTCCTTTTCAGTGACGTTTATGTTAATATTAATAAAAGTGTAGCAATAGACATAAGAATCTTGTGATTTTTTTTCTTTCTTTCTTCTTTTCTTTCAAATCCGATACTATCCGAGTATCCATGGCATTGTTGTGGTCGACTACTGTGACAATGCCAACAATGCATCCAAGTATTTGACCGGAACGAAAACAATCGCACATGTTCCATAGTAAATACAATTATCATGGACTACATTTGGGATCCAATAGAATCTATCGAAACCATTGAAAGAGCTCTGAACCTAGATGTTTCTGAACTCTAACCAGTCATGTCAGCAGTTTATTGATGACAGGAGTAAATATATGTATATTCGTCCTTGGGAAAGATAAAAAACAAAGAAGGTGCCTGTTCACCTTTGATTTGAAGATTGCTTGGTATAGTGGATATGAGCGGGGAAATATAGACGCCGGTAAGGAATTCAAAGCGGTTGAACGATTGATTTCAAGTCCTCTCCATTTTAAAGCAAGAGTAAATAGGTATCTCACAGGTAAGCGTGCCCCACCGTAGACCGCATCATCACTTACCATCAGGTGTGATCATGGTCAAACGTCTACCTATTCATACAAAAAAAAAACCGGCCAAGAGCGTATCGGGCCACGCTCAGTGTAGGGTTCCGTAGTTTTCCGTATTTTTCTCAAAAACTACTGAACCTATCAAGTTCAAAACAATTTTTCTAGAAAGGCTTTATAAAGTTCTACTTTTGTGATTTTTTTCATATTTTTTAAACATATGGTTCAAAAGTTAGAGGGGGGGACGCAATTTTTTTTCCTTTAGGAGCGATTATTTCCGAAAATATTAATATTGTCAAAAAACGATCTTAGTAAACCCTTATTCATTTTTAAATACCTATCCAAAATATATCACATGTTGGGGTTGGAATAAAAAAAAATATCAGCCCCCACTTTACATGTAGGGGACCCCCTAATAAAACATTTTTTTCCATTTTTTATTTTTGCACTTTGTTGGCGTGATTGATATACATATTGGAACCAAATTTCAGCTTTCTAGTGCTAACGGTTACTGAGATTATCCGCGGACGGACGGACGGACAGATAGACATGGCGAAACTATAAGGATTCCTAGTTGACTACGGAACCCTAAAAAGAATGCGTGATTAATTTTGATCACCTTGCCAGTTTGTTTTGAGGTCGGTGTAGCTATTGAAGAGTAATTGTTGTAAACAAGACAATAATAATTGCGAGGTCATTATTGGAACTAATAGGTATGATTGGAAAAAAACCTCACGTCATCTCACTGCCCGATGGCCCTTTGGCCGCTCTGGTCAATTGATGTAGGTATACAACGCTCTACAATATTTAGGTCATAAAATCATCAACGTTGTAGACCATAGGTTCTTTTTACGCCATCGAAGGCCCTTCTTTATAACTACTCCATCCAGAATTCCAGGTTGATCAGCTACCCTGAGTTATTCATCTTTCCACTTATTTATTCTTACGCAGAATTTCTCAAGCAAAGAACGCCTTATAGCGCATGTTATCCTCCTTATTCTTGCTGGAAATGTAAATAATAACTCCCACACTAACCACAAATCTGGATCCTCTGAAACATTTCGTTCCGCATCCTCGTAATTCTGTCTGTAATGTTTCCGATTCGCCGAATCCCGGCATCGGGTAGGACCGTCCGTCTTGCCCCATTTAGCGGTAACAAAGCTGGAAATGAGAATCTGATGTGTGCACGCATAAATCTTGGAGGGAGACCATTTGGAAAAATCTTGGGCGGGTTTTGATACGCGTTCTAAAGTTGGGAAATGTTTGAGAATATCATTTGTTAAATGTACGAATATTATTGCTTACCCTGTCGCTTGGTTGAGTGGAGGTAAAGTGAGGAGGCCTTTGCCCAGCAGTGGGATACTAAAGTAGGCTAAAAACACTATTTATGGCTTACATCGAAACCCATAACCTGCTGAAAGACCATTGACCGCACTTCTAGAATCACTCTTGAATGGCAACAGAATTAACATGACATATGAGTATTACGATTGTAACCAGAGTATTCTTAGCACAAAGTAGTTCGCTTCAAAGTGACCATAGGTCACGTGCGCCATTTAATAAAGGAGCGATTTTTTTTTTTTTTAATACTACGTCGGTGGCAAACAAGTATACGGTCCGCCTGATGTAAAGCGGTCACCGTAACCTATGGACGCCTGCAACTCAAACAGTGTCACATGCGCGTTGCCACCCCATTAGAAACTTGTACACTCCCTTTTGCTGTGTTAAGTACACAGCAAAAGAGAAAATATATGGCTTAAAATTTTTCAGCTGTCTCAAATAAAGGAATGGAGTACGTTTTAAAATCTTCGAGAATTGCTAATTTACACAGAGCGCTGACAGTTGAAAGATTATAGCGAGTTTCTTTCAATTTTCCGTTCTCCTATATTTCTATAGTGTCTGACACATTGGTCAAGCATTTTTGTTAGACTTTGTTCCTTGCCAAAACTGACACAAAGCTGTTTTTAGGTTGTATTCTTTAGAAATTTTAAGGTTATATATGAAGCCTTTTGTAAGTTCACTGCACCGAAGTGCGTGATCGGATTTATTAAAGTTTGCAAATGATTTAATGGAATAAATTTGTCGGTTCTCTGAATTCGGAATGTGCACGGAATTTTCCTCCGGGCGGCGTGTTTCAATTTAGAATGTGAATAGTATTTCTGTGGAATGAATGATACAAGTTTATGTTGCGTGTTCGTAATTTGTTTTAATGTTGTATAATAAATTACCCACAATCATCCAGATATAATTCAGCCGACTTTAAATTTCTTGGCAAATCTGACGGAAATAGTGACAGAAGTATCTATCACTTGGTTGTCTCTCGAATGAACTGGTCCGCAGCCCCAGGAGGCAGCCGTTTGCACATGTTATGCAAAACGTAGCAAAACAACGAGTCGGCTAATAGCAGTTCTCACTACCGGCTACCGGTCTATAAAGCTCTTCACAAACCTCCTCATATAACCAGAATAATTTCTGATCTTTGAACGCGCAAAGATGCCAAGGATCTGCGGATCTTTGCTACTGTGACAGATTTACACACTTTCATGAATAACTGTTTAACATCCTAAGTCAAAAAGTTTTATCCGCATACACCTGTCTTGGCAACTTACGCTTTTCCGGCCTAGGACGGCAATCTTGCGCCTGCGACGGGGTAATGGAGCTATTATATCGCCATTTATCAAGAGAGAGCCGTGAGGAATGTGGATGCTTCCAGCTTTTTGCTTATAATTTTTATAAGCAGTTTACCTGATGTTGCCTAAATGGTGAAGTCAATATACTCGTAGCATTCCTTGAAGCCAGTTGAAGCCAGTTTTTAAAATAATGCCGGAACAATTTGTGACAAACGCTTCCCGTCAGATTATTGAATAACGGCAGCGAAGGACCGACCTATCGGAGCCAGTTGTTGTTGTAAATTATATGAATTAAAAAATTACAAGCAGTTCTATTGCCATATCTACCGTTCATTTCTTTTTACAATTAACCAAACCCTTCTCCTGGCTCTCCAAATCTAACCCAACATGCCTCCAGTTCTGCTCGAACACGTGTTGATGAAATTTTTGAACTGGTTAGGGTCACTTGCACCACCGAAAATGTGGGTTAACCCACCATTCTATACGGAATTTGACAGTTCACAGCCCACTAACCTTGAGTTAAGCGAGTGGTGCAAGTGGCCCTGAATAACAATCATAACCCTTTGAACACCAAGAACCACTGAAGTGGTTGTGTGCCGTCATGCCCACCGCGCCAATAACCACTAAAATGGTTATTTTGGACGCTTTCAAAGCATTTGTCCTGCTGACAGGTAAGATTGATATTCGTCATTTACTAGTAGAGGTGTAAGACACATTTTGACACGAAAGTCAAAGCGTTCAAAAGGTTAATACAAGTCAAATGTAACTAGCCAATCCTCACTTAAATATCAAAACAATACATCTAAACTGGCGTGCCAGGGTACATATAAGTGTGCAACAGGGTAGATACGGGTATAATGGGGTCAAGTATACCGGAAGCGATGCGCGCGCGCTCCTATTCAATCTTTATCGTAGATCCATTGTGCGCACGCCATTCTGCGTGGCATAACATATGTATGCGTGTTTGTATGTATAGATCCATACTAAGCTCTCTAGCCTGTCTATAATTGAAATACTTTGAAAACTAGATAGACATGAAGTTTTATAGCAGTCTCGACTCGCTTCTTCGAAATAAGATATCATGCAGACCTGTTTTCACTTTTCACGCAAAAATCGAAATGTGTACTAAATTGTCTTAAGTAAAATTAATGAAAAGTTAGATAGTAGAGAGATGACAGGATTGAAAAGTTTCAAATACAACATGGGTTTTGTTTGGTGAGATCAATAATGTTGACCGAAAGGAGTTAGTTGCGAAAATGTAAACATAAACTTGAAGAGGAAGAAGATGTTTGGAAGAGTTCTTTGATCAATTGCCTCATTGTTTGATCCTAAAATCTATGATCCATCATACGGGGATAATAGAGTAATGGGTAACAGGGTGCACTGGTATGGTATATGCAACATGCAATGAAGACAGAGGCAGTGACATTGAAACTACTGACAAGGAAGCTGCAACTTGTGTGCAAGCCAAAAGTCAAAGCCAAATCGATTTCAATTCTTAGGGCCAGTTGCATCAATCAATCAGCAAACGTCACGCAGCAGAAATCTATAGAAATTTGGTAACAGACGGTTTGGTGCAACCGACCCTTAACCCGATACACGGGCTGAATTCACACATACAAGTACCCCATATGTGTAAGTTAAGTTCCATGTGTTCTAAACAGGGTCGAAATCTGTCGTGCGTACGAGCATTAACATACTAACGGCCGCGGATCCGGGTGGGACAAATCGGGTGTTGGATGTTGTTGCGATTGCTTGGGACATGCGCGTGAGTTTGGTGCAGGTGGTGAGAGGAAGCGATGGATCATCGAAGTATTATATAGATGGCAATCCAACCAAAGCTCGGCGTTGTAACCGATGCGGCCGGAAATATGACTATCATCCTCAAAGACGCTGTGGCCAATGATGATAGGCTGATAGCATATGACCTGTGAGTACTTCGAATAGCGCCTGTGGTCTCTCCGGTAATCAAAGTCAATATTGGGTGGAAAATTTAAATATGTATTGCTTGAATAATAGTGGATTTTTTTCAGTCACAGTCCAATACCCTGGTATTCTTAAAATTATGACTTGTACATATACATACTTGGCTATAGAGAGAATTTCTTCCTAAACAGGGAAGCCCTGTCGATTCTATCCAAATCACGAATTCTAGTTAATTTCTAAGCAAAACAGAACAGAAATCGCATTAGAAACCAATCGCGTCTCCCAACCTGCACCGTCCCCATTCAATGTTAACACCGCATCTATGACCATAAACAAAATAAATTCCCCCTCGGCCGGTGTAAGCACGGGCGGTACACGCGACCTGCGGACGCTATTAATCTTGTCTGTGGCCCCACAATGCATCGGCCGTGCCGTGTGTGGCCGGACCATCTACGGGGCTTGAATTTTGTTTGGCGACTATGTAAGTTTTTGATGAAGGCTGGGCAACATTTGTCCTAAGAGTTTTTCATGTTACAATGTTGCAGTTCGAAATCTTGTGTCGGTTGGGGTAGAGGTAAATATGAACTTCAAGTACCAAATCAAAAATTCATTGGAATCAATTCTTATAACTAATGTTTCATTCAGCCCATATCACTTTAGGTTTTTTAAAGTATGTAAGTATGTTTAGTTCTTGGTCGACACGCTACAGGTCCTATATGTATATAATTTTCGAGAGACGATACAACTCAGAATATTGGATATTTAAAACACGCCTTATAGGTATCAAATTTTGAAGATGGAGATCCATTTCACAAATGATGAGATTTTGATGTTCCAATACGTTACCCGATGGCATAAACGTCATGGAAAATGACTTTCATTGTACAGAGTATGGTCGGCTTACTATAGAATGTAGAACCAAAAATCAACACAACACAACATCAGCATCAACATCATGGTGGCCGCTTCCCATCAGGCGGACCGTATACCTGTTTGCCACCGACGTGGTATAAAAAAAAACATACAAACAGGTAAATTTTCTGCAACGAACGAAAACGTTAAAATATCATGGTAAACGTTCTAGTGTAAAAATATGTTAGTCTTACACGGTGTTAATTCAGTATGTACTACATACTATGTACTGGAAACAGTTAACAATATAAAGCGGCGCATTGCGCGCGATTACAATAATCTCAGTATATCGTTATCAGCGACCCAGTTGCACGCGGAACCGCGCATGATCCACGATAGCAAGTGATCTATGTGATCGCTGATCGATTACGATCAATTCTCTATGGAAGCATATTTCAATAGATATGCGATAAGAGATATGTTTGAAATGTGAGCATTTGTTTTGGTTACAGATAACAATGAGAATCGTGGTTTAGTTTTAGACGACGCTTGATACTGACTGGTACTTGGCATTTTATCATAGATTAACTAACCTAACCATAAAATTAAAATTTAAAAAACCCCCGACCCCGACATAATAGACCGATTTTCATGAAACATGGCTAAGAACACTCCCGACTAACTCAGCTTTCAGACAGAAGAAACTAAATTTAAATCGGTTCATCCGTTCGGGAGCTACGATGCCACAGACAGACACACACACAGACAGACAGACAAACAGACAGACAAACAGACAGACAGACAGACAGACAGACAGACAGACAGACGGACGGACGGACGGACGGACGGACGTTTTTGGACGGAAAAATAGGTAATACTAATAATACCGAAAGTGATTTTCTTTACGACTACTGTGGGCCATTTATAGACAGACAAATTCTTTTCCCCTCACAGAAACACGTGTTTTGTCCTTTAATAGCAGGGGTTAAAAATAGAAATGTAATAATACCGAAAGTGATTTTCTTTACGACTACTGTGGGCCATCTAATATATATTATATCGTCAAATTCTTTATCTACATTATCTACAGAATTTTACTTTTTAGGTACAGTCGATACTACAAAGAGATGTATCCACATTCACCTTATTGCATTGTAATAAGGTGAAAAAGTGGATACATCTCTTTGTAGTCGACTGGACAGTTTTTACAAAATATGTTTTTTACCTACGATTCAACAATGTTTCATCTTACCCCATCCCGTGGGCGGAGACTATCATAATTTTAATTACCAACCGGTCAATGACATAACCTTCATTTCTTTCTAATTAATTACGAGTAGATACAATCGATTATAACAAATTAAAAGGGTACTTAAACCACAGTAATTTTAATTTGGTCCCCCGCGGTTAAATATTAAGGTGAAGGTCGCTTTCTAATTGATAAATAATCGTTAATATCCATCAATATAGAATCATCAGAAATATCTGAGCGGACAACGTCCTCACATATCCGAATACACAACTTTTTTTTTTTATTTATTTTTTTAATTATTATTTATTAATGGGCTTACTCTTGGCCACAGACTAGTCAAAGGCAAAGACGTGGCCTACAATGGGGTGAGCTCGCCCAGAATGCCTGTTCACCCTTGATTTGAAGGTTACGGCACCATTCGAACTTCAGAAATCTCTAGATACAATATGGATCGGATATGTTATATCAATATCAAAAGTGACGTCTCTACAAACAAAATCGTATACTAATTGTTCGAATCGGCCCATAAGTGACATACCTTCTTCATAACCCATCCTATCCTAGTCTCCCTTCTACTGGACGTTGCACTATTGTCAAAGCACTGGATTCCAACTATCCCAAGTTCAGATATTATTTAAGCATTTCGGCCGCTTCGATATATCTGATAACGATAGTATACCTACTTATTTGGTATCTTGTTTATTATTCTATTTTGTAATAAATTCTATCTATTTCGGTGAAACAACATCGTATGTTATAATCAGGTGACCTGAGCGATCCAGATCTTGGAAACATAAACTAGAACTAGACTGACATAATTTTCATTATCCAGTTCCAGATTATAAATATCAGCCAAACTATGCGTTTACATGATGCTTTTATTTTTTCAACAATCTTTACGTGTTCCCAAATTATTTATCTTAGAATTTTATTTATGTACTCAATACACTGTTAATGAAAACAAACATTTATTTATATGGAAAGAACAGTAAAAACAAGATAACATATTCATACTTATTTTATGACTCAAAGGAATTCTCGAACACATCCAAGTCCTTATTAAACTTAAATATGTATAATGCAATGCCACTAACGCGGCAAATAGAACTGTCAACACCAAATAGGCCATGTTTACACGAGAAACCTACAAACACACAAACCAAGGACGTCTCATATTAGCAGACGCGGCCGTTACGAATTCCAAAAAGGAAAACTTGATATTTAGACCGGTCAAATCTTACACGAAAATCTGCTAAAAAAACAAAGTGTGATGTAAAGCTGCATTTTTGGTATATTATTTAGGGTCCTTGAAGGAATGTGAAACTATGTTTTGCAAGCAAAAAAAGTGTGTGCTTTTTTTTTAATTTGCAAAAAACTGCAAAAAAATCGGACTTTTTTTAGTTTTTGTAGTGTCATTTAAAAACTAGACATTTTAGGCAATAAGTTGCTTCGCAAAGGTCAAAGAACATTAAATTTGAAATCATTTGAGCCTACTCGCAATGCCGTATCTCAAACAGTTTTTGAGATATGACACTTCAAAAAAGGGTATTTTTCCCCCTCTTTATGAAAATTTTCGTTTTGCCAATATTTTGAGACAGATTTCAGCAAAACATATCACGGTATTATATATTTTGCGAAATAAAGTTGTAGAAAATTTAATTAGCTTTCATTTAAGACCAAAAGAGGGCCAGTTAGTCAAATAATCAAATTTATAACCTAAAAAATAAGATTATAATAGCATAAATCTAGTATAACTAGATCAGAAATGAGTGGTGGAGGGTGATGGCCAAACGGGATAGTTTACGTGATATATATTTCAAGAGACGTAACAAAGAAGGCGTTATTATTATTTGGGGACTGTTCAAGTATTACGTAAGCACTATAACAATAATAGGCATTATACGTAAGCACTATAATTATAGGGACCGAGGAGGTGATTTCTCTGCTTATAGGGTTTTGGTGATGATTTAGAGCTTTCCTTACTTTCTTGCTGACAAGGGGAATGCCGATGGTATATATTTTTAATAAATTAGATTAGAAACCTAAGAAAATAAGATTATAGCATAAATCTAGTATAACTGGATCAGAAGTGAGTGGCGGAGGGTGATGGCCAAATATCATGCCAAAAGATGGATAAAGATAAGAATGGGGGAGGGCTAACACTTGTTATAAATTTTGTCTTTTATCTATTTTACTGTACAGTTTCTTACTTAATAGTTGAACGGCCCCTTGTCTTTGACATACTTCCACTTGTTACTTCCCTCTATACATTTTGTATGGGGCAAGGTGTGTAGAACAATGTATTTAATATTATGTTTCGTATGTTGTCTAGACAGTCAGGTATCTTAAAGTGTGTGTGTTTTTTTTTAATATCTGTGTATTGCCTATGGTATTAAATTTTAGATGGCTGGATGGATGGATTGTATAGTGTGTGAGTGCTCTTAAAAATTACCACAAACACAAGCGTCACAAAATATCAGTCATACTCGGCCACTGAAACAGTGGAACTAAATAAAATGAGTGGCGATTTACTATTATTGCTGGATTCTGAATTTTGATGTGAGAAAGACCTGGCACATCAGTATCGCCGCCTGACGAAAAAACGATTCAGAAAACCTTCATTGGTGTGAAGTGGTGAACACCAACACCAATGTGGCTCGACTATTGCAGTGGCCGAGTACGAGTGATATTTTGCAACACTAGAATTTGTGTTTGAAATGGTCATTTTTTAATAGTACTCAAACACTATTCATCTAAAAATCAACACTAGAAATTAGTACAGATTTGGGCGTGTCAAGGTGTTAATATCACTGCGGTGAAAAAGGCCACTGACTGTCCAGACAACATACGTCAAACATGTTGAATACATTAAGAGTTATGATACGGCCGACCAAGCGCACTGCCTGCAGAATTAAAGAACACATTGCTGCAGTCAAAAATAATGACACTTTTCTTCTTCCTCTGTTCCTCATGGCTTAGGATTGCGACGGTCAAGTTGCTTAGTCCTATGGTAATGTCGACGGAACGCGCCACAACATACTTGATGACTTCAAACTATCAAATGTATGGAATCCAGTGATTTGTTTGAGTAAGTGAAGTCAGAATTGAACAAACGTAGTGACATTGTAAGTGTAGTGTGTTTGGACAGACCATCGTGTGTGAATGCGACCGGATTTATACCTGCACCCGCCTTCTTCATTTTTAGAAATATCGGGAGCACGACCAAAATAAAAAAGTTAATCACGGTCTATATCCCAGTCAATATAAGTCTGACGTAGAATACATAGTAGTATTTCTCATAGTATAGAAGGAAGTAAAAATGGGACTACGTCAAGGACAAGGGGCCATTCAAGAGTTACTTATGCTAATTTATTACAAATATATACCCTCCCCCCATTTCCCTTGTCAGCAAAAAAGTAATGAAAGCTCTAAATCATCACCAAAACCCTATAAGCAGAGCAATCACCTCCTCGGCCCCTATAATTATAGTGCTTACGTATAATGCCTATTATTGTTATAGTGCTTACTTAATACTTGAACAGTCCCCAAATAATAATAACGCCTTCTTTGTTACGTCTCTTGAAATATATATCACGTAAACTATCCCGTTTGGCCATCACCCTCCACCACTCATTTCTGATCTAGTTATACTAGATTTATGCTATTATAATCTTATTTTTTTAGGTTATAAATTAGATTATTTGACTAACTGGCCCTCTTTTGGTCTTAAATGAAAGCTAATTAAATTTTCTACAACTTTATTTCGCAAAATATATAATACCGTGATATGTTTTGCTGAAATCTGTCTCAAAATATTGGCAAAACGAAAATTTTCATACAAATTTCTAAGCGCAAAAACTGACATCAAAAATGCCGCTGGCAATTAGCACTGGCTTCTGAGACTTGGGAAATTAAAAAAAAACTGTCATACATGCAGGGCTGCCAACTTAACAATAAAACTGTTCGAGCGAAAATCTACTCTGAAGTCAATTGAATAAAGTAGTTTACATGTGATAGGTAAGTCGGACTTGAATCTCGAACGCGATGACCGGGTCACCGCACGGAACCGCCGTACGACATAGAGCTTACGACTGCCTGAATAGCATTACAACGTTGACAAATATAGACATGTGAAATAGACTTTACTGTGAGTGAATTAGAGGTTATGTTTGTGTAGATTGACAGTTAATTAGCAGAAGTTAATACGTGTGCGTTTATGTCGCTTAGGCATGTCGTAGAAAATATGGGAAATGCTTAAGCTCATTGAGTTCCAATTTACAATTAATACCGGCATAAAATCTGCATTTTGAGATCAAAATGCAGATTTTATGCCAATAAAATAAGGTCATATATGTACATGCGACATTATTTTCATATGAAGTTTCCATATACATTACATCTGACTATTGTAAAAACTACATAGGTATACAAAACAGTGTAGGTAGGTACATAATGTACATATTCCATGTGGTATGTAAAATTGCGAGAAGTACTTAACTGCACATACGACAATTGTTCGCCGTATTAAGAATAACTGTCTCCCATTACCGTGACACCTCAGACAAGACAAGCTACGTACCGAACAGCAATAAAATTCTACTATTGTTTCCCGCCGCGGAAACGCCGTAAACAAAGAGCTATAAAACTTATGGTACTTTACCAAACCGAGAAAAGGAAGAACTCGCACAGGCCACTTCAACCTGTATGTCCAAGGCGTACAATCGTTGATAGATGCGTTGTTACATTGGGTAGGATAAAGTCGTATTTACAGGTTTGACTACTAATTTCTTTGTCTGTCGGAGATAGGGAATCTTTGAAGTGGGCAAAACGGTAACAACCAACAATCCAAACGCATAGTTCTCAAAAGTAACCGAGGCTGATGTGAAAAAATAAAGACCTACACGAAACCGCAAAAATGGTTCAACGTATTCGACAGCAAAATAATTATAAATTGAGTATGCTTATGCTTAAAATAATCTTGACATGATTAATCATTCATGCATTGGAAATAGAATAATAAATATTATCATCATCATCATCATTGCAAGGGCAGACACATAGTACCTACTCATACAAAAAAAATATAGAAATGAGTGTAACGAAGAGATGTGGTCAAATTTCAGCGTGATGCTTTCCGATGCAACCAACCAGTGAAAAAAACCGAAAAATAAAAAGAATTAGGTGGACCTTTCTTAAGCACAACCTTTCGACTACTTCCCATATCTATCCGACTGTCGCACCGTCAAAACATACGATTGCTAATGTAAGGCAGCGTTCCCACTTATGCGTCGCGTGTCTCGGGGCGCGCACGGGGCGTCCGCGCCACGCCGCTTAAGTGTAATTCAAAAAACTTTTACTTTTGTTCGTAAGACGCGCCCCAGGTGGCGTATTATGTCCTTCCTATTGTATATGTTACAATACAGGTGGCGTGGCGCGGACGCCCTCAAGGCCCCTTTTCTGTTCAATTATTATGATTGATATGTCAATAAATTGCGATCAAGGTCGTCTAAATTAGACACACAATGCAATCGGCCTAATTGCATTATTAGTCTTGTCACTGTCACAAATATTACTGATACTTGGTTATTACCATGTCGTTTGGACAACGAAACACGATATTATGGCTTTAAAGGGTACGAAGGTACTTTAACAATAGTCTCACACTAAAAACCGCTTTAGTGATTTGACCTGTGAGTGTCTGACCCTCACAGAGACACCTAGTTAACTATCGTTTATCGCTTTCGGTGAATCGCAAGTTCATGTTCGCTATGGAACTGCAAATTATTTTTTCACGATTTTGAGGTTGGTCCCATAGTAAAGTTTTTCACTGAGACTTACGTATCCACTCCTAGAGTATAGATATACATAACAAAACCACCCTTTTTAAATATGGGTTATTAAAAAATGGTAAAACTACACATTCCTGTATTTTTGGTAGGAATCGCAATGAGTAATCCAGTGTAGTACAATCCAAAGCATCATCGTCACTGCGTAATTTACCCACGAGTTGATGAGGTAATTAAAAATCATGCGACATAATGACATAATACGAGTTTTTGTAACATTCATATTACTGTGAAGGGAAATTAGGACAACAAATGCCCTTCAACATATAATTGGATTTATGACGAAGCAATAACAATTTTTGTTTGCTTTTTGTAGATCGAATTGTTTATTGCATATTATAATTGCCGATCGTTTTTGCGCTACCATAAATATTTACACCTACAATAAAAATAATGACCGATGTTTTCTGTTTATTGCTTACGTGTAGAGGTACGGTAGTTGGCGCTTAAGCCATTATTAATAATACTCCAAAATAAATGCGGTACATGCGATGTAACCGCCACATGCCTAAAGGTGCCTTTACACGTGAAACGTCATGATTTTTTTACAAATAAATTATGTTCGTAAAATCAGCGAAACTATATTCGCAAGTTATTTGCGAGACAATTAACAACCAAAAAGGGGTTGTTCTGATTTTTTATTAACGATTTTAATTACCTTTATTTACGCATGCGAAATAACCATAAAATAACATTATTTTTTATGTTCCACTTTATAATGGACAAATTACATTTTAATTATACTGGTACATACATACAAATCTAAAAAAATTAGTTAGTTAAGTATACATTTTTAATGTTAGTGAACTTTGTCTGTGTCTTATCCGTACCAGCAAAATATACATGTATACTGTATAGTATATGTACTCACATCCATTTTAAATGAAGAAAGTAAAAAAATAGTCTTACCTATTGACACTTGGATATAGGATAGGAATAGGAGATACATTTTAATGCTTAGTGCATTAGTGTATGTTAATTATTACACTGACAATTACTGATGTAAGTCGACCTTGCGTTTACTGCACGCGTGCATATCATAAATAAATATTTAGTACGTACTATGTAATAAGTAGCAAAATAAAAGATTTACCATAGGGCATCGTTTCATGATATCTTTTGTATATGTGTTGTTGTGGTCTTATGTTCTTTCTTACCTGTAAAAAAATAAATAAATATTAAAACATGTATTTTTGTGGTTTATTCATATTTATGACTATAAAGCAATTTCGAGATAAAACACATGTAGCCGAGGAGACATTATTCTATTATAAATATTTATATTGCTATTTTAAATAGTTATGTGTAGATACATCAAGATAAACAAGCTGATAAATACCACCATATTTTTTGCACACGCCATAAAACCCTTTTTAGTCTGATAACATAACACTAGGTTTACTAGGTTATATAACTGCCTTAATGAGCCTAGATCCAAGATGGCAGATGCCGATATTTAGATAAAGCTATTTAAGGCCCTTTGTTAGCCGTCAGATTACCTATTTAGAACAAAAGGTCGTAAATGACTTTTGTTGTAAAGTCACATACGACCATATATCAATAAGGTCTTTACGTTGTACGAGGATCCGCATGCCGCTCCGGTGGGCGAACGGGACAACGCTATAAACATGTAGTTCTGTCTCTTTTACTTACATAGATTAGAGATTACCGTGTCATACATCTTAATGAAGCTAGCGCAATGTTTGAGGAGCCCTATCAGACGCGATAAAGTCTTGTTGCTTGACTTAGTTTTTAGTTAAATAAAGTCGTATGTATAAGAAAACAGTTGTCACATACAACCTTATTATTCGAAGCGTTTGTTTCAAAATATGGTAGAATAATGTCGCATGTGTAAATACAACAGTAGTCAGATACGACTTTATTAGCCTGGGCGTGTGATTCCATTGGTGGGGCCGCCTTGGGGATCCCTAATTAAGTACTAAATCTTTGTAACGTTACATTAAAGACGTCGTTTAAATCTGTTAAATAGATAATATGAAGTTGCAGGGTATCTACAATTTCGTTTTAACAGTTGTTTTATATTATTTTTACTCAGAATCACGAACTCTTTCTTTTACCCTACAAAACGTTTGAGAACATATGTTACGGGATACATGGTGTTACGGCCCATTCTAAATTCTTCGGAATAATCCTAAATATGTCAACCTTAAATGTTTACCCTTATTAAGGCTTATTGCCGTGTGGTGCGGCATCAGAAAAGAATAGCACCACTCCATCTCGTCCCGTGGCTGTCGTGTGTCGTATAAGGCGACTAAGGGAAAAGTCGAATGGCATTTCTGCGACGCGAAACGAAAATGAAACGCCGCGAAAGGTAGTCTGGCTCTGTCGCACCAATACAAACGAGCGATAGAGAGATATCTACGAGCATTTCGTTTCGTGAGCGTTTGTGCCATTCGGCTACGTATCCAGATATGCACATGAGCAAGGCTCGCTCGTATCCTTAGTGGGGTCCTTGCTCTAGTGACATGTGCACGCTGCCACTACAAAAAAAAAAAATATTTACCCGCTTCGTGTCACCGTGTCAGGTAGCATGACATACATCGATCCCAGCGCGCCCTCACGGCAAAGAGGATGAAACGCCGTAGTGGGTTTAGGGAGGGGAAAGAAACGGCGAGTCCCACAAATCGTGCGCAACTGCATTCCCTCTCCTCTCCAAAAAAAAAGAGGTTGATAAATTCATCTGAATTACCCAAAACATTGCATAGAGCAGTAGCAAGTATGACTAATAGAATCGTCCGACTGTGGACAGTTCAATTAACTTGCGCAACGAGACAGTGACCGCAGTTGCAGCTATTGCATTCCGCTTACACACAGTCTAACTTACAGCAAGTTTAACCTTTATTCTACCTCATTGTCTAGTCCTAAAATTAGGAACTTCTGTATTCAACGCATTTGAAATAACAACCGAAATAATACCCTGTGTACAGCTCCCAAAATTATAGTCGGTCAAATAAATTAATCACTAGAAAAAGGCGCTAACATTCTATGATATACAATCGGGCATAGCTACGTACATTTCTTAAATTTGCCGCTTTTTTCTCGTGACGGAAATGACTTGGATGCCTTTAATATCTCCACTTAAACATAAGTTACTAATTGAAAAGCTTTTTTTCGTAGAAAGAACTTAATTAAAACTCTAAAACAAAGGCTTAATTGCTACAAACCTTCGTCTATCCATCCCCAGAAAAAAAAATGTCTCTTGCGTCGTTACGTTGGCAACACAAATGTTTGTTTAGCTTCAGAGAACCGAACTTCGGCGAACCGGAAAGAGAGGAAGTCGTTGATGCGTTCACTCGCGTTTGTTTATGCCCGGTGTTCGAGCGTGTTCTAAATTTGAAATTAATTAACTTTTGTTTTTAAAATCCCGCTGTGGAGTGGTAAGCGGATTAAGCTGGGATTTTTTGAGTATATTATGTTGATGAAACGATTAGGTATAGTCTGCTATGAATTGCCGCGAGTGTTTTATGAATGAATTAGGCGCCTATTTTAAGTGACACGCTTGTTTCCCCTGCTATATATTCGTCTAAATATATTATGAAATACCTACTATTGTATGTCCTATTGGATAGGCCTAGTGAGTGTCGGAGCAACGCATATAAAGACTGGTTCCGTAGTATGATTAAACAAGAAATCAAAAACAACATAAGGTTTTAGGGCAGTTTCTCATATGGAAATTAAATGACACCTCGAACCCGTGTTATATCCGGGAAGTAACACCTTTATACTGATATAATAAAGGCGATTTCGACTATTTACGATACCTTATAAATGTTAAATCAGTGAGTACATTTTTAAGTTCGTTTTAGTACCCTTTTCCGTGGTTGATACAATCGCAAGAATAAAAATATATGATAGTGGTAATAAAGGTAAATAAGGAATAACTACTTCTTTCTGTATTTATTTGGGGAAAGAAGACGGCGAACTGACTCAGCGCTGGCTAAAGTCTCCATTTCAGCAGTAAGTATTATTTTTTTCCCCTCACCTGCTCGGAAACACGTGTTTTGTCCTTTAATACCAGCGGGTAAAAACGCATTTTATCCACTAGTGGGTAAAGTAATTTGACCTTGAATAAAGTCAAATTAACTGCTTTAAAATTGATAAAAGTAGGTGAATCTAGTAATAAAGATGATTTACCACCTGTGGAACTACTGGAAGCAGTGATAAACGCATTTTTTGCTTTGTAGTTTCCTCGATTTAGTGAGGGGAAAAGTTTTGTGTTACACTCGGGTGCAAATGTATTTTACTTCTCGTGTTTTAAAAAACTCACAAGTTCAAGTTCATTCTCGAACCACTCGAACCCGCTTGGTTCAACTTGCTCGTTTTTCAATTCCACACTCGGCGTTAAAATACAACTTTGCCCCCTTGTATAACAAATAACTATTATTTGTTTGTCTGGATGGACGCATCGATGCGATAAAGTTTTAACACTAGTGTGCTACGCCTGCGGACGTTTGTCGCGACGCATGTCCTAAGACGCGGAACGGACGTCAGCGCCGCGTCGCTAGAGTGTAATTTAAAAAACGTCTCCTCAGTACATTGCCTGGGGCGCGTCTTACGTCCTTCCTATACAAAATGTACTGAGGAGACGTTTTTTAAACTACATTTGGGTGGCGCGTCGCTGACGTCCTCAGGACATGCGTCGCCTGTGTGGGGATGGTCCCTATCGATACTCGTAAAATTTTGCACACGCGATATGCGATACATATATTTCTCTTGTTCATTAACTGAAAAATGTTTGCTTTACGAAAATATATAGGCCCCGCCGATCTTACACAACGTAGGTACATAAGCTGTGATGGTAGGCTCATTTAACAAGTAATTAGCAGTCTAATCACATGCAGATCTTAATAGTACACTGTACAACCTATCTCTGCGAATAAAATATTCACTAGGCACATACAGACCCTCTGATTAATTAAAACTAATTATTTTAAACATCAGCGTGTTTAAATCGTTTACCAAACGATGGAGAAAACTACGCCTGGCCAACCTAAGTTTGATCTCGTCGGTCTATGTGGAGTGTGGAGAGACCCCAGTGGCCGTATCTTGGTCGTGTTTTTGTCATATCATGCGTCACTTTCGCACTTGCATACGTGTTAGAACGTGACAGACAATATTAAAGTCGAGCCGAGATGCATTTTCAACGTTTTGTTAGAAAGTCTCGTATAAGCGTCAAATTATGACTTTTATGAACCATTTTCACAAGCTGGCTTAAAAATGCCGCTCACTGCTCTTTTGGGTACCTCACAATTACCGCCTGTCAAAAACGCGACAAAAACCGTTCTGTCATATCATACTCGTACAAGCATGGTACTCGTTCACCTACACGAGCTTAGAGTGAGGAACGCGCCTCTTTCATATATTTGTATCGCTACTGTCCGAGGTGTGGCTATAGTTTGATCATCGCCGCATATACCTAATTATGTCTTCTGATACCTCTGCTAGCAAACGGAACACATAGCCAGGTGTTAACTGCACATAAAATTAATGAGATCCTAATTAAACCTGCTATCTACCAATTAAAGTTACAAGATAAGCACTATCTCGACCAATCAACTTTAAGAACACTATTAATTTCACCTCCATCGTTAAACTGAGGTTATTTCTATAAAATTGTGAAATTTTAATCAACCCGCCATCTTGAATGGTATTTATGCGTTTACTACAATGTTCTTTAATAGATATTTTACGGCAGATTTCGATTCGCCTTTTTTACAGCCAGGAGTCATGTAAAACTAGTTCAGTAAACTATAATAATAAGTAACAGGGAGTGTAGGAACCTAGTATAACAGTTATTAAAATTGCACAGAAAAAGAACTATTAAGCGCATATTATCCAATATCTTACAAATTGGCGCTATAAAAACACAGTTGTATACGTTACATATCATATTATACTTTTAAAAAAAGGAGTATTCCATGAAAAAGTCTGTCATACTGTCCCGTACAAACGCATCTGCAAATATTTTTTTTTTTGGAAAATTGGCCGGGGTAAAAATATCTTTTTCTGAGGTAAAACTGATTGCATGCTTTAAACACCGAAAAAAATCGCAACACATGAAAAATAATGCCACGGGACAGTCCATGGAATGCTCCAAAACAGATCATGTTTTTTATAAAAAAATACCTTAGCCATATAAAGAATCTAAACAACTTCAAAACTGCAAGCTACCTAAAGTTCGTCCAGACCAGACACTGGTCCATTTGCATCTCATCTGCGCCGCATTCCTTTGCCCATATACAGACGCTTGCGCAACTCTGCTTGTCTTGCGAATCGAGACAGCAGGCATAAGGCCCCGAGCCCCAATTTATTTTTCTATTTGGCAAACAGATACTCGAAAGATTTTATATTTTAATATATCATTAAAATTTAATTATGTGAAATACATAGCCTACAAATTTTGACGTATAAAATATACAATTATTTCATGCACTTAGGATCTATTAGATAGTGTATCTAATTGTCTAAATATAGGAACCTAGTTAGCATGTAAATAATTAACTCTTATACATACCTACCCTACTATTGTTTTCGCTTACCTACTGATACTTATGTAGTCATGAAATAAAACTATAGAAACGAATTCATTATACACGAAAATCCATTTTCATAGTTTTTTTTCTACTAGCCTTGTGTAGTGTCCCACTGCTGGGCAAAGGCCTCCCCTGTTTTCCGCCACTCATCACGGCGCTGTGCATGCTCTCGCCTGTAGATGCCACAAAATAGGTCCAGGTCTTTCCGCGTTCTCATTTTTGGTCTACCTCGGCCTCTGGTAATTTGTGGTGAATTCGGTTACTATTTTCATAGTTTGAATAACTATACTTTGAAGCTCAACTCCATCGCATTGCCCGTATAGGTTGCAGTTTCGCAAGCCCGGTAGGCGTTTGCGTTGCGAATCGTCCTCTAGATGCGCGGACAATGTGCTTGCGCAAACGCAGATCTGCCGCTTAAGGGCCTTCTTTCTACACGGAACTATTTCGTAACGAATATTATAATATTGCGAATTATGAACAATAGCTGGGTCAAAATTTATTTTGGTTTTGTAGTGTTTTGAACCCAAAAATGCCTAAATTTTGTTCATTCTTTTAATTCAGGAAAATTCTTATTATTTCGAATTTAAACTTTCTTTTTATTTCTATAAAAGTTTGTTTTATACTTAGTAACAGACTAACGATTGAGTTTTTATTTTTATCGTGTAAATACAGCCACAGCTAGAAAATAACCAACTTTATTTATTTCATTATTGAGATTTTATAAACCTAAAAAAAACAATTGTTAGTTGGACAACAGAACGTCGTAACTTCGTTCGTTGAATGTTGAATCACCTGCCTATATGTCAAATTCGAGAGCAACTAACGAGTGTGCGAATTCAATTTGGGTAAACATAATTGTTTTCCTTCGCCGTAGTCAAGTAATTCAAGTACCATTCCATAAGGTTCGTGTCGAAACCTCTTAGCCCCTCCGTATTTCAGCCCACTCTCGCCGTAGGCGTTGCTCCAAATTAATTTTATACAGTACGCGTGACAACACAAGTTTCGCGAACCGACAAAGTCGTATGTGCTCACATCGAATAGTCTCTTGCGCCTTTAATGAAGGGGAATCTGTAGGAATTTAGGTTGTGTATCTTTCGCAAAACGACAATGGGACAGATAACATCCGAATGTCATAAGCTTATGCAAGATCGCATCACGATTTTCTATTGTGCGGAATTAGAATTAAATCCCTTGGGGCAAGGTCGAGTTTACTGGAGTAAATTGAGTGGGATCTCCCTGTAATGTGACTTAGTTTAGTTGTGTTTCTACCTCTATATGAAATAAAATATATTTAATTTATTCGGAATATAAGAATATCAAAAAGTCAAAGTCAAATGTGACGACCGGTCTGGCTCAGTCGGCAGTGACCCTGCCTGCTAAGCCGCGGTCCTGGGTTCGAATCCCGGTAAGGGCATTATTTGTGTGATGAGCACCGATATTTGTTCCTGAGTCATGGATGTTTTCTATGTATATAAGTATGTATTTATCTATTTAAGTATGTATGTATATCGTCGCTTAGCACCCATAGTACAAGCTTTGCTTAGTTTGGGGCTAAGTTAATCTATGTAAGTTGTCCCCAATATTTATTTATTTATGAATATAAAATAAATAAATAAAATATTTATTTAAGAATAAGTCGTTTATACAGTGCCACAGGGATACAAAAACCGTATTTTTAAGACCAAACCGCAAACATTCTGAATAGGTATTTTGCATTGGGATGGGAAACAAGCGTGGGATTTCAGAATTTTTAATTTCAGTGAAGGCGACATAAAGTAATCGCGTATACAAAATAAATTTAGGGTCACTCGAACTCAACGTACAACTTTAAAAAATAGGGTAAATCGCACAATAGTGTGACCGTGGGAAAAATGGCAAGCATGCGACAATATATAGCGTGCGTGTCTCAAAACTACCGAGAAAAGTAACAAAGATGTGCGTGGTGACATGGCAACATGTACCACTTCATTACAGATTTCGGTTAAAGATTTAAATTAGAGGTAAATGGATTATCGTATTTAATTTTTATTTGATACTGCAACTACTACAATTGTTATTATAAAATAAAATAAAAAGTATTGTCGATATTAGAGTCCCAAATTTATTCTTGCGAATTTATTGCTGTCGGAAAATAATAGATAACATTATATTATTGAATGAAACCCACGTTGCAAATTCAGTTATTTTTATCGAACAGATGATTTAAATGTGTATTTTTGTCGCTTCAGTTGACAATAAGGCGCCGGCAGACAAAAAATACTTAGCAGTCTTAGCACTAAACGATAAAAAAACAAAGTTTTTAGTTTCAGTTTCACGCATTAACAGGCGAACCTGAGATGGGCCTTCTCAATGATTAATCAACGACTTCCTAGTTCGGTTAAAAATAAGAGTTTCCTAGACATTCCGGCACGAATAGCAATCGTTAGTGAGATGCAAATGAGATGGAAATAAAAAGAAAAAACGGCTTAAGAAGAAAAACGCCACTGACTCATATGGCTCGCGGGTTAGAATCATTCCACTATGATGATTAACAGTAATAATCGTTAAAAAAAAGATGTGGGTGGATCTTAAAATATATAACCGTAATTGATTATGATCTAACTGCGCAGAATCAGTTACTATGATGGTTTGCAAAATTATAACTTCGAAATCAATTTTCCTAATTCAAAGAGTTTTGACTATAGGTTGATTTACCCTACGACGTTTATATTGTGTTTATTATATTTGATTGTCAAGGAAAATTATTCGCTTCATCCTGCCCTTAAATTTTGTGTAGATGAGCTATTAGAAAACAAATTAGTTAATCCATACTAATATTATACAGGGTGGTTTAACACCATGTTCCTTCTCGGGAATATAGCGTTATATAAGTGCAGCAGAGTAGATTAGTGAAGGTTGGAATGATAAATTAAACAAAAAATAAAATTAACAAATTTGCCAACTTTTGGCCCTGGTGATAACCCTACATGCACATACCATATTGTTAGATTAAGGGATCGCAATCGGGAAATCTCGGACATTGTTTGCATTCTTTCCGAGCGTTGACATTAATACACTGATGTATGAATGACGCATGTCAAATACTTAAATGAAATAATGGCAAAAATATGATTATCAATCTTTATTACATACTTTTAACCATTTTTAACACTATTTTCACGTTAACATCCTACGGTGTTCAAATGTTCTTCCATCTTCGTAGGTAAATGCATGATGTTCCGTGACGTTGTAGCACATGATATTTAATATTGTATGTAATTAATGTTTCCCTGGACTCCGGCGATAATACCGCAGTATTTTTTCATCAAATCTAGCTGCAGGGCCCGCGGGTTGATTCGTTGGTCATTTTGTGCTTTTTCGTGATGGCTCCACATTGGGATAAGTTTGTAATCTAAGTGACTATATCAGAAGCACCTAAAAATTTTTCTATGCCCCACCTGATGCGAGAGTGGATTTGGTTTGTTACTTTTGTTAATAATCAGTCACATTACAGTTCCATTGCAGTTTTACGTAGAGCAAATTTCAATAATCACGATGTTTTAACATAGGCAATTTTAGTTGAATAATTATGACATTAGATGAAATGACAATACCTATCATTTCAAGCGTCAAACATCTTATCAATTTTCGACCACGTAAAGAGTTTTGCTGGTCGTTGAAAATGTAACCTATTAATTTTGCGAACCAAATAATAGTTAAGAACTAGGTCATGCATGAAAAAATGTGGGCGTACATTTTTTCATGCATGAAAAAATGTACGCCCGGCTTTAAAAACAGTGATGTGAAAAGCGGTTATACCAATTATTACATTATATCAGTCTAAGTAAGATAAACATAATTTTTTTTATGATAAAAGAGGTCGCGATATCTTCCTTAATTGTTTATGCCTTCATGTTTATGATTAGTAGTCAGTGGTTGTCATATCTAATGTCACTTGAACAATTTTTGTGTTGATATTATTAAAAATATGTATGTAACCTAAGCTTTCATCTGATAAATCCACAAAGAGAACGGTCCCTGAAAATCCTGCGACATTTGTTATCGGTGTCGGAAACAGATCCAAAATGGTACGGCATCAAATTAACACCAGTAAATGTTCTGTCATCTAACGATTGTTTACAAGTAAGGTCATTGACCCTGTCACCTGTTTAGGGTTTGCACCTAGTACATTTTTAGGCAGCGTTCCCACATATACGTCGCGTGTCTCGGGGCGCGCAAGAGACGTCTCCGCCACGCCGCCTCAGTGTAATTTAACGAGGTGGCGGCGGCGCGGTGGCGGCGACGGGGCGCGGCGTCGCTTGAGGCGCGTCTTACGTCTTTCCTATACAAAATGTACTGAGGAGACGTTTTTTAAATTACACTGAAGAGGCGCGGCGCAGGCGGCGCAGGCAACTCAAGCGACGCGCCGCTAGCAGACACAACTCGAGCGTCGCCCAGGGGGCGCGCCGCTTGATATACAGGATGTATTATTTTATCAGCAACAAAAATATGTGATGATATTGAATTAAGGCAAAACAGGACATATAAACGCTCTCCATTATTTCCTCCCTGGTTTATACCTATGTACTTATTATTATTATCAATATCTGTGTCGCACGTCGCACCGTTTTGCTTTTTTGGCATGTTTGTTTTTACTAACGCAAAGACGACGGAGTGGTATAAGTTTGACGTGTCTGTCTGTCTGTATGTCTGTGTGTGTGTGTGTATGTCTATGGCATCGTAGCTACCAAACGGATGAACCGATTTAGATATAGTTTTTTTTTGTTTGATAGCTGAATTAGTCGGGAGTGTGCTTAGCCATGTTTCGTGATAATCGGTCCACTGTGTCGGGGTTTTTTTTCTATTTTTTTATGTTGTGGTTAGGTTATTAAAGAAACAAGTTGAGCCTTTCAGTTGGTCAAAACGGCTAAATTTAATTTGCCACAAAGAAAGACGTGGTATTCAAAACTGAGATCAATTATTAGCCAAAATATCGAAACGGTCCGACACAGATTATTTCATCATTATCCTGATTGAGAGGAAGTTTTTGAAGGAAACAATCGGGAGCGAAATCTCGATTTTTGTATTTTTCATTAAGTACGCAGGATTTCTCGCCTGAGCAGCAATTGTCCTTATCGCATCAAATTTAGGGGCGGGGTTTTAGTGTCTAAATTCGTACACTGAAATAAAGTGATGATACTACATATATAATTTGATAAGAATTTATTTTTAAAACATTAAATAATAAGTGTGAAGTTATTGATATAACAGAGTTTTGCACAAAATAGGCTCACCCTTTGATGTTAAAAAGCCGCCACTTCAAAAGCAAATGAACCGCACACGAGCAGACGACATTGAATTCTATTGCGCGGCGCGAAGGTCGAAAGCCGCGCCCGCACCTGGCCGTGTAGGCTGCACGTGCGTTTTTCTTTGAATTCGCCGACGACGCAGCTGTGAACGCAGCTGCAGCCTTCTATCTCTTTCATTTATATTTCTGTTTCAACGGTTAGCCGTTTGCCAGCCGGCAATGAAGGTTGTTTTTAACCGACTTCAAAAAAGGAGGAGGTTCTCAATTCGACTGAATGTTTTTTTTTTTTTTTTTTTTTTTGTACGTATGTTCCTCGATATCTCCGAGAATTGTGGACCGATTTTTTTATAACCGAGTTCAAAAAAAGGAGGAGGTTCTCAATTCGACTGAATGTTTTTTTAGGGTTCCGTAGTCAACTAGGAACCCTTATAGTTTCGCCATGTCTGTCTGTCCGTCCGTCCGTCCGTCCGTCCGTCCGCGGATAATCTCAGTAACCGTAAGCACTAGAAAGCTGAAATTTGGTAACAATATGTATATCAATCACGCCAACAAAGTGCAAAAATAAAAAATGGAAAATTTTTTTTTATTAGGGTACCCCCCCTACATGTTAAGTGGGGGCTGATTTTTTTTTCATTCCAACCCCAACGTGTGATACATTGTTGGATAGGTATTAAAAAATGAGTAAGGGTTTACTAAGATTGTTTTTTTGATAATATTAATATTTTCGGAAAAAATCCACCAGCTAACCTTCGGGCCTTAGTGCGTTTTCACATTATACGATCCGATATCGGATGTCGGAAATATTTCAATAGAAAAAATCTAAGATGGCGCCTGTTATGTATGGGATATCGGTCCGACATCCGATATCGGATCGGATAATGTGAAAACGCAATAATACAGAACCCCTCATATTGATTACTTTATGATTTGATATGTGTATTAAGAGGGCTTTCGTGTGAAAAACAGTGAAATCGCAACCGAGCGCTTGATCATACCGTGTGTGGTATCAAATTAAAGGGCTTTGCGAGTAGTTTACAAATACATATATATCACATTATAGGACTTTTTCTACTTGGTCTAACAAAATATGAGAAAATGTCCAAAAGTGGTAATAATTAATTGTACCGGTGAAGGCTCGTTTTCAAAAAATTGCCAAAAATAAATAATAGCCATTTATAATCACTAAGGTATAACAGCAATTTAAGTAAACGTTGCAGATTGATTAGGTACAAAAATTACTTCGATGTGATGTTTGTTTTTCAAAGAAATTGTCACTTAATTTTAGGTAATTTCTGAAAAAAATTGAATTCGTCTTAGCCTCGTTTACTCTTTTTCAAAACCTTATAATAAAAATGTAGTCTGAGATGATTGTAGTACAGGATATACGAATTATAAATTTACCTGTTTTAGTATTCAAAATTGTCCAAATTTTACAAATAAGATCGACTAATTCAGCTCTATACGTGAGTTTTTCTAAATGTGCATTAGAAAAAAATTCATAATTAATTTAGTGAGTTAGTTTTCAAAAATCCAGTCTTATAAAAATCAAGATAAGAAGATGCTCTAACTGAAACTTGAATTAAATAAATCTATTGGATAGCGGAAAGTGTAGTATTTCACCGACTAAAACTATCAATTTTACATTTTATTGACGTTTTTTTTGAAAGCACCCTTAAGTATGTTATTTATGTTACCTACTCAAGTTTTCTCCTTAATTTAGACACAAAACACTATTCTAAAACCAGTATGTATACATATACATACAGTACGGTGCGTTAGCGCGCGTGGGCTACAAATTAATCGAAAAGACCGATTGACCATTTTTATTTACTTGATCGCATATTATATCGCAAATCGCAACATAATCGCATGCAATCAGGAATATCGCAATGATGGATAGAAAGTGTGAGGCATCTTGCGACCAAGGATTCTATTTTTATCTACTGACTTTATTATTCTGTTTCGTTCGAGTAAACGATCAATCATACCGATCAATCGCTTCGTGTATGGCTGGCAATTTCGACCGACCGAGGACCGAGCGCCACAATGTTATTATATGTTATGTCATTGTATTTTAAAGAAGAAGATAAGTACAGCACAATTATATTAATTTGTATTGTTTAAGTTGTAAATAAATAAATCATTTTGACTAGAATAGCCGTATTAATGTTAAATTTCCGTTAGGCAGAATATAATAATAATGTGTCACATCTGATGGTGGACCTACTCTATGCGTAAATGGCCGCTCCCCCCCCCCCCCCGCGCATTTGTCAGCATGTGCAGTGTTTTCGCTTGGCAACGTCGCCTCTATAACTCAAGCGACGCGGCGCAGGCGCGCAATAAGCTATGCGACGCTAGAGTCAGCCAGTCACAACTGAAGCGGCGTGGAGGCAGCATGTCGCTTGCTATGATATAGGCTACGATAAGTAGGTACTTATATATAAGCATCAAAAATGCGTGACGATATAGAATTTAACATACAGTTCTGCGAAGTTGTAGAACAATACCCGGTTTTATACGACTACAGGAAGCCGGAGTATTGTAATAGAAACATACAAGATAAATTATGGAGTGAAATAGGATTAAAAGTCGGCGCAACAGGTAAGCAACTTGAGTTTTATTTATTTTATACATTTATACATTATGCCTGTTCTGGTAAGGAATTGGACATCGAGTTATAAAGTATGTTGTAAGATATTCTCTCATATCTTTTGGGTTTTCCAGTGTTCGTTGATCGTTAATGTTTGTACCTATTAAACGATTTATGTAACGTGGCTCTGAGAATTTCCCGTCACATCTGCGGATAACATTATGTAGTACACACATAGCTTTTATAATGTTATCGACATTTCCTGGGTCGCAGCAAATAGATGTGCTAAGTGCGCAAAACTTTGACCTAATCATACCAAATGCACATTCCACTGATTTTCGTGCCCTTGTCAATCTGTTATTAAATACTCTTCTTTCATTTGTTAACTGATTTCGGCCGTACGGTTTCATTATGTTTTTCTTAAGTGGAAAAGCTTCGTCTGTAACGAAATAATAAGGCACCTTTTTAGTTTCCCCAGGCAATGGAGCAGGCTCTGGTATATCAAGATTTCCTCGTTCCATAGCTTGTCCAAATTTGCTTACTTGCAGTGCACGCCCGTCACTGTTCCGGCCGTATTCACCGACATCTATCGTTAAAAACAGGCCATCTGCATCTACAACTCCTAGCAATACAATAGAAAAGAATCCTTTATAATTGATATACGATGAGCCCGACTTCATCGGTGCTTTAATTCTCACATGCTTTCCGTCGGCACTTCCTATGCAATTTGGTAAATTCCACAAAGCATAAAAACGTTCAGCAACTTCAAGCCATTTTTCTTTTGTAGGTATTGGCATATATTCTGGCTGTAAATATTGCCACAGTACACGTGAAGTTTCATGTACAATTTTTTGCACTGTACTGCTGCCTCTCGAAACATATGTAGATAGTGATTTAAATGAACATCCATCCGCATAATATCTGTAACAAAATAATACATAGGTTAGATCCAAACAAACAAGCACGCACGCAGGCCTCCGTCACTCGCTCTCGGTTGCGCGTTAAGTACCTAACACGCTAGCCGTTCGTTCGAACGAGCGAATAGCAGAGAGGCGCCTCACGCCCGCCTGTGTTCATATTGAACCGCGAGCGTAGTGGTTCAAAAGTGGAATCTTGATCGTTGCGAGGGTTTCATGGCACTAAGGTTAAACAAACTTTACCACCGAGTGAAGCGCAACATTTTTCATCACACCAACGCGAGACAAATATTGACTATAAAACATGAAACTAAATCAAATTCAATATTTTATTGAATGTATGATGCAAAATCATAATTTATATTAAATCTATCAGCCAGCTTAAGTTGACCTTGACCCTTTTTTAAAGTCTATTTTATATTATTTATTACTGTCAAATTGACCAAAAAATATACTACCATATTTTATTACGACTTGAAAACCACAAAAAAAAAAACATTTATAAAGTTTACTTTAACTTAATTAGGCAAAAACATTAGCCATGTTAATCTAAAGATTGTCTGCGCATGACGTAAATCGAATTGAGCACAAAATTTTCTGATATTTAAGTTATGAGGCATAAAGTTCATCATGTCAGTGATTGACTCGGCATGAAGTTAAAGTTAGGTTCTATGACGTCACTAGTGTCACTACACATCTGACAGCGTTTTCGGTGGCCAAAGTTAAATTAATCGAAAATACTTAGCCACAACCTAAAATCGTACCAATGAAATTTCTTGTGCCAAATTCGATAAGAGTCTAAGTAGCCTATTGGTGTGGTGAAAACATTTTTGTATATTATTTCAGTAGACCGGTCGGCGACCATGACGTATTCTCACACTGGCCGCGCTTGCGCTTTTGAACCCCCGACGCAAAAACGAAGGGATGTTATAAGTTTGACGTGTCTGTCTGTCTGTCTGTCTGTCTGTCTGTCTGTTTGTCTGTCTGTCTGTCTGTCTGTGTGTGTGTGTCTGTCTGTGGCATCGTAGCTCCCGAACGGATGAACCGATTCAGATTTAGTTTTTTTTGTCTGAAAGCTGAGTTAGTCGGGAGTATTCTTAGCCATGTTTCATGAAAATCGGTCTACTATGTCGCAGTCGGGGGTTTTCCAAAATTTAAATTTTGTTAAGGATCAGCATGCATGTATTGTATGTACGCACGGAACAGTGACATTTGGTGCAGTGGAACTGCTGATGATGGTCAGAACGGAACTCTTAGCAAAGGCGGCGGTTTTTTTTTTTCTTAAAAATTATTAATTTAAAGTATGTGTAAAAATCGTAAAGGTTTAAATCAGTGAATACGTCGAGTGTAAACGAGTGTTATATGTTAATTTTAATTGTAAGTTCCCGCTTTGCATTTAACTTCGAAATTTATTTTTGGTAATGATTCATATGGTCGCCTAATCGACTTCCTTCTTTCCGCATTTGTATCGTAATGTACTATTTCAGTACAGATGGTGGAAAGGTTCCGTTTTTCCTTTTTGAGGTACGGAACCCTAAAAATGAAATATGTACCTACCTAAACATATACACAATCGACATTACAGCAATGTAAATTTCATCTCATAGTTGTATGTTGTAATTTGTATCGTCTTTGTTTCAGCTAAAGAGTGCAAAGAGCGATGGAAAAATATCAGAAGCAGGTACACAAAGACTAAGAATAACTTGGATGCACCGTCTGGCTCTGCTGCGAAAGCAAAAAAAGAATACTACCTTGCATCACATTTGCGTTTCCTAGATAGTTTTTTGAAATCCCGACCATCCACAGGTAATTTAGATAACAATACAGATCTAATCGATGAGGATGACGGCGGATTGACATCTATGTCTGCTGGTTCATCTACAGGCGAACATAATGAGACTGATTACCTAACGCCACATCATACACCAAAAGTACAGAAAAAGTCACAGATACATTTAAGTGATGTTAATAAGTCTGCGTATGAATACTTTTCAAGAAAAACTACACAAATAAAGACAAAAGAAAAAAACGTGGACGATTCGGACGCTGACATGGCCTTTTTTCGCAGCATGTTACCAGACGTAAAAGGAATGACTCAAGACCAGAAAATAAAATTAAAAATAGGCATGCTTAACTTAATTGAACAAATTTTAAAAGAACCAAGTAGTAGTCCCATGTCATATTCAAGGAGTTCGTTTAGAACTGATTCCCCTTACCAAAGAACCCCATCACGGGAGTCAGATTACGGTTCATCTGTACAATTGAGTTCTTATGCAAGTCCAATACACGAGCCGGGACTTCAGCAGACGTCGTCAACTAGTGCTTACGGAGACACAGAAGTTCAGCAGATGCAGACAACTGGAGCCTACGGAGGTCGAGCACCTCAGCAGACATCGTTAATCGGTGCTTACGGAGATCCAGCACATCAGCAGACGCGCACAACTGATGGAGCCTACAGAGATCTGGCACCTCAGCAGACATCGTCAACTGGTGCTTACGGAGATCCAGCACTTCAGCAGACGCGGACAACTGATGGAGCCTACAGAGGTCGAGCACCTCAGCAGACATCGTCAACTGGTGCTAACGGAGATCCAGAAGTTCAGCAGATGCAGACATTTGGAGCCAACGGAGGGCGAGCACCTCAGCAGACATCGTCAACTGGTGCTTACGGAGACCCAGAAGTTCATCATATGCAGACATTTGGAGCTAACGGAGGTCGAGCACTTGAGCAGACGTCAACTGGTGCTTACGGAGATCCAGCACTTAAACATACACAGACTGGAGCCTACGGAGGTCGAGCACCTCAGCAGACATCGTCAACTGGTGCTTACGGAGACCCAGAAGTTCAGCAGATGCAGATATTTGGAGCCAACGGAGGGCGAGCACCTCAGCAGACATCGTCAACTGGTGCTTACGGAGACCCAGAAGTTCATCATATGCAGACATTTGGAGCTAACGGAGGTCGAGCACTTGAGCAGACGTCAACTGGTGCTTACGGAGATCCAGCACTTAAACATACACAGACTGGAGCCTACGGAGGTCGAGCACCTCAGCAAACATCGTCAACTGGTGCTTACGGAGACCCAGAAGTTCAGCAGATGCAGATATTTGGAGCCAACGGAGGGCGAGCACCTCAGCAGACATCGTCGACTGGTGCTTACGGAGATCCAGCACTTCAGCAGACGCGGACAACTGATAGAGCCTACAGAGGTCCAGCACCTCAGCAGACATCGTCAACTGGTGCTTACGGAGATCCAGAAGTTCAGCATATGCAGACATCTGGAGTCTACGGAGATCGAGCACTTCAGCAGACATCGTCAACTGGTGCTTATGGAGATCCAGCACTTCAGCGGTGGCAGACAACTGACGTCTACGGAGGTCGAGCACCTCAGCAGGTACATACAACTGGAGCCTACGGAGGTCGAGCACTTCAGCTGATTCAGCAGACACTACCTCAGTCGCAGACAGCTAGGACTTATACTAATGTGTTATTGCCGATGTTTTCTCCAGTTACTCCGGCTTTGCCTGATAATGATGATGATCCTATTGACTTCCCTTAATTGAATTGTTGTAAGAACATCGATAAAATGTTGTTGATATGATACGTTACTTAATACGAATATTTAATCATGTGTTTGATAAATTTTTCTTCTTAAGTCGTCGTTGATTTTACCTCTGTATTTTTCTATGTAAATAACCTCATAAACCTTATCCAGGCTCCTGGAAACCATTAGATTAAAAAAATCTAAACATATACCATAATTTGGGGTGAGTTGGGCCAAAACTGACTTTTTTACATGTAGCACGTTAAAAGTGGGGATGGTAATTTTCATGTCATATGTAACACAAAAACTTTAATTTTTAATTTTCCCTGTAACCCCCCAATACTGGCCGTTATAATTAAATTTTCGTAACTTAAATTACAAGTCCGTCGTTGGGTCACAGATTAACATATGTGCGCCCAATTTCAAGTTTATCGGTTCCGTTGTTTTGGAGAAACTTGATTCCTTAAGCTGATTGGTAGAATTTACCCATAAGTGATGATTTTGAATCATAAATATGGGATAAATTGATGGATTTGATTTAGTTTGATGTTTTATTGTCAGTATTTTGTGCGTGTCGGTGAGGTGAACATTTTTGTGTTGTGTGCATTGAGGTATAATACTTAGAGAGGACACTGCGAACAAAAAGTTTGCGCCATGAACATAAGTCCATGGACTTATGTTGCCTCAGTCAGTCTCTGCGCGTAGCGTGAGGAGGTTGTTTCTGCCTGCACACAAATAAAATGTAAAACCGGCCAAGAGCGTGTCGGGCCACGCTCAGTGTAGGGTTCCGTAGTTTTCCGTATTTTTCTCAAAAACTACTGAACCTATCAAGTTCAAATAATTTTCATAGAAAGTCTTTATAAAGTTCTACTTTTGTGATTTTTTTCATATTTTTTAAACATGTGGTTCAAAAGTTATCGGGGGGGGGGGGGGACGCACTTTTTTTCCTTTAGGAGCGATTATTTCCGAAAATATTAATATTATCAAAAAACGATCTTAGTAAACCCTTATTCATTTTTAAATACCTATCCAACAATATATCACACTTTGGGGTTGGAATGAAAAAAAAAGTCAGCCCCCACTTTACATGTATGGGGGTACGCTAATAAAACATTTTTTCCATTTTTTATTTTTGCACTTTGTTGACGTGATTGATATACATATTGGTACCAAATTTCAGCTTTCTAGTGCTTACGGTTACTGAGATTATCCGCGGACGGACGGACGGACGGACGGACAGACAGACATGGCGAAACTATAAGGGTTCCTAGTCGACTACGGAACCCTAAAAATGCCTTCCTGCGCAATAAGATGCTGTTTAAGCCATACGAGAAAATCGAATAAAACTGACAGTGTCACATTTCATCGGTTAGTAGACACGCTATGTTGATCTAACTTTATTTAAGTAATTATTTTAATAAAGGGACGCGCTCCTCAAAAGCGAAGCTAACTATCGCCGCCAGTTTGTCGAACTAAATCATAGATTAATCGCACCATAATCGCACAGACTGGACATGTAGGTAATGAAGTATAGTAATTGTGATTATATTCTGTTTTTAACCCCCGACGCAAAGACGACGGGGTGTTATAAGTTTGACGTGTCTGTCTGTCTGTCTGTTTGTCTGTGTGTGTGTCTGTCTGTGGCACCGTAGCTCCCGAACGGGTGAACCGATTTCGATTTAGTTTTTTTGTTTGAAAGCTGAGTTAGTCGGGAGTGTTCTTAGCCATGTTTCATGAAAATCGGTCCACTATGTCGCGGTCGGGGGTTTTTTCAAAATTTTAATTTTGTGGTTAGGTTATTAATATATAAAAGAAAAATGTTTATTTCACGTTATGCTTATGAATATTACACAGTTCTAACACGAGTTTTAATCGATAGTTTCATACTATAATAACCTATGATTTTCTTCAAGAGCAATTAAAGTATATGAAAAAATTAAATAATGTATTTTTGTTTCACTCAGTAGAACTTAAACATAGCACAATGTATGATAGTGCTAAAATTAAACTACTTAGTATTTTACAAAAAGTATAAAATAAGGTCTACACTAAAAGTGTCGCGTCTAGGTGGTCATTGGTCAAGTCTTACTCTCTGACACGGTACCTTCCCCACGCATGCGCCCGTGGCCCCGCGCTGCCGGCCGGAGCACAGACTTTGTTTGGGGTGTCATTTCTAGTACGTTAGTACATAGTAATTCAATGGTTGTGTGTTTAACCTACGTGCCTTGAAACACTCGCAACGCTCAAGATTCCACTTTTTGAATATTGGAATCTTTTGCTGGCTCGGGTACCTACCAATATTGGCACGTGTGGTTAAACAAGAACTTTGCCCTCTTGTACAACAAATAACTATTTAACACCGATGATTATATACTATTATAACAATATTACTTGAAATATGACATCATGTTGTTATTTATGATTATGACAATTACCAATGACAATTAAACTTGTCCTCACATCCCAACTCACCCCATTCGTAACGGAACTCCCCCATTTAAAGTTACAGAAACTTTGGGTTCCAGTCCCATCCCAACTCTCCCCTCGAACTCTAATCACTCCAAATTATGGTAGGCAATATTTCAAATTGTTGAGTTGTGGTTATGCCGATTTATTTGAAAACGATTCAAATTTCCAACAAAAATGCCATCGAGTATAAACCGTAAATTGAAGTTCTAATTCTAAGTTGAAATAGATATCATACACGAAAGAAAAAACGACAAGGCCCACTGGTGGCCGAGCCCTCCCCCTTCCCTTCCCTTTCGCCTTTAAGAGTTGGTCAAAAGGCGTCTAGCCTTATCAGAGATAACATACACAAGAGAAATTTCGTCGGGTACCACGGCGGGCGGGTGGTCTAGTGGTGAAGACGTTAGCCGCGTAAGCTGAAGATCCGGGTTCGATTCCCGGCTCGGCCACCAGTGGGCCTTGTCGTTTTTCCTTTCGTGTATGATATCTATTTCAATTTATATATAGTAGTGTGACTACTTGAAAAAAGAACAAATCAAAAAATACTCAACAAAATAATTTGATTTGTTCCCTAGTCGTATGTTCTAATTCTAAGGTTGAAATTATATTGCCTCTTAAGTTTTTATAAATCGCACCGGGAAAAGGGTGAGATGCGAAAATACATACATACAATACAACATACATACAATCACGCCTGTATCCTACAAAGGGGTAGGCAGAACACACGAAACCACTAAAGCTTCAGTGCCACTCCTGGCAAAAATAAGGGGTTGAAAGAAAACGAAACTGTAACATTGCAGCGACAGGTGCTCTCGCCTACGCCACAATTTTGAGACGAAAATAACCTTAAGAAATCTTGTTCTTGACAGATCCTTCAATTAGAAGAAAATTCTTAATAGCCGAGGTCTTGAGAAACCCTTTTTGGAAGCGCATATCCCCAATTTTATACCTCCTGAACCGGTAGCGTGGTCGCGCGATAAAACATCACGCTGTCCCTATCGCACTTACAAATAGTGCGAAAGGGACGACCCTGATGTTTTATCATTTATCGCGAGACCGTGTTTGCGTGCCTGATGTTATAACATCTATCGCGCGACCATGCTTGCCTGCCAGCTTGTACTTAGTTAAAATAATAATAAAATAAATCATTAAGAGTTAATTAAAAATGTTTTACTTACCTTAATGTTATCAATAGCCTTTCTTCCGCACTGACGGGTTCTCTCCAACGTGTATGCTGTTTCTGAAGACCGTGTTTCACTTTCGACAATATTATATGAAAACATTCTGGTGACATTTTATAAACTGTACGAAAAAGATCCGGATATTCATGCAACTTTTCCATGGTTTTGAAATATCTATAATGTTCGGATAATTTTCGCACAGGGTGGACCCAATATCTCCTGTGCCTCTGCATATTGAGAATTTGCAGCAAGGCAACCGCATCTTCATCATCGGACGAGGAAGACATGTTTCCGCAACAAAATCAGCCTGTATAATGACGCATCGCGCCGTGTTTTCGCCTCTTATGTGTAATTTAGATTGCGTCCGCGCCCCGTCCTCGCCTCGTCCTCGCCACGCCCGCGCCCCGCCACGTCCGTTGTGTTTATTTTAGACGTAAGACGCGCCCCAGGTGGCGTGGCGGCGGCGGGGCGCGCGCCGCGCCGCTTGGCGGCGCGCCTTACGTCCTTCCTATACAAAATGTACTGAGGAGACGCTTTTTGAATTACACTCAGGTGGCGTGGCGCGGACGCCCTTTGCGCGCCCCGAGACACGCGACGTATATGTGGGAACGCTGCCTTACAAAAATGTTTGAAAGGCTATAACTTGAAAATAGTTAAAGTAAATTGTATAGTTTCTAGGGGAAAAATGTTGTCCTAATGCTACACTATCTCCCATTTCCCGAAAGGATCGTCGTCCGATTCCACGCGGTAAATGGGAAAGTGTGTGTGTCTGTTTGTTTGTCCGTCTTTCACGGTAAAACGGAGCGACGAATTGACATGATTTTTAAGTGGATATATGTAGTTGAAAGGATGGAAAGTGACATAGGGTATTTTTGTCTCTTTCTAACCCCCACTTCCCAAAAATGGGGGGTGGAAATTTGTATGGAGCATTCCGCAATTTTCGAATTTAACTCGAGCGGAGCCACGGGCAAAAGCTAGTTAGAAAATACATCAATGTAACATTAACACGCAATCATACAAAATGGATCTATATCCTTTACTTTCCCCTAATTTAGTTCCAATCATTGGTTACATTATCACAAATCGTTAAAACATTTTAACTTACCATGCACTTAGAGAGAATTCCTACAAAATTATACATAATGTAACACATTGATGCACAGTGACTAACAATAGCACACAACATGTATGACTGTCAAAATGTACCTTGTTGCTACTTATTTACTTGATAAAAAGATCCTTGTTCTAAGATGTATTAAGGTCTCTTTTTTACACACTCTGTATTAGTGCAGTAAAGTATCATTTTCAATAGTAATGTATATGTAAACTTAAAAGTATTGTTCGACTCAGGAATTTTATTATCCTCAGTACAGCACAATGAGAACGCGTGCAACTGTGCAAACGCATACTAAGCGCACTTACATAAGTGTCAGACGGTCTGGCACTAACGTCTGGCTAGGTATTGTTCTAAATAAACCCACATAGCGACAACCATATCAAACTAACAGAAAAACCATAGACTGGTTGCATCAAACCGTCTGTCACCGTTAAAGCGTTCGTAAAATTTTATTGTATGGGAAGTTCCATATATATCTGCTGCGTGACGATGATGTATCTGTCAAACGTGGTTGATGCAACTGGCCCTAATTTGCAACACGTTCCAAAGTGGCCAAAGACATCGAAAAGATTACCTCTTGTGTCAAGTAAAAATAGTAAAAATGTTGGAAAAATAAATATATGAGCTTATGTCCCATGTGTAAAACCTGTTTCAAATAATGTTCAAACACAACGGTCTTGCAAAAATTATAACCGAATCATGACCAAGGAGCGTCCTACATAAACAAAAAATCCAAAAAGGCCCAAGTGTTTTATAAAACGCCAGTCTACATACTCTTTTAGAAACATGTGAGGTACGCCGACCTCGGTGAGTCATTCTAGTCATTCTAATAAATAAAATAACCGACGAATTCGCGATTCGAATTCAAATTATTTCAAATATCGAACGCTTGGTGCGGCTGCGCGGGCGCAGGTGTCTGATTACGATAATCGGGGTAACCGTAAATAACTGTTAATGTAGCTTTTATTATCTACCTGCGAAATTAAAATTTGGAGCGCCTACGCAATTGTGGTACTTAGTTGATTGTTAGGATATACATGTATATAATGAGATTTTAATTTTACGACCGGTCTGGCTCAGTCGGTAGTGACCCTGCCTGCTAAGCCGCGGTCCTGGGTTCGAATCCCGGTAAGGGCATTTATTTGTGTGATGAGCACAGATATTTGTTCCTGAGTCATGGATGTTTTCTATGTATATAAGTATGTATTTATCTATTTAAGTATGTATATCGTCGCTTAGCACCCATAGTACAAGCTTTGCTTAGTTTGGGGCTAAGTTGATCTGTGTAAGGTGTCCCCAATATTTATTTTATTATTATTTCCTTTATTTATTTTGCTTCTTAGGCTAAGCTTTTTATAATATGAATATAAAAGTAAAATACAAAAACACATACAAAACAATATAAAAAACATATAAACACATTATAAAAAACCTAACCTAGGGTGCCGCCAGCAGCGGGGCAGGGCCCAAGCTGCCGGTGGTTAGGGCTGCAGAGAGAGGAACCGTCGGACTATCCGCGCCGTGTCTATTTTATTATTTATTATTATAATTAAGGTCAGACTATTCTCTCATTAGAAGCTATGCTAACGCTCGATTGGTAGCAGATACATTCAGAAACAGGTAAGTAAACAAAATGAATAACTATAAAAATACCCTCATAGTATATGAGGTTCTGTCAGAACTGACAGAAACATTGTAACATGAGGCATATAAGTAGATGACACTGACAATACTGTGCCTATTTCTGGGTTGATAAGTAACTTTGTCACTCAGCGTCAATATTTCCTTGTTGGACAGGCAATGAACGGTGAAGTGTCGCTGTCGAGCGACAATTGTCACTGTTGTGAATTATGAACTAGGCTACAAGTTTGTTCTTTAACCCTTAAATGCATGGTGATGTATATATGCATCATATATTTGATTGCCTGTGGCTCAATATGTAGCTATCCAGAATCACATTTAAAGCTTAATTATTATTCAGTAATTATTATTATTTAAATAATATTATGATTTACTATTTATTACTTAAGGATAAAGATAAAATGGCGGAAAAGTGTGAAAAAACAGGATGATGGCGATTTTTAGCATGTCGCAGATTTTTTAGGAGTTAGTAATTAGTTTATGTTTAAATATTTTATCATGGGGGTTTCACAAATAGTGTACCTTTCTAATAGTAGTCAAACTTTACAAATAAAACTTACCAGTAATTATATATTTATATAAATAAGTTTTGGCCTATTTAACTTCTAACACTGATTTAGTATTAAAATCGGTATTAAATATTTTTTTTATTTTTTTCCCAGAGTCAGAAAACCATTGTATATCACATATATTAATATCTCGTTAAAGGAAAAATTCATGCATTTAAGGGTTAAATATCCAAGAAAATATTGACCATGAAACTAAAAACATTTAATTTAGTTTGTCATTTAACCCAGTAATAAAGCCCACGCAGCTCTCTCCACAATCAGTACGAGGAATCAAGAAATAATTAATAAACTATAATTCTTATAATCATCGCTTTAAGTACGCCATTAATTAATATCCAAGTGCCGTCTATATGGCTTGGACGAGTGGCTAATAAGGCTTTGGGTTTATTTATTTATTATTTATTTAATAAAACATCTTACATAGGAACTTAAATGTAAATACAATGTCCCCCAAAACTGTTTACACAGTTTGACTGTGGGATCTGGGTGAGTCTAAAGGTACATAATTATAATTAGTTGTCATGGTAATGAATACAGATCTACATAAGTATATTGCCAAAGATGGTTAGGTAGTTCACAAATAAATGAGGCATCTAAATTTTGTCTAGGTAGTGTTTGAACAAAGCCCTCTTAAATCTATTTTTGTTTTTCTCTGTTCTAATAGCCACAGGTAAAGAGTTGAGTAAATAAGGTAAGCGTTTTTTAATGAGCCTATCCCCATAGTAATTGCTTACTCTGGGGACAGCATATTTACCTGCAGCTACAGATCTGGTGTTATATTGTTGGCTCATTTCAGATAAGTTACTCTCTTGATTGCCATGCTGATTAACTAATAATAGATACTTGTGTTTAAGAGTGGCTGGAAGAATTTTACATAATTTAAATAACTTATAATAATCATTTTTATATTTATTCTTAATTTTACTGCTCACTAATAATTTGAGAAATCTAATTTGCAATTTTTCAACTTTTTCCAAATTTGTTTTAAAAGTCAGGCCATAGCAGTCCAGAGAGTAACTTATGATTGATTCCACTAAAGATATATAGATACATTTTAGGGTGCTTGCTGGTATTCTATAGCTAAGGTGATAAAATCTACCGAGTAGGACTCTTAATTTACTACATAAATGCTCTATATGAGAAGACCATGAAAAGGTTTCATCTATTTTCATACCGAGGTAAGTGATGCATTTAACTCTCTCAATCGGCTTACATCGGCACGAAACTAGATTATTATGCAAACAAGAGAAGTCATGCGTAACTATTGTAGGGTCTGACGAACAGGAAGGGGTTAAGTAAGGTGAGTGTAAAATGAGCAATTTGGTTTTTTCTGAATTTAATACTATGCCATTATCGTGCGACCACTTGAGTACGGCGTCGACGTCCTGCTGCACCGCGCGGCAGACGCCGGCGAGGTCGTCGGCGGCGCCGGCGCGCAGCACGCACAGGTCGTCGGCGAACATGTGCGGCGAGCAGTGCCGCAGCACTCCGCACAGGCTGTTCACGTGCAGCAAGTAGCACACGGGACCGCAGCCCGAGCCCTGCGGCACCCCACACCGCACTGCCTGCTCGTCGCCGACCGTCGATCCCACCTTCACGCGGTAGGAGCGCGCGGTGAGATAGTCACTGAACCACTGGCTCAGTGGCTCGCCCACCCCGCACTCCCTCATGGCATCGATAAGTGTATTAGTTTCCAAGGTGTCAAATGCCTTCCGAAAATGTTTTATGATATACCTGGAGCTGTAACCATATAAATATTACAGTTTGATAGACGACCGTTTGGACGCACCACCCTAGCGCACACGCCTCTATTCTCAAGACGTCCTCAATATCGTCAAGACGTTTTAGTGTTCAGATATTTGTGAGAGCTTTGGCCGGTCCGATAAATCTGATGGCCACTGTTGTGCCACTGTACTGGGTATCGCTGGAGAGAAGTGCAAAAAGACCTTAGCCAATTCGGTGCCTTTGGTGTTTAAGGCTAAACTAATATCCATCATATACATACATCTGTCCTAACGAAAAAGTGATTAATGCTGCCGAATTTTAAAAGCTATAAAAGTAATCTGGTCAATGCGGGATTAGATTAGAACACAGAACTTTGGACCACCGACCTGTTGTACTAACAACTATACGAGCAGATCCTTCATCTTTATTTGCATTTCTGGAAGTATACTTCGAAGAAAGTTGTGCCCTTATCAATACTTGGATCTTACATCATATTATACTAAAATATTGTGTGATTTGACTGAAACCACCTTTTCCCTAAGTTTTCTGCCCCAGTGACTTTATAAGTAACACTTACGAGTATGCGACATCACATCAAAGATTATATCTATACTGACCATCTTTACAAAAGAGAAATACTGGAGATTGTTGGATATCATGTTTCCTACGAATAAGGAAACGCAATAACTATGAGTTATGATAATATTGCCGGAGTTATGTCTGCAATCCGGACGTGCCCTTCGCCGAGTAACGGTTGCCCAGGCGCAGAAAAAGGGTTAACATGAGGCCGCGACCTCTCTTGAGTGTCTGGTAAAAAATGTTACTACTCTGGCAAAAAAGAGTAAAAATTCAAATGTGAACATAATGTAGTGTTGTCCCCTTCACACATACTACACTACTAGATATACACTACAGAGCACATGTAACTACTCCATTTTCAATGCCACTCTTGGCTCCAAAATGAAATTGTGACATTACAATGACAGGTCCTGCCTTGCCTTGCCTCTCGCCTACGCGACAATTTAACCCATATCCCTCAGTCGACTTCAACGACACCCACGGGAAGAAAGGGAGTGGTGAAATTCTTAACCTGAACTATGTGTAAATCAATGTGTGTCCAGATAACGTGACGACATCGAGACTACAATGTTGCCACTTTTCTACTTATTGTTTGGCATGTTGTAGTTTGTTATTAAATCGCCATGTGACTTTAAATAAAGACTAAACATCAGTCGATTAACGAAATTCGACACAACGCCATGGAATGCGGCCACCCGAGCCTAAGCTGTTATTTGAACAGTAGCACAAATAATCGCCTCAAAGACTAAACAATCAACAGGTCAATTCATAAAGTTTTACCAGAAACAGTGTAAGCGAGAACTCTATCAACTACAAAGTTATGATGAAAATTTACAGGATTTTGACACATTTTTTGCAAAACGAGGTGTCATTTTGGGTGATTATTTATTGTAGACCTATGAAAGAGAGTCAATTTATGTTTGACAATTTATATTTGTTTGTTCGGTCTGACGGCAAGAGGCCGGATGGTATGACCCCGGTACCCTGGGAGAAAGGGAAGTGCTTGCTGTGGGATGCTACATGCGTCAGCACTTTTGCTGCTTCCCACTTAGGTCGCACGGCGGGGTTAGCGGGGTCAGCAGCTGAATCAGCCGCCCTTAAAAAGCGAGAGAAGTATGCGTGTTTGACCGGGTATTTGTTTGTGCCTCTCGCGGTGGAGACCACTGGGTGTTGGTGCTCAGAGGCGCGGTCCTTCCTAAGGGAGCTCGGTAGTCGGTTGCGTGCAAAGGGACTTGATCCACGCTCCGGGTCATTTCTGGTGCAAAGATTATCCATCGCAGTTCAACGGGGGAACGCTGCGAGTGTGCTGGGTACTTTTGCGCCGGGAATGACTCGTGGGGGGCTGTTCGACGACTGAATAATAGGGAGATGTATATGGTTTAGTTTTTAGTTTTTCGATATTGTGTTTCTTAGCTCTTAAGTATTAATTGTTGTTAATTGTATTTTGTATTATTGTGTAATTTTGTATATTTAGTATGAGTTAGTATTATAAATTGTATTAATGAATTGGTTTTGAATAAATATTCATTTATAATTTATGTTTTATATCACAGATTGTGTTTTTATATCTTAAATTAAACGGTTTGAAATTATGCCTTGAGTTGCGGGCGTCCATAGGTTACGGTGACCGCTTTCCATCAGGCGGGCCGTATACCTGTTTGCCACCGACGTGGTATAAAAAAAAAATGCCTAAACCAAGAGTAAGCCCGTTTATAATAATAAAAAAAATTGAATCACTCTATTCGTAAGCGAAAACTACTCCGTTTCCGTTAATTGTCCGTTTAGTTGTGTTTGAGTTTATCGCGATCATACACACAATCAAACACAGACAAATGCGGCGGGGGACTTTGTTTTATATGGCGTAGTTATAGTCATGACATGACCCCCCTTATTCATAAACGTACACTAAAGTTATCAAGCCGATAAAGTTCGTTTGTCCCTTTCTATCACACCAATACGTGGGAAAGAGACAAACGAATTTTATAAATAAGGGGCCTAATCTATTACTCTCTGAAAAAGTAGTTCTAAGTCACTGCGAACTGTGTTTGCGAACATCCGCGTAGGTCAAGTTTCGGCAAGCGAACTTGACACAGCGTGGCCACTCTCGCCAAAAGAGCACCGTTACGTTATTGTGACCAGTTTGTTACGACTTTTTTCCACTGAGCGTTGGAAGGAGGTCACTCGGCCGGGTTTACAACACGGTGTGAAAAAAGATCCCGCTGCGATAGAAACACGTAATATTTTTGCAAAAAGTTTTTAAAATATTGTCTTAGGGGGGCATCCATTAATCGCGTCATACGTTTTTGGCTTATTTTAGACCCCCCCTCCCCCATGGTGATCTTTGGTGATATTTTCAGGACCCCCTCCCCCCCCCCGGCCAATATGACGTGTAATTTTTTGGCAACATAAGTAGATTTTTTTCGAATACATGAATCAACGAATCAACCAAATCTTGGCACTAAAAATGGCGCGAAATTCAAATTTTCTTAGAGAATCAAACCTTCGCCCTTATCTTATCTTATCTTAAATCTGCGGGGGCCCTTCCGGATTCGACCCATCGGGATCTTTTGTGCAATTACCCCCTACGATTCTAAGATCCTTCAGCTATTCAGGAGATTTTCGACCATATCCACGTATCGGATGATGAGGCTCATGGGTAGCTCTCTGAAGTCCTTTGGTACCAGGTAGCCTGCTCCAAAGTTCTTCATTCTTTGTCTGGTGAGGGCGTGACATTCACACATTAGATGTCTGACGGTCTCTTCCTCTCCTCCACACATGCGACAATCCGTGTTGTCAGCGTGTCCCATCTTGGCCAAGATTCTTTTGACCCCGTAATGGCCTGTGAACACCCCCATTATAATTTGGAGTTGCCTTTTGCCTAGCTTTCCTAGCTTTTTGCTCCATCCAGAGTCAACCCTCCGCATAAAGAGCTTTGAATGCTTCAGATTTACCAGGGCATCCCACTCTTGTTGGTGATTAGCCTTTGTTCGGTCTTTCATAGTCGTTTTAATGATTCCTTGTGAAAGGCCCACAAAAGGTTCCGGACCTATGAAGTTGTCTTCAGATCCGGCCTTGGCAAGTTCATCAGCATTTTCATTGCCAATGAAGCCTTTGTGCCCCGGTATCCATACCAGTTCCACCTTGTTTTGCCTTCCAAGCTTGTTAAGAGCTTGGATGCCGAAAACCTTCGCCCTTATATCTTTAATTTTTAAGTGTGGCTCGTCGATGATTCCGCCAACAACGTCAAGGTTTAGGAAGGGACATGTTTTATGAAGACAATTAGCCGTTGAGCCCAACATTTGTGAAATTTGTTGCCTTTTTAACCGCCACCCAAATCTCATTTCGTCTGTTTTTTTTAATGTTTGTTATTTGATATCTTCCTCATTATTGGACCGATTTTGAATTTTTTTTTATTGAATGTATATACATACAATACATATAGTGATTTTTGTATTTTTATGAGAACAGCATGCATTTTTGTCCAGAAGAGTGACATTTGATGCAGTGGAACTGCTGATGATGATCAGAACTGAACTCCTCAAATCTCAACGGCACACTTATAGTGAGTGACTTTGTTATTTTTATAAGAACAGTATAGAACAGTGACATTTGGTGCAGTAGAACTGCTGATGATGAGCAGAACGGAACTCCTCAACGACGCGTAGCTCGTGTTAGGAGATTTATTTTCTTCGTTATGTTCCCTCAGCATGTTGGGTTTTCATGTCACATTTTGGACCAGCTCAAGTTCTAGCGATGGGATCAATGAGGAAGCACGCGTACTTATATAGTGGCTTTTTTATTTTTATGAGGAAATCAAGGACGTACATTACATATTTTACATTTGATGAAATGGAACTTCTGATGATGATCAGAACGGAACTCCTCAGCGACGAATAGCTCATATTAGGAGATTTCTTCTCTTTGTTACGTTTGTTAAGCATATTGAGTTTGTCAAGCTCGATTTCTTATAATCGGATTCATGAGGGATTGAGGGAACTCCTTAAATCTTAAATGTATACATATGTAAATTAATATGTATTATCATCAAATAATCAAAGTTTTACATTGAAAATAGTTAAAAAAATAACATTTCTACATAATCCAACATTCGCAAGTTTCTTTCACCAGACACCTAATAGCGGCGTTTTTTTCTTAACAAAATATTTAGTGCCATGATGGTTGACCGTCCGTGTCTATAAGTAGGTAGGTATACGTGATGAGGGCAAACTAAAAAAAATCTTTGAAAATTAAAAATAGCCGTTTTGCACCCAGCTGCTCTTTGCACTGCACAACGCAAGTGCCAACTGCGAGGCAAATTACGGCGCATGAATTTTTAAAACTCAGCTCAGGTTTTGACAGTCTGGTTATGTTAAAGTTGATGTATTAAAAAAATTGCTCAGAAATACGATATTTACACAGGAACAAAAAAATACACGTGATATGTTCCTGACCCCCCAACCCCCCATGGTGATATTTGGTGATTTTTCTATGACCCCCTCCCCCCCCTATACAGTATGACGCGATTAATGGACGCCCCCTGTTATTACTTACTCACGAAAAAATATGTCAGACAGCGTTAGTGATCAACAGAAAAGTGAGGAGTAAGGAGGACCATATACAATAAATCATTCTTAGCAAGTTCCAAAATATCAGGATATTATAAAATGTATAATGCCAGCTGATGAGTAGCGGAAACAGGGGAGGCAGTGGGACATAATAGGGTAACAAGCTATTAAAAAAAAGCCAGCTTAAATAAGTATACGAATATTAGGTAGGTACTAGACTAGCATTTGCCCGCAGCTTCGCTCGCGTTAGAAAGAGACAAAAAGTAGCCTATGTCACTCTCCATCCCTTCAACTATCTCCGGCAAAACGGAGTGACGAATTGACGTGATTACTTAAGTAAGTAATCACGTCAATTCGTCACTCCGTTTTGCCGTGAAAGACGGACAAACAAACAGACACACACACTTTCCCATTTACATATAATATTAATATTGGTATGGATGTTCTTGACGCGACACTGCTAAAAGAAATCATAGGATGTAGTCGCGATAGTTGCTTCGTCAAATATTAGAGTTTATTATTACATATATATGTATTGCATTCTCACTGGCAAGTTACTGCATAGTTAACGTAGTCAGACTAATTACAGCACAGACGATCCCGGATCGGACTTCACTCATTCAAGTGTCAATCTCGCATCCAGACCATCCAGACAATGATGACATTAACGACATGATGTCGGGACTGATAGAAAACTGGAGCGGCCTCTTAGACTATATAGAACAATGTTGCATGTATAGGTGTAACTATGAGCAGGGGCGGCTAACTCCGCGATTCTATCGCTTCGCTTCAAGTACATGCCGGGGGCCGCGAGTTCGCGGCCCATTCAGTGGTGACGACCTTCGCGAGGCGCAATAGAATTCAATGTCGGCTGCTCGCGTCCGTTTGTTAATGTAGGTTAAAAATTTTAAATGGCGGCATTTTGTGCATATCAAAGGAGTGAGCCTTCTGTATTATTATATATCCTGTGCTACGAGCGAAGCTCGGAGCCCAGGTACTGTATAATCTAAGCTGCAACTATCACCAAACCAAATGTAATATTTATAATAATTTCAAGTTCACCGAGCAGGTCGCAATGGCTGCGCGCGCGCACAATAGAATATTTCGCCGCCATTAGAATACAATGACAAGGTCGACACGGCCCAATTTTACTGCATACTCGTATGATAAGACTGGCTGAGGCCGAGAATGTTCTAAAATATTTGAGGGACTAGCTAAGATGACAATCGGTGATGCAAAACGCGAATCTAAACATAAAATACAATATGGAAATTGTCATATCTTCATAGACGCTGTTGTCCCTAGTACCAGCATAACTTTTTATTAATTTTGTTCGGTGGTCTTCCAGGCTATCGACAATATGGATTCATATTTTTAAAGTAAAGGAAAAATGGAAAAAATCACACCCCTGGCAGGACTCGAGCCTGCGACCTCTGGCTTTGCCGGAGCCATCACGCTCCCAGCTGCGCCACGGAGGTATGCTGGATGTGTGCGAATTTATCCATGCATTCCCTCAATTTTTACACGCCTTAGGGTAAAATATGTAATAAGTAATATAATATCGCTCACAGACATTTCAACATTTTTTTTTTAAGAAACAAAGAAACGTTTATTTGGTGTATAAAAAAAATCATAATTTAAAACTTAACCTATTACATATTAGTCTAATAACACTTTATACACCAAAATGGTTGCCACTCAGCATATGCCGATGACTAAGTTAGCCATGGCGCTGGTTTTCAGGATTCAATTTAACAATTGCATCAGTATTTCATGGATTCAATTTAACAATTGCATCAGTATTTTATTCAATATAACAATTATTATATACGACATAAGTATTTTTAGCTGAGGTTAGATACATAAGAAACATTTTAAGAGGGTGAATCTAAAAAATCTAAAACAAAGCAGAATGCTTCTGAACAGTTATATTCAAAGCTTAAAGAAGTGAAAAGCAATTAAAGGAAAAACAAACACAAAATATAAATACAATCATAAATTTCCCTTAACCACGTACTTATATTTTCTTCAAATCCGATAAGCTACATACTACATACAATCAACACTTAGTCATGGCGTCGGCGCCGGCGCATAGGCAATTAGAGGATCCATTGCAGGCACGCATGCGCGAAATATGCGCTAACTATGAATGTATGAGGGCTATAATTATATCATATTACTTATGCTTGATGGGTAACGAAATCAGATGGTTAATACATTTTATCTAAGAATGTTCGTGAAAAACTAATAGTAATAATTGTAATAAATCTGCTGACGTAATGGTTAAACGGACTTCAAGATTATCCAGTGAAGATATTGCAATATAAAGACCGATACCAAGTGATTTGGAAGTATGTACAAATAATAAATTGAGAAAACATAAGTTATATTAGATATTAAACGAGTAATTTCACTTGTACCATGGATTCTTAAGAGTTTAAATTTAAATCTTAAAATATAAATTGTATGTAAATCTTTTACATCAACATCAACATTAACCGTGCCTTATATCTTTATAATAGAGTTCACGATCGTATTTTATCTGTGGCCGATGTTAAAGTAATTGATATAGCAAGTACGTTAAAGGCGAAGGGCGAACGTAAAACTTATCATGTTACATTGCTCGCGTCTTCATAACGAACCGGTCTCATGCATACATAGTAGCCGTGTCAAAAACGAACATACACCATTCAATCATATATTTATTCGTAAGGACATGGCATACGGAAACAAATGTAAGAAGTGCCTGGCATCTGTTGGCTCGTTGGGTCCAAGACATCCGGAAAATTGTGGGTCACTGGATGAGACTAGCCCAGGACCGGGAGAAGTGGCGTACTAGAAGAAGGGCCTATGCTCAGCAGTGGGCGATAAAGGGCTGATATGATCATGATGATACGGAAACAAAATTGAAACACCTTGTGCACGAATGTGAGACAAGCGTGCAGTCTATCGGTGCTCTTACACGGGCAACACAAGTCCAAGCAATTTACATACCATTGCCGCGTGTGCTCCATAGTTAGTTGGTGCGGATTGAACAAACGCGGTACCTATGTAGACTGCTGGCAATTGTATTGCCCGTGTAACAGCACCGTATGCGACATCAACCAACCGCGTGGCGTGGCAGCGTTCCACCAAGGCGCATCAAACGAGAATGTTGGTTCAACATTATATAAATAGCTTTATCCCTACTTTTGAAATCTTTGACATACATGCTCTAATCGTTTAAATCCATATCGCTCCCAAGTCTCACAACTTTACATGTACCCATACACATCGCGTCATTCACGAAGTCGCATCCCTCGACTCGTTACGTCATATTATTAAAGGATACCTTTGTCACATCTGAACGTCATTATGGATGGCACGGACTATACTCATATTCATAAAGCTTGCAATTCTCATGGATGCGTTTGCGGTGGTCTCACTTTACATGAACATGGTCAGAAAATCTTGCAGCCATCAGGTAAGTAGTTATTATGATGTGTAGATAGACATGATATTTCTCAAGCTTGAAGCTACATAGCGATATTATTATTGCATGCAATATACCTATAAAGCTTTATAGAAATTTTAAATTTTCTGGAACACGATGTTCTAGAATCTGTTATTTTTTAACCGCCTTCCAAATCTCAAGAGAGGAGCACTCTCTCAAGGGAGGAGGTTATCAATTCGTCTGTTTTTTTATAATAATAATATTTTCTGGAATAAGAAGGAAAAGATCAAATGAATCCCACGCAGCGTAACATTCAAAATTATTTTCATAAAAAAAATATGAAGATATTTTCAAATAGGGTTTCACAGTAGGAATAATGCAATGTGTCTCGATCGCCATTTTTGTAAATAATTGGAAGGGAACTAGCGTGAGACTTATACATCAGTCGTATCGTATCACTATAATTGTAAATTACAGTACATCCACTCAGTTTTCCCAACAATTTCGACCAAAAGGTCCTATATACCAAATATCGCTATAGACTTAAGCCCTTTTTAGTAAGTAGGAGGAAGCGCATGTGTTGATCAAAGGCGTGCGCACACGCATTGGTGTAATAGAATAATTAATGGGCGCCGAGCGAGGGTCACTGACAGCACCCGAACGAGAGGGAATGGACTACAATTGTGCACTATCATTATGGAGTACACCATTATATACCATTATAGTGTAACTTTGAACAACATAAATGAGCTGATCTTGGATCAAGTGACGACGCGAGAGCAGGGACCGGAAAACCCCTTTTTAGGCTTAACTTCATCAATTTTGATAGTACAATTATTGACCTACTCGTACTCATCAGTGTATTATAAGGGAATAAAATGAAGTAGGTTTTTACAGCAAGCAAGGTTTTGTACCTACTTTTAGGGTTCCGTAGTCAACTAGGAACCCTTATAGTTTCGCCATGTCTGTCTGTCCGTCCGTCCATCCGTCCGTCCGTCCGTCCGTCCGTCCGTCCGTCCGTCCGTCCGTCCGTCCGTCCGTCCGTCCGTCCGTCCGTCCGTCCGTCCGTCCGTCCGTCCGTCCGTCCGTCCGCGGATAATCTCAGTAACCGTTAGCACTAGACAGCTGAAATTTGGTACCAATATGTATATTAATCACGCCAACAAAGTTCAAAAATAAAAAATGGAAAAAAATGTTTTATTGGGGTACCCCCCCCCTACATGTAAAGTGGGGGCTGAATTTTTTTTTATTCCAACCCCAACGTATGATATATTTTTAGACAGGTATTTCAAAATGAATAAGGGTTTACTAAGATCGTTTTTTGATAATATTAATATTTTTGGAAATAATCGCTCCTAAAGGAAAAAAAAATGCTTCCCCCCCCTCTAACTTTTGAACCATATGTTTAAAAAATATGAAAAAAATCACAAATGTAGAACTTTATAAAAACTTTCTAGGAAAATTGTTTTGAACTTGATAGGTTCAGTAGTTTTTGAGAAAAATACGGAAAACTACGGAACCCTACACTGAGCGTGGCCCGACACGCTCTTGGCCGGTTTTTTACTTTTAATTTTTATTTATTTTGAACTTCACTATCAGTCTCATAAAAATAACTATAACAATGCATGTGCTCAAAAAGTGCGTTTACAATGCATGTGATCGAAAAGTACGTTTTTTACGAAGCAAAATCGTGCAGCAAGTAGTAGACCTACTTTTAAAGTAGTACTTTTCCATACTAGTTCTTTTTACTTTAAATTTTGAACTTCACTATCACTCCCATAAAAATAGCTATAACAATGTGCTCGAGAAGTGCGTTTTCTATAAAACAAAATCATGCGGAAAGTAGTACTTTTCCGCACTAGTGTTTTTTACATTCCAATTTTATTTAAATTTTGAAGGCCACCATCCGTCCCAGAAAAATCGTTCGGAAAGTTGTACATTTTCGCACTAGGGTTTTTTACTTTTTTTTTTTTTATTATGAACTTCGCTATCAGTCCCGTAAAAATAGCTATTATAATGTATGTGCTCGGAAAGTGCGATTTCTATGTAGCAACATTGTGCGGAAAGTAGTACTTTTCCGCACTAGCGCTTTTTACTTTTCAAATGTTTTTAAATTTTGAACTTCACTATACGTCCCAGAAAAATCGTGTGGAAAGTAGTACTTTTTCAAACTAGTGCTTTTTACTTTAATTTTTTTTTATTATGAACTTCGCTATGAGTCTCATAAAAATAGCTATTATAATGTATGTGTGCTCGAGAAGTGCGTTTCCTATGAAACAAAATCGTGCGGAAAGTAATACTTTTCCACACTAGTGCTTTTTATTTTTCTTTTTTTTACATTTTGAACTTCACTATCCGTCCCCGGAAAATCGTGCGGAAAGTAGTACTTTTCCGCACTAGTGTTTTTTACTTTTAATTTTGAACTTCACTATCAGTCCCATAAAAATAGCTATTACAAAAGTGCGTTTTCTATAAAGTAAGATCGTGCGGAAAGTAGAGTACTTTTCGGCACTGGTACTTTTTACTTTTAATTTTTTATTTTATTTAGGACTTCACTATCAGTCCCATAAAAATAGCTATTACAATGTATGTGCTCGAAAAGTGCGTATTCTATGAAGCAAAATTGTGCGGATAGTAGTACCTACTTTTCCGCACTAGTCACTAGTGCTTTTCACTTTTAATTTTTTTTAAAATTTTGAACTTCACTGTCTATCCCAGAAAAATCGTGCGGAAAGTAGTACTTTTCCGTACTAGTGCTTTTTACTTTTTTTTTAATTTGTTACTTCTCTATCAGTCCCATAAAAATAGCACTGTATGTGCTCGAAAAGTGCGTTTTCTATGAAGCAAAATCGTGCGGAAAGTACTTTTCCGCACTAGTGCTTTTTACTTTTCATTTTTCTTTAAATTTTGAACTTCACTATTAGTCCCATAAAAATAGCTATTAGAATGTATGTGCTCGAAAAGTGCGTTTTCTATGAAGCAAAATTGTGCGGAAAGAAGTAGGTACTTTTCCACAATATTCACTGGTGCTTTTAACATTTTTTTTTATTTTGCTTTTAACTTTAACTTAACTAATGACTGGGACTGATAGTGAAGTTAAACTTAACTTTAACTTCACTATCAGTCCCATAAAAATCGTGTGGAAAGTAATACTTTTCCGCACTAGTGCTTTTTAATTTTCAATTTTTTTATTTTATTTTGAACTTTACTATTATAAGTCCCATAAAACCAATGTCTTTCAAATTCGAAAATTGTACTAACATAACTTTTAATTTTAATAATTACTAAAGTATTTTGTCTTATTATGTTTTTTTATTTACTCGTACAATGCAAAGTAAAGCATTGTTTGAAAACTTTGAAATATGTGCGCAAAGATGATTTCCGAAATTCCGACTCGTATCGGCTTATATGACACTCATCAGAAATCACCTACTTTCCGCACTTGTTGCATAAATAGCTATTTTGACATTTTTAACAAAGCCCAATTGAGAAGATGTTTTCAATTATCTAATCGTAAGATATCGATATAATTATTTGCTTTGTTCTTTCACAATATTTTTTTTAGTTAGTTCTTTACTAAAATTTGCTCTCGAGTATGAGCGTCTTTGCTGAGATGGTCCGACGGCCAAACAAAAGGTTGATCTTTAAAAAGCTAAAACTAGAATTGTTCGGAAACGCACAGGTAAGATAGATAAACAATAGAACGACCCGGCGCGCGCTACGAATGCATTCAATGTCAAAACACACTATGATAATTCAGGTCAGTTATGTTTTAAATTTTAGTGTAAGGTTTTAAAGTCCAATATTGTTTGAATCGACATAAAACTACGTTATTTGAATCGACATAAACTTGTTTAGAGACGATACGTATAGCTTGTACTCGCTATGGTTATTCAATAATAAGTTGAATTTCAATGTGCGCAGAGATTAAAGTTGATTAAACGGTTTAATAATTAAAATGATAGGGTAACCTTTAAGACTGGGTTTTGGTTTTCGTTAGAGGTTATTTAAGTTAACTGTATCAGATAGGCTTACCCTATCAAACAGTCACCCTTACAAAAGGTTACCATTATGGTTGGGGTTTTTAAAACAACTTCTAAAATAAGCCTATGAAAAACCCCGGTTATGGTAAGCGGTTCCGGTCCCTGCGCGAGAGAGACCTTTTTACAAAGTGTTATCAACTATGAAATAAAACTATGGAAACGGATTAAATCGCGTATAATGAATTTAAAATAAATCCCGACGTTTCGAACTCTTTACAGCGTGTGAACCTGCCTTAGAAATCTATATTAGTTGTGGTCATGGTTCGTTAATATTTCTTGTAAGTGGGTTTAATCCGTTTCCATAGTTTTATCAACTCGTCAAATCAAATTCATCAACGCTATGCCAAGAATTTTCTCTAAAAAAGTTACAACCCATATCAAGGATCAAGGAAGGGAGGGGAAGGAAAGAGCCGAAGAAAAGGTGGATGGACTGTGTGAAAGATGATATGAAACTAATGCAAGTGAATGATGAGATGACGTCCGATAGGGAGTTATGGAAGAAAAAAGACATCATGCGCCGACCCAAGTAATGATGATAGTATATCAAGTTGTAGCGCATGGGGCACGAAAAATATTGACTTTTCAAGTCAATGACAGCAAAAAGATTAGATTAATGGGCAAATCATAACTGACGAGCAAATGCGTCTTGAATTTTGAACGAGAACCATAAAAAGTTTGAAGTTGGACTACTGGGGCCAATGGAGAGAAGACACCCTCCACTATAGGTAATTATGGGGTCGGTCGACGCACTAATTACGTTTCCCGATAGCCAAACTGAGCGATATCGCAGCTCCTTATATGATCATCTTGAGGAAGCAATGTCATTTTAGTGATGCCTACAATGTTTAATTTGATTCCAGCTGCATTGTCCTGGTGATTTGTGTCACTTACAGTTTAAAATAACTCGTGACTTTGACTCTTTTTCATGCGAGCCTAACAAATGCAAATTCTCATTGATTCAAAGCAGGATTTATCGACGCTGTTCCGATGAAAACAGAACGGCCGAAAACCCATAAATTTAAAGTTTCTATAGCAGAGCCTTGCCGTGTCCGTTCCACTTACGAAACCAGCTGAAGGCCTGTTATTAGCCATTCAATGTGGAGAACAATACCCTCGGTTAGGGGGTCGCTACAAACAGGCAAACTCATGCAAATTCACTTTAAAAAATCACCAGTTGCCCGACGCCATTGTTTTCTGTGAAAAGATTTAGAGCCGGACCCCGCGCGCGCGCAGGCTACTCATTATTTGTATTCATTAAAGACTGGTAGTTGTGCATATACTTTAGTGCACTCTCTCTCTCTCTAATACGATACATTGTAATAACATCCTCGCTTTCGACTTGCACTTACTTTATCTTAAGATGTAGGTACCTACCCATTAAAACAGAAATTGACATCAGAAGAACATCAACTAAATAAAAAGACAAACATAATAACAAAGAAAGTCAAGATCTTTAAACGCAATGTAAACTTGATTAAATTAAATGGATCGCAGGTATCAATCCAGAACGTTTACAAATGAATGAGGCTAGTTGCTGTCAGGGTGGTCGAGCAATGCCTAATGTAATGCCATCGCTCGGGGCTGCCGACTTGAAATATCACGGCATCTTGTATTAGCTCGAAGGAGGAAATAGCTCTTTACCCGCTATAATATTACGATTAAAGATATGTAAATAAAACTCGGTCTCGGTTGACTGAACTTCTGCCTAAACAATCCTTGAACCGAGCGTTTTTAGCGCAAACGACCTCATGCGTTTATGGCAAGTATCATTGACAACCTCTACGTGACATCGATGTTTCCCTAAAAACTGCAGAGGCGCCACCTACGAGCGATACGTGCCTCGTTAGAGCACTTTGTTTATTGCGAATTAACCCAAACATGGCGGACGTAAACAATTTAATGGCAACCGCAATTGAGAAGGACGATCAAGATCGCCGCAACATTTTCGGTTGATGATTTAATTCGTTATAATATGTATATCTGAATCACTGCTAACAAGATTGCTTTACACTAACGCAGCTTTCCTGTTACTTAAGATCCGTATCAAGATATCAGCATATCTCCGCCGCAATCACGCAGGGAACAATGCGTTCCCAGCGTTTCCTCCAGTCTGTATTTGTTCTCGTTTATCTAGTTCAGCGGGATAATATCTAGTGAGAGTACGTGTATCTCGGAAGTCGTGTCGGGTCCGCGGGCGATACTGATCTGCAGCAACTCTCGCTTGCATTGTGACGCGGACACGCCGTAACGGCGGCTGCCCTCTGAACTACAATAGCACACAATACGATGCGACGGGAACGGCAGGAAATGTTCCGCTCTGCGTTTCTATCAGAAGAGAGAGTTCGGAAGAGTGTCGAGTTACGAGTGTCCGTTACCAAGTGACAGCGGACGTGTAATGTGAATACTTTAGAACGTCTCGCTCCGATACGTTAAAAGGGATTATGAGCGTTCGTTGAAACAGCGTTCATAAGTCATTCGAGTTCCGCAGGACAGATCTCGTGGCTTCACGACAAAATAGTGCGAGAGCCCGCGGCGCGATCACCGCAAACCACAGCTTTTGTTGACGGCTAATAAGTTTGAGGAAACGCTGTAATCGTGCGGCCTACTTGCGCCGGGAGCCCGCGGCGGCGGCGGGACCGCTACTCGGCTCAATCTCGCCCTTACCGTCTTTAATACTCGTTTTATTAAAAGAAAAGTAACTTATTACGGCTGAACAGTTATAATTTATACACGAATGAGAGCGTGCTGCTTTTCAACGTCGACGGACGGAAATTCTTCCGATTAACACTGAGCTGATCTAGAAACTCCTTTACTTTATAGGTAGATCAGAAAGAAGCTACTAGCCTGTGTATGGTGCTATCGTTTATGAACAATGGACACGATAATCCTAAATAATGAAAATCAATCTAAACATTTGTCTGACAATACCGCCTAGACTATACCAGCTTCTTTCAATAATAAATCTCGTGTGTTAGAGTGGGTTTTAAAATAAAATAACGCTGTATTATGCAGTATTTCCATGTTCAAAGAACATTGGAATATTTAGCATATATTTACGTGTAAAAAAACCGGAGTCGTGTAACCTTTAGGCACTCGGCCAGTATTGAGTGCAATGTCTATTGTTCTGCAATACGGGTATCGCTGGAGCAGAGAATTAATGTGGTAACGTTTCTGTACAGCGGCATTTCTTTCCCATTGTGTTTTTGCAGTTTCCCAACACCTTAGCGCATTAAAAACTCAGCATTCTTGGAATTTGGCGGATTAGTAAGATTACCTTACAAGACGGGTTGGAAAATGGATTAGATCGATCTTTTTGCAATGCTATTTCTAAAGCGGGAACAAAGCAGGCATCTATCAGGAGCTTTAGTAGCGGAGCTGGTTCCCCACAATGGGCGGGAGATGGCAGCAAACTAAATGGACCTGTCATTTGACTGGTTGTCCATAACCATAAAACCTCCAGACGGCCAGCTTTGTCCTCCCGTGACAGCCGATTGAATGAGCATCAGATAAATTATTGCCATATGATTTGAGTCAACTTCAACTGGTAGCTACATATTACGGAACACCAAGAATCTCGTATTTGATCCGATTTGCTATAAGAATCCGGACCAAGAGCGTTGAAGTTAAAGTGCAAATTTGTAAAGTAGTGAAGTTCGTAATAAGAGGATGCGGTAATGCTGTGGCGATACTCAATATTTATGACTCTTGCGCATGTTATATATAGGGTTGTCAGGTCGTGTAGATCTTAGTACAGTCGTTAGGGGGTTCATTACGGCTTAGAAAGCGGGGGAAAGGTTATTGGTAATGACAGTTTTGATATTAGACCATTTAACGTGCAGTGAGATTGCGCCAGTAAAATTGTGTGGCACAGGCATTAATTTCTAATGGCTCGGTTACATGAGAGGCCATAACTTGGGACGTGTTAACTGTTCGTGAAGGTTTATTTGTTATTTGACATTCTAATCTTACTTGGGTATTCACGGCCTTCGTGTGTAGGCTTTTGAGAATAATTGCAATGAGGTAAATCTCAAGGTTTTTTATTCTGAGTATTCTGACCTTGCGATTGCTTGTTGCTTGGAAATATTGCGACTATAAAGCTTGCCAAGAAGACAAACATAAAAAAGCATAGATACTAACATACTATCTATGTATAATGAAATTAATGAAAGCGAAGAATGAAGCGACAAGCACCTAGGTATAAAAAAATGTCATTAACATCAACTTTCTCAATCCCATAAAGGCAAAGTACCTTGGATTAAAATGTTAGTACCAGTAGATTAAATGCGATCGCCATAACGCGATCATTACGGTATTGCACATGAACTTATCAGTATACTTTAATACCAAGCGATGTAGGTATTTTTAAAGCAGCAGGGTTAGTAGCACATGATTGCCGCGAGATAGACTACCCGTCCTTATGCCATTAATATAGATAGAATAAGACGTGTCATCTATCTCACGGCGACATACTCTCGCGGCCATCATATGCTATAGAAATTAGCCTTTTATCAAAACAATAAACAACAGGTTGTTGACCTTTTGCAGACCTTATTAGAATGTATTAAGGTGTATGAACAAACATTTAATGGGCCCGACATGTCGGAACACAAGGAAGTCAAAGGGCGAGCGTGACTAAAGTCAAGTAATAGTAATAATAAATCACAATTTAGCTTTATTGACCTGTTTTTGTTCTAAAACATGGATAACTCGGGCCAATAGCAGCTGTAGAATATGGTGTTTAATTGGTTAAATAATGTTTACAACATCTACTTTACCATTTACTTGGTTTAAGTGTTAGAGCCTAATCAAGATAGGTTAGCAGCGACTTTGATAGCCCGTTTGGGTTAGGCAAACGTCATGCATAATTACTTCGTAGATTGACGTGTCAAATAGCATTTAATATTTAACAACTACTTATGATTATGATAGTGTTATCCGCTCTCGTCTTAACAAACTTTGGTCACATGCATAATAATAAAGGATAAAAAACTGTCTGTGCCAATTACAAAAAATAGTCTTAGGGTTCTAGATAAGAGCCCTGAGGCAACCCGCAATTCTCAACTAATTCCTATAGCTTCCCGAAATCAAATTTAATGGACACCAAACATAGTGAGGCGTGACGATAGATTGCGAAGAAGATGGCGGCACGATCTTGAAGTCTTTCGAAAGGATTCGTTAAACATTGCCATAGGGATAGGGCATAGACCAAAACGAGTGGAAGAAAGAGGCCTCTGCTCAGCAGGCCAACAAATAAGTAAAATCAAAGACAGATGCACTCACATCCCGATAGATACGTAATATAAAGCATAATCTGTATGTTATTAAAGTCAGCCCTGCGGTGACACGTGCGGTGTCAGCGTGCGAGCCGCACGTGACACGTGACATGACAAGACGTATCGACTTAGTTATTAGCATCAACTGTTCATTTTCAACTACTTATGATAATGTTATTGATCTGCTGCTTATGAATTGCACAATGTGCGTAGTTGCGGAGATTTTAAGGAAGATTTGGCAAAGATTAAAATAAATGAATATTAGAAGATAATACAAAATCACTATTTCGTTGCCAAGAGTGGCACAGAAACTTGAGCACTTTCTAGTGCTCCTTTGGGGAGCACTTCCTTTTGCCACTGCCTACTCCTTTTGGAACTGTAGGCGTGAGTTTATGAATGTATTTATAAGTATCTACAAACATTAGCTGGAATATAAATTTAGGTTTGACTTTGACACTGACTAGCTTTCAGTTGACCCGTCGGAAGCGTTGGATATTATGTGGTCTTCCAAAGGGTACAATGTCGTGCCTTACAAATACAACAAACACTTAAAAATAATTAATTCCAAACGCATTTCCTTTGTTTTAAAAACCACCTAATAACCCAACGGTACGCATCACGACACCTAAACATTCTTGATTCAAAAACGACTTAAGTGTCAAAGATGTTCTTATAAAAATTGCCGTTTCTAAGCCAAGAGAATGATCATGTTAGATTAAGTAGTCCTAGGAAGCGTGGAGCTAATTATCATAATTTAATTTTGTGGGTGCGCGTGCGACGCAGGATCGTGACGTCACGTGGGTCGGAGAAAATGGGGTGATTCATTTACAAGCACGAGGCGTTCGAATTAGTAACAGTAGGTAATAAAGTCGGACTATGGCTGATTACATTCGACTTAGTCTAATCAAAATGAGACATGGACACCTATTCTGTGCAAGGAGTTTAGCGAAATTCGTAACTTTTGCAATAAATGTATATGCTATCGTTGAAATGGATGAATGGAATGGTAATAAATGGTTTGTTTAGTTTGCTTTAGTCATCTAAGTAGTAAGTACCGAACGTTATAACCGTTTAAGCCTCGTAAGCGAATCGTAGCTAGTTTTCCCTATTGATCTTTTGTAGTGGCACGACAGAGTAAGATTGCGTTTCGAACGCCACTAAGCGTCAACGATTGTCACTTCGGCCCTTGCCAAGACGACAATCATTTACAGTAAATCACACTCCAAACTTTGTGTAATGTAAGGAAATGGCCACGTGAATTTTGTAACCCAGGACACTAACAAATGAAAGGCATGTTAAATTATGATCTTTCCTTGATTAAAGTGCATTGACCTTTACACGGGGATCAATAAGACCAGAAACGGCTAAATACCGAAATGCAGTGCACTGACATTTGAGGTTCAGGGCTTTTTGACAGCTCGTGCGATACCTTGGGGACTGGCTTTGACCGGACCGGACATTTATGAAAACATGAGACTAAAACATTTTTTATCTTTAAAATCTTAATATATTGTTGCTTAAGGTCAGTACTACCAGTTGTTTGCATTCGTAATGCAATGATAATACGTTTGATTATCAATTTCAATTAGGTACACGGCGGCACTAGGTCAAATTACATAATATTATGTATGCTGCTGCTGTGTAGTGTTCATATTGGTACATTCCGGCAGTGAAATGTTGTTTATACTCCATGATAAAGTTCAAGAAACAAGTAGAACAATAAATGAAATGATGATCCTCATCCGCACAGATTGAGAATCGGGAGAAGCCGCATGAATAGGCTAGTTTCCTACTAGTCAAATAAGCTTCTTTTTAAGAACTGTCAAAACGATTTTCTAAAATTATGGAATTACTATGAAATAGCTGGACGTCGTGGGAGCGGACATGCAAGAGAACAATCTCACGCCTAAGGATGTCGAAGACCGCGCAAAGTGGAGAAGACTGAGCAGAAAAGCGGACCCTGGCGCTAGGCCGGGAAAACGCTAGGTCGAAGAAGACGAAGACTGAGGAGTGACGTCACTTCTTTTGACTTATTCTTTTAATTCTTTTGATCTTTATTTTAACTTATTAAATAGAAATTACGTTTAAACATAACAACTGTCCATATTTTCCTTCTAATTATGTGGTGCTTTATTTCGTGCACTGCATAAAATATTTATAGAAATAATGGCAAAGCAAGAGATAATATTCAGAACAATTTGATGGTGACAATATAGCTTAAATATACTTACTTACAACCTTAATTCCAAATGTAATTTGCCGCATCCAAATAAAAGATGTGTCATTCGCCTTACCTGCAAAAGAAACAAAAAATTAATTGATTTCATCATATTATAACCAGATGTATCATCTAAATAGAAGCCCAACAAGTATTGTTCACAAACAATAGAAATAAATTAATTAGACATGGTACAGCAAATCGTTATAGCATTGCTTACATAACAGTAAATTACTATGACCTATAATAAAATTATATGTTCAGATGGCCGTCCGTCAAAACATCGTTCGTATTCTATTGATGGTACCTACTGGGCTTTTGAAGTTGCGGTAGCGTGTAATTATGAATAGTAAATGTAATTAAACAAATAAATATTGGGGACACCTTACACAGATCAACTTAGCCCCAAACTAAGCAAAGCTTATACTACGGGTGCTAAACGACGATATACATACTTAAATAGATAAATACATACTTATATACATAGAAAACATCCATGACTCAGGAACAAATATCTGTGCTCATCACAAGAACTGAGCTAGACCGGTCGTCAATTGTAGGTACCTACATTTTGTCAAATATGCAGGTTTAATATTTACTGTATTTGTAATAAAGTAATGTAGCGTAATATAAGCGTATACCTAATGACAAAATTATTCTTCAGTCGAAAATAAAAACGTACATGAGACATTCGATATTTTTATGCAAGGCCAAATCACAATAGGAACGTGGAACGTTGAACGAATATTTTAAGTATCCTATGTACACGTCCCGATCGGGATAATAGCATACTATAGTAGTAACTAGGAACCAACTTAACGTCGCTGATGAGAGAAGCGTGCACGTTTTACGGAAGGGTGTTGTGTAGGCACCAACAAGCGTGTTTCTAACCATTATTATCTAATGTTTAGTTAATGTTTAGCTAAACTGTGGAATGAATTGTCGCCTGCGGTATTTCCGGACCGATACGACCTTCAAATCTTCAAGAAAAGAGCGTACACCCATCTTAAAAACCGACAACGCACCTCCAACACCTCTGGTGTTTTGGGTGTCCATGGGCGGCGGTGATCGCTTACCATCAGGCGACCTGTCTGCTAATTTGCCTCCTATCCCATAAAAAAAAAAAGTTAGACTATTATGACGATCTTCGGAAACGAACATCATACAGAAAAGATCGTCTCCTTTCGCAAGTAAAGTTCTTAGTTCAAAGGATTCAGAAGTGGGATGAGGAGGAAAATAACATCAGTTAACTTGGCAACATTGTAGTTTGATATACAGAGTTCAAATATACACGCAGGGGCACATTTGGGACTAAAAGACATTCACACTGACACAAAGCCGTCTCCAAGCTGTAAACTATGTGGTTCATCCCGTTCATCCACAGTGACATGAACAGCCGAAATGACAATCGTTGACTAAGTACACTACACGCCTAACACGCTGATCGAAATGCAATCGGGATCTGTCGCGCCAATATGTAAGAGCGACAAAAGTAGCGTTTGTGCAATTTTCTTCGTATTCAGATCTTCCAAATTGATCTCTGAGATTGATCTCGCATATATAGATAGATATCCGTTTATTTGCTTGTCACAATGCACACAGAATACACAAAAGAAATATGTTACAAGAAAGAATTAAATAAATAAATAAATAAATAAATATTATAGGACATTCTTACACAGATTGACTGAGGCCCACGGTAAGCTCAAGAAGGCTTGTGTTGTGGGTACTCAGACAACGATATATATAATATATAAATACTTATATACATAGAAAACATCCATGACTCAGGAACAAATATCTGTGCTCATCACACAAATAATTGCCCTTACCGGGATTCGAACCCGGGACCGCGGCGTAGCAGGCAGGGTCACTACCCCCTACTATTACTAGGGTAATTAAAATACATAATAAGCAAATTGGAAAACGGGAAATTGCACAGATTTTTACAATAGTTTATTATAATACTGTGCGCGTCGCAACTCGAAACAAGACAAAAGGGTTCCGGCAGTTTTACGCTACGCCCTGAGGCAGCAGCACTGATATTCTGCCGGAGCCAGATCAAATAGGTCAACGCATATTTCCACACCTTTCAGTTGATGATTCTAATTAAGTTACCAACTTCTACTTTCAATATTGCACAATACAGTCCGTTTAAAGGACCGTGCAGATTTGCAAACCAATCCCATTAAAACCAACAACATTCAATTAAAATAAACATGACACGTCCGAGGCTTTCATCTAACGAGGTGGCTTACGCAAACTGCGTTACTGTAGGTTAGTATTAGATCTAGTGATGTGCCGAGAGCGTTCTCTTTTAGGAGAATTCCTTTCCGACGAGCTGAACTTGAAAGCGTTATCTCTTACTAGCTAAAATTAATCACTGTCTTCTTTGTTACGCTTTTCTTCTTGATTGCAGATTTTTTTTGTTTCCCTAACTTTTTTCTTGCTGTTTATCCTCTTCTGATAATAATACCCCATCTTGCCCTTTATCACGTACCCCATTTATTGAAATAAAAATGACATATTTTCTTGTCTTTAGTTCACATCTTTTGTCTGAATACAATTAACTTGTTCGGGAAAACTTGTGGTATTTCGCTGCTGGTATTTTTTCATCAATTTATTTTTTATATTAGTTACATGAGAATTACAAAGTATTTGCTTTCAAGCTTCTATGCTACTTGTCTTAATCTCTTTTACTCGGTTATTTTTATTTCAATAAGCTAAGCGATTAAGAAATAAATATTTCGAGTTTGCGAAAAAAATTTAGCTCGATATCGTTTTCGAAAGTTGCCGAGAACGTTTTCAATAGATTTCTGAGTTCTCGGGAAAAATTTGAGAACGGCACATCACTAGTTAAATCGCAATAGTCATTACTGGCTATGACATTTACATGTGTTTCTGTAATTGGGTAAAGTACGCCCGCGCGTAGCTCAAAAAGGTCTTATGGTAGTCGTAAGAATAATGAAACATCTTATGTATTATTAAATTATTTTAAACGAGCCCACAGATACCATCAGGGAAATATAAGGCAGTGTAGAGATCAAAACAAAACATATATTAAAATTTCTTTAGCAAACGACATGAGGGAGGGACCAAATGAGATCTGATGTTGATCATGATCATACAGAATACAACTTACTTAGCAAGTAAAAATACATGTTGTTCAATTTTCTATGCCTTATTAATAAATAAATTCCCCAACATTTTCTACTTTCAACCTTTTAAAAGATCATCTTCGGTAAAAAAATGTCCTAGGTCCTGAGACTCCTGAGTTTCCCGAAATATGTCCTACTGTATCACCACAACGAATTTCATTAAAATTAAATTTGTTTAGCGGGGTAAGAAGCATCGAACATATTTGCGGGGTAAGAAGCATCGAACTAAATGTGCAATTCCCGTAAAGATTGTACATTTGGATCACGTCTCCGATTTGAATGAAAATTGGTAGGCTGATAGAGTCCATGATGCTGAGATTGCTGAGCAAGATCCACTAGGTTTCCCAAAATGTCCTAGGTTGATTGTATAAAACTTTCCTTGTTTGTTACCGAAAATGTATAGAAATCTGGTAACAAAAAAGGAAGGTTTCATACAAACTACATAGGACATTTTGGGAAACCTAGTGGATCTTGCTCAGCATCATGGACTCTACCAGCCTTCCCAATTTTTATCAAAATCGGAGACGTGATCCAAATGTACAAACTTTTCGGGAATTGCACAAATAACAAGACACAACTATAACAAGACAACATATTGTATCAATAAATAGTTGTTGTTTATACTTGCTATGTTGTTTCGTGTATTGAGGTGTGCAATAAAGAGTATTTGTATTGTATTGTATTGTAATAACAAATACAAAAGCACATTGTTGTACTTGTAACAAAGATTGTGAAATGAACGTGAAATGGCAGAATCGGCTCAAGGCGTGCGCGTGAGCATTCAGTAATTAACCTTTTACTCGTACAGGAGCCGTTAGATATCGATCCTATTATAATAACATATCAACTGCAAAAGGGCGTAACATATGAAGAAAAGAATGGCACATACGTCCTTATTGTCAATGTTGCACTACGCTTTACTATTTGAATATGTGCATGGTACTTGCCAATTATAATACATTTTGCAATGGTGTATGGTACAGTTTGTATATCGCCACGTACAGTATGTATATAGCATCGATCTAAGCCAATACGTATGTATGTATATCGGATTGCCCGATCCGATATATTTGATGACGACTTTTCCAATAACTGGCATATAGTTTTATGGGTGTCTGCACCGATAGCATGCCCGCGCGATAAACGACAAAACATCAGGCCGTCCCTATCGCACTTACAAATAGTACGGCCTGATGTTATATCATTATCACGCGACCATGATATAGATGAACCGAATCTGCATATTTATGTATAACAGATTGTTGTTGCCATTGCTGTAAATGCTGTATTATGAAATTGTCTTGATAAAATACACACATCAATTGACATACTAAGAAATTGTGGTAAAATGATACTGAAGCATATCGCTTTTAGTAAGAAATTATATGACTTAATGTTAATAACAGGGCTGGGTCTTAAGAAAATGTTCGTCTTGGGGCCACTTGCACTTGCACCAACGAAAATGGAGGGTTAACCCACCATTTTATTTATATGGAATTTGACAGATGACAGCCCACTAACCCTGAGTTAAGTGGTTGGTGTAGGTGAGCCTTAAAGAAGTAGATAAATATGATAGTGCTAATTCATTTATTTTATACAAATATAATATTAATCTGTATGATAAGATGTTTACACGAACGACCAACTGAACAAGTTTAATTGAGGTAGTAAAATCTAACAGGAAGCAAGTCTATTACCAGTCCTTAAACGTTATCTACTACATTTACTAAAGTATGTGCTCCTTTCCGCCATAAACACTTTATGGCTCTCTCGTATTGCTCAATCACTAGCACTTTTATGTTTGCTATAGCAGTTTCGCAAAGACCTTCTGACTTTTGCAAGTTCGCGAAATACTATAAAATATTTAAAATTATTTTAACTGCATAGCACAAGGTCGTTATAAAAATATCTTTATTAAAAGATACGAGCGTGTGAAAGTATGTTCCACCATCTTCTAATTGCAAATAGTGTGGACGTCTTGATATATATCATATCGACTTTTGAGTTAAACGTAGTAATTATTGGTACTTAATAGTAATAATTTATTTTAAGGCGATTAGGCGGCTCTAAATTCAATTGAGATGTCTTTACCAATGTGTTAACGCAGGTCGCAGGTGCATTGATGATTTTAAAACTTTATATTTTCTAGACTTAAAAATTGTTTAGAAACAATTTAAGGAAAATAAAACTACATTGCGGACTGTTGAGAGTGTTGACTGTTGAGGTTACAATTCGACACACCAGTCAAATACCGCAATGCAATGAAACTCGCATGCGAGTGTCTCTCACCGTGTAAATGGCCCTTTCTCATATGACTTGAAGTATCTCACCTGGACGTTTAAATGGTGCATAACGATCCTCTCGAGTCCAACAATGGGGTCCATCTATTACAGGTTCAAGGGTCGGGCCTGAATGCCGCTTGACGAGCTATCATTACGGGAAAGGCTCTAGGGTCAAGCTTATTTAGTTTCCGACAACTGAGACCTAGGAATTTGGAATTTGACATGTTTAGTGAAACCTAACTTGACCTGGGGATTGCGAGAATATTTACAATGAAGAAGAGGTTGCATATGAGTAGAATGTTGTGGAAGGCTTAAGGGTCAGGGTACATTTCGTCCTGCCTTTTAAAACTAGAATCAGCAGCCCCTTAGCGGCAAAAATTTTGGAACACTATAAGATTCATCACCCCCTAAAAATAGATTTGATAATGAGTAAGCCAAAAAGATATACTAATAAAACAAAGCTCTATAGAAACAGTGGAAGCCACTGACCTCATAAAGGGTTAAATATTCCGCCGCATTCCAAACCAAAACTCATATTCAGACACCCGATGACTAACGAACCACAGGAAAACACGCCACAGATAGACAAAGCACGAAGCCTCACGCGTCAGTTCGAGTGGAAACTGCATGATTACGTCAGCAATCGTGACCGACTGTGTCGCAAAACTGTGATGCGACAAAAATAATGAACCAGCCACTCCATTATCCGAAACCGATAGCGATCGTGTGTCTAGATCCATGTGAACCGAGGGTTGCATAACATTGTAGTGCAGCGAAACTATCACGGGAAGTATCTTGACGGCTTACTTTAATATTGACAGTGGTAATGTCAAATTATCTTGAGTGGTAATGGTAAAAATGTAGGTGATATATGGTTAACAAGATATAGGTTAGCAATTCCGTCTAATTTTTATGGGAAGCATTTAAAAGTTTGACAAATCAGAAAAGTTCTAGAAACTAATTGAATGAAAGTAATCAGCTAGACAATCCTGCTGTTACTTCATTAACAGATAAGACAAATTTGTAGTATTCGTACAAAAATCATCGAATATTCATACTATCGTGGATAAAGTGCTAACATCTGTATAAGAGTATACTGTTTGCGTCGTAGCTTCCACGGCTGACCACACAATTTCCTTATTGTTTGAAGTCAACGTACAGCTTGTAGTTCCATTGTAACCCCGGATCACGACGCGACCGGCCCGCCGCCATTATCGGACTAGAAATAATGCTGATAGTAAACACTCAATTAACTCTTCCAACAGGCCTATAATTTAGAGAAAACTAACTATGAAGCGCAGATTGAACTTAGAGGAAGAGGGGTTAACGAAATTCTTGAGTCTTCTTCGTTATTCATAAGATAGTGTTAGTGTTAGATGTTCGAGGAAATTACAGCATGGGAAGCCATTAACTTATTTTAAAAAACACGATGACATAATAAAGATGCCTTATCAAGCCAATGGTGCAAGAATTCAAAGAAGCAGACAGTCAAAAATCTCAAATTTCGGTCATTTATCTGTAGAAGAGAAAGGACATCTCACTTTTTGGAAAACTCCGTATGGTTTATAATGTCTTAATACAGCGGTCGTTAATTAAGAAATGGCCGATCATTAATCAGGCGCCAGCGAGCCTAGATCGCGACCAGCTGCGATTTATTACGGCCGAGATACAGGACACGGCAATCTTAGATCAAGCATGTCGCACAGGGAAAAAAGGATTCCACCAAGAACTTAATAGGTTGCCAGATTAAATGACAAATGTTCGAAAGGTGACCCAAAGTTGCAGAATGAAGTAGTTTCTCTATAGGACTTAAAGATGTTCTTTCTTCATAAGCATGAATGACCTTTTGTAACTGGAAACTGTAACGGTGTTCGCTGCTATCCGATTTTCAATTAATTTATTGGACACATCTGAGACAACCACACAGAAACATTATTAGCAACTAGATAATAAAAAATCTGCAACGATAAATATCCCGTGAAAGAATAAATCACGAAACGTCAGTTTAACGATACCTTCAAGGCCGAGGAATAAATTGATAGCGATTATTATCGGAATAGCGCAATGGTTAATATTTTAGAGAATAACGAGTATTTGCGCAAGCTGGAAGCTGGGGATCTGAGCAACGATTTGCATAGTTGAGTGCGCATTTGGTTCACTTCAATATCAAAAAGGTCGGAACGACTGAAGATCTTGGTGGACTTAGTTCGTTTTATAGCAGTCTGATTAGACGAGGTGTCGCCACTGTCGCCAGAAGAGGTAACGACTTCATGGAAGGCGAGGCGTTTATGCCTCATCTGATTATGAAATGAGATTCTTGCTGGCCGCCGGGGGAATTTTTATGGGTTCGGTAGCATCGGTTGCCGTTGCTCCTGGCGAGAAATTTGCGAGAGCAAACCGTATATGCTTAGATGTACCACATTTCATACTGTTTTAGAATGATCTGTCGGCAAAACTACATTTAACACTTCGGATTCTAGGGAACCACTTCACAGAAAAATATTTATCTAGAAATTGTTCGTTTAGATGACAATCACAAATTGTATATACCAATTTAATCTATCGCATCACGGGTAACTTGCTCTGACTAATAATAATGACAGCCTCACGGTGGTTTCATTGTTTCCCATATGTAAACACACCGTTTTCGAAGTGGGGGGCAAGATGCGCCGACGCATCACAGCGGGAGCATTGTCTGGATCATCACTGATAAGATAATCAGCCCAATTCTAAAAGGTCTTATATCCCATAGAAATCACAGGACATATGAACATTTAACGATTAAAGTACAGTACCCTTGTTTGTACAAAGCCTGTTGCTTTGAAGCAAGTGTAACAAACTGACAACTGAGGAGTGTATTTTTAAAAGGGATTATGTTCGTATGACTTTCATACATAGATAAGCCCCTTTGAAAAGACACTGATCAACTAATGACTTCTTTTTATCTTTAGAGAGGTGCGTGTTACTGTTGCGTAATGAGGTTTGTTATTGTTCGGAATGTATTGTTAATGATGTGTTTGAACGCTAACATTAATGTGTTGGGAATGAAATTGACCCATTCCGTGAATTACTTTCTACGAAATCAGTTTCATTCTCAATATTGCCTAATCTATCTTTTCTTAGCGAAGAAAACTTAACGCGAGAGTTAAAAACGACTGGAAGTGTGATGTTCTTTATCCTAAATGAAAATGCAGAAACCTTTAAACCACAGGCTTTTGATCACAGTTGGTTAAATTATTTGCAAGAATAATTTAGTGACAACTCAAACTTTGGAGGAACTACTGTGAAATAATTATATAGGTACTACGCATAATAATAGTGCAGTTATTTCTTGGCCAAGTGCAGCTCTGACAATAGATCATTACGTGTCAAATTATCAGGTACTTAAACCTGACCGGTCATTACCTGTCCTTCAATCTCGAATTGTGGGCCGGTCAATATAAGTGTAGGCTCATTATCACCTGTAGAAGGTTATATCACGGTCGCTTTTATCATTAAAAACAAAAATTGTGTTTACTTTCAATTCATAAAGACATTAGTCACTAGTTAGTAAAAGAAAGAAATAATTGTTCTGTAGAGAGTTTAGAATAGACATGAGTAGTTTGCGAATGAAGTACTTCACTTGGTGCATTACCTTCATTCAATAGTTCGGCTCGAATTCATTTAGTTCTTTACTTCAGCAGTTCATTTAAAGTATCTTTACTTGCTGAAGAGTGACAAGGACGCCACGCTTTAAACATAGGCGTTAGACTTTTGTCAATTTTATTATTATTTCAACATTATCATCAAAAATATCAGAATCCATTATATCAGATATTTTATCACACTGTCACGTGACAGTCATCAAATGCACGAATGACATATTAATCAGAAGGCACAATGAAAGTGAAAATGAACAGTTTGTCTTACATCCGGTGGGACCCTGCGCTTTCTAGGAAGAGCCTGCGATGACGGACGGAATACTAACGACATGGTTATATTGAATTATAATGTAATGTATAATATAATAGCAGCTGATACTTCGTTTTTACATTATCAAATCCGATATCGCCGTCTAGGTGTGTGAAGTTGTAAGAAAAACAGTTGTAAAAGAGAAATTCTAAAAAAAATACGCACGGAAACATAAGAAGAAGCGGACTCTTGAATTGATCATTTACGGTACCTTTATAAAGCTTCAGCTATACTCGTATAAACGCGTAAATGTGAATAAAAAAAAAAGTAGACCTTTCTGTTGAATGCTCTTAATTTTAGGGTTAAAATGTAAGTAAAACAAGCATAAATCCCGCCTGATGGTTCGGAGTCTCTATATAGCCTAGGAACATGGGACGCGCCACGCCAATAATTAAAATGAATTTCCCTTACTTTTATTCCATTTCTCGTTTTTAATTCGTAATAGACAAGCATCTAGATACCTCTTCAAGAGATGAGGATGCATCATACAATGAAGACCAATTAATAACCGACTGACAGTAAACAAATGGAACCCGCCGTATCTCGTTAACCTGCCCTGTAAGAATTTAATTAATTTACCTCCCGACATACCGAACCAATTGAGACAATTGGACCTAGGAATGCGGGGACGGCCTTAAAAAGACTGTTTCGCGTTTTACAACGGTGTAAACACATGAGTGGGGCATTCTTATTGGTTGAACTTTACATCTAAAAATCAGAAGAAACAGTAAAAAAGAAAGACCAAACGATAGAATGATAATATTAAATATTTGCAAATTCGACAATAAACAATAAGTTAAAAATACATACAGAACTGTGCCCTTAAAGAACCAGCTATTCCCTAGTACTGGATCCAAAACACTGTTACAACATGGTTACAACTGTCTTCGACACGAATAAAGCCGTTTTCACATTATCCGATCCGATATCGGATGTCGGAAGGATTTCCATAGAAAAAATCCAAGATGGCGCCTGTAATGTATGGGATATCGGTCCGACATCCGATATCGGATCGGAAATAATGTGAAAACGCACTAAGATGTAGAAGAGAAGTATGATCATAATAAAACATCCTTTATTCACGGTGATACTCAATTAGCAATTTAACTAAAACAGTTTTGCATATGTGTACAGATTCAGAACTAGCGACTTGTCAATTTAAGTACAACACTTTTGTAAATTGTATTTATTTCACTGATCCAGCTAGAAAAATCTACATTGACCTTTACGTATCAGACGGGATCAATATCCATCATAAAGTAAAGTGAACACTTGATTGGAATTCCCGTCGAGATCTCAATCAGTATTCAGCGTTCCTAGACCAGCATTTAGCACGTCAACCGTAATATCTGATGTAACGATTAGCATATTATCTACAATTTGTACCGCGTTCGCGTATTTGAAAGCGTTCGCCTTGACACAATACACTTCAGGCGTGGTCGTTATTACAATAAATGCCGGTAAATTATTCCTGTTTTATTATATGACAGGTATCCTGACTTTAACTGACAATACTCACCCGGATACAGTAGCAGGTAGATTATTATGTGGCTTTTCATGCCTAAAGGGCCCTTATGCTTGTGGGATAAGCTCAAATCCATCCGGAAATAATTTTGAAAAAGGTCCTTTGATAGTACATAAAGAACTACCCACGCCGATTCCGAACGTTCAAATTATTATCGTCGTGGTTTTTAAAAAAGGTGCTAAAATTGGTGCCAGTTTTGGCAAAAACGCTGAAATATCCAAATCCTTAAAATTAGTTACCAGTGGACTTGGCTTGGAATAATCTGGAGGCACGTCAGTTACAGGGGTAACAACGTTAAAGATTAGGTAGCAATAACCAACAGGCCGAACCAATAGAAAAACGCCCGCTGAATTAGGAAGACGCACGGTAGCCGATGTAAACGACCCGTTCGCAATGTGCCGTGTGTTCTGTATTCTCATTGCATAGATAATCCAACGGTCACATACACCAGCCCAGCGTAATTGTCAACTTGTAAAATCTCTAGGTGTCTATGGGTAAATTTTAAGCTTGGAGGTCTGAAGTAAATAAAATTAATGTTGGTCGGAAGGAGGAAAGCATTTTATTATAGTGGATAACCAAGACGTAGAAACAATGTGGCTTTGTGGCTGCTTTTATACAAGTTTCACGTGAAGTGATGGGCTCCCGTAACTTTGATATACAGATTGACAGCAACAGAAGAGACGACAGAAGCTCTCGAAAAAGCTTTTCCCCACGACGGCGCACAGTGCTGGCCTCAAGAAAATTAGATCTATGTGTAATTTGCTGTCTAACTGTCTAAGTGTGAAATTTTATCGGTACTTTTTTTTAATTCTTCTATTCTCATCTTTTTCTTTTGATTTGAGCTTGTTATTTCCATCATCAGATTTCATATCATCATCCTCTGTAGTAGGTAGGTATATGTGTGTGAATGTATATACAGCATATTTTTCTTTTTAAAATACGTCGTAGAAACCAATTGTGAATTTTGAGAACACACCTAACTGGTCAGCGAAAGCATTGAGCTTGGCTTGAAAAGCGTGTGGAAGAGTGTCCGTAATGGAATTCATCTCACACCGGCGCCTGCGCCGTTATAACAATGACCGGCCACAATGTTGACGAGAACACCCTCACTATTCTCGCTACACTTCATTACCTAATAAGGTGATAAGGAGATAGCGGGATGGAGTGAGAGACGAAGCAGTCAATTACTTACTCTAAAACAAGGGTGTATTGAGGAGAGAAAACTTATTACATAATAATAAAATTCTTAAATTCTCGGATTTCGTACAGCCAGGAGAGACTAATAATGATAGATAAAGTAGAAGGCACGAAACCTCAGGACCCTCCCCCTACTAGATATGGTCAAATTACATGCACAGGAACATAAGCCCATGGAAGAACTTGATTTTCAACAGAACATGATGTCACGAACGACCAAAAAACACAGAAATGAAAAAAAAGCCAATAAGAACCGAATGTTTTCAAAAGCAAATGAAATCGCAAAAGTAGTCGCAAACCAGTGCACAGAAGTAGAAACTGTAAAAAAGAAAACACTAGAGCGAACTGAGTCAACAATACATAATCACTTAAATCAAAATAAACGAAATGTTTGAATGAAATCAATAATACATCGAATCAAAAAGGAGGCCTATTGATTACAAAATACTATGGAAATAATTCAACGTTGTGTAAGGTAAAAAAAGAAGTGCCTTAACCAAACTGTAACAACGACATGATATTATGTACGTTTACGCAACGAGGGTTACGCGTAGACAATTCGATTTGACGCAGACGCACGCGCATATCTTAAATTGAATGGCGAGCGGTTGTATATGTACTAACACTATTTATCCACCATTTGACATTACTAGATGTGGTTCATGCAACTTAGGCCCAGCCATCAACCACATCGAAGTCATGCAATGCAGCAGAGGTCTATAGAACTTTCCATACAATAAAATTTAGCGAACGCTTTAACGGTTCGGTGACAGACGGGGTGATGCAACCGAACCGACCCTTAGCCTTGGTAAGATAAGATGACGATAATGATTATTGATATAAATTTACGAGTATGTCATTCCCCGCTTACCCGGTCATACAAATAACGCACTTAAAAATTATCTTGATAATAAATTTCATGTGCATTTGCTTTTTTGTACTATTTTTTTCTCGTTTTTTTTATCATGCTTTCCTATCTTATATGCAGGCTATGCAGCCGAACCAATATGGACCAAGATGAATGGAAATCTCGATTTTCAATTTCTAATTTTTTACTATTGTATTGTAGTTAGTAGATGTGGGTGCCATGCTGCCATGCCAAGACCGCTAAGCTTAAGTGGGACTGGGCTGGACACGTCTGCCGCATGCATCCTGAAAGGTGGCCCAAAATGGTTACCGAGTGGTACGGGACCCACGGACTACCATAGATGGTGTAGGTCGGGGTTCAGGCAGACCAAAAAGGAGATGGTGCGACGATTTGGAAAATTTTTATCCCAACTGGTGGGGAAATGCGAGTGATACGGTCGAGTGGAGGAAGAGAGGGGAGGCCTTTGCCCAGCAGTGGGACACTAACGCAGGCTAAAAAAAAATTGTATTAAAATATCAAACACCTAACATTGGCCCAGTTACATTCGCGATATCATTGCAAAATTAAATATATTCACATATCGAAACTGGAGCGATTATCGTTCAAAATCGTGTCGCGATCTCGGAAACGTTTAGGCGATGGCGAATGTCACTCAAAGCTGGTTTTCGGTTGCAATAGGCGTTTTGACCTCATGACCCGTGAAATGGACCGTTTGACAGAAATAATAGTTGTAATAAGAATGGGAGAAGATCGGGCTGCCAAGAGGGCGTATCTGGGAAGACCAACTGGTAGCCGCCCGGCGGGTCGGCCCAGATACCGCTGGGGAGACAGTGTGATGGCGGATCTGTGTCAGCTACAAGCCGATGATTGGCAGGAAGCTGCGCAGGATTGGGATAAGTGGCGTACTCTCGTTTTGGAGGTCTAGATCCTCTTTGGATCACAGAGCCATACTAGTTAGTTAGTTGTTAGGTTAGGTTATCGTTAATGTGGATAGAAACAATAGATAGGATATGATTGTTAAATTTATTAACAACTCCTGATTCTATAATTGTAAAATGTCCACTACAGTAGTAGAATCTAATCAAAAGATTATTGTATGTTATTGTGCGAAAGCACTGCAAGTCAGAATTATTTATTCGAACGGAATATTTACATTATCCGCCTCTCAACTATAGCAGTACCTGTTCCAAACATAAATACTAGTTACGATTCAAAACATACAAATACCGACACTGTGCCTCGCATTATGCAATAAGGATGTGATTATCGACTTCACGTAATCTGGCGCGACGGTCCAAAAGGGCTTATGTTGCATATTTTCGAAATGACATAAGCCGTTTTGGAACACACCTTTGACGCAGACAGGACAGTTATAACCATCGGTTGACTAACTCCTGTCTCAAGGCTCAAAACAACCATAGCAACAGTGATTTTGACTTGCTCTTTCTTACACGAACGTATTCATGACGATGATGATATGATTCTTGGTCTACGACCCAACAGCGCCTAATTTTATTCGGTTCTTGTTGAATATCTTAAGGGCCTAAAAGAGCTTAACCACTGGTCCAGCAACTATACCCCATCCAGTTAGTCTAGCTAAACGGGTATAGCCTCCTCAGTCCTCGTGTAAATTGTAGCACATAATCCAAATTTTATTGAGGTTCCAAATTCAAAAACAAAACAAATGCTCCCAGGACTCGGAAGGATAGAATGAATACAAGTAGATCTTCGTAAGCTCGGCGTCAACTCAAGGGCGACCTAGCAGTTTCTAGAGGCTAGAACTTGGTAAGCCATCGGAATGTCAAGACAGGACAAGAGACGGCGCCTAGTGTCCTACGCTACCTTCCGCCCACAGAAGGTTCCAGTCCAGACGAAAAAGGTAGTAATAAAGTATGAGCTGTATGGAAACTTACAACGGTCTTGTTTGAACAGCTGGCATCTAGGTCACAATGCACGGTGTGAATTAATATTGCAACGCCTAAACTTATGATTAGAGTGTGATAGTATATTTTATCGAATTATTTATGTTCCTAAAACAAACATAATTAGTAGTAGGTATTATTAGCCTTCTAGAGAGGCCTATGCTCAGCAGAGGGCGATTAAGGACTGATATGATGATGATGATGAATTAATAGGTATACTATAGGTATACTAATATTATAAATGCACTGCGATAGCGATAGCGATAGCAATAGCGATAGCGATAGCGATAGCGATAGCGATAACGATAGCGATAGCGATAGCGATACGGATACGGATACGGATAATATGGGTATCGTTAGCGGGATACGGATAATCGGTCGGCGGTCTCTTACAATCAATGTGCTCTAAGACGATCGTTGTTTGCTTGCTTGAAGATTACGTTTGCGATAAGTATAAGCAAAATGTAAAAAATTGTAAGGGATAATAGAAAAAAGTACTTTTTACCCACCGATCATAGTGTCGAAATACGGGTTATGTGGGATGTTTATAAAGGTTTCCCCAGCGTATATAGAATTACCTACGCTGTGGTCGATGTGTAATATTTCTACAATCATTGCAAGCAAAAGTATTATGTGCAATCGAAATAATCACAGATAAATATACCTACAGAGAAACCTACGGTCCCTACGGATCCAAATGAAAATCTTAATGAATACTTTTATTACGCGGGCGAAGCCGCGGGTAAAAGCTAGTAGGTATATAAATATAGCACTGTCTATGTAGAAGTAAATCTCTTCCTTTCCGTAGCCTATTTCACAATAATGACAATTGTCGCCTGACAGTGACACTTCTCCGTCCATCGCCTGTTCACGCCAAGTAACAATAACAATGTTACTTATCAACCTAGAAATAGGCACAGAATTGTCAGTGTCGTGTAAATGTCACGGTGGTGAAATATCCTACCCACCGCGTCTAATCTAAAAGCAATGTTCGACTTCCAGAATTCCTGATGCCCGATGAAGATCTTCCCACCAAAAAATGTATAATATCATTCGTGCCTTTTGAGTTTGTGATTTCTTAAACAAAATGCTCATTGCCGTGTATTGAGCATATTGTTTACATGTTGCGTTACCGACGCGACGGCCACGGTCGAGCTGGCGCCTTACAGCCTTCACCTGTGACACGTCACACTTGAGGCCTTTGGAGGGCCAAATATCTGTACAAGTTTTAATTTTATTCCAGCTAGAGAAGAAAGAAATAAGGACAATATTCTGTCAGATTTTCAGATGAAAACGTCCTTATTGCCCTTGAAGCAGGTAAGAAAAACTCATATTTTGAAGGTGTGGAATATCTTTAAAAGCCGAGAAGACTAGAGCTATATATCTTTAATTCTGTGGGCCTAGTGGAAACTTGAAAAGGAATACCCACAAGTCTAGAGCAGCTCAAGTGTCCTAAACCTGTTATTGTCGAACTTATCCCTTAAAAGACATGTACCCCTTTTCACTAGAGCCAAGGAATGATTATGATCACAAAGTAAAAGTTAAGTGGTAGAAAATTGTGCAATGGCTGCGCTAAACCAAACTGGCAACTACAATTTTAAGAATTCAAAATGACTCCTAACAAGACTGAGGCCAACTTCTTAAATTACGATTTAAACAAAAGACTATCGATATGCTTTATAAAACCTTACATCTGTTCCAAACGTATTGGATTAATATTGATTAATATCAGTTTGATTACAATCTCACCTTGAATAATTTCTAATGTTTTTCTGTGGGTGTATCGCACTCGATGTCGAAATGATTAATAAGCCGAGTGGCCTAGGAAAATCACGACGAATTCATGTTTATATCTACATATGTTTAATGATACGATGAGCTTGTCAAAACTATAAAGGTCTTGATACTCTTGATAAAGGAAGATGTCATATAAGTTGTGACGACAAGCCAATGGACGGTTAAAATTACTTTATCTTTCAAAGGACGTAACACGTAATTATTTGTATTGCATAGCGTATTAGTAATGTTAAAGTGTAATAGTACATTACATCAGAGGCCGGGAAAATGAGGATTTCCGGCCAAGTGGGTATATAAGGCCGGATAGGGATACGAGGCCGGGAATCCGTTTTCACGCCGAGGCATGTATACTGTATAGTGCTTTTCTCAAACATACAATGAAATAAATAAAAAATGCTCTAAAGGACAATATTTTATGAAAAAAAGTTACTTTGCAGGCCTAGGCCTAAAAAATAATATGAAATCCCTTTACAGTCCTCTCGAGTTGTTGCGCCCAAAAAGCGATACTTCCCAGCCCATTTTAAGGAACGTAAAGACAATATTTCATTGCATGTTTGAGAAAACGTTTTTGATCCGTCATTTGTGTGAGCTCATTACCTACCTGGGTAATTGGGCAGGCAATGAACCAGTCTAAGATTAATCTTAGACTGGTTTATCTATGGCGAGCTGTCCTCTTGTAAATGTTGTAAACAACAGCTAAAAACCTATGGCGATAGCCCCAGCGATGCGAGATACCGGCCGGTTTCGCGAAGCCATAAAAATACAAAACGAGGCAATTTCCACGTATTTTAACCATTTTTATCACGCATTTCGGAAGTTGTAAACAAAATGCTAAGGTTGTCAGAGAATTTACGACGTCGCTACACCTGACACGTACGAATAAGGGTGACTTAATTAGTTTACAATGTTTTGCGATTACATTTCCTATGACCAAATCAGCTCGATAAAATCGTTCCATTCAACGGGCCTTTACACACAATAAATTGAACACTTGTGCGCCGCGGCGTGATTTGCGACTCGGCACCTACAATTATCTCGCCTCAAGCTTGCATATTTTAATTTAAACGACATTAAAATAGCCCGGAACTGCGTTCAAGGGCGCACCAGAACAATATTTCACACAATTCGGCTAACACCTCTACCCCGACGGAATAAGAGCTTCGAAAACCGCCCATAACGCGTGCGTTGAACTTAAAAGGTGACAGGGGTATTACGGTAATTACCTTAATTTGTAAACAGAAAAAAACGGCCGCCGACCCGCCGTATGTTAAGTTAAATAACCGATGTGGACGCACTTAAGGATTAATTCGCTTAGGATGTGAAGCAATTAGCAGAAGTGTGGGAACGCGAATTTCGCTGATGAGGTGTTTAATTGGTATGTATTTGTTAAATCCGCGGTAGAATAACGTGTTTGCGAGCTGCCGATAGTGCCGATCGCCATATATTGCCAGTAAAGTTTTTGCTTACGACGAAAATGGAAATGACGGCACATAGATTTATCTTAACGGCGGAGCTGTGAGGGCGATTGATTCGAGATTTGCGATAAGCGGGCGTTCGCGCGATTCTGACTGGAGGGTTATCGGCGAAAAATCGCGCGTTAGACGAGGGCGCGCCCCTAACGGATCCTTTAGCATATCATTTGCATATCTCCCAGTGACGAAGAGCGAAGGAATGCCAGCGGCGTCCATACCACAGACTAGCAAAAACAAACAAAGCGCGAGTGAATCACCGCGGGCCTTTTGCGGAAGGTCGCAGGTTACCATTACCAAGGATGTGGCAACACGTAAATCAAATCTTTAACGAGGAAACCGTCGCGATGCTCAGCTATCTTTAATTGAAGATTTAAGGGAAACGTAAATACGAGTTTTAATTGTTCTCGTGTCAAAATGCTAAGAACTTTTTTGTGTGGTATTGTGAACGCAAAATAAATCAAGCTCATCATAAGTTGCTCGGCTTTGTAAATACCTATAGATCAGACTGTAAGAGAGAACAGTCGAGAAAAGACAATCAAAATTTGCAATAATTCCCGCCGACCTTGGTTCTTGTGCAACCATTTTCACATGACCACAAGACGTGGTAGATCATGGAGGAAAGAAATGCATATTAATTCCCCTTAAACAAATAAACAGCTGGCCTTCTGCCTGGCAGTCCTGAGATTAACTTGTAATTCTCATAAAGCAATAAAAACACAGTGAGTTTCGAGAATGACATGAATGACGACACGCGATATGACAGAACCAATCATGTTTATTGCGACACGAGTCCTTTGGCGTTTGAGCCTTAAATTGGCTCGATAATTGATGATGTTTATTTTATTCATATGACACAAACTTATCATCACACGTACGTCGTAGTGATCAAATACCTTTGGACTCTTTGGAGGTACGTCTCTTGTAAATACCATTTGCTATCGTAGTTTGGCAATCATTACAGAAAATTTTATCTTCAACCAAGCAGCTCTAAGCTGGCTGTTTTTTTTTTTAATTAAAGGAAAAGACAATGACATTTGTCAACCTACTAATTATAGGCTCTGTTCGTCTAGCCAGCTTTGCAGTCCAGGATGAAATAAATTTACAAAGAATATTTCTAAAGAAATTCGTAATTTAAAGAAATCCTGACCATAACTATCCTGTTATCCTAAGCTTAAATACTGTTTATGAAGTATTTAAATTCCGTTAAATAAGAAATTATTAAAATCAGTTTCAATGTTTAACTTTTCTATTGTTCGGAAAATAAGGGATGACAGGCAGTTCCATATTCGGCGCGCTACACTAAGTATGCCCTAAGTTCGCAACATTGTAGCACTCAAAGTTGTCCTTTCAGCTGCCGCAGAAAGCCAAGCACAGATGATAAACGATAAACAGATCGATAAGATCTGGTGGGATCCGTGTAATTGGACACATCACTGAAAATGGTGTGCGCGTGAGTGAGCTTGCGACGTATGAGTAGAAAGTTGGAAAAGTCCTTTGCAATCGGATTTAAAGTTTTGGTCTTGCTGTATTCCAATTGGTCTTGCAGGTGAGCAATTAAAATCAGAGGCCCATTTCTCGAAGCTACAAGTTACAATTTACAAGTGGTTGTCAATGTCTAATATCACAAGTTAAAGAGAGACTTCTGCTTTTAACTTGATAACTTTCAGTTTTGAGAAATGGGCCCCAGGGCCCCCAGGTCAATTTCACTAGACTACATGTGGATCAATCATACCTAAATACTTCGTTTGCAACTTTTGAGTGCTACTATTGTAGCAACCTAATTCGTCCTACTCGTATTACAGAAACTATCGTTGAACGACCTGCTAGTGCAGCAGTTAGTTCTTTCTTATAGATCTTGACCATCTCGAGTTCTCAAAACGAGTCATCATCATCATCATTTCAGCCATTAGTCGCACTCTCCTGAGCATAGGCCTCCCTTCGTGTACGCCACTTATCCCGATCCTGGGCTAATCTCATCCAGAAGTGCCCCGCAGTTTTTCGAATGTCGTCCACCCAACGAGCCTCAATACGACTACAGCTACTTTACGTGCTATCCATAGAAATACGAATAACGATGCTGTTCTCGCGACTGAACGATTCTACATTTTTAAAACACTTCAACCGGCCAACCCCCCACCAGTCGACAACACCGTTCGCTTCGCCTCGGTATCCAGCGATATCGATATCGCCCAGGATGGGAGCAGCCGATATCGTGATCAGGGATCGGATACCGGTATTTTTTTCGGAACGGTTCCGTACGTTGACCCGAGAACTTTACTTTAGCGTTTCTGGTTCCATTAACCGGTATTCTTTTTCGTTCAGTGAACGAACGTTTATGAGTGAGAACTGTTCCGAAGAACAGAATTAAATGATACGTTCTTTAAAGAACAGTTCGCGGGAACGGAATTATTTCGGTTTATGAGTGAGAACCGTTCCGAAGAACAGAATTAAATGATACGTTCTTTAAAGAACAGTTCGCAGGAACGAAATTATTTCGGTTTTTCTATTTCCAAGAATTTGAACGAACAGTGCAAGCGGTGTCGGCCACGGCCATCACTTTAGTAACTTTAGTTTGATTTGAGACTAGCGGTGAGTAAACGTGGCGTCGAACGAAACAAATACGTCGAAAACATTCTGCACCACAACCACAATGAAGTAAGTTTTTTTCTTTTAATTTAGTGCTTTCAATTTTACCGATTTTAAAATTTAAGTAATGTCACGACGCTTAAGTATTTATTTACAGGCAATCGTACAGTCCAAGGTCAAATAAGGACGCGACGCCGCTATTAGCAAGAGCGAGAGAGCTGAATAACTTTCTCATTCTAACAAACATCAGCGTCCTTATTTGACCTTGGTTTGGTACGGTCATCCCATCTGTAAGCACTTTTGTGAGATGGACTTCCGAGCAAAGCGGTTCTGTTGCAATGGCCGTACCTTTCAAGGTCAAATAAGGACGCGACGCCGCTATTAGCAAGAGCGTGAGAGTTAAATAACTTTCTCATTCTAACATTTCTAACAAATAGCAGCGTCCTTATTTGACCTTGGTACGGTCATCTCATCTGTGTGTGTGTGTGTGTGTGTGTGTGTGTGTGTGTGTGTGTGTGTGTGTGTGTGTGTGTGTGTGTGTGTGTGTGTGTGTGTGTGTGTGTGTGCGTGTGTGCGTGCGTGCGTGCGTGCGTGCGTGCGTGCGTGCGTGCGTGCGTGCGTGCGTGCGTGCGTGCGTGCGTGCGTGCGTGCGTGCGTGCGTGCGTGCGTGCGTGCGTGCATGCGTGCGTGCGTGCATGCGTGCGTGCGTGCGTGAGTGCGTGCGTGCGTTCGTGCGTGCGTACGTGTGTGTATGTGTAATATACACTACTTTCCCATTAATTGTGACGTTTTAAATTAAAAGGGCTCTCATCGTTGGTACTGTAGATAGTCAATTACCATAGAAATTACATCAGCTACTATCAACAATGGACCTTTAGGGTCAGTTGCACCAAACCGTCTGTAACCGTTAAAGCATTCGTTAAATTTTATTGTATGGACAGTTCCATAGGCGTCTGCTGCGTGACGATGATGTGTGTGTCAAATGTGGTTGATGCAACTGGCCCTTAGTCTAAAAACGTCACAATGAAAGATGTGAAATGTGCAATTAGTCACAAAAATAAATTGTTTTTAGTATTCAACACTCCCATGTCCCAGAACTCGAAGAATCCCAATTCATCCAATGTTCTTATACTGCTTCGAGTGAAAGGGGCATTAATGATGGTATTTATGACTTGATCGATGCACAGAATGAGCCACTGAGTAAGTACTTACCTATACTAAACCTTCATAAACCTAAATACTGAAACTCTGCCCGGTGGTTCGGTGTTAGGGCTTGCAATTATCCGTCCAATTCGAAATCCGGATGATTCGACTCGATATTTGAAAATCCGGATATTCGGATAAAACGGATATTTCGAATATTTTTTATTTTATTTAATAAATCTCATAATTAGTAACATAATTATGTACTACGATACGAAAAAAACGCCGTAGGAAATTGTTATTTTATAATCAGGCTTCAGCTGTTGTTCGTAACCTTAATGTTAGGTTAGGTTACTTAGTTATTTCATTCTTGCCTTTTTAGGGTTCCGTAGTCAACTACGAACCCTTATAGTTTCGCCATGTCTGTCTGTCCGTCCGTCCGTCCGTCCGTCCGTCCGTCCGTCCGTCCGCGGATAATCTCAGTAACCGTAAGCACTAGAAAGCTGAAATTTGGTACCAATATGTATGTCAATCACGCCAACAAAGTGCAAAAATAAAAAATGGAAAAAAATGTTTTATTAGGGTACCCCCCCTACATGTAAAGTGGGGGCTGATATTTTTTTTCATTCTAACCCCAACGTGTGATATATTGTTGGATAGGTATTTAAAAATGAATAAGGGTTTACATTGGGCATTTCTATTTAAACTTGTACCATGACTCATTTGAGAAGTTGAAAATAAAATATGCATTATTTGGTATTTTGTCGTGTTATTCTGTTAGAAAATATATTCTAGTTTACGAAACACTGAAGAGAATCGCAATATTTTTAGGATAAACTAGTTAAAATGAATTTTTAATAGGATGGGAGAGGTTTTTTGTGGTCCGTTTGGTTACAAATGTTTTTTAGTGTAGGAAATAAAAGACATACTTGAACCAAAGGTTTTAATGTTTAATAGTTATAATTAGTATTAAACAAAGTAAAAACAATCATCATTTACTAATACTAATGAAACTTTTTTTATAAAACCGTATTTTAGGTGGTTTGGTTACGGCATGGTCCCAAACCGTACCTTATTTTTAGGTTTATTAAGTAACTACGGGCATTATTGACATATAATGAATAACAATCAATAGAATTAACAAAACTTGTAATTATTAGCATTAAAACATAAGATTTATAGCTTATATACTTTAATTAAACAATAAAAAACACTTTTTTAACAAGGGGACAATTTCCAAATGGACACCTATGTAACTTGACGGACAAAGTAAGGACGAGATCACAATAAGCAAACATTTCACTCAAATGCTTGCTCAGTAAAAAAACACAGTTACCTACCAATATCAGAACTTATAATATCAATACTTATTAAAAAATATATCACTATTATAATGGCTTTTTATGAGATATACCTAATATCTAATCTCACTTTGGGTAGAGTTTAGTTCTACTAAACATCTGTGGTATCAAATGCGTATTAATCACAGTTAGAAATCATAATATTAAAATTAATATTTCTTATCAAAATGAATTTAAGTAATAGTATATTTTAGTCTTAACTCTCTTAGTAAGTAGAAAACACATTAAACGGAGTATTTTCTTAAGTAATGGGAAATATCTACTATTTAGTAACAAAGATTATACTGTACTATTAAAGCTCAGAGTAAATATATAACAGGAATGATCTTAATTATGTTAAAAGTAAGTAAAGTATACTATGCTAAATAGCAGCAAAGGAAAAACTTTGTAAGCACGATCGTTGAAACAGCATTAGTATCCCACAAAAATAGTACAAAAAAGTATTAGGTATGAATAGTTATTAAACTATTATCATTACAAAAATGAATAGAAATTATTTAAATATAGCTCCTACATGTCTATAATATGAGATCATATCTGATACTAACAACATTATTACAGTCTTTTCAGTATAGATGTACGGTAATACGGGCATTTTCAGAATTTGGGACTTCGGGAATTTGGGATTTTGTGTCCATGAGATCTGCAAACTAGTATGAATATTACCAAAAAAATAAGCATGGACAAAGTCACGGCAAAAAACTAGCTATTCTCAATGTGCACGCAACTTTACCGTGTCAGTTTGGTTACATTTGACTGTCCGGCAATATGTTACGCTGCAAATTGTTTCCAAACGGACGTAACGATTTGTCTAGACCAGAATTAAATCGATTGAAAATAATACAAAACTAACAGCAATATTTAACTTATTTACTTGAGAAATAACTGTATGAGGCATTGATTAATTTAACATCAACAGTTCTTTACTTACCTAACAGTTTAGTTACGTAAAAATTAGAACAAAACGGACCAAACATAGTGGTAAACTTACCTGTCACACGCCAGCACTCCTTGTCGGTCGCGGTTTGACTGTTTTATAACCAAAGTGAAGTTAGACAAGGTTTGTCTATGGTCACAGGTTTGCCAGGATTAAAATAAACCTTAAATGTTGGTAAAAAATATTTTGCTACTTAGTTAAAACTGCGTAACCAAACGGACGATCTCGAAACTGGACATTTCGAGGGGACAACGTTTTTATCGAAATTATACCCTGTTACTGTTGATTTTAAAGTTCTTTTTCGTCAAAAATACGTTTTATACTACTTAAACTATGGTAGAAATGCATTACTTAATGTTACCCTCCTAGAAAAAAATTGTGGAAAAGTCCAACAAAACTTCGAATCGTGGAAGGGGACAGTACTACAGCGACATTTTACCATATTTTAAAACTTAATTTTAAGTACAAAAAATTGATTTATTATGCATTTTACTTGATAAATGATGCGTCTACTTAATATATTTCAATAAAAACCAACATTTACCCAGTTAAAACTTCAATCTTAAGAGTAAATCGCAAAAAATGTAAGGGGACATGCGAAAACTCGGGGGTACGGCCCATTTACGAGGTACAACTTTAAATAGAAATGCCCTCTAATAATTTTCACCTCTTATTTTTGATGATTATCATTTTTAGTTACCGAGATACAGAGTCGACATACCTCGCTAAGTGCACTATTTTATAACCCTTTTCAATAGTATAAAACCGCAAACCCACATTTGTCTTCTATAACTTATATTAAAGCGCTTAGCAGTTGTTTATCTTCATAGTTTTATCACACGATACATAACTATAACAACGTTACTTGACATAAGCTTCATAAATTCCCATTAAAGCCGTTTAATTGCGTTATTACATTTTATAACATTCACTTTTTTAAATAAAATACTACGCTTAAATACGGCTAAAGTCCTTTAACTGTGTATTTAAAGACTTTCACTGTAATTTCGGTTACAAATACATCACTAAAACCTAGTTACTGCGCTTTACGGTGAATTTATTACTAAAAAATATTCATAATGCCACACTGAAACAGGACAAACCAGCAAAGCTACGCTAAAACCCCGCTAGTTGTAAAAGTATACCTTCCAAAGTTATTGCGCCAGTCCGACAGTCGGCCGAGCGGCTCGCGCGCAGAAGGTTGTGCGAAGGCTGTAGTGACCGGTGAATGAACATTTTCTCCTTAAAATGTTAAGAAACCGAAGACCAGGTAAGTGTTAAATATCTTTTTTTTAAGGTTTTTTTCAAGCACAACTTGCGTTTTGCTAACGTATTATCACACGTTTGCCGCGACAAGTAAATACCTAACTCATAAGTTATTCGATCAAGTTATCCAGTTAAAACTATTGTGTACAAATAAAGCGTAAACAAAAAAGTCAAGAAATTACATTGTACCATCCTATTGCTATGTAGGCATTGCCATAGCCACATACATTTTGTAAGCATTTATTTACCTTACAATGTTTTAGTACCTATGTAGGTATGGATTACTTGCGCAACATTATATTACCGTCAAGCTGATTTAATAATGCAGTCAAAAATCAAATTAATTAATGTTATTTCTTTTAGGCTTGTTACGAACTTCAGGATACAAACGATAACAGAGATCTGCGAATAAAATGAATACCGAAAAACCGACCACAAGTCATCACACCAGCAGTAAGTTTAATAAATGTAGAACAGAAGGGGATTGCTCAACTCGATCTTTACCAAGGAACATTCTATCGTTGTGTATTGTTTCAAGAATTTTTGAGATTGATACCTCAGAATTCTTTGCCTAACTTAGCCACGTCGAACGTTTCTGCTTTAATTTTCAATGCTGAGGAAAATACATCAATTTTAAAACTCCCTTTTACTGGTCCAAGCTAAAACCGTTGCTGAAGATCATCGAATTTGGGTTTATCCTTCGTTGTAACAAAATCGAACAACGTTTACTTCTTTAATCATTCGTAAAATGCTTCTCATCTTGATATAAGGAAAGAAGGTTTTTGACTATTCCGTCGCAGACGCATTGAAACTACAAGTGATGACTCGAAAGAAGAAGAACTCTATACCTAGCATGTAAAAATTGTAAAATGACAACATATGTATCATCCAAAATGAAGCTTTATTTTGATTTATCCGCTCCAATTCATACAAACAACAGACTTAAATTTAACCTAGTTAATACAATTTTAAGCAATGATGCACCTGATTTTACTAGAAATTGATCTCTATATTGATTCTAGTTTAAAGAAAAAAAAAACATGTATGATATATAAGTATTCTGCTGTACCAATTCATTCAGACCCTTCAAATCCAGAAGTTTTACATACAGAAAAGGAGGACTGACCTACACATAAGTACATATAACCATTTATCGATGTAGAACCACCGTCGATATAGAGCACTACACTCGTAATATTAATATTAATAATACAACTGTCGAAAACCAAACGCACAAAGAAAGAAAAATACATTTTAAGAAGAACGGAATCAAGCGGAAAGAGAGAAAATTATTATGTCAAACAATCCTAAATGTATTTTGAATTTTTGAAGTATAAAATAAATAAAGATTGCTATTTTCACTTGCTTGGCGAATAATAAATGAAATCCGTGTTTCTTTTTGTAAGAACTGCCAATGTCAACCGTTTTTAACCTTATATAACATTATTTTAATAGTGTATTATAGTAATAATACGAATAACTTTGGATATCCAAGAGCGACACCTTTCGCCGTGTCGGTATAGCAAATTGATTTGTTGCAATGTAAAAAGCGAATTTTATTGATTCATATTAATGTTATGTTAGTTTTCACTAATGTTAGAATATTATATTAAGTTTAAATATGTTGATTTGTAATATAACTTATAACGTGGTTTTTTATGCATGCAAATAAATGGTTACAATATCATACAGTTGTCTTTTATTCATTTAACAAATTGAATTGCTCTTGAAACTTAGTGCAGGTACTGCAGGTAAACGGGACATTGCTAAAATGATAAACTCCTTTTAAAAAGAATGACAATGCTAAAACCTAGTAATCGTCGCTGGTTTGTCATATAGCGGGCTTTTAGATTAGGAATGCATACAAAATATTTCGATGTAAGTAGTCATTGCATAGCTTAAAAACGGTTACAGCATTTTTTTAGAGCATATACGATAGTATAAAATTGTTTAGTGTCTTTGCGGTTATTAAGCTATGTTTTTAGATTATTATGCAATGCTCAGTTACGATTACTATAAACACGTAAAGTTACTTTGCCGTTATTAAGCCATGTTTTATGTATTATTCAATCCTAAAACACGGCTAAAGTATACTTAACCGTGTTTTAACAGTAAAATCATACATATTTTAGGAATTATTTGCATAACTTAAACACAAAATGGCGAATTTCTAATAAATTAAGCAACATTTAATTAAATTGATTTTAAATAATGTTAGCGTGAATTTAGTTTTAATTTAAGAATAAAAGAAATCTGGACTAAATCGACACATTTCCTAGAGATATGGGTTTTTATGTTTTTTGCCCATATCTCAAAACTATCATTTGTGGGTTAGATGGGTTTTAGTGATAGGACGGCAGAATGAAAGTGCAGCGTTTGATACGGTACTCAGTGTCACTTGATTGATTGAGTTAAATTGATATACATTTACATGAGATTATCCACAAATATTCATGAAAAAAACCCTGCCTGCTAAGCCGCGGTCCCGGCGGATTCGAATCCCGGTAAGGGCATTTATTTTAGTCTTGGATGTTTTCTGTGTATATAAGTATGTATTTATCTATATAAGTATGTATTTATATCGTCGCCTAGCACCCATAGTACAAGCTTTGCTTAGTTTGGGGCTAGGTTGATCTATGTAAGATGTCCCCCAATATTTTTGTTTATTATTTATTTACTTATTAAATAAGGTAGTAGTGCCACTCAAGGAGTAATTTTTGATATAAATCGCTTTAATATCGTAAATGTGTTAATTTTACTTTAAAATTTGTTTTCCAAATGAGCTTCTTAAAAATGCAATGGTATTTCTGTCATTCACAATATTCGAATTATTCGTTTTATCCGGATTTTAACGTGCAAATTATCCGAATTTCAAAATCAGCGGATATCCGGATTACAAGCCCTATTCGGTGTCACTCCTAAAGTAGGTACTTACAGGTGACCGTACCGACATATGTCAATTAGGGACGCTGTTATTTGTAAAAATATGAGAAAGCCTTATACGGTCAACCGGGGTGGCTTTAAAACGCAGGGGTGACTTTGAAAATTTAGTTTAAAGTCATACTGTAAGTAAATTCGCGATTTTCTATGGTAGATTTACAAGAATATTTATTGATCTATTATCTATTTACTAGTTACATGAACAGTTTCAGTAAATAATGAATGATGTTAATTTTAAAGCCGTTCAAATACCATCAAAGTAATCCCAAATTTTCCTAAAGCCACCCCGGTTGACGTAGCTCTCCCGCTCTTACAATCCCGTACTTGTTGACCTTGGTCGGTTTGGTCGTCTGTAGACAGTATAGACACTAATACACTCGCCAACTACAGTTGTGTATTCCATGTAGATACACCAAGAGCCCAATTCTCAAAAGCTTGTAACTTATTGTAATAATTTTCTAGAAATGTAAGTACTTATGCAAAATAAATAAAATATTTTTATTGCAGATAAAAGCTTTGACATAGATGATGAAGATCTAGTCTTCAAAAAAATATATATAGAGAAAAAACTACCCCATATCCAAGCGATTTTGATGACCTTGAGGTGGATGTAAGTGCTTATAGTGTGAGAAAGCTGTATAAAATATAATCTGCACTAATTTGTATAAATATGTGTGTTACTTAATCTGTGTGAATTTGTAATAGTGATATGTTTTTAAATGTTTTTAAGGACCAAGATGCAGTCCTTGAGAGAGCACAACCCATGCAATCCATTTATAGTGAACCAGAACCGGACGCGATGTGCCCTTGTTCATGCAAGCGTAATATAGTTGCAGTCGTTATAAGAAAAAAGTTAGAACAAGTTCCCGAAGAGAATTTACGGGCTTGTTTAGAAGATCTCGAAAATACAATAGAAAAATATTATTAAATGTGTATCAAGATTATGTGTACTCTATCATAATTATAGCTTCAGTGTAAAAGTCAATCATATTTTGGTACATTCGTTAGTGAAATATCGTTATAAAATAAGGGTTATTCCACTAGTCAGAGTTACCACTAAGTTGTTACCAGTGGTAACTACAATGTTATTTTCCCATAGGCAATTACTGGAAAGATTATATCATAAGATTCATAAGTTTTGTTTTATTTTATACACATGTAAAGCATGACCAGAAATATATGACTACGCGCCATGTAGCGGAATTTCATTAAAACTATTTTCTTCATAGTCATCATACTATACTGAACTGTTACTCCATACATCAGAATAACAGCGCACTCCTGCCTGACAATAGTTATTTATATTTCTGGTCAGGCTTTAGTTTCTTAACCATACTTACCATATCCAACGCGATCAATGTTATTTTCACCAAATCTAATCTGCACCCTAATAATGTTCTCATGCAATGATTAGTTGGTTTCGATTTAGCTTAATATATTTTTTGTTCTTATTTATGGTGTCTGTATTTAGCTCTGCCGTGAAAAATATTTAAAGAAATAAGGAGGCCGTTTCATTATCGCCACCAGTACAAAACAAGGTCCCACGTAAGAAGAAAATAAACATCGACGACTTCGATACAGGCACAAGCTTCATGAATTTTAGGCTGTGTGGAAGTAGCAAGTCTTCAAACCTAGCTTATTAAATTGTCATTCTCTAAAACCATGCTTTAATTTTCTACAAATATTAACGCGAAACGAAACCCAGTACTCGCTGTCCCGATTATACATGACGTCGGCACATTATTGCCATATGAAAACGATTTGTAGCGACACTCTTCCAGGGTCAAATAAAAACTTGTCAGGCTTTAGTTACTAAAAAAAAATCCGAATTTAATCCGGAGTTCGGATTTAGCCCTAAAAATAATCCGGATTCTATATTATTGCAATCCCTAGGTATAACCCAATCCTTTCAGAAAATATTTACTTTATCACCAAATTATTTTAAACTTTCTTTTTGACATCGAAAAGGCTTTAGTTTTTTACATACCGAATAACTTTATTTCGGTATCATGATTCCTTTTAAGATAATTACATTATGTATAAGGTAAGGAATAATGTTTAGAATACCTAAAATATGACAAATTTGCATTCTATTCAAATCAGTACGAGTATACTTCACGGAGTCCAAAACTATACGCAAATCAGAAGTCCAAAACTAGAAAAATATAGATAGAGAGCGATTGCGGGCGCCGGTCGGCTCGAGCGCGAGTACTTGCGCCGCCGGCGTACGCGTCTGTGTGCGTGCGCCACGCGCACACACAACTTTACTATACAGGGCCTCTCTGTGGGTTCCGTCCCCGTCAGCGCGACGGCGATAAAGACCTAAAAATCTTAATTCGTGCTTGCCTCCTGTATCGTCTTAATCCTTTAATGATTCCGTTAACGTGAAACTTTAAGTAGACAGGTTTTATGAAGACAATTGGCCGGTGAGCCCTACAATTTTAAAATTTGCCGCCCTTTATACATGGTGTATATTCTATGCTGTTTCTTCCTATCCTAATAGTTTCAATATCCAGCATACACTATCACTGCACGTTCGCTGTTTATACGCCGAAAGTTGCAACTCAAGTAAATGAAGTAAACAAAACAAACAACCTACCTTCACCTTCATTGCCGGCCGCGGCCGGCCGCCTAACCGAAACAGAAATATAAATGAACTTCGTGTGAAAAAGAGACAGCGAAAGGCGGCTCGTGCGTCGGCGAAAACGCTCGGCTCCGGCGCTCGCTACAGTCGCTATACCTACTCCCGCGCGGCTCGGAACGAAATAATATTGGTTTTAGGAACGCTAAAATTCTGTTCGTTCATTTAAACGTTACTGTAAGGAACTGTTCTTTGAGGGAACGAAATAAGAACCGAAACCGAAATTATTTTGTTCCCACTGAACAAAATTTATAATGAGCCGTTCGTTTAGGGAACGATATAAGAACCGTAACCGAAATTATTTTGTTCCCATTGAACAAAATTTATAGGTAACGGTTTAAGAACGATATCAAATGGTATTTGGGAACGGGTTCCGATCCCTGATCGTGATTTACGCCAACATTAACGGTGCAACAGGTGTACCGGGGTGATAATTGTGCCATCTAAGGAACTAACCATTTAGATAAGGATCGTTGCCGTTTGCGCTGATTCAATTCACAGTTTACCTTAATATATCTGCCTATAAAACCGACTTAAATTGGCTTAAATGAGCCAGTGTAAGTTAGTTTAATAGGTATGCTATACGATAATTTTATTTATTTATCGTATGGCAATTAAGACTACAATACACTGTATATACACTATAGCTAGTTCATAATCTAAATTTACATTCCTCCAAGTAGGTAATGGATGCGTTTGCTGCGTTTTTAAAATCTTCCACTGGGCCATGGTACTTTGTCAATGGGCACTCAAGGACAATATGCCGAACAGTTTGCTTTGGGCATCCCCGCATTCGCAACACTCCCGATCGCTCCATCCCCATTTTTTCCGGAGGTAGGCGCAATGTCCGATTCCCGTTCTCAATCGGTTAAGCATGCACCAGACACGACGTGATTCAGTGAACCCAGGCGCGCGGCTCTGCGGAACTAGCTCGAAGAGATCAGGGGGGACGCCAGCCTGCGACCATTCTTCGGACCAGGCGTCACTCAGGTTCCACACAGAGCGCGGTTGGTGGATGAGGATACGATAATATACGATAATAACAGTTCCGTGTAGATAAATATATGATAATTCCAGCCAGTAATTTCTGCTGCTAGGGTTATGTACAGTACATGAGACTGAGGAGACCACAGGGAAGCTATGAAACTGCAAACTAGCACTCGCATGACTGCTGATTCAGCCTAAGCGGCAGAAACGGTGGAATATATGGAGCATAACATATACTTACAATAAGGGTCTCCTTAACATCGACGCGGAATCAGCTTTCGCAGACTAAAAATCGCACGTTAGTATGAACATGCGTACGGATGCATTCCGCTTTCCGACGCGTAAGCGTCTTCATACTAATGAGCGATTTTTGACTAGAGCCGATTTCGCGTCCATAGGTTTGGGGCAACTCAGTCAGGAGTCAGGAAGTCAGGTTCTGACGCCTTTCTGGCTTAGTCGCTAGTGACCCTGCCTACTCTTTTATCTTACAGTTTTATGATGTAAATACTCACATTTCAGAAAAATTGCCAACAGCCTTTAGATTAAATAGCAATATTCCAATGTCCGAAGCCTAACAAGCACTGCTGACGTACCTGTAACAAAATAAGAAAAATAAATATAAATATAACAAGAATAACAACTTTCTTAAAGACGTTCATTTTTTAGGTACTAGTTGTCACATAGTCTACACAGACGTTTTATCACAAAGGGGAACCCCAAAAGTATTCAACGTGTCCACAATGATTCAACAAGTCTTTACTTTGTCTGTGTAAATATGCAATAACACATGCAAATACCTAAACGATGAGTGTTACAAGATGCTCAATAAATACATGTTAATTACAAATTAAACTTAATTTAATGATACTATATCGGAGCGGCCAAGGTGGTCACAATTAACCGAAGAAACATGTAAACCCACCTTTTGAAGTTCCACCTAATATTAATTATGAAATGTGATATGCAATAAATAAATATAAATAATAAATAAATATTATAGGACATTCTTACACAGATTGACTGAGGCCCACGGTAAAGCTCAAGAAGGCTTGTGTTGTGGGTACTCAGACAACGATATATATAATATATAAATACTTATATACATAGAAAACATCCATGACTCAGGAACAAATATCTGTGCTCATCACACTAATAAATGCCCTTACCGGGATTCGAACCCGGGACCGCGGCGTAGCAGGCAGGGTCACTACCGACTGCGCCAGACCGGTCGTCAAATGAATTTGAACGTGTTCAGATATTTTTGAGGCCATCGGGCACTTCGATATACATATCTAATAGCGACTGTGCAAGGAAACATTCGACTCTCACCTTCATCCAGGACCTGTCCGGAAGGATATCCGGTAACCATCTACCATCTTTCTAATTAACCGACTGCGATATGCAAAGTCTCTTGAAAGCAGAATACAGATTGGACGAAAGTCAATTATTCCCATTGCATGAAAAGACCAGTGTAAATAAGATTAAGATAAGTGATAAGTACAAGTAAAAGAGGTTCAACTTATACTGGAATTATTCGTTTGGGGTGATTGGAATAAAACAAAACAGGCGACAGTGAGGAGAGTCTATTTACATTTACATTTGGAGATCTACTGATGACCTACAGACGGACTTGCTAAAATGTTATCCAAATATACCAAGCGATCACAACTATCACAAGTAGGTTAGGTCTTTGTTTAAAAATCAAGAAAATACGCTCTCGAGTGGAATTTGTCCGGAAACAGATTTGGATGCATTGATATTTCACATTTTGAATTCTTGCATCATCAAATAATAAAGGTTAATGATCAAACAGTATATTTGCAGTTCTGCATTTTCAATCCTCAGTATATGTTCCCACAAACAATAAACAACCCTTCCAAGGCTCCCCAGGGAAATATGTACGCTGTAATCAGGAGATGTTCATTAAAAGCTGTCTGCAATATTCCCTAAAGCGGCATATGTGTTGGGAAGATGGGAATTAACAATATTGACGGATTTACTCGAGAGTTTCAAGCACAGTTTGATGAGTTATTTTTTCCTATGAATAATTCTAGTTTTCATATTCATCCATCTTTAGTTCAGAATATCAATTGTTAACAGAGAAGAATCACAGATTCTACATTTCACGATACTACTCTTTCAGAACAGACTTTATGTCTTGAAGATAATTCTTTACAAAGCAGTGACGCCTCAGTAACTGTTATCTAAGGAGCAGCATACGCTAACTTATCTAAAACATCACGTTATTCAGCCTTGAGATTTAAGAATATGTAGTACTAAGTTGAGATAAGAACGAGCACGTAAGATAATTTAATGTGTAAAATTCCGCTAGTCAAGAAACTACGTACATGTGTCGTAGGAATATGGTTGCGCAAGGATACTGTATGCTTGTTTAAGATAAAATTCCTTTATCAAAACGCCTTATCACATTCCGAACGCGTACCAATCTAAACATGTAGGTACTTGGGTAAACTATAGGCGCACTACCAGTCTACTGCGTCAGACAGTAAATTCCACAAGCCTCCGGTGTTTTTGAAGGTGTATTTTTGCACTTTATATCATTGTAGTTACTACGCTTTTTTCTTGATAGTAATTTCGGCCAGAAAATACCGGCGGTGGCCATTTATTCCTCAGCTAACTCAGCATAGCAAAACGAGGCAGGAACTTCCTAGGGAAAGCATCTCGTACTACTAGAAAAATATAATTCTTGTAAAGAATTTAAAGACGTAAGTCAAATTAGTTCTGGATTTCCTAACAAATATGCCAGACACCACACAATTAGTAGCAACACAAAATATTTTCCTATAAATAGACTGCATGATGAAGATTGTCATTTGCCTAATGGGTTGCGGTGTGCCCTAGATTTCGTGAGACGTTATCAAAGGCTTATGGGACATCAAATTTTTCTCGGTCAGATTATGCCCTAGTGAGGGAATAAGTCTACAAAGAAACAAGAAGCTATTTAGAGGTAAAGTTAGAGTACGAGTACTACGACTTTCCATCTCAGGTAAAGGAGTAGAGGAAAACCGAAAACATGAAGCGACGTATAAAAGGTATGTCCGAAAACGACGTCAAGGATTGTAACGAAATGAAAACAAAGGATACGGAATGCCGACTCTATCACCATGTGGGATGCATGTCTTAGACAGAGATAGAGAAAGAAGCAAATTTTATACTTACAAAAAAAAAATGATACAACATTAAGTTTCGCAAAAAATTGTACGAGACAGCAAGACTTTATAAAAACCTTAACGATTAATAAGCCGTCCAACCAATCCTTTATGAAAAAGCAAATGGTAAAACAAACACGCGAGCGCTAATTGAAATGCCAACAAAAGACACGCGTCGCTAACGACATGTCAAACAATGCCTTTACAAATGAAATTACACAGGTAAGCTAGTGTTCGTAGATTCTAATTGCTCTTAGTTTAGAAATTGATAAGAAATGTCGGTACGCAGACCGGTAAAGAGGGAAGTCTTGGGTAGATTACGAAAGATGACATGCTCGTCAATTGTTTGAAGAAAGATGCTTTGAAGACCGAACGATCTTAAAAAACAAAAATGGCCATAAAGCAGAATAGACTACGAAGCAATAACCGAGGAGTATGATGACAAAAGTTGATAGAAAATATCAATCAAAGAGAGAGAGACAGGTTTAGAAATGATGCTAGCTGAAGAGCCTTATAGAAAAGGAGTAAGCGATAATATTAATTAATGCATTTTCAGAAATATAACACCCGCAACTTCATAAAATAGAAGATCATGTAATTATATCTTATCATGAAACTATATGCATCGTAATCAGTGTCATAACTAGTATCGTATAGGCTTACTTTAGTGCAAACATTGTGTTGAATTGTGTTTCGTGCCATCATTTGCACAATAAATATAAAACATCAAAACAATAACATTCCATTTCTAATCCAGACATAACTTTGTTACACGGCTGAGCCTCAAATAGGCGGCGAGATTGAACGGCATACCTAGTGGCTTCGTGTAATAACAAAATCGAACGCTTCTGCATTCGCGGCTTCGGGCTTCCACAGGGTGATTTTGGTTTATTTGTATATTCTGCGGCTTGTGTTCAATCCCAGGAAATATCAGTTAGATAATATCTAGAAAAAGGTGCTTTTTGTTTGTTCGGCTCGGATTCATAAAATAAAATGTCTTCATCACTTTCATTAGCCTCGCTTTTCCAAATTGTATGCAAAGTAAAATACTTGAGTCCGGAATTCCGGAAATTACGTCTATTAAAGAGTTAAGTCTGATCATGTTCGTCAGGGCAAACAGTGTCTAAGGTTAATAGGTCCACAGTTACCAGTTTGTCCAGTGTCACGATTAACCTTTTAGTGTGTGGATTTTTACTTTAGTTCCATTTCCATACTAAACTTCCTAATATCGTATAAAGCAAATGTTATGAAACAGACTTTTAGATCCATATTGATTTTCTGCAACCGAAGACGTAAATATTGTAACAACCTGTACCCAGCCATAAAATAACAAGCAATATCACAATCCCATTCGCACGTCCCTCACCGCACGATTATAATAATAAAATAATGTGTAGGCTTCTGGTTTTGAGCAGACCAGCAACTTTTACTTCAATTCTTCGGCCGTGTGAAAGTTTTAACAGCGCCGGCTATAGTGGCGATATAAACATGGTAATTCTGATACATATGTATAAGTTGGCGTTCTCACGACGTCCTTAAACATACTAAGGAAATAAAAACAACCTAAGAACCTTTTGCTTTCCTAAATATATACAGCGTTTTATTCTGGTTATGTTATCCGTTCTGCCTTGGTGCGTTCCACGGTTCCTGGGCCACCTAACAACCAGAATGGCATACGGATGAACCCGAGTGTTCCCGAACATTTCCGAGTGGAAGACGTTACATACAATTATGAAGGGCCAGTGGTACTGGTGCGCGTAAAAAAGTAGCATTCCGTTTGCAATTAGGATATCCGTTGCGACAGGTTTCGAAAAGTCAAATAACTGAGCCTGAATGGTAAATTGGCATGTGCATTTCACAAGTAGTTATGTGCAAGGATTTTTTTTTATTAATATCTATTTATTGCACAACATGAGATCAGGATCATAGTATAAATTGTATGTTAATTTATAAGAACCTTAAGAACCTATATTGTGGATTATTTAAACCTAAAAACGTATGGTGCTATTGAGACCGCTATTACACATCTCTAGTCATCAGCAAAACTGTCAAGTTATAAAATTTCCAACAGCTTTTCACACTGACTGGCGTCTGGAGAAAATACTAATATGAAGATAGATAACTATGCATGTAATTAACCTCAACTCGAAGTAAAATTGTGAACAGTTGTCAACAACTACACTCGAATGAGATATCAAAATGCTAACAGAAAATGTTTAAATCCTGATAAGTAGGGTTTGCAGAAGTCCGTTTCAGATTGGGAAAAAATCGTATGTTCGAATGTTCTCATCTACAGACTGTCGTGAAATTTTGCGAGAAGCTCCGATGATTTTCACCGAATTTTCCGTAATGTGATTTTTATTTCATTTTTGAATAGTTACATGGTCCTGAAGCTCTTAGAGCTGCTAACATATTAATATTCAACAACTTTGCACACAATCTTACGCATACATTCAGATCTTAGGGTTCCATTGTCAGACGTTACGCCCTCGGCGGCGGGAGGGAAAGCGAATGAAAAAGGAAAGTGGGCAGGTGCTCCTGCGGGGGGAGTGGCGCTATTCTTGGAGCTTGCACAGGGTGCGCTTGATATAAAGATAGTTGATTTTTAAATAGACATAATTATTGGGCGATTATGGTCGACAAATAACGCTGCACCAGATCTAACCCTGCATCTCTGTCTTGACATAAGATCCCTCCGAATCCGGAATAGGACTTACCGTGTGCCAATATAGAACCAACAAATCGTGCAAAGTTATGTTCGTTAAGTCATGGCCTGGGTAAACAAATCATGTCTGGGTTTAGACGTTGGTAATGTTGGTATTGGAAGCTAACTTTTATTTTTAATATATTACAATTTACAATATTGCTCCTGAAATGAAAGCGAATGAAGGAAGGTGCGGCAGGTGCCCCAACAGGTGAAGGGGGGAGTTATGCGCTATTCTTGGTGCTTGCACAGGGTGCGTTTGCGATTGCGTTGCGACTATTTGGTCGTTCAGCCATGGGTAAAACTTTTTATAAGCTTTTTACTATTGAAATCATCCACTGGAAATTCTACTCTATAAATGGAAAGCTTAAGCTAGACTTTTTGTAGCCTTGCTTTTTACTATTGAAACTGACCATTGGAACTTCTATTAATTTTAATGAAGTAATAATTAACAAGCTGCAAGAAGTAACGGCTCAATTGTTAGTTATAAATCAGCATATGAATGTGCTTTGATGATTCCGACGATCCAACATTATTGACTTGACTTAGGTCGACCAATGATAATATCGGCCTCAATTCTAGTTCTAGGTATTGTCAATTCAATAAACAAATATGTGACCAACACCATCTCTGATAGTTGTTTGGTATAATCAAAACATAAACTTAATGTCAATTTAATGTTATCAACAGTACCTATTGAATTCATCATGTTTTAAAAATGCACTTTTCTAGTGTCGATTTGTTTATTTTAGAACCTAATCCGGTTCACGGTAACACAGGCTTAACAGGCTTTGTCTTACTTGTGAATTAATTTCTTTACTACGGTCCGCGAAAAGTGCTTTGGTCTGGCCACGGTTTTCTGATCAATGAATTTAATGTATTTTGACCAACCAAAAAAGTATTTGTAAAAATGTACGTCCGGCAGTATCACTATTACAAAACAAAGTCGCTTCCCACTGTCCTTCTGTCTGTCCCTATGTATGTTCAGATATTTAAAACTCAAAGGATTTTGATGCGTTTTCTTAAAATAGAGTGATTAAAGAGGATGGTTTCTTTGTTCAATGCCCGGGCGAAGCCGGGGCGGGTCGTTAGTGCTGGTATTTTTGAAACTTCAGGTGAGAGTTCCCGGATTCGAATTAGGAACAGCCTGTGCTGCGCCGGCGCCGGCGCCGACTAACAATAGCGCTCTCAGCGGTCTCAGCATTACTCGTAATGGCGCAGATAACGATATTACGAGTACTATACCTATTAAAATGCGCGCTAACCAAATCTGTACCTGGCCGGTATTTATAGCCTAATAATTTGGTAAAAACATAATTATTTTTTAAAGAGAGGAAATACTTAACGCGTACCAACCTCCCAAACGCGGGGGCTTTGGATTTAGGATAGTTAGGTATGTGGGGTTCCCTAGCCGGATGAGACCCTTACCCACAAAAACCCTTCTGTCACCGCCTCTTTCTTATATGGCGAGATAACAAGAAGCCAATAGATGAAGTCTAACGGTTCAATACTTCTTTACACATGCAAAATATCTATATACCTTTGTATTGGTTAGACCTAATATATTGCATGTGCCCGAAATGTATCTAAAGATGAAGTCAAGGATAGAGCGAAGTGGAAATAAATGACACGAAAAACTGACACCACCACCACTGGGATTCATAGCTAAGAAGACAAAGATGCAAAGATCTATCTTTATATGAGCAACGGAGAGGCAGAACATGAAATGTTGGTTTTCGGTTCGCGTTAGGCCATGTAATTGGGTTATTGGAACATCAGCTTATTCAAATAATGTGTAGTACAGTAGCACACCATAAAGAGACTGATTAAAGAACCTCTATTGACAAAATAACAGTTTCTCTTCACTAGAAAGCAAAGCGTTGTTTTGTTCAGATATTTTCAATTTAACACCGTTCCTAATCACAAATCACAATTCAAATAGCGTTAAATTAGCCCTTCTCTTTTGCTTATAAAGAACAATAAATACAAACAATTCTACGCATAATAGTACATTACGATACAAGTGCGTAAAAAAGGAAGTTCGAAACGAGTGGCGATAAATTAAAACACGACCGAAGGGAGTGTTTTTAATCGACACGAGTTACGAATTTCCTTTTCGCACGTGTATCGTACGACGTTTTTCAGTACAGATGAGCCTCCGAAGTTTCGACCTAGCATATAATGAACCACTTCTCGAACTAGTGCGTAAAAAAACGACCATCTGTACTGAAAAAGATGTATGGGCCAGGGTAACCGCCTTTATAATCCCGGTATTACGCAAGAAAAATAACTCATTTTTGTCCCCCCAACCGTAACGAATGAAGATTGAAAAGACATGCCCATTTGCATGTCAAGCTTGTAACATGTTATCCAATGTTATGCTTTATAATTGCTTCGTAATAATTAGCATATCATACTGCAAACTTAATTGTGCATGAGATTCTAACTTACACAAAGACGTATTAAACTTCTTTTAGTTCAGAAAAGCGACCGAGCTGTGTTGAGGTTAAAGCTGAAGTTTGTAGGTTAGAAAAATAGTTGAGAGGTTAGAAAAGTAAAGGTCTGATATGGTTTTCTGTTACGAATAGTGATTTATAGGTATTGGGAACAGTAAATCTCGTTACGTCTCAGAAAATGCGTTTGCGCAATAGCTTTGTTTGCATTGTCCATGCATTCCTGTTGAAAACTTTAACGAACACCAATCTTTCTAAATTAAAACCTAACCCTTTTGCGACTAAGGTTGGGATTTGACTGTTGGAGTGGAAGAAATGCGAGGTTATACAGGTTGATACTCTACTTCAAGGCTTTTCCAGTGTGTGAAAGAGTTCATGTATTGTAGAAGCGGTTACAACAAATAGCTACAAATGCAATTGTGTTCCTGTGGTATGGATTTCTCTTTACTTGTTTTTGAGGTTTAGAAATTTCTTTGGCATTGAATACCCGACGCTTGAAGAACTCTGCGTCGTTCAAAGGCAGAAAGTTATTCCTCATTCTTCATGTTTTGGGAAGAAACGAGAAAAAGGCCCGTTTAGTCATGGACTGCCATGCATCTGAAGCGATTGAAATTGGCTCCATCCTACGACAAACACGGTGATAAAAGCGACACTATAGAGCCAGCAATCGAAAATTCTTGAAAGCACTACCATTTATATTGTGTATATCCACTAACTGAACTAAGGAACCGTATACAATGGGTGGTCCTAACAGACAGTCTTTGACTTGACGTTGGCAACACCATAACGCCATTAAGTGTTGCAACTCTTGTAACTGAGCATGCTCGCTGACCCGCAATTTACGTGATTATGTCATTAGGGCATAAATATCTTATCTTGGCAAAGGCTACCGATGTAGGCCTAATTGTTTATCGTGATATTACAAAATGTAGCCTAACAATATATGACTTATCGTTTCTAACACTATAAAGCCATTAAATTGCACATTTACGAATTACAAACTACAAAACATAAAGGACCAAGACATAGAGCAGCACATTTGCGAACGAAAAAATTTTTGGCTAGCCAAATTATAGCCTGACAAGAGTGACAAGTCAAATTATAGGTTAAAAAGGGGATGCCCAAATTGCACGGTAAGTCCCTTTTTACTGACAATTAAATTTGCAAGACTAGACTATATAACTTGAAACTCCGCAATCCTGACAGGCTGTGCGTCCTCAAACAAACTATTGTAATTATTGTAAATCTTATAATCGTAACGACATATTCGCACACATTCAAATAATTGGTGCTGTAAATATTGTAACTGCCTGTACACTGTGCTTGGTGCTGAGTAATTATAATTATGTTTTTCTTAACTTTTTTCGACACGGCCATCCTGACGGCGGGTGCGTCCTCAGACACACATTGCAAAGTTGTCCTTAAAATCATAACAACATATCCGCTTGAATGCTCGGTGTTGTAACTGCCAGTGACTGTGTGTGTGATTATGTCATTACAGTCCGTATTATCTTATCTTTGCAAAGGTAATTAGGGTCACGACGACAAGTCTCGTTCGACGCTAATAGGTAAATATTGCGTTAAATCTCGTTTGCGAACGTAATGTAACTAGAGACGAGATACAGTTGTGTCTTTGTTTGACATGTTATATCTACAAAGAAGACAGTATCTCTAATTGTCGCTTTTATGCAATCTTTGTTGGTTAATAGTCACACGTCTGTTCAGCAGCCAAAAGTGTTCTAAAAATATATATTTAGTTGTCCTAGCGTATACAGCAGTTTACATTTTACTAATTTCATCGGCCAAAATTCCTGACAATTCAGGGAAGTTCCTTATTGCTAGTAACCTTAATGGCCTTAATGCCATTCAATTCGTCTTCTTGCACATACAAAACACGACGCAAAATGTCACTTTCATCATATACAACTAGTTTTTATTAAGACAGGCCTTATAAATACTTGATATGACAGTCTGTACCCTATATTTAGCATCGCATTAAGAGACGCGAAGACCTATGACGGATGAATTACTTTCTAGATATAAATCTTCGGTCAAACCAGTTCGAGCCAATCTAAGCGTCAGTTACCATTTCCTCTGGTGTGTCTACGAGCAAATGGTTGTTACGTCTGGCGTGTAATGTACTATAATAATATCTGAACAATATGAATGCAGGTCATTCGCATTGCAAACCGACCGACATGCCAGTCTCTATGTACGTTGCGCAAAACTCTCGGCAAACGATGTTGAATCTTAATACGTTCAAGTTAAAATACTTTGAAAGGGCTACAAGTGGATGAGGCTTTTAAAAGATCACTTGAATATTCTCAAGCAACTTAAGAATTAGTCCGGAAGTGCATCCAATAATCTACTTTTTCAACTTTAACATTAAACGCAACTTCGAATGTTGTCCGACGCGTGTACTTGTATGGTTTGTCGACGAGAAAAAGTGTATCCAATCCCTTTTAAATGCCGTGGAAAGTTTAGTTCGGTGACTCGTGAAAACGGCTTTTGTGATGCGTTTTATAAAGATTCGTTACAAGTATACTTGGATGGAGTCGTGAGCAAATATTGCGTAAAACGAAAGTGTCTCGTACACAACATATTCGCTTGCTTAAGTGACCGGCCACACCAGAGCGTCGCGTGTCTCGGGGCGCGCAAGGGGCGTCCGCGCCACGCCGCTTCAGTGTATTTAAAAAACGTCTCGCTCAGTACATTTTGTAAGGAAAGACGTAAGACGCGCCCCAGGTGGCGTGACGGCGGCGGGCGCGCGCCGCGCCGCTTGGCGGCGCGCCTTACGTCCTTCCTATAACTGAGGAGACGCTTTTTGAATTACACTCAGGTGGCGTGGCGCGGACGCCCTTTGCGCGCCCCGATACACGCGACGCATAAGTGGGAACGCTGCCTAATGTTACTGATAACCATGTAATTGTGTTTAGTTAAGTGTAGGAATGAGGGCGGCCTTTGTGGATTCATATTGTTTTTGATAACTTTCGAGTTTATTCGCAAAATCTTCGCATAATTTGTTTCTTTGTCAGTTCGTGCTTAAGCTGCAAATTGTGTTAAAATATTTTCAAAATGTTCATATTTAGACAAGTCCTCCCTTATCCTTTTAAGAGAGTGTAATTTGTCGCAAAACATTTATATCAATACACTGTAACTTCTAGAGTTCACCTTCATTTTACATCTAAGAAACAGAATTCTACGTCAAAGCGCTTAAGTATAATATACAAAGTATAGAAACGAATCTAATTAATGTATCTGTTCAATATTGATGTAGTATAATTTATTGGCGAGAATGGCGAGATAGTAGGCGCCCGGCAATTAGGCTAATCAATCCATCATAAGTAAGAATCGTATTATTTACCGACACCGGTGAACGGTGGGTCAGGGTGAAATATACCGGCTTTTAATACGCACTTTGTGTACTTGAAATTGTTGATTATCATGTTGTGTTTGGGCGTAGCCTGATTCCCAAAGCTTTGAATGAGAAATAATAGGTTGAAATATGTGAATCTGAATATAACTACTAGCTTAATTTATAGTGAAAACATGAAGAGCCATTGTAAGCGTCAAATTTGAATTTCTCCTTAATTCAATTTGAAAGAGATTGTGATTCTACTTATACTTACTCCACTGGCTCAGTGAAAAGGGTCCTGGCCTCTGACACGAGATATCGTCAATTGTGCGCTATTCTACGCTGATATACGTCAGTTGGGTTTTCCGAAGGCTGACTGGTCAGTTTTATAGTCATTCAACAAAGAACTACGATTTTGATACAATAGACTGCGCAAAGGCTATTATTTCAAACGTCGTCATATGCAAACTCTTCCCCATTAAAATAGCTGTCGGACTTTAAACATACCCAAATTTAAGTTCAAATAAAATGGCCCAGATTAAAAGTCAACAAGAAAAAGCACCAAAAGCAAAACAATCGTTCGGCAAACAAGTTCGGCCCCGATCTCATATCGAGATCCACTAGTGTTTCAATGCCAGTGAAAGTGGTCTGGTGCGATGCGCGAACGCCTTTTTCTAATGCGTATTTCCGATACGAACGTCCTATTAATGTGATATTAGTATGAATAAGTATATCAGATAACATTTTTGTTTTATCTTTCTACCAGATTTTGAAAGGGATATTTTTTTTAAGGGGTATTTAATAATTTTGGCTCAGTGATCCAAAAACATGGTCTCCGAAACCAAATGCCACCTGTCACGATCCAGCGCAACTTCCTGTGAATTACTGACTAGGAATTGAAGCAGATCCTCCACCAGCGCCACACTGTCTTCTCGGCTATACTTGGGCCGAGCCACCGGACACACAACAAGAGAACAGTGGAATACCAATCCTCGAATAACGTCGCAAACATCAGAAAAGATCCTCACGGATTTAAAAGGTTTGCAATTTTTCAGTATGTGTTCTACTTGTGACAGTCGATGTTTGCTGACTGTACCCAATGCAAGTGCAGTGGATCAGTGGGCGCCGGCGCCAGCCCGCCCGCGTCTGCGCAGAATTATACAATGGGAGCAATGCGCCGACGGCGACCCGAGTTGAGTCCGAGACGAATGTGTTCCATGACGATCATTTCTTTACTAGCATTCGGGGATTTAGTTACAAATTTGTGTCTTGTTAGTGATATTAGCCGAGTGAATGCTTTCTGACATTCTAACTGTACCTACCCAATGCGGAGGTTTCTCAAATTTAACCTTAGTATGACAAAGATAGCCAAAGCTTACGAATTCAACAATTCAAGAAAGTCTGGTAATTGTTTGTTTTAGGCCCAGTTAAGTAGATCAACAATGCGATAACTCTGATGTCAGTTTCATAACTTAAAATTTGATTATGTGCAAAATTATAATGTAACCTGAAAAGACGAACAGTCCGCAATGTAATATAAAATCGAACACAAGTTCACGCGCGTCTCTAATTCATTCTTTATTATTCTGCCTGCTTTAAATAATTCTAAAATAGGAAAGACATTACAAACAGACTAACCCGAGTAAAACCAGTCTTGAACAGCAACAGTGTATTTTAAATGCTTGTTTTGGCAAGCTTTCGACACATATCTTTGGTATCGGAAGACAGAGGTCAAATACCACCGATTATTGGGAGAAATCACCGAATGCTTGAGAGCTCTGTTCGAGAATCTGCGCGCACGATGATAGGTAGAATTGTTTAAAAAAGAAACAATCTTTAATAAACAAGTTTAAATAATATAAGTTATAACTATAACATTGTAATCTCTAGAAGGGCTAAGTGCTGAAATAGCAAAGGAAGAAAAGGGAAAAAATTCTGGTGGCTACATTGTAACAAGAAAGGTATTGAAATAAGGGATTTATGAAGAACAGCTCAAGAAATGTTTGTGAAAATCCGTACTGTTCATGATACTCCATGTGTCCAGTTGGCAACCATACCATAATAAAAAGTAACCAATGAAATTGCGACATTTGCGACCTATGTTAAAACACCATCCCTTTCTTTTCTACAATACTGGCACTAAACATGCAAGAGTTAGCAATTACGGTTGCTAGGTTGCTACAGCAACCTCACACGTGAACGCTAGCCCTTATAGTCATCAGTCACGATCAGCTGTCGATCGTCGCTTTCACGTAGAATATCAGAGGGCCTACTGCGAACCACGTTCGACGTTTTGTCTTTCTCGTGCTTGTAAATTCGTACGTAAGTGTGACAGGGAGGCAAGACTTCGAACGTTCGCGGTAGGCCCCCAGTTTTGACGGTCAGCGATGTTTGGTTGCGCAACCGACGGACCCAAACATAGATGACTCGGTGCCGATGCCGTTGAAAATGCAGTCCGACAAGTTTATAGATTGTTTCGTTTACGAAGACGGGTGTTTTAGCTCGCATTTTCATGGTATGACATGTTAGATTTGACAGATTTGCGCGTCATCGTAAATGCCAACAATCTATAGCGAGGTAGAATTTTTGTCAAAATTTTGAAGACTTGGTATCTTTCGCTTCATTATTTGAAGAGCGTTGAACATTTGTTTGCGATATTTTGGATTTGATCCGGACGAATATTTGGTTTCACAAGATTTTTTATTTAAAATTTTTGAACTTGTTTTGACTGGTTCATTATACGACGTCGCAGGGAAATAATCTAGATTTTATTTTCCAAGTTCTGTTAAAACCAATCGATCGTTTTACAACCCGTTATTGGTATTAACGAACCACCGAACCGAAACCAAGCAAAATTGTTGAACGGAAAAATAGAAAAATAGAGATTTTCGGAAAAATGGGGAGTCTTTGAAATTTAATATTAACATTGAGGAAATAATTAACAAATCTGTAAAGCCATTTTGCACATAATTAAATACAGTAATATTATACTCAATTACCAATTATTAAACTGCAGCAAGTAATTTGTGATGTTCCACAGGCAAAGGTACGCACAAACGTACCACAGCATTAGCATCGTTATAACAAATAAAATCGAGTATTTAGAGTATGACAGTCAAAGTAAAATGTGTACTCATAAATGTCACAATGCATAAAACTGCCATCTCTCGACACAAGATTAAAACATTTTGATCCTCGGTTTTCTCCATATAATCATCAACTTGACATATACGATTTACTTGATATGTGTTCAAATTGACAAATATTAATATTAGCGCCATCTAGCCGAGAATAAACCAAAGGTGTTGAGGTGTTGCGCCTTCTCTATGGTACGTTTTTTTCTTAGATATTATATATGTCTTTTACAGAGTTCTACTTCTATATTAAACATGTAAAACCGGTACTCAAGTAAAATTGTCGAAGATCGCTCGCCCGATTTTACATGTTTAATATGTCAGTATCTCACGGCAGTTTTGTTATTAAAATTCTACTTCTGTATGTTTTTGGTTATAAACAGGGAAGGCGACGACCGCCTGAAGGTACCTTCAACCGAGCAGCGTCACATTTTACAATATTTTAATACCTCCATGTTAATTAGACACTAGTAATTAGTGATAGTGGAATGCCATTTATTCTCTTGACACTTGAACTGCCGGGTACTGTCTAAGTGACCGGCCACACCAGAGCGTCGCGTGTCTCGGGGCGCGCAACGGGCGTCCGCGCCACGCCGCTTCAGTGTAATTCAAAAAACGCCTCCTCAGTACATTTTGTATAGGAAAGACGTAAGACGCGCCCCAGGTGGCGTGGCGGCGGCGGGGCGCGCGCCGCGCCGCTTGGCGGCGCGCCTTACGTCCTTCCTATACAAAATGTACTGAGGAGACGCTTTTTGAATTACACTCAGGTGGCGTGGCGCGGACGCCCTTTGCGCGCCCCGAGACACGCGACGGATAAGTGGGAACGCTGCCTAAGCTGACTTAAATAAGTAAATAAACATGCAATTACATTTTATGTTGCGGTACATCAAAGTCAAACACCTTAACCTTATGTACATATTTGCGACTGCGACGCAGTTAATAATAGTGGTAAGAGTATGTTCTTTAGAGACCTTACTACACTTAGGGACTTAGGGAGACACTAAACTAAATAACTATTTTGGCTCAGTGATCCAAAGTGAATCTTGGCTTCCGAAATGAGAGATCGCCACCTGTCCCGATCCTGCGCAGCCTCTTGCTAGTCACCGACTTGAAGCTGACGCAGATCCGCCACCACACTGTCCTCCCAGCGATACCGGGGTCGACCCGCCGGACGGCCACCAGCCACCAGACCCAAGAACGCACTCTTGAGTAACTACAGTGTACTACTTACCTCTAACTATCAGTACTTCATTTATGTTTTGGAAAAACTTCTAAAACTAAATCTAACCTATTTTCATGACAATTTAGAAGCGTAACGGAGCCTATTGTTTGTCATTTAACCTTGTGACTCATTCTAAGACCAGTATTTATGTATTTTTAATTATCTTTTAAAAAATACTCAAGGCGGGTAACATATACGTGTGCCCCTGAGCGTGACTAACTATCGCAAGCTCTCATCTTACTCATGACCGCAATTGAAAATTCAACCGAGTGATCAATGTTCCTAAGGTGTACTTTCTTTTGAAAGTCGAGATGTTATATGAGTTTTCAACTACAGTGTGACATAACTGTTGATAAGGTCGCACACAGTTGAAACAGTGGTCTTGTATCTTCCTGTTGCAACCAGTTTTGCAACGGTATCGAACACAATGACTTATGAAAACAATGTTTTTCGTTAGAGAAAGTGATTTTTGCAAGGCGCATTTGCATTTAAGTGTTTTTCTGGCACAGAGACCGGTGTTTCACATGAGTCTTCCCATTTCTACATGTTTGTAGGTCTTCTCATTGTAGTATGTTCATTTAGTTTGTATCTATCTGCGTTATTAAAAATACTTTTAGTCTTACCATATACCCAAACGACTAATCGATTTTAAATTAAAATATACACAAAAGCAGCTAAAATGGGCCAATTTCTTTAAAGTTGACAATACATTTCAATCAATCATTAAAAAAATAAATCAATTTAAAATGTTATGAGCGGGTTACTCACGTTCAATGAAGTCGAAATAACGCTCGACATGTTTCGATCCATTCGAATCTGTTTATAATATGACGCAAACCATTTTAAAACTAGAACTTCGATATTTCTCAAAAAATCTAAACCCCCGTAGCGATTCGGCATAATAATTATATAACCTAGATTTCATTATTATCTACGCATTCATTGCAAAACATTATCCAAGAATTGCAACACAATACAACTGACTACTTCGACAACACGACTTATCACGTTATAATAAAATAAATTTTAGTTTGAATTAACAAATAGCAATTAACCCCATAGTTAATTAGTCAATTGATTTATTCGATTAGAGCCGAGACGATTAACGTAGATGAAAATGTAATTAAATGTGTCGCTTCTAAGAAAAGGGACTTTAGTATGTTATGATTATGATATTAATATAGGTAACGGATTTAAAGAATTGTGATGGATTGCGGCTGCGGCTAGGAAATACTAATAGGACAATTAGAATATGATTTATAACGATCTTTGGGTATTTCCGAATGCTGAAAGCCGTCGAATACCGACACACACACATGGGCAAAAAAAAATGTCTATCCAAAGTTAAGTTAGTATTTATGTACAATGAATAGAGTTTGACAGATATTCATCATAAAGCATAGTTAACATAGTATTGGCACGCGTTTAGCGACGAATAAAAAAAATATAAGTATTTAAAAATTCAAAAAAAACTGATAATCACATCTTAATTTTAATACGTTGATAACTCTATATTAGAAACTAGCTTTTACCCGCGGCTTCGCCCGCGTAATAAAAGTATTCTTATTGAAACGTTTACAAAAAATAATATTTTCATTTGGATCCGTAGGTTTCTTTATAGGTACATCTGTCCGCGATTATTTCGATTAAGGTAAAGCGGGGCAATTCTCGACTGGGGGGGGGGGCATTGTAACTGATCTATTTGCTGTACGGTCCGGTTTTGGCTGACTGTACCTTACACATATTACTATTGTTTTTAAAGAAATTCTTGCAATGATTGTAGAATTGTTACACAGCGACCACAGCGTAGGTAGTAGGTACGAATATGTATGTATTTTACCTATATAAATATTTATACTGGGGAAACTTCATACGACCCACATAGCCAGTATCTCGACGCTATGGTCGGTAGGGTAAAAAGTACTTTCTTACATTATCGCTTACAATTTTTTCCATTTTGCTTATACTTATTGCAAACGTAAACCTATAAAAGGCAAGCAAAACAACGATCTTCTTACAGCACATTGAATGTAATAGTTATTACGGATGCAGGATACTCGCCGATGCCTACTTACTAATCCCTTCCCACTGAGCCACCTGCATTTTACACTGCCTAGATATCGATTGCCGACCGATTATTCCGACCCCAATCCCTATTCTTATCCCCGTCCCTATTTCTATCTTTGTCCCCGTCCCCATCCCCGTCCCGTCCCGTCCCTGTCCCCGTCCCCGTCCCGTTCCGTCCCTGTCCCCGTCCCTCCCCTATCCCTATCCCCGTTCCCGTCCCCTACTTTTATCCCTATCCCTTTCCCTATCCCTTTCCCTATCCCTATCCTTATCCCTATCCCTATCCCTATCCCTATCCCTATCCCTATCCCTATCCCTATCCCCATCCCTAAACCTGAAACATGTATTTAGTCATATGTCTTTAGGAATCCTCCTGTGAAGTTTCGAATAAAATAGTCAAACTAATTTTGTTGCCCCATACAAATTTTGAACCCTTATTTCACCCTTTTAAGAAGAGAATTTTGAAAAATCCTTTCTTAGTGCTCCTCTACGCCATATAAGGAACCTATGTGCCAAATTTGAAATCTCTAGAACCAGCGGTTTCGGCTGTGTGTTGATATGTCAATCAGTCAGTCAATATCTTCTTTTATATATTTAAACCCCATTGCACAACAACAGGGGAGAAGGTATTTCACTTCCGCCTCGTTAGATTTTAAAAACGTTGTATTTATCGTGATCAGCGACCCGATAAACCATAAAAACGATACCCATATTGATTTTTTGACTTTATCACCCCCTTTTCACCCTTTTAGGGGTTAAATTTTCAAAAAACCTGAAACACGTATTCAGTCATATGTCTTAAGGAATCTTCCTGTGAAGTTTCGAATAAAATAGTCAAACTAATCTTGTTTCCCCATACAAACTTTGAACCCCCATTTGACCCCCTTAGGAGGTGAATTTTGGAAAATCCTTTCTTAGTGCTCCTCTACACTATATAAGGAACCTACGTGCCAAATTTGAAATCTCTAGGACCAGCGGTTTCGGCTGTGTGTTGATATGTCAGTCAGTCAGTCAATATCTTCTTTTATATATTTTTTTGATATTTAAACCCCATTGCACCACAACAGGGTAGAAGGTATTTCACTTCCGCCTCGTTAGATTTTAAAAACGTTGTATTTATCGTGATCAGCGACCCGATAAACCATTAAAACGATATCCATATTGATTTTTTGACTTTATCACCCCCTTTTCACACTTTTAGGGGTTAAATTTTCAAAAAACCTGAAACACGTATTCAGTCATATGTCTTAAGGAATCTTCCTGTGAAGTTTCGAATAAAATAGTCAAACTAATCTTGTTTCCCCATACAAAATTTGAACCCCCATTTGACCCCCTTAGGAGGTGAATTTTGGAATATCCTTTCTTTGTGCTCCTCTACACTATATAAGGAACCTACGTGCCAAATTTGAAATCTCTAGGACCAGCGGTTTCGGCTGTGTGTTGATATGTCAGTCAGTCAGTCAATATCTTCTTTTATATATTTTTTTGATATTTAAACCCCATTGCACCACAACAGGGTAGAAGGTATTTCACTTCCGCCTCGTTAGATTTTAAAAACGTTGTATTTATCGTGATCAGCGACCCGATAAACCATTAAAACGATATCCATATTGATTTTTTGACTTTATCACCCCCTTTTCACCCTTTTAGGGGTAAAATTTTCAAAAAACCTGAAACACGTATTCAGTCATATGTCTTAAGGAATCTTTCTGTGCAGTTTCGAATAAAATAGTCAAACTAATCTTGTTTCCCCATACAAACTTTGAACCTCCATTTGACCCCTTTATGAGGTGAATTTTGGAAAATCCTTTCTTAGTGCTCCTCTACACTATATAAGAAACCTACGTGCCAAATTTGAAATCTCTAGGACCAGCGGTTTCGGCTGTGCGTTGATATGTCAGTCAGTCAGTCAGTCAGTCAGTCAGTCAGTCAGTCAGTCAGTCAGTCAGTCAGTCAGTCAGCTTCTTCTTTTATATATTTAGATTTGGTTGATCTAACTTTTTGCGTTTGTAAGTTATTGATGATGGACGTTGACCGGCGAAAATGCACTGTGAACAAATACGTGAAAAATCCCTTTGGTCTGGGTCAATGATTGCTAAATTGTTGAATTTCCAGAAAACTACTAGGCAATAATTATTGCCCAAATCATTATTTCATTAAAGGACAATTAAATAATAGTGGCAAAATAATTCAAAATATCCACTCCTTGCGGTCCACACGGAATCAACAGACAAAAAAGATGGATGAAAATTTTGTTCAGAGGATGATGAATACTATTTTCAGAAAAGTCCGTAATTTTGTGCATAAACATACTGAATGATTGAAATATATGTGACACGCTATAAATTAATAAACGATCTTTTATATTCTGCAATAAAAAATATTGTTTACTTTTTTCTTTTCATTTAAAAATTAAATTCCTCCCATCGCGTACCAATTCTAAATTAACTATGCTTTAGAAGTTAGACGTACATAGCCGTCAATGAATGTCTAGTATAAAGAACAAGTATGAATAAGCTTTTGGAGGTCCCGATATTCCTATATCGCTCTATAGTTTTTGCAGGGTATTTCTCGTAAGATGCGTGCATGGATAGATATCCGTACGAGTAGGATTAATAATTAACCCCCGACGCAAAAACGACGGTGTGTGTGTCTGTCTGTTTGTTTGTTTGTCTGTCTGTGTGTGTGTGTGTCTGTCTGTGGCATCGTAGCTCCCGAACGGATGAACCGATTTGGATTTAGTTTTTTTTGTCTGAAAGCTGAGTAAGTCGGGAGTGTTCTTAGCCATATTTCATGAAAATAGGTCTACTATGTCGCGGTCGGGGGTTTTTACAAAATTTTAATTTTGTGGTTAGGTTAGTTAGAGAAATAAAGTTATTCTTTCACTATGAACGACACAAAGATTCGGGTTTGTGGGCCTCTGATTGGTAACTGTTATAACATTGATTGAGCTGCGCGCGCGCCGGTCAGGTGTGCGCGGGGGCGTGTGTGGTAGCTAATTACATGACGAAATATGCATACAATCGAATGTCAAGTAGGAAAAAATCATGGGATATTAAGCTGTGTTATAGGCGTTATAGCATATGGTAAAATGACAGTTCGTTGTAGGTAATTTGCTATTAGACCCATATATTTAATCATCATCATCATCATCATTTAATCCCATATATTTAATACCATTACATACCTACTCCTACTGCATATGAAGTTACCCATCCTTTTTTTATTCTGAAGATCCACATATCCATACAAAATGTCTGTTAACGTACCTGTAACAAGAATAAATAAAACATTAGTATTGTTATTTGTCATTAAATATTGCATAAAATTATTTCTCCACATAAGTAGCATAATTTAAACATTACCCTTAGCAAACAAGTGCAAAGACTTATTAAACAGAGTATACTGAAGTTTGTGAGATCATGAGTGACGAACTGACGAGCCGTAAGTGCCATCGACAGCAAAAATTTATTAGCTTTATTGTCATGTTGCTAACAAATAGTACATATCAAAAATATTTCTAATACAATATAATTATTTCTCAATAAATTCATGGATCTCATTAACGACAGGCTTACAAAAGTAACAAAGTAACAATTCAGCCCGGATTCCGCATGCCACTTCACTATTGCCACTTAATAGAACACATTGATTTGCGGTCAATAAACAAATAATAGAGCACGGGTATCAATTGTCCCGCCGACCCGCCAATCACGGCCCTCGGGCTAATAAATACAATTAGAGAACAGATGCGCGGGAGTTGCCAATTGGGGAGCTTTCCATTTTGGAGCGGACATTGAGATTTATACTTGACGTCAATTATTCTGCTTACAATTCGGTTTTGGATATACTTAATTAGAAAAATAATTGGAGTAAGTTACTGTATTTTCATTACTTATTAATTGTAATATTTGTAAAAAAGTGTTAATTTGCCAAAAAAAGTGCAAGAACATTTGACATTGACTGACTTCACATAAAAATGAACTGTATAGGTACGGATCATTGTTAGTGATTTTTGATAAGTGAGTGAAGTCCTTCGTTTAAGCTGCAGTCATTTTATGCTTTTTGAACTCTTGTTCAACTCTTCAATACTTTGTTAGCGAAACAGTGTTCCAAGATTTTTATTTCTATTTCATTACATAATTTAAAAACGTATTATGACAAAAAGAACAGAAAATATTTGAAAAATTACAAGCAGTAAGAGATTTCTTACAATCTGTTTGTACGTCACAGTGACATAGTTCTACAGTGGCCTAGGGTTCCAATTGGTTCACAGTACCAGAGGAGTATATTCAGTATCTTGTGTACATTCTGAACATCACAGATCTAATCTTCAAGAATGCAGGATCAATATGACCCTTCTCCTTCAACTTTAATACTCAAATATCGATCAAAAATCAATCTGCCAATCTTGCTACTCTTAATGAGCATATCTAATTAAAATTGCGAAATCCAGTTAATGATAGAGCAAGGGCGGCATCGGCACGATATCCTGGCACGACCGCTCCAAATAATTGAGTAACCGATCCTGATGTGATAGCGCTCAATGTCGCTTATGAAAGGGCTGTGGGTGTTCAAACGAGATCTTTTGTTATGTGCATTAGTGCCATGACCTGCCGGCGTATCATGCTTCCAATTTTATTACTTATCTGTGTGGATAAAGTATCAATCACGCTTTGGCAAGTATGTCAGTGTGAGAGTGACAGATGTCTTATCCACGTGGATAAGTGATAAAATTGGAAGCATGATACGCCGGCTGTTCAGGTTTGCTAATTTACAGAAGCAGCTTTTTGAGTTTTTGCTGGTATTGATATGAGTAATACGGTAATACCGTTAAATATTAGTGTGGAATCGGAACTTGCTTACGCAATCAAATATTAAGCAGATCCGGATTTCTTAGGATCCGTATCCTGAACTATAACTCCGCAATCTCCGCATACAAACGAACAATTTTCTGCTGCGCTTTTCTTGTCTCAAGACAATGTTAAGAAAAAAACGTAATAATAATAATAAAATACTTTATTGCACACTACAGAAGAAAAAGAAACATAATTCAGAACAGATACAACGTGGTAGGTAACAACAGGCGGTCTTATCGCTAAAACAGCGGTCTCTTACAGACAAGCTTCAGATAGTCGAGTGGCGATCGGAATAAAATTTACGGGTGGTGCAAAGAAGAACAGAAGGCTAGTACCTAAATGTACAATATAATAAAATACATATACTACAAATATAAAGACTACATATACTAATAAATACAACAATATATGAGATATAACTATGGAGACCATTTCAACGACATGAAATTTCTTGGAAAACAGAAAGTTTATGAAGTAGACAAATAATGATCCTTCAACATTTTTTTAAAAATGGGTAATGAAGTTGCACGTCTACGTACGTAAATAGTTGTAGTCGATTTGAAAACCCCTTTCGGTTTTAGCTAAACTCTAAAATGGTTAGCGTAACTAAGACTAAGGCTCGAATCTTCATGAAACTGATCAAGATTAAAATACTAAAACACTGACATGACTAAGAAAACACACAAACGAGAAATTTTGCAGTGGGTGTCGTTCTTCAATATGTAAATTCACTTTAGTTTCTGTACTTTTTGAGATATCGATATTGCACTAAATTTCTCAAGACATATTGATCGATCGACATTACTTCACTTAGAGGCAATTAACCCTAATTGAAACATTTTAATCTATTTTAATACAACAATAAACGTCTCCGTGCAATATAATTAAATCTATGTTGTCCCAATTAAATCGATACGAAACTGCAGTGTCGAAACCGCGGTTTTGATATAGCATTTATAGCGTTCGCGATTAATGGACTCGATAAGAGTATCGATTGGTCGAGTTTGTATCGAGTTACTTAGTCAATTAAAATAGTCGTGTGAGCTTATGACGTTTCTATGAGACAATACGTTCAAACGATCATATTGATTCGTAGGAGTGACGACTTTCGCAAGACTCCTTTAGTAAGAAAAATCTGGCAACTTTTTTTTAATCGTTTCATTGTGAAGTAATAAATACTTTCAGAAGTAGGTCTACTGTCTACTTAAAAGAAAGCAAAGTTTTAATAAAATTTAAATTTATTTAATCATTTTTCATACGCTCTTATCAACCATATTCAATAAGCATTACCCAAATGCTTGTATAGAGTATTCATACAAGTCTGTATGTTATATTTTTCATTAAAGCGTACAGATTCACGCGTCCAATCCATCATTCTTTCATTCGTTCACAGCTGTCAGCGCAAGCCGAACGAATGATCAATGTTTACAGTTCTTTTTTCATCAAATTCAAAGGATGACTCGGACGCTTGCTAGACCGACGTCGGCGATAAAAAATACAAGCAGAGATAGCGAAATTACATTAATCTCAATTATATTATATTTTGCTTTGAAAACTATGCAGTACTCGCCACAGAAACTGAGTATAGAACGTCTGTTTCTTGGGTAGAAAATGTATAAATATAGCATAAAACAGATCATAACAATTTACTTATAAAAGAAGACTTCCAAAGATAGAACACTAACGTTAGTACTGTTTTTTATATGCCCTCTAAAGTCCCGTAAATTTCATCCGCATTAATTTACTAGAAATTTTCAATTTAACGCTCAAAATAAAAATTTCATAGTTCAATAGCCTTGAACTTTACTCCGAATCGGTAGCAGACCCGATTCTAACAATGGAATAATCAACTCTGCCAGTCCTTGACCGTAGTTGCACAACCGATATTGTACCGAGTCGAATCAGTATCGAGCCGGCCTACTTGGCTGTCAATCGATTCGTGGCGTAATGTTGATGAATTATAATTATTGAGTCTATTGTGAGTGGCCATCACTCTCGTTTAATGCGTTGTTTGGTAATAGGGCCTTCGGAGGAAATTTAGCGTCATCTCATCATATGACACAGGACTTTTCTTAGAATTCTTGTATATAAAGTGTGTAATTCAAGATACTGGCGATGACGCGACAAGTGTTAAATGTTACATTTAGTCAAGGTACATGTCTTCTACCTAATCCATACTAATATTATAAATGGGAAAGTGTGTGTCTGTTTGTTTGTCCGTCCTTCACGGCAAAACGGAGCGACAATTGACATGATTTTTTAAATGGAGATAGTTGAAGGGATGGAAAGTGACATAGGATACTTTTTGTCTCTTTCTAACACGAACGAAGCCGCAGGCAAAAGCTAGCATGTACATACGTTTCACTTATATCTAACTATACGTATGCCTTAAAATCGACCGCGAATTGTTAATGTACTGAGGTCGTCATTGGAAATCAATAATGGTAAAAGACAAAGAACTAAATATTCTAACATTGATTTTCCCAGAGCGCAGATCTTTTCTTACACTAAAGTGTCATACAATCGAAGAATTGAAGAGGAAAGCGAATTATAAACAAAACACGACTTCCTGAGACCATCTCAAAAGACAGACAGGTAGACACTTTATAAACCTTTCTATCTACTAATTACGACGACCTTAACCTATACATAATTAAGGCGAGATGATCTGTCAAACTAACCAATCCAAGGGGGTGAGGTGCGCGGCGTCCGGGCAGCCCCGCCCGCGCGGCTCTGTTCGCTTGTCGCACACGGGAACTCAAATTCGCGCGGCAGCATAACACAGACGGATCGCAGTACAATGATCGCCGTATTTTAACTGGGCTTTCTTAGTTTTTTCATGAAATAGGAGGCAAATGAGCAGCTGTATCGCCTGATGGTAAACGATCACCGCCTTTATTTTCTTTATTAGGTTTCATCATTTGTGTAAGTAATACTAATGATTTATAGTTACAGTGTGTTTTGGTCAGCGTTGTCGAAGCTTTGAAGGTCGTACCTAAACTACAATCAATTTTATCGATTTTTTCGGGTTCTCCAACTGCCATCGTCGAAACTTCTTAGTAATCGCACTTAGCTACAGATCGACAGGGTGAAATAAAAAGGACCATTCAAACTTTGCATAGTGACTTTTGAGGTCATTATGAACAACTTTTATTAAGGGTCCAATGCTGAAACCACGAATTGGATGTTCCATAGAAATGAGCTGTATAATGACAGTCGAAATGTATAAAAAAGATATTTTTTTTTGCGTTTTCAGCATTAGTCCCATAGTAAATAGGAGCACAATTTGAAAATTACGAGTTACAACTATTTACCTGCAAAAATAATACTGTGTAGAGAATTTTATGGAAATATGCCTACTTCTCCTAAACATCATAACTGTAGCTTTTACGGTTTTCCTGAATATATAAAAAAAACTGAAAATGAATATATGAAAAACTGAAGGGAGGAGGGGAAAGATTAACATCTCGGCGAGTTTTCTACTTCATGTAGAAGTTTTTTCTTATAAACATATTGTTAACAGAACACAGTAGCTGTATACATATACAGCTTAAAAGCTTTCAATATGAAAATGAAAAAGCGTTATTTATTCACGACTGACAAAAATGTGTATTTTTAAACAACAGTGACATGACATAATAAACTTTTTACATAAAGTCTATGGTCAAAGAAGCTGAATGACGGTTACTGTGTACTGTTAACAGTATGTTTATAAGAAAAAACTTCTACATGAAGTAGAAAACTCGCCGAGATGTTAATCTTTCCCCTCCTCCCTTCAGTTTTTCATATATTCATTGCCAAAGATTCGAATTTTATTCTTGTTGTTTATGAACCTACTAATAGCAGGTTACTTACTTGTATATTTTGATGATCATCATTCAAACATGATGAAATCACATCCAGTCACTGATGAAATCTATGCTATTTATATGTCGGAGAATGACCAAAATGTGGTTTAAGATACGTTTTATGACGCTATATTTGACAAATAGAGCAAACAAGGGTTTTACAACTTTGTACAACCTGGCTGGTATTCGACTGAGTTCTGCCAAAACGTCACAGAGGTCGCTACTGTCTAAAAGAATATAATCGAAAAACAGATGATGAACAGATGATTGGAGGCTGTCAATCGATCTGCAGGAGAAATGGTTGAGGAGTGCTGGCGTTGTTGGAGATTCATCGGTTTAATCCGGCGGTTTGCTCTAAATAATCGTCGGAATTTATTATTTGATGTGATTTAATGTGTTATCGGTTATTTGCAGTAAATTCTGTGAAATGGACATGGTATTTCATTGAAAAGCTCTCATAAACAACTACAACGGGTCCTGACAACGGTTCTGGTATGATACGCCCACGATCCGACATATATTTTAATATATGAATAAAATCAAAAGTATGAAAACTATGCAATTAAAACTTTGTCTATTTAATAAAGTTGATATTGATATCATATCCTGACAATTATATTTATCTGGTTTAAACCAGACCCAAAATTCGAGGATTCAGAAGAACGACAAAATGCTTCAAGAAAACAGCTTTTCTCTTCGCTTGACTCGTGTTGGCGGGGGCACTACCGCCACTACCGTACCTCCAAATAAAATACAACCTAGCACAAGATAAAGTATCAATACCATTCTATGCCTACCTTGAATTCTCAAGTATATTCATATCAAGTATCATCTGTTGTCAAAGGAGTCAGACAGCTTGTTGAAGGATTCATAATTATAATCTTGCAAATTAGTCAAATATCTGTAAATATAAAGTACCGTAATCATACCCACCAAATAAAATAAAAAATGTCCAGCTTTATCAATGTATGATTATCGACTTTCATCAAAATTTATTGAGAAGTTAAAATACTGAAATCTTTTAACTATTGTGGAAAAATGGCGATAGTTGTCAAACAAAATTTCTGTCAGGCTGGCCACATGTTTGGCATAGACACAGAAAAAATATAGACGGAGGGTAGCACGATCTAATTAACCTTATACCAAATTTTGAAAGACAGAAATACCTACCCTACCTGATCTTCAATCAGTACTGTACCTACCGCCGTCTTTTCTTTCTAACAACTCAATATTTTTATGAAAATTAGACGTAAGTTTCTTCACTAACTGGACATCAGTCATATATTTTCCAAGTGGAAAAGTTGTGCTGTAATGACGTCACAGACGCGTCGTCTAGGGGTTTCTAAAATCTATGATGTTTAGATATCGTAAATGTCAATTGATAACATCATATGAAAATGAAATACTTACGAGTATATATAAATTATCATTTTCCTCCCTTTTCACAGTCTTTGATTAGAATTTTCTTTATTTATTTGTTTTCTAGCACGCAAATATTTTTTCTGCCTCCTCAAAGCTTTGTTCCCCATTGTTTCAATGACACGTGACCACGCGGAGAAAACTGACACAGGTCCATCCTCTGAAAGCGCCGCCGCGCGACTGAAGGGGCCATAAGTGCCATCGAAAATGTTTTCGATTTCAAAATTTTTTTCAAAAAAATTTTTTTTTTGCAAAAACAGGATAAGTAACAGGTCTTAAAATTGGGTTCATAGTTGTTCCATCTTTTCTTTGCGGATTTGGTAGTATTTGGTAAATATTATATTATTTTAATGATGCTACCGGCACAAACTCATCAGATTCGTCTAGATAATCTTATTACCTATATATTGAAGTAAAAAACAAGTCAAAAAAGTTTTTATCCTAGCTATGGGAACGATTTATTGTTAAAAGAAGAGGTAACTTTGGAGTCATTTTCTATCGAGCGAAGTTGTAACATTCATGTTGTTCAACTCCATAACATACTAACCAGATCCTGAAATTTAACATATATCGTTTTCAGATTTTTCCATTGCGTTTTCCTATGTTTTTAACGGCTTCAAAAAACGAGTGCGTGCAGCGTCTACGGAAATATATCGCCTTAATGTTAACTACGATTTCTATTATTTTCATTAATTCTTAGGTTAACTGGAAGATATCCTGTCAGGGATAAGTTCTCCTTTCTACTTTCTTCTTCTTCTTTCTTATATGTCTGATATTTGTTTTATTATGGTGGTTCAGTTAAGTGTGTACTTACTTAAAATTTCCTAAATTGAAAAAAGGGTAAGTACCTATCTACGTAGGTAAACAGCGAATAAAATGGTTCAACTAGAGCACATACAGAGTATTCCCAACAATGTCAACTATTAGGAACAACTGGGTCGCTGTGCCGTCGCTGCAAGTCTGCACTTTAATTGCAAAGATAACGAGGATCTGCCACAATTAGTGCGGTACTCGGGTCACAGATTGCGATCGCAGTCATAGGAACAGGGATAACCTGGTTCCTCGCGCGAGTGCTTAATTGTATGACATGTGGACTGGAAATGTGGACCGAAAATGACGGTGTGTTTCGATTTGAATCAGTACTGTTGCGTGAGTGAGGGTTATGATTCTGGGCAGCTATCAAATACACCCGGATGATGTGAGGTATCTCGACTTTAAAAGGATACTACAAATCTTCGAATTTGTAGGACTTGATCGAGAGTTGTAGTAGGTGGCGATCACAATAGATCAGTAATGGTCGCAGTGACACATAAGGCGCTATGAAGCCTTACATAGCCCCTAACAAAGAAGAAGAAGTGAGTGAGGGTATCCGGATTCGGAGGTTCTTCACTGCCGTACCAAAAGGCTTTCTGAATAATTTTCATCAAAGAATTCCTGGACGGTGTAATAAATGGCCTAACACTTTCTGGATCTGGATATCCCAGGTTGAACTGGAGACGAAATTTGAAAATATCATAGAACTCTGCTCCATCGATAGCACGACTTTGGACAGAAAAACAGAATGGTTTTTAGTGTCAGAGGTCAAGATCCTGACAAGTCTTCATGCCACAGCAGTAGGAAGTAGTAATTAGGTATTTATTACCGTCTAAGCATGTAATGGGAGCGTCTTTAGTGTAAAACGTGGTACTGACTCGAGTTTACTTTGTTTACACTTTTATTTTTCTTGCAGTAATTATATTAAGAGTAAAATTACTTTCAAAAGCTTAAAGACTCTCCCAATGACCTACTTTATCAGTTTCCGCAACACAAGCGCGTCCGTTCCCCCATTGACACGTTCGTTAAGAACTTTCATTATTCCGAACGGGATATCGGCTCAAAGAATAATCCCCCATAACTTATCCGCTGCCGATGGCACGCGTTTCGGCGCACCGTTACTCTTTGACTCCACATGTGAGTCTTATTGCGAGGAGATGGGGTACAATTTGTGTCGGTGTGTGTAACCGCGCTTACGGTACCGCGACACATGCGTCTGCGCACCGTCTGCGACACAGTTTCAGAGCGGTTTTGTTAGCCGGCGTCTGTCTTGGTCTGATCGGAATGTGCGTTTAGTCTGAAGAGTGCTTTGGATCATATCCAGAAGATTAATGAATCAAATGAATTTTGACGAAGTGGCAAGATGGAGAGTAGAGTTTACAGGGCACTTATTCCACAGTCGGGGCCCGTCTGAGTCAGGAAATTCCTCTTACGCAGACTGTACATACGTACAATGTTTAGATTCTAAGGTAGGAAGTATTGTCCCGTTTTTCTCTGCACTCTTAGTTAAAAGAACTTATTTACATTTTAGCTATACCACTACGGAGTGGCATATAAACAAAGACAAACATAATCATCAGGAACAATCATGGAATCTTAAGTGTACCTCCGATTCCCATTGAACTTCTCAAGCAATACGATCAATCTGTTGCAATGCACTTGAGATATTCATCAATGGGAGTCCCACATCATCCGTAATTCTCAATCCACATTGACATAACTTGGATAGCGTCGATTGTAAATCATAAGACGTTAGGGTCGCTTATCGATCTATAGTCTCTTAAACTGACGTTATTAAAGTGAAAAAGAGTGACGTAATTGGAATGGCGGTTCCGCTCTTCCCGTGTTTTTGCGAATGGGCAAATATGCGTTAATGCCTCGTTAACCTTTGTGGAGAGGCTCAGACGTTGTATATATGAGGAAGCGTTATTTCCTACGTCCTTTGCGCTTTTTGTCTGTTTAAGGGCAAAAACATATGTTGTGGTGTTCAGACGAGTGTGAAATTTGTTGCTTTCTTGTGCTTCTTTGTCTGCCTTCAGTTTATTATTAGTCTAAACCGTAAATTGAAATAATTTCAGGTAGATTGCGTACACTGCGTACGCATCCCGGCATCTCTTTGGTCTGCCTGCACTCCGACCTTTGTCATTCACGATGTTCTGGTGGTCCCACATTTTTGAGTCATTTCAACACACGTTTTTGAGTGGGTTTAATGATCCTCATAAACATAAAGGTCTAAAGATCTAAGCAGCAAGTTTCAGCCTAATCTAGGATTTAAGCTTCAGGTCAGTTTAAGTTCCTAGGACACCAAAATTCAAGAGCTATAAGAGTTGTAACACAATGTTTTTCCTTTTCATATTATCGCGCATACTTAGTTTCGCGCAGCCAAGTAAACTTGTGGGTGTCTACTGGATAAGGAACATATCAAGTGCTACTGCAAAAATGCTATTTATTAATATTGTCGCCGCCATATTAGGAGCGAGCTAATACAGTTATCAATGGAGCTCAGGAAGTGACTCAGGCGCTAGTGACTAGGCTTTAGCGACTTGAGTTGAAACAAAAGCATTATATTATAGTTCGAAAGGTTGGAATAAATACAATCGCATAATTTTAATATTATTGCTGATATGTTGACGTGCTTTTGAAATTATAAATAACTAATACCTAATATATCTACAACTTCTACAAGCCACATAGATCAGTCAATGAATGCTCAAAAGGGGGGTCTAGGTGGAATGGCCGAAAGCAGAAAGTTTCACTACGGGATGTTGTTAGGGGTAGTCAGGAGACATACATACTAAAAGTCCTCGGACTTTGGACGTGAGCTCGAAGAGGGGGGGATGAAAAAAGGTCCCATTTTTTGGTTTTTTGCTCATATTTCAAAAACTATGCGTCACACGAAATTTTGGTTTACTACACCTTGAAAGCTTATAAAATTCTCTATAACTTTGATCTAGAAACTTTTTTTCTATTCTCATCCATTATCTAGGTATGAGCTCCTAAAAACTGTTAATTTTTTAAAAATCGTTTTTCCCCCCACTTTTTGCTTCATACATTGCTCCATATCTTGAAAAATATTTATCTTAGACAAAAGTTTTCTTAGAAAATCTTGTAGATCATTCAAATACCTTTCATAATATGTGTACATATGCTTCTGGGTCATGTACCGTTGAATAATTATACGACTTTAAAACGAAATGAAACAACAAATGTATGTGATAATGATAAACGTGTAAAATATGTATTTCATGAACATGATTGTATTATGATGCTGTATAAATGCATTCATACAACAGGTAACAATACAATTAGCTGTACATAAAGGCCTTCTCACACCCACATCTACCACTACTACAATCTGTGGTGCACCGGCAAAATATTGACTTCAGTATTTCTTCTGGAGCAGCTGGTACTTTGGTTCGCACAGGAATCAGTAAGTTGCTTTCGTTCCGTGCCATCCCCATTCATCATCCTCCTTGCGTTATCCCGGCATTTGCCACGGCTCATGGGAGCCTGGGGTCCACTTTGACAACTGATCCCAAGATTTGGCGTAGGCACTAGTTTTACGAAAGCGACTGCCTTCTTACTTTCCAACCCGAAGGGTAACTAGGACTTCTTGGAATTAGTCCGGTTTCCTCACGATGTTTTCCTTCACCGAAAAGCGACTGGCAAATATCAAATGACATTTCGCACATAAGTTCAGAAAAAAGTCATTGGTATATTAGCGAGGGAGGTAAAAAAAGTGTGGAATACTAATACAACTAACTAACTTAGTTTCGGAGGTAAAAACTGCAAATAACAGCTTAAGTTACAATTATGTCCTAACTCTTAAAAGTTTTCTACTACTATTCTACTTTAAATCAAATTTTAACGTAAAAAAAAAAGGTTTTTACTTGACGAATACTGGACAAAGTGCGCTAAAATACTCGTACTCTTAGATCTAGAAATCAAGTACTCTTAGATCATAAACTGTTATAAATCTGAAATTCTCATGAATGCAGAAATAACCTCATTGATTTCGTTTAAACAAATCCGAATTTTTATGTTATTACGTGAACAAATATGTTAGTTATGTTACTTTGTACCTTTGAACGGCTCTCCTCTGTAAAATCATGAGCTTGCACTTGCCTCAGTATCCTTAGGAGGTATGGATATAACTTACAGGTGTTTTAATTTACTCGCTGCCTCTTTGGGCGGGATGATACTAATCGGTCTTCTTTGTTTGTTTGAAATGCTGTCGGTCTCACACCTTACTACTGTCAACACTGCAATTCTCTAACCTTGTGTGTTGCTGTGTTTGTTGTCCCAAATAAATCAAACAAATTGAAACTGTTTCTTCCATGTCATCTGGATCAGATGTGACAACTGTATCTTAGACAATATCCTCCCCGCCGTTATCATCAGTGTCTTCCTCTATCCTGGGGGTGTCGTTGACTTTCGATCCGGAGGTTGCGGGTTCGAACCCGGCTCGTACCAATGACTTTTTTCTGAACTTATGTGCGAAATGTCATTTGATATTTGCCAGTCGCTTTTCGGTGAAGGAAAACATCGTGAGGAAACCGGACTAATTCCAATGTCCTAGTTACCCTTCGGGTTGGAAAGTCAGATGGCAGTCGCTTTCGTAAAACTAGTGCCTACGCCAAATCTTGGGATTAGCTGTCAAAGTGGACCCCAGGCTCCCATGAGCCGTGGCAAATGCCGAGATAACGCAAGGAGAATGATGAATGGGGATGGGCACGGAACGAAAGCAACTTACTGATTCCTGTACAAACCAAAGTACCAGCTGCTCCGGAAGAAATACTGTAGTTAATATTTTGCCGGCGCACTACAGATTGTAGTAGTGGTAGATGTGGGTATGACAAGGCCTTTATGTATAGCTAATTGTATTATTACCTGTTGTGTGAATGCATTTATACAGCATCATAATACAATCATGTTCATGAAATACATATTTTACACGTTTATCACATACATTTGTTGTTTCATTTCGTTTTAAAGTCGTATAATTATTCAACGGTACATGACCCAGAAGCATATGTACACATATTATGAAAGGTATTTGAATGATCTACAAGATTTTTTAAGAAAACTTTTGTCTAAGATAAATATTTTTCAAGATATGGAGCAATGTATGAAGCAAAAAGTGGGGGGGAAAACGATTTTTAAAAATTAACAGTTTTTAGGAGCTCATACCTAGATAATGGTTGAGAATAGAAAAAAAGTTTCTAGATCAAAGTTATAGAGAATTTTATAATCTTTCAAGGTGTAGTAAACCAACATTTCGTATGACGCATAGTTTTTGAAATATGAGCAAAAAACCAAAAAATGGGACCTTTTTTCATCCCCCCCTCTTCGAGCTCACGTCCAAAGTCCGAGGACTTTTAGTATGTATGTCTCCTGACTACCCCTAACAACATCCCGTAGTGAAACTTTCTGCTTTCGGCCATTCCATCTAGAATCGTTCGTTGACCAAGCTAACAGTACCGAAAAGTAATGTTTTGTATATACATTGGCACTCGCACAGTGTTGACATATATGTATATCTGTTTAGGCAAAACCCCTTCATATTTTAAGAAGTTTTGTTAGTAAATATAAACAATTATATTATTTTGTAATAAGTTCAGTAGATAGATTATTTCAGTCGATTGTGACAAAAATGAATAACTTTTTATGAAAAAAAAAACATACGATCCCGATAAAAAAAAAACATACGGTCAGCTTATTATTCTTATTAGCTACACTATTTTCATCAGTAATAGGAACTGTGTCAGATAAAAAGCACCTAAACACCAGTAAATTCAATTAAAATCACAATCAACTGCCAATACAAAGCGAACAACGTACAAGTGTATCATATTGGGAGATAAATTGAATGCTAACCATGCAGTCTAACGGTCCACAGAGGAAACAACGCCATTATGTCAAGCTAACGAGTTAACCGACGCACCGACTTCTAGAAGAGAAAAGAAGTAACTCACACTATCATACAGAAGGAAACAACCATTAGACAACCCCATCACATTTAGATACAGATGAAAATAGCTTAAACCGTTGATACACATACGTGGTTTTAAATAAAAATGGAATGACAGTGACACTACTTTACCTACTGTAAAAAGCGTGTAAATACTCTTTTGCGTCCGGTGACGTGAAGTTTTTATGACGATAACAATCTTCAATCCTGGTGTTTATGGGACCACCCCTGCACTTGATAAAAAGAAAGGGATAAGAAAGGGATTTATCCTTTTCTATCGGTGTTATTAGAACTGAATACGATATACGGAAGGAAAAAATGCTTGGGATAGTACTGTCGGAAACTTACAATATCTTTCAAGACTCATGTCTTTACATTTTGTACTTAGACCTGTATGTACATCCAATAATATTATAAATGGGAAAGTGTGTGTGTCTGTTTGTTGGTCCGTCTTTCACGGCAAAACGGAGCGACGAATTGACGTGATTTTTTAAGTGGAGATAGCTGAAGGGATGGAGAGTGACATAGGCTACTTTTTGTCTCTTTCTAACGCTAGCGAAGCCGCGGGCAAAAGCTAGTATTTTTATAATTATAAATGTGGTATTTTCTTAACCTCAGAGAGGGCAACTTCAGCAAATTCAATGTTACATTGTACATAAATTCAAAACAAAACACTATAATTTCCAGCAAACCGAAACCCGTTGAAATGAAAAACAACTGCACTTCACCACCGCAAAATGGGTCGCCCATCGTTCCATCCTCCCCACTCCAAAAGTCACAACTCCCTTTAAATTTCTTACACACTTACATCCTTTCTTTTCTGAGAAGATCTGTGCCTCGCCTAACGCCCACTATGGGCACGCGTTAACGGTGCATCATTTCATCTCATTTCACCAACTCGTGGGAACTGTCAACCAAACACCAACCTTTCCATAAAAGGACATAAGTACTTAGAATTTCAACTGCACCAACGTTCGAAATCCGAACGGGCTTATGTGCGTTCGAATTTCAAATTCTAAAGACGTTTTTCCTATCGGATTAAATTCGAGAGGCTTGTCAGCACAAAACATGATATTGAAACTGTTTGTGTGTTTTGAATGGTTAATCCGCTATAGATCAATGCTCAGCCGTTTTGGAGTGACTAGATTTATGTTTTCATTAGAAAATGAGACGTCAATGCAGTGAGTATTGGTACGACGACTTGTAAAGAAGAATAATGTTCATCCTAATCTTAGAATATCAATGGGTTGCTATTCTGTACAATCTTATAAACCCATTAACCATTGGCCATAAACGTCGTTTTCTTTTAAAGATTCATCTAAATGCAACGTAAATAAATTCAAAAGATAAGACACGTTTTAATGTCAACGACCTGTGATATAATTGTTTGACTTTAGAATTGGTATGAGACATTTCCAACGACGCGCCTGAGTCATCGAGTGACATTTCAGTCAAAACTCATTAGCGGAAGCTGTCCCAAATTAAAAACGAGTCTGGTATATTATACTGCACATTATATTAGAAAATGTATGCAAACTACAGTAGGCCAACCATTTGTATTTTAATTAATTTGACAATGTAAATAACTGTCAAATCTTCATAAGTTAAATTTGACCTCTGTAGTCAATCAGTCTATCGTAGTCGGTGCTTAACTGGAAGTGGTTCTGGATTACATCTCAGGAAGGACATTTATTTCTACAAAGGATGTTTTCTAACATTGACTCATTATTAATTATAACAAATTAACAACCAAAGCCAAATAAATAATAATTACACATACCCATTAATCCCATTATAGTATTTATAGTAGTGACATTAATAGTTCCTACAATAAATGAAGCGCTTGTACAACAGGATCCAAGTTTTCCTGATGCAACAGTCCAGAAATAGAACTAATTGCCCTCCCCTAACCTGATCTATAATGGAACATAATTGTGCTTAGAACGGTACAAAAACCCCCTCAATTTGCTGCCAACAACATACCATTAAGGCCAGTTTTTGCCTTGAATTTCTCTCGGACGAAAACCTGATCCGTTTGGATCAAGGAATGTTGTGAACCTTAAAAATGTGCCCAGTTAGGTACAGTGTCCGTCAATAAATCACCTCCGTGCTGTTAGCAGGCTTCTTTCAAATACTTTCACATTAATCTCATTAATTCGTTGCTAAATGGGCATTCCAGAAAGTGTCGAGTACTTGACGATACTTTTTAATACTTCTGACAAAACTAATAAGCCGACATATTGCCTATAGCACAATAACGACTTAAAACTTAGCTTTATAATTCAATGATGCAGATTTCTGCAGGTTATTAAGATAGCTGCCATTACCGGCCAGGCCCTCGTTCATATCCCACATAAAGTATAGTTAGTTACTATGAAGAATTTCCGGTACACACCGGGTTAACCTCTGCAAAAAGAAATTCTTTAGACAAGTCAAAGACTTGTGCGACTAGGAACCGGTAATGAGTACCGGCGTCCGGTTTACGGCATTCAATCATGGGGTACAACTTAGCAATAAACTTTTAAACGCGGATGAATTAAATTTAATAGCACATCTTCGACAGATTGAGCTTGTTTACGACCGCCACACGAACAGTCGCAGCCGCATAATGAAAACCCCTCGCTACGCTCAGGGGATGAGTAATAACACAAATTGTATGCAAATTACAACAACCGCCCACGTTTTTGGATATTTTATTAATGGATGTATTATTAAGAATCAATTTACCTTTCATAAAGCGCGTAAACGTTCGCATTGTTACCGTATAAGTGAAAATAAACTGTGGTTTAATTCTTCCGGACAAATTAATTCAGCATGTGATTAATTGTGCCGAGATAACACTGCAACGTTTTATATTAAACTATTAAACGAGCCGGTATGGGAATAAAATTGTAATGAGGCGCGCGGCGAGATGAATCAGAGTTTTAACAACACCGCGTCCAAATATAGCAACGGCAAACGTTCCTCGTTCCGGCTAACGATGTAACAGGAGAAGAGTTTAATAATTATGATGCACGGGAAACTCAATACGAGGCGGTAACGAAGCACGTTTAGGATACAACAATGCCACCAAAATAGGAGAAGCACGCTCGTCAAGTGCCAATGAGCAGAACACCTGCAGACGACCCTAACGGGCCCGGCGTCCAGCGGGACTGACCTTCCCCGCCCACCCGGACTTAAACAATGGGAGGTTCCGGATAAATTGGCAGGCGTTTATCTCAAGCACACTTTGAATAAAGGTCGGGGGTCGAGAGCAGCGGCTAGTGTTCGCACGACCGGTAGGAAGTGTGTCAGCTAACTGTTCGAGCAAACATTGGCAGAGACCGTCAAATTAGAGTCGCTTGTGACTCACAGCTGATAGCCCCGATAACCTGTCGACCCGCGGGCTCGTCATGTTTTTATATCGCATGAGAACGATGGTATCGATCGGGACACCTACGCCGGTACTTGTATCGACAGTTCTCCGAAGCACGCTAAATATTTTCTTTTGGACACGTCGTGTAACAATAAGTATTCTAAACATGGTGCGGCTAGAGAATTGAACAAGGAATGTTATTTGGTACCCGTTATCCTAATTGACCGGCGCGATCCAATCATGACCGATTTATTCTTACAATATAGAATAGAATATTTGACATGTGCACTGTGAAGTAGGTATTGTTGTCGCACCTAATTTTGAAGGTGGCAAGACTTAATTTAATCAAGATATAATAGTTACAGGCAATGTAATGAGAGGATGACGCTTGTCTATGAAAATATAGCATGAGCATATGAGCATACCTGCTCAATGCTCAGCCTATATTGGAAGAATAGCACAGAATCCAAAATGTCAAAGAAAAAACTGAATAACGCAATGAAAATGAATCAAATGGGTGAACAAACCTCGGAAATCTTATCTAATCCATCAGAATCCAGAGAGATGAAAGTAAGTATGACCAATTACCCCGAAGTTGTTCACCGTGGTCTAAAACTCTCATCACAAAGTACCCTAGGACTTATGCAACCTGACATTCTTGAAGTCATTCCCGATTAAAACAATGCGCATACGTTTAATTGATAATCTAATGAATCGAAGAGGAAGCGGCGTTGGACAGTAATAAATAAGCAGGTCTTGTCCTACATGCCATTTATCATAATCGTCGGCGACGATTCATCTCGCGCAGGTGGGAGGCTGCGCAGATATTAATTGATCTCACTGGTTCCAGCTTATGTAGATCGGTATTGTTGTCTTCCGCTATGCTCAATGTGATTGAACATGGTAATTTTTGAAAAATTTCTTATCAACCCCCGACGCAAAAACGACGGGGTATTATAAGTTTGACGAGTCTGTCTGTCTATCTGTCTGTGTGTGTCTGTCTGTGGCATCGTAGCTCCGGAACGGATGAACCGATTTGGACCTAGTTTCGTTAGTCGGGAGTGTTCTTAGCCATGTTTCATGAAAATCGGTCCACTGGTTTTTTCAAATTTTAATTTTGTGGTTAGGTTATTTTAGAGAACTACAGTCAGCAGGATCTAAAGACGGCGGTGCGCCTGCGCACGTCGTATGTACGAATTTGTATGTCATGTTCTAAAGTGCGGCCGTATTATGAAAAAAGGCATTAGAGGCTGTTCACGGTTTTTTGTTTCACTTTAAATTGCGAATGGTAAATGGTTATATTATGAAATTGTTCAGTCAGTCAATCTCAAAACCTAGAGTTTGTCCATTCATCTTCCATTAAAACACTGTTGAGTATGTATATAATTAAAATAATTTAATAAGGATAGTTTCTAAATGTATCACTTTATTAACAGCCGAAACGGCTGGTTATTTTCCTACTGGATTCTCCTAAACGTCATTATTTCAGTTTCCTTCCGGCTTCCCGGCTTTGTACTAAATCATATTATTAATTTTATTTTTATATTTGCATATTCATTTAATGTTTGTTTTGTATGTCCCGAACTGCACTTTAATAAAGTAATTTATTTTATAAAAGTAATTTCTTTAAGAAAACCAGACTATCAAGATCCCGTCAGATCAGATATCCATAATTTGTCAAAAGCGGCGTCGCTAGACATGTCGATCTTATCTTATCTTACAAGGTTGGCATTTAACAAAGGGGCGGAAGGCAAATTTAAAAATAACGTTCTTTAAATGGCGAAAAACGATTTAGTTCACAAAAGAACATTTCGACGACAAACTATTCGAGATATAAAAGCCGTTGGAGGTCGCGCTTGCTGCCATTAATTCCGCGTATACGGGTAATAAGTTTGAGTTTTTACGAGAAAAATATCGACCATTACCTAGTCAGCGTCAGACATGTATATGTATAGAACACTCAACTTTTTTTATGAGGGCCAGGTACTGCCGCGGATTTTGTTTAAAGTCAAAGGTGATCGGGTGGCAATAACCTTTCCGCTGTCTTAAGCCAAACTCACGTATCTTGAAAATTGAGATGTATGTAGTAAGCAGTTTGTGTTAAACCGGCATAGTCGACAAAAAGTATAAGTTGAAAACCTTTTATAACTATCTTCTGCTGTAGAGCAGAGGTGTTCGAATGTATGTTTATGTTACCGCAATCTCATTCGAGATACAGGTTCGGATCTGTATCTTCCTACAGCTCTATCTAAAGGAACGTATAAGGAAGCCATACTCATACATATAAAATAAAAAACCGGCCAAGTGCGAGTCGGACTCGCCCACCGAGGGTTCCGTACAAACTTTCTTTCAAACTACCTAGTAAAAATAATCTCATATTTTCATATAACTCTAATGACTTGACTAGAAGACAAAAGTATAGGCACTAATGAGTATTATAGTGTATAGCGCCATCTCCCGGTCAATTTGCTAACTAATTTGCGCGACCTGGTTTTTCAGGGATAATTCTTTATAATGTTAACCGATTTAAACAGTTTTTACTTTATTGGACAGAAGATGGTTTACGTAACACCTCGTATTAATTTGAAGTACGATATACATCCGCAAGGGTGGGTAAATTGAAAGTAAAAATCTGAAAAGTTTTTTGTGAATTAAAAAAAAAGTATTCAAAATACAAACACGATTATGGGTGATTCTAAGTTAAGAGGTACTTTCGATGGCACTGACAAAAAAATATATTTTTTCAAGATAATACTTCATAATAACATATTTATTTTATAAAACTAAATGTTTTCTACCTGGGCACTCAAAATTATTACAGAAATTCATGTAAATTTGTCACAATCAGCTCTAATGTAGGAAAAATGTCTCTCCCCTGGCCTGTCCCCCAACCGAATTTATTTGTCAACAAGTAATTATGACTTTGTTAAAATTCACTTATTATTTTAATAGCCTTAATTTTACAAACACAAATAACTAAGGAACAGTATTTTATGAGTGGAATTTCTTATATTACTGTATTTAACAACAATTATGAACTCCAAACTTTGTCCTACGTGTTTCGTGTCTCGTCCCCTGGCTTTTTAGTTTTCGTTCAAAAGTCGGTTTAATTTGTTAATCTGTGGAGGTTCTGTCCTCTAATACACAGGGTGTTATGTGAAGTTACCGTCAAGAGGCGCGTAAGGCAACTATGCATCCGTTTTGTTGATTATTTCGGCCACGGCACTCGCTGGGTACAGAAATGTTGAGTGAATGCAGTCTTTCCTCTGGTCACTTTTATTTCACAATCATTTGTTTAAATACTAATATATATAACAATATCCACTGTAAATGTTGAATATATTGTTACGTTTATTTATGAATTGCGTACGAGAAACACTTTTACAGCTATTTTTGATTTTCATCGAAAATGTATCTCCCCTGGCGTATCAAAAAAGCCAGGGGAGATACTTTTGTACTAGTTTTGATTATTTTTATTTCCGTTTTCTCTTAACCTTTGTTTAGCGTTGTGCCTATTTTTATTTTAGCTTTACGATAGAAGGTTTTCTTTCCAGAAAAACGCAACTATTAAGAAAAAAAGAGGACACATTCACATTCAACTTAATATGAAATTTTCGTGAAGCTGTTTAATAAAAAGGTTTAATACTGATATTAATATGATAGGTTTTTGTTTACTTGTTGCCTATTGATTGTACAATCAAATTATTTTTGTTTTAATGGATAATATGGAGAAGTGAAAAATAAGACAACTCATTAAGGAATTATCACTTTTCTTGCTGTAAGAATGTTATGAAATGTAAAGTTTGAGTATAAATAATCAATAATTATAATAAAAACAATAAATAGAGTTAATTCTTAAAAAATAAAACTAAATTTTTCATACAACTGTCTCTTCCCTGGTCACAAAGTATCCTCCCCTGTGCAACAATATCTCCCCTGGACTGAGTATTTCCCCTGGTCGCTGATAAAACACGATAAAACAAATAAATTGACTGGTCCTCTTTGTAAACACTTCAAATTGGCAGTTTTAACTAATACAAATAAACAAATAGGTAAAAAACAACAAAAAAGTTCGCGCCGTCTCTCCATACAACGTATTACCTCTTAACTTAGAATCACCCTTATATTTTTCCTGTAATATATAGCATAAAACCAATGTTTACTAAAATTTTCATAATTTTTCGTTGGTAAACTTCGGAGATAAGGGGGGGGGGGGAACGGTATTTTTTTTTTTCATTTTCCTTTAAAATTCTTTTTTTTTCCACAACAAAAAAATTATAAAAAATAGCTTATTTACGTTCAATTTGAGCTCTTTCCAACGATACCCCACTTGACCTAGTAACTTGAAATTTACAGTTTGCCCCCCTTTCATTTTGGCCATTTTCTACAATTAAAATTAATATATTTAAAAAAATTATACTTTCTATTTATAGAGGTTTACAATGTTCACAACTATTCCAAATTTCAAGTTGATAGCATTAGTAGTCCTCGAGATATTTAGGAATGTGACAGACGGACAGACAGACGGACAGAGTCGCACCATAAGGGTTCCTGTTGTACCTTTTTGGTACGGAACCCTAAAAAGTACAAACATCTAGCCACCGACAAGACATTGCCCGCAAAGTGACAAACGCCACGAACTACATGTAATTCATGTTATAAAGTCGAGAGTAGTTATAATCATCACCACAGTAAAAAAGCTACCATTTTAGTACCCCGCTGTGCTTCCTGCTGATTCGTTCATTTCCGAGGGAGTCAGGTTTGTAAGTTAATTAAAACTACAGAGATATATTAAATTAGACGTAAGAACGAACGAAGTAACACACATATTTAAGTAATTATAGCTATAATGCTGATTGACTCCAGTAATTTAGTCATTTATCAATCTCAATTTAAATTTGAAATGTGTGGATCCAGTTAACCACAATGACAACAGCTGAAACATTTGAATTATTTTAATTTGAACTATTGTGTTTATTTTCATTATAGATAGTAATAATTTTTGTTGAGTCGCTCTTGTGGTCTAAAACAAAACAATGAATAGGTAGTCATTGCTACCTTTCGTAGTTTACGTGATCTAATTAGATATATGTCTGTAAAATGAAATAAAACTAGTCGGCCGACTATTAATTATTGCGGCTTCTGTCATCTACCGACACTGATTTAAGTTCAAGGTCTACACAGCCTAATCGGAGGATCAGACTCAATCCCTGGTTTGCTGAATTATCAGTGACGTCATCGTCTATAATCTATGATAAGCCGATTAGTGGTCTGCGTAACGAAATTAGTTTTAAAGTACTTCTGCACAAGCACAGTCAAGGATTGTTATTATAATAACAACACAAAGAGGAAATAAATAAAGTTACTTATTGGCAATAATATTTTAATTTTATGTCTGCCTCGATTCCTCGAATGAATAGGCTGCTGGGTCGATTCTAGTTCTAAGCCCGGGGCACCCACTGGAGGTTTTGGTTACTTTTTTCGTATATTCTATACCATTTTGTAAGTTGTTTGATACTGACAATAAGATGTCATAAAGCCAATTTTAAACGATATTATAGAGTAGAAGATATATAAAAATAAGGGCAACAGCCGCAACAGGGCATTTAGGAGACGTAAAAAATATAGTAAATATTTTCGTTCTGAACTGCGACTACCACGCTATTTCACGACTTAGTAAATAAAAATTCGAAATTGTTAACTTAACCCAGAACACTTGAAAACTGTTTTACTACGCAGGAGGGCAAATTGAACAGATATATTTGGACAAAGGCAAAAAAACGGTACGGTGCGCCTGCGCCACCCACGACGCCCCGCTTTTGGTCCGGTTACTAGGAGACGCTAAAACATTAGATCAACACGCATAAGTACAGTAAACAGAGGTAAAAATAGAACAGTATTGTTTATCTGCAAGTCATTGTGGATCCTATTACTATGCATCTTTTTGATCTGAATTTTACACTGTGACAGTACATCGGTACTTACTAAAAAGACCGAAGGATTAGTTTTTTTGCATAAAATATACACAACAATGTACAAATGGTGGACTTAAGGCCAAAAGGCATTCTCTACCAGCAAAGACCTCTATAACTTCGTAAAGACCGATAAAGTCTAAGAAAAAAACGTACCTCAAAACCATACAGAAAAAGGTACCAAACCTTTGGGGTACGCTCGAGATAATATTAATACACATTTTAAAACATATTAAGAATATGGGCCAAATTGTCAAAACTGAGGTTCAAAAAAGCAAGATGGCAGTCTATGCACTGTGATTACATTTTACTTTGACAGTCATTCTCTATAATACTCGATCCTTTTGTCTACCAGTCAACCATATAGGGCCAAATAGAGATACATACAATTGGGGCTGAGCTGAGAGAAAACAAAAAGGTAATAAGGTAGATTTTGCTCGGTTGCCTGATATGTTATGTAATTTCTCCGATTGATAGATCAAACCGATAAGTATTCGTAGTCTCAATGAAATCTTAATAATTCTACATAATAAATTAATTTTACGATCTCAAATAGTTTTTAAATGTCATACTATATATCTTTACGACACAACACTTTACTATTTCATTGTGGTACAGATAGTTTAAGTCATTTATAATCGTTTACCTCCACGGAGACAGTAATAAAAAAATCCAGTTTATTTTTGGTCAAAACGTTTGATACATGACCATCTTTTGTTAGAAGTTGGTAAATACCAGTAATGCCGCATACCCGGTTATTAAATGATATAAAAAGGCCTGAAGCCATCCAAACCTTAAATTAAATCATTGCTTGTACGGACTATAGCCAGTTTAACATTTATTTTTGTATAATAAAATGAATACAGTGAAGTGATACTAATGTATTGTAGCATTTACAATACTTTTCTATGAAATAAAACTTTTAATGGCTTCAAAGTAGGTTTAACACAATATTTCTTTAAAAGAAACGTGTCTATCTGACGACGTTATAAAGTAGAATCCGGAATCCCACAACAAAATTCATAATAAGGTCAAAATGTTTACAACATTGACATCAATGTTTATTAACTTTACTGTAGGTTGTTGTAGGTACTTTATTGTGTCCCGCTGCAGGGCAAAGGCGTCCCCTCTCTTCTTCCATTCTTTCTTGTCTTCGGAACCATTCGGTCTTGAGCTGCAACTGGCCAGTCTTTCAAAAAGTCTTTCAAAACGGGCAAGACTCAAAAAAAATCGTGAGTTCAAACCTCATAATAGTTTAAAAATTCTGTACAAGAAAAAAATACAAAAATATAGTCATACAGGATGGTCTTTCTTGAGACCGGTGCCCTATAAAGGGTTAATAGTTAACTCGATCTTGGAATCAAGATCACTGTCATATTTTATGCAAATAACTTCCTTGGAGAAATCAAACAAAACAACCTTGCCATTCTCCCAAACATGACCCTTAAACATCTCAAATCTAAAAACACTTGAAAAATGACACAGATACTCGTTAACCTCTATTGACATAGACCTTTCTGATGCCCATATGTGGCTCACAGTAGCCACAGTATACATTTGGATCTTATTCCAATCACTATAAGGTTGAAAAGCGCAGACATATAATTGGTTAGACATGCAAATCTGTCTTAAGGCCTGTAGACGTTTCCTGGTGCCAAAAGCTGTGCCAATTACGAGTAAGAGGCTTACAACGGGTACAAGTATGTTATTGAGCACGGCTTACTCGTGTAAGACTGGGATAACACATAAACATTAATCTGCATTGATCCCTGATGCGTGCAGAACATCAGTAAACATGGACTAAGTACTTAGGCATTTGAGTCTCTAGCAACACTGCTAGGGAGTTTATAAACAACAACTCCATCAAATTCAAGCACGAAATTGTTTTGAAGACATACTTTGAATAAAGAATCGTATTCATTAAAACTGTGAGGAAAGAGAAGAGTCGCAAAATGTATAGGGCCCCATACATGTGATCGGTTAAGGTATACGTTAAAAAATCTAATTTAATCAGGAACATCGACTCTTTGTGCCTTAACGTCAAAAATCTGTGCTTAAATGCTACTTATTAACTGTCAAAATATCCGCAATTTTTCTTATCACTACACGATTCTATTGTCCACACTAATGATCGTAATCCCACCTAATCCAGCCAGCAACAAATTGTCCCCAACGCGGATTTTTTGCAGCAATCTGTTCTCGCTGCGCGCGCGCAAGATTTATCACCTCGGCTGCGCGTGGGCGCACCTACATGCTATTAGCTTATTAGAGGGCTCTATTCAACTGTTTATTTGTATATGAAATTTGCATATTAATTAAATGGCGTTTATTATGATGCTAAGTGCTGTGTATTAGTTCTTTTGTTTTGCGACGGTTGGTGGAATTACGCGCCTTTGATATGCGGATAATGTAAAATGAGATAAAAGGTTTAGAAAAACAACTCCATACAATATAATAGAACTACTAATAACAATTTAATGTGTCGGTTTGGTCTTTCTTTCACAGTTCCAGTGTAAAGACTTCACATTTGCCCTCTAAAATTAAAACGTTAATATGGAATTCTAGATGTAAAAAATACAAAAGAAAAATAATCTAAACATCCAAATTATAAACATAAATTAGCGTTCATTATTAAATACTGGTGTACCTTTGAAAAATACACTAAAAACCTAAAATTTCTCCAAGATACCATCATCAGACCCTGACTTGGTGTCAATGATAAATCAAAAAAAAAATTTTGAAAATCCGAATTTTATCGAGTAACATACATACAAAAAAAAAAAAAAAAAAAAAAAAAAAAAAAACATTCTGTCGTATTCCTTTTTTGAAGTCGTAAAAAGAAAACATAAATCAGCGTTCATTATTTGCTAAAAATGATAAAACCGAATTTTTATGTATTAGTCGTAATTGACAAACCCGTTTAATTTCGGAATTACATTTTAATACGTGTATAGAAATAAAACTTCAAACAGACGTGTGGCAACTCTCACACTGGCTAATAGTGCAATTAGTCAAAATATTCGCGTAATTAATTGCTAACCACAAACTAAATAAACTATAATTTTGTAAATTTCGGCAAAATAGAGTATCATAAATTTACTAAGGACTTTAGGGACTAGTGCAGAGTTAGGATGGCCAAGTCAGTATTACATCCTAGAAATAATAACAATGGGTATATGTCTGTGGAAAGTCAAAATAGCTGCAAAATGCAAAAATTAAGTGACTAGTCACGTCATCCTTATTTTAAAATTAATGAGAAGGTATCTTTTCATTTCTCTGTTTCTTTTTCAATAAATCATTTGCAACATAACACTCCAATTTTCTCCACAAAACTGCAAGATTTCCTGAAATCATTCATGTAAGAATTCCGACGATGCGAGATCAAACGCATGTTACGCATGCCTACACGCCAAATGAGTTTCAGCATTCTCCGTCCCACTCATTCCTGTATGATCGTGATATGTGCGTCTCTGTCACGCATCTGTCCGATTTTGGGCGATGGCCGACGACAAAGCGTCACTTTCTAGACGCTCACCAAATGAAGTGTGTCGCGTACAGATGGTAGTCTCTAATAAATAGTGTTGTGCTGAATGGCGAATATGTATTATCGGAGAATAATACTCGTGGCGTATTTGTGAGAATATTTATTGGAGCTGAGAATATTTTCAAGTGGATCATGAAAAGGAAATGTTATTTTTACCTTTAAAATATCATCAGATTATATAAAATACCCTATCCCGATATTTAAAGCTATTTCAAACGAAAATCCTTAGTCTTGGGACACCCTGTATACTGGTGCTGAGAATATTTTCCAGAGGATCATGAAAGAAAATTTTTTAGACTTTATTTTTACGTCTTTATGATTTTCATCAGGGATTATTCATGAATGAAAAAGTAAGAACAGGCGATTTATTCGGATCAAATCTTGTTTTGAGACTGTTAACGGAATGCATATAGACTTACTGCGTTTTAACTTTAAGAAGCAGCGTGAGATACGAGATTTTTTAAAAGTAGTGACGATATGATAAATCTGCTGTCAATGTCAACATTGATATTTTCTCCAGGCGGTGACGGCGAGACGACTTTGACACCTTCCTAAACACCTTGAAATAAGAAGTGATTGAAAATATAGAAAACTAGGGTCCTGCCACCGATCTATAACCAGTTAAACCAGATCTGTCCAACAGGCCTATGATGCTTGCAAATTTTTTCATTTATCTACTTGGTTGGATAGAGCATCCGTCACGTTCTGGTGGGTATCAGTGTGAGAGTCACAGGTGTCTTATCCCCGTTGATAAGTGATAAAATTGCAAGCATAATCGCCCGCCAGGTATTAAATTCTTATTTATAAAACGGTTATGTTATGTTATGTCAAAAAACCGAAGTGATTTAGGAATCCATAAAGCCCAACAGTAATATCATTGGTGGCCCATCACTGGCCGGTAACGGCCGGAAGGCATCAATTGAGATAGCGCACTTTGCCGCGAAGCTGTAGGATGCTACTATTACGAGGAGGAAGCACAGATTTATGACCTGCATTGTTTACACTCTTTCCGTGGCCTTGATTAAATGGGATGATATTCGTCAGCCGTAAGTATTCACACTGTCCGATACGATATCGGATGATTTTCGGAGAAAACAGCTGTTTGAGGTATAGCCTTTTGGGATTTGGGACCAATAGGATAGGAGGTATCATTAGTAGAATGTGGAGTGGGGAGATTGATTTCAAAGGTCTTTGATCAACTCCACATTTTACTCAGAAGGTACTACACTACAACTACATCGGAACTACAACGGAAGATCAGCGCTGGTCACGTGGATAGCATTAGGTATGCTGAGTTAGGTCCATTTCGTGATGAACACTTTTATGTTATTTCGTTCTTCGCTGTTTTATTTATGTCTGATGTTTGTACATGTCCGTACATGTTATGTGATCTTCATGAATAAATGTTTTTTTTTAAATACTTATTGGGATAGTGGCGTACTTATTGGGTTCTCAGACCTACACTGACGTTTTCTTTTGAACAACAATAATAATGTACGTTGTGGTCGTGTCCGGCATCATATGAAAACAATAGGACATCAGATTCTAAACTGGCAAAATATCTTAATTTATGGGCATATTGCCATTACTTACAGAAATATGGCAAGCACATTATTCGCAAAACCATTTCTTAAACATCTGCTAAACGTGCAGAGCACTAACATCTGTTCCAGATTGAGCCCAAAATCCACTTACAATCCATCCCCCTCAGAGCGTAAAATTTGTCCGTATTCCCCATGAATAATTTATTTACCATTCGTTTCACTGTTCACTGCACTGCATTCAGTTTCAGGACATTTTTGTGTTGATTCTCACGACAAATTGAAATCATTGTTATTTCCAGTTTGGTTGGAGAAGACAGTTGTGTGAACGAGTCGATTCAACTTGTTGTGTACATACATAATCTCATCTTCTTCATGTTCGAGTGACTGAGAGACAAATAGACGAACGAAAAATGAAATGCTAGTAGTCGACTAACTGACTACTGACCGGTAACTGTCAGATTTGCAACGAAATTCGTGAATAGATTAAAACTGATGTAAAGAATCTCGTATGCGACTTTGCACACCTCAATGTGCGTTCTCAACTAACAAGTATGTCGTATTCTAATAAACAGATTCATTGACAATCGCCACAAAGTATTTTCACGTTACATACTAATTCATAACATAAATATATCGAATAAACATACCTATTCATTAACAGTAGCCACAAACTTTTGCCACAATCACGATACGCATGATACACATGTTTTAAATCATAAATCATAAATCAATCATTTATTCGTGATAAACAACATACAACACATATAAAACAATAAAAGCACATTCAAAAGTTAAAAGAAAAAATAATAATTAAAAAACAAAGAAAAATAAAACACATTCATATAATTGTTTACCACGAAATGGTCCCGCCTCAGCGTAATGCTAACCACAGGGTCAGCGCTGATCTTCCGGCGAGACCATTTGTGTGCCACGGACGCATAAACGTGCAATTTTAGGTAGTGTTTCCTTTCAATCAGCTCAAACTGCTCAAAGGTTTACTGCAAGGTCTGCTAGAGATCCCTGATAGGGATTAAGTTCGCCTTTGTACATTGTATCTATACTGTATTGCGTAATACTGTATCTCAAGCGCTATTCAAATTGGTCACATCAAGAATCCATACAAAGCAGCCCATTTTGCTCGATCATATCAAGTAAATTAATACAGGCGAGCATATTGGCTACTTTCTCGCGGTCAGAGTGAGCGCGGGCAAAGTATTGTTTACGAGAACCGGGTCAGATGAAAGCTGGGGGGAGAGCCGGTCACTTCAGATCGGTGAAGAGGTCACGGTTGTACGAGATTACTTGTGCGTAGAGCGAGCATTAGCGTGTACGGTGTATAAGGGTCAATGTCACAAGCATTTTTATCAACGATTTTCTAGAAATTCAATGATATGATATGTCTAATAGCAAACATCATCGAAATCGTTAAAGAAGTTTCCGAGATCGTCGAAATAGAATAAATTGAGATATAATAGGATAGAATTATAATCCAGGAAATAATTTCCTAAGAGGGTAAATATTTTGTATTAAAATAGGTACGTGTACGAAGTCGCGGGTAGAAGTTAACACACTCTATCTGTTCTGTAGTGGTAAGTTAAGTAATGATTTGTCTACTTATAAGCTTCGGACTAGCCAAAATATATCACTACTGCCGATGCTGTCGTATTGCGCTGTAATAAGTATACGCAGTCTCATGTGGCTTATTTCACAACTGTGATTGTCACCCGACACAGTGACACTTCACTGTTCATTGCCTGTTCAACGAGGAAATTTTGACGCTTTCAACCCAAAAATAGGCACAGAGTGGTCAATGTCAAGTGTCAATGTCACAGTGGTAAAATAGACCACTAATGCTCTATCTAGCGATAAATATGGATTTATCTAAAGTAAACACTGTAAACAGGCCCAAATAGACCGTTGACAGCTACTGTACTTTACTCACAAGTCATTAACCACATGTAGACCTTACACCTTTACAATAGGGTCTACAATATGCCAGTAAACGTGATGGTACAGTAACAACAGTTTTTGTTTGGGACTGCCGATAATGGCGCGATTTCTCTTTTTGTTGACCGGTTTCTTTATTTATTGTTTGCGGTGGAATTTTTATACGTTTCATAGCGAAACTTTATATTCTTGTGAACTTCGTCAACGAGTCACTGAAACATGAAAAGCGACGAGTTCTTACGCAGACTGTACAGAATGATAGTACGACTGCGAACTAAGAGGTCTCCACAAATCTATCGACGGCTTTCGCTGACCAAAATTTGCTCGTTGGTATGAACTTGCATACGGATGCGTTCAGGGACGACGACGCGTATCAATCATCATACTATTGAGTATTGACACAGAATATACACCGTGTTTCACTTAACACTAAAAACCTGAAAACCGTTTGTTCAGAATCGAGAGTAGAATCGATTGAGCTATATCTTGATGGGGGTAATATTTTTTGTTTTAATTTGTATTATTAGTTATTGTTTACGTGCCCATTCTACAAATTCGTAATACAATATTGTGCATATCATATTGCTAGAGGTTGTATACCTTTTTCAGTATTTAGGGGTATTAATACTGGCTGGTTACTTGGACGATTATTTTTTCCGCTACGAGTTTGACGTTGTGCGTCACTTTAATTTTAAAGTTTATCATAAGTCATAACAAATTGAACTCTTACCTAATTACAACCTTGTCATTTTGAACGTTAGGTTTAAATTTGCTTACTGCGTCACCTGTCCAATTTGAAGTTTACTGTGACACAGTTTAACGTGCTTTACAGTGACATAGCTGTCTATTGGTAAACTTTATGTCGTTGCAGTAACGTACACAATTAATCAGTTTTAAGGTTTACGATGGTAGCTAGCAATTATTTTATTGAGTGTAGAGTTAAAAGTCGAGTAGAGCTGCACAGAAAATTAAATATTCAATTTAAAAAAATAATAATCATCAAATTAAAAAATGAATATTCTAGATACGTTTAAAAAAATAAAAATCAGTTGGGGTGTCTGAGGTTTTGAGTGATACCGGAAACACGGTGTATAATAGTACAGGTACTATTGAGCGATTCGAAGTAGTGCTATTGAGCGATTTTTGGTCAGCTAGAGCCGATCGATAGGTTTTATCGTTTTAGAGATAAGTTTTTGTCCAATTTCTTTACGAGCTACAAATAGCGTAATACTGTTTACGTATGTAGACAAGAGACACGTTGTTTTTCAACCTTCATGTACTAGAGAGCAAACTGAGCAAAGTATAGGTTTTCTTAGATGGTTCTTAGCGAAAAGCAAAATAGGGACAAACATTTGCTTATTTATTTCTATATTTTGGCTGACTTTTATCGCGATTTTGTTCGAGAAGTTCCTCAAATATGATGATCTATTCACTCACCTCACATTTGGCTAAGAATATCCAATATATAATAATAAACAGAGACGTAACAAAAAGTTAGTTAAAAACCTATGCTTACGAAAGAGGTTCCTTAATAAGGGCCGGTATAGACGAATCGCAACATTCGCAACCCAACTGCAACTTTTATGGAAGTGCACACCAACGTTGCAGATGTACACTCCGTCTGCATCAGCCTTAAGTGATCGCTATAAACATCGCATTCACTATGTTATCTACTCGTTCAGTGCAATAAAATACGCGACCTTGACGCATGTCAATAGCATCGGTGAGTCGGTGACAGCGGCCGTGCTGTGCAAACACATTCCTGATTCGTCACACTGCGCGCGGACACGCTCCTAATGAACGTAAAACAGTGTGGAAGGGGCATTAAAACAAGATCTGGAATATTGTCATTAGCACCGTAGTCAACAGACAAATCTGATATCTGATAAGATCTAAACTTGATGACCAGTTATACTCTCACATAATATTCTGTATAATTTTACATGTAAAATGGTGCAATAAAGAATATTTACTTTATCACGATCACACCTGATGGTAAGTGATGATGCGGTCTAAGGTGGAGCACGCTTACCTATGAGATACCTATTTCTTTAAAGAGACCTGGATTGTACTCATGCGGAAATACAGACTCAGGCACTCTTTGGCGGTTCGCAAAAGAAATGTTGAAGCGAAACGCTTAGTGCGTATTTTCGGAATATTAATACTAATAATATACTTACTTGATCTAAACTTCGTCTTGACATAGATCGCTGATTGTGGGCTTCCCGCGAACACAGAAGTTCGGGCATGTATTTGTCTTCTAGTCCAATAATGGATGAAGTTTTCGCTATTGAAGCCTCAGCTGCAAGATTATTTAGTGTCTTTACGTAAATCTTGGCGAGCGCGAGCGACTTAACCTCTCCTCTCATAGGTACCGATTTTTTATATCGTTTCCTTGTCTCGGACAAGCTATCCTGCAAATCGCTTAAGGAGGATCATACGTCTGGCTTAGTAATTTCCCTTTCGCGAAGGTTTCTCAACCCGTAATCGCCTCAAATCGAGTCATTTCCGTGACATCATCGATGTTAAGCATAATGGCGGCCGAATCGCATGCGCATCATCTAATGCAATTTCCTGATTACATAAGCTATAACTTACTAAAATCTCAATCTCATGTCAAATCGCTGTGAGGTTAGCACAGTATCAGTAAATTAAGAAAGTTAGGTACTTAAAGGAAGAGCGGCGCCTCCCAACCCAACACAAACAGGCATTTTTGCTTACCGGGCGGCTCAATCACCTTACTTCCTATTCCTATAAAAAGTGTTTTATGCAATAAATAGTTTTAATTTGAATTTTTTCAATTATTAACTTTTCACGGTTCAAGACTACTAACCGTCGGTTGCACTAAAACAAGATTTATTGTCACCTTCCTCGTAAGCGGACCCACATATGCTGGTCAGTAGGGCTTGCATTCCGGAATTCCGGAATCTCGAAATTCCGGAATTTCGGACAATTTTTCCGATATTACAGTTCCGGAATTGAAACACATAATCTCGAAAATTCCGGAATTGAAAAAAGATATATTTTTGGACGAAAACGTGTAATATCAGCCTGGTTATTTTACAAAACTACCACTGCGTCTATAAAAGATATGTAAATTCAATAGTTAGACACTGCTCGGAGTCAGGTAGTGCCTATTTTATGACAGGTTGCATCCAGGGCTAGTTAGAACGAGATGGTGTAGTTTTAACTCGCTAATATTATACCATTGTCACTTTCTGGTTTTGCTCTCAATTGTTTTAGCTAATAAGTGAAATATATAATCAGTTTAAAGTAAATATTTGATGTCGGAAGTTGTGTTTTGTGATAATTTAAAATTACTAGCCGGGAGTTGAGTGTTATGCTCGATTACTGAAGGACAATTAAATATAAATAAATAACATTAGGTACATTATTATTTTAATAGCGTTATTTATGCTCAATTTATTAGATCGAACTTAAATTTCAGTAATAATCTAAATTAATCGGTATTAAAGCGGCATAAACTCAAAATTTTACTTCTTTTCTCATAGCACTGAATATTTTAGGCATAAAGTCTTAAGTTCAGACGCAAATCGTAGTATTTGGTATTACATTCATTCACAAGCATGACGTCGTAGTTACTTTATATACTTTTCACAAAGACGTGTGCATATATTACTAAACTCTATCTAAGTCTATTACCACTTACCACAAAATCAAAAGATTTGAGAAGCAAATGTATGGAAAATGATGAATATGAAAAGAATGATTTATTTTTTTTCAAAAAATTAAGGTTTACATGTAGGTACCTACAGAATGGAATAAATCATAAAATCTGTCTTTTTGGGCTAGCTTGGATATCTTTTGTCCCTACTCGAGTCTGATAAAGGTAATTCAATATTTATTTTATTACTGTTATGTGAACAAGACGTTATGCCAGTCTTGAAAATTATTACTTTTATATTATTTGATGGTCAATGGATAAAAAAATAACTTTAACGTTGACCACTATCAGAAAACTGGCACTAAAACCTCGTTTGTATCGTTAACTGTAGTTCTAAATACCTTGCAAGACCGAATTTGACACAAAATGGGCTTTCCTGTAAAATTACTAAAATGAAAATTTCAGTGTTATATGCCGTTCAGGAACGGAGTTATTATCTTAAACGTCGATTTATAATGAATTTCAATTGAAAATTGTATTATTTCATCAAAAATCCACCAGAAAACCAAACCAAAAAAAATTGTTCAATTCCGGAACTAGTTCCGGAATTCCGGAATTGAAGTCCAATCTCGAAAACCAGTTCCGGAATTGAAAATCATCCGATATTGCAAGCCCTACTGGTCAGCATATGAGCACTTAAATAACCTGAACTGTATCGTAAAAAAATATTTAAGGAGGAAAAGCATACCTTCGGCAGGACTTGAACGCCTTGAACCTGCGACCGACTGGATTACCGGTCCAGCCTCTCTGACCAACTGAGCCATGAAGGCCTGCTGGATGCGTGTGAATTTTTTCCATGCCTTCCTCAGTTCTAAAACGCATCAAACGCCACCCTATAGACCCGACGACATCTACCCGTACACAGGGTACCTACATGTATTTCTTTATCATATCAACAGCATAGCTGAAGCTTTGAAAGATGTTAACTCTCGTAAGTAACTTGTCTCGTTTTTGTCCCTTTTGTGAGGTGAATAATTTCCATCCCGCCGTGTTGACGTAATCGCAGATCGATCTGCCGATTCCAGGCTGAGTCACGGCTAGGCTAGTTAAGATATCGCTATAAACGTTTCTTAATGACTAATCGTATTCGATAATAATGTCAGCATTTACAATCATAGATTTATACTTACTATAGTTTCATTGTGAACAATTAATGTCGAATATTTCTTTTTTCGTAATCTTATTTCAAATTACCAAAATTTAGCTTTGCAGTGACTCTAAAAGAAGATTCTATTGCAGCGGCTTCATCGTTTTTTTTTCATTTGATCACCTTTCGCTTGTAAGTACAATGCAGTAATGCAATTGGAAGCATTAGTGTTTAATTGCTTATACGTACCAAATTTTATCCTAATCTAACTAGTAATAGATAGATAGATAGATAGAATACTCTTTTCCCCTCACTAGCTCGGAAACACGTGTTTTGTCCTTTAATACCAGCGGGTAAAAACGCATTTTATCCACTAGTGGGTAAAGTAATTTGACCTTGAATAAAGTCAAATTAACTGCTTTAAAATTGATAAAAGCAGGTGAATCTAGTAATAAAGACCTTTACCACCTGTGGAACTACTGGAAGCAGCGATAAACGCATTTTTTGCGTTGTAATTTCCTCGCTATAGTGAGTGGAAAAGTTTTGTGTTACACTCGGGTGCAAATGTATTTTACTTCTCGTGTCTTAAAAAACTCGCAAGTTCAGGATTCTATTCTCGAACCACTCGCTTCGCTCGTGGTTCAACTATAGAATCCTTTCACTTGCTCGTTTTTCAATTCCACACTCGGCGTTAAAATACAACTTTGCCCCCTTGTATAACAAATAACTATTATTGGCACACCTCAGCAAAAGATACAGTGGAGACAAAACAATTAAATGATTATAAATAGAGGAAGACAACAGGCGGTAGTAATCTAAGGGAAAACTTAGTAATATTCATATCATCCAAAAACAAACTCCAAGAAACATTTAAATGCGGTAATAAATTGTAAATTAAAAATGAATCATACGCAGAAATTATTAGCGAATAGGTAGCAGCTTATAAAAACACCTTGCAATAACGACAACGACTAAGATATTGCCATTCGGTTCTTCCTAGTCGTTTTGATTAATAACTGTAACCCGATCATGTTTGGGTCCTACTGTACCCAATTAATTAACACTCGACCACGCGTGGGAGTCGGACTAGCGTTGTTATGGAAAATAAAATTAATGATGCTTACTATGTGTTGAATCGGGTCGATACTAGTCATACAAGTGACAAAAAACTTCGGCAAAAATACAGATTGTTCTAGCCGTTCGTCGCTTTTGGGTTGTGTTTACTTGTCCGCCATAGTTTTTGTAAAAACACGACTATTCATTTATGATATATGATATGGTGGCTCATTCAAATCGGTCAGTTTGGGAAAGTCTGAAACTATAAGACATACGAAGATCTGTTCTTAGGAACCATGTCATCGATTTTACTAATAACCACAAAATTAAAATTTTGAAAAAACCCCCGACCGCGACATGGTGGACCGATTTTCATGAAACATGGCTAAGAACACTCCCGACTAACTCAGCTTTCAAACAAAAAAAACTGAATCGAAATCGTTCACCCGTTCGGGAGCTACGGTAGACAGAACCACACAGACAAACAGACAGACAGACAGACAGACAGACAGACAGACAGACGCGTCAAACTTATAACACCCCGTCGTTTTAAAAAGAAAAACTCCAATGATACATTTGGAAAAAAAATACTGCCCAGCTTGAATCACATTTGAAAAAAAAATTAATTTTTTTCTATTCAAATATCGATTGCTGCAGGTCTTAAGCTGTAAATCGAAACATCTTATACTTTTAAACGAGCAATTGTATATTTATTTATTTATTTATTTATTTATTTATATATATATTTATTTACACTGACGATCTCGGAAACCGCTCTAATATTATGACGGTCTAACTTTCATGTTCCCGGAAAACGCGACTATGCGTTTTTCTTCGCGCGCCATCTCGTGTGCAGTAGTTGTACTGTTAAGACATAATTCTTTCGGTCGATGTAAGTACTATTTATTGCAAACAAGATGGCGACACAAAGGCTAAAACGAATAGAAAATACACTATTTGAGTTTTTGTGGCGAAATGCGCGCCATCTCGTGTGGAGTAGTTGTGTTGTTAAGGCTGAGAATTCTTTCGCTCGATGTAGGTACTATTCATTTTTGAACTAGATGGCGACACATGTCAAGGATACGAAACAGAACCGAGCGAAGCTCGGTTGCCCAGATATTGATGTTTAAAATGAATAAAGAATTGTTTTCACATAATTTAATTTATTTTAGTAGATGTTCGATTCGAAGTGACCAACGTTAGAGTATTCAACAGCTTCTTTTTCAAATGCATGAATGCAGTTTTTCTTTTTATTAAAATCGGTGTCATGGTTCCTAGGAACAGATCTTCGTATGTCTTATAGTTTCAGACTTTCCCATACTGACCGATTTTAATGAGCCACCCTGTATATATAAATAAATAAATATATAAGAATTTCTCGTTTAAGGTATAAGATACAAACAAATATGTACGTCATCGTGGATGACACGTCATACAGATCTTCGCACATCTCTACCATCACAGCCTTACGCCGTGTCTTGCGTGGGCGACGGTCGCGCGACCGTCGCCGTCGCGTCATACTTCCATATCGATAAGGTTTGATTTCGTATGCGTCGCATCGCCGTCGCGCGACCATCGCGCGACCGTCGCCCACGCAAGCCACGGCGTTAGTACGTTTCGGTATCGCAAAGCACATACCGGACAAAACGCACGCCGCTGCCCATACGTGCCCGCCCTTACCTGCAACAAAACAACGCTAGATAAATTCCACATAGCCTAGAACAATGGTCGGAGAAAGGCCAAAATAAAGGTCACGGGTGGCCCTTTGCCGTCGAACACCCACCATAGACTACGTAGTGAGAATAGAGAAAACATTTTAAAGTTGAGATAATAACCTGACAAAGCCTGCGTTGCGAATGACTTTTAAAATTAGATTAGTGTTATTGTTTTATAGATTGGCAGGATAGGCAGGGTGTTGAGATAATTATTACAAGTATATTTAATTAATTGGAGGAAGTATGTATTTTAGAAATTCCTAATAAAAAATTTAGAGAAATTTTCATTGGGAAATTTTCGAAATATTCGACTTGAATTGGGATTTTTTTTACTCATCAATCTCATTGAAAACCAGTCAATATCTATAATAACTAAAATACAGTTTTCCAGTCGTTCCTAAAGGACCACAGGTCAACAGATTGAGATTTTTTTACAAAAATTACCATCTGCTTGTTTTATAATTGGACCACTTCAAAGGACCCGTTTTCACATTATCCGATCCGATATCGGATGTAGGAAGGATTTCAAAGGAACAAAGATATGGGATATCAGTCCGACTTGCGATATCAGATCGGATAATGTGAAAACGCACTTACTCGTACTGCAATCTTTTGTGTCATCTTTATCTATCACTGTACTTATCAATTGGAATGAAAGAAAGATGCCCGGAATTTAGTGTTCCATCTAAAGTGTAAGTAATCTCCACTCATTACATATTCATGCATTCGCATATTGTACAACAAAGAAAATATTTTTAATGCGCTCGGACCGAGGAACAATGATATCGGACAATACAGAGTGATCGTAAAATAATACAGCCGAGGCGGCATTGAGAGATCGTGATTTGAACGCGTCAGTTACGCATCTGCGTAAATCGCGCACTTTGTAGCTTCAAGACATTTCGTACAATGAAAGCGAACCGGCTCAGTCGAATGGTATGAGATGACGGTGAACTATGCGTGACCATAGCAAACAATGAGCAACTTAATCAACGCTGAAATCAATTATACAGCAATATTACATTTTGAGTACTTACTATTGCAAATTACAACAGTCTTGTCACCCAAAAGGATCATAGTTCATTAGATCAACTAATATCTTTGTATTGAACCTGTCAGCGACCAAACGTACATTTAGGCAGATTGTGATATTCCTAGGCGTGATATTATGAACAGTGAAATATGCTTCTTCAGCCCAGGAGTTGACGAAACCAACCGACAAAACCAGGGTCGCATATTTTTAGGCAGTTTGCCCACCTGGCATCCGAAACACAGCACCCCAACAAACCTATCTATTAGTTTAATGTGACCTTCAAAAGCACACAGGAACTGTAAGTACGAATGCAGTAGAGTAGGTATGCAACTATGCATGCATGTTCTTATGTGCGTTCTTTTATTTTAGTCAGACTGCTCCAAATATGATCGCAATGACATTCCTCCATGTCCTCTAAAACTAGTTCCAACGGACGCTTTGTTTTAAATTTCGAACACTAGCAAACATTCCCCGTACCGATAAGTCCCCATTGTGAAGTTCACACGAACCTGACTAATTACTGACCGCCGCCGCAAAGAATGTTAAACACAAACTCCTATTTAAATACTAAACAGGTGATTGAAATGGCACGTAATTATGAATAATCACCCGAGACATCTGCATTATGTTGTCGAGGTAAATACTTCAGTTTATGATCCTGTAATTTGCGGACTTTCACGACAATACATAGTTGACGCCAACTTGAGAATAACCTTGCCACACGACAAGACGTGGTTCTATCCCTTTCTATTTGATCCGGTGTGACAGGGTCAGATCATGAAGTTAGAAGAAACGGAGGTGGTTGGCCTCTTTATCTCGTATCATCTAACAAGTTTTATGGTACCACTAAAGTCATAATCTAGGTGTTAACTCCGTACATACCGACTTAGCATATTTTCAGTATATTCTGTTCTGTCACATTACTGGAGGTTTAGTTTACGAATTGACTAGTAAATGTGTAAACGTAAAACTTTATTGCGTAAATAGGTAAATACTAACTAGTATTAACGCTAGGTTGAAGAGAATGTAATCCTTAAGGAGCACACAACAATGTTAACATCACCCAAATAAAAAGATTTTGTCACTAAAAAACGTATCATGTTTTACGTGAAAAACCCACTACTTAATTAATAACCTAATTGGTGCCTCTCCAAAATTGCCAAAAGATGTTGCCAGTAATATTTCAATACCTCCAAATCTTACGTACCTTATCTCAAAGGTCAACAGACTTGTAACCCCTCTGGTGTTACGTGTTACCCATCAAGTGTTTCGTCTACTCGTTTGGCTCTTTTACAAAAACTAGAAGATAAATTCCCTTCGCTTCTCCCCTGTACACTATACTCCGGATCTAGGATCGTCTTGCACGGTTTATGCTAATGATCTGACCACCCCGGCTTGCATTCATTACTTTCCTGTTTTTTTTTCTAAGATTCTTTATATGGGCAATATTCAAGCCTCGGGCTTGCATGTTTATACACAAACCGAATCATTAGACGTTGATGATATCATAGACAGCATAATAGCGAATTCATGGCTCAATAACAACGTAATGTCTCAGCAGCACTTCTATTGCATGTAGCTACCTATAACTATCTATACACTATGCAAACTTAGCTCGATTCCACTCAACTGGCCACTATTTAGTATTTACACCTTTGCAAGTTTGATGGTAAACTTCTAGGTAAGGCACAAGTATCAACTTGTGCCATAGAAGCCTACCGACTGGCGATATCGGCTTAACCAAGACAAGCATATTCGACAAACGCAGAAAGATGTACCTACTTACCTAGCAACAAAATGTCATGCCATAATTTCCAATCTCATACAGTGACCTGTTTCACCATGGTTATATTGACACTTGACACTGGCATCTTTGTGTCCATTCCTGGGTCGATAAGCTGATGCTGGTATTGCTGATTTTGCGATCGTCGATCTTATACCGGTTTGCGTTCAAAATAGGAAATTCTACGATCATGGGAGAGTAGGAGACAAAAACAGTCGCTCTTTCAAGCACAGAGGCTGAATACACGTGTCTGTCAGATGCTTGTTGAAGCTCCTTACTCAGGCAGAATCAGTGTCGATAATTGTCACCGTGTTGAAACAGGTTAGAAATAGCGTTACCCATCGATGATAGTCACTTTATGCCTTCAGGAATGTAATGTATAACCTTCTGAAACGTATCCATATAGTTGTAGTACTGACACTGACAAGCGGTGTAAGTAAACCACAGACCAACCCCTATAGACATCTATTACAAGACGACTCGCGGTGGCCAGCCTTCCTAGTATTTGCACTGATATAAGCGCGGGCGCTCGCCGTGCCCGATCAGTATCGACCAAGTAACAGACCCGAAAGCAGCGCGTGTTTTTCGCACAAAAAAATTGGAAAAGGGTATTTTGATGCCTTAAAGATGTCCACCTGTAGTGTGAAATGGTGTGGAAAGGTAACAAGAAGCTCAAATTTAAAAACAGACGGCATTACATTCCACAAATAAGTCATATTTATAATTTATTCAGAGCCGGCATAGGTCAACTTACATTGGCCACTTACGCGTCAGTAGAGGGACAGTCATACTTCTGTCCCTTTTCATCTGGCGCGACTGCCCGCCGTCCTTGAAACGGCCAATCACAGCGCGCTTAACACATTCCCCGCCCGCTCCTCGCACCCCAAACACTGGTGACTCGTATCGCGAACCAAATATACAAGACTGCCACTCTATAGGAGGTTCTCTGTGAAGTAAACAGTGGATAATTGTGCAGCCGCGTCAAGGGCAGCGCCGGCGCGGGTAATCTGAGACGGTACGTACTAGCTTCCCTATCTCCTTTATTTATAGTTGTTCGACGTCTTCGCTCCTTGGCAACTTAGGATTATGATGAAAATGAAGTCTGGCAAAGCCATTTGTTAGTAGGAAACGATGAAGAAAAATCGCACCTACTCTTTTAGAATATTCTGGGAGTTTTTTAGAATATTCAAGCTCAAAAATCAAAATTAAGTGCACATTTCGATATACTCTTGCACATATGCCTGTCTTCTTGATATTTCGGCCCGGCCCAATCTGGTCTTAGTTACATCTAACGAGCTGAGTTAACTAACTCGGCTAACGGACGCTATGCGCTTCTTTCACCCGAAAACGAGCACTAATTACTTCCATTTATTTTGTAAATCTTGTTCAGTCTTTGACATAACAAGATCCGCGCAAGTGCACGATCAAATCGGTCGTCGCACCATTAAAGATGGAATGCGTTCTAAGTTTAACGTCGATAACTTAGCGTCATAAATCGGATCTAAGCCCAGAGACGAATTGCGTCCGTCTCGTCTATCCGATACGCAAATAGCGTAATCCCCCCTGATTGTAACGTATGGACGCGGACGAAGGACAAATTTGATGTCAGGATCTGAGGTCGATGTACGTATCTCGTATATTGAGAATAGAAGTATCTTTTTAGGAAATTTATAGGAAGATCGAAAAAATAAAAAAAAGACCAAGTCAGAATCTTCATTGTTGACAACAGGAGTAAAATGTTTTGAGATCTTTGAGATCAAGAGTGTGTCATTGTGTCTTGTTTTGTCTGTTATTAAAGTTATTATATAACTCACTGGGAAATTGTACTGTGCGAGAGGCCGACGCACGTGTGAGAAAATACACTACAATCGAAATTGTTGCACATTATTCGACATCGATCGTTCGCGCAAAATCGAGGGCGTATCGGACGATTCGGACGTCTTATTATTCTTTTGGACATGTTTTTCATGAAGAAGAGGGATAGTTTGTATGATATTTCTGGATGCTTGGTAGTTGTCAGGTTATTCAAATGTGGTAAAATTTGTTAAACCCTTACCCAAAGAAAGTATGAGGCCAGAAACACTCTGGCATTGACCTGATCTGTTGTTGATCGGCTGTGGGCTGTGACGTTAAATTAATGAAAGTAAATCTCCTGGCTTTCCACAACAGCGACAATCAATGAGAAAGCCAGACACCACCCCGTCCATCCGTCGGCTTTATTGGTCTAGACGGTGACAATCCCCACCGCGATTAGCTATGACATTCCACTTCTTCGGATTGAGCCGTCTCCGGAGATTTACAACTGCGATAGCAGCGCCCATCCGACCACTCCTCGTACCACCAACCAGTATTACTTTGTCTTTAGGACTAGCTTCTTTGCGTAACATTTCATTGAATTTATACTGGTTGGGTCGGAACGTTTGCTTGGCACGATAGGAACAAGAGTCCAGATAAATTGCCTCTCTAATTATATTTACGCTGCGCCAGCCGACGCGCGATAAATTCTCGCGGGAATGCAGGATAGCGCCGCGTTTACAGCCGATATCGCGCGCGGTGTTGCCATATGTTAAACCTAAATATTTGCTGTGCGAAGGGTGGAAATCTGAGGCTTATGTTCGTGTTGCTAATTACAATATTTCATCCGGAGCAGTTAGTGTCACTGCACTTGTGGGAAAAATTGTGTTGTATCCATGGGAGTGGATTTTATTCGATTCAGTGTAGACTGTGTGAAATGAAATGACATTGGTCAGTAAAGTGATTTTACTAACATATGTGTACATTGGGCTTTTAAGAAGTTCAATGAAACCTTAAATCGACGACACCTATGCGATCAAATTAATCAATCAGCATAGAAAGAAGCTCTGTGACACGACCCCTCCTTTATTGACAATCGTAAATATGCTATCTGTCTCGGTGCCCTAAAACACAGATAAATCTTTATGTATGGCAACACTCGAGGCCGTAAGATCCATCACGGGTGACATTTGTATCACTCGAAATTAAGGAGAGAACGATAAACACTAATACGTGCCGACATTACACTTATACGACGGGATATTTTCGTCCGTCTGACAAGGTGGTCGGAAAGAATTTAATTTCACGCCGACGTGAGAGTGACTGAAAACAGGCGGCTTACGTTTTTCATGGCTGACCTATCTCAATAACATTGCTCGATAGGCAGTCACGAAAGCAAAATATAACCGTCTTCTCCGATTGGGTTTAACGACGAGCTTGAGATTGATTTCCAATCTGAAAAACATATTGGTCCGACACAATGACCTTTAAATTTGGTAATGGATCATCATCCTCATCCTCACTTCATCGTTGGATAACCGAGGAAATAAGCGCCAATTTGGTATAATCCTGATTATTGTAGTTGCATAAGTGACTGCCATATCTTCTTCCCGCAAATCCTGCAGCCCTAGCACATGATGGCAATTAGACAAAGACGTGTCATCTATCTCGCGGCGACATACTCCCGCGGCCATCATGTGCTAGGCCTACAGGTAGAGCAACCAAGTTGTCTTTGTCAAATTAGGATCAATACTCCACATTGACTCCTTTTGGATGCAACTGGCAAAACCCGGCGAAAATTACTCACGCAACTAGAAAATCCATGTCCTCGCAATTTGTATAACCTCGGAAACAGTAATGTTTACCAGCCCGAACATCCTGCATTAAGGGCTAGTGTAAACAGACGGGACACGATATCCTAGGTCCTAAAATAGTCCGGAAGCGTCGATCGGCGCGCGATGTCACTGAACCCCGGCCAAGGTTAGGGAGCGTGTAAACAGGGGTGTATTCCGGACACTTATTGAGAACACGCGAGGTCTTGGCTCCTTCGAACCAATATAAAGAGGTCTCCATGATGTTACGGATGTTCAGGACAAGATAAACCGGTTTTGCTGAGAACTGGAGCGGCCTGTGCTCGTGTAGCTGGGGGGATGGCTTCGAACAATCGCATCGCGTTCATCAGTCGAGCGAACAATGTCGGACCGTCAATGCCTAAGCGAGGAACATCGTCAACGTTAAAAGACTGTCAACCTAAGTGGGATGGAATAAAGTTACCAATACTGAGTTAAGAGGACTGCAAGATGCTGTCGGTATTCGAGCATATTGGATTTGCGTGGTTTAGATAAGAGTAAATGACACAGTTTTTTATCGTTATGTGACGTTGGATTTAGCATAATCCTTGTGCGATTAACTTAATTACAACTTCTTAATGTCTTATGGTAATTAATGTAATAATCGGTGCATACAATTATCTCTCAAATGCCTAATTAAGAGTATACACAATGGCTAGATGTTTCAAATAAGTGGAAAGTGGGTCATGTTTATGTCACTTTACTTAACATCCCATAGTTATTTTTTTATGCTACAGCTACGATAAGGTCCTTTCCATTCGAAATTCCAACAGCAATTCTGATAAAATTGTCTTGATTATTATTAAGGCTCGGAATGCCATATTTTTCACCCTCAAAAACCTCGATTTCGAAACAAACCGGACCTGCGATAAATCAGCTCATAATCACAAATATAGGATGCTTCACAACACTGTCGAGGCTTGTTAAATGAATATTTCAAAAGACACTGACTGTAATTGAAAGTAGACACGCGTTTCAGTTATTAATATGCAAATTGTAAGGACACGTCCGAATTTCTCCGCCGTGGGAGGGTTACATAAGGCTGATGGCTGATTCACGACTGTGACAATGGCGGACATGTATGAGAGATACATATGTATCTGAGACCTATTAGCGTGACAAAGCATATGAGTAAATGAGTGTTTCTGATCTAGGCGTAGTATATGGTGATCGTTAGCAATTACATATAAACCGGAGGTGTGACTTGTTTTGGCTATGGGTTTAGACGTATACGCAATGTCTAAGCTAGACAGACAATTTCTTGAATTGCGCATCCCATCATTGCCATCCCAATAGTATACCGTGAATAGTAAAACATGAAATAAAAACATTGTGAAGATAAACAAGTTTTACTTTCTTTTAGTCACAGTTTCGTTTTCTTTCAACCCCTTATTTGCCAAGAGTGGCACTGAAACCTGAGTAGTTTCATGTGCTCTGCCTACCCCTTCATGGGACACAGGCGTGATTGTCTGTATGTATGTACTTTCTTTTATTTCTTCTAGAATACTCTAGATTCTCTAGATATATTTGACAGATATATTGAATCGCAGCATTCGCAGCTTTTATCTCTGTAATTCTGTATTAGTTTTCCTTCAAGAAAAAGTCAACGACACAGATTTACACCAAACCATTGTAGTCTGTCCTCATTCATCATTCTTATCTTCGACGTGACCTTGTTCCATAAGATCTCTCTTTTATCCGAGCTAAATTGAGTTGTAACCATTTTTAAAATCAATACGACAGATCAGCGAATCTAAAATTATCCCTAGATGGCATCTGCATACTTCAGGTTACCGGCAAGTTGTCGGGATGTCAGGATTTCGATCTGGACGACAGATTACATGTCACATGAGAAACTGATATGCCTGGTCATGAAGCTTGGCCACTGACACATGCGATGGTTATAAATAGTTAGCAAATATGTAATAAAAAGGTAGATCTACTGGTTGGTACGATCATCTTAGCACCTTTGCACGGTATAGCCTCAAATATTAAAGATAACGTATAAGCAATTTAATCAAATAGGTAAGAATTAATGGAGTAAAAGCAACATCGCGCTATAAAAATTGTCATCGAACTTCAAACAGGTTTGCCCACCGTAAGCTGGCCAAACAACGTCATCAAATATCATTCGTCGAGTCCTCACGAAAAAAACCGTAAACAAATGGCCAGCTGATATCACTACCAAATGAGGTCATCATCAAGCAAAATTTGAAAGATCGTTTACTTTTAAAGTAAGCACATTACAGTCAGTCAAAGAAATTTACGAGTAACCATCGATAAGACATTCAGACGCGGAAGACCCAGCGAAGCAACAATGTACTCGTATAAACTATAAAACATATGCAGGGCTTGTCACTTAAAGCGTAATTAGGTACGACGCCCATATCGAGCCGTCGAAGGTCGACAAGACTTTCGCCACGGCGTGGCCCAACCGGAGTATCGGAAAATCTAGTCGCCTACACGACTGGCTTCGAATTGCGTACAGAACGTTTCGGCGAACTGGCACGGTATCTGCGCTTTGGAACGAAAAAATAGGGAGACGCTGGAACACTAGTGCGTTGTGCTCTTATTTTTAAAAAATAATATAGATATGGTCTCCTTTTTTCTCACGAATGACCAGGCGCTCCTGTTGTATTTTTTCACCTTGGCTGTTTTAAACAATATACCTATCGATTAATACACGATTGGATCGCTTAATGACTTGGTTAACCTTACATTGAGCTGGTTTTAGAAAAGCAAGGAAGATCAACGGATCTTTATCTTCATGACCATGATGCGCGTTTGAAGAGTGTTTCTGTTTATAATTTGTCGGTATGCTTTTTGCATGGTTTCTGAAAATAATGGCCTATTTATCTTGAAAATTATGTTATCCGGAGGTATCTTTGGCTCTGTCCTATACAGTTAATTTCCTATGCACGAGTTTAGGGTCCGTCGCTCGTCGTTAAAAAAAATCAGTGCAACCAGTGTTAACCTAGCGTGGCTCGCATTTCCTATTCAAATGAGCTGCATAAGGGTCAGTTTCAAGTCAGTTTCCTAGTACATTCGTGCAGCGAGTTATCTGAAGTTTGCGGAACGAAATCCGATCCATATGCGACACGCGAACGAGGTCACAGCGTGGACAATGACAGTAGTATCTTCAGCTGTTTATGGTTCTCCCACACTGGGCTATATAAATGTTACATAACATTTATAACCGCCTGTGTGGGACCACGATTAGGAGCCTTGTGGACCCGGGCTTAGCTAAGAAGACAACAGTACATCGATAATTCAGACGAAAAAACTGTTTCGAAATGACAGATTTTATTAAAGGTTACGTGACTTATTACCATGCATTATTTAAGATTCGATCGACGTTTCGGTGATTGTTATCTGGAGTATCTGGACTAGGCGCCGAGATCACAGCAGATTCTATCAGTGTTTTGTACTTCGTATACGTTCTGCGTCCAAGAAAAATGATTATTGGCAGCTGAAGGGCGAAACAGAATACTGTTTTTCTAATTCACAGCACGTAGAGAACGTGTCTTTTGCTTTGCGCGTCATACGAACAATCACCGATATATCGATTAGCTGAATGTTTTCATAAATCTTATTTCAACAACACAGTGACCCGATGGAATCAAGAATGGCTTTGCTATTCCACGAATAGTTATGTTATTTGTTATTCTAGATTTTGATTGACATAATGACGTGATTATACTCATTCATAAAACTTAGGAAACCTTTTAAATTGGATAAAATATAATAAAAACCTTGTTGCTGTTGGATTTCATAGTCGTTTAAAGATAAGTCCATTAATGTATATAAGATGGACTACTCTAAACTAATCTACTTTGACGAGGTCGCGCCACGGCTATCAGTAGACCTTTTTTCACGTCATTCTGGCACTTCGTTAGGCACTTTTTTCACGTGCAGTTGTCACTTCGTTAAGCCTTCCGTTCCCACGTGCATTTTTACCTGGCGATACGGCGGTTGATACGAGTAATTGAAGGTGAAAAAGATTCTTTTGGCGGCTTTTTAATGGTCTGACATACTAGGTTTATATAATATTGGGCTACGTTTCAGATCAGGTATTTTTGTAATAGGCTAAGCACGCCAAATCAGTTTCTTTTTTCAAAATATGAGAATGGATCGTAAGTGTGAAGTTTTGATTATGACTGGCTAATGTAAACTATTTTCGTAGATCAGTCGATTCTCAATAGTCTCTGGCATTTATGAAGTTTAAGCACCCTCTTTTGTGATTGTGACTTTTGGTACACAAGGAATCCCTTGAAAAAGCCAGCACAGCCCAGAATATTTTCTTACCAACCTCTTTATTGCTTTTGGATGTTCTAATTATAAGGAGGCGGATGACAAAACTTCCATTTGGTCAAATTTTGCCCCAGGACTTTCCTCTATATAGTCTATTAGCTTTTTCCCCGTGGCTTCGCTCGCGTTAGAAAGAGACAAAAAGTAGCCTATGTCACTCTCCATCCCTTCAACTATCTCCACTTAAAAAAATCACGTCAATTCGTCGCTCCGTTTTGCCGTGAAAGACGGACAAACAAACAGACACACACACTTTTCCATTTATAATATTAGTATGGATATCATCATCATCATTTCTTCAGCCGTTAATCGCCCACTGCTGAGCATATGCCTTCCTTCGTGTACGCTACTGTACTATAGACTATCTATCTATATCTATTCAGAGAAGTCGCACAAACTCCGTATGTTGACATTGCACACGATATCCCGCATGCCTCGGTTGTTTTGTTAATGAGCGCGCGATCGCTCCCGCCCACGCCGCTTGCTCAACCTGCGCGAGCCCGGGGCACCTGAGCGGCCTTGTCAATCAAGGGCAAAACGTATCCAATTGTACCCAAAATCTAAGAATAAAAAGTAAATAATTAATGTACGTAACCGATTTGCAAAATACTTTTGATGTCATCTGTCTTAAGCCTTCTGGCTTGCACGTCGTTATCCATGACTTTACGAATCTCCTGGTTTCAGCCTCTAACTATCTTCGGACAGCTGGAGATAACAGTTATCTATCTTGGCGTTACCCTTCTGGATGATGATGGAAGCAGCATGGCAGCGCCGCTACTGGCTATATAACCCAATTCTTCAAGCGACATTATCACATTTTTGACAAGAGAAATTAAGGTCCACACGAAGCCGACCTTCATCATGCATGTGTTTATCCCGGACCAAGCTTTGAAATGAGGACTTATCATGGAATGTCTAAACATTGAAGTTTTCAGTTGCTCACAAATTGAAATGTCAATACAGTGTAATAAAATTAGAATGCGAGGTTACACCAGGTCAGTCCGCGCTAAATCCGTCGTTCTAATAATCGATATTGTCAAAAATAGCCGCAGTGACAAACGAAACCGAACGTGTGATGCAACCCGAATTTAGTAGCGGTGCATCGCCCGCCGCTTGCCAAGCCCCTGGCATTTCGCTAACACGAATAAGATATTAGCGCGGATAGCGAGAGGTATTCGGGGCAAGTGTCGAAGCGGAATTAAACCAGTAGTACGTAGGGTGTTCAACAAGTCTTGACGTGTCTGCAAACGCTAAGCGTACAGCGACAGTTCATGTGTTCGTCATTAAGTGTCGTCAATTACAGGAATAAACACATTTATTTCAGCTCCCTAGAATTAATATTATAGTCCAAAGTAAAATTATAAAAAATAGAGAACATGTCGTTGAGCAAACGAGACTATCGTGTTATTATTTACTATAACTTCAAGCGCGGTTTATCTAAGCAAGAATGTTTTGATGAGATGTGTTCTGTTTTTGGTCCAGAAGCCCCATCTGTGAGGACTGTGGAACGATGGTACTTACAGTTCAAACGTGGGGATTTTGAGCTAGACGACGACCCGCGACCGGGAAGACCCCCAGAAATTCAAGTGCCAGAAAACATAGCTCGTGTGGAAAAAGCTATTAGAGAAGATCGCCGAATCACATATCGTCAGTTAGAGGAACTCTTAAATATTCCTGTATCCTCTTTGCACAACATTGTGACGAATCATTTAAGTGTAAAAAAACTTTGTACCCTGTGGGTACCCCACACCTTAAGTGAGCACCAAAAACTACATCGCGTACAATGGGCGCCAACTATGGTGAAACAATTTGACAATGGCCAATCCAAGAGTGTCAGTTCAATTATCACGGGTGACGAAACCTGGATTTATTATTACGACGTGCCAACTAAATCGCAAAACAAAATATGGGTCTTCGAAGACGAAGAGCAACCAACACAAGTGCGGAAATCGAAGTCGGTGAAAAAAATAATGATGACTGTTTTTTTTAACAAGCAAGGATTAGTAAAATCAGTGATGCTTAGTGGACAGAAGACCGTTACAAGTCAATGGTATACTGAGATTTGTCTGCCTCAATTATTCGAAGAACTGAGAAATCGACGACCGAAGTCGGGACTTGCCTCGTGGTTTCTACACCACGACAATGCACCAGCTCATAGAGCTGGCGCTACTTCGCAATTTCTGAGGGCATCTGGCATTAAAGTACTGGAGCACCCTGCCTACAGTCCTGGTCTTGCACCCTGTGACTTTGGGTTATTTCCATACGTGAAGAACCGCATGAAAGGGCGCAAGTTTTCTACGGACGAACAGTTGGTTGGTGGGTTTGAGGAAGAATTAGAATTAATTAATAAAGGAAAGTGGGAGGGTTGGATAAATGAGTGGTTTGTGCGTATGAATAAATGTATTAATTGTTGTGGGGCTTATTTTGAAAAAATATAAATATATATGATTACACGACAAGATTTATTGAACACCCTACGTATGTCGGGAACGTGGGCCTGCACACGTGGAGTTTTATACTTGCAAGACAATGGAGAGGGGTTTATAGAAGACGGCCAATTTGGAAGAATGCATTTTATTTTAAGACATCACAAACCGTAGATACATGCAGAAAAGGGCCACCTTAAAAGCTCAACTAAAAGTTGCACAAAAAGTAATTCTTCTTCTATTCGATTTATGCTCCGGCCATGTTTGGCGCCACACATAGAGTTGTACATATACAACGGTTAAAGCCACGGCAACATTCAAACAAGATCTTGTTTTCTCAAGCCAAACGCGATGCAAAGTGCGAAGCGTTAGGCGAGTGGTGCGACTGCATCCATTCCCCTAGGCCACCGACACGTTAGCGACGATCTTGGCATTGTAGAAGTATGTTAGCCGTTTTTCTACAAAAAGCCTCGGCCCGCCTCGCCGCGACTGGTTCCAGACACCATATGCGGGAGAGAACCGTTACAAGCGAGTTATGCAACGCATTCAATGTTGCACGCGAGCTTCTAAGAAGTCGATATGCAAAACGTGTTCGCGGGTTGTGGAGCTAAGGGTGTAGGAGGGGCGGTGACATCGGGTCGGAGGTCCGGCCGCATTCCGCCGCTGCACGAAAGTGAAACCGCGGCGACCGACCGCTCAGCTGTAGAAAGTACACGATTACATCTCGGCTGCGCCGGACGAGCAAAAACTGCTATCTCCGGGCTCCCGGGAAACGAGCCGCCCCGGGCGACGGAGAAATTGCCAATAACAGCTATAGCTAAACGATTCCTTTCATTTACTTAAACACCCGCGCTCGTTCAAATGTTGGATTTCACTCGAGCTAGCGCCGACCCGAGGCTATGGCCCACAATAAAGCGCCGTATGCCGAATAAATCATCGCTGATAGTCTTACGTAGTCCGATGCATCATATCGCGTAAGACTTTAAGAACTTTCATTCTGGTTTAACACTTCGAAATCAGTAACACATCATAACATCGCTTTGTATTGTATTGAGCATCGAATAAAGTCTAATAAACATTTCGCAATTAATGCGAACTAGGTATTTAATAATTCCGTGCAATGTGAAGGCAAACAATGATGAGTCACCGCGAACAAGTATATGATATCAACCCATCGATGACCATCACCATTTACGATAACCGACTGATTACATTGGAAGCTAAATGCCATATAGGTAGATAAAACGCAATCTGTCGGCGAGCGATATAAAGAGCGAATAAAAAAACTGTCACAATCGACCTACAGCCGGCAAGGGGAAATGAAATTGATTCACAAACTAGTGGAACCCGCTCCGAACCAGTCCCGAGCGGCCTCGCGGCTTCGGAAATAGCACTTGATCAAACAAAAAGTGCAATTAGTCGAGCGACAAAAGTTAACCAGCGGTCGATAAAGTGGCTACGTCAGGAGGCCGACGCACGACCTTGCGCGGCATGCGTGGAAAGATCCTAGCATCACAACAAAATAAACTTTACTAGCGTACTGCCTTGTTTAACTTATATGTAAACAACGCGAGCCAAGGTATTTTTACTTTCATAATAAAGTTTAAACACAAAGTAATCACAAAGATCTGTACGAGACTTTGTTGTAAAAAATAATGTGCATTTTAAACACTACTTCGGTCACTTAGCAATTTTTGCCCTTGCCTCAACACGTATGGCACAGTACAGACAGCAGTACAGTTCAAAGTCTATGCGCTTGCTTATGCAAGCTATCTGATTGGTTTAGCCACTATCAAATTGATATCACATTAAAACGTAATGCGCAATTTCAGTGATATCTGCGTTAGATACGCAATCAGCTGTTGTCGGTATTGTCGGGGAATAGGGTAATGGTTGAAGTAATGGTTAGTGTCTCTTTGAATGAAGCTGGCAAGGTTAACATAGTAAGCAATACTGTTAACAGTAAAATCGACAAGCTAAGAAGTTTGTAAATAATAGCTCAGAGTTCAGACACAAAAAAAAATTAAAAAAATATCCTTACAATCTGTGTCAGTTAAAAAAAACTAAAGCACTGCTACATTTGCTACCAACTTCATAGTTAACAGCCACATACCTTACAAGCATTCAAACCAATATTTTTTTATATTGATAAAGTGTGTGCTATACTTTAGTATAGTACTTGGTAAGTTCACCCACAAGTGGTTTTTTGCAGAATGCACCTTGCTAAAATATATGGAGGTAAAAATATTTTTTGAAACAAAAAAATAGTGCTGGGTTTCATTTCACTGATTGATGGTTAATGGTTAATCTATTCAATATGTTTTCCAGTTTTTACATAAATAAACAGTTATTACAAATAATCTTACATAGGTAAAAACTATTTAATTATTTTGTAAGAATACTGTTGGTGTGAAATGATAAAAACATAATATGTGAGTGTGCACGGCATAACGTCGCACTTTGTCGATGGCTATAAAGCCGATGTGTCAGTTTATTCATATAAAGATACAAGTAAAGCCTTAATGGTAACCAACAAAGTGGAATGTTTTACTAAACACACTCACATATAACTTGGTAATGTTATTACATATCTACAGCAAAACAAAGTGAAAATGAAATTCAGCTTATTTATGTATTAAATGATCATGTACATACTTTAATAGTAAACACATATTGCAAGCATGTATTGATTGACCTTTCTAAGAATTGAAATAAAAACATTATACAGTTCAGTTCAATTTACTATTAATTCAAAGTTATAGTGGTCTCCGGAAATAATTGTGGTGATACCTATGTACAGTATTGTACAGCAATAATATCAATATGTATGTAAATATGTATTTATTACATATTTACCTTCAAGTTCTGTTTACTGTTTCCTTATTATGTAGCTGTCATGTACATTGTGAAATAGATTCAATTTGTAGAATAGGTTATAAAAACTTCTATTGTAGCAGTTTTTATAATGATTCACTGCCCATACCAACAAATAACATTTATTGCAATCTTATTTTACTTCCTCGCTCATAGTAATAATTTATTATACATTGTAATATATTGATAGTTACTTTTGCCTGTTTTTCATGTCACCTTACCTTAACAAATTATATTTGTTTTAATTTGAAATATTCTAGTTCTGATAAAATGTGATTTAATAAAAGGTTTTTTTAATTTAACACAATAAGTTCTAAAAAGCAACTTTAAATCAACACAATGTTAATGAAAGGTTAAAGAATTTATAGTCATTGGAGATAAAAGATACTCCATATGTAAACATGTATTAACATTGAAATGTACTCATTAATGCCAACAAGTAAACTACTCTCAAAGGTGGGCATAGTGTTTTACATAAACACACACACTCACATTGTCTCAGAATCAGTATACTTAAACTAAAAATATTCTAGAAAATTATCAATTACACTAAAGTAAGTTATGTAGAAATTCACAGGCCTCGTTCAAGAAAATAGCCAGCCTTATCTTCCCTTATCAGGGCACTTGCTTCTCATCAGTCATGTTTATCAAAAACACGCTGATAACTTACATAGCTGATACACAAAATAATGTACTCAATGTCAACCTGTGTTCACACATTCACACATTATCAATGGCAAACTTAATGAGGTTTTCAAAACATTAAATCATAGGTTGTAAAAATTTACTCAGCAAATACATTACAACACTGAGTTTGTCATACTTTTATTCCACTTTCAAGGTTAGTTTTTATACTTTTTATGTATTCATTGCACAACACTATAATTGAGCTAGTCTACATCCATACATTTTAGTTTTTGCTAAAAAGTTTACAAAAAGACATTTTGTTATTGCTATGCACTGACATTGACCATGTAACAGTTTCGTTTAAAATGCAAGCCAAGCCCTTTCCCTTCATGGTGATTTTAACTACTTCCTGCACACGCAAAAAGCTACTTTGTTTACATTGTCCTTGGGAACGGGTTTTTTTGGGGAGGTTTTGACAAACAAAAAAGTATTTCGGTAATTTTTGAAAGTAGCTTCTGGAACTGGTATTTCGAGGACCTAACCCCTAACTTTTGATGGCGTACGGTTGAATTCAAGTTTGACAGGTGATGTTTGGGAAACAATAACTAACCTTGCAAAGGGAGTCTGTTCCACGTGGTAGACGTCTGTGATGGGCTCCGTGCGCATGATGCTGCGGAGCTTCTCCTCGGAGAGCTCCAGCAGACCATCACTCGCCGTCTTGATGTCAGCTTTACTCAAACCACTTATAACACTCATTTTCAACGTGTACTCTTGACGACTGACGACCGAGTCGATAAACTCGAAACAAAGATTGTAATACTTCCGAACGATTCACAATAGTCCTTGAAATCAACGTATACACTTATCAGCAAATACGAGGCATCAATTAGGCCACATGAAACATTGTAATGCCTCCGGGTTTCTTAAAAGGTAACCGAGTGCTCTCCCTTGTCATTGCGAGAAGCGGTTACGGTTTTGTTCAAACGCTACACTGTTAGTAAACACGGTTTTTAAACAAACATTTGTATCACTTCATTATATTATTCGCAATGAAAAGTAAAATAATTTGTTTATTTACACACGCGATTCGGAAAACTTAAAATTGACAAGCGCGGCGCGGACAGCTGCGCATCGACGAGTCGACCGCACTTCGTCATACACGTTTCTGCCGTTACGAACGTTGCAACTGGTATTCGTCCCCAGACCGGCACCGCGTATTTGACAGCTGGTATAAAATACCTGTTCCGAGCGAAGTCCTAATATAGCCGGTCTCTGTCACTTTACTAGTATCTCCCCTAACATGGCGCTCAAGCAGTTTCACAATAAAAGCCTAGAGGGCGTTTAATGTTCGTGTTAAGAATTTTGTTCAAGTTTTTAATTTTTCGTCTACTTTAGTAATAAACAAGATTATAAATTCGTTATCCAGTTTAATCCTGAAAACATAAATATTTTTAAATACATAATTTTTTAATGTTTGGTCCTTTTCGATGTAATATGCCCCTCTAAGACCGGTAGCGACATCTATGGGCCAAGTAAGTATACTTAGTAAGTAAGCAAAGTTCACAACTTTATTTCGATATGGTTCTCCTTACTGTTACTAGATGACACTAAAATTTGAATACATTTTAATTGTGAACCTTTTGAGATTTTAGATAAATTAATCACTCCAATAAAGATATTATACACTGGTAGCAAATAGGTATAAATTATAGCTACTCTCCTACACAGACATCTCGAGTAGATTGGCGCTGTACTATTCCCTGTTGGATACCTATAGCTGGGGAGTTTATTGCAAAACCTTAAATTTTTTGACCAAAGCATGAAACTTGGCACAGTTGTCTAAATATATAAAAGAAGAAGCTGACTGACTGACTGACTGACTGACATATCAACGCACAGCCGAAACCGCTGGTCCTAGAGATTTCAAATTTGGCACGTAGGTTCCTTATATAGTGTAGAGGAGCACTAAGAAAGGATTTTCCAAAATTCACCTCCTAAGGGGGTCAAATGGGGGTTCAAAGTTTGTATGGGGAAACAAGATTAGTTTGACTATTTTATTCAAAACTTCACAGGAAGATTCCTTAAGACATATGACTGAATACGTGTTTCAGGTTTTTTAGAAAATTTAACCCCGAAAAGGGTGAATAGGGGGTGATAAAGTCAAAAAATCAATATGGGTAATATGGTTTATCGGGTCGCTGATCACGATAAATACAACGTTTTTAAAATCTAACGAGGCGGAAGTGAAATACCTTCTCCCCTGTTGTGGTGCAATGGGGTTTAAATATATAAAAGAAGATATTGACTGGCTGACTGACATATCAACGCACAGCCGAAACCGCTGGTCCTAGAGATGTCAAATTTGGCACGTAGGTTCCTTATATAGTGTAGAGGAGCATTAAGAAAGGATTTTTCAAAATTCGCCTCCTAAGGGGGTCAAATGGGGGTTCAAAGTTTGTATGGGGAAACAATGTTAGTTTCACTGTTTTATTCGAAACTTCACAGGAGGAATCCTAAAAACATATGACTAAAGACGTGTTTCAGGTTTTTTGAAAATTTAACCCCTAAAAGGGTGAAAAGGGGGTGATAAAGTCAAAAAACTATTATGGGTATCGTTTTTACGGTTTATTGGGTCGCTGATCACGATAAATACAACGTTTTTAAAATCTAACGAGGCGGAAGTGAAATACCTTCTCCCCTGTTGTAGTGCAATGGGGTTTAAATATCAAAAACTATATAAATGAAGAAACTGACTAACTGACATAATATATCAACACACAGCCGAAACCGCTGGTCCTAGAAATTTCAAATTTTGCACATAGGTTCCTTATATGGCGTAGAGGTGCTCCTCTACGCCAAGGATTTTTCAAAATTCACCTCTTAAAAGGGTGAAATGGGGGTTCAAAGTTTGTATGGGGAAACAAGATTAGTTTGACTATTTTATTCGAAACTTCACAGGAGGATTCCTAATGACATATGACTAAATACATGTTTCAGGTTTTTTGAAAATTTGACCCCTAAAGGGGTCCAAAGGGGGTAAAGTCAAAAACACAATATGGGTATCGTTTTTATGGTTTATCGGGTCGCTGATCACGATAAATACAACGATTCTAAAATCTAATGAGGTGGAAATGAAACTTTCTCCCCTGTTGTTGTGCAATGGGGTTAAAATATCCAAAATGGCCATAAGTATAGGTTTAGTTTTTATCTTTACTTCTGGTTCAAGAGATTTAAAATTGACACGGAAGTTCCTTAGAGGAGCACTAAGAAAGGATTTTTCAAAGTTCATCTCCTAGCATGATAATTTGACAGGGGCAAGGACAGGGACAGGGACAGGGACAGGAACGGGATAGGGTTAGGGATAAGGACAGGGATAGGGATAGGGAGAGGGATAGGAATAGGAATAGGGATAGGTATAGGGATAGGAATAGATAAGGATAGGGATAGAAATAGGGATAGGAATAGGGGATGGGGACGGGGATAGGGATAGGGGAGGGACGAGGACAGGGACGGGACATTGGGGTCGGAATAATCGGTCGGCAATCGATATCTAGGCAGTGTAATATGCAGGTGGCTCAGTAAATAGGAAGGGATTAGTAAGTAGGCATCGGCGAGTATCCTGCATCCGTAATAACTTTTACATTCAATGTGCTGTAAGAAGATCGTTGTTTGCTTGCCTTTTATATGTTTACGTTTGCAATAAGTATAAGCAAAATGGAAAAAATTGTAAGCGATAATGCAAGGAAGTACTTTTTACCTTACCGACCATAGCGTCGAGATACTGGCTATGTGGGTTGTATGAAGTTTCCCCAGTATAAATATGTATATAGGTAAAATACATACATATTCGTACCTACTACCTACGCTGTGGTCGCTGTGTAACAATTCTACAATCCTTGCAAGAATTTCTTTTAAAACAATAGTAATATGTGTAAGGTACAGTCAGCCAAAAAAGTGGTTTACCACTTTTCGATCAATAGAGTCGAAAAGTGGTAAATCACTTTCTTGGCTGACCGTACAGCAAATAGATCAGTTACAATGGCCCCCCAGTCGAGAATTGCCCCGCTTTACCTTAATCGAAATAATCGCGGACAGATGTACCTACAAAGAAACCTACGGATCCAAATGAAAATCTTATTTTTTGTAAACGTTTCAATAAGAATACTTTTATTACGCGGGCGAAGCCGCGGGTAAAAGCTAGTTCCTTATATTAAAATAAGCCGATTAAGATCGGGAGCCTTCGGGAGCCTCCCCGCTGGGGCCCGGGAGGGGGGGTCAAAGTACCGCTTCACCCGGCTTGGTTTGAAAAATTCTAACTTACCCCGTTTAGTTAATAGGTCATGTTTGGTATCGTTTTTGAGTAAATCAATAACGTAGAATTCGTTTTTAGTACTAAAATTATAATTTAATGATAAATAAAATAAAAAAAAATAAAAAATTTGAAATTTTCATCCATGATTTACAAATTCAGGTCATCATAAATGACAAACTGTTTGCTTTTTCTATAAATAAAAAATATGACATGATAGCCTATTTAATATAAATTATAAAAAATATAACTTTTATCCACCTTTACTAACGTTAAGTTCCACAAAAAAAATACTTTAAGACGCGCGGCGTCGGGACGCCGCGAGCGTAATTTTAAAATGCCTTTATTTTAGAAACTCTATTAGACCCCGTTTAGCTATTAGGTCATGTTTGATATCGTTTCCGAGTAAATCAATAACGTAGAATTCATTTTTGGTACTAAAATTATAATTTAATGGTAAGTAAAATTAAAAAAAATTAAAAAATTTGAAATTTTCATCCATGATTTACAAATTCAAGTCATCATAAATGACAAACTGTTTGCTTTTTCTATAAATAAAAAATATTATATGAAAGCCTATTTAATGTAGATTATAAAAAATATAAGTTTTATCCACCTTCACAAACGTTAAGTTCCACAAAAAAATTACTTTAAAACGCGCGGCGTCGGGACGCCGCGAGCGTAATTTTAAAATACCTTTATTTTAAAAACTCTATTAGACCCCGTTTAGCTATTAGGTCATGTTTGATATAGTTTTCGAGTAAATTAATAACAAAGAATTTATTTTTGGTACTACAATTATAATTTAATGGTAAATAAATAAAAAAAAATATTCATCTATGATTTGCTAATTCAAGTCAACAAAAATGTCAACTGTTTGCTTTTTCTTTAAATAAAAAATATGATGTAAAAGCCTATGCGTATGTCAACAAACACCCAGACAAGTTTGGTGGAAACTTCCTTCACGAACTGCTTGGTGTCTGATGACCATGGTCCAAATGTTTCAAATGCAATTGTCGCAAATATGTAGTTGTTTTTTAAAAATGTATATTTGCGCGTTTAAGATCGACAATTAGAGAACATACCTCCTTCAGAGGCTGCCTTGCATCAGCATATACTGCGCACAGTGTACCAGGGGCCCATTTCTCAAAGCTACAAGTTACAATTTTCAACTGGTTGTCAATGTCTGATATGACAAGTTGCAAAGGGACTTCCGCTTGTAACTTGTAACTTTCAGTTTTGAGAAATGGGACTCAGGGCGTTCTTGTTTGGAGTCAGGCGTTGGTGCCACACCAAAATTTGCCAAGTCCGTCTTCTTGGGGATGGAAGGAAGAAGGAGACGAATGGGTAGTGTGGTCCCCATTCGTCTCCTTCTTCCTTCCATCCCAGTCAGGCAACACTGAAGTGGCCAGTATATGCTTAGAAGTTACAAAATGTAAATGTAAATCAGGTTGCAAACACCGATGCAACTGCATAAAGAGGGTAGAGCCTTCTTTATGCAGTTCCATATGTACCCAGCTATGTCTCTGTGAAGGGAATGTATAGTATGAGTATGAGTATGAGTAATCTGTCAATTAGGACACCACAGACTAAACTATAAGTGTTAACTTTTCAGTGTTGGATACTCTATGGCAGTTCCGACTCAATTATAATAAGCTCATTATAATTGACTTTAGTTAACTATAATAATTTCAAAAATAGAACATACAATTTCTATACTAATTTGCGATATCTGGCAAATTTTCCTGCATCTGAAACACATTTTTTTTATCTGTCGCGTTATCGGCCAATCAGAGACGGTTTTACAAACAATTGGTTGCTAGGTAATTCGATGTTGATACAACGGTGAACGACTCTATTGACATTAATTTTAACTTGCATGAATGGTGATATTTCCGTCCATTGATGATGAAGATGATGACTCGTAGAAAAAGTATTGTAGGTATACAATAGTGATATAATTAAGCTTTTCACTCTCGTACCGTACTACACATGGTACTCGACTGAAAAGTTTTGTATTATATCACGATTGTATAAAATACTATTATATAAATTTCTTACAGGATTCACTACAATGAATAAATAACAGGTATAGTCGGTCTTTAGATCGTGTGGTCCGACCCGAGTGTTGCCGTTGTCGACACCGGAGTCAATAATAATGAATCTTTTTCTATTTATGCATTAACACACCTCTGACACTGGCGATCAAATATATGAAAGAGGCGCGTTCCCCGCACACAGTCTAAGCTCGCGTAGGTGAACGCGTACTATCCTTTGTGAATAGGCTTTAATATCATATTTTTATATTTATAGAAAAAGCAAACCGTTTAACATTTATGGTGAATTTCGTTTAACATTGAATGGTCATTTTAGTAACAAAACTAAATTCTTCGTTATTTATTTACTCGAAAACGATACTAAACATGACCTACTTAATAGCTAAACGGGTTCTAATAGAGTTTTTTAAAATAAAGGCATTTTAAAATTACGCTCGCGGCGTCCCGACGCCGCGCGGCTTAAAGGTTTTTTTTCTTAAACTTAACGTTAGAAAAGGTGGGTAAAAGTTATATTATTCATAATCTATATTAAATAGGCTTTCATATCATATTTTTTATTTGTAGAAAAAGCAAACAGTTTGACATTTATGATCACTTGAATTTGTAAATCATAGATGAAAATTTCAAACTTTTCATTTTTTTTTATTTTATTTACCATTAAGTTATAATTTTAGTACCAAAAATGAATTCTACGATTGATTTACTCGAAAACGATACCAAACATGACCTATTATGAACTAAACGGGGTATGTTAGAATTTTTCAGAGCAAGCCGGGTGAAGCGGTACTTTGACCCCCCCTCCCGAGCCCCAGGGGGGAGGCTCCCGAAGGCTCCCGATCTTAATCGGCTTATTTTGATATAAGGAACAACTGTGCCAAGTTTCATGCTTTGGTCAAGAAAAAAAAGGTTTGGCCTCTTTTTGTCGATAAACGTCCCCACTACTAGCTTAATTATCTTCCAGCGGTGCAACTTGCTGCAACAGCACCACCTACTTTAGCAGACCCAGGGAGAATAGAGGTATAAGAAAAGGGCTTGTTAACACCAGAAAAAATCATGTTTGCATAGTTTAAGTAGCATAATTTTGTATAAAACCAGCGTGACATAGGGGACCGTAACCATGGCAATAACAGGCAAGAAAAAGTTGATTCACTCTTATACAAATGTTAACTTAAGCCCTTTTACCCTTTTACATTGTTTGCCCCATCTTAGGATTCTTAGGTAATGTTGTAAGTCTTGCAAATGAAATTTCGAAAAGTTTTAACAAAACAAAATATTTTTGGACAAATAAAAATCAAGAAAATATTAGTAGAAAAAAATAAAAAAGGTCTCATCAGGATTTGAACCCGGGACCTCTTGCTCCGTAGGCGGGGTCACTACCGAGAAGGCTAAGAGATTGTCAAACCCTTATGCAGCAGCGATTGCAGCGCCACCTATCTATGATTTTATATATGCACATCTGATACTTAAAGCTTTCGCTCCTTATATTTCTAATCTCCATAAGCAGACCTTATTTGACAACCGGTCGAAATAAAATATAAGTTATTTAGTTTATTCGAAGTATAAGAATATCAAAAGTAAAATGTGACGACCGGTCTGGCTCAGTCGGTAGTGACCCTGCCTGCTGAGCCGCGGTCCTGGGTTCGAATCCCGGTAAGGGCATTTATTTGTGTGATGAGCACAGATATTTGTTCCTGAGTCATGGATGTTTTCTATGTATATAAGTATGTATTTATCTATTTAAGTATGTATATCGTCGCTTAGCCCCCATAGTACAAGCTTTGCTTAGTTTGGGGCTAAGTTGATCTGTGTAAGGTGTCCCCAATATTTATTTATTTATTTATTTCATTACGAGTTTTTATGTAATTTCATTCTCTCTATCGAGAGACGTTCCAACGCTCTTATTTTCGGCAACCAACAACTACTCTTCAAGAAAAACAGCCATAAGCAGTGAAATCATTGTTTATTTATTACTCTGCTTCCAGAAATGCCTGAGCATCTTAGCCAACAAGGCGGCGCCTGGCGTGCTAAACTCCTTGAAGTAGCTTTCTGCAGAAATACGCTCCAGCCACGCTTTTGTCTTAGGGAACCTGCAACAAATAAAAACTTTGACAAAAACGGAAAAACACCGCCTTTAGTCCCGACTCCAAGAGACATTTAGGACTTACAAATATGATTCGGACAAATCCCAGCTACAAAAATGACCGAGCCTGGAATCAAACCCAGGTCTTCAGCTCCTTCGACTGTCATCACCTCACCTCTAGATCATTGTCGCCGAGGTACACGTCGAAAATTCTCTAGTGCATGTTATTAGAAGAGTTAGAAGTTAACCATGTGCAGAATACGCTCGCAATCTGCTCCGTCCGGCGCCGCCATCATTGCGCTCCGCTGACGCTGCGCTCTCAAAACGCGCATGTGTGGCCGAGCTTTTATAGCCATACATGTGAACTTACTTATTAGCGTCTACAGCATGTATCCCCTGCAACGCAGCTGTTGTAGTTCCGAGCGAAATGTCAGCCACAGTCAAGTGTTCTGCAGCTACGTATGGCCGACTCTCTAAATATGCTTCGAGGATAGCGTAGCCCTCCTCTATGTCGAAAATGTTCTTTTTGGAGGGGCCGTTTGATTTGCCACTGAACGATGGTCTCTGGAATGAAAGAAGTTGGTAGGTATAGGTATATAAAATTCGTGCGGCTATTTAGAGCGGTCCTGCACTACGTCCGATCCGAATATTCTAAATCAGTGAAAATAATATGTATTATAAATATTATAATGGGTAGTTTACGCACTAGATCCAAAGAATAACGGAAAGAAATCGGATAACGGAGATCGGATGTAGTGTGTAATAGTACATTACTACAGAGGCCGGGACAAAGGGGGTTGCCGGCCGAAGACATATAGACGGATAGGTCTGAGGCGGGCAACCCCATTTCCTGCCGAGGTATGTATAGTGCTTTTCTCAAACATGGTATGAAATAAATAAAGTCTACTGAAAATAGTAACTTTGGATGGCTGTATCTCCTAAACGGTGCGTCGTAGCGCAAAAATAATCGAATTTTCGTTCCCATTTGATACCCCGTATACGCTTATAAAAAAACAAAAAGTTAAAAATGTCAGCCTGTGGCAGAGTATGTCGCGCTCGCATTGGTATGTGTAACTACCAAACGCGATGTTTCTCGTAGGTACATTGCACCGTATTAGATTATCTGAAGTAAACGTTAAGATATAGTAACTATAATATTTATTATTTAGTTTGTGCAATGTAATTCCTAGATTCTTTTTTGTTTTTGTTAAACTTATTTTATTGTTGTTAAGTGTGATTATTTGTGTATTTTATGTGTGTACCTAAATTGTATGATCCCAGTTGGTCGAAATAAAGTGATTTTAATTAATATATCAGCAGCGGCTGATCCATACAAGCCGATTCCCACAGGCTTGCCTAAAATTGATTATTAGTAGGTTTAAAAAAGGTAGGTTTCTTTTTGCTCAGTGTTGCCTAGCAGAAATTTTCACCAGCCGCCACTGGTATATATATTATAGTGCACACAAACGGATGCCAAATTCTGCCAATTGTAATAACGAGGCAAATGTGGATCCGCGTTCGCCAAAGCAAACAATTTCTGACTACTTTTTCTTTATGAATATAAGTCTAGTTTAGAGAAATACTTACAGAAACTGCTAGAATTTGGTGGAAAAGAACGCCCGCGTCGAAGTAAAGGCATTGGTCAACTATGGCGCGCGTGGCCGGGTCGGAAGGGTAGAGTTTCTCTTTGTGTTCGCTGCCATACTTGTTCAGGAGGTACAGGATTATTGCGTGACTGTAATAAAACATATTATGAACATTCTGTAAGGGACTATCTACACACAGGCGAGGAACGTCGTAAGACGCAGAACGGACTCCAGCGCCGCGCCGCCCGAGTGTAATTTAAAAAACGTCGCGTCGAGTGGCGCCGCGTCGCTTGGGGCGCGTCTTACGTCTTTCCTATACAAAATGTACAGAGGAGACGTTTTTTAAATTACACTATTAGGGCGGCGCGGCGCTGGAGTCCGTTCCGCGTATTACGACGTGCGTCGCCTGTGGGTTGCCGTTGCCGCTAACTAGATAATGTCACATGTAAGGCCTGCGATACACATGCCTGTAGCTTGCACAACTGACATGCCAGCCACGTACAAACTACTAATAAGTGTAGATAACTTGTTATATAACGAAGGCCACAAAAATAGCTGACACGATCTTATACTCGTATTTCTAGAAGCATATCTAAAAGCTTGCCACATTCTTTACCTTTCTGAAACAGTGAGGTTTCCGTCTTTCAGCACAGGTATTGTGGCCATTGGGTTTATCTGCAAAAATAATAATATGTCTTCAAATAATTTTGTAAATAAAATAAGATTCACTAAGTTTACCTACTAGGTAGGTACATCTACAAATTATTAAAAATAATCTGTCAAGTTTCGCTTAAAATCGGTAGTTGAACTGCAGGCACGAAGTCTGCGTTCGATAGATTATAGGTACCTATATTAGACCTGATTTAGACGGCGTGCGAACTCGCATGCGATTTTAGTTAGATTGCGGGCTGTTGAGGGCACATACAATTTTGCACAGCCGTCAAATACCGCAATGTAATAAAACTCGTATGCGAGTTCTCGTACCGTCTAAATGGGCCCTTAGTCTGTATCTTTAAGTATGACAGTTTATTCTATTTTCTCTGGACAGTATAGACTCACATCACACTAGTAGATATAGGTACAACAGGGATATCAAATAAGCTAGATATAATTATAGTAGGTAGTTGTGTTACCTTTCTAAACTCAGGTGACTTGTGCTCTCCTTTGATCAGGTCGGGCTCCACATAGTCAAACTGCAGGCCTAGTATGGCGCCCACCATACGGACTGCATTAGACGGCAGAACATCACACTAGTATATACGTCCAGACTATCAAACATGCTAGATATAATTATAGTAAGTTGTGTTACCTTTCTAAACTCAGGCGACTTGTGCTCGCCTTTGATCAAGTCGGGCTCCACGTAGTCGAACTGCAGGCCTAGTATGGCGTCCACCATACGGACTGCATTAGACGGCAGAACATCACACTAGTATATACGTCCAGACTATCAAACATGCTAGATATAGTTATAGTAAGTTGTGTTACCTTTCTAAACTCAGGCGACTTGTACTCTCCTTTGATCAGGTCGGGCTCCACATAGTCGAACTGCAGGCCTAGTATGGCGCCCACCATACGGACTGCATTAGACGGCAGGACATCACACTACTATACGTCCAGACTATCAAACATGGTAGATATAATTATAGTAAGTTGTGTTGCCTTTCTAAATTCTGGCGACTTGTGTTCGCCTTTGATCAGGTCGGGCTCCACGTAGTCGAACTGCAGGCCTAGTATGACGCCCACCATACGGACTGCGTTGGAGGGTGGACTCGCATCGCGCTTGTATAGAACCAGGCGCGTTGTTGAACACGCTGGAAAATATTAGAGAACAATTACTTTATTGCATAAACTTTATTGCACAATTAAATCTACAAAAATAAACAAATGGCGCACTTAATGATTAATGACAATCTCTACCAGTCAACCATCGGGCCACAGAGACAAGTAAAAAATACGTAAAATAATTTTGACGACCGGTCTGGCCTAGCGCGTGGTGACCCTGCCTGCTACGCCGCGGTCCCGGGTTCGAATCCCGGTAAAGGCATTTATTTGTGTGATGAGCACAGATATTTGCTCCTGGGTCATGGATGTCTTCTATGTATATAAGTATTTGTATATCATATATATCGTTGTCTGAGTGCCCACAACTAGTGATGGGTCGTCGGTAAAATACTCGTTACCAGTATTTTTCCATTTGGGAATATTACCAGTAAAATACCAATCTTACCGGTAATATTACCAAAACCGGGTAATATACAAAATTTGCGATTTTTATGAGACGCGATGGTTATTTTTTAAATTATGTATTACTAAATCGCCATCATAAAACTTAAAAAAACTCGTAGAGTGCCTCGGGGAGTAAATTACCAATCTTACTAGTAATATTCCCAATAATACCGAGTAAATTACCAGTCTTACTGGAAACATTCCTTTCCTATATTGTCACCAACTGCAAATATACTTCGTATAATTTTGTGGTATCTCGTGGCTTGTTGCAGATAAATCTAATATTTGGATATTTTGGCCCTGTACCATTAAATATAAAAACTATTTTACTAAGTACTGGGGTTACTTTGATACTTGGGGTTACATTGATAAAAACTTCGTTTTATCTTTAAACGCAAAATTCTACATGTCCTAACGCATCTGTCCATATTTAGGGTTCCGTACCAAAAAGGTATAACAGGAACCCTTATGGTGTTTTTAACGGCGTTGGCACTATCGATAGTTACTACTACCTTTAGTTACACTAACGCAGTGAAGAAGTATGGTCGTGGCAGTGCAAATCACTTGTCAAAATGTAAGTATAGTTTATCGGTATTTATCATGTTCAAATAACTTCTAAACTAACTTAGTGGGTATTAAAGTAAAAGGTTCACAGTGAATATTAGCTTGCCAGAAATATGTTTAGGTATAATCAAAATCATTGTATTGAGTTTTGTGTTAAAATTCAAACTAAGCATATTATTACTAATTATTTAGTTTGTGGGGTGTCTTTGATCACCTGCATGGGGTAACATTGACCATACTTACACAAAGTTGATTGTTGTGTATTATGTCAAGGTACTTATTGAGGCTGATAATTTGATCTCTTTTTGTGATAAATATTGAGACAATCTTAAATAAAGTTGATTTTTCGAAGATGGTAATTTATATTTTTGATCAAAGTAACCCCAAAATAGCATTAAACAGTTGTAACTTTTGAACCTGCGAAACGATTTTTATGTTTCCTTGAGATAAAATACTTCTGTAAGGGGTTACATTCGATTACCAAAAAATCCTAGTCTTCGTCTTTTTTTTTCTCTCCGTACATTATTTTGTTAGCCTTTCTAGATTTTTAGCAGCGAAAGACTAAAAAAAGTTGATGTTCCCATTTTTTTTATTAAATTTAGAAGTTAGAGAAGTTTAAACTATAAACTGATCAATGTAACCCCAGTTTACGTTACCTATCTATTGTAATACTTTAATGCAAGTCTGCATTAGGTACCCAATAACTTTGTGTTAACTATGTGTTGTTGTACCGAATAGGTAATGTGAAAAAAAACGCGCCAAGTGCGAGTAGGACGGCCGCTTTCTTCTCTCTCTTTTGTACTCGGAGGTACAGTAAGAAGTGAAACTCCATTATCGGACCATTTTTCTACGGCTGTGTAACCCTGCCTTACCACCTTTCGGTTCTATGGTCTTGGTTCTACTGGTGATAGGAAATATGGAGTATGCAGGAAAATTTTTAGCTGGGAAAAATCATAAATGAAAATGTTTATACAGACAGACACGTTGCTACAGATGTAGTGCAAAGCCAGCGGCTGTCTAACCCCGCCTTACCACCTTTCGGTTCTGGAACGGGTTATTTATTGTCTCTTTTCTTAAATTATTTCAAAATAATTAAAAACAAACATTTTTGAGATGCCTATAATTCTATAATAAGCTCTTTCATGTGATAGTATGTAAGAAACTTTCATTCAAAAATCTTTAAGTTTTAATTTTTACATTACCCCCAAAAGTGACCCCTATGATAGAAATGTATTAATGTAAGTTATATGTCCGTCTTCGGGTCATAAGGTTACATACGTCTATCAAATTTCAAGTTATTCGATTCCGTAGTTTCGGAGAAAATTAGCTGTGACTGTGACAGACGGACGATGATCCTAAAAGGGTTATGTTTTTCCATTAAAGTACAGAAACCTAATATTGGTACGGTACCTTCATACAACAAATTAAAACAGATTAAAAAAAATTCGTTATATTTTCGCCATATTATTCCTTAAAATTATGATTCATTGTAACTTTCATATCATACCTCTATAGTAATATTACCAGTAAGATTGGTAAAATACTCGGTAGTATTGGGAATATTACTGGTAATATTGGTAGTTTACTAATTGACGTTAGGTAGGTAATATTTTTTATTATAATACAGTGCAACATGTATCCTTTGTATGAATAAACACAAAAGAAATATTTTTTATCTATTTTTATGTCTATATTTCTCTAAATTACCGCTAAGTGGTAATATTACTAGTAACATTACTGGTAAAATACTCGTTTTAGTAATATTACCGGTAACGACCCATCACTACCCACAACACAAGCCTTCTTGAGCTTACCGTGGGACTCAGTCAATCTGTCTAAGAATATCCTATAATATTTATTTATTTAAAAATGCTGCACGGGGAATAACAAATGACAATGATTAGAAATAATCCAAAACAATTTGCTTTAGACAATACTTATAAAACTTTTACTTTAATGAGATTTGCATAGGATTTGTAATCCTAGAAGAATAAATGCATAATCACTATATTTTCGAAATAATTATCTCTTCTTTGGCACCTATCTAACTAACGTTTGTACCTAATATTGCTGTGTCGCTTATCTTATCGCTGTTTATTGCATGTAGATACTTTACGTTATATATAGGGAACGTCTTAATACACAAAATCGTGTGTGGTAAATAAATAAAGAATAAGTAGGCAATAAATAATGATAATATTACGTTAACAGCGGCAGGTATCTAATCAAATATATTAATATCTATACCTATGGACTTATACTTTTATTAGCAGCAACTAATAGGATACCTAATAGGTACCTACCTACGGTTATAACATTTGAATAAATCCTACACCTAAGTAAAAGTGAGCTACGTATATTTTTAACTATAAACGAAGCAATATAGTTTACTGCCTATTAAGATCTATCATTGTATACCATTGCCCTATGACAATGCCACTCAGATAATATTGGCTATAAATCTTAGTGGGAATTGTCTCAGGATGTAGGTTGTACCTATTATTGTGTATTTCAATATCTTCTTAACTGTATGACCTTCCTTTGTCTGTTTTTTTTTCCAATAAATAAAATAAAATAAAATAAAATATAGACTGTCGTATTTTGTGATTCGTACCTAACAAATTATAGAACAATCATCATCATATCCGTCCTTTATTGCCTAGGTAGTAGGTACATACTTCGATAAACTCTGTAAATTGTTTCACAGATGGCAATAATAACACTTAAGTATAATATGTTCTTTATATGAACTTAGAACTTCTACGTTACATACAAATACAAGCCGGTTATAAACAACTAACGATCCGGTACCTACTTCATTCATTCTCAACACAGTTGCATAAAACAAAATAACAACCACAGTAACATCTAATTCCATCATTAAAAACGTTTAGGTGCCTACCTACACACAAGTGTAGGTAACAATATTAACATTAGCTGTTATAAAATTAAAACTTACCTTGATTAAACAAAGTTTTTGTTAATCTCATGTTGTTGTCAGCGGTGTACGTACATTGACACCGAGAGGCGCGTAGCAACTCGCTCAAAACACGAAAATAAACCGTCAGCGTGCCGTGTGCCGTCAACCTTGAATTAGTAATTTAGTATGATCAAAGTACAGCTGATCGGTAGTAGGTAGTTCATTCGGCAAAGAGTATCCACGAGAAGTAGTTTCTATTGCTTTTTTTACAGGCGCTCGACACGTACTGAGCATAAATTTTGTAAAAAATGCCCTCGACAATTCCTGGGATTTGGTGAAATGCGGATTGGGGTCCGCCTGCCGGGGGAGCCTGGGGGCTCCTATGGAAAACGCAAGAAGGATAACTGACAGGCGCTCTAAGCAGTTGTGAGACAGTCAGATGGACATGGTGAAACTATTAGGAAGGCTTGGAAACTTGGAACCAATTTCTAATATCCCTAATAATAGTACCCGCTTGCCAGTAAATACATTCACAGCAATCACAGTCAATGATTTCGTAGCGGTGTAGTGTACTGTTCGTGTAGTAGAGAAAAGCGACTATACGCACGGGAACGGCACGGAACGAACGGAACGGCAATCCGAAAATGTGGACGTGCCTTGTGGCAAAGAGGATTAAGTATTATAGAGAGTTACTGTCGAAGTAAAATGTATAAAATAATCACAGTGCATAGACTGCCATCTCTTGACACAGGCTTAAAACTTTTGAACCTCAGTTTTGACAATTTGGCCTATATTATTAGCTTGATATGTTTTAAAATGTCAAATATTAATATTAACGCCATCTAGCTGAGCGTACCCCAAAGGTGTAATGCCATCTAGGCCACCGTACCTTTTTCTGTATGGTACTGAGGTACGTTTTTTTCTTAGACTTTATCTGTCTACTATACGGAGTTACATATGTCTTTGCTTGTGGGAATATCGATTCTTGCACAAATGTAGTGCGATATGGTTTTCCTTCGTATTTTTAACCGCCTTCCAAATCTCAAAGGAAGGGGTTATCAAGTCGTCTGTATGTTTTTTTTTTTAATGTTTGTTCCTCGATACCTCCGTCGTTACTGGACCGATTTTGAAAAATTTTTTTTTGATTGAATGTATATGCATACAGATTGGTCACATTTTTCTCAGAACCCAGTTCTGATGATGGGATCCTGGAGAAATCGAGGGAACTCCTCAAATCTGAAAGGCATACATATGGTGATTTTTGTGTTTTTAAAGGAACAGCATGCATTTACGTACGGAACAGTGACATTTGGTGCTGTAAAATCATGAAGTGATTTTACCAAGAAGTTAAGGGGAGAACTGTAGCCTATCCAACCTAAGTGCCCTAGCACCCTAAACAACCCTACACATCCCTACAGCCCTAGCCCTAACTATAAATTAATAATACATATATTTAATAAGTACAGGATATCTGCACCATGAGACCTAAGGTACAGACGGATAGGGAAGGAAATGGGTAATGGAAAGGATTTTCTCACTGCTACCAACAGTGAGAGGAAAACCTTATACTCAAATGATACAGCCACGATGTCCAGGATCAAAGAGATTTATTTACACTTTTTACAAGCTATTTATACTAAATTATTCTATGTTTGCGTAATACCACGCTGCAGTTTCTTCATATTTTAAGTGCAAACGTAGTTTTTGCAAGCACGTGAGCCGATGCAGTTTCTTGTCCCAGATTGATGCTGCTGATGTCAGTAAGTAGGTATGTTCACTGCACGTGAACAGGTGCAGTGGAACTCCTGATGATGGTCAGAATGGAACTCCTCAAATCTGAACGGCACACTTATAGTGACTTTGGTATTTTTATAAGAACAGCATGCACTTACGTCCAGAACAGTGATATTTGGTGCAGTGGAATTGCTGATGATGGTCAGAACGGAACTCATCAAATCTGAACGGCACACTTTTGGTGACTTTGGTATTTTTATAAGAACAGCATGCACTTACGTCCAGAACATTGACATTTGGTGCAGTGGAACTGCTGATGAAGAGTGAGCCGCCCCTGGTTAGAGTTCCGTTCTGATAATCATTCTCATCTGTAGGTAAGTACTTCAGAATCATCCAAATTTCAAAATTGGTTCAGAAATGACGGAGATATCGAATAACAAACATTAAAAAATATACAGACGAATTGATAACATAATCCAACATTTGAAAGTATTTATCACCAGAACCCCAAAGGAAGGCGGTTTTTTTTTTCTTAAAAATTATTTCGGAAACGTTCGTATTTGTCATGCTAGTTCAGACAGTGTCAGTACGACTTGTACAGACACCGACTGAAATAGCATGACACGTTCGTACGTTTCCGTAAAAATACGAAGGAAAACCTTTTCGGACTACATATGTAACGTGGTGTAGATTTGACAGCTGGATTACCTATGTATAGAGCGTGATTTGCAAGCCCAGTATACCTACTTAGTTACTTTGTTGATAGGAAGAAGAAAAACGTACACAAATAAATGTTGTCTAGAACAGATGCACTTATTTTTAATTTTTTCATTGTTTATTCTTCCTCCAGTAGTGTCTGAGCGATCTGGCCAGTAAGGCTGCCCCCGGCGCGTTGATCTCTTTGAAGTAGCTCTCTGCCGACACGCGCTCAAACCACGAGTGAGTTTTCGGATACCTGCGACAAATATTACGTTTTGAAGACTTTGAAACTTTGACAAATCTTGCAACATAATATTACAGGTGAATCCACGTAAAAGTAACTTCATTGATTGTTTATTTGAACTACAGCAAATGAAAGGATCTATGTATATGTCGGGCAAGTATCTAACATTTATTTAGAGATAGAATATCACTTCAACTTGCATCGTGAGTAATTAAATGGAACATACCATAAAATTGTAACTCATGTTACTCTTGCCGCGGATTGACCCCATACGACTATATTATATTACGATTTATGACGGAAAAGAGAAATTTCGTTTTCGCACGTGCATCGTAGGTACGATGTTTTTCAGTATAGAAGTTTCGACCTGACAAGAAATGAATCACTTTGCGCACTAGTGAGGGCAAAAACCACCATCTTTAGGTACAGTCAGCAGCAGAAGTGCCGTAGCGGGCAAGGTGTTCAAAATGAACTTGACACGATCTTATTTTTAAGACAATAAGAGCGTGTTAGGATCATTGTGAACACCTTGCCCGTTAAGGAACTTCTGCTGCTGACTGTACCTACTGAACATTTTTGAAAAAAAATATTTTCGGTTCGTTTAACTTCAACTGACATTTGCTTTGCTGCATGTTGCTTATGTTATCAAGACAATTGTACCATATACTACATATGTTCTGTCACCCAAGTATGCCTCTAATAACTGTTGAGTAACCCTCCTATATGTGAAATAGGTAAGTTCTTATTATAACGAGTAAACTTACCTTTTAGCATATAAAATATGGATCTCCTTCAAAGCAGAGACAGTAGGCCCGATAGAAATGTCTGCTATAGGTAGTCTGATCGTATATGTTCCTGTTATTCAAGTACCTCTAAGTGTAACCCCCCTATACGTGGAAAAAGTTCTTATTATAACTAGTAAGCTTACCTTTCATCATCTAAATCGTAGATCCCCTTCAACGCTGAGACGGTAGACCCGATGGAAATATCTGCTATAGTCAAATGGTGGGCTGCCACATATATTCTGTCATTCAAATATGCCTCTACTATTGAGTAGCCCTCCTCTATGTCGGATATGTGCTTCTTGGTAGGACCGTCGAGGTAGACAGGACCCAGGAATGTTGGTTGCTGAAATCAAAGTAAATAAACATTAAAATTTTTATAAAACGTAGGGCTGAATAACCCGAAAGATTTTAACAGTGTATTCCTGACCACATTTAGGTAGAGATAGAGACTATAATGTCATTGTGAAATTATCTGGATTTGGCTTAGATTCAGAGATAACATCTTTCTCTAAAACTGTTATTTGTCATTTACACCACAATGTATTCCAGTCGTGTCATACTAATTGGCTGATATTACAAAAAAAAACTTTGCAAAAAAAACCTCTTACCTGTTCATAAAATATGAAAAATAAAACTCCAAAACTTTTTTTTTTTTGGTTACGTAAGTATGTTATGATTATGACATGACTTAGGTATTAAGCCATGTAAAAGTAGGTATTCAAAAATCTAAAATAAAAAGGACACAAAATCTGTGTCTGATGTAATAGGTGGATTTTATTGCTTTCATTCGTACTCGTAGGAACAGCACGCCCGCGTCGAAGTAAAAGCACTGGTCGACTGTGGCGCGCGTGGCCGGGTCGGAAGGGTACAGTCTTTCTTTGTGTTCACTGCCGTCGTTACGCTCACATTGCGAACTCTTATCAAGATCGTGAACATATTCAAAGCTAGTTGCATTTCAATACTTACAGTAACTAGTTTCATTCGTAAGAACAGCACGCCCGCGTCGAAGTAAAGGCACTGGTCGACTGTGGCTCGCGTGGCCGGGTCGGAAGGGTACAGTCTTTCTTTGTGTTCACATTGCGAACTCTGATCAAACTCGTGAAGATATCCTAAGCTAGTTGTATTTCATTAGTTACAGTAACTGCTTTCATTCGTAGAAACAGCACGCCCGCGTCGAAGTAGACACTGGGCGACTGTGGCGCACGTGGCTGGGTCGGGAGGGTACCGTCCCAACCTGTGTTCACTGCCGTAGTTATGTTCACATTGCGAACCCTTATCAAGCTCGTGAACATATTCAAAGCTAGTTGCATTTCATTAATTACAGTAACTGCTTTCATTCGTAGGAGCGGCATGCACGCGTCGAAGTAAAGGCACTGGTCGACTGTGGCTCGCGTGGCCGGGTCGGAAGGGTACAGTCTTTCTTTGTGTTCACTGCCGTCGTTATGCTCACATTGCGAACTCTTATCAAGCTCGTGAACATATTCAAAGCTAGTTGCATTTCATTACTTACAGTGACTGCTTTCATTCGTAGGAACAGCACGCCCGCGTCGAAGTAAAGGCACTGGTCGACTGTGGCGCGCGTGGACGGGTCGGGAGGGTACAGTCTCTCCCTGTGGTCACTGCCATACTTGTTCAGGAGGTACAGGATTATTGCGTGGCTGAAATTATACCAGCAAACTTATTAGTAAATAAAAATAAACTGAGCTGAGATATGCGAATTTACTCTCCTAAGCTTCTAGTTATCATCATCCTCCTTGCGTTATCCCGGCATTTGCCACGGCTCATGGAAACCTGGGGTCCGCTTTGACAACTAATCCCAAGATTTGGCGTAGGCACTAGTTTTTACGAAAGCGACTGCCATCTGACCTTCCAACCCGAAGGGTAAACTAGACCTTATTGGAATTAGTCCGGTTTCCTCACGATGTTTTCCTTCACCGCAAAACGACTGCGAAATATCAAATGCCATTTCGCCCATAAATTCCGAAAAACTCATTGGTGCGAGCCGGGGTTCGAACCCGCGACCTTCGGAACGAAAGTCGCACGGACTTACCGCTAGGCTACCAGCGCTTCCTAAGCTGCTAGTTATGTGGACCTATATTCTTTTTTTAAATAAATACCTATAATATAGGACATTATTCCAAAGATAATTCTATTTTATTTTACCTACTCATCTAAGTACATTAAAATAAGCGCTTTCCTTTCTAATTAAGAGTTCAAATAAGAAAAGTGACTTTTTGAGGCATGATGTGGCATGGAATGTCGAGGTAGGTTCACAGTTTTGTAATGTCAGCAAGAGCAAGGCTAGCATCTGATTGGCGTGACAGTCTTTCGCCGCAATATAGATCAGGACCTGTGTGGTGACGGGTTAAGAATTTCACCACTCCCTTTCTTCCCGTGGGTGTCGTAGAAGGCGACTATGGGATACGGGTTAAATTGTGGCGTAGGCGAGAGGCTGGCAACCTGTCACTGCAATGTCACAATTTCGTTTTCTTTCAACCCCTTATTTGCCGAGGGAGGCACTGAAGCATTAGTAGTTTCATGTGCTCTGCCTACCCCTTTATGGGATACAGGCGTGATTGTATGTATGTATGTATATATCAGGATCACACATCTTTTTCTTATTATATCGGATAGTAAGTAAATGAGTCAGCCCTGTTGAGACGTGAAATGTATTGAGACAAAAACACGACAGGGACCAAAACATACCTTTCTGAAACAATAAGGTTCCCGTCTTTCAGCACCGGTATAGTGCACATTGGGTTCATCTGGAATAAATAAATCTATATTTACTTTAACTAAGCAGACAACACATTGCCTACCTGTAACCAAAGACATATAACTCCGTATAGACGGATAAAGTCTAAGAAAAAAACGTACCTCAAAGCCCTAGATGGCGTTACACCTTTGGGGAACGCTCGGCTAGATGGCGCTAATATTAATATTTGACATTTTAACACATATCAAGCTAACAATATGGGCCAAATTATCAAAACTGAGGTTCAAAAGTTTTAAGCTTGTGTCGAGAGATGACAGTGATGCACTGTGATTACACATTTTACTTAGACAGTAACTCTATAATACTCGATCCTCTTTGCCTGTAACTAGGCTCATTTCAGAGTTTGCTTTGTGGCTTTAGGAGCAGACGTTTTAGCACAACATCGAGTTCTCGTGCGCGAGTCCATACTTCAAGCGTGACTTGTGCTAGCTACGCCACCTGACGGCACAATATTGTTCAAGTCGAACAGAGTTGCAGAGAAGACAATTCTTCAAAAAGGAGTGTACAGATTTCTAAAGGGTCCGCAACGCTCAGGTAAAGCCTCTGGAGTTGCAAGCGTCCATAGGCTACGGTGACTGCTTACCATACCACTTTGAACTTGCAGCATACGGGCCGTGCCGTACCTATACTTGTTTGCCACCGTGAGGTTAAAAATATCGTTCATATTCATCATCATCATCATATTCATATTATAATTATTACAAAACATGCTAGAAATAATCATAGGTACCAAAGAGGATCAAGTATTATAGAGAGTTACTGTCGAAGTAAAATATGTAATCACAGTGCACAAACTGCCATCTCTTGACACAGGCTTGAAACTTTTGAACCTCAATTTTGACAATTTGGCCCATATTCTTAGCTTGATATGTTT